>NC_066313.1:56953933-59353933 GCF_022539315.1 Serinus canaria
GGAAAGGTAAAAAAATTAAAAATAATGGTTATAGAAAGACACTGGCTAAATGGAAATAAAACCTCTGAGAATCACTTCGAAAATCTGGAGTAGATGTCCAAAAAACTACAAGACCTGTAATTTTTGATTATCATTAACTTTTCCTGTAATGGACTGAGTTTCTCACTGGAACAGGTTTTGTAAAGTCATAGAGATCTGGGTTATTCTGACTGAAAGTCTGAACAAGAAAATATCTGGACTCCTTTTTCCAGTCAGGAGGGTGTGAAACAATCCTATGGATATGGGAAAGGAATGGTCTTTGTGCCGTCACATGTTATGCAACCCGTGCATCACTGGCTCTTTGTTAATTTATTCAAATAACATCTGTCTCACTATCCATGACTGGCCATTCTCAAATTTGCACACATATTGAATACCATTGCCTGAGGTGGTTTCATCTTCAGCCAAGGACAAGAAAAGTGATACCTCATATGTCCTTCTTGCCTACAGTTTCCATTATCATTGAGTTTTAAATAAATTTAAATCATAAGATACTTCACTATTTAGTACTCTGAGTTTTTACAGTTGTTTCAAAAAAGCTTTTTGCCACTCTTAAAATTGAAAATGAACTCCTGAATAAATTAGCTGACTAAGCATGAACTAAATATGCTTGTATGTTCTTTGCCACTGATCTTTCAGCTTCAGAATATCATGATCTGCTGTGGTACCTTTGATGGAAATACACTGAACAACAACAAGATAACCTAAAAAAACCACTGATAAGATGAAAGGGTTCAGGTGTTTTATTTATTTTTTCTTATTTTTTGTTTGGGGTTCCTTTGTGTGTAAATTGATTGATTGTTTTCTGGCTAACTATACTCATTTTTGGTTTTGACCTTCTGCACTATCAGTGAGTCATGATGAACAGCTCATGAACTATAATCTGTTTTCATAAGATGGGGAAATAAGACAACCTGCCCTGCAGCTTGAACAAGAGAAAGATACGAAGCAGCACTTTTTAGGGGAGTGCCCTCTACAGAGTTTCAGTAGCATCCAGCTGACATTGAACACTGCCAGTGCGACACCTGCTTCTTGTCTCAACAAGCCCTGCATTTATTTAGTACACAGATAAGCCTGGATGTAATTTTATGGTAGAGATGATATTTATCAGTCTGCAATATATCACAGGTTAAGCTGCAAACAATTTGTTTAATTCTCATTAAATTATCAACTTTTTAATTTCTGTCCATTCTCCTATATAAGGGATTGTTTATTCCCTGAAAAGCACACATTTCTGGCACAGATTGATGACTGCTACAGATGAGTAAGAAGCCCTAGGTGACCCGTTTACCCTTCCCCAACAGGCTACCAGCTGCCAATTGCCCCCACTCTGTGATGGCTTGTCCTTCTTCTCACCTTGTCATCAAGCCAAAGCTGCACGCTGTAGGAGCACAGGTAAGCATCTGCCTCTCTAAACACTGCCAACAGCTCTCCATTATCAGCTGCCAGGGGTGCTTGCAAGAACTGTGCACAGCTTCCTCCAGATGCACGTACTGAGCATTTTCATGTCTGCAACAAATTCTACCTTTCCAACAGAGGGAAATCTCAAATTTCAAACCTGTTTCCAAAGCTGCATTTCATCTCACCATGAAACATGATATATGTTAGTGCACTTTTATATTCCTCCACCTTAACTGGCAGGCCTTCCCAGCTGGACTCAGTGCACAAACTTCATCTAAATAATAGAAATATCTTGTCTGATGAGATGCACTTCTGCAGCACAAAATTGAAGGGAAAATGTCAGCATCCACTGCTCAGCATTTTGATGCATCCCAAATGATTGGTAGTATTTGATGAGAAGTTTAAGTCCTGAAATTGTCGAAAAATAGGGTGAAGTAAGCAGGAAAGAAAGATTTTCCTTGTAGAAGTTTTAAAATTTGGCTGTATTAGAGAATAAACAGGAAGATGTGAGATCTTGTCTTCTTCAATCTCCACTGAACAAAAAAATTCCCCTCTCTGAAGCCCTTGATGAAGCCTGGTAGTTTTCTTGGCCACATTTGATGGCTTTAAGTTTCACACACTGACTGCTGTGAATGCATCTTTAACTATACATTGAAGTAGAGACTCTCAATAATTCACTAACAGTGAATTCCACTTTAAGATTTTGTCACAGATATTCACTATTGCCAAATTAGGGATTATATAACATAAGGTCATTCATTGATTGGTCAACTGTTCAGTTTCATGGCTAATATTAGTGGTGAATGTGCAAGTAAATTTAGTGTGCAAGGCCATAGTGCATTGTAAATATTGAGCACACATTACTTCTCTATCATTTGGAAGGAAAAAAAGATATTCATCATAAAGACTGGTAGTGTTAGAAATATGGAGTACACAGGATGGTTAAAAATTGCTTCACATTTTCTTATTTTCCATAATATGCAGGGACAAAAGGACATCTCATTTTTAAAATTTGTTTCTAGTAGTAAAGATACAGTTATATTTGTAGCAAATTTAAAACAATTTTGCAAACATTTTTTACTATACTCCTTCTTTTTTCTTGCTTGGATAGAAAAAGAAAGTTATTTTCATTCAAAAAAAAATCAACAA
The DNA here is from genome assembly GCF_022539315.1 of Serinus canaria. Classification (NCBI taxonomy): domain Eukaryota; kingdom Metazoa; phylum Chordata; class Aves; order Passeriformes; family Fringillidae; genus Serinus; species Serinus canaria. The sequence goes on from NC_066313.1 coordinate 56,956,523, forward strand.
CCTTCTCTAAGATATTAAACATCTTGATTAAAATCTCATTTACTGGAAATTCTCAACACTTTTATCTCTAACTTGAGTAATTCCTGCACGATTACATTAGCATGGATAAGCAGACAGATGCAAAGCCTTTTTGGAGATATTGATAGATGATATATGTTTCTCACCTTTCAATTTTTCTAATGGAAGTCAAGTGGAGCTTGGGATAAAAGGTGTTTCTTTTATTGTTTCTATATTCCCTAGAACAAGAGATGTTTTTCCCTCACCTGTGTACTTCTGAGTGGAAAGGTTTAAGTTGCCACAGTGCCTGCCTTCTTCAGAACTTTTACTATTGTGCTAATCCTTTTAGTTAAATCAGTCACTGATATAGGGATTCAGTATCACTGCATTACCTTTTTCACTCCACTCTGGAGGCACAGGCAAATTGTGGGCAGCCCAAGATGGTTTCCTTTGCTAACCAGACATGAGGGAAACTATCATTAAATATTAACATGAATTACAGTAACTCAGTGAAAAAAAATGTTATGGGATAACCCACTGTTCATTTATCTTTAATTTGTGCAGAAACAATGGTTTATAGGAGTATATATATGACACATATGGCTTCCTCTGGTGGACACAGTTTTCAATGATGTTTTCTTGACCCATAGGAATTACTTGAAGGGTTGATAAATCGTTTTTCTGTTTCAGAAGACTGAGAAAAAAAAGAAAAAAAAAAGATTATGTCTAGTTCTAGGTTTTAGGGGTTTGTCTTGTTTTTGTTGGTTTTAATTTATTGGTTTTGTAAGGTGATAGTGAAATGAACCAAGAGGTGGTAACTGAGACATGCAAGAGTGCACTCTGATGTTTATTACTCATACTGTGCTGTTGGCAGTGTGCTTCAAAAGTGACAAAGGAACAATATGAGAGGGAGTGTAGCAAGTGAGATTACCTCATGCTGGCAAAGGTCTAGATTTTGGTGAGTGGCTCTCGACAGGTTGGAGGCCAGTAACTGTAGACAAAAAATGTGTGTTGACAGAGCAGGAAAGCAGAAAGGCAATTTTCAGACAAAGTCTGGAGAAAGATCTTTCTGTGGATAGGCAATGAATTACTTGAGCAAGACTCAGGCCAACGCAGATCTTTTTGACATACACATGCATTTCAGGATCCCTTTGCCTTAGCAAAATTATTTTTAAAATGCAATTCAAATGTGTTAAATATTAAAATTTAAGTTCGAAGGTAACAATTCTCTGATGTCAAGTGTTAGAGGGAGTGTTTTTCTTTTTTGTTGTCTTCTCTGATTTTCTTTTTTATTTTTTTTTTTTTGCTAATAAAATACTCAGAGCGGGATTCCTTTATTGGCTTCATTACCAGCTACTCTTACTTGTGTCAATGACTTCTTAATTCATTATTTATATGATTTAATGCCAGAAGTTTCCCATAAGGCTGTAAGGAATGAGGACTGATTGTGGGAACTTCGTTAGGTAGTGTAGGTGAGCTCAGTTGTGCACACATACAGCCAGGCAAAATTATGAGGAATAAATATGTGAAAAAAAATTTAGCTCTTCAAAAAAGACATTACTTTTGACTTTATACCATCTCTGCCAGCTCTATGTAATCAAGCACTTGAGAAGAAATTATTAGCAACAACTCACTATTTTTCAAGCAAGAACAATCAGTGGCTATGCTGTTCTCATGCACTCATCTCAGAGATATTGCATGGGCTTTTCATGACAAGGTGTTTGGTAGCACAAGGAGCTAAGACATGGCTTCTGTGAGGAGCTGCCAAAAGCTTCCCTCATGTTCAACAGAGTCAATGCCAGTTGACTCCAGGAAAAAACTCTCTGCTGGCCAAGGCCAAGCAATGTTGGTAACACCTCTGGAAGAACAAATGGAAAAAAGATAAGAAAAGGGGGGGAAAATCTTGTGACAAAATGGAGCAGCCAGAAAAGAACACATGAGAGAAATAGCCCTGAGGTCACCAAGGTCAGTGAGGAAGGGGAGAGAGGAGGTGTTCCAGATGCTGGAGCTGAGATTCCCCTGCAGGTCTTGGTGCAGACCATAGTGAGTCTGGCTGTTCCCCTGCATCCCATGGAAGTCCATAGAAAGCAGGGATCCACCTGCAGCCTGTGGAGGATCCACCACACCATATCAGGTAGATGCTCAAAAGAGGTTGTGACTTCATGGAAGCATGTGCTTGACCAGGCTCCTGGCAGCACCTGTGGCCCCATGCAGAGAGGAGTTCCCACTGGAGCAGGTGTGCTGGAAGGAATTATGACCCGGTGGAAGGGACCCATGATGGAGTGGTTTGTAAAAAACTGCAGAGAGTGGGAAACACTCACAATGGGGAAAATCATGGAGAACTGTCTTCCATGGGAGGGACCTCACACTGAAGCAGGGGAAGTGAGTGAGGAGCCTTCCCCCAAGAAGAAGGAGCAGCAAAGACAATGTATGATGAACTGATTGCAATCCCCTTTTCCAACCCCCTGTGCCACTGGGGCAGACAAGGTAGACCAACTGAGAGTGAAGCTGAAGAAAACCCAGGAAGAAGGGAATGATAGGGGGAAGGTGTTTTAATATATAGATTTTGTTTCTCATCACCCTTCTCTGAATTTATTGCTAGTAAATTAAACAAATTTCCTCATGTCAGGTCTGTTTCGCCTGTGATGGTAATTGGTGAGTGACCTCTACCTGTCCTTATCTCCATCCATGAGCCTTTCATTGTAATTTCTCTCTCCTGCCCAGCTGAGGAGGGGACTGATAGAACAGCTTTGGTGGGTGCTTGATGTCCAGTCATGATCAACCCACTATAGATATCTTGATTCAGTGTTTTTCATATGCTGTACTCTGATTCTACTCAGTTTTGTAATGTGGAAGTGGTTGTTAAAGTATTTATAGCATTGTCAGTTTAGGTTTTAAAATACACTTATTACTGCTTTTTTAAGCAATAGCTGTGTCATTGCAGAGATTATCCAAATAGGAATCACTCTCTGAGATAAATATTTGCTTTCTCAAAAACCATTGTAGTTGCTGTTGTTTTTCTTTTTCTTAGCTTCATTAAGGTTTTGAATTCATATTTCTTTATACTGTGAATATCAGGTCAGAATAGGAGATCTTTTACTTACTGTTTATACAATAAATGTTCAAATGGACAAAACCTGAGTTATGTTTTGAGAAGATCCTTATCAATATCTTTCCTTAATAGAGGGTTGTGGACCTTTGCAAATTATGAAACTGCATCTCATGGAAGAGGATTTGCTTTCATTACTTTCAAGAGAATATCAGAGGTAAAACAAGGTCAGTAATAGCTACGTAAGATTTGGTTGTCTTTTTATCATTTCATGTATGGCTTTCTAGCTCATATTTCATTCTTTCCCTCATTTTCATTTCTGTTCTCTTTTCTAGACCAGTAAGACCCAAATACAGTACCATCTCTTTTTTCCAGAGAATCACAATTCATATAAATAAAGGCATTCATAGACAGTGAGGCATTAACTGAACTTTTGATCCTTTTATGGTTTGTTTGGCTTTAAGTTAATTTTTGAAATTTTTTCTACTACTTTTTTTTAAGCACTATCTAAAACAATTACTAGCTCACTAATTTGTTAACTGATTTGAGACAAATACCATCAATAATATTAAATACATGTATATTAATCACGGTAGTAGCAGCAACATCAGTAACAATGACTGCAAGGGGGTAAAACAAGAAAATTAGCAATAATAGCAGTAATGCAAAATGGACACACATCTCATACAGATTGAAAAGTTTGCAACAGGGGTGATGAAATCAGCAAAGAGTCTCTTCATTGCATGGAACATCAACATAATAACTTCCAGGCTGTGTAATTTTTATAGGTTCTCTCTTGTTCTGTCAGGAGCATTTAAAATCTGCAATGTTATACCATGTCCCTAATGAACAAGACACTGATTATACAGGAATGGAAATGAAAGTCTCTGTCCATAAGAGCTAAAGTTCAAGGGGGAAATAAGAAAGACAAAACAACAACAAATATTAAAAAAGTAGAACAAGAAAAAGAAATATGTGATGGTGAAAAACTTGCATTGTACAGTGGGATAAGTTTTCTGCATAAGCAGTTCATGATTTTGCCTCCTGATTTTTGTCAGGTCAATCATATTTTTTTTCTTGTTACATTTTCTTTGCAAATTGTAGATCTTGCATTTGTTATTGAGCAGCAACTATCTCATTTGGAGGTTTCAGAGACTTTGAAAATATAGCCTGAGTTTTTTAGGCTTACTCCTTTTCATTAAAATTGTTACTGTCACATTTGTTTCCAAAGCAGTTTACTATAAATCTCTACTCTGAACCATTCCAATTCCATCTTCTTCTCAAGGACAACTGAAATCTGATTTTCATGAAGTCCTGCAGCAGATCATTTTGAGGTATTAGTCTCTTCAATTCTGAAGCAAAAAGAAATTTTCTGTATTCTTAACTTGTTTGAATCTTTCCTTGACATGAATTACAAAAAGCAACTGAAGGAAAAGTTGAATTGAATTTGAGTGTAAGGCACAGTTCAATTATTCCTGCAAGTGTGTTTTCTTGAAAGAGTGTGTCAATGAGTAACTGAAAGAATGACGACACAAGGGATTGGTAATGACATCTAAAATCTTTTCAGGCTTACAATTCCATCCCACTAGAGTTCAATAGCAGCAAAGGCTGTTAATTACTACAGGTACATTAATTTCAAGAAAGCAGATCTCTGAGCCTACCCTTGAACATAAATGTCCTCATAAAAATATTTCCCATTTTTAAGGGTAGTGTTAGTAGGGGGAATGGAGTGGACCCACATACACAGTGTAGGACCCCAGAACTGTCTCAGCTCCCATGTTCAGCTGCCTGTACCAGCCACATGGTGACTGAACATTCCAGGGACAGCTTGGGATGGGACCAGGCTGTTTTCTGGTTGTTGCTTTCTTCACAGGTTGGGCAATGAGGACAGCAATGTTTATGAAAGGTCTGGTCTGCTTCCTTCTCCAGGTGCCTGAGGAAGCACACAGCAGCAGGCACATCAGGCACAGCTGCAGAAAGGTCTGAGCAAAGTCAGATTGTCAGAGTGAGGTGTGCCTTCCTACTGCCCTGGTAAGAAAGCTTCCCCTGCCAGGACACCAGCATGCTGAAGGCTTTTATTTGGCCATCCATTGCTTGGGTAGCGATGAAACAATGGAAATATAAGAGGACTTCATCAATCTATCTGTTAGACTGTGCAATGCCTTATGACCTTCCTGTGTTACTCCTGCTTTTTGGACAGAGCTGTATTAGCACCAAACAAGGCAGCATATTGGCCCTTCTTCACTACAAGGGGTTTGTAAAGAGAATTGATCAATATTCATGGGCTTGTTTAAAAACCTTTTATTCCATTTAAAATGGCCTTTGTCTTCAAGGTCAACCTTTCTCTGAAGAAGGCTTTTAAGATTTATCAGTCTGTGTTTTTTCCAGTTTTTGCTGAAAAAAGTAAAATAGAACACAGTGCTTTTCAGCAAGACCTCAAAGTCCTTTCCAAAGGAAGGCAGCTTTAGGGGGATAAACAGCAAAAAAAAGAATAAATGGAAAATATTAATTTTAAATGTCTGGGTTGTTTTTCCATAGTTTATTACTGAGGTTTGAAAGTATATAGTAGAACAGACATAGAGATATGAGACTTTTAAATTGTTTTCATGTATCACCTTTTTGCTTCCTCCTTATATTTTTTACTATTCAAATGTTGAAAGAAATTTGTGTATGAACTTGCCTGAGAATATATATATATTTATATATATATATGAAATATATATTTATATATATATACTATGTTTAGTGCAAAATTCTGACAATTTTCTTATCATCATGGTCACATTTCTTGCAAAAATTCAGTTTGAAATTGTGGCCCTTGAGAAATTCATGGTAACTTTGTTGCTGACTTTACCAAAGTCAAGGTTTGTATCTTCAATATCTTGGACAAAACATTTGTTTTTGGTGGTATTTCCATCACTGGCTGATATTGCATCCTCACTCTCCTGATGCTCATGGAGATTTTGGGAAGGCTTGTATGGGGCACTTGAATTTCAGATTAGATTGTTTACAGGCTGGAATTTCAAAAACTGAAGTTTTATTAGCTCCGCCTTCTTCTCCCAGATTTTGAACAGGAAATCAAAATTATTTATTATTTTTAGAGGAAATACTTTTAGTAATGTGTCTTCTTCAAATATATTTTTAAAAGCCCGTATTTTCTGTTTAATCTTTTTCATGCCCTGTTGCTTTAATTCTGGGCGTGTCCCTACTACTTTGTAAAGATGCATGATTTTTTCTGCAGCTTCACTGAGTGGTTTTGTGGGTGTCTTCCTGATCTGGCAGGAAAATAATTATCTAATCCAAGCCAAAGACCACCTCAACAGGTCCTGCAGATAGGAGAAGTCTTTTGTTTCTTAATGATCCAGTGGGAATGATGAGCATGGCATTGGTCCCATTTTCATTAACTTCAGAAAATAACTGATGTGGGAGCTGTGATACAGAATTAAGCTTGCTTGAGAGGAAGGTCTATATGCTGACAAACAATAGTGGGTTTCATGCTCCTAGACTTTGCCATCACTACTTTTATGTGGTTCACTATCTTGAAGTTAAAATACTGCCAGGAGCTCTATTCAATCTTATTATGATCAAGCAAATTAGTACATGTTTTTATCTGAAGTTTGATTGCAGCAGTGTTGAGGATTGCATGTTTTTTCTTTATTTTTTGTGTTTCTACCATAGCCCAGGAGCTGAAATATGGGGGATGTCTGTATGATATTTCAGCACAGATTTCACAGCTGAGCTAGAGAAAGTCATGCTTCTGGGTTGAAAGTATATAAGATACACACAGGCATCAAAATAAGAGAGACATGAGAGAGAAATAGGCAGGAATAGGACCTTGAAGACAAGAAAAAGAATTTCAAGGTTGATTGTGGAAGGAAGTCAGAAGCCAGTGTGGGACTCATGTAATGGAGTGATATCAAGGGGAGAGGCCATGAAGATAAAGCTTCCAGCTATAAAGTGTTTAGACTTAAAGGAGACAAAGATGTGAGAGTTAAGAAAGAATAAGTCTACAGGGGGAGAAAGGACTCAGAGACTGACCAAAGATTAACAATAGGGGAAGTGAGATACAGCTGGACTTTGATTGTAATTGAGAAAAAGCATTGACAGTACTCCTTTTTCTTTTGTGTTCTCTGTCTTTTATGCTCTCTTCTCACTTACCCCAAGCAGAATTTTGTCTTAAAATAAGAGAGAGAGATTTCATGGGGTGTGTGAGCTTACATTGCTGATATTATTTGGAAAACACTCAAACATTAGAGTGGGGATTTTCAGTGCAAGGAGATGCCCTAAATATTATCATTTTCTCAACAAAGTAATATGATTAAGTAGCAGACTGAAATAGGGAGCAGCCTGGAGAATACTTCCTACTAGACAGACTTAGAAAACTCAGAACTTAAAGAGAAGGATGTAAGCCTCCCCAGCTTAAATCTATCTGTGTATCTCCCTGACTTAGGTGGGGGGAGAAAGGGAGAGTACAAATTTATGAGCTAATCAACAGATTTTACGTGCTTTTCTTGCAAGTAATTTCACTTGCAAAGACATGTGCAGGCTCCTTTGCAAAGGCAGTGGCCAGATGCTTGCCAGACTCATTTATTTACCTGACTGTCAAGACTTCAGCCAGGCAGCCATATACAACTGCACACACTATTTCATAACTCTGGCAAGAGCATGGATTGAAATTTCCCAGTTTCCATTAATCATGATATAATTCACGAACTGTTCACCACAGACATCAATTGAATTTATAAGTGCAGTGCAATTTGCAAATGGTAAATTTATGTATCTTATTTGATCAGTCATGCTAAGTGCAATAATATGGGATCTTTAATTTTTTCTTCTTTGTAGACAGTTTTCATTAGTGCAAGCTGAGCACTATGGCCATCAGAGCCTTAGAGAAAAGACCATACTACTTTTTCTACTGGAAAAAGGGAAAAGTCATGCCATAACAGCCCGCTTCCTAACAAACTGTTGTCTAATCTTTACATTCTAATTTATACAATGTTGAGAAATTTGGATATTTATATAAGCTTTATATAAGGTTCCAGGTAGCCAGCTTTGATTAAAGGTTTCTCTGAGCAAGATTTCTTAATAAATTATTTATATTTATATTACTGTTTCTATTTTCTATTTATGTTATATATCATCCTGTGGTTCCTTTATTTAAAAAAAATATGTTATTAGTTAATTTCATTTTTAAACTAAATTTTATATTCTAAACTTTGTCAGTCATTTTAATGTTCTTACTTCAGAGGAAAAGCTCAAAGAGATCTGATTTGATGCTATCTGGGTTTGGGTCTATTTCATATTGACCTACCAGCATGCTTGTGGGAGTCTAGTCAAGAGGAGATGTCAAGCCTTCAGAAAGACAAACTAGGTGTAGGACTTTATGAACCTTCTCAGTAGGTCAAATGTAAGAGATGCAGAAAATTTAAATTTATTTATAATAACATTTGTCTGATACTTTTGAAGAAGGAAAACTGGGAACCTTTCTCCCCCACTCAATTTATTGCTTTAATAAGTTTCTGGAAAGAGGTTCCCAGTAGGCAGAAACATGTAAGTGTAAAATTTCCTGAATCTTCAGAGAAGAACCTGGAAAGAAAGTTATATTGTAATATATTGAATCAAACTAGATTACACCTAATCACCATAAGTGGCATCCCCATCCTTACATCTTAAAAGGAATTTACTTGGATCATGTCAAAGTAACAATCCTAAGTGAAGATTGATCTGTACAACTGTGATCCCTGTACTTTTCTGCTTGTTATGCTTTAATCCTATAAGCTATGAAGATGCAAGAATCAGATCAGCTGCCTGGTTTAATTTTACCTGGTTATACTTACCCATGTGATCTTCATTTCTGCTTGACAGCAGGTAGCCTTTAATTTTATCAAGGATGAGAACATTTAACAAGTAAAACCAGGAGATGCAGGCTAAGTTCTTAAAAATAGAACGACCTCTTTATTTCTCATCATACATTTCATGCCTTCTGTTTAAATAGCTTACTATCCTTCAAGTTAGAAAATTGAGTGATCGACAGATGAAGCATGCCTCTTGTAGGTACTAGAAATATATACAATTGGGACATGAGGTTATTAAAATGTCTGCATGCTACTTATTCTTCTAAAAAAGAGTGAAAAAATCTGCTCAAATACATTGGTGGTTTATGAAAGCCCAGATTAATTAATAAACTCCAATCATTTACTGTGTATCCTAAATAGCAAAACGTAGGTTTAAATTTTTATATACTGCTTTTATTTCCTCACTAAAACACTAGTTCCCTCAATGTTCACTGGTGGACTGTCTTGGAGGTACTGAAAGATGATGGATATATACTCCAGAGATGTTAGATTATTAAAACTGTGGAAAAGGGATGAGCCTGAAGCCATGACCATTGTTATTGCCTTCGTCTTCATGGGCCTTTGGATTCTACTTCTCTCAGTTGTACCTCTGCTGCTCCTCCTTTATGTCTTTGAAAGCAGCTGCCTTGTAACTTTTCATTTTCTCCTGATCTAAAATATTTTCCCCTGTCTATGCTTCTCTTTTCCTTTTGTTTGTTTTTTTTTTTGTTTGTCTTGTTTTGTTTGTTTGGTTTTTTTATTTATTTTCCTCTAGTTTGCTACATCTCTGTGAAACTGAAAGCAACATATAAATTAGGCCTAAATTGGATTTGGTTTGTTGGGATTTTTCCCTTGCATTTTCTTCTTTATTCTTTAATGGGTGTCTCCACAATTGCATTCAGACTCTGAGACTTCTGCTTAGGGAAACTGATACAGAGGAGTTGATCTCTGGCTGAAGAAATGGCAAAAAGTTTTAGAGATTTTTGAGAAAAGCCAAAACAAGCAATTGTCTACAGATGAAGAAAAGGAACAGTTAAAGCCAATGGTGTTACTCCTATAAAATATTAATTACTTCTTTTTTAACCAACTTCATTACTCTTTGAGGGGTTTTTCAAATCTCAAGGCAGAACGGTGGCAGAACAAAGGAGTGGCAGAACAGAGGCTATATGTCTTACCTAAGATATTTTTAGCCTGTGAGTAGGTCTCTATGAAATCGATGAATTTCTCTTGCCATGTAGCTATTTTAAAGCTCTCCCCTCCACCATATGGTGTCCCAAATAAAGTATTTTATTTGTATCACCACTACTTAACCATCATGTGAAAATTTTCAAGGGATGCCGATATACAGCTTGCAGATGCTACAAAGAGCCCAAAACCAAATGCAGCAGATGTATGGGGCTGTGGCTAGGGTAAGATCTTGGATCAGGCACAAAAGTAATTCTATTCTACCGACAAGACTATGGCAATACCTTTGAATAGCAGGATATTGCCAAAGGAGCAGAATTTATTAGTCTAGAGCTGTCTCTGCTCTCTTATGCTGTTTTTTTCTTTATATTATTACATTTACTTTAATAGAGAGGGAATTAACTGGTTTCTAAGTTATAAACCTCTGATGAGTCCTTTTCAGTTGCTTGTTTCTTCTTTATCTGTGTGGGTATGAACACACGTAAGACACTAAAGTCTAAAATTACAGTATCATACAAGGAAGAATCATAATCATCAACAAGGAGAGACTAGCTAATGAGAGCATTTAGATCTTACATGCTAAAGAAATGGCCATCTTTGTATAACACTTTTTCAACTCGCTGTGTTAGGATAGGATCCTCATCGAAGCAAAGCCAGGGCATATGCAAGACAAGAATGTGATCTGAGACAGCCAGCCTGGCTTAAGCAAGAGCAAATCAAGCTTGACCAAGCTGGTGACCTTCTGTGAGGGAGTGACTACAACAGTTGACAAGGGAAGACAGAGTGATGTCAGCTACATGGACTTCTGTAAGGATTTTAACACAGTCCCACACAACATCCTTATCTCTAAATTGGAGAGATATGGGTTTGAAAGGTGGACTGTTCTGTGGATAAGGGGATGGATGGATGGATGGATGGATGGATGGATGGATGGATGGATGGATGGATGGATGGATGGATGGATGGATGGATGGGTGGGTGGATGGATGGATGGATGGATGGATGGATGGATGGATGGATGGATGGATGGATGGATGGATGGATGGATGGATGGATGGATGGATGGATGGATGGATGGATGGATGGATGGATGGATGGCTGGATGGATGGGTGGGTGGGTGAATGGGTGGGTGGATGGATGGATGGCTGGATGGATGGATGGCTGGATGGATGGATGGATGGATGGATGGCTGGATGGCTGGATGGATGGATGGATGGATGGATGGATGGATGGGTGGATGGATGGATGGATGGATGGATGGATGGATGGATGGATGGATGGATGGATGGATGGATGGATGGATGGATGGATGGATGGGTGGATGGGTGGATGGATGGAGCAAAAGAACTGTGGTCAACGCTTTGCCCATGTGGAGGCTGATGATGAGTGGTGTCCCTCATCAGGTGCTCAAGTCTACCAGGGCTCAGTCTAAGAACTGGTTCTCTTCAGTGTCTTCATCAATGACATGACAGTGGCATCAAGTGAACCCTCAGCAAGTTTGCAGATGTCACAAAACAGACAACAGTGCATTTGGAAAACAGGATGTGATGCCATCCAGGGAGAACTGGACTATCATGAGAACTGGGCTCAGAGAAGCCTCATGAAGTTCAACAAGTCCAAGAGCATGATGCTGCACCTGGGTAACAGCAAGTCCAGATATGAGTACAGACTGGGAGGTGAACTCATTGAAAAACAGTCCCGTGAAGAAAGACTCGTGGTTTCTGGTGAATGAAAAGCTGGACATGGGCCAGCAGTGTGTGCTTGCAGCCGAGAAGGAAAACTGCCTGCTGGGCTGCATCTGAGGAGGGGGAGACCACCAGGCTGAGAGAGGTGATTCTGTCTCTCTGCCCTGGTGAGAGTCTACCAAGGAGTAATGTGTCCAGCTCTGGGGTCCTCAGCAAAATAAAGATGAGGAATCTGCTACCTCTTGAGGGCTACCACATTGGTCAGAGGGGTGAAAGTTGACCAGAGGGCTATGAAGATTAGCTAAGACAGCAGGGAATTGCTCAGCATGGAGAAAGCCCCATAGCGATCTCATTGCAGTCTTCCAGTACTTAAAGGGGCTGATAAAAGGAGGGAGAGTATCATTTTACACAGCAGATAGTGATAGGAAAAACAGGATTAGTTTTAAATTAAAAGAGAGATTTTTTTTTTTTACTGTGAAGATGTTGAGGCACTGGAACAGATTGCCCAGAGACATTATGGATGTTTCAAACTCGTAAGTGTTCAAGGTTATGTTGGATGAGCCCCTGAGTGGGTGGCTTCTCTGCCTATGGTTGAAATTAGATGATCTTCAAAGTTCCTTCCAACCCAAGTAATTCTATGATTCTGTGTCCCTTTTTTGCTGAGCTCAGATTGCCACTTGCCCAGCGCTGGGACTTGTGTGGTATTCAAGAAAACCCTGTCAGGAAAATTTTGCACTGTGTAGGTGCAAGATGCTTCCTCTTCTTTCCTTCTGGGATTTTAGAGAGGTGAAGGGGGGAATACACCCAGTTTATGCCTAAATAAGAACCCCACAGACTCCTTAACCTTTTATCCTTTGTGTAATTACAATCCAAAGACAGAGCTTAAAGGGAGAGAAACTTTCTTTTTAGGGCACGAAGCTAGATGTGGGCAAATTTAGTCTGTTGCTAGCATAAGTGACAGATAAAATACACGTCCCAAATTTTTATGCATGTCTGGTACAAAGAAAACAAAAGACAATTTAGCTGCTTCCCAGACTGCAGAGCTGTCCAATCTGCTATTAAAAACATAACTGTATCTTTTAAAATCAATTAATATTTTTGTTTTCAGTGTGAAAAACTATTTGTTCTGGATGTTAAGTGGTTGTCAACAATAACAAGTATTTTTGCAGTTCAGCCAGAAATCATGCATCTGCTCAAAAATGATGCAGCTATTGTGCTGTAGCCATGACAATGACTGAAATAAGGCCATGTGATTCTGAAAGGCAGGCAAAAGAAAAAATGTCCCAAAAACCATAATATCAGAACGAAAATACCTTAGCCAGGCAAGCCTATCCTTCAAAAATTCTGATCCTAGAATATATATTGAAAACGATTATTTGGATCCCTTAAGCTTCCAAAACTCCAGCTGGAAATGTATAAAAATAAGAGTTATCAAAATCTCAGCTGCCTTTAGAATTCCTCTCAGTTGAAATCCTAGTTACCCACCTGACTACACAACAACAGATGTTTTAGTCTCCATGAAGTTCCCTGACCTCAGCTGGGATTTGCTGTGCTGCACAGATTCGTGTCCTTAGGGCCATTTGTACAGCTTTTCAGAGGAGCATCTGAAAATGGAACAAATGAAGGCTTTTCCCTCCCTCCTACCTTCCAATTTCCTTCCTTACTGTTTCTTCTTTTCTTTTCTTTTCTTTTCTTTTCTTTCTTTTCTTTTCTTTCTGTTCTTTTCTTTCGTTTCTTTGCTTTTCTGTTTCTTTTCTTTTCTTTTCTTTTCTTGTCTTTTCTTTTCGTTTTCTGTTTCTTTTCTTTCCTTTCTTTTTTTCTTTTCTTTTCTTCTTAAATTTTTTTTCTTTTCATTTTTTTTCTTTTATTCTTCTTTTTAATCCCCTCCTCTCCTCTCTCTTCCCCTCCCCTGACATCATAGAGTGTTTTCAGTACACAGAGGAAGCTGCTGACACCAAAGTGAGACTGATAGCCCAGGATAGATATGTTTGCACTTCTCCTACTTTATGCTCATGAAAGACACACACACACACACACACACACACACACACACACACACACACAATTAAAATGTGAACATCCAGCATTTTTAACAGATTATATTTCATTCACTTTTGTTTTTGATGTTGTTAGGGTTGTTTTGTTTGATTTTCCCAGATGATGTTTTTCTTTCAAAATATATAGTGGATTTTAATTTATGAAATCCTCCCTTTAATCAATATGGTAACAATATGGTATTTTGGTACTTCTGCTCCCAATAGCTCTAATATTATTAGACAGTCAGCAAGATATCTAGCTGTCTGAAATATAAATAGCTGAACATATCTTGTAAAGAATTGAATGCACAGCATTGCTGGAATTACATGAAAAAATTCTTTAGCAATATGGAAAAGGCTCTGGGACTTTGGATGTCAGTTCTGGGAGAGATGAATTTATAGGTAGAGCAATCTCTCTCCTCAAACTGACATCTGAGATCCCAGAGGTTTTCTCAGTAACACTGAGGATTTTCTTTTTTCATGATTTTCTGAAATTAAAATTCATGCTGTGTGTAAGATTCTGAAAAATTTCACACTCAAAGCAATAATAGCAAACATGGGCTTGAAAAATGACCACCCCTCTTTCAATATTACTGAAAACCTTTTGGATTTAGCAGTAATTCGCTGAAGAAAGCTGGAAGAAGCTCTTTGCAATGAAGGGCAAAGGAGACTAGAGTTCAAAATCAAATGGCTACATTTACTTTTTATTGAAACCTCTTCTCTATTTTCAGAATGGGTAAATGAGTCAGTCTTGAAAAATAAGCTGCAAAGTATCCATACATCTAAATTAGATAGTAGATCATAATTTTTATGTCTCCTTTTCATTTCACTTATTACAGTGTCTCTCACATAATTACCTACAGTTCTCAAAGAAATAGCCCAAGCCTACACATTTTTCTCGCACAGTATTGTGAGTTTCCTGAGTTCCTTTTCTTAAACACAATAGGGAGTCTGAGTCTATAGGGGTTTGATATTAGTTTGAATGAAGACTTTGCTTTGTCCCACCAGTTTGGGATAACTTTACTATCTCAGCCCAACAAATGCTTGAACATAGAACAATGTCCACAGAACAATCCCTTCCCTTTCCTCCATGTACAATACTCTAATACGCAGGGCCTTATATATTTGCCTTTGCAGAAGTACATCCCTTAAGGAAGCTCATTATTAGCCAATTTCATTCTGGGAATCACACTTTTGGGGATTAAAAAATCATAGAATCACAGAAGGATTGGAAGGGACCCTCAAGGATCTTCCATTCCAGCTCCTGGTCCTGCACAGCACCATCCCCAAGAGTCACACCATGTGCCTGAGAGCATTGTCCAAATGCTTCTTGAGCTCTGTCAGGCTTGGTGCTGTGATCACTTCCCAGGGGAGGCTGCTCCAGTGCCCTCTGGGTGAAGAACTTTTTCCTGATATCCAACCTAAACCTCCACTAGCACAACTTCAGGCCATTCTCCCAGGTCCTGTCCCTAGGCACCACAGAGGAGAGATCAGTGTCTCCCCCTCCTTTTTCCCTCACAAAGAAGTTGTGTTCTAGCTGAGGCTGCCCCAACTCAGGTCAGAGAGGGACAATCCCCTCCTTTGCCCGCTGGTGATGCTGTGCCTGATACCCCCGGGGCATGGTTGGCCCTCCTGGCTGCCAGGGCACTGCTGAGTCATGTTAAACTTGCCATGGACCAACATCCCCATGTCCCTTTCCATGGCACTGCTCTCCAGCCTCTCATTCCCCAGTCTGTCTGTACATCCAGGGTTGCCTCATTCCACGTGCAGACTCCAGTCTCTATTAAACTTCATATGGGTGATGATTCCCCAGCCCTCTGATTTGTCCAGGTCTCTCTGCAGGGCCTCCTCAAGGGAGTCAACAGCTCTTCCCAGATTTTTATCATCTGGGAGCTTGCCTAGTATCCCTTCTAGTCCTGTGTCCAAGTCATTTATGAAGAGCACAGGAGCAAGGATGGAGCCCTGTGGAACCCCACTAGTGACAGGTCACCACTCTGATGTCACCCCATTCCCTACAACCCTTTGTGCCCTTTGCATAATGTGTTTATCCAGCTGTGAGCTGGACAGTGTGCTCATCAGGGTCCTGTGAGAGACTTCATCAAAAACCTTACTGAAATCCAAAAATATCACATCAACTGTCTCCCTTTAATCAATCAGGTGAATTTCATTGTCATAAAGGAAATTAGTTTTGATAAGCAGGACTTTTCTCTCATGAAGCTGTGCTGGCTGTGACCAATGACTCGGTTGTCTTTCAGGTGTTTTTCAACATCTCTCAAGATAACTTTTTCTCCATAACTTTTCCAGGCACTGAAGTGAAAGACTGACAGGCCTGTAGTTTCCAGGATCCTCCTTCTTGCCCTTCTTGTCAGTCAAGACAATATTTGCCAGCCTCCTGGGACCTCTCTGGTTTCCCAAGACTGCTGGGAAATAATCAAGAGAGGTTTATCAATTGAAAGGTAAAAGTTAATTTTAGTGGAAATTCTCAGAGCGTGCAAATCTTTCCAGCTAAGGATCTCAGATTTTATACTGAGAAAATACTTAACTATTAAAAGGCACTGGTGCTGTAATGTCCTTCTTCAAGTGCATAACTTTGAAAGTAACATCTTTCAGTATTATGGCAGAATAGTAAAAAAGGTGACTTCACAGATTCTTTAGAGAAATAACCCTGAGTATGTTCAGTAATGAACTAATTAGTGGAAAACACTTAACATTACATGAAACACAATTAGTATAATAAACAGCAATACATAAGTATCCCACATTTTTCAGATTAATTAAAAAAGGATTTTATTGGCACTGATTTGCCATATATAAACTGCTGTTTTTTAAAAGTTGTTTGGTGGTGGAATAAATAACAGAAAAATAACAGCCTGTCACTTGAAGGAAATAATTAGATAGCAAAAAGTTGGAAAAAATGATGTGATGAGAAAGAGGCCATCTTCCAGCTCAATCATTTAATCAGCCTGGTTCCTTTCTTCTAGATTTCCCTACCAACCTGGAATGCTGTGTTTTTAATATGTAATATATTGTACAGTAACATTAGTCAGTGTTCATGCTGAATATGGAAACTTTAAAATATCACATGTGGATACATAACAATGTACTATTAAAATACATTAAGACAGTTTGTTTAAAAGCAACATTCTGTGTATGTGCAAATGAATAAGCGAATCAATTATTTCAGATCAGCTGTCAAATAAGTGGAAAGAATAATTTCATTTAATCATAAAATAGTGCTGGCAGAGTTTGTTAATGTGACATTTTTCTCAGGGAAATAACTAGAAGTAAAAGTTTCTTTCAGGTACAGAGACATATTTCTTAGGCTGAAAAGATTTTATTTATTTTGTATTTTTAATCCTTTTTTATGCTGTTCATGTTGTTATTTTGTATTTACTTCATTAAAAGCCAACACCTAAACCATCAAAATATTTAAGTTTTCTTCACATGCAAAGTTTTTTTGTTGAAATCACTGATAGAAATTTGTATAATTTTGGAAATTATTTGAATCCTACCTTCCATGCACTCCAACATGGGTTTATTCCAGTGAAAAAAGTATTATGTGAAAAAATACTAATAAATACTTCCTTTCTAATGGCTGAATGCTGATTATACCTGTCCCTAGCAGAAGGATAGCCAGCAGAAAAGCCTCCTTTATAAATTGCTGAAGTATCACTCTAGGTTAAGTTCAAATGCTGAAGTCATCCCACACCTAATGCTTTTGAAGTCACTTAAACCGTGATCAGGTTTTAGCCATGGTGGCTACAGAAGCAGTTGTGCTTTGATCTCACAGCTTTTCATTACTTGGAAGTTCACAGTGTTTAGTGTGCCTCTAGCATGGTACAAAGGTACCACTCTCATCCAGCACACTCAAAAAGTTTTTTCTCTTATTCAGAGGCAGCTCTGTTAACTTCAGTGAGACTGGCACAACTGGAAAGAGAAACCAGACTAGGATTTACCCTGTTGCTCATACCTACCCTGTTGCTCATACTTAGTTGCATATATTTCTCTATGTCTGTAAAAGGCATCACATAAAAATGTACAGCCTGCCCAAAAGTGATATATAGTGTCAGTTTAATGCAGTGCTTTGCACTTTGCATTCCTCCCTCCAATTCCTATTATAGGTGGTCGTCACTAAACTTGGATTCAAGGTAACAAAGACTTTCCTGGCAGCAATGCCATTTTCTAAGCAGACTCCATGAATAATTGTGTGGGCAGCTTTCAAGTTGCCTGTGGGTCAGTCATGATTGGACTGCTGACGAGAAATCTCAGCTACCTTCTCCCCTTGCATGCCATTTCCTTTTAACACACTTTGATTCAGGGAATGTATATATATTTATTTCTTCTCTAGCTATGAATAAAAATAAGGCCCTGTAAATCCAGTTACTGCAACTGTACAGAAGCAGGGCTATGTAAGACAGTGCAGGAATATGTGTAAAACACTACAAATGTACAGGTTTCATGAAGCTTCTTCAACTTTTGATATCTATCCCCACACTTTTTTTCTGATGTATACAGCAGGGGCAAAATACACCCACTTTTTCTTTTGATTAATGAAGGCACGTATTTATTTTAGACTAATAGCATTAAAATTATTTTCTTTCTGAAAAAGTCTTGCATTGTAATGTAAAACCTGTAATTTGGAAAGGTCACAATCCCATATTTGGAATCACTGAAATGTTAGTCGATAAAATTCATTTTTTATCCTCAAAGTTTTTATTTGTTGCTTTCAACAATAATATTTACATTTCCATTCTGACAGGGAAAAAAAAGAAATTCTGGTCTCTTTCAGTAAAACAGACAGAGATAGGAAGACAGATAATTGCTGTGTGCTTGTACCTAACAAAGAGGGACAATAGCAAAATGTAATCTTTTGGAACTAAAACTGAATTTAGCTGTGAGGAAAACTGATGTCAGGTGGAAGATGCAGGATGATTTCTGCATTTGCTTTTGACACCATCAGTTTTCTGAGCGGAACACAGTGCTGTTTGTAAAAAGAAAAGGTCTCTGCCTGAAGCTCACAGGGGTTTTGAGTGAGCTTTGTAGCCACTGATGTGTAGTTTATAAATAGAAAACTGCTTTAAAAGAGTGTGCTAATGTCAACTCTGCTATCCGTGGTGTCTCATGGCACTGACAGGGATCCACAGCACCCATCTCAGCCTTCCAATGAACAGGGGTATGGAGTGTCTGAGGAAAGACATGTGAAGGCAGGTAAGGATGGTAGAGTTTCTGATTAATTATGAAGAAAATTAAAAGGAAACTATACATATTCAGGTTCTACTATATAATGAATATGTACCAAGAAAGGAAGGCACAAATTGTAGACTTGAATCAAACCCAGCACCTGTGAGGTGACAGTTTTGCAACAGGATCCTGTGTGCAAGATTTCACCCCTAATTACATTCTGAAGCACTTGGGAATATAGAGGTCAGTGTTTCAGCTTTTCTTACTGACATTTAAGGTTGTTGGCAGCCCCTCTCAGGTGCACAGAGTTCTATTGCTTCCACTTGTTCTGGAATAGCAATTGGATTAAATCAGAAAGCAGCACTAAAAGCATGATAATTTTACGGATAGTTCTGTAATAACCACATCTGAGTGAGTGGCATACTTGCTATCTGTCTGTTGTGGGATTCTTCAATAGTGAGGTTGGTTTTGTATTTTTTCAGTACTTAAAAATGTAATATTTTATTCATAGGAAATCTGCAATCTGGCAATTGCTCAGGACAGGAACAGCTATTGTTTTATGAGCCTTACAACTTTGCCCAACATATGTTTGAAAATCAAGAAGGAATAGCATATGTCGAGGGATTCTGCATTGTAAAAAGTCTTATGAAAGGGAAAAGATTACAGTGACGCAGAATGAGAAAGTCTATTAAAATGAAAGGAATCCCATGAATATTCAGTCAATAACTCCTGTCACTGCTGATGTGCACTAAGAGCTCCTGAGAACTGAGCAGTATGGGTTAGGTGTGGAAAGACAGATAGTACATATTTACACCCTTTAGATAATTTGGCACAAAAAATATACATTAAAATTTAAGAGGCTGTTGTCAAATACATAGCACATTGTAATCCATGTTTGCTTTCAACTTGTGTTGCACAGGATGTGCATAATATTATTACAAAACTCTGTTCAATATTTAATTTTTTTTTAGGCAGGCTTTATTACTCATTTTCTACTTTAGCAGCTATTGATAATAAAGGGTACCACTCAACATCAAAAGTACATCTTGGGTGAGAGATAAAAGGTTAAAAATGTATGGAAACGTCCACTGAATGGAGTGAAGATTAAAATTTTAGCAGGCTAAGTTATCTGTGTCTTAGCCCCTATGCTAAGCTTCTGCATTTCAAGATAAACAGAATTTCATGGGAAGCCTTATATTCCCATTTTTTAGAAAAATATATATCTATAACACAGGGTTTCATTTACTTTCAATAACATTGTTATGTCTTGCCATGTCTGTAAAATTGCATGATACAGCTGTAATGCCAAATAAATTTTATCTGGCTTAGACAATTAAATTATTTTTAAAACATTGTTCTTCATACATAAGAACAGAATGTTAGCTATTTAATGAAGCATGTGAGGATTTGAAATTTCTGCTTCTTTAACAATTATGCCTTGCAGTTGCCTATCTGAAAGAATGGGAAAAAAATAGAGACGAGTAAAGGTTATGCCTTTGACAGAAATATTCCTAGGAGTAGATACTTATGCTTAACTGAGAAGGAAAACAAAATAAAAAAATCAGCTGCAGGAGAGACAAAACATATGTTAGACATGACTCTGAAAGTAATTTACAGACATTTACCTTTCATGACTTTTACTGGCATCCCTGAGTGCCAGGGAATGCAATTCTACAGTGCACTCCAGCACAGAAATGTAAACACCAGTGTAGAAAGAGCACAAGTTAACAGTGTCAAATTATTCATCTTTTGTAAGACATCTCTAGTAAATATTCTATAAACTTACATTTTGGGATTAATATCTCCACCCTCACCAAGACTATACCTGAAGGTGTTCCATCTTGTTTCAACATATAAGAGTCTGGTGGGGGCAGTAGGTCCACACACATACATATTTTATATAATCCTTTTACCTGAAGCAACATGCAAGCTTATTTTACCATAAATGTATACCATTAGATGTCTCACAATAAAATAGAGCCAAATAAGCACATGAGTGTAAATTTTAAATGAAATAAATATTTTTTCTCAGTGTTAAACCACTAAAAATTGGGGTATTGTTCAGTACATATTCTAAAAAATTTCACAGTGAAGATTTTTATTTATTCATTGTATCTAAAAATTTGATCTGCTGGAAAAAACATTTGAAAAAGACTTGGATTGTTTGTCCTGTGTAGGAATAGTCTACAATTTGAAATAAAATAACCACCTTTATTTTTTTTGAGGTGGTAGAATTTATTATGTAGACACAAGCACATATTAAATGCTACTTGATCTGAAATGAACAAATAATATACAACAATATTCTGTTCTGAGTAAAATCTTTAATGTAATTTCCAAGAAGTAAATAAAATCATGTGTTCTGTAATGCAAAGTTGTTGAACATATAGAGTGACAATGAAAATAAGAAAAAATGAACTCAGTAAAGAAAAAAAAATCACACAAATTATATGCCCATTTTTAAAAAATTTGTATTTTCTGTAGACATTGAATGGTGGGGTTATCATGCTTAACTTATAATACCTGCCAGTATATCAATACTGGTCAAGATGCTGGTACCGAAGAGAGGATGATTATAAATGTATGAAATTCAATGCTAAATGAAATGATGATTGATTCTGAATTTTGCCATCACCTGTTATGCTCTGTATAGCCTCTAGGTTTCTAAACCCATTTGGCAGAGCTGTGTTTCTTTTTACTCTTGTGCTCTTAAAAGAATAAACTAGGAATCTTTCCCCTTCTGTCCCTAAAGCTGGTTTGTTTGTTTGCTTGTTTGTTTGTTTTCTGCTTCAAAGCAGCAGACCAGAGCATTTGGCTTAAGTAGTAGTGATGTCTGTGCTGGGGGTATCTTTTTTTAATCCCAGATGTTGATAGGAAAAAGAAAGGGAATTTCAGCACCAGCAGTGGCAATGTGTGAGGCAGCCTGCCACACAGGATGGAGGCCTCCAGCAAGAACTCCAGCTCCCCTATGAGATCAGATAACCTGCAGAGAAAGAGGCAGCCAGAAAATACAGAACTCAGATAATACTTCTCTTTCAAACAACACTTTTATTAGTACCACAATACTTTCTAATATTGGGATAGTTATTCCGATTCCATTAGTGTGTGAGACTTAGATGGTGTTGCTCATCAAATATATGTATGTTTTTGGATGCTCAACTAAAACCTAGACTTACTAATGGATAGATAAGAAATACTTATGCACATATGTTAGTATGTGTTTATTTTAAAAAATCTTTTGTTTCACTTGCCGAGTTGCAAGAACATTTGCAAACTCAATGAGTACAAACTCCTGAACATGTGTAGATGCTACTTATAATGTTTACCAATAATTTCTCAGATGCATTCTTGTCTGACTCAGCTATATGACAGGACATCACAGGATGTCAGCAATACTTCTGGTCTGAATCTGTGGAGTTGCAGAGATTTTGCATGGTCAAATCATCCCACAAAACTCTAGCTAACTGTTGAAGTCACCACTCAAATTAAGGCAACCAGGTTCCCGCACAGAGCCCACTGGGCAGAGGCTGCCTGAATCAGGAGTAAAACATGGATAAAAAGATTGTATTTACACACACAATTGCATATAGAAAGCTAAAGAGAGAAGCAAATACCTAATTACACATGTGTTTCTTCCACATGAAGGATCCTTCAGTACGAATTCTGGCTTGGAGCTAATGTATAAGCCCAGTCAATTGCATGTTTATATCATCTTGTAGGTGAGTTGACAAAGAATGAAGCTACAACAGCTAAACAGGCGTGTTCTTGTTGCTGCTGCCCGGTGCAACACCAGCAATTATACAGTGCTGATTGACTCCAGCCACAGAAAACCTCTCTCACTCTTCTCAGCTCACACTGATGACCAAAATTCAGGAAAACAACTCACACATCTGAATAGGGAGCTGGTTGTTTAGAACCCAAGTAAAAATATGTGGAGGAAAAACAAAGATTTAGACACACTTTCACTCTGAATTTCAAATTCACACCCCAAAATAAAGCTTTCTCAGAAGACTTTCTTGCTTGAATTAACCTATTTACGATGCTTGAGTTTTATGCATTTTTGCTTTAACTCAGATTGTTTACTCAGACTCCTGTGAATCCTCTATTCTGCAGAAAATTCAGAAGTATGCTACTTCAGGGGAAAATGAAATCCGTAAATCATGCGTCTCTTTTCAAGACAATACACACACGATCTACAAATGCATAGCACAAATGCTAGAGAACTGATGGTTTTTGAAAGATGCACAACTTGCTCTGAGCATAAGTGTTAGGTCTGACACTTTCCTGAAGTATCATTACCCTGTGAACATTCATTGTGGTCACCACATAAATCCCCAAATGACAAGTGATTCCCCTGGAACTGGCTACCCTGGTTAATATCAAGCTGGTTACTGGAGAATAAGAAAAGATACTGTTAGTGAGCACATTGACAAAAATGTGAAGAGGAATTAGGAGGAATAAATACAACTCAATATATTAAGCTGTATTCCTAGAAGAACCAGATAAATTTGATGTAGGTTGCATCTGAAAAGAGCAAGAGGGAAAAAATTATTCATTGTCGAGCCGAAACTCTTCCAAAATTTTGGTCTTATAAGGTGTGCTACCCATTGGAGCAGCAGAGGACTTGAAGAAGCATGTGATGATGTCTCCAGGGGAAACAAATCTCTCAAAAGACCATATAAAAGAACTAGAAGTACCCAACAGACATGCTTTATGCCTCTGGGAAGGGTTTTCTTACCCTTAGGAAGAAGAAAAAAGAAAACGTTGATTATTTTTGTAGTCATAGAATGAGGAAAAGGATAAATAGAATATCCAAACCCACTAATCATTGTAGGCAAAACTGAACAAAATAAAACATTTGTAACAGAACCCCAAAGAACATCCATCCATCCATCCATCCATCCATCCATCCATCCATCCATCCATCCATCCATCCATCCATCCATCCATCCATCCATCCATCCATCCATCCACATACACATGCCAAAAGGACCATTTCTTCTACCTTCAAGGCTGGAAAACCAAAAAGATGCAGAGGCCAATTCCTCCTAAACTTCTTTCATCGAGAAGACTAAGCACACCCAGGCAGCACATGTAGTGAATACCCTAATGAGCAAGACCCAAAATTCCCCGGGTGCTAGAAGCTATGCTAACCCTTGAAGAAATGATAGGCTTTATCTGTCTTAGACTTTATAATCTTGAAGGGCCACCTTTGCAATCCATGCCACAAAAACCTTGCTACCTACATGCAATATGGATGTTAGTTTTCATTGCACATGTGGAGGTGGATTTATATGAATGCAGCAACATGCTAACTCATGGAGAACTGGTTTATTGAATTATGAGTATTTTAAATTCTTGAGAGTCTGATCTTTATATCTATTAACAAAAAGTCTGGTATTTATATCTATTGTAAAAAACTTTAGCGGCTCAAAGTCCATTTCCAGGAGGTTACAAACAGTACTATATTACTAGAGAACAAATATTATATAGAAATAGAAAACAAAAAAACCCACCCCTCATCTCAATTTAAGGAAAAAAAATGTGATTAGAGTAGAACAGCTTTCTTGGGGGGCAGGGGGTGGGGGGAAGGGGTACTTATCTCCCAGTAGTATGCATTATGAATGTAAATTTGAACACCATTTCCAGAAGCAGAAAATTCCCAAAGTACAAAAAGTTCTCCAGAGCTCTCAATACAAAGCAGAAGGTGTAATACCCTGATAAATAAACATAATAAAATAAGTGAAATGAAAAATGATAAAACAGAGCCAAGGGAGCTTCAGATGGTTTATGCTAGGTGAAGGTCATGTTCATATAATGGAAACATTCACCATTAGACCAAAGTATATTTTTCCCAGGTTATATTCAAGCTATTTTTCCTCAAAATACCTCAACTGCAATGTGTCACCTCCAACAACAATTCTACAAAAGTTTTGCCTGAGGATGGCCTTTGCTACGTTATATATATCTCTATGTTCATACCTGGCAAGAAAACATAGCTTCTTCCAGAAAGATTCTTTGCTTCTGTTTAAATGTCAAAAGTAGCCCACAAAACCAAACTGTTCCAAACCCCGACTGTATGAATGTCACAGTGATGCCTGCTACATACATACTGTTTACTCATTCTTTATGCATGTCAAATTCTGTCAGATTCATCTTAAAGAAATGCTGCATTTCAGAAGCAGCTACCTGGGGCCTACAGTAAAATAATTCTTAATGCTCTCCATGGGTCAGCAGTTACCAGATTTTCCCACCTTTAAAATGAATAAAGGTGCTTTGCACACCTGCTTCTCAAGTTTTAACATGTCTGAGTTTCTATTATCAGAAAAAGGCAATTTTAAAATATTTTAGACACATTCATTCAAATTACTATTTTCCTTCTACATATAGGTAACATGGGTGATTTTTGGTCTGTCTTTGATATAACTGTAAATTCTTTTGACAGTTAACCACCAATTTCTAAAGATCAAATTCTTATATCCAGTAGTATCAGAGGGCTTGCTGTGCCACTGAGTTTCATATATGAGCTTTGAAATGAAATGAAATACGAATTGACATATTTCATTCTAGGTCAGCAAATTTTCAGATTGAAACCCATGTAAGTCCAAAGCTCATAGCCCTGTATCTACACAGAGCCCAACGGAATCACAACTCGGGAACAAAAGGAGTGTGAGGTGGTAGCCACTTATAAGCAGACAACTCTTGATAATTAAACATAGTGAAATAAAAAATATCATATTCTCTCTACTAAAGAGATTATTTTTTGAATGTGTGTCTTTAGCAGAGAACAGAGGAGAACCTCTTTTGGGGTTTGGTTAAATTACTGCTTTAATTAATAAGTCAGCTTCTGTTGGCATCAACAAAAAGCCACAAATCCTCAATCACACAAATATTTGTATTACCTTTAGGTGGCATGGTCTTTGAGGTGTGGGCTGCAGAGGTGGCCCCTCATGATAATCTAAGACTACCATTAGGCGGAAGGGCCACACAGCTTTCAGCAATGACCACTGAGAGGACCAGAGACAATGGACTCTCACTGTAATACAGGAAGTTCTATCTGAATATCAAGAAACATTTTTCACTGTGAAAAAGAGTAAAGTCAGGTTGACTGAGCATTGACACATACTGTTGTGGAGGCTCCCTCCTTGGATATGTTCAAACGCCTTCAACCAGAAAAAATTTAACCAGTTTTTCTTTTTTTTTCAACCACTCATGTTCTCTTAAATTCAAGCAAACACTCTGACTTTGGTCAGTGGTTTCACCATGATATTCATGGTGGTGAGGGCGTTATCACGTTTCCAACATCTGAAGTCCCTGTGTTGGAAGGAATAAGGTGCTCATGTTGCTGATTTTCTCTTCCACAACTCATTTTTGTATTCTCTTCTACATTTAGATCATTTTACAACTTTCTTTTCTTCAGTGATCTGAAGCTCCAGACTGTATCCAAGTTTACTTTGTGTCATGCCTTTTACATATGTCAGATAATGTTTCTTTGTGTCTTTTGTTATCTCTAAAACAAGTTTTTCCAGCTCTAAATCTCTGTTACTTTTTAAGTGATCATTTCTGAGCTGGTTATAGATTTGGGTCTCCAGTACTAAAGGAAACTCAGTTAGATTTGGCAGCTCAAAAGAGGTAAGGCTGTTGGAGCTGATTCCCCCAGCTCCACATCCCCAGCTCCAACAGTAGTGAGGCTGAGTGGAATAAGCCTGGGCAGAGTGTTCCTCAGGAGTGTATGATTTGGATTCCTGCCTCCCTGTGTCCCTGTGATCCTCTGGTCCTGTGGAGGTAGGCCTTTGCCAGGGTGATAACTCCTGTGTTTACCTTGGAAGAGCTAGACCAGAATTTTAGCTCATCAGTCCAATGTTGTCTCTGTCCTCGTTTGTGGGTGCAGAAGAGCTTTTTCTACACAATCTCACCATTTTGTGACCCATTCCTTATCCCCACACGGTTGCACTGTCTGTGCTGCATCCTGAGCCTCTGATTCTGAAAACTTCTACTGTCCTTCCAGGCAGAAATATCTCTTTCTACCTGGAAAAAATGCTTGTTACCTATATATCAAAGAATAGTACCACACAAATATAAACAGTAAACCAGATTATAAGTAGATAATCCACAGTTAGGGAGATGCTTCTACAGTGAAATCAGGTAAGACCTGGAGA
Organism: Serinus canaria; assembly: GCF_022539315.1. Classification (NCBI taxonomy): domain Eukaryota; kingdom Metazoa; phylum Chordata; class Aves; order Passeriformes; family Fringillidae; genus Serinus; species Serinus canaria. The sequence continues at coordinate 56,983,650 of NC_066313.1, forward strand.
CAGGTCAAGAGAAACACACTTAGAACAGACTTGACAAGCCTTTTTCCTGAGCCTGGGTAGACTCAGGGCAAAGTTTATAGCCTGTTACTAACACTGGCAATATTGTATTATGAGGCTACATGGTTGAATTTTGTCACAGTAAAGTAATCAGGAACATGGGGGTCCAGTCATCCAAACCACATCTTTCAGTCCACATCACTCAGTAACATCCTTTTGGACATAACACTCTGGAAAAACTTCTGACTGGGTAATCAACTATTCATGACCTCCCAGCCTAGGGACTCTCAGAACACTGCTTTGTGATATACAAAGAATTTCTGAAATCTCCGTGACTTTTCCCCCTATATCCTCATGCTTTATAAACTTCTCCATGCACTGCAAAGGCCGTATTCCCTGCTGCACCATGGCCTTTGGAAAACAGACCTGCATGGATGGGTGAAGATAAACATGAATTCCTCTGCTTGTACATAACTTGAATTTTCAAAGATTTGTGTCTTCCTCAGTGTGGTGCTGCAGTTAATGGCAGCGAAACCAGAATATATGAATACCAAGGAAATCCAAATAATTTCACTACAAATGTGTAAATCTCCCATGCTAGGGCTGAATGACATGCCTTTATCAGAGAGTAATCTGGTTTTACCTATCCATGTAGACAGATGTGGGTCTGTGCATACATGGCACTAGGGATGTGTTTTTCTTCCAAATTACCTTTCAAAGTGGGCAGCTGAAGGACCATGTCCATATCTGGGCAGTAGATGGAATAACTGGGCATTTATAAATCACTATTTATTGCCAGCATGCCTTGTAAAAATCCTGTGTTTCCATCAAGCTGTCTGAAGAAATACTAGCAACTGCAGTCCTGGTCTCTGGACAGCCACAAGGATAGAAAATATAATTGCTTTGATGCCCAAGGAGCCACATATTAAAAGACCAGGAAACAATACTGCTAATTGTCAGTAAGGTGTCAGCTACTGATTCCTCATTTTTTCAGCATTTTTCTTCTCAAATATTATGGATGGATGATTTAAAATGTTAGACAGAAAAGCACATGGCTTGTGGGAATTTGTAAAACACCTTCCTACTTGCTAAGAAGATCTATAAGCATAAATTCTAACAGCAGACTCATAATAGAGTTTTCCAGAGCTAGAGGAAAGATTACAATCTTAACTTTGCACTTATATAATATGGGCAGAAAAATATGGGCAAAGATCTTTATATGGGAGTTGATATTGCCACAAGAACTCCAACTGGGAATTTGTATTTGCAGTTTTTTTTGTCAGTTAATAAGCCTTCTTTAAATGGGCACTGATTATTAAAATAGAAAATAGTTGCACAAGTAGAAATAATGTAATATCCTATAGAATGCCTATGAACTAAGTGGAAATGCAAAGTTTATTAATAATGTCAGTGATTTTGATTGTCTACATCTGAACCTTAGAGTAGACTTGCTATTTTGTCTGTCACAGGATTAAAAGAAATTGACATAAAAGAGGACCTATTTAACTTTTCATAAATAATTTTTGAATAGTTTTAAAAGCAAATTAAAATACAGACAGTTTTTCCCCTTTGAATAAGTGACACAACAAGACATTTTCATCTGGTTTGGTCAAGTCACATCAAATTATGTCGCATCACAGAATATGTTTAACCTAATGTAATGCAATACAAGTGAAATGTCTGCATCAAAATTTAAAGGAGTAATTTAAAACAAAATTTAAAAGAAGTGAAAGAAAGTAAGAAATATAATACTTCTATTTCCTTATTCCAAACATACCTCTGTTTTCTTGTCACAGAGAGATGCCCCTATATTCTCAGAGTAGGTAGCAGGTACTTCATACCCAGGTGGTTACAAATAATATTTAAAAAAATAAAATAAACAAAAAAAACCCCAAACACCAACCTCACCCCCACACCCCTCCTTACGATTCCATCGAAATGCCGCTTACTTTTTCCTGTTAATGGGTCTTGACAAGAAGATGTTCATGCTGTGTGACTTTGAAAATGCCCTTTTCTGGCAGTCAGTTTTCCTGACAGTGCTACTCTTTGCTGGCTTTAAACAACAGGAACAGGGGCCAATTTAAAGTCCAGAAATTAACTAATTGGAGACGCACAGGCTCCCCATGAAGCAGTTGTTCACTTGGATGGACATGTCTTCATTATTCCATGGATTTTGAAGAACTTAAATATTCAATGGCTGAGGTACCAGCCATTGCACAGCCATTCTTTGCACTGTCAGTAACATAAGTGATGTAATTGTCCAAAAAAAAGAAAGTGCATTTCTGTTTCAGAATGCATAGTGTGATATTCTAGCCCACACAGATGGGAATGCACAAAATATATGTATATACTAGGATCAAATTATATCCTGTGGAGATGAGTTGCACAGGTTTAAAAGAAAGAGAAATTTTCAATAGCCTTTGAACAGGATACTCTGAAGATGTGAATATATGCTTTATTCATCTTGTTCAAAATATGGAGAATCATTCTCTGCTTTCTTTGAAGAATTTTCATATTTCCTACTCTCCCCACTAGCTGCTACTTTATTTTTGTTCAAATTATTAGTAACCTTGGTACTTCTCCCCCAAGCAGTTTGCTTAAATGTGCCAGAAATTCTTGCTACCTTTCCAACAGATTACATCCCTTTTGTTTTAATAGTGGTGGAACAATAAAAATAAAGATAACTTATTGTGCTTTAATATCTATGGAATTATTCTCTAAAATTAATTTGGGAAAAAAAAAGTTTTTATTTTTCACATTTTTAAGATTACTGAATAATCAATGATTCCATTTCCCCCCCCTAGGTTTCTGCTAGTAATACAAATTCCTCTTACAAATGAAGGATCTGGCAACTGGTACCTCAAATTCTGAAACTAAACCCAAGACTAAAATATTAAAGACAGAGCATCACAAGCTTGATTATTTACAAGGTAAACTTTCCTAGACTAAAACTGCAGCAATGGGAGTGTTTTAGGAGGAATAATATCAGCCCCCTAAAATTTAAGCCTTGGATGCGTTAATTAAATTTGTTTCTCAATCTGTTTTCTATGTTTGCTAATCCAGCCTTATCTCCATGCATTGTTCTCCCTCATGGACATAGATTTAGACTGATCTGGAGAGGTGCCTTATATGTGAGTCTTTGACAGTTTAGCATTTCCAATTTGTGTTGTTGGCTGAGCACAACTAAAATCATGGAAAGTATGCATTCCACAAGCATGTACTAAATCCAGCTTTTCCAAAAGACTGCATGAAACCTTTGCATTCCCTTACATCCCTTCAAGAAATTATATGAACTCTTTCAGGAACTTACAGATGTCTGCTTTTTCTTATAGAGCAGAAATTTTTCAAAGTTTAATACACTGTTGAGATAAAATTACAATCTATTTTTTCAGGTATGAAAAAAGGATGAACACTTGAGACTAAGTAAAACAGAGAACCAAAATTTTCAGTTTTCATATAAAAATATTTTTTTGGGCAAACGGCACAATTTCCAGTGACTACTATGCTAGACTGTACAGACACTTTAGTTAAACAGAAGGAGAGAAGGAGAAACAGACATGCAAACAGATGATCTGATAACTCTGCCAACTGCTTATTCACTTCTTTTAATAACACCTAAAAGTAACAATCTGCTGTCTAGCTAACAGGATCCAATTTCATTCTCTAATTTTCTCTATGGGTGTGTTGTGTCATATTAAAATACTTAGACATAAATCTGTGGTCCTGATGATCTGTGTTTGATTAAAAAAAAAAAAAAATCATTTTGCTGCGCTGATATACTCAGATAACTCCTAGTATACTATTTGCAGAATGACAGAATGAGAGACCACAGTGCTGTATTAGAGCAGCACAAATAAACTACTTTTCCTGACTAAGTTTGAGACTCATTATATTGGTTCAGCACATTGTTCCAATGCATTGGTTTTGATATCAGTATCACAGGATGGCTGAGGTTGGAAGGGACCTCTGGAGGTTGCCAGGTCCAGCCACCCTGCTCAAGCAGTGCCACCTAGATGAGGCTGCCCAGAGCAATGTCCAGATGGGCTTTGGAACATGTCCACAGCCTCCTGGGGCAATCCGTGCCAGTGCTCATCCAACCTGACCTCAGTTATTTTTTCACTGGTGTTTCCTGTGAAAAGTTTTTCCTGATGTTCAGGTGGAACTTCCAGTATTTCAGTGACAGTTTATTGCCTCAGGTCCTCTTACTGGGCATCACTGAAGAGATCATAGCTCTATCTTCCCACCATCCCTTGAAGCACTTATACACATTGAGAAGATTACCCCCAAGCCTTCTTTTCTTCAGATTAGAGAATCACAGCTTCTCTCAGCCTTTCTTCATACGTCAGGTGCTCCAGTGCCTTCATGGTTTTTGCAGCCTGTTGCTCTCCTTTCTCCTGTACAGCCATGTTTCTCTTGGACTAAGGAGCTCAGAACTGGACATATGTGTGGCCTCAGCAGCCTGACTAGAGAATATGCACAGACAAGGTGTCATGGTATGAATTACGCACCCCAGCTCCATTAAAACACCAGCATCATGGGACAGAATACATCCTTGCATTATTTCAAGCACTTGGAATGAAGATAAAACTTCCATGTGGGTGCTACTCTGCATCCATGTGTTCCATGACATACACGTTTTCTTATTACTGTATGTCTGTTTCCAGTAACCCACTTAATGACCACAATACTCCTGTAACATTTCAGTTAAGATAAATGGCAAAAGGTTAAGGAATGAGATTAATATGCTGTTCCTAAAAATCAGCTCTCAGGTATGAAAAAAAGCTGTTAAATCTCCATTATGCCTCCATGGAGGCAAAGGTTGAAATTGGGGCTTTAATATACTCAGAACCAAAGTAATCTACACAAGAAAGTTAAGCATTAGGAATACTCTTATTGTAGGGACATCATAAAAAAACACACCAACACCCATCCAAATCAAAATTCCAAAGGATTCAAGTATGAAATACACTAAATACATTGCCAAAAAAATGTATTTTTATGTAGCCTAAAAAAGTGTGTTACTTACTGAATTCTCTAAAGGAAGTGAAGGAGATTTTTTTTCTCTCCTCTTGACAAAATAATTTCTTGTTGGTGATCTCTCCCACCAGAATACACACAGACAAGTGTTAATTTTGTATTTGTTCAAGGTTTTAAGGGCTTCAGGAAGGGTGAGGTACAAAAAACTCTAGCTGTGTAGAAGCCAGTAATTTTTATTTACTAGATGTCTAAATTTCATTTATGGTCAGTAAATAGAGCCACCAACCAGAGAGAAATAAACTTAAAATCAGTGTAGAAGTTCTGTATTTCATAATAATTTCTAGAGGTTCTTATTTTGTGTAGAAGAAGCCTTTATAAACCACTTAAATGCTTAATTTTTAGATGATAGCAAGACTTTAAGATGATAGAAGTTCAATAATATTTATCTCATTATTACTTCCTGCTTAGATGTATCTTGCTTGTTACAAGTATCCTTATGTAGAATGACAGAACTAGAAGAAATCTCAAAAGCTACAGCATTCCTACTTTTTTTTTCAAACCCCTTTTGTTAGCAAGCTCCAAGCACTCAAAGTAATTCAATGTATTTCTTTACTTTATAATCTGATCAAAAGCCCGAAGTCAGTGGAGGCATTCTGATAATTCAATGGGCTATAAATCCCATTAATATTTCCTCTGTTATCCTTATTTCTCTTTCTCTTATTTAGGATACCAAAGACTGGGAATAAAATGTTATCTGAAACTACTATTTCAGTTCCGCTCCAACAAAAAAACTTGAAAAATGATAAAATTTATGAGTTAGGTTTCTTTTTCATTTAGATTTTCTTTTTAAGATGAACATAATATACACACATTGACAGTGATAAAATGTAATGGAATACTTTCTTTACAATGATAAATAGAGACTCAAAAATAACCTTTTAGATCAGAAATTTTTCAATGACACTGTAAAATTTACTTATTTACTGATTAGAGGTGTTATAAACTATCCATATATAGTTTAAGTGGGTAATGGTCTGAATGGTGCCCTGTAGTTAAGATATTGGTATATCAGTTTCAAAATACTTTTCATTAAAAATCCTTTTATGTTAGCTACTGTTTTGTTCTCTCATTTGAACCAAAAACTTCTTAAATAAGGCAGCATTTTCACTGCTGAAACAGATTCGCAGTTATGGAGGAGAAATATATTTGGACTCCATTATTTCTCCACATAAATTTGGAAGAGAAAATCCAAGGCATTTTGGCTTGATTTGAAACTCGGATACTCATTCGACAAAATGTTCATAGCACTCCTGCTGAAATCAAGCTATACTAGTGCTCCTAGTAGCAGATCTGTCCTTATTGTTATATTTCCCAAGCTATTGGTAGTACAGGACTTTTCTAATAGATGAAAAGGTGAATTTTTTGCTTTGTTAAGTTTTTGTTCATAAAAGTCGGTAAAGGTTGAGGAAGGCTTTCATCTTTCTTAGTGAGAGAGAATATGAGTCATGGATCATTAGACTGAAATACAGTAATAAAAAGTTGATAGTAGTTTCTCTAAGCCAAAAGAAAATAAGGCATGAAATAAGATTAAATATTCTGAAATACCTAAAATATTTAGGAACCTAAAATCAGTGTTTAGATGTGTGTTATCACCTTGAATCCTATATAGATCTGGAAAACAAGAATTATCACTTCTTGCTATTGGTCTCTGAATAGTCGTTCTGGATTCCCTGAATGGGACTCATCTCATCTTCCTTAAACATCTACATTGAATCTGAATTAATAAGCCAGGGCTCTCTTTATAGTTGGTAGAGAATAATAGGCACTCTCAGGGCGCAGTTCATCTGACCTACTTCAGATGCCTATTTTAGGATAAGAAGAATTGTGACCTAGAAGTGCCTTTTTCTCTTCTCTGACTTCTAGGGAGCCTGAAGTGATTAGCTCAGGTGCAGACAGTCTTAATGTGTATGTCTAGCCAAATTAATTCCTCCTTTTTTCTGTGATTTATATCTCTGGGAATTTTGTGTACCAAAGTACTTATCCATACTTATCTGATGTTTCTTCATGAAAAGACTATCTATTTGGGCAAAAACATTTCTTGGGTTAATGGTCATGTTAGTGCTTAGGTTTTCACCTTATTACCAGAAATATACCTAATTTGCAAAGGGATAAAATACAGCAATATAATTCCATATTTAGTTAAGTGAACAAACCCCTCGAAGTAAAATGTAAGTTATTAGAGCTCAAAGGCAACATGACATTATATGTTACAATTAATACAAATAGACTAAACACCCAGCTGCATGTATTCCTGGAGGAGATAATGAAAGATTATCTCTCTTTCACCCAAGTCCCCATTATCTTTCTTAGCTCTGGTTCCCAAAAGTCACATGCCAAAATCTATATTAAGAGCAAATTCCATTTAAAAAACACTCCCAAAACAGCAGGGCAAAATGTACCTGTCTTGTGGGGAGCTCTACTTTCATATTTTTACTCATCAGTTGATGGAATGGAGTTGTGGTTGCCTCTTACTCTGACGGACACAGCAGGAAGGACCACCTGTGATGCCCTCTCACTTCAGGCTGAAGCTGTTCCTAGGAAGCTCTGGAAAAAAAAAAAGCTAAAACAGGGAGGTGAACACAGTTATATTGAAGTATTAAAGATAACTTAATACTTTTTCTTGTGTCTTTCCTCATACACACACCATTGTTTATTACCTATTTCTCATTGGTCCAGTTGCTGTTTTAAAACTATTTACATATAACATGAGAGAAGTGAGCCAGCAATGAATTTCTGAGGCAGGATGTACTACCTGTGTCAAGCAGCACATTTAGTCAAATAATGTGGCAGCTTTTACAACTTGCTAACTATTCAGAGGAAGATCTTTAGCAGAACTTTGCATATGGCGTTTAAATGTTACTAAACACCACGATTTAGTCAATATCTATGTTCAAAGTAAGTTATTATTAGAAAAAGCAAAGCAGTCCTAGAAAAATTGTAAAATTTAGGAAGCTTATGTCAAAGAGTTCAAAAAATGGTAGCCTGTTTTTCTGAGCTTTGTCTTTCAAATTATTTTTATAATTTTATTTATTTATTTTAAAGATCACTCCTATTTAATTTTCATGTTTCTTTCTCCTTCCTTTCATTTCAAGTTTTTTTCCCAGTGCTCAGCTCCACCTGTTTACTGGATGGACATTCTTATGGACATTTTTATGTCTGTTCCACTCTTTGGTTTATTGACTCTTGATTGTATAGTGAATGAGATCTGAGCACAGGACAATCTTTTCTACCCTGCCCTAGTTTCCATGGAAAACAAAGCATGGTGGGAGCCACTTCACTCTTCAAAGAGTTCCATCTACAACTCAGAATTTCCTATTTCAGCAATGTGTGTGACCAGCTAACAAAAAGAACAAGCAGATGTGTATATCCTTCCAATGTGTATATCCTTCCGAGAATTTTTTTTCAGTTCTGAAATTTCATCTATATTCGATGCTTGCAGCTAATACTCAGACCCCTCATACCATGTAGCTGTCATACAAGTCAGTAATTATGTTATATCCAATCTTTATTTGTGTGGGAAAAGTAAATATTGCAGCTTTCTTTGGAGGCAACTACAGAACCGTATTGCTTTCTTATCTGTCCCTGGAATGAAACAAAATAAGTGTTTCTGTCATTATTTTTTTCTAATCCAAATATATTAGTTGAAAAATGTTATATTGTTTTAACGGCAAATAAACTAGATAATCCAAAACTTATTGATATTCATAATGGAATGTATTCACAGGCCTTTTTTTCTGTATTTTTTTTCTGAGATCTGAGGTTTTATGTATAAAAAGAACAAAAGACATGCTCTGTTAAAAATAAATAACCTAAATCTGAGGTTGAAGATATATTTTTCCATCAAATCACAAATACTATATGTACAGGAAGCCTATATATACAGGAGTCTACCACAGATAACTGAGCCAGGACCATGATGTCAGTGAGTTAGTCTTTGAAGGACTAAGAGACACATCAAAATCAACTGCCCTTGTCCTTACAGGGGTCTTCAACTTGCTGAATGCTAACAGCTGCTAACACAGCTCACACAAACAGGTCCAGAAGGTTCCTAAAACACTTGCATGACAGGGAGCTGACAAGGGAAAATAGCCTCCTTGATTTGCTGCTTCTCAGCAGAGGGTGGTCTCGTGAGTGAAGAGGTGTTTCCTGGCTGTCTTGAACAGAGTGACTATGAAGAAAATGAATTTAAAATTGCTGTTGACAGGAGGAAAAGTGCCAGCAAAGCTTCAATCCTGGACATGAAGAAAGCAGGCTTTGGGCTGCTCAGGGACCTAGGGAGGAAAGACCCCTGGGAAAGTGCTTTTGGAGGTTCTAGCATCCATCAGTCCCAGTCATTTTAAGCACCACCTCCACAGGACACAGGAATAGGCAATTCCAAAACACCAGAAGTCAAGAAGCTGAAGGAGAAGGCTGGCTTGGCTGATCAGGGATCTTTTGTAGCTAAGGCAAAAAAAAAAAGTAATGTATGCCTGGTACAATTTGTCAGAGCACCAAGCCTGACAGAGTTCAAGATGCATTTAGACAACTTTCTCATGCCTATGGTGTGATTCTTAGGGCTGTCCCATGCAGAGCCAGGAGTTGGGTTTTGATGATCCTTATGGCTCCCTTCTGACTTAGGATGTTCTGTGATTCTATATGTATTTATAGAAGAATTGCCTGCAGGTTTAAAGCAGAGTAGCAGAGCAAGACATGTTCTTCTAGAATTTCATCCTTGGGAAGCTTCCTCTTCCTTAGCACTGATTCCTATCAATAATATCCTTAAGGAAATATACCCATCTTCCCCTTGCTTCTTCTTTGAAAGTTTGAGCTGGATTCTGCATGAATGGTCCCTTATTTTCCAGAAAATGCAACAATCCTCTTTTCTTTCAATAGTATTAGTCCGATGTTTCTTTCAGTTCAATTTTAACAGAAAATTCCTTATCTGAGAAGTGGAAGGAAAATTTTATCATTTCCTCATGGAAAATTATGCATATTGTCTTGGGAAATGGCATTTTTGTGAATAGTCAGGAAACAGGGGCTAGAGGTAAAATGTGTTTGAGATCAGTCTCTGTCATTTTTTTGCCCTAAATGAAGGTGCAGAAGTTGTATGGCCATGTTTTAACCAATCTAGATGAACCTAAATATTCATAAAAAAGAAAGTCAGAGCATTTCTTGGAGATGAGTTGGCAACCAAATCTTTGTTGAAAAGACTTATCAAGCCTAGCCATTCAATTACATTAATTCTTCCTAAATTCTTTTAATAAGGTAATTATTGCTATTATAAACTGGGAAAAAGAAATCTGTGTGCAGAGTTGGAGACAATGTAATCAATAATGAAACCTGCATCCTGCCTCCTTTGTTAATCACTGTTGATATCCAAGGGAAAGAATAAAGCAGTATCAGTAACTATATATCAAATGCACAGCTAAATAACATTATCTCTGGCCAAACCCATGCTGATGTTCTTTGTCTAGATATTTGCTCTATAACTAATTGGACAGCCAATTTAACATCTTTATGAATGAGATAATTTAGGATGTTTTCTTACTGCTTAGAATCAATAAAAAAGAAAAACACATCTTTTTTCTTTTAATTGATTTAATTAAATGCCTCACCATTTAACCTCAAAAATCAAATAAACAAAATACTTCTGATATTTTCCCTTTATGAGTAATGGCTTAGTATTTCTTAAAATTTTCCATTGTATTTCTATTTTTTATGTTCTAACAGCTTCTATGAACTTCATCAGCCTGTAAAAAATTACATTTGGCAAATACATTGCATTTGTCCTCACTGTACAAATGACACCCACCTGCTGTACAAGTGCACAAAGTTAGTAGATCCAAAATGCATGACTTAATGTCTGTCTTTATTAAATTTCACAAGGTTTCTGTAAGTCCATTTTCTATCCTGCTCAGGTCCCTCTGAGTAACATTCTTGCCCTCCCATATTGACTACTCTGCAAAATTTGGTGTTTCCTTCCTGGACTACACTCATCTCATCACACACAGGATTAATAAGAAGTTTGGCCCCACTATTACTAGTATCGATCTTATTAGTATCAATATTATTAGTGTTGAGGGAAAACACAGTTAACTGACCTCCAGCTGGACTTTGTACCTGCTGATTGCTACCTCTGAATTCTGATTACCAGCCCATGCTTATCCAGGTCACCAAAGTCTCATCGTAAAAGACTATGCTGTTGCTGAAGCACAATTTTTTATTGGTAAATCTATGGTGATTGTCAGAATCAGCTTACTCTTTTTCAGGCTCCAGAAAACAGCTTTTAGAAGATTTGCTACATCACCTTCCCAGGGCAGAGGTGAGGTTTATTGGCATATGGGTAGATGGATATGATGTTTACATGTCAAATTGTTAGTAGTGGAGAGGTGGCACCTATGAGAAGAGAACAGAAGCTGCCTCGGTCTTGGAGAAAGCCAGCTCCAGCTAGCTCTAAGGTGAACCTGCCACTAGCCAAAGCTGAATCACTCGGTGCCTCTGTAACAAAATATTTAAGAAAGGGTAAAAAACTGTCTTTCAACAGCTCATAGAGAGAGGAGTGAGAATATGTGACAGAAACACTTTGCAGACACCAAAGTTAGTGAAGAGCTAAATAAACAAAAGGTGAATTAGGGCTTAAATCTTTAATCATCAATGGACAAATCATCCTCACAGACAAACTGTCCTGCAGTTGTCTAGACATGAAGAACTTCCTATCCAAAAATAGAAATATCCATGTCTCTCCATGGTTATCTGAAACCTGGGGTTCTAGCCATTACTGGGATGGGATCTTCCAGTGATCAAACAGAAAATATGGTATCTGCAAAGAGTCAGCAGCTGCCTTGTGAAATAAGACAAGAAAAAGAGCAAACCAAAAATAGCCACCTCCCCTCCACCCAATTTATTCTTGTACATGTGATTATTAATATTATTATTATTAATAATAATAATAATAGTAATAACAATAATGATAATAATATTAATAATGTTAATGCCTCAATAATAAAAAAGATAATGCATGTGATGAATACACCAAAAATTTGAGGTTCTGTAGAAGCAGCTTAAGGTCTTCTGCATCCAAGTTAACTCTACCTAAAGGAATCATATGAGACCATACATGAAAGTAGTGAATTACTAGAGAGGTGATCTTGCCTGAAAATTTTTGCTGATTTAAATCAGTTAAGCAGTGACAAATCTGGTGAGTGACTACCATCTAAAGAAAATCTTGGTGGTGGGACAGATATCTGCTTTCCTGCTTAACTGACTATATGACACAAAAATGTATATGCATGAAGATGAGCATAGATACGAACTGAACATTCAAGTTTGGGACATAGGGTTTTGTAGTCACACGAAAGCTGGGTGGCAGAATAACTCTCTTTCAGTTTTTTCAGTATGAAACTGGGTAGATTTTCTCCCCTGGACATAGGGGAGATATTTTTATGATTAGGATTGTGAGGTGCTGGAACAGGATGCCCAACCTCTGGAGGTGTTGGAGACCATGTTGAATGGGACTTTGAGAAACGCGATCTTTTGAAATATGTCCCTATCCCTGGCAGATGGGATAGGGTCCTCTAAGGTCCTTTCCAACCCAAACCATTCTGTGATTCCTACTGCCATTCTGCAAAACTTCAGGCAATTTGGGGTTTGTTTGGCTAGTGGGTTGGTTTGTTTGCTATCAAGCCTCTGAAAAGTTCCTTTGCTTTGAAAGTATTTGCGTTCTTTATGACAAAACTAATTTCCATTAAATCTGACCAGCTACAAGTTCATGATTCTAAGACAGAGAAGATAGCTAAGAGTTTTATATATACCTACTGCCTGCAGTATACTCTATGGAAAAATGACAAATAACAGAATAAATGATAACACTCTCTGCAAAAATCAGCAAGCAAAACAAAAATGCAGCTCTAACTGGTGGATCAAAGGACTCTTTTGTGACAGATAACATTCTGAAAAAAAAATATAGAGACTAGAAGAATGATATTTTCTTCAGCTGGAAACATTCCAAACTGATATATTAGCTCATTTTCAATACCCAAGTTGGATTAGTGTTTGCCATAATCTCCAGAAGAAAGAGATACTTCAGAGATATGTTAAAAGAAAAATTACAATGGAACTTTGAGAAACAAAAGAACAAAGAAAATCAAAATTACTAATATGAAGCAGATATTTAACAGCCCTTTTGTCTGAATACTGAAGTTTATCAAAACATGAGACTAAGAAGATGAGGAAAGAATTGCAGGTGAGGGAGTCAAAATCTTCCTATGCCTGCCTTCTCTGCTGGATATAGCACTAGTTAGAGATTTAACCTATAAAGTGTGAGACTGCATTTGAACAAAGGAAATAAATTTGGGACAGCTTAAAGACGTAGATAGGAAGCTTTTCTGGAATCTGAAATTTTAGTGAAAAAAGAACTTAAATCACTGAATGATTTAAAATTGATAGTAAAAACACTTGGAAAAATATTTGGAGACAAGGGCAGCAGGAAGGATAATGACAGGATTCTGATTTTAAAATCTGCCATTGTTTTTATGATAATGGACTTTTCATGAAAATATATTTCAACATGTCAGTTCAGATGATCACTCTGAATAACTGATATTCTGTCTTTGACTCTGGGAAATACCAGTATAGGTATAAAAGTACCAAAATAAGTACTTGTAATATGAAATAAAACTATGATTAACAGGGAAAAAAAAAAACAAAACAGCACAATTATTCTACTCTGTATCCTCTTGAATTCCAGTGTTACTCTGAAATTTTTCTTTGCTAAGATAAGGTTCAAACTCAGAGCTAAATCTAATGAAAATAACAAGGGGAAAAGTATCTTAAAAGTAAAACAAGTTAACAAGGATCATTGGACAGTTTCAAGAATAATGTTAGATTCTATAAAGAAAGCCCTCTTAACTATTTTGTTTCTATGATTGGCAAATTGATTTTATCCTGCTGAGAACTACCATTAACTTAAAAAAATTGCTAGCTTTACAAGGAGGAAGAAGAGGAATGACAAACTTCTTAATTTTCCTCACAGCTCTCATTTTTTTGTTTTTTATTTCTTGGGTGGTTTAGAATTCACATATTTAAGCCTTCAAATTTTATTCTGGTTTTAAGGTGTCATTTAGCTAAACCAAGTGTGCAGAGATATAGCTATTAAATTGTCCAAGAATATAATAAGAAATGAAACTTTCTCAGACATAATCTGAAATCATCTGAGATTGAAGAAAAATACTGGAATAAAATAGTTGACTTTTTAAAAATGTAACTATAAGTTATTTTCTTATTTCAAGTTTTCAGAATCAGTGCTTTATAAATATCTGCCTATCCATGTGATCAATAGCATGGTTGCATTCAAATAAAGCATGAAAACTGTTCAGCATAATGAGCTTTTAGGAATATAGAAAATTGTGGATGCAACCAATAAATTCAATAACAATAGAAAGAACTAGAGAAAGTTTCACTATTCTCGAATCAAACAAGGAAGAAATGCATTGAAAAACCCATGGATAAACCCATTGTAATAACTAAGAATTTAGGCTGGAAAATAGTGAATGGAAGAAGTAATTTAAGACAGACAGGATAAGACATGGATGCAGTAGAAAATGTAGGAATAAAAGATCCTATTTTTATATCCATAAATGGAAGCAAAAAAAATAAACTAGTCATTAAAAAAGGAAATATGTATTTTTATATAATGCTCCTAGAAATAGACTCAATAAATATTCCTACTTCATAAACATATAAGGAAAATACCCTTCAAAATTTCTTAAAAATAAGTTAGTGGTGTTTAGATTTTTTTGTTTGGGGCTTGGTTTTTATTAAGAGGAAGTTCTGTGTGAAAAATAAGTCATTTTAACTGTGAAAATACTGGGTTCATGTTAGTTAAATTTTTAAATGGTCAAATGCCTGATTTAGCACTACTGTCATCCACCATTAGGTCAATAAAATGAGTCTGTTGCCTCTCTCATCAGAGCATCATATTTCCTAAATATTGTGACTGATATATCTTTTTTTACCCACTACAAAACTATCAGACGTTTGAATTCAAATATTGCTACTTTGGTGGGTTTTGGGCACTCTTTTTTCCTCTATAACCAGTAGTTCTCAGGAGTTTAATTCTTTTTCAAGTGTCAGAAGAAAGTTTTTGGCATATGCAAGGCAAAATTCCAGCAACTATAGCAGACTTTTTCATGTGGTTTAACCTTCAGTAGAAAACTTCTGGTTTGGATATATTTTGCTTTGCAAGATGGCAGCTGAAAAAAATCCAAGTTATCTTTCAATACTATTTAAAACATAAAAGCTTGATACAGACTTGGTCTACTGCTGTTTTTGTTTTTTTGTTTTATGTCATATGTAATAAAATTGAAATTTGTGCACATACAGTTTCAATAAATAGTGACCTAAGTCACTGAGATAAAAACCTGCATGTTTAAGCAAAATGTACTCTTGAACGCTCTTATTCTTGGACAGAGTTGTTCAAGTGAACTCCCCAACAGAGACACTATTTAAATGACTGCAGACTTAAACCTTTCTCAAGATTTCAGCACCACTCAGTTGTTTGAAGGTTCAAATGCAACAGTAGGTTCTTCCTACCTCCCACTGGGAAGCTTATTTCATACAGTGCCCAAAGCTACCCCCTACAACAGTGCACTTGGTAAAATTAGGAAGATGTCTCTAAAGTTACCTGTCTTGCTCTTCACTTGAGCCTTATGACAGAGAGACACAGATTAAGTGAAAAGAAGTAAAGAGGGACCCTGGGGAAAGGTAAAGAGAACAAGGAATTTGGTAAAGTTAGAGCACCTATAGACTCACAGACAGGTCATGGCAGTTGTATAGGGATCAAAAGTGGTCTGTAGATTTTCAGTAATGTGATGGTTGAAGACGTAGGGAAGGTTGGGAAAGAGGAAGATACTAGTTCAGAGCAGCTAGCTGAATGAACAAGATAGCTACCACTGGGTAGAAGAAGAGGGTAATAATCATAGACAGAACTTAAAAGTGGATACAGAGAACCATGATACTATAAGACATATCACCTATGTCATTGCAATTTCTGTTGGATTGGATTGATAACACACATATTTGTATGCATTGATTGTAAAATGCATTGGTTATATACTGTACATGCTATTCAACTTACCTAGTCTCAGAAGTCTAAAAGTTAGTCATTAAAGTTTCACTAAGTCATCAAACATCCACTTTAAGTCAATGAAGAAAAACAATAATGACTGAAACATGATTTAGATGTTCTATTTTGAATAGTTATCGTAGAATCATACAAGTCACCTTTTGGAAGTCTTAAGGTTTTTCAAATGCAAAATTAGTCCAGAGGAATTTTAACCAAGGAAACAAACTTTTTAAACAGGTAAATGATGTGGATAATTAAGTAAGTAACTAAATAAAATTGGGTCAAATCAACTCCCTTAAAGCTAAAACTAAAAATTGCTGTACCTCATTAGTGATGAACATTTCTCTTGCTGAGATGTGGACAAATAATTCTTTCCACAGAAAGACATTTGTATCTAATGCTGTGTTTTCATTCTGCTGAAAACTTAAAGCTTTAAATATGAAGCTGTAAATAAACCCAGGTGACTAATCTAAAGGAGCTCAGAGGCAACTAGAGAAGTTTATGTAAATATGGGCAGTTTAATTTCATTGCTAGAAGTAATACTGGTTAAGGACTTTCAGAGTGATTTTTCTGCTCATTGACCCTGAACATGTTGACATGTGCTGGATTAACCTTGGCTCATTTAGGTGCCCATCAAAGCCACTCTGGGACTCCCCTCTTCAGCTGGACAGGGGACAGAAAACATAACAAAAGGCTCATGAGCTAAGGACAAGGAGAGATCCCTCATCAATCACTGTCACAGGCAAAACACACTTGCCTTGGAGAAATTAGTTTAATTTTATCACCAATAAAAATAATGAAAAATAACAGGTGAATATTAGATCACTTTTCTCCAAGCCTCCTTTCTTCTCAAGTTCAACTTCACTCCTGATTTCTCTATCTGCTCTGTCCCAGTGGTACAGGGGGATGGGAAATGGAGGTTGCAGTCAGTTCATCGTCAGTCTCTTCCAGTCCTTCCTCCTCCAGGAGAGGACTCCTCAAACTCTTCTTCCCTTCCACGGTTGGGTCCCTCCCATGGGAGATAATCCTCCCTGAAATTCTCTAACCTTGGTCCTTCTCTATGAACTATTCTACCATGGATCCCTCTCAGGGACCTTGCAGCAAACCTATTCCAGTGTGCTTTCCTCCTTCCACAGGGCCTGAGGTCTTGCTGGGAATCTGCTCCAGGGTGGGCTTCCCATCAGGTCACAGTCTTCTTCAGGCATCCATCTGTTCTAACATGGGATCCTCCATGGGCTGCAGATGGACAGTCTGTTTCACCAGGGTCTTCACCACACAGGGGGAGTCTCTCATCAGGCACCTGGAGCACCTTCTCTCCCTCTTGTTTCACTAACCTTGGTGTCTGCAGGGTTGTTTCTTTCGCATATCCACACTCTCTTCAAGCTGTACTTTTTTCTTCAATTTTTAACACCTCTGTTTTTCTAACTTTTTCATCACAGAGGTGCTGCTACCATCACTGATGGGCTCAGCCTTGCAGCCAGATGGTATTTTGGCTCTTTCAGACACAGGGGAAGCTTCTGATGACTTTTCACAGAAACGACCCCTCCATTCCATGCAACACAAACTTAATGCCTAATAGTGTAAAAGTGGTGTGACTTCCAGTTTTGTAGACCAGTATAAAAAAAGTCAGAAGATAATTATGCTTCTAGGAATAATCATGCAGAAAAACATTGAGTTTCTCTCTTTCAACCCCATAAGCTGATGTGGGTACAAGGATCTGTCTTGTCATATCAAATATCTAGTGACAATACCATCCTATTTAGAGTACAAAGACAGGTTTCTTCAGCAATTTCCCATTTGCAATTCTTCTCTTTTACCCTCAAAGTATGTTTGTGTGAGCAATGGGAGCAAATCTGCACTTGGTGTATTTGTAAATTTCCCCAAGACCTTACACAAGGAGCCATGCTCTTATAGTGTCGTGGTCTGAAATACATATTGTCATAATGAGAAATTTTGAGAAGGTTTCTGATGAAGAAGCAAAGACAGGAAGAACAATGGGACTGCAGTTGAATAGGACTTACTATCTTTCACTATCTCCACCTCATTTACAAGAGAAATATTTATCTTTTTCAGTATCCTGTGGAGGAATAATGTTTTGCTTTGCAGTCAGTTTCACCATAGTGGTAGTGCTGTCAGAGTACTGCAACTTTATCCTCAAGGTTCTTGAGGATTCTGGGGACTTTTTTGTTGTTTTATTGTGGGGTTTGGGGGGTTTTATTTGTTTTGATGGTGCTATTTTTCTTGTTTGTTTTTTTCTGTTTCTTCTATTTTAAAAGTGTAGCGTAGCAATAAGAAAAAGGTAAAATTTTGAGTCCCTACTATAGGAGACTAAAAAACAGGTGTGGGAGATTACTCTGATAAAAGTTGACTAAGCCTCTGCTATATAAAAACCTTGAAAAAACATTGTAAAAGTATATTCATGGATTTTCCACTCTTATAAAGGAAGCAGAAAACTGAAAGATGGAAATCCCCTTTTTGTTTCTCATACCTAGTTTGTTGGGAAAAAGAAGAAAATTGCACTGTGTGGAAGGATACCATGTGTTTTCATTCTATTGAAATCCATATTTTAAGGATTTTTTTCCTTGTAAAAACATTGTGACTGCAATACTGACAAGGTCAACGTCAGGTTACATTTTCTGCTGTACAAGTATCACTCAGGCAAATTAGTTTTGCCTAGGGGCTAGCCTAAACTGCCCACACAGTTTTCTGAAACCTTTTCATTCCTGAATCAGCATTTCTTTTGTTCACATGACACATCGTATCTGTTTCTGTCCTTTCCTTGCCATTCCATTTGTTAACCCCATGTCTTTATCTGGGGAAATAAATCTGCTTTAATTTTTTTTTTTATTTTTTAATTTAAGATACCAACTTGACTCTCCTTCTACCCATCTGAGTTTTCCTTTTAATTCAGTTACCATAACAACACATCTGTGAAATATGGGGCATTGCAATCACAACCTTACAAATGAGAAATTCATGCATGGGGATTGCGTGCATAGACACAGATCCCTGGGAACACAGCAGAGACAAGGTCCTTCCTGATTATCTTTTGACTCAAAATCATTGAATGGTCAACTGTATGAAGTTTACCCTCAGCTGTTTCACAGACAACACCTGGTTGGATGGCAGTGTTGATCTGCTGGGGAGAAGGAAGTCTCTGCAGAGGGATCTGGACGCTCTGGATTAACAGGTCAAGGCCAACAAGTATCAAGTTTAATACAGCAGCTGGGTCTTTAACTCGAGTCACGATGACCCCATGCAAGGCTACAGACTTGGGGAAGAGGTGCTGGAATTCTGCCTGGCAGAACAGGACCTGGTGGTGCTGGTTAACTGTGGTCAAATATGAGCCAGGAGAGATAGAAGGCCAATGGCACCCTGGCCTGCATCAGCAATAGTGCGTCCAGCAGGACTAGGAAAGTCATTGTCCTGCTGTACTGGTGAGGCCACACCTCGAGTCCTCTGCTAAGTTCTGGGCCTCTCACCACAAGAAAAATATGGAGGTGCTGGAGCAGGTCCAGAGGAGGCCAGAAAAACTGGTCAAGGGCCTGCACAAGCACAAGCCTTACAAGGATTGCCTGAGGGAACTGGAGTTGTATAGCCTGGAGAAGAGGAGGCTCAGAAGTGACCTTATTGCTCTCTACAACGACATGAAATGAGTTTGTTGGAAGGGTAAGGTCAGCCTCTTCTCTAAGATAACAAGTGACAAGAGGAAATGGAATCAAGTTACACCAGGGAAAGCACAGATTCGATACTAGGAAAAAACCAAAATCACTGACAGAGTGATTAAACATTGGAATAATGCCCAGGGAAATGATTGAGTCATCTGAAAGCATTCAAGAAATGATTGGAAGTGCTATGCTTAATGTTTAGTTTTGTCTTTGTGCTATGTTCCAGATGACAAGGTGGTATTCAGCCAAAGATTTGAATTGATGACCTTGGAGTTATTTTACAACCTTCATTATTCCATGTTTCTAATCTAACTAGTAGTGTTTTGGATAAACCCCCAAAATTGAATGGCACAAACTTGGAGCATGATCTTACAGAGAATTACTGGAAGAATATTCTTGACTACTACTAGGTCATGTTTTCTCTCCGGAGATGAGAGAAAAAAACATGAAGTGTAAGGCTGAAGCAGTTGGTTAGGATGTCAGTTTGAGAAAGAACTGATTTGAGAAGAGTTTGAAGTTAATGGTCCAAGGACAGAATGAGGAAGTTAGAACCTGGAGGAACTATCAAGAAAACCCCAAAACTAATTTGGCAAGCCAGTAGACAATGAAGGGAATGGGAGAAAAATCAAGATTTATGCAAGTTGAGAGAAAAATGTAAACTTAAAAAAAATGTATTTTTGAATTTTTTTAATCCTTGATTAAATATGATATTAAATTCCATTAAATAATGCCTTTTCCAGCAGAAGACAAGCCTTTAATAACTATTTGCTGATGACCACAGGGAATGTTGTGGCTTTTGTTGTTTTTTCAAACTAGATCTACTTGACTAGCCACATATGTGTAGCCAATTTATACAAATTCAGCTGAAAACATTTTTAAGCCATAAAATGCAATGCTTAATGAAGAGAATTTAAGTATGAGAGCCCTTGGTTATGAATTTGTGGATTTTATTGAATAAATAATTTCAGCAGAGAAACCATGCGAATGTACCCAGCTTTGATCATTCCAGCTAAGGGTAATTTGCTACATTTGCAAGAAAAATTTATTTTTTTAATATTTGATGGCAGGTTTTACTTTGGTATCTATGGAAAGAGAAAAATGCTGAGATACAGAGATGAGTTAAATGTTTCTGTTTAATGTTTCTGCCTCATGAAATACATTAAACACAGGCATAAAAGTCACCATTTACGTGGCTCAAGTTTTACAATCTATCTGATATTCATGTGGTCTCTGGGTCATACCGAGCCTCTCTAAAGCGAGAGAATTCTTGATAATATACAAATTAACCCAGTCGCACTTTCTGCAGAGTGTTCCCCTGTAGAATTAGGGAAGATAGCAAGCCCAAGGATTAGGGGAAATATTGTGACCCAAAAAGCAGATTGTTTCCATGAGAAGGAATTAGAAAATCACAGAATCACAGAATGGTTAGAGACAGTAGGGAAATCTAAGGATCATAGAATTCGGTGTTCTCCTAGCCTTGTAGAATTAAGAAATGCTTACATGCAGAAATTAAAAATTACTGCTATCTCTTTTAATCATTGGAAAATTGTGAGGAAAACACGTTTTTATTTGTACTGACTCCAAAGTATTTGCATTCACAATATAACAACATAAAAGAATTAGAATAAGTAGATCAAAATTTAAAGTGTGACCATAAGCCTTAACTTTCAGATCATATTGCATGTTACACACAAAAGATGACAGTGAAGGGTAAGCAGAAAAAATAAGTAAGTCTGAATGCAAAAAATAATGCATGACTATTTTAGCACTTTTATAATTTAAAGTTTATACTTTTGACTGGTGGTGTACCCATGGGCTATGCTCAGTCCTTGATGAGGAATTTTGCTGGCAATGTCTGCAACTTCCAATGCTGATGTACACCACAAATGTTAGAACGTAACAGAGAAACTAAATTCACTTCTACTATCCTTTCTGTGCCTCATAATTTTCAAAGCTCAAGGTAACAGCAATACATAAGTGCCTCTTCAGAGGGCATCTAGCAGGGCATGAACTGAAGGAGACACAGCAGTCTGGTTTCCACCCTAGACACTGAATGAATTCCCAATTGCTGTTTATGGCAACTGTGACAAATTAGAATCTGACAGCATAGGAGTGAGGGGGAGTAGAAAAAAAGCTTCTGACTTAGTGAGTCAAGATTTTTTCTGTTTAAAAGATGGCCTTTAAATTTCTGTGGTATACTGCTGATCATATGTGTCTGTCTTAAAGCCTGTTCTGAAGGCAGAAAAATATTTCTTACCAGGGGAAACAAATCAAATCAATCATGATTAGAATAAAGCAATAGTAAAAACCAAATAAGTTTATAGTGGTTTGAGAAGAGGAATATTACCAATTACTTGAAGAAATACCTTCATGAAATATTTTGAAAATAGGAAAAAAGCTAGAAAATGAGGAATTCAAGCCAGTAATATATGCAGAATGTAGAGTTACAAATGCTAACAGAGCCAAATGTTGTTCATTGGAATATAAAAAAAAAGATTTTCATCTGCACTGGACATAAAATGCCTAATAGTATCGTTTTCAAAGAAATCTCTTTAAATAAACCACAAATCTTAAATGTTGAAAAGGATTCTTTCCAGGACTTGAACAATCATATTTTCCTAAATTGAAATTTTGATTTTTTAATATTTTCTTTGTCTAATTTTCCCTTTTTTTAAAAGTAGAAAAGCCCCAAAGTATACTATAGGAACATTAATTAAATATTCTACAATAAAATAATAAATACTGCGAGTATTTATATAAGCCATGGACACATCATTCTTGACATGAAAAAAATAAAGCAAAGTAAAATTCAGAAAGTTTTGTGGAATTCAAATTTTTAAATTTATGTTGCTTTGAAAAGAAATTTCTGTGGACATGAGCAAGTAATTTTTTGCTTCCCTGTATTGTTTTCTTGCTCTCTCTTGTTTGTTTTGCTTTCTTACTGGTATGCATTCTTGCTTTTTACTTTCTCCTCTACATAGCTTTGTTAGGAAATAAGGAGTACTTTAGGAAAACAAATTTAGAAAAAATATGATTCTGCATTCTGTTTTAATAAAGATTATTCTAAAGATGTGTATTTTATTCATATTTCTTTGCAAGATATAGGACTTAGATTTCAATGGCATGTTTCAAAGTTCTAGTTTACTTAATAAGGAGACTGCAGTAGTGACACTAAGCCATCTTCTTAAACCTTGTTGCAGTAAGAATATTAATTTTCTAATCTTGGTGCAAAGAATCTAACTTTTTTTTGTCCTCATATTAGAGGCCTACTTTTATTTTTTATTGGTAGCTGCTTTTGGTTTTGTACCTCAATATCTTATCTGGAAGCAGCAGAAGAGTTTTCAAAATAAAATAACCTATGCTGTGATGGGACAAGACCTGGTCAATACTACTCCTACCTTCAATCAGTTAAATGCAGAATGGTTTAGAATTGACAATATTTAGTGTAGGATACATAAATTATTTTTTTTTTTTATTTTCAAATCACCTCTCTGATGCTTTAAATATCTAATTATATATTTAACTTGTATTTATACATCATAGGTGTTTTTAATCTACAGGGAAAGAGAAATATAAAATTGATATTTTGAGAACCTTGAATTCTAAGGGAGGTGGAATAGTGCTGATCTAAAGATCCATCCAAATCACACAATGATACTGATTGTGCATAACTGCAGTACTTTGAAAGATTTTACAGGACCTCTATATTTTTTCTAAATTCTAAAGAAACTCAAGTATTTTTAAAATGCTCCTCCAAATAATCCTTCAAAAGAGAGCTAAGGACACAAAGGACAATTTTGCAGGGACTATTTCACTTTAAAGATCAAGGTAATTCTTTAAGAAATAATATATTATAATAATGAGTCACTGAGATGAATAGTTCCACCACAGTCATATTCAAGGAAATACACCTTTTCATTAATTGTTGAATGAACTGCAGTTCAAGTACATTCACTATTTTTATGTGGGCACTCACAGAACCTTTATCATCACAGCAGCTTGATGTTAATACCTTTACTCTTACAATACCTCTGCAAGGCACACCTGCTTCAAAGAGAAGAGCTGACTGCAATAGAGAGGAAATAAATAGCTAAATATCACAGTGGAACCTTGTAGCTAAACTCCCATGTTTACTAGTCTTCTGACTCACAGACTCATGCCTTAATCAGAATATCATCTTTCACCTGCCTCTGAAAATGCCCCTTCATGCACTGCAGAGATGCAGACTTGCAGTGATTTTAGAAATCAGATTGCAAAATTTGTCATGTTTTTGAGACATGTTTCCCACCTTCTCTCTTCCTATATATATTTCTGTATTGAAATTGCCACAATTTATGAAAAAAAGATTGCTTAAATGAATTTTCCATTTCAAAAGCATTTTTAAAGACAGATTTAAAATTATTGAAGCAGCACATTTTAACATCTTGCTAAGGATAAAAGAAAACTGTTCATCTTAAGAAAACCATCTTTTAACATATTGATTATAATTAACAAATTTTAAAAAAAGAAACAAAATTAAAAACATTAGATTGATTAATCCCATCATTTAGAAAGAAAGTAGCATCATTTATGATTTTCAAGGTTCCTGTAATTTTAATGGGAAGTCTAAATGTTCACATCTCCATAATACTTTGGAATAACAAAAAAAATTTTCTATTAATCTTTAAATAAAAATTTAATCCCCCTCTCTCATATTCCCACCTCAATTTCCCACTCTGTCCACTCTGCCACCAAGAAAATCACATATTTGAGCAAGGTAGTCTGCAACATCTACCCTTTCCTCCCCCCAGATTATTGGGATCTTTTGAATGCTTATTGAGTACAAATAAACCCAGAAAAAACATGTGCTTAGGATTACAGTATATGCTGCAAACAAATAAGTTACTACTTGATATATCTCTCTGAACTGAAGTATATTTGATTTATATGTTGCTTTATACTTGGCTTTCTTTCTTTTGTTTTTGTAATAGCTGGCTTCTTTCCTTTGCCCTAGACAGCCACATTTTCTCTGCTGATGTAAAACAGGCACTGACATATGTAATAGCTACTACAATACTGATTAGTTGGAGGATCTAAGGTGCTTCTCCAGAAATGTCAACATGTTCTCAACAGCTGCTTGTTGTGATGGGGCTACTCACATGAAGTTTGAAAATGTTAAAGCTCCACTTGCTTGAAGAAATTAAGGAGAAAAGACAGTAATTGCAGTGTTATCAGCATGGGTTTCTACAAAGCTCCAATATCAATATTGATTTAAAAACTATGGGGAAGCAAACTGAGATAGAACAGACACTTGGAAATGAAGGGTCATGGCATCAAAAAAGTTTTCCAAGCTTATTTTCTGGTTCCCTAGTCTATATTTCCCCTATATAACCAGACACTGTAAAAAAACATTTTTTTCTCCAATTAACCACATTTGATAATGTACTAGCACTTTTATTTATATTTCTTACCTTCATGAAATCATAAAAGTGAGTTGAAAGTCTGAAAAATGGAAATATTTTATTAAGAAGACTAAAGTGCAGTAAAATCTACTTTTCCTGTTACTTCTCAGAGAACAAACAAAAATTTACAATAAATGCTTTACCAAGATTTTTAATATAAGCATTATCTTCAATTAGAATTTACTCACTTTCTAAGGTGACTCAATCAGGTATCAGTCTTTGTAATGTATCTAATTACACTATTTAAACCACTATTCTTATTATTGTAAAAATACACCACACGTTTCACACTGTGAGTAGGCAAAGTTGCTTAACAAGATACTCAGGCACAGGGTCATAAAACTTGGTGCATACATAAAGAGTGTTCTATCTTATTGCAATTTGAGGAAGTAATGCTATTTCATCAGTCTTTTGAATTGGGCAACATTTGCTTTTTGATCTTTTAAATATTGCAGACCATAATGAAACAGCTGGAGAAATATTAACCAAAGCTGCAAATAGCTCCATCATGAAAGTGATCTGGATCCTTTTTGACACTCAGATAGCATATACCTTGTTATTGCCTTAGCTTCCTTTAACTGATGTCACACCTCTACAGTTACTATTGCAGTGGTACAAGTATGAAACTATATTCCTTCTAGGGCATGGATGAAGTCCAAAGAAAAATTGTACCTTATTTCCTTCCATCAAACATGAAGTTTTTGGTGTATTTTCAATATTAGCAAGCAATGGGCCAAATTCAAACCCAAGGCATGTATACTCTACATTGTATTTGATGATATTTTAGCTTAATGATGCTTGCTCTCCTGTCTAACATGATCTTTTTAAAGTGTACATGTAGAATGTATTCTAATATACATATCTAGAGAGAACAGTAGTACACAGATAAACAGCTTGAGGGATCAACAACACACAGAGTCAACATCCTGTGGAAAAGAGACCATTCAGAGTAGAAGACATATACAGAGCAGACAAGAACTCCATTAAATTACTTTTGTTGTTTTCTGATGCAGAGAAACAAATGTTTCCTTATTAACAAGGACAAGGCTAATTTTATAATTAAGGCATGCACATAATTCACACCTCTGTACAAACACATTGGTGTTTAAATGTGCAACTACAGCTTGTGTAGGCAAACATGAGGTCTCTTGAAAACAGTCAGCTTAGAAACTAATAGCAGTACACAAAAACAGCTGCCTTTCTCTCCTAATTTTCTTTGAACAAATGTAACTTTTTTACCTTGAGACTGTACTGCATCAGACATTATCTTCTGAATACTTATCCAGTATTTCATGGCACACTTACTCTACCATCTATGTTGTCATGGAAAGGCTGACAGAAGTTCCAAAGTTTGGAAGGTTACCTGGTTTAAATTTTTCCTCACAGATTTACATGAACCTCTGTTGCACTTTTGAAGTGCAAAAAACCCCCTCTAGCCTGGAATAGCGCCAGCCTTTCTTTGAAGTCGAGTTAGAACAATCTTAATTTTAGACACCGTGAAATCCTGTTGCCAGATAATGAGTTTTGAAATGTCTTTTTCATAACAGTAGGGGAATAAATGCTGAATGCTGCATATCAAGGCCCATTGTGTTCTGCATGGTAAATAAGGATATCTGTGTATTCCTGCACCACGCAATGCAGTTCCATGTAATGAATGTCCAAACAACCTAGTAGGTATATAACAAACTGTGCGGTATCGGATTGAGATATACACTTGGGTCTTGGCAGCAGCACCGTCTCCTAACAGGATTATTTGGCTCTGGCACAGCACGATGTTGGCACAACACTGCTGCTTCTTGTTCCAGATCTGTCTGGTGCTGGGCTAGCTTGAGTGTCTCTGTATGGGACTGAGTGATGCAGTGTAGATCTGTACACATCATGAACCCGCTCTTGATTTCTTGTATGTCTAAGTTCAGCTTTTTAAGTGATGTAACAGTTTTGCTATTATACTGCGCCTGGTTTTAACATATTTTTTTATAGAAACTGAAATGATTTATTATGTGGTGGCTGATAATTAGCTTCCAGCAGAAACCTCTGAGAATGAATGTTTCACCCAAACATCAACTTTATTAGAAATATTTATCAGAATACAACACTCACCAAATGAAGGTGAGGTAATTTCTCATTTACTTTAAAAATTAAAACAAAATAAGGAAAGCATTTTTTGTAATCTAATAATCTATTGCTGAATCTGTTAACTATTGCATGCTTTTTTGTTTATTATTTGGGGTGGAAGGTGATTAAAAGTTTTCACTTCTTTTTCTCCCCCTAGAATAGCTGCAATAATAGCATTCCTTAGGGGGGAAAAGTTCTGAGTAAAACCACATGCAGACCATTTTACTGCAGTGATAAAAAAACACCAGCCAAGGCTACATATTGTGAATAAAAGTATGGGCATATAAACAAGATATCTTGAAGCTGTCTGTGTAGTTAATAGCAAAAGATAAGATAACATGTCAGACAGCTAACAGCATCCAGATGCACTTTTTTACCCTCTTTAACGTAGCTGATACATGAGCATAGATAAATAAACTCTATCACATTTGCTATTTGGTTGGATTTGCCCATAGCTTCCTTTATTTGTATTAGATATAGCACATAGTTAATTTGCAATTGATTCAGACTTTTGCTTACCTCATGCTATTATAGTAGCTGCATGCTAAAAGTGAGACCTTGAATAGACCTTCATATACAACTTGCAATCTATTCCTGGATATCTTATTGACTAGCCATTATGTTTGGATCAATCATCATAAACCTGACTAAATGGCATCATACCCAATTTACCAGGCTGAATGTAAAACACTCCAAGGTTTCCCTAGTTTGCAGTGTTGGACAGAAGGACAGAACTGGGCTATACAATTTTGTTCTTGATTACTGAGTTTCATTAAGGTCTGGTAGCTATGCCACTTCTCAGTGGACTTTCAGCTGATGAAATTTTTAGTCTGCTCATAATCTAAGATTCCTGTCAATTCTTGATAAAAATAAGACACAAGCCTTTTTATAATCAATAGTCTTTAAAGCAACTTCTTTGTAGTAGCAAATGTCCATCAGCAGATAAATCCCAGCGTGACAGAGTGACTAAGTCTTAATATATGGGGAAGTTCAATTTGTGTATCTTTTAAATGTGCAGCTGAACCTATCTGAACCAATAGTTCTGTTTCCTTTTTTGCCAGTTTTGGAGGAAGCAGACTGAAGTCAGAAATGCAACGGGTATTTATTTCTGTTCAAAACCAGGATTTGCATGACCATTGTTAATAAGTTGTTAGATTCTTGTCCCAAAAGCAAATAAAATTGTACTTTAAAATAAAAGAAATGCCAGTGACTGAGGTATTAATTTTATTTTATTATAAATATGAAGAGAAACTGTATCTTTATTGTTATATCTTCAACTCTTCACTCTCAACAAGGTCATCTCCTCTCCTGGTGATAATTTGACAATTCTTTGGTACCAATTTTATCAACAGGAAACCCCAGAAATGTCCTGCAGGGGAGATTTATGCTGTGCAAACAAATATGTAAAATATAGGTCTCAATACATTTAAATTTAGTACATATTTTTAAACAAAATTTAAATCCACCAAAAGAGGCTTATTTCCCTCCAAAGCTTGCTTCTTTATTTGCTTGGCTGATTTATGACTCTTTAAATTTTGAGATTTATAGCAGACAGTAAAGATTGTGGAGAAAAAGCAAACCACAACAACCCACCCCAAGCCCCATGTGATGGAATCATCAAAGAAGGGAATAGAAAACAGAATAAGTAATAATGGACTAGTATGAAAGCCCTGCAATTATCAGACATCTACACTTTTTCCCATCTTTCATTCTTTTTATTTTTACTGAGACCCTAAAATGCTCAAGGCACAAGAAGCCTAAAAAGTTTCTAAAAGTGATGTTTTTTCTTTACAGTGCTGAGACTTTTACTGGCATTTAGTACCCTATATATATGTATTTTAAAATGGTTGTCATATCAAAACAATTGAATTCACTCATTTTTATTAAAAAAATGTGTTTTTTTCCTGTTTTGATTGTGCTTCATATGTTATGAATTGACTTGTAATAGGAATATGACATGCAGAAGCACCCATTTTACTGTGGAATGATATAATGTTAATTTAATATAAATAATCCTCCTGGTGTTAAGTAACCAAACAAATCAAAATAATGTTGCTACTTTGAAGGCCTATCAACAAGCACTCTTTAACCTTTGTTAAATGCCTCATATTTACTATGCATCAGCTTTAAAGATCTAGATAAATGAATTAATTCACCTTTATCCCCTTGAGAAACACTATT
The DNA here is from genome assembly GCF_022539315.1 of Serinus canaria. Taxonomy (NCBI): domain Eukaryota; kingdom Metazoa; phylum Chordata; class Aves; order Passeriformes; family Fringillidae; genus Serinus; species Serinus canaria. The sequence continues at coordinate 57,013,190 of NC_066313.1, forward strand.
GATTTTTATGAAAATGAATTAAACACTCACTATCAATTAAGTTCTGTGTTTGCTTTTTAAGAAGAGCTATCTTCTCACTAAATGAGAAATTTACCTGCCAGCAAATACAACAGACTGTTGTGCTGTCCACGTATTGGCATACATATTGGATAAACAAAACCCAATTACACTCCTGCTCATACTGCATCAAGATTGCACATTACATGCAGAACTCTTTGTTTCAAGAGGCAAATGCCCAGCTAAATTGCATAATCTATCCTAGGTTTCTTTATTGCTTAAACATCTAGAAAATTAAGTTATTGAGAAGCTTAATCTTGTGAAAAAATAATAAAACATGAAAATAACAAACTGATTTTGGTTTTGGCTAGATGTGGTTTACAGTTAATATTTGCCCACCAACTATATCAGCTCCTCCTTTTTTTTATTTTTTTAATTATGTTCTATGTTTATAAGAAAATTATTCCGACTTTGCATTATTAAAATAATTTTTTTCTACAGCTGACCTGGCAGCAGTTCTGAAGAACTCTTAGGTACAGTCTTGAGCCCTTCTTCCTATCTTTTCTCTCCTTTGATTTACACTGTTGAGTTTGATTCTTGATGTCTCTTTTGCTTCTTATTCCCTTTGAAGTAGTAGTTTCTAGAAGTCTAGATGGAAACCAAAAAACCAGTGTTCTTTTTGAGAGCAGATGATTAATACAAAAACATAGCCTGGAAAGAGACAAGATCTTTCCAGAGCAGTAAATTTATTAGATAAATGACACAGGTCTTATAACAAACAAGGTGGTGGTGTAACTGCTAGGAGTGACACATAAAGAAGAGGTGAAGTAAAACCTTTTGGTACCAGTCTGCACTAAAAATGGGCCCTTACATAGACTGTTTTGAGAACTACTAAGCTTTACAAATAAAGCTTTTAGTAAGTAACATAAATAATTTACTTTCTAACTTTGACTTATCTTGAACAACCATGTTCCATCATCTATTTTCAGCACTGAGTTTCTTTTTCTATGTTAGTTTATCTATAGTGTGTTTACTGCATTTGCTGTTCCTTTAAACATTTCCATTAAAGCACAAAGCAATAGAATTAGTAGGTTTCACATCTTATTTACTCACTTTTCAGTATTTGGAGGCATATCTGGGAGAAATATTTTACTTGTGTTCTCATGTTCTTGGGGTTTTATTTTTACTCATTTAAGTAAGTGATCTTGTTAAAGCAGAAGTGAGGAGATGCTAGGCAATAAAAACAAGTAGAGGTTAATAACAGACATCATTTCCATCCCTCTTTGATTTCCAATTACTGAAAAAAAAAATTCTCCCCCAGAAAACCAGTCTTCTCCTTATTTGTGTACAAGTCCAATGTCACACAGAGGTGCAGTCATTGACTTCCGGCTTAAAGATTTTTGTTGTCTTTTAGGGAACTTCTGTAGGACCTGAAATTACACTCTATCCTTTTACAACAATATCAAGGATCTTCAGCAAGTTTAAGAAGATTAGCTAAATAATTTCTGAATTCTGAAAGATATCTGCATGAATTATAAGATTCTATTAGTCTCCTAACTTATTTGTTTTCAATTAATACTTATGTGAAATCTAATCTGGGCCATTCTCACAATTAGTTCTTTTTGCCTTAAGGATATGCTCCATTCATGATTTAAGAGTTCTAGCTGTAATCACGAATCAGAAAAAAAAAATAATCCTCAACTTTACTCAGAATTCAAGTATGTCAGCTCAAGAAGACATGGCAAAGATTCCTGCACATTTATGTATGTTTTAAGATTATTTCAAATTCTTGGCTTTTCACTCAGCTGAATCTCTTAGAGACAACTCTGCATGAACCTAAATATAATTAGAAAAAATATTAGGTTGCTCACTTTTCCCTTTTTTTTTAACAGCAATCCATAGAGAAAACATATTTTTAAATATACAAGTCTTCACTGAAAGATATTCCTTGGCCAAGTAAAATTTTAAATAGTCAGAAAATTGGTCAAAACACCAGTTTTGAGAAGTTTACAGCTATAACCACTAATTTTTGACTTTGTAAAATGGTTGCAATACTCTTCCTAGCAAGACTAAGAGACATACTTAACAAGAGAGTTAATAAAATACTTTATTTCACAGGATATCAACTTAAGGAAGACAAACCTTTGCAAAGATATTTTTGGAGGTGTGCTCCCTTCCTTTATGCATTCCATCCTTCCCTCTAGAATTGATTCAAAATCATTAGCTTCAGATTCTCTTATGTTTTTTGAATTTATGACTGCAGAATGATAAAAAAAGCCAGACTACTCAAAGATCACACTAGTGTGATTGTCTCTTAATCTCCAGGGAGATCTTTCAAAAAAACATGTTAAACAAAGCAAAGAACAATAAATCTGTTTATGAAGAGAAACAAAATAAGCTAGTTCTTGGGTATTTCTCTTTTTCTTACTTTGTAGAATCACGTAAAAATTAATCAGAGAAAATCACTTACTTTGTCCTTATACATAGGAATCATGCACACCATTTCTTTATGCTCAGAATATGGTTCTTTAGAGTAAAGCTTGTACTTTTTTTCCTATACCATTGTCCAAAGAAGATTTTGGTAAAAAGTGGCAGGCCATTTGGTAAAAAAGCAAAGAATATTCTCTGTGTCAAAATTAGTTCCCACAGAAAAGAATTTTCAGCTTTTTGCTTCATCTCTGTAAACTTCATTTTGCAGAACTACAGTACTCAGAGTTTTTGGATGGTTGTGGTTGGAATTGGTACAATAGGAACTAGAAAGATGACTGAAGATCCCAGAGGGAATTCTGGATGAGTTTTTTGCTTTTGTTTCAGCTTTTATTTTATGTATTTGGGGTGTGCAAACTTCTGGATATTTTTTAGTCAGGCTACATATTTTCCTTATTCTCAAATCCACTGAAACCTCAAAACTAATATCTACATAATTTATTTTTTCAAATTCAGCAGAATGCAACATTAATTAGTGTTCACTATTGATACAAATTTATTCCTTTCTTTTTTCATTATAGTGGCCTATTAAAAATGCTACTTCTTCCAAAAGATTAGCATTAGTTTCCATTAGGTTTCACTATATCAAATTTCCTGTAACTTGTTAAGTCAATTCAAGTCATATATCTTAAAAAAGAATGCAAATTATTTTGTTGAAATTCAATATATTTCATTAAATATTATCTGTGCATCTGATCAGTTACATTAAAAAGATCTGTCAGAAAAAAAAACAAAAAAAAAAACCAAAACAAACCCTCACATGGTAGTATTAATTTAGGATATGATGTTAATGAGTTTAATAAATGACTAAGAAGCCATGATGCACCAGTAAATCCCCATTTAAGCTGAGGTTCAAGCATATCATATGGGCCAGTATGAAAAAAAATGTTTTCCTGGATCATGGGTTGAAGTCAAGTCTACACAAGTAAACAAGCATGATTAAAAACTCCAGAAAAATCTAATTAAAAACTCCAGAAAAAAATTACCCAGGTTAATTCCATCCTATTTTACTGGCTGGACATAACTAAGTTCCAGTATAGCATTTAGTCATATGATTTTTCTGAAATTCATATTATTGATGATTGTGTCCCATATTGTTATTTTCTTAGTATTTAAACTCAAAAGAAGTCTTGGCCAGATATATAGCATATTAATTCCATGGTATTTAAAAAACGAAAACCCAACCATCAGCTTTATGAAGGTAAAATGCTCTTTGAGTCTAAAATGGAGCAATATTATTTGTGTTGATATTGGTGAGGATGGTGAAGAGCCTTGAAGGAAAGCTGTATGAGGAGCAGCTGAGGTCACTTGGTCTGTTCAGCCTGGAGGGGACTGAGGGGAGCCCTCCCTGCAGTTGCAGCTTCCTCATGAGGGAAGAGGAGGGGCAGTTGCTGATCTCTTCTCTGTGGTGACAGTGATAGGACCCAAGGGAATGGCCTGTAGCTGTGTCAGGGGATGTTCAGGAAAAGGCTCTTCAGCCAGAGGGTGGTGGGGCACTGGAACAGGCTCGCCAGGGAAGTGGTCACAGCACCAGCCTGACAGAGCTCAAGAAGCATTTGCACAAAGCTCTCAGGCACGTGGTGTGACACTTGGGAATGATGTTGTGTAGGAATTGGACTCCATGATCCTTGAGGGTCCCTTTCAACCCAATGTTTTCTATGATTCCATGGTTGTTCTTTTCATGGTTTCCTGATTTAGGGTCTTCAGACACATTAGGAAAACTGTCTTGTTATAGAAAGAGGTATTGACTGAAACAAAAGCCCTCCATTTTTGCAGGCAGAGTAAAAAATACTGACATACCCATCCCATCAATGACTCCTCTCTCTGAATGGTAGAACAGACTAGTACAGGAGTAACAACCCTAACTCCTCCTCCTTCTCCAGTTACCATGTATGAGAAGATGAGTAAGAATGAGAGTATGAAGTAAAGGTGTGAGACTGGAGAAGAGGATTACTGGCTCAAAAAAAAAAAAAAAAACCCAAAAAAACAGTGGAGTAAGGGAGGGGCAAGGCAAATTCTATGGAAAGTGGGACATGCACTGCTCCATATCCCAGTCCTCTGGAGCCTCTAGTCCAGCCCAGAGTGATTGTCAGTCACTAGGCACAACTGGGATAGTGGAAGCAATGTCCCACACCCTTCCCTTTGAACTCCGGTCTAGCCCCAGAGTAGCTGGATGACCAGAAGCCCCAACTGGGGGTAATAGGATTGGTGGATGTGGCCACAGGAGGTCAGTGCAGGTAAAAACCTTTGCCCAGAGATGCAAGTGGTCATGTCCCTCTTGTCCTTGGTTTGTACGACAGCTGAGAATACTCTAGGATCTAAGGCAGCAGCTATATCTTACTTTACTCTCATTCTTTCTTTCACTTATTTTCTACTCCTAATTTCCTCTTCTTGAAATATGGGTAATTTAGGTCAAATGGGTAGAGTTTGCTAAATCAAAGCTCTGTGAAATTCTTTATTTTGATTGAATTTTTTTTTTAATTTTGTCCAATTCTTGATGTTCTAAAGTTTGCCAGTAAAATTTGGTTTTGAACCTCCTGAGAACTTTTGTCAAGTTCTCCTTTGTACTCACCTCAGAGAATAGCAATACCCTCAGGTTGTTTTTAATAAACTTGATGAGGAGAACCTGGTCTCACCAAGAGATCAGATTAATAAACCTTATGGTAATCTATTTACTTTTAGCCTTTTACTCCAAATAGATAGTTTGGATAACAGACTTAAACTATGTTGTAACTTCATGTGAAAAGTCTGTGTAAATCTGTGTACTGAAAAAGAGTCACATAAATGCCAATTGGTAGCAAATATGTATCACCATGTTTCTGACTGAGAATATTTGGGGTTTGATCATTATGGTTTGATTTTTTTATTACATTAGGAGTTGCGGGGTTTATGTTAGCAATGTTATTACATGGCATTCTGTAAAGAATACTATACCTGATCCTCCATTCTATTTGAACAGTTTAAGGTGACAAGTCTTATTGAGGTTGGATCAGATGACCTCCTGAGGTTCCTTCAGACTTAAGTTATCCTGTGATTTGCAATCAGGGCGTAAAAGAAGGAGAAAAAAGCTAGCAATAGCTTTTCATTGAAATTCATATGAACTTCCTAAATCATGCTGTTGGTTATCAGAACAAAAAATAGCACAACCAAGAAAAGATTTGAAAATATTTGCATTCAATGTCAAGTCTGCCTTCAATTGTACGTTGGTCAATTTGCCACTGTGTGCCAGAATGGCTTTTTGAATAGCAGTTTGAAAACAGTGTGAAGCTGTAATTTATTCTTCATGGAATTCATCATTGTGTTTTTCTTCATTTTGCTCTTACTGAAAAATTCACCCCCACAGCTGATTATTTTTTCAAAGTTTTTGGGAGCGCATAAATACAATCTTATCAGGAACTACTATTTTACAATAGTAGTCATGCTAGGAAATATTAGACCAATCAAAATTACAAAATATTGTGCTTTTCTGTATTTCTGTAAAGTCAAAATGCAACATCTTCCACTCTAAATAATAAATGCTTTGATAAGAAAGTGAGGTCACTTTTCATTATAGCAGATATTTGCAGGAAGAAAGAGAACTTTTTGTTTTGAATTATAGTACATAAACTTTAATTAGTGACCCAAGAGAACAACCCAAGCTGAATAAAGACAAACTAAAATTAGTAACAGGCTAACAGCTTGCCTATTTCCTTGGGCAACATGTGACTGAGAGATGATGTGATGTTCAGTGACAGACAAATTCTGATCCTCTTTGTCACTTTAAAATTTTATACACTAAAAAAAAATTAATAATTTTATTAATATTATCAACAGTGGAATCACTTGAATACAGACAATATTTCTTATTTAAAAGAAAGGTGAATAAGAAATGACAGTAATTCTATATTCTTAGTCTGATCCCAGTGGTAGTACAGATAATAATAATTGATGATTTCATTACATAATTTGCCTTTATCACATGTTTTGGTTTGCATGCTGGATCAAGTTCCTCCTATACCTTATTAGAAAATAAATCAACTGTTTTTCAAAAATTGTCTTTTAAAAATTCCATTAGCTTGATAATTTTCTTTAATAAAAATAGACAATATATTTTTTTATTTATAAGTATTTTATTATGAGAACAGCTGAATTTGCAGATCGGAGAGCTAGAGTCAAGTAAGCAACTTCAGCTTACTTTATGTAGCTGCTTGATCTTTCTCCTTCTGATGCTTCTCTATTTCTGCCTGATTATATTCTTTCTTTTGAGGTTTCTGTATCCTGAATAAAAGTCCGCTTATTATGAGAATTGTATTTCAAGTGACTGCAGCTATCAAAATGCTCTTTGACTTTATGTCTAAGGTACTTCAACACACAGCTGTCTTTTTTATCACAGGAAAACTCAGAAGTAGAAAAGGATTTTGGTGGGTTTTTTTCATGTGATTAGTACCATCTATGATTCCTATTTATTTCATGGGAGTAGTTCTTCAAATGCAGGGTTTGTTCTGCAAAGAATAGAGCTAATGAAACCTGGTTTTCTACACATCTGTGTCCTTCACGTCCATCTCCCACAGTAAATAACTCTAAGCTTTTCTCTTACTACTTTCACATATGTCACTTTCAAAAAATAAAATATGCCATGTCTGCACCATGTCTGTAATAGTATGCCTGCCTGCTGGATATCTGAACTCTGCCAAATGTATTACATTATTGCTCAGATCTGTTAGTGTCTCTTCCAGTGCAGATTTATAAGGAACAGGAGTTACTAATTTGAATTTTTCTTCTTTATTCTAAAACTAAACAATTCCTACTGCATTTATTTTCTGATATTTTTATTCTTCTCAAATTTATTAGCTACAGATTATTAATTAAAAATACTTACCTATAAGCATATAGAATTTTGGGTTTGTATGTATATAAGTGAAGGCAAAAATAAGACTTGGTAGGTGGACAGAGTATTGATGCTTCAGGTTTTATCTTTTATATTTTTCATATTCTGTTCTGCTTTAGTGTGTACTTCTGAGCTTCATATTAGGGGATAGTAAGCTCTCTTCAGAGTAGTTAGCTAGACATAATAATTACTTCTCTAGTTGGGGACCAAGGACAACCAATCTGAGTCTCAGGCCCAAGAATATAAACAATGGCGGAATGAAGAGAGAAAAACAAGAAGGAGGGGACTTCATAACCTAAATCTATAACTGGAAAATTAATTCCAATATACTAATGGACCAGAACTTTTAAAAGTGACAGACCCCCATGACCAGTTATCGGTTTCATGACCATTTGGGTTCATCTTGGGTGTGACCCTGGCTGGGCTCTTGCGCTGCCCAAGGTGTATCCATTGAGGCCTTCTAATAAACCTCTACTTGACTCTGTCTAATCTCTGTTCTAGGTCAGCCTTCACAAGGCATCAGTTTAATTGGGGTAATACACAAAGGGCATGAGAAAAGATTTCTATTTTATTTGAAAATTGATGCAAAGGAATTTTAATATCTATAAACATATAGCCCTGATTCAGAAAATGCATATACATGTTCCTAATATACTTATTGCTAATAGTCTTCATTTTTGTATAAATTTCATAAGGGCCTTAGTGTCTCAATAATTTCTACATGTATCTTACTTTTAGAATGTTGAAAATAAGTTTTACACAGTTAACTTTTTTTTTTCCACATCTTACTGGCTCTTTAGCTTAATTCTTTTCTCACAGAAGATAAGAATCTTGTTGCAGGTGAAAAAGGATCAAGCTATCCAACTCTTATTGAAGTCAAGGGAAGTTAGATAATGAAACATTTTTTCTTCAGTCTTATATACTTCACAAAACTGCTTTGAAGTACCCAAGTTGTTAAAATATTTGAGACTCTAGTCAACAGTGTTCAACATAATTTTTAAATTTAATCTCATTGGTAGAGAATAATTAAGAATAAGAAATATCCTTTCTGATCTTGTGCTCTGTCACTACAGTTTTTACATAAAAATAGACAATGAAGTAACAGTGTAGACCCATCGAGAAAAAATACATTATTTTTAACCTTTGAGTAAGTGATTTATGAATTTGAATGAAAATTTTACTAATCAATGTCTATAGTGAATTTTATGTAAGTAGTAGTTTCTCAAGTAAGATTAGATGTCTCTTCTTTAAAAATAAGTATTTTAGGTAAAGGAGAGACTGATTAAGAGTTCAATAACAGATTTTGTTACACAGCAGAATAAAAGTAGTTATTATAGTTATTATTATAGTTCCTTCTTTCTTCATAGACAATGCATTATTCCTGCATTCTCCATAATAGGCTAAAAAACACAGAAATCGCATCTTGCCAAGATTATACCATCAATCTGGGAAGAGTAAGACTAGACTAAATATCATAAGTCACATTACAGTGTTTTAACCTCAAATTATACTATAAAGACATCTAAAAATATAAACTTCATTTTTAAAATAGGATAGAAAATATCTGCTTTCCTGAGAAGAAGGTTTTGAAGTTTTTCCTCCTAAATATTATTCTCGGGAAGCCCAATCCTCCTCTTTCAGGCAATCTGATCCTCACGCTTTTTTGCATCTTTAAAGAAATACATTTTCTTTTACTTTTCTTCTTGTAATTGATTCATATTACTTTTTGAAAATACTGTTGAATGTAGATTTAACTGCAAGTCAAGTATTTGATATTCAGATTTTTCAGCAATTAATGACAGTTAAAACCATTCAGTCCTGGAAGACTGGTAAATAATCCCATTCAGTTTTTTTCCAGATATACGACTAAATTTAGTGAATCTCAACATTTTTAAAGTGCTTCCAAGATTTTGATTTTAAGGACATGCAATAAAAACAATTTTTTTTTAAACAAGAATTTTTAAACTCAATTGCAGATCCTTGATTTATGCAAAAGATGTAACCAACTGCTCCCCTAAACGTCCCTGTTTTCAGTAATGAGGGAGAGGCATGTCCTTCCAAAGTCTTAAATCACACAGTGTGGAATTCTGCTCTGAGTGACAGTGGTGACTGAGTGTAAAGTAAACATGTTGAGAGTAAAATTCTGATTTAGATGAAATAAACTCAGTGTTTTATTGAAAGAAACCTAATCCTTTTTCTCGTTTAATGTTTTGATTTATATGAAACCAAGGCCTCCACAGATGCTAGGGATGTGGATCTACCTAGGCAAGATGAGAATATGAGAGCAAACCTCCATCAGACTCAGCCAGAGTTGGGTGTCTGGTATCATCAAAGGCAGTAAAGTCTGTGCACGTGCAACTTAGTTCTTGTAGTTCTCCTCTTTTTCTATGTCTGTTAGTAAAATGTGATTGTCTATTATTAAGATTCACTGTCCTGAATTGTCCCTTGGTTTTCTAGACAAACATTTTCTCACAAAATACATGCCACAGTTCTGTTAGAATATTGGACAGTGCCTGTAAATGCTCCTGAAACTAAAACTGGTGATCCATATCATTAATTTGATAGATTTTTTTTTTTTTTTTTTTAATTTTCACAGTTTTGACACAGACTCACAGGCCAGCCAGAACAATCAAAGGTGAATCCCAGGAACAGTTAGAAGATACTTTTCTAATGTATGCTTTTTTACCACAGTGTTCTGGGTTGCAAAATGTATATTATGGTATGTAGATTCAGCATTTCATACCAGATAACCTCTGCACCAGGAAATCATCCTGGACACGTTTGAGTCACTACTTCTAGTGTCATATCACTGATAGAGTATGTGTCATTTTAAGGGACAGCTACAGAGGAGATGAAGACTCCTTTTTCATAAAGAGCTGCATTAAGGGTTGAGGAAAAGAGTAGGGGCAATGGGTACAAGTTATTACTGGGGAGATTCTGATTAGATATAAGAGAAATATTTTTCACTAGAGGAACAATCTGCCATTGGAATAATCTCTCCAGGCTTAACATTGGACTCTTCTAATACCCAAAAGTACACTGGTTCCTCTTGTTTAAGTTGTGATTTTGCCAGGGTGATCCTTGAGTGTCCCATCCAACCTGGTTCTCTCTGATCCTACTATAGTGTTAGTCATATAAAGTGTTCTATACCTTACACACTCCTACTTACTGTGATAAATGGCTAATCACAGTAAACACAAAGATGAGGGAGGATCAGAGGAATGGATATAATGGACAGAGGAACAAAAATGAATATTACAATGTTCCAATTTTCCTATTGGAATATTTCTTATGGCCATCACAGGAGAAAGCTTAGACCAGGATACTTCCAGTGAAACTCACCAGGAGGAAACTGGACAAATGAAAGGGGAAGACCAGCAGGAGTTGAGCACAAATGAGTGCAGGAAATTAGAGGCAGAAGGTGAATCCAAAGGTAAATGGTCAGGGACCTGCTACTGCAATGAGAGACACAGATCTGCAAAGCTGGATGGGAGCCACCATCTGGGTACTGAGGGAGCTATCAGAAGAGCTCAACAAGCCACCTTTCATTATTATCTGCTGCCATTAATTGCCAGCCAGATCACAAGTGAGTGGAAGTTAGCAAACACACCCACAGGAAAGATTAGAAAGAGGACCCAGGGAACTACAGACCTGCCAGCCTGACCTCAGTGCCAGGGAACATCATGGGGCAGATCAGCCTAAGGACCATCATGTAACACTTGCAGTACAACTAAGGGATCAGATCCAACCAGCAAGGGTTCATGAAAGTCAGGTTCTGCTTGACTAACCTGATCTTCTTCCGTGGCAGTGTGACAGACTTGGTGGATGAGGGAAAGGCTGTGTTTGTTGTCTACCTGGACTTAGGTAGCATCTAGTATAACAATGTGACACAACATAATATGATTTAATTTATTATGATGGTTGCAATTTAGAAGAAAACCTACTTTGAATCAGATTCTTGCCACCAATTTTAGATGTGAGTTTCTGAACTGATTTGCTGAGTATGGGACTGGATGTCTGTGAAGTGCAGGTCCTTGTAGGTAGCCATGGCAATCCAAGAATATTAATACATTCCTGTTTTCTTATATTTGACACCGCTTATGATGCACTTAAAGGCATTTGGACAATTGGATAACTGCGGAGTTTATGAGACAAAATTAACAAACTGAAACCAGAAGTGAGCATCAGAACTGTAAGAAAAAACGAAGCTTTCCCATCACTGTCAGAAGAGACATCAAAATATATAATGGCCTTGAGACTAATTGTACTGGAGGTCTTTAGAAATAAGTGTAAGGTCCCAGTACTATAGAATGATTACCTTTTACAATATCTTTAATGGACTCTGAAAGTATCACTATTATTAAGGAAATTACAGTTTTTCCTACGTTAAAACATGAAGGTGAAGGCAAGTTAAGGTCACTGAAGTGTTTTTTTCCTAAAAAGAAAGGAGAAAGAAGGAACAATAGTTTTCCCTTTTATTTCAAAGACCTTGAAACAGCACTACATCTCATAACATCACATTCCACAGAAGATCCATCTCCTCTGAGGACAGCTGGTACTGACCTAAGCCAAACCTGTGCAGAATGGTAGTTTTGGTTTTTTCCTTTAATTCTGTTGACTGAACAGTACCACTGACTAACACTCTACAAAAATACAATGCTTATAAGGCATCACAACTTTCTTCCACTCTTCTGAATCTCTATTTTAAAGAACTGATTTATTTTTTGGGAGAAGAACCACTTCTGTTTTAGAATATGCCAGGAAATCTTATTGCATCTAGATTGAATATAACCTATTGAAAATGAGTACAGAAAATAGTTGTTTCTGGGCCTGTGTGAGCTTTTCTTCCTCTACTCTTTTTTCTGGTTTGTAGTAATTTTCACCCATATTCTGGTGTGCTCTTATTGCTGTCTTGAATGTTTTTCTTTGCTCCCTTGTTTGGACAGGTTCAAATTTTAATGTCAATTATGAACATCTCAAATTTAGGGTAAAAGAAAACTCAAGTTATGAGTAATCCAATTCTGAAAGCAGTACCAAGTAAGAAATAGTAGAGGATATATTACTTTGTCAAATAGCCTCTCCTCAAAAATTTTAAATAAATCTAAACTTCATCAAATGTGATTTTTTAAAACCCTAATGTTATTAAATATAGTATTTCTTAGTTCAACTATTTGTTTTAGTGAGGTTGTTTTCTGTTCAGAGATACTTTATGTAAGAAATACACATCTAATCAACTGTGCAGCCCTGGTACCTGTGGCCCTCACAGGTCTTTCATAGCATCTTATTAGCTTTATCAAGGAAAAATGAAGAGACCAAATCACATAAACCAATGAGTTCACATAGGAAGGATGAACCAGCCAGGACTTTCTTTGGTAAGAGTCCTGGAAATTATGAAACACATCACTCATAAATTGCTTTTAGAAAAATGGAATGAAAGGAATCTTGCTACAGATAGAAGGGAAGGTAGGGAGCAGGAAGAAAAATTGCATTTTGTGATACAAGTCAGAGAAAAAGAAGAAAATATAAATAATAAAAAAAACTCAAAAAAAGATGACTTCCTATTATCCAAAATAGTGGTTCAACAGCAACAGTAGACAGAAATTAATTTAAATGTTGTGACATGAATAGGTGTTATATATTTAGTACACATAGTCTTATATTTTTCCTGTATAAAATAAGATGCAAATTTTTGACAGCCTTTCAAAGTCTCTATGTTACTTTTCTTATATTGATACATTTCCCAAAAGAATAAATAAATTTCGAATTTAGTTGGCATAATCTAAAAATCTATATTATAGAATAATTAGAAGCTCTAGAAAAAGCTAAGATCAGGATTGCTAGGGAAAAGCTGTGGTGCTTTCACAATTATGAAGAAGTTACAGACATGAGTGTCTGCATCCAGAAACCTTAGATGAACCCTCTCATACATATGTTAAGTACTCAGCCAAGTACTCCAACAAACAGGTTAAGCAGACCAGATGCATAAGATGAGAAAGAAAATTGTTCATGTAGAGAGTTGTGCCACAACCCACCTTTGGTATTATTTCCTCGGGCGGCTGTGTTCCAGAAGAACACAACCAGCAGAGTGGCCCCTATTCAGGCTGCTGACAATGTTCCAAACTGAGACAGACCCAAAGAGAGTGCTGGCTACATTATTCCTAAAGTAAATTCTCTCACTGTGTAGAGAGGGAGATGCCACACAAAATTCACAGAGTCAGATTTTAAGGTCCAGATAGACTTTTGCTCTACTGGGTCTTGGATTTATTGAAGGTTAGTGAAGTCTGAGATAAACAAAACAGATTGTCATGAATATACAGTTCAAGTGCATGTAGGAGGAGAGAATGATCTTTGCATTTTAAGTCCACCTCTTTTTTTATTCTCTTCTAAAGAAATCTAGAGAAATAAAGCAAGAAAGTCTTCAAGCTTTAATTACAAAGTCAATGATAAAATTGGCAGGGAGAAGAGTAAAACTCAATTTTGCTGTCATTGTTCTGGACTCACTTTTTTTTTCCTTCCTGATTAATTTCACCCTCTGATAATAAAACATTTCCAACTCCACATACAAAAATACAATTACTGGCATCTTTCAGGCTTGCTTCCTAACACAGGTCATGAAGAAAATAGATCACACCCTTTCCTACGCAATTCTATTTTACATCTTCATTTACAGCTCACCAACATTTATTCCTTCATTGCCTTCAATATCTCTCTCCTGAGTTTTATGCTGCATTAGTTTATCTAAAGTAACTGCTTTTCTTTAGGTGGTTCACTGCACCTACCAGTGAAGGGTCGTGATCTGGAGAGGAGTTTCCCCTACTGAATGCAGGTCTTTAATATGTGAACACATGTCTGGGAGAGATAGTTTTGTGACCTGTGTCACCCCATGTCCCCCAGCCCTGTGTCCCCCCAGCCCCTCATTTTCAACTCCACTGTCACTGGGATTTGAAGGGCACTGGTTTAAAGCATTTCATCCAGAATCTCCATTCCACTCCAAACTTTGTGAATAATAAAAGCAATAAAATCAAAAGAATGGTGAAAGAAGTCTCTAGGGGTTTAGAATCACAATTGTATTTTATGGTTTATGGCAATTACATTTTGCTTTATATACTAATAGGAACTAAGGCTTTATATAGTAATAGTAACAAATAGCAATATTTTATCAGTTATCCTATATTACATTATTCTCAAAACCAGGAAACCTGATTTACAGAGGCAAAAGCTTTTAAAAATCAGTACATCCTAGTAAATTCTCTTTGTCTATCATATAAAATATGTAATTTGCTGTGATGGACAAATCCCTTTTGGTTTAATCTTTTAGGAATTTAGGAGCTCAGAAGAAAATGTATTTGAGCTCAACATTATGAGTCAAAAGATTGCCTACATTAACATATGGAATATAAATACAAAAGTTGCAGGATTTATATTAAAAATTATAAACCTATTTTCACTTTTATGCAATAGATGTCCTGTACCTGCCAGACATTTGGCATTGATGAGAGCCTCATCTCAAGTCATGTCACAGGTTAATGCTCAGACAGAAGTAGGATGTGAGATTATTAGACCAGTGGAGATTACAGATATGGCAACTTTGTTCTGTTCAACCTCACAGCAACCTTATAAACAGGATAAAAGCAAGGTTCATGGTTTTTAATGGTCAATAGGGCACACATTAATTTATAAATCTCCAAGAGTTCTTTTCTTGGTTAATGTCCTTAATGCACTGACTTTTATGACCTGAATCAATTTTCTTTGTATTTTCTAAAAGTAGAAAGTGGAGGAGGTTTATATTTCCCTAGATGAGCTTGTCAAGATAGATAAAATATAACACAAACCCCAAAAATCTACTTGTTTAGAACATATTATTGTGCCACAATCTTAAATTTTATTTCTTTTATTGGTGGAAACTACTTTTTATATGCTATGACTACTGAATGGCTGGATTGTAAGCATAGATGTGCTTTTGCCAGGGTAACAGAAAGCAGAAACTATCCTTAAGGTGTATTTAGCCAAGAAGAGGATGCATACAGTAGATCTCAGAGAAAGTGATTGCAAATCCAATAAGAAAACATTTAAAATGTGTTTCTTTGGCTTTCTGGAAATCGGCTTGGTGAAAACTTTCAGATCTTGTATTGCTCATATACCAATGTAGAAAATAATCAGAAAAATACAAGATCATATTTCCAGTCTGATTTTTCTCTGAATTTTGAATAAAATCAATATGTCCACTTTAGCATTGTTTGTTTTCATCTTGTATTTGTTTAGGGATATTTATGGATTTCCTAGATTATAAACAACAACTATGGATTTCTTATTTTTTTGACACTGGGACAAGAATATTTCCAAAGAGGATTTGACCATCTGGAAATTTTCATTTATTTATCCATTTATCAGAAGAAAAAACAATAGTGTAACTGGACTGTAAGGCCTTTTATTTCACGTCTTTTCCATACTTTCTTTTGAATGCTCCCCTGCAACTTGGGGATATGTTACTCTGGAATTCCAGGTGGTGTATATCCTACAAGATGTAATGCAATCCTTTGTTTCTTAATGCTTCTTGAAAGCCAACACAAAGTTCCTTCATCCTTATGTGATCAATACTGCTGATATGATGTCAGAAAAGCTTAGCCAGGCACCCAGGGGAAGCTCCCAAGGCCAGCAGACACTGTCTCACAGGACCCAGTGAGGTGAGCAGGGTAGACTCAGGGAGGATGGTCAGAGCCAAAGAAGCATCTGGATCATAGGGGTATGTCATAGTGAGGAGGCAGGTCTGGGGTCAAGTGGGACAGCCAATCCATAGGTCAGAGTTGAGACCAGCTCTGGTAGTGACCAGGCAGGTCTATAGTGACAGTGGTGGCTGGGATCAGGCCAGGAACTCAGCCCAGGAGCTGAAGTTCAGGTCAAGGGATTCCATGATGAGACAGGGCAAGGCTGTGGCACAGCTGGAGACCAGCACTCCTGTGACACTGCTGTGCTGGGGCGAGCAGCCCTGGGCTAAGCTGAGCTGGAGCTCCTGAGCCTGTGGGTAGGGTGCAGAGACGTCCTTGGTGAGGCTGGGCAGAGGCAATAAAGCCTATTCTTCTTTATGGTTCTGACATATACAGAGATATTTAGAGTCAAGAGACCTAAATAGGGTATGCATTATATTCTGTAAGAAACAGAATAACCATTACATATAAGTTTCTAATTTTTTGGGAAGCACTGACACTTTTCAGAGCTTGATTAGGGAAAATCAAGTATTTTTCATAGTAAATTTGCCACCAGCCTTCCATAAATGGAATGAATTTCCAAATATCTCAAAAAGCTCCTTAAATAATTTGTTTTTAGTTTCTAAAGAATGGTATTATCATAAATTTTTCGTTTACATCCACCCAAGGAAAATATCCAAGAAGCATTGTGATCATGCAGTGTGTATAGGGATCAGCAAATCAGAGTCTTGTATTTTAAAAGGGAATTATGCCTGTTTGTTGCAGAAGATTTTTTAGCAGTGTTCTCAAACTATCAATATTACAGCATACTCTTTGCTCATTGCGATGCCTTGATTATTAAAGAATTTTTTTCTAATCAGGATGAGAAATAAAGCAAAAATTAAATGTAAGGGTAAGAAAAGTCCCTTGTCATCTTATTCACCAGGCATCTTATTTGAATGGTATATATTAAACTGTTATTTAAATTTTGCAACAAGTCATTAAAAACAAAGTCACAGGTTCACTGGTACTCTCTTATCTATCCATTCAGACTTTACCAACTGCTCCCTTTTATTTTTAAATTATTTCTGTATTTCCATCCCATAGTCTCCTTCTTAAAATTCTCATACCAAGAGGAGCAAGTCTCTAACTTAAGTGAATTAAACAGCATGAGGGTTGTACATTGCTCTTACCAGCATAGGTCAGAGCTGCAACTCAGCAATTTTATGTCTCTCTTGCTAAGGCAGTTCTAATATATGGTGCACTCTAGAGAGGTGTGGGGATAAATCTTTGCAGTTTGCAACTCTTATTGTTTTCTCCTTCAAATATTTTAATGACCTGCTCTTGCTTAAAAAATAGCAGAAACGTCATCTAAAGTTTAAATCAGTATTTGAAAAAAATAGCTTGTAGCCACCATTTTCAGGCTGTATTTGTTGTATTAGGCTTTGGAATTATGTGGAAAGCATATAATACAATAGGTACTAAGGGTAGGATTAATCTTATCTAACGTTTGCCATCTAGCCATCTCATCTAAGATGACCTCCCAGTTTCTCTTTACAGCCATAGAACTGTACAACAGAGCAGTCCCATGAATCCTTAAAGATGACCCATCTGACCTATTATAGTTTCTTATCTCAAAATTAGATTAATTTCTCTATAAATGAACTACTTCTTTGTACTGTCTATGAAGGAAGCTTACAGAGACAAACTCAGAAATCTTTTTTTTTTTTTTTTTTTAAGAAGTGATTTTCATCTTTCCTTAAGTTTTCAAAAAGTTTCCATAACTTTTTCTGATTTTAAGGTTAAAATTAGTGGGGTCAGACATAATTTTCACCCCCAGAGAACACACTGCTGCATGGCCACTTGGGAGGAACCTTCATTTACTGTGCTCATGAAACACATGGCTTTTAGGCACAATGGTTTAAAGAGGGCACAAAATACAATTATTAATTACATGTCTGTATTAGGTGGACTGGATTCCTCTTTTGTTTCTTTCATTTCACTCTAATTGAAATTAGGATTTAATCACTAACCATATGGCTTAATATTTATCTGGAAAAATTTTATTGGTGTTGAGCTTCTTTTGGACTTGTGAGATTTATTGTAGCTTATTGTGATTTATTAAGGGTCATTCATTCATATTAATAGAGAAAGATGGTAGCCAGCAGCCAGTGTTCAGACCACAGTAAAAGCAACCTAGTGAAGCGAAGGCAAGCTGGTGGAAAACACGACTAGACTGCAGTTTGTTGTATAATTTATAGATTTATAGGCTTAGGAATTGGATTCTGGTAATGATAACAGGCTTCATGTGCAGGAAAAAAAATTTGTTTTTAAATTTGGGCTGATTAGATCAGCTCAAAGGTTTGAAATATGAGTTGTACCAGTGGACATGAATATACATTATGGAGGGCTATGATAGCACTTTTGAAGTGAATACCCATAATTGCACTCAAGAATGTGTAATCAAACACAAGAACACTCATTTGCACATCAGTCTATGCACTTTTATTAATTAAAGCTCTTTTTGAAATGTTTGTACAGAACAAAATCTGTCTTCTAAATGTTTGCAATAAGCAAACAAACAAACAAATAAACACAACAAGAGGCAGTGAGTTGGACAAGAAGTGTTGCAAACAAGATTTGCCAAATAACAGAGTTTCAGAATCTCAGTCACTGAGGCTGGAATGTGTTACTTTCTCCACATCTTTGTCTAAACAGTGAATATTCTTTATTCCATGAATATAATTTAAATATCAGAATCATAGATTTATGGAATGGCTTGAGTTGAAGGGCCCTTAAAGATTATCTAGTTCCAGCCTGTAGTGGGCAGGGACACCTTCGACTAGACCAGGTTGCTCAAAGCCTCATCCAACCTGACTTAAACACTCTCAGGAGTGTGGTAGCCACAACTTATATTGGCAACCTGTTCCTGTGCCTCATTAAACCTCATAGTAAAGAATTTCTTCCTAACATCTAGTTTAAAACTATTCTGTCTCATTCTGAAGCTATTTCCATTATTTCTGTCACTGTCCTTGTAAAAAGTCTCTCTCCATCTTTCTTCTGGCTCCCTCAGGTACTGAAAGCCTGCAATTAGATCACTTTGAAGCCTTCTCTTATCCAGGGTGAACAATCTCAATTCCCTCAGCCTTTGCTCATAGAAAAGTTGCTCCAACCCTCTGATCAAAGCAGTGGCCCTTCTTGGGACTCATTCCAACAGGTCGATATCCTTCCTTTGCTGGGGACCTTTGACTTCACTGTAAGGTTATGAGAATTTGGCTCAGTTCTAACAAGTATACAGTCAATGTTTTCTAAAAATTATCATACAGTCAATATTTTGTAAGAAATACACATTGGAAAGACTCTAAACCCGCAATTTGCTTGTTTGCAATTCAGATAAAGCAACTTAACATTGATACTTTCAGTAAAGCTTCCACTTAGTTTTGGGTTTTTGCTTTTTTTCCCATTTACCTCCTAGAGAAAAAATAATTTGTGTTTGTTAATTTAAAAGTTTACAATCCAAATTTTAACACGGGACTCAGACTGAGTTATTCTTTTTATCTGTCTGTTTATTTTTATTGCCAGCTGTATCCAACTTGGTGACCTATTTACATTACGCATTACAATTTTCCACTCTTCATTGAGGAATCTTATTGTTCTCTCAGTCCAGAAAATAAAATGAATGCAACACATTGTCTACAATCCAAGCTAGTATACATAACATTTTTAGCTAGATTATCTGCTTCAGCCACTATTCTCTGTCTGTTTCATTTTTCAGTCTAAATAGCCAGCTGCAGAGAGATGAAGATTAATTTATCCAAACTGCAAAGGTAGGAAGAAAAAAACAAAAAAAAAATTTGGAAAATAAACAATCCACAACTAAAATTGCCTTGCATTAAAATTCTGATGTAATTTATTTTAGAAAAAGTAAATATTAGCCTTTCCTTTGGTCTATAACCTCTTCCCAGAGGAAAACACTCTGCTTTAAGCTTCCTTGCTAAACTTGTAATGTCATGCAAGTATGAATGTCTTATTTCTTTACCATGATACTTTGGAGGGGTTTATGTGTATAAGATTCATTGATAATTAGTTTTGAGACAAATGTTTGTGGAATACAGGATTCCTTTTGGGAAAAAAATTATTTTGATGGGGAAGTATTTGTAAAAATTTCTGTTTTGAAGAGAAAATAAGCATAATTTTCCTATCATAATTTTAAGAAATTCTAATTAAAGAGTCAGTGTTTTTCCAGTGAACAGATATTATTGTAACATTTGGAGATGACAGTTTGCACTTGGAGAATGATCATGAGAAATTCCTCTGCAATGATGTATGTCATCATTTCTCACTTAATCAATAGAATTCATCATTAAAGACACCGATTCAGCACTGTTATGCTTTTTGGGGATATAAACAGTCCCATTAACTCAAATAGCTGTAGATGACAAAATTGTTCAGAATAAGGCTGCTGTTATTAATACCAGCATGCAAATTGCATGCCCACAGAGGAAAGACCAAGGAAGCAACTCAGCAGTCAACCTACAAAAAGAAGGAATTATCCCAGTCCTGCTGGAGTGATAGCAAATGTGGATATTTCTGAAGGTTACTTTTTTCTTTTTTTTTTTCAAAGTAAGAGCCTTATGGTTAAGGTTTCTGTCTGAGGAATAAATAAATTTTTTAAGGAGGAAATTCATCATCACAATTTATAACTCTGAATCCAAAGAAGAACTATGAAAAATCCTCACAAGTGGGGCACCATCTCCACTGATTTGTCAGAGTTAATACACGAAGGAATAGTGAGTCACCAAACATCTAGAAAAGGCCAAAGTTAAGAAAGCAGTGCCAAAATATAGACAGGCAACACCTTATAATGACTACTGATTTCATTAGCACAGGTATTTCTGGCTAGATTTTCAGTTACAACATAGAGAACTGTATGTATATATTCTAAAGTTATTTCAAACTCCAGATGTAAAATCTTCAATCCATTCCTTAGCCATGTAGGAATTTTCAGTTGTGAAACTTCTTGAATAAAATGTGATGAAACATAAGGAAATGTACAGGGGTATGAAGTCCATGTTATTCTTTCTTATGGTTATCATTTTGTGACATATCTATCTAAAGAAGTTCTTGTGCATTTTGTATTATTCTGTTCTAATCTGAAGTACTATCATTTTTTTTTCTATCCTGTAGACATACAGGTGAAGAATGAAGTGAACAATGCAGGTGGAGGCATAAACCAAAAGACAGGCTATTTCTTTGCTTGTTAAAGCAATGAAAATATCCTTTCAGGTCACAGACTATGTGAGTAAGAATAATAGAGTTAATTTTCCTGATACTGATTGTTTCTGACATGTGTTGACGTTTAAGGTTCTTTTTTTAAGGAAGTGGAAGCGTGCCTTTCACTGATAAACCACTCTTTACGGTGTTAAGTTTCTTTACATTCAACATGAAAAATACACTTTTAGCTGTATTGCTAGAAATTATTATACTCCTGGACAGGTTCAACATTTACTAAAATATAATTTAGAAAAAGTTATAACATAAAAATACTCCATAAGTTATACATCTCTCCAGATATTTTACCGTGCTTTCACAGAGCAGCTAAGCATATTTATCTGCATTTTACAGAGGTAAAGAGATAACCTTGATCTTTGTGAGATAATGTTTCTGCCAATATGGATGTCAAAGTTCAAGAGATTGGGTTTTAATACTTAACCTCTTCCTCTCCTGCAATGAAAGATTAAAATACTTCTGTCAGGATTAGATAGCCATAAACAGGTTTTCTGACCAAAAGAACCCTAGTGTCATTGTTGGGATCTTTGCATTTTCTCTATATACATGTAGGCACTGATTAGACAAAATAGACAAGATGGTTTTTAGCACTCATTTTTGCATATGTACGTGGGCCATCTGGAATAAAAATGTAAATTGCAGAGCATTTAAGTGGCTCAGGATAGAAGAGGCAGAGATGGTGAGAACATGGAACAACATTGGCAGAGTTTTGTGTAGTCTCTAGTTTTATGCTTAAAAGAGGAAGGATATGATTTGAGTTAATATATACCATATATTTATCATATTCTGCCAAATGACACTTTTTTATAGGGTATGAACCTATATAACCTTTCTATTAAAGATAGAAGTCCACACTGCCACTACTGTGGATAGAACCTCATCACATATACTCATGTTAAATCTGCTTTGAATTGCTGAATGATCGCATTTTTAAAGTCTGTAAGTGTTTATACGCGTATGCTGGTGGAATTGCAAATGGTGTCATATCAAACTCTAATTGAAAGCTACTTCAACAGCCTGTTTTTTTTTTTTTTAAACATTCAAGTTTTAGAAAACTGTTCAGGGAGCGTGGACTGCCTCCTAGATCTTTCTGTAACACACCAATTAATAAGATAGTATTATCTACCTCTGATTTTTATCTCTCTTTTTTTCTAGCCCTGAGTTGATATGGCTAGTACTGTACCTTCTGCAGCACTATCAGTTCCACTGTTTCTACGTTTAGCAATCAGAAACTTGCTCAGTAAAATGTCATAGATAGCAGTAGTAGTTGTGATACAATCTGCTGGTATTTCATCTGCTAAGTGCCTGACTGGTTATAAAGAGTGCTTTAACAGGGTTCGTGCTGAGGGTCAAGATTTTACCTATTTTTTAATCTCTGTAATTAAGAAATAACCAAATATTTTATTAAAAATTATTAATATTGCCAAACACTTATTTTTTTTAGAAGCGTCGTGAGACTGGATTACAACTTCATTCTATTATAAAAAAATAATGAATACATATAAAGTTATTGTATATATTATAAACTTGTATGGATTGCCTTTTTCCTTGGTCAGAAAATCTGGTTTTCAAATTTGTTCTAAAAAAAATCCCAGGAGTTTTGATATAAAGATGTTATCCAGGACTTGTGTTTCAAGGGTGTGATTTGTCTAAACATGTAGTAATTTGTCTAGACATAGTTTTTTAACACAAATAATACAATTTTATAATGTATTAAACATAAGGTAAAATTAATTTAACCTTATTTCGTATATCTAAAAGTTAGATATCTATACTGTAATCATCTTCTGTCTTCTTTCAAATCCCAGTAGAAAATGTGTATTTTTATTGCCCACCCTAACATGACATGAAATACCTTCTGGAGGTGGCTAATGGTGTCATAGTGACTGCAAAAATATCATGTGACATGAATGTGATAGATATTGAACTGCTGGGTGACCAGGTTAGGGTAAGTGAGAGTATGAACTTTAGTTTTTCAAGATAAGATTTGTCTGTCTCCTGTGTTAATTTCAGGAAGTCTCAGGGGATCCTATGAACTTACACTGCTGACCTGCATCACACAATAGATATATATGGAAAAAAAAAAAAAATTTGTTTCATCTCTACCTTGAGACTGGAGTGGAATAAAAAAAATTTAGATAACGAAAGAAAAATTGATATTTTCTCTCCAATGAGCCAGGAAATGCAGCTACATGGACTATTAATAAATTCTCAAATTAGACATAGGCTACAATATCTGTATAAAGTATTAAAACAGTTTAAGTGTTAAGCAGACATGAGAAGCAAAATAGAAAGTTACTGTTTTAGGTAGGTACAATTTAATGTAAAGTTTCATGTCCATATATCTTAGATCAGAGAAGCTAGCACTTAATTTCCCTCATTTTTGGATCCCTTCTTTATAGCCATTCCAAAGGGTTCTAATTGAAATAAAAGCATAACACACCAATCCTGACATCTTTTAATGAATTTTGGTCTTGTTAACCACCAGTCTAGCTTAAAACATTTGGATTTAAGGATAGAATAGATTGTGAATATGTTAAATTTATAATGTGTGACAGCCTGTACAATTTCATAAATTGAATAGAAACACTAAATTGACAAAAGGAACATATGTAATGACTTGGAAGAAAGCTGTGATCTGAATGGCTGAAGAGTGTCCTAGATCCAGCTAATAATCTTTCAATGAGAGTTAACATAAGGCAATAAAACCTCTCCACGACACCAATCAGTACTCTACATCATAAAACATGTGATTTCAAAAAAGCACTTTAAGAAGATAGTGTTAATTAATTCTTAAAATCAAGAACTGTTCTAAATTGACAATAACTGAGATGTCTTTAAATCTAAGGCTAGAAGAAACCTTGTAAATCAATGTGACAGAAAATAATAAGAACAAATATTTATCTGCAGTGCCATCATAATTTATTTGCATTTATGTTGTGTTTCTATTTATGAGTGACTCGTCTCACATGAAAAACTAAATTCCTACACTGTATTTATAAAATATCTGATCTATAGACTTTTTATGATACATAATAAAAAAAATTTTTTAATTAAGTATCATTATGTGTGATAAGTAAAAATGAACTCTCCACTACATGTGAGTATACCAGGAGAGAAAATGTACATAGTCCATATTTGTTCCTCAGGCCAACTGGTACAGACTAGACTGTGTTGATACTTTTAAACTCTTTTGTCCTCTAAAAAATGTCAACATCCAAACTGTTGATTGGGAATGGTCCCCTAGCCATGTTGACTAAGGCATCACACAAACAAATTGCCTTGGAAAGTCAAGTTGGATGTACCAAAAAGATGCAGGGATCACTATAGGAATATAATGAAAACAAGAAATACATATATTTTTTAAGGGGCTTCAGTTAGAAGTTTTCAAAGATGCAGGATGAGTGGTATTTTAAGATTATTTTTCTTTCAGATAATAAGCATGTAATTAATTTACATGCATGAAGTCATGGTGTAACAGCTTATTATTCACTTTATGCACAAATATAAATTAAAATGTACAATTCTTGTTTAAAGAATAGTTGAAATGCAAGCCTGAACACAGCAATATTGGAAATCTGATGCATTTTTGCTGATAAATTGTAGTAAAAAGACTGCTTAGTATTGTAACATACTGCGCTATTGAGGCATGATTGTCTGAGGATGTGAATATCTGAACAAGAAAAGATTTAAAAAGAAAAAAACACAAAAAACCCCTTAAACAAACAAACAAACAAACACACAAAAATTAACTCTGGACAAATTACAGAAAATAAATTAATTATATTCTTATTCTCAGGAAGTACATGATGGACCTGTGTTGGATTCATCTTCAGAGAGAAAACCTGACTTACTCCCAGCAAATGCAGAATGGTAATGGAAGTTACTGTAGTTAAAGGGAAAACAGGAGAGACAAACAGATTTTGTGGCAGATGGATAATCTAGGAACAAAGTTAGTTCTAATGTTACTACAAATCTTGCTAAATTTGCAGTCAGGTGCTAGTGGAATGTGGGGTATGTTATCATGGGTTCATAGTGGAAAAAGAGTCAGAGAAGAAAGCAAAGGGATATTGTGCTTTATGTCAATAAATCAATTAAATATATAGGGCCGTGTTATAGAAGATACAAAAGGCTGATCAGTTGTGTTTGAAACAGCATTTTAGAAACAGACAGAATATGATGCAGGTGTTGGCTACTGACCTCCTGATCAAACAGTTTTTCATTAATGCTTCAAAATAGAAAAGGAAGTCCCATGGTTGCTGTACAAAGTTTTTGCAGAGGATTCAACTACTCCAACATTTTCTGGATATGGCTAAATGCATGGAAATCAGGACAATTCTGGTGTTTTGATTGTCGATGCTGTATGGACAGAAGGTGAGGAGTCATCTGCCAGAAATGCTGCTTCTGAATAAAAATGAGTAGTGTGATTGGTAAACAACCTTCATTCAAAGTGCTGTCAGATGATTTAATTAAGTGTCCTCAGGAAAATGAGAAAAAGAGATCGTATAGTCAAGGTGTGGGATCTAGAAGATGAGACTTTTGCTTCTTTAGGTATTTGATAAAAAGAATCCCTTGAATACTGTTTCAAATGGAAAACAAAAAAAACCAAAACACCAAAAAAAACACCAAAAAAAAAAAAAAAAAGAAAGCAAGAATTAAAGAAAGAAACTCCCCACCCCAACAACCCAAATCTCAAGATATCTGGTTATTGCAGAGGAAAAACTCTTCAAAGCAAGAGGATGGTCTGTGAAATTCGATTGGCTTGACATAAGGCTGTGGATAAAATATCCTGATTGTAATCAAATGCAAATAGAAAGAGTATGGAAGGAGGAAATAGAGATTTCCTATCAGGAAGAAAAAAAAAAATAGGAATTCAATATGAGATGCATGGATGGAATTAGAAAATTAAGTTAACTAAAGCTTATAGTTGAAACTGGGAATGTGAAAGTCAACAAGAAGGGTTTTGTTAGTACGTTGGCAACAACCAGAACAGAAACCAAAGATGATGTAGGCTTGCTATTACTGAGGTAGTGAATTGCTGGTGACAGAAAATTAAAAGGCAGAGATACTAATTTTCTCATTTGTATCAGTTTGTACTTGCAATGTCTGCTGTCAGACTTCCCATGTCTACTAAATGAAGTGCAACTTAACAGCAGGAAAATATCAAGTTAGGGGCCATGTTAACAAACTGTACAAACATTCAAGACTTCTGAGAGACCTGTCAGATGCCATTTCAAGGTCCCTGTCTGTCATCTTCAAAGGGCTGTAGCTGTCAAAGGAGTTCCCTGTAGCACAGAGCAAGACAATTATTATGCCCATCTTCAAAACTGGAATGAAGAGCCAAGGTAATACAGGCTGTCCGGGAAGAAAATGCAGCAAATCTTTTTGGAAGCTATTTCCAAGGAAAAAAGTGGTTGGAAATAGCTAGCATGGATTCACTATGGGCAAATCACGCCTGTTTAGTGTGATTGTCTTCTACACCAAGTTAACTGGCTGAGTGGGCAAGAGCAGCAGGGTCAGCTGCAAAATCTCTATGGTGTAACTGAAAAGAAGTGGCCTAAAAAGATAGAGAAAAGGTAGGTAAGACTCACTGGACTGATAAAAAACTTGCTTATAAGTCATCAGCTGTTCAAAAGCATAATTTTAATTGTTGTTCATTTGGGATTATTGCTAGGGTTCATCCTGTTTGAGATCTTTGATAATGACTGTGATAATGTGCTCTCGACTCTCACTTTTTCTTGTTGAGCAGTAGCCCCCAATGTTTGCAATGATGGCTGCATGTGGCATACAAGTAATCCAATATTTAAGGTCCATAAATCTCCTTCAGCACCTAAGGGACATAAGTCTTTCTCAACAGTGGAGGGGTAGTCAAGCATGTGCCAACTCAAAAAATGTCTGCCTTGGAAAAAGGGCTATAAGTCAGTCATCTTACTCCATAAACAGTGGACAGTTCAGGGCCTACAGAGCTCTCCTGCACAGCAGTGTTCTGCTCACCACGATCTCCCCTTGCATAGCATCACCTCCCAAGGTTACTCCTGGAGGCTGAGGGAATCCTTATCTCATCAGACACTGTAAGTGAATTGGAATAAGTGCACTCAAACTGAAATCTCAGCTGAGTGATAGAAGGGATTGCTTGTGCACACGTAGTCCTTTAGGCACAAACCACTGACCAGGCCTGGTGATCCATATTGTCTCGTCTGTGTGGATCCAGTCCCACCACAACTCCTCTCAGAATGGAGTTTGGAACCCAAGGAAGTCCTTTTTGAATCGCATGCCTCATCACTAATGTC
This sequence comes from Serinus canaria, assembly GCF_022539315.1. Classification (NCBI taxonomy): domain Eukaryota; kingdom Metazoa; phylum Chordata; class Aves; order Passeriformes; family Fringillidae; genus Serinus; species Serinus canaria. The sequence goes on from NC_066313.1 coordinate 57,040,804, forward strand.
TTCCTGAGGGTTTTATCTGACCCTGCACTCTCTGCAGTAAGTAAGTACCTTGCCATTGAATCTTGTTGAATCATTGTTGCATTTACTATCAAGCTTAGTTTAATTGCTGTTCTGTGTCAATAAACGTACCATTATTTCTCTCTTAAAAGTGAAGTATGTCACTCCATCCACAACAAGGACTCAGTGAGTTTGCAGAAGAGAGCAAGTCTGGGAAGTAGTTAATATACAGTCATCCAGAGAGAACTCCAGGAGCTGGAGAAATGGGCAGGCAGAAACACCATGAAATTCATCCGACACAAACAAAATCTGCTGTGCTTGGGATGCAATAAGACCATGCCACAATGTTGGTGGATGCTGCCTGGATGGGGAGTAATTTTGTAAGAATGGGTCTGGTGGGCCTGGCTGTCCACTAGTTGAGCGTGAATCAGCACTCTGTTTTAATGAAGGCTAAAGTTTTACTGGTCTGAATTAGGACAAGTGTAGCCAGCAGACAATTGGAAGCAGCTGTGCTCCCCTGCGGGGCTTTTCTGAGGCTGCACTTCAAGAAATGTTTCTGGTTTGGGGTTTCAGGAGAAAGATTGAAAAACTGAACAATGAAGTGACAGGAGAAACATAAGAAATACAGAAAGGCTGAGGAAGTTTGGTTTATTTAACATGGAAAAGAGAGACAAACAAACACTATAAAGAAACATTATTGAGAGACAATTTGTTTGCTGCATTCATCTACCTACTTGTTAGAGAAAGCAGAGTACCAGAATATTGTCCCAGCTGAAAAGTACAAAGTTTACAGACCATGGAAATTGACAGCTGCCATTATGGAAATTGTGTATACAAATTCACAGTGAGGACAGTCAAACACTGGAAGAGGTTCTCCAAAGAGTTTGGAGAATCTTAATTTTTGGAGGTGTTAAAAACACAGCAATAGAATGTCCTGAGCACCCTCACCTAACATATAGCAGGACATGAGATCAGATGACTGTACAATCTAAGGTATCGTATGTTCATAGTGAAATATTTTTCTTTCCTTTAATGTTTTGTTTTGTGTCCTATTTTTTATGATAATATATCTTATCCTGCCACATAGCCAGCTAGCCATGACTATCATTATATGACATGCTGAAATTTTAAGTTTGGCTTTTTTTGTGGGTGTTTTAGGGAATTTTAAAGTATAATGTTTCTACATTGTTGTTTAAGTATCCTCTAAAAGAGAACTTATGAGTTTTCTAGTTTCAAGACACTATACATGCCTAATGAAAAAAATGATCTAGTTTAGGAGCAGCTCAGAAAATTGAAATCAATGCACCACAATGTGAATGTATACCATTTTAAACAGAATTAATAGCTTATAGATTAGGCTTAGTTATTCTATAAAAGATGGAAATAACAGCTGACAACCACATTCTATTTTTGGCTATTGTATACCTGCAGCCCGTCTCTTGTTCGTTGTTTCCTTTTAACATTAGTATTCATAGCATGTTATCTTGAAAGCAGAAGTAATAAAACAATACTACTGTGGTCTTCTCCACAGCAGAGCCCTGCAAGAGATCTGACTCTCTGAGTAATCAGTGATTTACAATCAATCTTATTCTATTGCTTTTTTCTCTCTATCTCCCTCAAGGTAACAGCACTAAAGGAAAAAGATGCTTTCAAATCATACAATGAAGACAAAAACATGTCAATAACAGGTTCACTTGGTGATTCTAGGAATCATAACACTATACCTTTTTACAAATATGTACAAGAGAACTCTCTGTCTAGTACACGTAGGAGTGCTTGCTATTAAGCTCTTTAATATTTCCATAATACCTAATTACTGTCTGTTGCTTCTTTTTCAGCCAGGGAACAAAAAACTCTTTGCCAAGGAAGAACTAGAGCTCATTCCAATTTACTGATGGAGAAATTAAACTTCAGAGACCAGCTATGACTTCCCAAGGTCCTTATGGCAGAAAGGGGGGCAAAGAAACAATTTAACTTTGCTTTTTCCCTACACCTCAACTGCCTTACATGTCACAGTGCAAAGGCTGAAGAAAACACCATAGGGTAATCCTGGTACAAGTTCAGATAGAAAAGAGGTGTCTCTAGGGCAGCCTGCAGAGCAGAGTGCTATTAAGATTTTCAACAATAATGAAAGAGTCAAAATATGCTAGCTGTTCTGATAGAGAGGCCTTCAGCACAATTCCTACTGTACCAGGCAGCTCTCTGCTTCAGGTTCAGGGTTTGGATAAGGTTGGCTGCTGTTGATCTGAGCTGGAGGTGCAGTGCTGTGAGAAGCCCATGCTTTCTAAGCTTTAAGAAAACTCGAGACTTCCTTATTTGTTAGTCATAGCATTGAAAGGAGTCACCTTACCAGCTAGAAAGTACAGATGGAAACAAATTTGATCCTTCCCCCTGATCTGCAAGTTGATCTAAGAGGGAATATATTCTCTAAGAAGAATACTTCCAAGAATTTGGAATTTTGATTCAGTTTCCTAACTTAATATCTTTCTTATTCTTAATTCTAAAAAAGTACCAGGGGTTCTCTGAAAAAATCAGGTTAGAGGATTTGATTTTAATTAACAAAAATACTCAGTGAAATAGAAATATTGGGATAGGAATATTCTACAAGGAGCATGAAATCTACCAGTTTTTGCTGTAGCTATTGTGTAGGAACCAAACCCATTTTCAGTATGATTTATTTTGTCCTCCACTTTATGCCTAAAGTCTACAGTAAGCCTGGACTGTAGAATTCACTAAGCAGATACGTTAGAATCACTTCACATACACATGCTTTTTCGGCCTTAAATGTGTATTCTTGCTTAAGAACTCCAGGGTTCTGGAGTTCATATACATGCCAAAATTTTCTGTGTGCAGATTTTAAGTTCCTGGAATAACAGGCATTCTAATGAGAAGTCTTCTATAGCTTTGTTAAGACAGAAAAGGCAGAAAATATACGAAGATCTGGCTCTTTCTCGGTGAAAGAAATATTTGCTAATACTAGTTTATAAGCATCCATTTTTGTGCATATGACACTTGAGTCAAAATTGATTACATTATGTATTCTGAAAAAGTATCCAACTGATTTACCTTTCACCAGTACACCAAAAAAAAGATTACTTAATTCCTCACAATGTTTTTAACATTTCTATAAACTAATTTTAACATTTTTATGAACTTAACATAGAGACTTTTAAAATGATCAGAGGATTTTAATACCAATTTTGTACAAAATAAATATGAAGCTTAATGAAGAATATACATTAAGTGATTGTTGTATTTCAGTTGAAAAATTCACATTAAGGCTCAAAATGGTGCTTCAGTCTTTGCATCCGCCTGAAATTACTAGAGTACTTAGCTCTGAATAACTGTGAGTAGAAAAGATCACTCTGTACATTTGCTTCAGCATGTCAGGTACACGACAGTAGGATAATGAAAAATGCAGAAATAGAACAGAAAATGTAGCAGGCTTCTACTCATGAACCTCGCACTGAAATTAAAGGAAAAAATCAAATTTGCTCTGATAAAGCTGCTAGTAAAATCATGCGAACACTGTAAGAACGATTTGTGAATATAGATTATGCTAGAATCACTCTGATCTTTATTTCAAAACTCAGCTATGAATGGTAGTACTTTTTCATCCTCCTCTATTAAAGAAAAATTCCACATGTTTATTTTAGTAGTATTAGCTCATTTGACAGTTTAGCACATTAGCCAAAAAAATTACATATGTATTCTCTTAAATCAGTGTGAAAAAGACAGCATCAAAATACAGGTTAAAATTTTTATTTTGATAATTAATCAGAAACATTATGGCATGGATTGAAGGAAGAGAAAGTAGTTTTACTTACAGACACAAAGCTTCATAGAAGTAGGGAAAATACTTTCAATATATGTTACATTTCTGTTTATGATCTCCAAGTTATTTTATTACTAAATGATATAATAATCAAATAGTTTTGATTGTAGAGAATGTACCATGGATACGGACACCTTCCACTAGACCAGTTTGATCAGAGCCCCATCCAACCTGGCCTTGAGCACTGCCAGGGGTGGGGCATCCACAGCTTTTCTGGGCAACTTATGCTAATGCCTCACCACCCTCAAAGTAAGGGAATTTTTCCCAATATCTAATGTAAACTTCCCCTCCTTCAGTCTGAAACCATTCCCCATTGTCCTGTGAGTACATTCCCTTGCAAAAAGGTCCATCGGACAAAAAAAGACAGATTACTTGAACAAAAATATTTTATGATGTTTGCAAAATAAATAGAAGAGACCCCAGAATTTTTGTGGATACTACTTCAAAGCAATAAACTAAGAAAATTAAAAATATCTTTTCAAAATTAACAGAGCTACTCAGTCATAGCTATGTGTACGCACTAAATGGTGACTCTTCCATGCAGCTATTTAAAACCATATTATGTTCTCATGTTCAAAACTTACACTGCTATATCAGATTTTGTATAATTTACTGAATATTTGGGGATTATAATCTTTGTTTTGTAGAAAAAGGTTATTTCTCTAATAAACACATCCTTGTTCATGCTTTTTTATCCAGCTTACTAGTAAATGGATAAATAAGCTTTGAAACATTTTTCCTGCAGTTTTGTTTAATACTAAAGGGTGAAATATAAAATGCTTTTTCCTAGTTTATTTTCTCAACTGATTAACATATTAATTTAATCCAATATAATTCTTGTAACTTTGTCTTTAGATAAATTTTATTAGTCTTCTGTAAATGAGATATTTTTATTGTCAGTAGTCAAGATTTCCTACCATTGCCAGTATACATGACTGAATACTTTCATCAACCAAGTTATTTCATTGCTATATATGTGCCAAACATTTTTAGAAAAAGATGGCTAGAGGAAAGCAAAATTACCTGCACATGTCATACACCTATATGATTAACAGCTTCCAGATTTTAAAATAAGGTAGATACATTAAGGAGGCTTATTAAAGAGATTGAGGCCATTATGTCTAAATTTTATCAGCTGAACTTGGAAGATCTGCAATTTGGAACATCTTTATTGCTAATTATGTCCTGCATGATCAAGTTTAACAACAGAAGAAAAGATACTCATCAACCCACTGCCTCTAAGTGGCTCACAGAGATCAGAGAAACACAGGCAAATGGTTGGTTTATGAAGTTTTTCCAGTAAGCCTGTCTTCCCATTTGCTTCCAGAATTTAGATCAATGATGTGCTTGAAACAGAAAATAAGATTCTAGAACAGAGCAATTCTTCAAACAGAGAAAAGTGCAGGTGTATTTACGAGTCGAATCAAATAAAAATAAACTTATGCCTCTGCATTTTCACAAGGCAGATCTTGTACTTCAGTGTATGAATCTGTGAACCACAGAACGTGACACAGTGGGTACTTCAGAAAATTTCCTCATTTCTAAGGCGTGGATCTTTTTTAATGCAAGAAAATATACTGGTCTCAGGAATTTCCTAACCTCATCATGTGCCAAAAGATCACAGGTTGCTCAATTCCTTTTACTGCCTCTGTTCTACTCTTCACAAAGCTCTTCCAAGAGGACGTGGATGTTGTCCGCATTAATTTGTTAAAATTATCAAGTTAATTTTAATTTTTTCAATTGTTAATTTTAATTTGTTAAAATTAACAAGTTAAAAGTTAATTTGTTAAAATCAGAAACTGAGGTGAGGTAAATATCTAGTCTTCTTCACTGCTGCCTATCCAACAATCACGTAATACTTAGTCTTTGTACCCGAAACACCTATGCAATCTATCGCACTTTCCATTTTAGCCCCAAGACTAAAAACTGTGTAATGTTGAGGTCTTGCACCAAGGAGCAGCACAAATACATGGGCAATTTTCTATCAACAGGTTGTTAGGCTTTTGACTGTCCTTCTTGGACCCAAATTCCACTAAGAGATTCATACAGCAATTCAGAGTAGGCTGGAGCAGAATTGCCAGAAAAGTAAGGAAAACTTGGGCCCACAGACTCTTACCTTGCTTCATAATACATGGAAAAACTCCAGGATATTGAAGATTCAGATACTTTAATTTGCTGCTTTGCCTTACAACTTGGGATCCTCTAGGCAAGCATAGCTCATGCTGCTTTATCATCATCTTTCTCTTGTGCCAGGAAGACAGCTGCTACAGACACCACTGCTCTCAGCTCAGTCTTGAGTTAGAAAAGTGGCATATTATGTGACAAAAGCTGGGTCAGAGGATTTCTCTGCCCCATATCCAGTACATGAGTGAGTGACTGGAAGCAACGTATCCTGAAGTATCCTGGTAAATTAAAAGGGGACAAATATGGGTCTGGGAAGGATGAGGACATAAATAAAATGGGAAGATGCTGAATTTTAGCTCATATGATTTTCCACACTTTTTTGGAGTTTGGTTTTTTTGTTTGTTTGTTTTATCACTCATCAAATATGTTCTGTAAATTATGCCTTCTTAATTTAAAGATAGTTAATATATTAAAGTAAATCTGGATGAGTCTGCAGATATGCCCAAGGCTAGTATGGAGAAATACCTATAAGATAGATTTGAAGGAACAACCCTGCTTAACAGATGTTAAAAAATATGCCAACAAAACTTCAGCAAATTTCTGTTTACACAGTGAAAGCAGAGTATATTCTTCTCTGTTGTGGCTACTTGGGAATTCATAAATTTACAAGAAACTTATCTGGACTTTCTGAGTGACTGCAATGTTTTCTTTTTTTTCTCTGCACCATTTTTTGATATGATGATAAATACTGAAGTATCACTTTGGCACTTTATAGCCATTGCACCAAAAATAGCAGGAAAATAAACAACTCTGAAATAGAACAGTGTATCCATGGAAACTGTGTACACAATGGTATTAAAAATTTTATGTTGAATCAGAGAAAATAATTAGTGGGATGAAGAATAAAACTCCAATTTCCACATGCCTATTAAGTGCAACCACTATATGGCCCTCCTTTATTTAGGAAAGAACACAGTCCTGCAAAATGTAGGGCATCATGCTAAATGGATCACACGACCTGATTTTCTTTTCCTTTAGTCAATCCCAGAGAAATAACAAGCTGCATAGCACACTTAATTATTTCTCAAATAAGAATTTTCAGTATCAATGTAGAAAAGTGTGTGTAGAATATGCATCTAGATTCTGACAAATTTTTTTTTGCTGTCTCAGCAAAATCCTTATATGTATTAATCCATATAAACTTGTTGAAATAACACACACAAATGTTATCATCTACTTAGCATTGTCCCAAATGTCATATTTCTCAAAAGAATAAAAAATATTTATTTTAGAAATTAAGAACAAGTGAAATTATACCAGGAATTAATGGCAAAGCTGTAAAAAACAGGGAGCAAACAGGGAATTCTAAAATTAAAAAAAAAATCACAGCTTTATTTAAATTTTGATTCTGAATTAAAAGTATAAGGATGTAACATAAAAGTCAATGACTATTTTCACTTATAAATAAAGATGGAGAAAAAAAACACATTAACTCCAGTGTGGCATTTGCCTAGTGATTACACTTGTGAGATTACCTTGAAAAATACTGTCATTTCTCCAGGGACGAGTCACTGCTGATTGCCAGAAATATAAATATAAAAGAAAATGGAAGTTATCTATCGATCTGTGACACCCTGCAAATTTAATTTAAACATTTATGGTTTTTAATATTTTCCTTTTCCTTTTGCTAAAGGATATAGGAAGATAATTTGGCTTTCAGTACCACACTTTGAGTAAGAAATTTTGTTTAGAAGCTGCAATTAAATAATTCAAAAATAATTAATTTAGAAGACATCCCATTAAATTATAACCCTCCCCACTGGTTAACTTGGTGCCAAAATGTATTGTTTAATTTATCATTCTTAGTATTTTTAGAAGGCCTCAAGGCAGGGAATGAAGCAATAATAAATAGGGAATAGTGGATAATTAGAGAAGGAAATGTGGAACAAAATTACTAAGGGCTTTAGGTGAAGTTCATTATTACTATTTAATAGTGCCCAAGAGCATTTGATCAAATTATGGATCATGTTTAAAAGTGGGCTGAGAAAAATCCTAGTGGAGGAGAGTTTTCTAACTACCACTTTCAGAATTTTGCAGTAAGTTTTTCAGAATTTATCAAGGAGTAAAAAAGCAAAAGCATATTGACCAAACCTTCTATTCTATCACACACAATGCTCTAGTGAGATATGAAGAAGACAGAGGTTCTTCATTCCCTCAGACATTGTTCAAGATGTGAGTATTACATGATTAAGCAGTAAAGCACTTCAAGAATGAGTGATAAGGTGACACATTGTAAGTAGAGCCCTTAGGGCTTTAAAGCACAAGTTGAAGTAGATTTTTATTTTTTTTAGTTCCCCAGGCTGTTTGCTTTTTAGCCACATTTTAAAAGAAGCACATTTTTAACACAGATCTTTCAAGCTGATTTGAGCTTCTGGGATTTTTTTTTTCATTCCATCATTTTCCTTATGCATTTATGTTATTTATTTAATTATAGTATAACAAATATCCAAAAAATACTTTTAAATACAAACATGTGTGCAAAATTACAGAATTCACCTTTTCGCTATTCAAGATCCTCTCTAACACTTTTCAGTTGGAAGACTTTAAAAGAAGGAGAGAGAATGAAATCTATGGCACACAGCAAATTAGTGCATTTAATTTAAACAGTAAGAGTAAGTTTAACATATGGAATATTTTTTCATATTTAAATATGCTTTATGAAAGTCTGAAACTCTAATATATTAAATAATTTTAAAATATTTTTGTCTTTCTATGCTTAAAAAACAAAAAAAGGAAAGAAAGGAATAAAACAAAGAAAAAAAAGAGAAATTTTTTTCTGATCTATACTTCATAGTAGAAGAATGGGAGAATAGAATAAGTAACTTAATTATTTCTGAAAATTTTGTTTCCAGGGAAACAGCTACATTTTCAGATATATATGCTGACTCAAAGAAAAATGATGCCTGTAAAATATAAAGAATTTTGTGGGAGGGAAATTCTAATTATTCAGTAGTTCTGTTCATTAGAAAACAGAGATCTCCATCTTTAGAAATTTGATTCCGTAGACAAAGCAGTCTGGACTTTCTGTTTCTTTTTTTTGTTTGTTTGTTTCGTTTTTTCATTTTTCTTTCCTTGTAAACTTTGTTAAGAGCAAAAGTCTCAAGCTGGTTTGCCTTTTAACTAAGTTTATATGACTGGGAAAACTGATGTGTTTCATTTGATGTTCTGGAAGTTTATAAAAGCACTGACACAGTTTAGCAAAGAATTCTAGTGGTAACAGCACTGGCAGTAATAGTAAGGATAAAGCACAATTCACAATGTATGAAATGCCTTAATTTTTATTTTAACTAGAGAATCAGGTGGTCCTACCTCTTTCAATATGGGAATGACTAAAAATGAATGCTAATTTGCATACAAAGCTGTGATATATTTTCATAGTTGGGCATGGCATGATGAGGTAGTGGAAACACCACAAGGATTTTCACAGAGATTCACATGGCAGGACAGAAAGCCTTGAAATTTGGGAGGGTCAGAGTGTCAAAAAAAAAGGGAGAAATCTAGTTGTCAGCAAGGGCAAAGAAGCCAATTATTTGGATAGATTTTGCACCTAATTTCTGTCACAATGATTACTGAGCACTCTTCAAACCAAGTCACCGTATGCAGAAAAAGGATGGAGCAGTTTTCCTTGAGACTTTCCATGGTGCAGGATGTATCTTATTTATGGATCTCAGACAGACAGCCTGCAGCTCTGTCATAGACAGTCTTGTGTGACTTGGGCCTCCTCTCTTTTATTTCTTGCATTCAGAGGCATTCTCTGATCTCTCTGCTGTATTCTGTAATGCTATTCACAGCCATAACCTTGAAAATGAATTATTTACTTTGAAGGTTGGCTGTGTTATCATGTCTCTAAATCCCTCTACAACACTTCCTACTGCACATGTGCAAGTACTCATGTCTGATTCACCACATTGGGAAATCATATTGCTTAAACAGTTATTTCAAAAGCATACCCTTTCTAAATAAAAACTGGAAGAAAATAGTTCAGCAGATATCTCTGAGTACTGCAAGGAAAAGGTCAGATGAGTCTAAAACCCATTAAAAAATAGCAGTACATGTTTTAATTGGTTGGACTACATTATTCTGCACTTTTTAATTTGCTTGACCAACTGCTCTGACACACATCTGTGAAAACGGAGAACTCCAAATATCCCCAAAAGAGAATATTTTCCTTTTTTGTCTTGGGAGGAGCATTCAGCTTCTATGTGAAGTGAAGCTGGGGTCGTCACAGCAATGTAAATAATGTTTATCAATAATGTAGAAGTTGATTTTAGCAATCTATTTCTTGCTGTGTTTCCTCTGTTTATTTTTTTCTGAAAAATTGTGCAGAAAAAACATATTTATCTTACTGTGATGATGGTGGAAATAATACTTCTTAAGTAAGGGATTTTAGCATTTTGATGCTAATTTATAATCCTTGAAAGTTTCTCAACTCATGAGTTTTTCAGTTTCAGTTTTATTCATATTATTATTCCTCTAGTCCTACTACCAAGATAATTCTTTACTTGTCTTTATTTTAACATATAATTTTTTATTAAATCTTATTATTCATCCACTATCAAATTCACCTCTGTATTTTTCTGTCGTTATTGACAATGTTCACCTGTAAATCTTAGATGTCACGTACATGACTCCTTTTTTAGAGTTTTGTGAACTCCAGGACAGACCTCAGAAATACTATCACTACTATTTCGCACTTAGAACACATTTTAAATGAAGATTACAATGGAATTTGAGATCATAAATTAAGCTTCACAATGACCTTGAAAACCTGAAATATAAATTCCAGTTCTTCTACATTTTGAAGTACAAAGATCAGAAAAATGATCAATTAAATAAAAATTGCTCACAAGATTTAAGTGAATGTTCTAATATTTTTCAGAAGGAAAAGTCACAGCTACTTTTAAAAATCAAGATGACTTTAAATATGAATTATTAATCTAAAGCTACAGACAGTCAGTTTTAGACATAATTTACATTACACATCTTAGGATATGTAACTGTTACAGTCTGTTTAATAATTAGGTCAATAGAAAGACAGTGCCTTCCAGACAGGAATAGGTTTGGGTCAGCCTGTGAGGTAATTCATCAAACTTGGTACAGTGCCTCCCAGGCAAGTAGCTATTCACTTTGGTCTTGAAGAGAAGGCGGAACGCGGATATGTCTCCCAGGTAGAAAATTAAATGGGTCAGCCTTGGAGGCAGCCCAGATAGGTGACTGTTCAGCTTTACTTGAAAATGGATTAACATACTAAGGTCATTCCTGAGTACATAACTATTGGCTCCTGCTCAGATGACAAGCCATTATTCATGGACTTCTTTCCATTTCAAGGGCTGCTTATGGCAGCTTATCTCAAAAATAGATTATGAGATGGTTAGCCTTTGTCTCTAATAATAAAGTCCTGTTTGTGAGCATGAGTGTATGTTTTACCAGGACATAAGAAATCACTGACTCGGTGATTGTATCTTTGCCAGGGACAGTAAAAGACATTCCCTCAGCTGGTATAGCCACAACTGAGACCACATGTTAATGTATAAGAAAGATGTAAAGTATACTGCTGGTAAATGAGCCTTTGGCAGGCGTGAAAGCTTAGAGAACATATGCTTACCTGGAGTGCACATGTTCCTGACCTAGAAGAGAACATCAAGAGCTTCATATATTTAAACTAGCCTTTATTCATCTGAAAACTGAAAATAGTGTTTTATTATTTGAGGAAAATACACTGAAAACTCACACAATTATTAAAGTAAGCCAGAGTCATAAAAACAGAACACAGGCATAAGAGACTTGATTAAACAGAATAGGAGGTCTGGGAGAAGAGATGAAAAGTAGCCGATTAGTACACAACACAAAAAGGTTCTTTATTCCATTTCTTGTCTTTATTTTTTCATAAGCTCTTGTCAGTATGTTCTGCATTGTGGCTGTAAGATAACAACAGAGAACATATTATTATTTGAGGAAAGGGAGCCAAGTGAAGAATAGAGGGCATCCAATAAATTAGAAATTCTGATAGGTCTTGCTGAGTGCCAAATGGCATATGTGTAAATTAGCAACACTGAAGGAATTCTGGCAGTGATGAATCAGAGAAAGGGCAGTTTTTTATGGGAAGGCCAAGAGATCAGGTGGTCTATGGTGCACTTAATGATGCTGCAGGAGATAGAAGGTGGTAAGAAAAAGTGGAAAATTTGGATTGGGATTAATTGGGAAGATGCATATTTCCTGTGTAACTCATGACAAACTACGATATTTTATATTGAAAGTGAATACTCCAAGACATATTTTAGGGTATTTCATAGTGATGAAGTCGAGATTTTAAAAGATACTCTGAAAAAATACAGATGTTCAAGAAAAACTATCACAAAAACTAAAAATTAACATTAGAGGCTATAATGAATCAGTATCTTTTGGCAAACAGCTTACTGTAATGTCTGTTAGGATTTTATACAGTGAATATTTAATGTCAATGCATAAGATCTACCTGGAACAGACTTTTTCTAGTGAATGCTTTCATTACTAGATAATAAGATATTTCATATATTTTGTTCTTTGCGTGGTCCCAAAAATCTCAAAAATAATACTAAGGTGGAATACAGAGCAACTTTATTTTTTCACTTTTTACCCTACTTTTTCCTGTTGCCATTGTTATATTACCTATAATATGTAAAATGGATGTTGGGTTACCTGACTGCTGTCTCATTTCATGCCTCAGCATTTTAAGTCCAGGTTGTTTGACCAAAAATGTGGCACAGCCATGATTGTGTGTCTCATCAGTAAAAGAGAGAATTTTCTTGAGTGGGATTAAACTCACTGTAGAGGTCTAAAGTTTACTGTCAAGGTCACCAGCGGTTGCCCTTTTATATTCTAAGAGGAGAAATAAACACTGCCAGAGTGCCATTCATCAGCTGTATTTCAGATTCTATTTTAGGCAGAACTGCACCTTAAAATGGCCTTGAATTTCCTAAATGACTGAAGATTTACTGTTCAAGTGAAGGTCAAATGCCACAGGCAATTTTAGTGGGTGAAGAGTTTTTTGCTTGCTTGGGCTGCTTTTGCCATAACCAAACTTTCTTGGAAGTCTTAAAAATTGTCTGTGAAGATACTAATGTTTAGTCACTGATATTAAATATTTTCAGTAATGTCTAAAGCAGCAACTTTTCAACACCATTAAACAGTAATTCAGAATTCACATGTTCTTACCTCTTTGAGAAATCTAAGCACCTGGTATTATTGTCTTAAAATTTTGACTATAAGAGCAATGGGATTGGGAAGGTCTGGTACTCAGTTACAACATGGATTACCTTCTAGTACTTTTTAACATAATCAGATAAATTAACAAATCAAAAAGGACTGTATGACTGTTGTCATGGCTATAGAATATGATGATTGCTAATTTCCTTTGTGGACAAAATTTAGAAAATGGAATGAGCTATGTGCTGCTTGCAGGCAAAATCCAATCTGTATTTGATTTTGATGTGTTTTCAATTGAATTATTTTCCATGGTTCATTTACCTTCAAATAGAAATTAAAAGGTCTAATTTTAAAGCAGCTGATATTATGGAACTCCTGATACATGATTTACAGAAAAAGATTATGTCATTTTGGGCACCCCTTAAAGTTTTTGTACAAATGTCCTTGCTTTGACTATGAGAGACAAAAGGGCTTTTCTGAACATCTTGTTTCATCAAATGAAGATGATGAAGGCAAAATTTGAATATTTATTTTTTTCTTGTGCAAGAGATTTTTTAATCCCAAGTGTGTTGTGGAACTGTCACTGGTTTCAGCAAAGTGATATCCCTTATCAACCCATCTTGTCTCCATCAGATTTCAAAGCGTGTTGGATAAAGGTTAAAATTAGAATTTATAGAGAATTATATCCATATTTCCTCTCTAGTCTTCAAAGTCACAGAAGGAATTACTCTTCCTTCAACCACAATTACTCCCAGAGTTTCTCTGGTGGAGTTCTTCCTGTATTGATTCTGACATGTGGTCTTCCTTGAAGATACTATAAATTGTGCAATACATGAATGTGGTTACAGACTCCTACTCTGCTCTGTTTTTTAAAATCACATTATCTAATGCCTACAGGTAATAAGGAAGTAGATAAACCTATTAATCAATAGATTTAAATTGGAAAGTAGAGGTTCTGTGAACACAAATATCCTTAACTCTACCACCAAACTTCCTTGATAAGTAGGCACTCAGCAGAAATCTGTGAGCCATTTATACTTTGTATTGGCATGTCATTGCAATCAGTGTTTAACTCTTTCTGTGTTATGAAGTTCAGCTCCACATTGTCCATGTTTTTGCTTTGTTTCCACTATGGCACTAGGAAACATGCTTCTGAGTTCTGCTGAAGAACAAATAGAAGCACGACTGCCAATGAATGAAGTGCTATGGAAAAATAATAAAAGCAGCAAAATCAAGCAGAAAAATAAAACAAAAACAAAAAACCCCCACAAAAAATAACAACAACAACAAAAAAAAAACTAAACAAAACTCCTCCGCTACTAACTCGGCTGTTATTCTCTGGGAAAAAAACCCAAAAAACCAGCAACAAAAATTTACAAAAACCACTTGTATGAGATGATTAAATACATCTGGGAAAACATAAGGATAAGAAAAAATCAATGCAATGATGATTTGATACTTGTAGATGTGGTGCTTAAGAACATGGTTTAGTGATGTGTGTGGCAGAGATAGCCTAATGGTTGGCTTAATGCTCTCAGGGATATTTTCCAGCTTTAATGATTCTATGAATCCTAGATCCCACCCTGAAACAGCTTAAGTTTCCTCTAAATGTCTATATTTGTTCTGCATATACAACTTTCATTCATGAAAATTTCAGGGCTCTCTCTGAATGCTATAAGGGGCCTTTGTGCTGCCTAGTCCTGTGCTCCCTGTGGGTGTCTTCCCAATCCCTGTCCATTGGTCCAGGATCTCCATTTCAGCTCAGCCCAGGCTCAGATGTACCATTCCTTAGTGATGTTGTAGACCTGCCAGACTCCAGATTCACCACAGCCCTGACCTGCCCCGTGGTGGGCTCCACTGATTTGGGCCCAAACCATGATCTGACCTAAATTCTGCATTCCTAAAAGCAACTTGTCAGAGTTATTGGTTGTCTGTTCCAAATTCAGCATACAGACATAGGAAGATGAACATTCTGTGATGAGTGAATAAGCTTATGATTTCAATAACACTAGGTTATTGAAAATTACTCTCATTTGAAATAAGTAAGTTCATTAATATTGAGTTCCAGGTTTCATACACCTGAAGGCAACTTTTACGCAGCCGAGGCAACTAAGCAAAGAATATTGAGATGCATTTACCTCATCTCACTTCAGGCAAAAGCTGTGTGCCTAGTTCAATCAATCTGTTTGTGACTTTAGATCTGTTTGCATAGTTCTGTGAGAGTTTTATTTCTGACATTTGCCTTTGGAGAGATCCCAATTCAAACTGCTGCTTATCTCTGAAAGTTCAGTGCACTGGAATAAATTTTTACCAAAGGGTAGAAGAGAGTAAAATAGCCATTCTGCTTCACCAGCTCTTCAGAAAAGTCATGTCATGAGCATAATGATCTGTTTTTAATCTATAGCTAAAGCAAAAAATCCTTGTAATGGTTGAAAGTGGTAAGAGCTTTACAGTTATGCTCTGCTGCAGCATCACAATGAACTGCTGAAAAAATTAGATGTACACCCCTGCCACATCTGTCACAGCTCAGGACCAATGAGAGTGTAGAGACTAAGTAGACCTGAACACCAGAGCATTTAATCATGCAGTTTTATAAGTTAGATGACTCCCCAGCACTTCAGTAACCATGTGACCATTCCCCCTTCAGCTCTCATGACCTGCTAGGATGCAGGGCCGGATGGTGACATGCCATTGTGGCCACCCAGGCGGCACTGCAGCAGCCTGGACACCTTGCCCTCTCCCCAGAGTCATGTACCTCAGCCAGCCAATGGTACAAATACATCTGGGTCATTCCTACCTTTGTTTTAATGGTGACTGTCCCACGCAAAGTCCCCTTTCTGATGGGGACATCAATTTCTGTAGGGCCAGCAAACCCCCTTGTCCTTGGAGGAGGAGGAGTAGCAAGACCAGATATCTCCATTCAAATGTTCCAGGTCCCATCAGGAGCAAATGCCTGCAGCAACCTCAGGAAAACAAGAACACAGCCTTTTTCACTTTGCAGCCCCCTCCTGTTTTGGGGCAGGCCAGCTCCACCACTGATCTCTGTGCATTCTTCAGCTCTATATCGCAGCCTTGATGCACAGACATCAATTTTTCTTTAGCAGATTATAACAATTTTTAATCAACTTTCTTTTTCTCTGGACCATTCTTCTATTCTTTCAAGATTTGTATTTTTTCCACTTAAATCTTGTATGCAAAAATACAAATCCACACTAATATTTCACAATTTTTCCTATTTTCCTTGAAAAGTCTGGATTCTGGATTATGGAGAAAACTACGTTCAGAAAAGTTTCAGAACGTGGTTTTCTCCATAATCCAGAATTTTTATATTCCCCTTCCAACAGGGCCATGTATTTGGGTCAAATTCTGTGTTGGAAGTATTTTTCATTCTCCTGTGAAAGGACCAGATATTAGTTTTTCTTGCTCCCTTTCCCAAAGCCATCTGTGATTCATGCAATCATTACCTTACTTCTGACACCAAAGGACAGTGCAGAAACTTGGAAACCAATACATTTTAACCACAGATAAATGCACACTTTTAGGACTTATGTGGGAGTTAGAGAACAGTCCAAAATGAAGGTTTGGCAAGTTGGTATTGAAGTCCCTGGCAATCATTGTGTGATCCTGGAGGTGGGGCAATGTGTGCCCAGGCCTCTTTTTTATCCTCTTACTGGATACCAGCACTGGTCTGATAAAGCAGAGAAAACGAGATGCCTGATCAGCCATTTGTGCATAAGACCTGGCTGTTGCCATCACTGGTGCACTAACTCTGCACCCCTGGGAGGTTCTCCATATGTTTGCTGCTTTCTCAGTGATGGACAGATTGTGCAGATCAGAGATGCACCTCTATCCTTTAAACAAGACTACTTCCCTTTCCTGTGTTAATTCAGTAACACTAAACTAAAGCAGGCCTAAACCATGCTGGTGGCTGCAATCTCATCCAGAGAAAAGTTTAAAACATAAGGTTTTGAAAATGCTTTTTAAACATTAAGTATTTTCCCATAATCCTTAGCAAGTTATTACAATGTTTTAATTATCTTGTTATTAACAAATTGTTACTGAAACTGTTGTGTGAATTTCTTAACTTCTGGTTTTGGCCTTTCAAACTTTTCCATCTTTTTTTCTGTTGCATTAATCAAACATTATTGCCAAAGGTAACTTCATCAATCTCTAAACCTGTTTCTGAATAAGCTGAATATTTTTTTTATATTTCTTTCTTTAAAAAATAGTTTAGAAGACTAAAAATCCTTTTATACTTTTCTAGACACCCTCTAGGAAAACTGGGCTGAAGCAGAACAGATGTCTTCAGTAATGTCAGAGTTCCACCTTGATTAGTTTGAAGAAATCAGAAGAATTTCTGAATTGCATGAAGATATTTAATGGAGTAGAAACCACACAGACGTGGTTACAATATACACAAATACATCTTCTTTCAATTTTTTTTAAATTTTTTTATGCTTCTTCTTGAAGAGAAAATCTGAAATAGGATTATGAACTATTTAACAGTTAGATTCTTGTAAGATCCAGGGACCAGGTTTGTCCCATTTGCCTTAGCCACTGAGGCATAACAATTAGTGAAAGATCTGACTTAGGTTTTTAACTTAGACAACAAAACACTATTAAACCCAAGTATATTTACAATGCTCTCGGGCAAAAAAAAAATTGTTCCTTTTGTCTGCATAAAGAAATTGGATAAATGCACACATAACTTTCTTTTAAATATGAATAAAATACATAAATGCATGAAAGTGTCCCAGTAGACTTGCCAACTCTGTCAGCATCCAAACTGACATAGGTCCAGACTTATTCAGCCTTGTAGATAGGCATCACTGTGGGTAATAATCTGCTCCAAGTACTGTGAGCCAAGCAATCTGTGCCTTTGGGACCCTCCTGTAAGAGTTTAACTAACAGGATGTGTCGAGGGGTCTGATCACTGGCATGCGTTCACCTATACCACAAAATTGCCAGCAGAGTCCCTAAGATCAGCTACTTTCTCCCAGCCAAAACTGAGCCAAGGATCGTTCCCCAACGCTGGTCTATTTAGGAAGGAAACAGAGTTTAGCTGCAAAGAAAACTACTCTGCTGTGCCAATTAGCCTGAGGTCCAAAGAGTCCCTGGACTATTTTATTTATTAACATAGCCAGAGTCTTAGTGATGGTATTTGCAGTTGTATTTTTCTACAGACTGTTTTTAGTAACAGATCTTTCTCCCTTTTTCTCATCTGAAATAACAATAAATATTTAAAACTTTTAATAAAACTATCATGAGAAAAATCTTATACTTCTCAATGGACCTTACCATCTATTTGGTTACAGAATTATACATGGCTATGGAGGTCTTCTGAGAATTATGTCTTTATTAATAAATTGGAAACCAAACTTATATGGCATTGTCCTGTACAAATAGAACAGATTTCATCTTGAATAAAAATTATGCCAAACCCAATGATCAGATAGTAAAAAACTTGAACAAAGCAGAATAAACAACTCCTCAAAACTTCCTTGAATTGCCTTAATGTCATTGTCCTGCATGCAGTACATGTAACACAATCATTACAGTCTTTTAAAATAAAGACTAGAATATGTGTTCACTTAATTGACAAATTTCACTTGCTGTGGATTTTGCTAATTGATATAAATTAAACAAGAAAAAAAGCTTAAATCTGAAAAACACAAATAAATAGTACAATATAGAAATTATGCTTTCATGATTGTCAGCAAAAGAAAAACAATTCAACCTCTAAACAAACCCTACAAGGCATTTTATAATCTGCTTTTTTTATTTTCCTTCTCTTCTTTTCTTATTCCTCTTCCCCAACCTTCATCTTAACTTTTTCTTTTCCTCTTTCCTTCCTTCCTTCCTTCCTTCCTTCCTTCCTTCCTTCCTTCCTTCCTTCCTTCCTTCCTTCCTTCTTCCTTCCTTCCTTCCTTCCTTCCTTCCTTCCTTCCTTCCTTCCGCCACTTCCGCCACTTCCGCCACTTCCGCCACTTCCGCCACTTCCGCCACTTCCGCCACTTCCTCCTTCTGCCACTTCCTTCCTTCCGCCACTTCCGCCACTTCCGCCACTTCCTTCCGCCACTTCCTTCCGCCACTTCCTTCCGCCACTTCCTTCCTTCCACCACTTCCGCCACTTCCTTCCACCACTTCCTTCCTTCCGCCACTTCCTTCCTTCCTTCCTTCCTTCCTCCTTTATCTTATGTCTTTCTCTTTCTCTCCATCTTCCTTTTTTCATTTCTTCTTTCTCTCCCTTTCTCAATGCCATTTTCTCTTCACCATTTTCTCTCCCTATTTCACTTACTATTTTTACTTTCTTGCCCTACTCCCCTGAATCTCCACTCTCCTGCAACTTAGTCGTTCTTTGAATTAATTTGAAGAATATGCAGTATTTGTCCCAGGAGTTCCTCCAATAATCATTTTTGTTTTCTGCCTCCACACAAGACAGATCTTTGTTCTCTGACCAGATGGAAATAGTCTTGGGAACTAACCTTGTGTATGTAAATAGAGGAGGTGAATGTTGTTACAAGGATGGATACATTTTCACTTAAAACAGTCTTAGGAAGAGGATGTTGTTCTGCAGTGGCTGTCTCCTGACCCGCAGATACTGAGGTATGTTGTTGGTGAGCTACACACTAACGAAGTTCAAGGTGCCAATTACCGACTTGTTAATTTCTTCTTTAATGATGAGAAAATGTGTCTCATGTGAGGAGTTTTCAGGTTAGCAAGTGGCAAACCTAGTCATTGTTTACAGCAAAGTATTTACTCTCAAAATATGCTAATAAATTTTAAATTTCCATCAAAATGGAGTTGCTTATTTTTAAATTGCAAGATGGGTTTGTATAAACAATATCAAAATATCTCTCCAGAGAAATGTATAAAATTTTCCTAAAGGAACTTTAATTAATTTGCTTAGATTTCATATACACTCTTTTTACTCTGGGAACACTTGCCATAACTTAAAATACAAATATTAAAAATTCTCTTTCTTTTGGTGGAGTTACAGATTTGTCAAAGTGTCTACAATTCTAGAACCCCAAAAGACAAACAATACAAATCAGAATGGAAAGAGTTTCAATTTCCAGTCAGATTACAATCCTCTTCTTTCTTCAAACACTACAGAGCTACACTGTTTGAGAATCTCACCCTGAAGACAATTAAAATAAAATATCTGTTAGGAAGAAGGAAAAGACAAATAATATATGGAGAAGTAATGCCTGAATTTCCTATGGTAATATTACTTGCAGAGAAGGGATGCTGTGCTTTTGTCCAGCAACATACTGCTGATGGAAGTTTAGCCCAGTCTGTCATTTAGACTGACCTTAACAAGAATATAAGAGAAGAATTTGGTTTTGCCACATGAGCATAGGTTGGTTGGTTTTTTTGGAATAAAAGATCCTGAATTTATTTTCTTTGGATAGAATTCATTTGAACTGATTTGTATCTGACAATCAAAAACCTAAGTCTGAGGCAATCACTTCTCTTTTTAATCAATAATGAGAAGTTCATACATCTTGAGAATTATTTATCTACCTTATCTAAATCAATCTTAAAGCTGGAAGCATCAACCCTAGTAGAGATGTTTGTTTGCTTTAAGTAAAGAAAAAAAGGTAAGTTTTTTTGAACCTAGTTGTTTAAATTACAGTTAAAGGCATCTATGGTGCACACAATGCTCAACTTTCCATGATTCCAATTTCATTATTTCAAATTAGGAGGTACAAATGCTTTCTACCTTCACCCATCAGTTCAAAACCAGTTCCCCTAAATTATCAAATCCATTCAAGGCATGCCAAGGGGAACACAGAACTGCCACAACATAGCCCCCTGCACAGCTTTCTCCTTTGAACCAAGGCTGCCTGTACTGCTCTGCCTACAGTTAGTCTTATGCCTAGGGTTAGGGTTTTGTCTAACCTTAGATTCATTATCTTTAAGCTGAATCATATGCAATTTCCTTGACATACTGTATTTATTATTAAAAAGGTTAGCTTTTCAAAACTCTAATTATACGTACAGAACATGTGGAAGATACTGTATACAGAAAACCAAACATTCTCAAGTATTTTTATTTTCTGTAATGGATGGCATATTTTATGTGAAAACTTAATCCAATTGGGTTCAAAACTGGGAGAAAGTAAGTTAGAATAACATACAGTGATGGAAAATGAATAAAAAGGAAAAGCAATGCCATTGAGATAATCAGTAGCTGTTGTTATTAATAGTCTAGAAATTACAACATGCATATTTCTTTATATTCTTTGAACTGTGATGTGGCAAATCACCCCGAAGTTCTCTTATGCGTATAGCTTATTTTCAAGAGCTCAGTCTTTGATTTTGTCTGATGATTTAAATAATTTCATTGTTCATATGAAGATGTGTGCTTCTTTTTGGAGACCCTAAATAAACTGTGCAACCAATCTGAGGTGTACTATTCTGTATTATTAGCTTACACACACATAAAAATATAATTCAACATCTATGCCAGTACAGATTTCTGCTAGTAAAAACTAGAGGTTGTCGAACCATGAGTTTAACTTTTACTCAAGTGCTGTGTGACAGATGGATTGGCTGCATGGTCCCAGTTCTCTCCTGACATACCCCTAAGTGGCAATTAGTCCACCTCTTACGTAGTTTCAGCTGTTCTGTGCTGAAAATGATAAACACTAATAAAAGCTCTACTGGCTTCAGCAGATTCACACCAGCTGAAACCGTGATGCTGTGTTCCCAGAAAATTAACATAATAATAGCTACTGACATTTCAAATTTATGATAAGTTTTTTGAGGAAAACATGCTAAGACATAAGAAAAAAAAAAGAGTAGACATTCAAATGACATGACCCATCTCCTTAGTTTACACATGTGCAAATAGGTTCAACGTGTTTAGGGAATTGAGGTGAAGTATTTTTTCCTCCTTTCAGCTGATTCACGTTTGCACAAACATTTTTAGACATTTAATGTCTAAGTCCTGTCACACTGCTGGAGACATCTCTGATTGTGTCAGAAAAGGAATTCCAAAAAGCAGTATCAAACCTAGGAATCACACATTTTTGAAAGAACAGAAAAATCTCGTCAAGAATCTTTCACAATCTTCCATCCTGAGCCTTTTACTTTAAATTTTCTCTTTTCACATGTTTCTCTGACAGTTAAACACTATTCTTTAATTATTTGGCAATAATGCTATTTAATGATTACAGGAGTTTACAAATACTGAGGAAGTTTCTAAAACCAGTGGATGGACTGCAACTTTCACAAAATATGCAAGTCTGTCCACAGAATTCAGTTTTCCCTTGAGGATTTCTTGAAAAAGCTGTTTTTTTCTTGTAAGCTGCTAGTTATGAAAAATGACTCCCAGAACAGCATCTATTATTCAGTTTTTAAAGTGAAAAAAAAAAATGGACATCAGTTATTTGACTGACTCTTCAGCCCTTTCTTGGTAAAGTCAAAAATACTGTGAATTTAAGGGCAGTGGTCACTGTGATTAATTGTTTTTTATTTGAAAGCATTCAACAAATAGATTTTGCTTTGCCTGGATCACTTTTGATGATCCTGGTAAATTTGAGAAATTTAATACATAATAATTCAGTATTTGAAGATAGGTAAAAATTTGGGTATTGCATCCTAAAATAAAATGACACTTAAAAAAGAATGATAAACTAATAGGATGCAATCAGCTCTTGATGGTGGTGGAAAGATAGTGGCAGTTCATCATACAGATGTTTAGCTCCTCAGCCCCTTCTTGCTCCATGTCCTTACCCTCTCTTCCCTCAGCAAAAACTGGAAAACAAGATATTTATCTACCTGCCTTCTCTTTCACAGATGTTCTGCAGCATGCCCACTGTCTGTCATCTCCCCACTTCAAAGGTAGACACTCCATTTGCAGCCCAGGTAACCTGACATACTGTATGCATCTGGGTAAGGGAAGGTACCTATTGCACAATGATCTCTGTCCTGGCATGGTTAGTGTGTCCCTGGACCACAGAGCTGTGGCTCTGAGACAACTGACTAACTTCTTGTCAGAAATATGTTCCCTCCTTACTCGTACTTTCATCTTTTGGCAGAATAAAGGCACCAGCATTATTTTTGAATACCAGGCAACATCCATTCAACAAAACCAATATAAATGGCTCACCACATACAAAGTCCTTTTCCAGCTAACCTCAAGGGCAAGGACAATGTTGATTGTTTTTTCCATTGCCTTTTTTGTCTCTAACTGAAACATGTGTCCTTAAACTCATTATTTTTCAAGTTGTGCTGTGCACCACGAGTTAAAAATAGCAAAATGTTAGCTCAAGTAAGAAGAATTAAAACCATACAAATAAGTCTTGAATCCTTTTCTTCAGATACCTGGAGTTTTTCAGATTAAATTGCACGTCCAACACATACATTTGGAAAAATCTTGCAATATTTGGATTAATGATTTCTAAAAATTTTCTGGTTTTCCCCTTACTCATAAAATTCCCTTCCTTGGTTGTGATTGAGCCTTCTCTGAAGTACCTCTAGGCATTAAAGTAAGCCAAGTGCAGTTGGTGAATTGTAATGGAGTCATTAACTGCAGTCAATAGCCTGCCCACAATTATCATGTAAATTACTTACTAAAATCATTTTACATGTTTCCTGCTTAAAACTACATTGTTTTCTGTATTCTTGACCTTTCTTCTATTACTTTGAATATAATTTCTGATGACTGACAGCAGGTTTTTATGCTACTGATTTTGTTAGTTGTCAGCTTGGCCATTTTTGTGCTTTTATTTTCTCACCAACTTGGACTCTGAACAAACAATATTTCTTACACCTCCCACCTCATTAAGCTTCCACATTCTTAAGGAGAAATGACCTAACATAACCAAACTCCCAAATATTTAAGCCAAGTTGAATGGTTTATTTTACATGATAACTATAACAATCATTGCTTACTCTGGGATGTCACTGGTGAGATGTCTTTATGACATAATATTATTTTTATATTAATTATATCAATTGACATTCTATCCCGTTTAATTCTTATTCTAGAATTGTCTTGTAGACTAATAGGTATTTCCCTCATTTTACCTCCATATACTTATTGACAACTGCCCTGTTTCTCCATCAAATATTGTGAACTAAAACTCCAGTTTTCTACCTTTTCAACATATGATATACTATTAATTCCTTCAATACTTTAACAGGGCTACTTTATAGATAATATATATATAAGTTTTGAATGACATTTTTGTGGAGCATGCACTGTTTTGTAGTCTGGGTGTCTTATAACTGATTTTTAATGGATTTTCTTTCTTTTTTTTTTTTTTTAATATATTCACAAGGGCATCATAGGAAACATTTACAGACAATTAACTTTTCGCATTCCAGCAGAACAGTTTTTATGGTATTTATCCAACATTATCTTTGACTCCTTAAGTTTTAGTGATACCTGTGCTTTCTCTGTATAATTATTTGGTGATGTCATTTATAGGGTGATACTTCTCATTTTTCTTTTGTTTCTGTCTGGCTGATGAGATTATGCATTTCATACATGCAATCCTGACTGTTGTTCTAGGCTTCTGTTGCCATTCCACTAGCCCTTTATAGAGTATGTATTAGCATGACAAGTTCTTCCTTTCACTTTTCTGAACTTCTTACATTAAAGAAAAATGAAGCTTCCTTGTCAACCACCTTCTCTGTCTTATTATCACACCTGAGGATCTCAGCAATGGTGGTATTGTCTTTCTTCCCACTAACCATTTCATAAAATCTATGAATGCATCATATTCATATTTATGGATGATAGAATCATTTGTGTTAGGAAAGATCTTCAAGAACATGGAGTCCAAATATTAACTGAACACTGCCAAGTCCTCTACTAATGTCCCTTAGTGCCTCATATAAAAGCACAGAACATAGGCTGGGAAAGACCATCAACTCTGACTGTTAACCCACACTTTCAAGTCCACCAATAAACCGTGTCCTTAAGTGCTACATCTACGTGTCATTTAAACACCTGCAGGGCTGGTGGCTCCAACACTTACTTGGACAGCCCATTCCAGTGCCTGACCACCCTTACAGTGATGAAATTTTTTCTCCTATCCAATCTATGCCTCCTAAAATGACACAACTTGAGGTCATTTTTGCTTGTCCATTTGCTCGTTGCTTTAGGGAAGAGACCAACACCCACATCACTGCAACCTCTTCTCTGCCACTTTTAGAGAGTAATTAGGTCTCCCCCAAGTCTCCTTTCCTCCAGACTAAACAATCCCAGTTCTCTCAGCTACTTCTCATTAGACTTGTTCTCTAGACCCTTCATTAACTTTGTTGCCTTTCTCTGGACTTGCTCCAGCACCTCAATGTCCTTTTTGTTGTGAGGGACCTAGAACAAGATGCAGGACTTGAGGAGTGGCCTCACCAGTGCTGAGCGCAGAGACAAAATCTCTGCCATAACCCTCTTGGCCAGACTATTTCTGATGCAAGCCATGATGCCATTGGTCTTCTTTGTCACCTGAACACACTGTTGACCAAAACCCTCAGGTACTTTTTTACTCTTTCCCTTTTCTGTTACTGACACTCTCTGTCTGCTACTGTTCCCTTATTCCTTAATTCAACAATTTTTCTCACATCACAAGTATTAATAGCAGCATTAGAAGTTGCTTTCACCACTTTCTCATCTCCTCTTGTTCTCCTATTTGCTAAACTTCATTATCCTGTACTAACCTTGAAGACTGAAGATAGTGCAGTGGTCTATTCAAATCTCTACTTTGCTATGATTCTATCATCCAAACCTCTGTTTTCTTCAGCATCTCTCAAACTCCTCACTAATTCTTAGAGGAGTTTCTCAGTGTAATTTTTCTTAGCTAAAAGTCTTATTCATGAGTTCTCAGGTCTTCCCAGCACTCCTTAATTATGTAAGCACACTTTTTGAATCTCCGCATTCACTGCAGATACAGGGCCGGTTTTTGTGGTTTGGGCTTTTTTCCCTTAATAAAGTTAACAATTACACAGTCCTTAGTGGTCCCTACCAATTCAAGCCTTCTATGTTGCATTTACCTCCAGACCACCTTGTCTGAAACAGTCTTTGGGTATTTCTAAGTCACAATCTTAAACAATTACCAATCATACTGATTAAAAATCTTTAAATCTTCCTATGTTACTAAAATTTAAAAAAAAAGGAAAACCTTAAACTTTCACCCCTAGACCAATACAAATGAACATTTCAGGTACTTGAAATGCAGAACACAAGCACCTCTTCACTTGACAAAATCCTACTCCTTCTGTAGCCAGACTTGAAATGTTGCTCTGTTGGGTCTGTCTGAGATGGAGTTCACTTTCCCCAGAGCAGCCCTCGGAGTATTGGGCTTTTTATTGATAGGTGGAAAGGTGTTGGCAATACACCAGTGTTTGGCTGCTGCTGAGCAGGGCACAGCATCAGCACCATCTCTCCATCATTCCACCCTCACCAGCAGGCTGAGGGTGGGCAATATCTTAGGAAGGGACATAACCAGGACAGCTGACCCAAACTGATGAAAGGGATATTCCCCACTCCATGATGCCTGTTCAGCAAAAAAAAAAAGAAAAAGCTCGGAGAAAGGAGAAGGAAGCAGGGAAGATATGTACTAAAGTCCTGGAAAATAGAGAATGAAACTTCGGTTTTCTTTGTATTATTTGCACATACTTTGGTTTTGCTTCATTAAACTGCCTGTATCTTGACTCATAAGGCTTTTTCCATCTTATTTTCTCTTCCCACCATACTACTGAAGAAGTAAACTATCTAGTGTCTTGGTGGCCACCCAGCATCCAGGTCAACACATCACAGTTGTGTGGGAGTCCATTTGATTCTCAGGACAAAGTAAGACATTTGATTGAATCCAGGCTTGTACTTCTGGTTCTATCTTCCAAGAAACTGGGTCAAGTGCTTTGGTGTGGCCCATGAATGGAATGGGCCTGTTAACTGCTATCATTCTTGCTTCTCAGACTCCAGTGTCTGAATATCTTTCTTCCATCTTTCTGTTATCTCAAGAGTTAAGCTGCTCTATTCTTATGAATAATCTCCCATCACCTTTTTTGTCTTCCTCAATTTTTCCTTTGAACTAGGGTGAATGAAAATAACCTTGCAAAGCCACTATGTAAGAAACTTATAAATCAATGAGAATTCTGCAGAAATAAAGAATTACTTAATCATTCAAATATTATTTGGCTGATGTTAAAAAGTCAGCAGGAGTAGCTCATAACATTAATTTTAATCAGTTGTTTATTAATCCTTCAAAACAGGGTCTCATGTATGAAACCTATTTGCACAAATCCCATTGGTCTTTGGAAACAGCATATATCTGAATATTACTGAAATAAAACATTTAAAATTTAACAAATGTGATAGATGTCTCTTGGGGAGGAGCAGCTGGACCTCTGGATGTAACTGCTGTAACTAATTGACCCAGCTTTCCTAGCTCAAAGGCTAGATTAGATTAAAAAAATGATTTGTAGTCCAGTCACTATGGAGGGCAAGAAAACCTCACTAATTTGTGGGTTATGTGCATATTCACATACTGTTTTTCCTCATTATTTATCCTTGGTTATCACCTATAGTCTGAGTATGGCTTGAAAAACTTGTTTCATTTTTACTACAGAAAGTTTACTCATTTTAACTTGCTTCCTAAGATGTTTGGAGAAGTCTGCACTTAACTTTCTACCTTGGACACAGCTCTAAACCAAACCCACTGATCCAAAAATTAGTTTTATGGAGAAACACTCTGATGAGAGGAGTTAGAGATGGGAAGAGTCTATTAAGACATCCTCCAGGCATTATAATCATGCGTACACTCACTTGAGGAAAATGCCTGGAGCAGAAAATTGCACAATATAGATTTATAAAGTTCCTATGTGTAGCAGTAAATAGGCAGGATTTAAATTTAAAACTGATAAAAGGATATACTTTGTTGCACATGCATAATTAACCTAGAGAGCTCATTGCCACAAAAATATCACTGAGGCCTAAAAGATTAGCAGAATTTTAAAAAGGATTAAACATTTATATGGATAATGAGAGCATTTACATTTGCATGGAATCAGAATCATTTCTTTGAAACAAAAGTTACAAACTATCTTATTTCAGGACATAAAACAAAACATAGTCATCGAGAATATGAAGAAATCTCCCCTCTCAGTAAAATCATTGCAGAATTGTTCATTTCAGCTTCTTTATGAGCATGTGGTTTTAGTCCCTGGCAACAACTACACACAAAGAATGCTTGATCCAAAATAGCAATTACCAGGCTCCTATTGACTTATGTTATTGACCTCATGGCCTTATGGGTACTATGGTGGAAAAAAGAAAGGTTTTATCATTCAAATTTGTTCATGAAGAGATAAAGGTGGCATGCAGACATAGAAATGTTTTATAGCAATCTCCTGTTTCTTCTGCAGGAGGGAATGCTTCTGGGTAGATGCAGGGAGTATTTAATGACTGAGTGGCATAGAAATAGAATTATTGGCATGAACAAGTTAATGACCAATTAAGTACAAAAACAAAACCAAATTACTTGCATTGGTACCTAATTTAAAACTGTGATTGTAATCCAGGTAATGGAGCTCTGCTGGAAGTGTTCTTAGCACTCCCCTAACAAAAAAGTCATTACTAACTGGCCTGCTGCTTCAAATAATTGCTGTGATAAGCCACCACAAATATAATTGGCTTTAGCTAAAGAAAACAAAACAAAAAAAAAAGTAATGGTTAAGCAAAAAGTATAGTTCTACTTTGACTTATGCATTTATATCAACTTAAGGAAAATCATTTACACCTTTAGTATCCAGACATTTTTACTAAGCCAGAAAATGTAAAGAAATGATCTTAAATAATCTTTAAGAAAAAAAAGCCATTTTCCACAAATTGTATTCCTTTTGAACACTGAAATTATTTGAACGAGCACATTTAGTCTGGTAAAGCCAAAAGGACTTCAGATCAATTTCTGTGCTCTTCTGGCAGGTTTTGCTGTTATAATAGAGTCTGAGAAGCTTTCTAGTCCTAAACAGACTCTGATGAATTGTGTATATTTCCTGTGCTTTCATAGATGCCCAGTATCATACTCTATTCACTTGGTCTATTCAAACGAATAAGGATTTGAGGTAGTGATAGATAAATACCTCAAAAACATGGACTATGAATATCCAAGGGAAAGCCATAAAACCAGAATTTTATTCTCTTTATTAAGATCCTTCCACCCCCACTACCACAAATTCCCTTTCTTCTTATGCTTGTTCTAACAAGTAAATTTATGAGTGGAATTTTCCCAGAAACACCCATTTTTAAATCAATATTAAGCATAGTCATGACAAGCTCATTTAAAAAAACATATATACTGAAAACCTAATTATAAAAAACTGCAGTCAGCCAGTGAAGAGCAAATCATATAGCATGTGATTAGTGTGTCCAATCAAACCTAACCAAAGGGATTGAAAAAAATATGTTTAGGCTTCTACAATTAGCAATTTATCTAGACACTTTTGTGTATTCCTCTGTGGTCACAAACACACATACTACATATGCTCCTTGCCTTTCCAATAGCAAATTGTATAGATTACTTTGCATATTTGGATGTCAGATACTCCAATTTCAAATAAATACATAAATAAATGCATACATAAATAACTACACAAAGCAACAAATCACATGGAGGGAGGGACAGAAATATTGCAAAAATATGATTTACAGTAAATGGCACTTGTTCTATTGCCTTCATTTGTCTAGCCCTGGTTTTATTGTTCATAGGAACAAATCTGTAAGACAAATAGAAGTAAAATTCATAAGGTTTAGAAAAATAAACATATAATGTGATATTTTATTTCAGTTGGTTGACACTTTTATTGTAATTATTCTTTTTGTAAAAAAGTTTTTTATTGCAATTTTATTATTTTTAAAAATATTGTTGTATTATTTTAGGAAAAAAATTAAAGTCACTTTTTCTTCAGTATTCTGTAAAAAATCTCTGATACTATTTTGAAGCAGAAATTCAGAAACCTTCAGTGTGTTTTTATAGATAATATTTACCAATGTCATCTAAGGCTTTTGACAAAATTTTACAGATTTTTTTACTAGGAATTCCTAAAATTCTTCATAATATCCTGAAAGGTACACCTACCTTAGCAATTCAGTCTACTCTTGCAAATTCTTTGGAGCATGTTGACCTTCGAGCATGAAAGAAGTTCCTCTGACACTAATGGATTTTGGATCAAACCATAAAAAGAGCAGCCATCCAAAGTAGCACCCCTCATCACCACTGTACTGTATCTGTTAATTTCCTATATCATTAACACAAAGAGCCAACCATTCATAAAGGTTACAATGTCAGTGTGAAGAAATTTAGGAGTAACTGCCTTAAAAATGCTATGTCTTCAGAAATACATCATACACTGAGCAAAAAGTTGTCTGATCTATTGTTTCACCCCGTCTATAATATGATAGCATTAGTTGTTATTTATTTTCTTTTTTATTCAGAGAAACAGCAGATGATAGTGAATGACTGATTAATTCAATGTGTATATATTTTAAATATTCATATTTAAAATATAAAAAATACTGAAGTTGGACTCCTCTACTAAGCATAGAAACACAATGGAGGAAAAGATGTCCTAATCCCTGAGCTGTCCTAGTATCCTCATGGGATGCTTCTCCTGACAAGAGACTGCCCTAGCATGAGTTTTCCACAGGTGGCAGATCCACCCGCTCTTGCCTCTGATTTCTTATGGGCTGAATGGGGAATCTCTGCTCCACAGTGGACCTGCTCACTATGAAGCAGCTGCTTCATAGTGGTTTTCTGCATGAGCTTTAGGAGAGTGTCTGCTAGAAAAGCAATGCCTGATAGCTCCCTATGTGAGAAGAGTGAAGAGCTCATCAGTGGCTGGACTTGAGGATCTTAAAAGTCTCTTCTGATCTTGATGATTATATGATTCTATAATATGAGCCAGCATATTATAGAACCATCAGGTTCAAGAAGTAGATACTGCTGTTTTCTGAAGTAATATTTGACAGATTTCACGTGAGCGAATGTCTCTGTATTTCTCCATCAATTTTAAACCACAACCACTGAATTCGTTTGCTCATTAAAAACTCACCAGACTCTCTGTAGTCTATTTAGAAGTAAAATTGTCACTCAAGAGGTAGTGACACTGATGAAATTTTGATCACTGCTGTATGTTATGTCTAAACAACATTATTAAAAAAAAAAAAAAAATCAGCATCACCTTAAAAAGCCCAACCTTTATTTGGTTGCTCAAACTTTAAAATAGGTTGAATTATTGTGTCCTTTCTGTGTAATAGTCCAAATATAAAAATCCATATATAAATTTGCATTTTCAGTTTCATGCTTTGTTTAGGTACACAGTATCTTCACCCACAAAAATCCATGACCTCTACAAATTGTTTCATGGACACCAATTCCTTTTCCTAAGGTCATCTTATTTGCTGACCACAAAAAGCTACTAATGCCCTTATGAAATGTGCTATGGAAAAAGAGAGAAAGAAATTCTGCCTTGACAAAATCTGTATAATGCAATACTTTGTCACTTAGTGTTGTTGTCTAGGTCCATAGAAATTCAAGAACTCATTGACCTCAATTTTTGTTACAGTGTTTCTTAGTCCCTAGAGTGTTGTTTATTCTCTCCTTCATTAGAATCTAAAATAATTTAAAACTGTTCCTGACCTAGCTTTTGTGAGTTTTATTGGGACAATGATGCATGAGAGAATTCCAGCAGAATGGAATGAGGAACAAGGATTGTAGAGTAAGAATAGGTCACTGGGAGTTGGACACACTAGGAATTACATGTCCCTCTAACACATGCATTGACTTAACACAATGAACAATGTAGAAGACTAAATAAGAATAAGATAACCTTGTTCTATACTGTTGAGCTATTTTTGCTACCTTTCAAAAAGGGATTTTGTTTTTACTTGCTAAATAATTTCATTGCATTAATCAATTAGATGTTAACTTATTAGGCATGCATTTAACAGATCCAAGGTCAATGAAGGTTATCTACATCACAGTATGTTAAACAAATTCTCTTCTTTCAAAATAAAAAGGGATCTAGTCTTTATTTTCTAGGAAGACAAATAAGGTATTGATGATTTTGTTTTACATAACTAAAGCAATTGGGAGAATATTCTTCATGGTTCTGTGTGCCTATGGTGTGTTGGAAACATATATACCAAGAGGCTGATTACAGATTTTGCTGCTTAAAACTCCAAGTGTTCTTGCACTTGAATGAATTTGCACAATTTAGGTATTGCTCTAAATTATGACTCTCGGCTGTGATTCCCCAGGGAATCACACTTTAGCTGGGAATTACCCAAACAAATCTCATTCCATCTCCAGGTTGCAAACAACCTGATCACATCACACAACAGGAAAATATGTGTGTGCTATGCTAAAGAAAAGCAAAAGCTACTAGGATAGGCTTCTGAGTTAATCCAATGTGCAAAACAGTCTTGTTTTCAGTAAAATTGCAATCACTGACAGCAGCAGAAAATCTGGTTCCACAAATTCAGCACCAGTGAAAATTTTCAATTTGACTGAAGTATGCAGTCACTTATACAATAAATATGTCATTTGTGTCTAACCTGTACAGATTCAGCAATTCATTGTGTGGTGAGTTTACAGGATTATATTTTTTCTTTTTTTTTTAGTATGGCACAAATCTTAAGCCACTGTAAACATATATATTTTTTCTTTAACTTGCAATTTAGTTGATTCTAGCAGAAATTTTTTCTATCACTTTTAAAGGATTGAGGGTGAGTTGGCACAATAGTCCTTCTTTAAGTACCTTCAAAAAATAGGCTTCCCTCTTCACTCCTGCCTTCACTCCTATTCTTTATTTTACATTTGCAGGTTTAAAACACCAGGCTCAGTGATATTGAGCAGGTTTTTTCTCTCTCTATTTCTAGACTTACAAGAAGATCAATCCATTATTTTCACTGAATACAAAGTGCTTTTAGTATTTTTACTAAAACTGAAAATGTTCAGCATATTGCTTCAGGTCTGGAGTTTCCTCCACGGTTGCCTGAAGCATTTCCAGTTTATATACCTTTCCCCCCATAGTCTAAGGGCCTCGTATTGTTTCAGCATCTATGAATTTATAATTCTCCATTGTCTTTCTCAGATGCCACAGAGCACAAAGTGTGTAGAATGTCCAATTTCTTATTTTTAAAATAAATTGAGAGGAAGAACATCTTATTCCCCATTATTCACCTCCACACTTCCAGAATCAAAGCCTTTCATCAACAACAAACCCGAGCCTCTGCTTTATGATATGGATAGATTGAAATCCAATACTTTCGAATTTTGCCAGAGTGCGTTTAGACTCTCGTTTTTGTTACTTTATTTTAAAGTAACATGAGATATCCTGCATGAAAAACACTGCAAAAATATTGCTGTTGTTCTTGAACCAGCATTAGGTTCCATGGGTGCCAAGACATGATAAGACACAGAGCTTTCATAGTTCACTGCTCAGAGTAACATTTTCATAGAGAAGGATGAGGTTTCTAAATGATTGCAAGTTACCACCTCCCTGAAAAGACACTGGTTGCCAAAAAAAGCCCTCCTAGTAAAGAAATGCATATTGTCATTAAATATTTTATAGTTTATGAACCTGTCCAGTAATGATTTGATTTCACAAGCTTGAATAGTATAAAAATTGGCTGTTCTTTTTTTTTAAGAATGTTGACTTCTTATGACATTGGCATTGTATTTTTCTTTATTTACATTATATTTGCCATTTCAGGTAAAATGAAATTCACAGTAGCTTTAACAAAGAACAAAATTAAGGAATCATCTATAGTTCTTTCCTTCTGCATTCTATTTTCCAGATATAGTAAAGAATTCTTGTGCTATTGGTGCAATCTTTTCTAGTAATTTTTTTTTTTTTTGTATACACCTATATGTTTCTCAGAGCAGGAAAATTTTCTAGTGCTTGAGTAGATTGATGAATTACAGTGCAACTGTAAGAACAGATTTTACATGTTTTCTACAAAATATGAGAATATACCTCGTCATCGTAAAAAAAGAAAAGAAAAGACCATCAAAAAAGAAAATTTGTAAAATATTGAGCAGATATCCACTGGAAATGCATCTAATAAAATGTTTGTCTTAGGCCTCTGACTACACATCTGAAATGTACATAGACTACTCCCAAAACACTATAGTATAGTTTAATGGGGGATTTTGAGCACTCTCATTACAGTCTTCTATACAAAAAGAATCAGAAAAGATAATGTATTAATGAATACTTCCCAGCCTTAGGAAATCTTCCTGATGTATAGATGAACACCATGTAGAAACTGTCTGTATTTACATCCCTGGTGTTCCAGTTAGCCCAGTTAGAAGATGGCCTCTGTGGGACAAAATCATATGGAGCAATCTCGTTGTTGCTCTGAGCCACATCTGGACTGATGATGATGTTCAGGCAGCTTCAGATGGTACAAGGAGTCTGCAAGAATAACTGTCTCAATACACAATACACACGATCACACAAGACTTAGAATCTAAAATGTCTGTATGGTAAGTATAGTTTCTTTTCTATTAATGTTTGTTTTAATTGTCAAAAAAAGAAAAAAGTTTGTTTTAATTATTGCTTAATTGTAGCAAAATAGCAGACATACAGGCTTGCATTTTTATTGGCAAATTGAAAGTAATTGAGATCATAGCATATAGTCCACAAAAAGGGAAAATATTAAATTAACCATCAGAGTTATTTGTTAAAAGCTTTTCACTGGCTAACTCTAATAAACTTCAGAAAATGTGAACTTGAACTGCTGCTCTAATCATGAACTGAACCCTGGTCTTCTAGAAAATGCTTATTTTCAGATATTTGTATCACTTCAATAAATTAATATTCATTAGTTACAGCTGAGGTGTTTCCCCTAATTTTGGAGGTACACTGGAAGGGTTAATAGACATTTGGCTGATTCTCTACACATGGGACAAGATCTAATAATTTTAGCTTTTATCAGGTAGCACTCTGAATTTTACAATACAGGCTCTATTTTAAGTCCTTTTTGCTGTGACTGCAAAACATTAAAAATGTAAAGTATAAAACTACCCAATCTGTAAGTGCAAAATCATTCTCTGTCTCTTCAAATCTTCTACAGATATCTGTAATTGAGCCGAAAAGTTATGAATGCAACTATTGCCTTACATATATCTTTCATATTATAGAATTATTTGAAACAGCTGAATATTCCTCTTGTTTGCCTGCCAACTTTCTGTGAATCTATAAAAAAAGCTGTAGCAAACACAACATTGTAGTCTATTCCCACCACCTGTTAAACTTAAGTTTTCTGATATACTCACTGGCACTGCTTCTGAGAATATTTTTTGAAAAGAGGTCAATCACTTGAAACTGGCAAAAAAATGAAATATACAAAAAGAAATGTAGGTAGAACTGGCTTTCATAAGAAAATAACCATTTCTATGTAGAAATATTTTAAGTATCTACTCTATTAACTTAAAGTTTCAAAAGAAATTTATTTTCACATGAAATCTAATGTATTCAAATATAAAAACCAAAAATTAAAATCTGAAAAGCAGGCATTATCAAGCAGTAAAATACTCCTAAAACTAGTGTGACCCCCAGGAATACCATTTGTACAAGCAGTTTCCCAGAAAACCTAGGCTTTGTGATTTTTAGAACACTAACTGTAGGTGGAACCCTAACCCAAGGCAGAGCTGTCAAAGCAGCCTAGGCCTAAGGTTGTCTCAAAGGAGAAATGCGTGGAGGGAGCCATATTGTGGCAGTTCCGTGTTCCCCTTGCCACGCCTTCTGAAGGTAGAATGTGCTTGGAACTCTGGGCTTTTTTTTTTTTTCCGCCTAGGGTAAAAACCCTAACCCTAGGCGGAACCCTGACCTAAAATGGAATCATAACCCTAGGCAGAGCAGTCAAAGCACCCAAGGTATGTGCTCGATTGAAAGGAAGAATCTGCGGTGGAAGCAATGTTGGGGTAGTCCGGGGTAAAACTTTGCATGAATTCTGCACTTACAGCATGCTATGGGTTTCAGGACCCTAAACAACGGGTGGAAACTTAAAACTAAGATGAACCAAAACACAAGGCAAACTCTAAACCAAACCTCAGGCAGGAAAAGAGGCATAGGGGTATGCTTAATTACGAGAAACAAGAAACGGAGGAAGAAAGGTTGTGGCACATTTCCAAACACAATGAGATGCCTATGGCAGCTGCGGTGTCCCTGGAGCTCTGGGCTCTGTAGTTTCTGAGATGCTAACACTATGTGTAAAACAAACCCTAACCCAAGGCTAGAAAGGGGGACAGAGGCTTTGTGGGGCCCAGAAAATAGAGCCATGGAGGCAGCTGTGTTGTTGCAGTTCTGTGCTCCCCTTGGAATGCCTTTGGAAGCGGTGGTGTGCCTGGAGCTCTGAACTCTGTGGTTTCTGAGACGCTAATCCTAGGCGTAACCCTAACCCTAACCGTAGGCTGGAAAGTGGACCTAGGGCTGGGTGTGACAACAATGAAAATGCGATGGAGGCAGCAGTATTGTTGCAGTTCTGCACTCCCCTTGGGATGTTTTTGGCCGCTGCAGGGTGCCTGGAGCTCGGGGCTCAGTGGTTTCTGAGACGCTATCCCTAAGTGTAACCCTAACTCTAACACTAGCTAGGAAATGGGACGTAAGCTTTGTGTGGCCAGAAGGAAAAGCCAAGGAGGCAGCTCTGTTGTTGCAGTTTTGCTCTTCACCCGGCATGCCTTTCGCAATTGCGGAGTGCCTGGAGCTCTGGGCTCTATGGTTTCTGAGTAGCTAACTCTAGGCGTAACCCTAACCCTAAGCCGAGGCAGGTGAAAGAGGCCCTGAGCGTGGGGTGGTCCTGGGTACAGAGCCATAGAGGCAGCAGTGTTGTTGCAGTTTTGCGCTACCCTTGGGATACCTTTGGCAGCTGCAGTGTGCCTGGAGTTCTGGGCTCTGTGGTTTCTGAGACGCTAACCCTAGGCGTAACCCTAACCCTAACCCTAGGCTGGAAAGTGGACCTAGGGCAGGGTGTGAGCACAATGAAAAAGCCATAGACACTGGTGTGTTGGTGGAGTTTTGCACTCCCCTTGGCATGCCTTTGGCAGATGTGGTGTGCCTGGAGCTCTGGGCTCTCTGGTTTCTGAGACGCTAACCCTAGCCGTAACCCTAACACTAACCCTAGGCTGGAAATTGGACATAGGGCTGGGTGTGAGCACAATGAAAATGCCATAGAGGCAGGTGTGTTGTTGCAGTTTTCCGCTCCCCTTGGAATGCCTTTGGCAGCTGCAGTGTGCCTGGAGAAGTGGGCTCTATGGTTTTTGAGATGCTAACCCTAGGCGTAACCCTAACCCTAACCCTAGGCAGGGGAAAGGGGCGTTGGGCATGGGGTGGTCCCTAGTACAAAGCCATAGAGGCAGCTGTGTTTCGGCAGTTTTGCACTCCCCTTGGCATGCCTTTGGCAGCTGGGCTCTGTGGTTTCTGAGACGCTAACCCTGGGCGTAACTCTAACCCTAACCCTAGGCTGGAAAGTGGACCTAGGGCTGGGTTTGACAACAATGAAACTGCCATGGAGGCAGGAGTGTTGGTGGAGTTTTGCACTCCCCTCGGGATGCCTTTTGCAACTGTGGTGTGTCTGGAGCTCTGGGCTCTGTGGTTTCTGAGATGCTAACCCTAGGTGTAACCCTAACCCTAACCCTAGCTGGGAAAGGGGACTTGGGCTTTGTGTGGCCAGAAGGAAAAAGCCACGGAGGCAGGTGTGTTGTTGCAGTTTTGCACTCCGCTTGGGATATCTTTGGCAGCTGCAGTGTGCCTGGAGCTCTGGGCTCTGTGGTTTCTGCGACGCTAACCCTAGGCCTAACCCCAACCCTAACCCTAACCCTAGGCAGGGGAAAGGGGCCTGGGGCATGCGGTGGTCCCGGGTACAAAGCCATAGAGGCAGCTGTGTTTTGGCAGTTTTGCACTCCCCTTGGGATGCCTTTGGCAGCTGCGGTGTGCCTGGAGCTCTGGGCTCTGTGGTTTCTGAGATGCTAACCCTAGGCGTAACCCTAACCCTAACCCTAGGCTGGAAATTGCACATAGAGCTGGGTGAGACAACAATGAAAATGCCATGGAGGCAGGTGTGTTGTTGCAGTTTTGCACTCCCCTTGGGATATCTTTGGCAGCTGCGGTGTGCCTGGAGCTCTGGGCTCAATGGTTTCTGCGACGCTAACCCTAGGCGTAACCCCAACCCTAACCCTAACCCTAGGCAGGGGAAAGGGGTCTTGGGCATGAGGTGGTCCTGGGTACAAAGCCATAGAGGCAGCTGTGTTTTGGCAGTTTTGCACTCCCCTTGGCATGCCTTTGGCAGCTGCGGTGTGCCTGGAGCTCTGGGCTCTGTGGTTTCGGAGACGCTAACCCTAGGCATAACCCTAACCCTAACCCTCGGCTAGAAAGTGGACCTAGGACAGGATGTGAGCACAATGAAAAAGCAATAGTCACTGGTGTGTTGGTGGAGTTTTGCACTCCCCTTGGCATGCCTTTGGCAGCTGCGGTGTGCCTGGAGCTCTGGGCTCTGTGCTTTCTGAGACTCTAACCCGAAGCGTAACCCTAACCCCAACCCTAGCTGGTAAAGGGGACTTGGGCTTTGTGTGGCCAGAAGGAAAAAGCCATGGAGGCAGGTGTGTTGTTGCAGTTTTGAGCTCCAGTTGGCATGGTTTGGCAGCTGCAGTGTGCCTGGAGCTCTGGGCTCAGTCGTTTCCGAGACGCTAACCCTAGGCGTAACCTTAACTGTAACACTAGGCTGGAAAGTGGACATAGGGCTGGGTGTGACAACAATGAAAATGCCATGGAGGCAGATGTGTTGTTGCAGTTTTGCGCTCCCTTTGGGATGCCTTTGGCAGCTGCAGTGTGCCTGGAGTTCTGGGCTCAGTCGTTTCCGAGACGCTAACCCTAGGCGTAACCCTAAACCTAATTCTGCGCAGGGAAAATGGGACTTGGGCTTTGTGTGGCCAGAATAGAAAAGGCATGGAGGCAGCTGTGTTTTTGCAGTTTTACACTCCCCTTGGCATGCATTTAGCAGCGGCGGTGTGCCTGGAGCTCTGGGCTCTGTGGTTTCTGAGACGCTAACCCTAGGTGTAACCCTAACCCTAACCCTAGGCTGGAAATTGGACATAGGGATGGGTATGACAACAATGAAATTTCCATGGAGGCAGGTGTGTTGTTGAAGTTTTGAGCTTCCCTTGGGGTGGCTTTGGCAGCTGCAATGTGCCTGAAGCTCGGGGCTCATTGCTTTCAGAGACGCTAACCCTAGGCGTAACCCTAACCCTAACCCTAGGCTGGAAAGTGGACATAGAGCTTGGTGTGACAACAATGAAAAAGCCATAGACACTGGTGTGTTGGTGAGTTTTGCACTCCCCTTGGCATGCCTTTGGCAGCTGC
The DNA here is from genome assembly GCF_022539315.1 of Serinus canaria. Taxonomy (NCBI): domain Eukaryota; kingdom Metazoa; phylum Chordata; class Aves; order Passeriformes; family Fringillidae; genus Serinus; species Serinus canaria. Next base: position 57,080,384 of record NC_066313.1, read on the forward strand.
AGTGTGCCTGGAGCTCTAGGCACAGTTGCTTTCTGAGATGCTAACCCTAGGTGTAACCCTAACCCTAACCCTAGGCTGGAAAATGGACCTAGGGCTGGGTGTGACAACAATGAAAATGCCATGGAGGCAGGTGTGTTGTTGCAGTTTTGCACTCCGCTTGGGATATCTTTGGCAGCTGCGGTGTGCCTGGAGCTCTGGGTTCAGTGGTTTCTGCGACGCTAACCCTAGGCGTAAGACCCAGTCCTAACCCTAACCCTAGGCAAAGGAACAGGGTCTTTGGCATGAGGTGGTCCTGGGTACAAAGTCATAGAGGCAGCTGTGTTTTGGCAGTTTTGGACTCCCCTTGGCATGTTTTTGGCAGCTGCGGTGTGCCTGGAGCTCTGGGCTCTGTAATTTCTGAGATGCTAACCCTAGGTGTAACCCTAACCCTAACCATAGCTGGGAAAGGGGACTTTGGCGTTGTGTGGCCAGAAGGAAAAAGCCATGGAGGCAGGTGTGTTGTTGCAGTTTTGAGCTCCAGTTGGCATGCCTTTGGCAGCTGCAGTGTGCCTGGAGCTCTGGGCTCTGTGGTTTCTGAGACGCTAACCCTAGGCATAACCCTAACCCTAACCCTAGGCTGGAAAGTGAACCTAGGCCAGGGTGTGAGCACAATGAAAAAGCCAGAGACACTGGTGTGTTGGTGCAGTTTTGCACTCCCCTTGGGATGCCTTTTGCAACTGTGGTGTGTCTGGAGCTCTGCGCTCTGTGGTTTCTGAGATGCTAACCCTAGGTGTAACCCTAAACCTAGCCCTAGCTGGGAAAGTGGACTTGGGCTTTGTGTGGCCAGAAGGAAAAAGCCATGGAGGCAGGTGTGTTGTTGCAGTTTTGAGCTCCAGTTGGCATGCCTTTGGCAGCTGCAGTGTGCCTGGAGCTCTGGGCTCAGTGGTTTCCGAGACGCTAACCCTAGGCGTAACCCCAACCCTAACCCTAGGCTGGAAATTGCACCTAGGGCTGGGTGTGACAAAAATGAAAATGCCATAGAGGCAGATGTGTTGTGGCAGTTTTGCATTCCCCTTGGCATGCCTTTGGCAGCTGCAGTGTGCCTGGAGCTCTGGGCTCTCCGGTTTCTGAGACGCTAACCCTAGCCATAACCCTAACCTAACCCTAGCTGGGAAAGTGGACTAGGGCTTGGGTGTGACAACAATGAAAAGCCATGGAGGCAGGTGTGTTGTTGCAGTTTTGAGCTCCACGTTGGCATGCCTTTGGCAGCTGCAGTGTGCCTGGAGCTCTGGGCTCAGTGGTTTCCGAGACGCTAACCCTAGGCGTAACCCCAACCCTAACCCTAGTGCGGGAAAGGGGCCTGGGGCATGGTGTGGCCCGAAGGAAAAAGCCATGGAGGCAGGTGTGTTGTGGCAGTTTTGCATTCCCGTTGGCATGCCTTTGGCAGCTGCAGTGTGCCTGGAGCTCTGGGCTCTCTGGTTTCTGAGACGCTAACCCTAGGCGTAACCCTAACCCTAACCCTAGGCTGGAAAATGGACCTAGGGATGGGTGTGACAACAATGAAAATGCCATGAAGGCAGGTGTGTTGTTGCAGTTTTGCGCTCCGCTTGGGATGCCTTTGGCAGCTGCAGTGTGCCTGGAGTTCTGGGCTCTGTGTTTCTGAGACGCTAACCCTAGGCGTAACCCTAACCCTAATTCTAGGCAGGGAAAGGGGACTAGGGCTTGGTGTGGCCACGAATAAAAAGCCATGGAGGCAGCTGTGTTGTTGCAGTTTTGCACTCCCCTTGGCATGCCTTTGGCAGCTGCGGTGTGCCTGGAGCTCTGGGCTCTGTGGTTTCTGAGACGCTAACCCTAGGCCTAACCCTAACCCTAACCCTAGGCTGGAAATGGGACATAGGTCTGGGTGTGACCACAATGACAAAGCCATGAGGCAGCGGTGTGTTGTGGCAGTTTTGCACTTCCCTTGGCATGCCTTTGGCAGCTGCAGTGTGCCTGGAGCTCTGGGCTCTGTGGTTTCTGAGATGCTAACCCTAGGTGTAACCCTAACCCTAACCCTAGCTGGGAAAGTGGACTTGGGCTTTGTGTGGCCAGAAGGAAAAAGCCATGGAGGCAGGTGTGTTGTTGCAGTTTTGAGCTCCAGCTGGCATGTCTTTGGCAGCTGCAGTGTGCCTGGAGCTCTGGGCTCAGTGGTTTCTGAGATGCTAACCCTAGGCGTAACCCTAACCCTAACCCTAGGCAGGGACAAAGGGGCCTGGGGCATGGGGTGGTCTCGGGTACAAAGCCATAGAGGGAGCTGTGTTGTGGCAGTTTTGCATTTCCCTTGGCATGCCTTTGGCAGCTGCGGTGAGCCTGGAGCTCTGGGCTCTCTGGTTTCTGAGACGCTAACCCTAGGCGTAACCCTAACCCTAACACTAGGCTGGAAATTTGACATAGGTCTGGGTGTGACAACAATGAAAATTCCATGGAGGCAGATGAGATGTTGTAGTTTTGCGCTCCCTTTGGGATGCCATTGGAAGCTGCAGTGTGCCTGGAGGTCTAGGCTCAGTGGTTTCTGAGATGCTAACCCTAGGCGTAACCCTAACCCTAATTCTAGGCAGGGAAAAGGGGACTTGGGCTTTGTGTGGCCAGAATAAAAAAAGCATGGAGGCAGCTGTGTTTTGGAAGTTTTACACTCCCCTTGGCATGCCTTTGGCAGCTGCGGTGTGCCTGAAGCTCTGGGCTCTGTGGTTTCTGAGACGCTAACCCTAGGCGTAACCCTAACCCTAACCCTAGGCTGGAAATTGGACATAGGGATGGGTATGACAACAATGAAAATTCCATGGAGGCAGCAGTGTTGTTGCAGTTTTGCGCTCCGCTTGGGATACCTTTGGCAGCTGCAGGGTGCCTGGAGCTCTGGGCTCTGTCGTTTCTGAGACGCTAACCCTAGGTGTAACCCTAACCCTAACCCTAGGCTGGAAAGTGGACCTAGGCCAGGGTGTGAGCACAATGAAAAAGCCAGAGACACTGGTGTGTTGGTGGAGTTTTGCACTCCCCTTGGGATGCCTTTTGCAACTGTGGTGTGTCTGGAGCTCTGGGCTCTGTGGTTTCTGAGATGCTAACCCTAGGTGTAACCCTAAACCTAACCCTAGCTGGGAAAGTGGACTTGGGCTTTGTGTGGCCAGAAGGAAAAAGCTACGGCGGCAGGTGTGTTGTTGCAGTTTTGAGCTCCAGTTGGCATGCCTTTGGCAGCTGCAGTGTGCCTGGAGCTCTGGGCTCAGTGGTTTCTGAGATGCTAACCCTAGGCGTAACCCTAACCCTAACCCTACGCAAGGAAAAGGGGCCTGGGGCATGGGGTGGTCTCGGGTACAAAGCCATAGAGGCAGCTGTTTGTGGCAGTTTTGCATTTCCCTTGGCATGCCTTTGGCAGCTGCGGTGAGCCTGGAGCTCTGGGCTCTCTGGTTTCTGAGACGCTAACCCTAGGCGTAACCCTAACCCCAACCCCAGGCTGGAAAATGGACCTAGGGCTGGGTGTGACAACAATGAAAATGCCATGGAGGCATGGTGTGTTGTTGCAGTTTTGCGCTCCCTTGGGATGCCTTTGGCAGCTGCAGTGTGTCTGGAGCTCTGGGCTCTGTGGTTTCTGAGACACTAACCCTAGGTGTAACCCTAACCCTAACCCTTGCTGGGAAAGTGGACTTGGGCTTTGTGTGGCCAGAAGGAAGAAGCCACGGAGGCAGGTGTGTTGTTGCAGTTTTGAGCTCCAGCTGGCATGCTTTTGGCAGCTGCAGTGTGCCTGGAGCTCTGGGCTCTATGGTTTCTGAGACGCTAACCCTAGGCGTAACCCTAACCCTAACCCTAGGCAGGGGAACGGGGCCTGTGGCATGAGGTGGTCCTGGGTACAAAGCCATAGAGGCAGCTGTGTTGTGGCAGTTTTGCATTCCCCTTGGCATGCCTTTGGCAGCTGCGGTGTGCCTGGAGCTCTGGGCTCTGTGGTTTCTGAGACGCTAACCCTAGGCATAACCCTAACCCTAACCCTAGGCTGGAAAGTGGACCTAGGCCAGGGTGTGAGCACAATGAAAAAGCCAGAGACACTGGTGTGTTGGTGCAGTTTTGCACTCCCCTTGGGATGCCTTTTGCAACTGTGGTGTGTCTGGAGCTCTGCGCTCTGTGGTTTCTGAGATGCTAACCCTAGGTGTAACCCTAAACCTAACCGTAGCTGGGAAAGGGGACTTGGGCTTTGTGTGGCCAGAAGGAAAAAGCCATGGAGGCAGGTGTGTTGTTGCAGTTTTGAGCTCCAGCTGGCATGCCTTTGGCAGCTGCAGTGTGCCTGGAGCTCTGGGCTCAGTGGTTTCTGAGATGCTAACCCTAGGCGTAGCCCTAGCCCTATTTCTAGGCAGGGGAACGGGGCCTGTGGCATGGGGTGGTCCCGGGTACAAAGCCATAGAGGCAGCTGTGTTGTGGCAGTTTTGCATTCCCCTTGGCATGCCTTTGGCACCTGCAGTGTTCCTGGAGCTCTGGGCTTTCAGTGGTTTCCGAGATGCTAACCCTTGGCGTAACCCCAACCCTAACCCTAGGCTGGAAATTGCACCTAGGGCTGGGTGTGACAAAAATGAAAATGCCATTGAGGCAGATGTGTTGTTGCAGTTTTGCGCTCTCTTTGGGATGCCTTTGGCAGCTGCAGTGTGCCTGGAGGTCTGGGCTCTGTCGTTTCTGAGATGCTAACCCTAGGCGTAGCCCTAGCCCTATTTCTAGGCAGGGAAAATGGGACTTGGGCTTTGTGTGGCCAGAATAGAAAAGGCATGGAGGCAGCTGTGTTTTTGCAGTTTTACACTCCCCTTGGCATGCCTTTAGCAGCGGCAGTGTGCCTGGAGCTCTGGGCTCTCCGGTTTCTGAGACGCTAAACCTAGCCATAACCATAACCCTAACACTAGGATGGAAATTGGACATAGGTCTGGGTGTGACCACAATGAAAATGCCAGAGACACTGGTGTGTTGGTGGAGTTTTACACTCCCCTTGGCATGCCTTTGGCAGCTGCAGTGTGCCTGGATGTCTGGGCTCAGTGGTTTCTGAGACGTTAACCCTAGGCCTAACCTAAACCCTAACCCTAGCTGGTAAAGGGGACTTGGGCTTTGTGTGGCCAGAAGGAAAAAGCCATGAAGGCAGGTGTGTTGTTGCAGTTTTGAGCTCCAGTTGGCATGGTTTGGCAGCTGCAGTGTGCCTGGAGCTCTGGGCTCAGTGGTTTCTGAGATGCTATCCCTAGGCCTAACCCTAACCCTAACCCTAGGCAGGGACAAGGGGCCTGGGGCATGGGGTGGTCCCGGTACAAAGCCATGGAGGCAGCTGTGTTTTTGCAGTTTTACACTCCCCTTGGCATGCCTTTAGCAGCGGCGGTGTGCCTGGAGCTCTGGGCTCTGTGGTTTCTGAGACGCTAAACCTAGCCATAACCATAACCCTAACACTAGGCTGGAAATTGGACATAGGTCTGGGTGTGACCACAATGAAAAAGCCAGAGACACTGGTGTGTTGGTGGAGTTTTTCACTTCCCTTGGGATGCCTTTGGCAGCTGCGGTGTGTCTGGAGCTCTGGGCTCTGTGGTTTCTGAGACGCTAACCCTAGGTGTAACCCTAACCCTAACCCTTGCTGGGAAAGTGGACTTGGGCTTTGTGTGGCCAGAAGAAAGAAGCCACGGAGGCAGGTGTGTTGTTGCAGTTTTGAGCTCCACTTGGCATGGTTTTGGCAGCTGCAGTGTGCCTGGAGCTCTGGGCTATCTGGTTTCTGAGACGCTAACCCTAGGCGTAACCCTAACCCTAACCCTACGCAAGGAAAAGGGGCCTGTGGCATGGGGTGGTCCCGGGTACAAAGCCATAGAGTCAGCTGTGTTGTGGCAGTTTTGCATTCCCCTTGGCATGCCTTTGGCAGCTGCGGTGTGTCTGGAGCACTGGGCTCTCTTGTTTCTGAGACGCTAACCCTAGGCGTAACCCTAACCCTAAACCTAGGCTGGAAAGTGGACATAGGGATGGGTGTGACAACAATGAAAATGCCATGAAGGCAGGTGTGTTGTTGCAGTTTTGCGCTCCCTTTGGGATGCCTTTGGCAGCTGCAGTGTGCCTGGAGTTCTGGGCTCTGTGCTTTCTGATACTCTAACCCGAAGCGTAACCCTAACCCTAATTCTAGGCAGGGAAAAGGGGACTTGGGCTTTGTGTGGCCAGAATAAAAAAGGCATGGAGGCAGCTGTGTTTTGGAAGTTTTACACTCCTCTTGGCATGCCTTTGGCAGCTGCGGTGTGCGTGGAGCTCTGGGCTCTGTGGTTTCTGAGACGCTAACCCTAGGTGTAACCCTAACCCTAACCCTAGGCTGGAAAGTGGACGTAGGGCTGGGTGTGACAAAAATGAAAATGCCATAGAGGCAGATGTGTTGTGGCAGTTTTGCATTCCCCTTGGCATGCCTTTGGCAGCTGCGGTGTGCCTGGAGCTCTGGGCTCTGTGGTTTCTGAGACGCTAACCCTAGGCATAACCCTAACCCTAACCCTAACCCTAGGCTGGAAAGTGGACCTGGACCAGGGTGTGAGCACAATGAAAAAGCCATAGACACTGGTGTGTTGGTGGAGTTTTACACTCCTCTTGGCATGCCTTTGGCAGCTGCGGTGTGCCTGGAGCTCTGGGCTCTGTGGTTTCTGAGATGCTAACCCTAGGTGTAACCCTAAACCTAACCCTAGCTGGGAAAGGGGACTTGGGCTTTGTGTGGCCAGAAGGAAAAAGCCATGGAGGCAGGTGTGTTGTTGCAGTTTTGAGCTCCAGTTGGCATGCCTTTGGCAGCTGCAGTGTGCCTGGAGCTCTGGGCTCAGTGGTTTCCGAGACGCTAACCCTAGGCGTAACCCCAACCCTAACCCTAGGCAGGGAAAAGGGGCCTGGGGCATGGGGTGGTCCCGGGTACAAAGCCATAGAGTCAGCTGTGTTGTGACAGTTTTGCATTCCCCTTGGCATGCCTTTGGCAGCTGCAGTGTGCCTGGAGCTCTGGGCTCTGTGGTTTCTGAGACGCTAACCCTAGGCGTAACCCTAACCCTAACCCTAGGCTGGAAAATGGACCTAGGGCTGGTGTGACAACTATGAAAATGCCATGGAGGCAGGTGTGTTTTTGCAGTTTTGCGCTCTCTTGGGATGCCTTTGGCAGCTGCAGTGTGCTGGAGTCTGCGCTCTGTGGTTTCTGAGATGCTAACCCTAGCCGTAACCCTAACCCTAACCCTAGGCTGGAAATTGGACATAGGGCTGGGTGTGACAAAATGAAAATCCATGGAGGCAGTGTGTTGTTGCAGTTTTGCGCTCCCTTGGGATGCCTTTGGCAGCTGCAGTGTGCCTGGAGTTCTGGGCTCTGTGGTTTCTGAGACGCTAACCCTAGGCGTAACCCTAACCCTAGGCAGGGAAAAGGGGACTTGGGCTTTGTGTGGCCAGAATAAAAAAGGCATTGAGGCAGATGTGTTTTGGAAGTTTTACCTCCTCTTGGCATGCCTTTGGCAGCTGCAGTGTGCGTGGAGCTCTGGGCTCTGTGGTTTCTGAGACGCTAAGCCTAGGCATAACCCTAACCCTAACACTAGGCTGGAAATTTGACATAGGTCTGGGTGTGACCACAATGAAAAAGCCAGAGACACTGGTGTGTTGGTGGAGTTTTTCACTTCCCTTGGGATGCCTTTTGCCACTTTGGTGTGTCTGGAGCTCTGGGCTCTGTGGTTTCTGAGACGCTAACCCTAGGTGTAACCCTAACCCTAACCCTTGCTGGGAAAGTGGACTTGGGCTTTGTGTGGCCAGAAGGAAAAAGCCATGGAGGCAGGTGTGTTGTTGCAGTTTTGAGCTCCAGTTGGCATGCCTTTGGCAGCTGCAGAGTGTCTGGAGCTCTGGGCTCTGTGGTTTCTGAGACGCTAACCCTAGGCGTAACCCTAAGCCCTAACCCTTGGCAAGGAAAAGGGGCCTGGGGCATGGGGTGGTCCCAGGTACAAAGCCATAGAGTCAGCTGTGTTGTGGCAGTTTTGCATTCCCCTTGGCATGCCTTTGGCAGCTGCAGTGTGCCTGGAGCTCTGGGCTCTGTGGTTTCTGAGACGCTAACCCTAGGCGTAACCCTAACCCTAACCCTAGGCTGGAAATTTGACATAGGTCTGGGTGTGACAACAATGAAAATTCCATGGAGGCAGATGAGTTGTTGCAGTTTTGCGCTCCCTTTGGGATGCCTTTGGCAGCTGCAGTGTGCCTGGAGGTCTGGGCTCAGTGGTTTCTGATATGCTAACCCTAGGCGTAACCCTAACCCTAGGCAGGGAAAAGGGGACTTGGGCATTGGGTGGCCAGAGTAAAAAGGCATGAGGCAGCTGTGTTTTGCAGTTTTGCACTCCCCTTGGCATGCCTTTGGCAGCTGCAGTGTGCCTGGAGCTCTGGGCTCTGTGGTTTCTGAGACGCTAACCCTAGGCGTAACCCTAACCCTAACCCTAGGCTGGAAATGGACCTAGGGCTGGGTGTGACCACAATGAAAAGCCATGGAGGCAGGTGTGTTGTTGCAGTTTTGCGCTTCCCTTGGGATGCTTTGGCAGCTGCAGTGTGCCTGGAGCTCTGGGCTCATTGGTTTCTGAGACGCTAACCCTAGGCGTAACCCTAACCCTAACCCTAGCTGGAAAGTGGACATGGGCTTGGTGGCAAAATGAAAATGCCAGGAGGCAGGTGTGTTGTTGCAGTTTTGAGCTCCGCTTGGGATGCTTTGGCAGCTGCGGTGTGCCTGGAGCTCTGGGCTCAGTGGTTTCTGAGACGCTAACCCTAGGCCTAACCCAACCCTAACCCTAGGCAGGGAAAGTGTTTGGGCATGAGGTGGTCCTGGGTACAAAGCCATAGAGGCAGCTGTGTTTTGGCAATTTTGAGCTCCCCTTTGCATGTCTTTGGCAGCTGCGTTGTGCCTGGAGCTCTGGGCTCTGTGTTTTCTGAGATGCTAACCCTAGGCGTAACCCTAACCCTAACCCTAGGCAGGGAAAAGGGGACTGGGGCATGGGGTGGTCTCGGTTACAAAGCCATAGAGTCAGCTGTGTTGTGACAGTTTTGCATTCCCCTTGGCATGCCTTTGGCAGCTGCAGTGTGCCTGGAGCTCTGGGCTCTGTGGTTTCTGAGACGCTAACCCTAGGCGTAACCCTAACCCTAACCCTAGGCTGGAAAGTGGACATAGGGCTGGGTGTGACAACCATGAAAATGCCATGGAGGACAGCTGTGGCGTTGCAGATTTGCACTCCCCTTGGGATGTCCTTGGCAGCTGCAGTGTGCCTGGAGGTCTGGGCTCTGTGGTTTCTGAGACGCTAACCATAGGCGAAACCCTAATCCTAGGCTGGAAAGTGGACATAGAGCTGGGTGTGACAACAATTAAAAAGCCATGGAGACAGCTGTGGCGTTGCAGTTTTGCACTCCCTTTGGGATGTCTTTGGCAGCTGCAGTGTGCCTGGAGCTCTGGGCTCAGTGGTTTCTGAGACGCTTACCCTAGGCGTAAGTCTAACCCTAGGCTGTAAAGTGGATATAAGGCTGGGTGTGACAAAAATGAAAAAGCCATGGAGGCTGCTGTGTTGTTGCAGTTTTGCACACCCGTTGGGATGCCTTTGGCAGCTGCAGTGTCCCGGAACTCTAGGCTCTCTGGTTTCTAGGACGCTAACCCTAGGCGTAACACTAACCCTAGGCTGGAATGTGGACATATGGCTGAGTGTGACAAAAATGAAAACGCCATGGAGGAAGCAGTGTTGTTGCAGTTTTGCGCTTCAGTTGGCATGCCTTTGGCAGCTGCGGTCTGCGTGGAGCTCTGGGCTCTATGGTTCCTGAGACGCTAACTCTAGGTGTAACCCTAACCCTAACCCTAGGCTGGAAATTGGACATAGGGCTGGGTGTGACAGCCATGAACATGCCATGGAGGCAGGTGTGTTATTGCAGTTTTGCGCTCCCCTTGGGATGCCTTTGGCAGCTGCTGTGTCCCTGGAGTTCTGGTCTCTGTGGTTTCCGAGATGCTAACCCTAGGCTTAATACAAACCCTAACCCTTGCTAGGAAAGTGGACGTAGGCTTTTTGTGGCCAGAAGGAAAAGCCATGGAGGCAGCAGTGTTGTTGCATTTTTGAGCTTCAGTTGGCATGCCTTTGGCAGCTGCGGTGTGCCTGGAGCTCTGGGCTCTATGGTTTCTGAGACGCTAACCCTAGGCGTAACCCTAACCCTAACCCTAGGCAGGGAAAGGGCTCTTGGGCATGGTGTGGTCCTGGGTACAAAGCTATAGAGGCAGCTGTGTTTTGGCAGTTTTGCACTCCCCTTGGCATGCCTTTGGCAGCTGCAGTGTGCCTGGAGCTCTGCGCTCTGTGGTTTCTGAAACGCTAACCCTAGGCGTAACCCAAACCCTAACCCTAGGGTGGAAAGTGGACCTAGGGCTGGGTGTGACAACAATGAAAATGCAATGGAGGCAGGTGTGTTGTTGCAGTTTTGCGCTCCCCTTGGTATGCCTTTGGCAGCTGCAGTGTCCCTGGAGTTCTGGGCTCTGTGGTTTCTGAGACGCTAACCCTAGGCATAACCCTAACCCTAAGCCTAGGCTGGAAGATGGTCATAGGGCTGGGTGTGACAAAAATGAAAAAGCCATGGAGGCTGCGGTGTTGTTGTAGTTTTGCGCACCCCTTGGCATGCCTTTGGCATCTGCTGTGTGCCTGGAGCTCTAGGTTCTGTGGTTTCTGATATGCTAACCCTCGTCATAACCCTAACCCTAACCCTAGGCTGGAAATTGGACATAGGGCTGGGTGCGACAGCAATGAAAAGCCATGGAGGCAGGTGTGTTGTTGCAGTTTTGCGCTTCAGTTGGGATGTCTTTGGCAGCTGCAGTGTGCCTGGAGCTCTGGGCTCTGTTGTTTCTGAGAAGCTAACGCTAGACTTAACCCTAACCCTAACCCTAGGCAGGGAAAAGCGGCCTTGGGCTTGGGGTGGTCCCAGATAAAAAGGTATGGAGGCATCTGTGTTGCAGTTTTGCGCTCCCCTTCGGATATCTTTGGCACCTGCAATCTGCCTGGAGCTCTGGGCTCTGTGGTTTCTGAGACGCTAACCCTAGGCGTAACCCTAACCTTAACCCTAGGCTGGAAATTTGACATAGGGCTGGGTGTGACAACAATGAAAAAGCCATGGATGCTGGTGTGTTGCTGCAGTTTTGCGGTCCCCTTGCTGCTGTGCTGATGCGTCGAATGCACTTCCCTCCTCTCCGAGCCGGGGGGGAAGGCAGGCGGGGCTAACTCGGAGCACAGCAGCAGCTAGCAGCTAGGGGCACTACCCTGATCTGTCAAGGACATCTGGGCAGTGCCTTCAGCCGGAAGCAGCAACAGTATCGAAAGGAGCGGCAAAGGGGAGTAGCCAGAGAGAAAAGAGGGTCTGAACACGCCAGGTGTAGTCCAGTGATTTTATTGTATCATTGTTTCCACAGAATCCAGCGGGAAAAGACAAGGACAAAAGGGGAGAAGCAGTATATAAAGGGGTGTACAAGAACCAATCGGGAGAAACTGAGGAGGGGAATTCAACATGACTGACACCGGTGGCAACAAGTGATACACAAACAAAGGAGGGGCTCGGGGCGCCTGCCCAATCACCCCCTGTGGAAGGGAGAAGTTTCTGGAAGGATGGGGGGGTTTCAGGAGATGAACGGGGCTCTGGAGGTGGGGAAAATATAACGGAAAGGGGCAGTTGCCAGGGGAACGGGGGTGGAGACAAGGGCTTGGCAGCGAGCCCAGACAGGGAGGACACCATTTGAGGCAAAGGGGGAACCAGGACTGAACCATCGAACTGGGTATAGGGTTGTAACTGGGGGAAGCATCACAAAAGGAGAGAACAATACAAAACAGGGGAGATAACTCAATTGGGAACTGAACACACACCACAACACCTTGGGATGTCTTTGGCAGCTGCAGGGTGCCTGGAGCTCTGGACTCTGTTGTTTCTGAGACGCTAACGCTAGACTTAACCCTAACCTTAACCCTAGGCAGGGAAAAGGGGCCGTGGGCTTGGGGTGGTCCCGGGTAAAAAGGTATGGAGTGCAAAACTGCAACTCTGTTGTTGCAGTTTTGCACTCCCCTTGGGATGCCTTTGGCAGCTGCGGTGTGCCTGGAGCTCTAGGCTCTGTGGTTTCCGAGATGCAAACCCTAGGCTTAATACAAACCCTAACCCTAGCTAGGAAAGGGGACGTAGGCTTTGTGTGGCCAGAAGGAAAAGCCATGGAGGAAGCAGTGTTGTTGCAGTTTTGCGTTTCAGTTGGCATGCCTTTGGCAGCTGCGGTGTGCCTGGAGCTCTGGGCTCTGTGGTTTCTGAGACGCTAACCGTAGGCATAACCCCAACCCTAACCATAGGCTTGAAAGTGGACCTATGTCTGGGTGTGGCCAGAAGGAAAATGTATGGAGGCATCTGTGTTGTTGCAGTTTTGTACTCTCCTTGGGATGTCTTTGGCAGCTGCGGTGTGCCTGGAGCTCTGGGCTCTCTGGTTTCTGAGACGCTAACCCTAAGCGTAACCCTAACCCTAACACTACTCTCATTGGGATGTCTTTGGCAGCTGCGGTGTGCCTGGAGCTCTGGGCTCTCTGGTTTCTGAGACGCTAACCCTAAGCGTAACCCTAACCCTAACACTAGCTAGGGAAGTGGACATTGTGTTTGTGTGGCAAGAAGGAAAAAGCCATGGAGGCAGCAGTGTTGTTGCAGTTTTGCGCTTCAGTTGGCATGTCTCTGGCAGCTGCAGTGTGCCTGGAGCTCTGGGCTCTGTGGTTTCTGAGACGCTTACTATTGGTGTAACCCTAACCCTAAACCTATGCAGGAAAGGGCGCCTTGGTGTCGGAGGGGTCCTGGGTAAAAAGCCATGGAAGCATTTATATTTTTGCAGTTTTGCGCTCCCCTTGGGATGCCTTTTGCAACTGCATTGTGCCTGGAGCTCTTGGCTCTGTGGTTTCATAGATGTTAAACTTAGGCGTAAACCTAACCCTAACCCTAGGAAGAAAGGGGGCTTTGGGCTTGGGGTGGTTCCTGGTAAAATGTCCTGGAGGCAGCTGTGCTGTTGCAGTTTAGCGGTCTCCTTGGGATGCCTTTGGCAGCTGTGGTGTGCCTGGAGCTCTGCGCTGTGTGGTTTCTGAGACGCTAATCCTTGACATAACCCTAACCCTAACCTTTGACAGGAAAGGGGGCTTTGGACTTTGGGTGGTCCTGGGGAAAATGCCTCAGAGGTCACCATGTTGTGGCAGTTTTTTGGTCCCCTTGGAATGCCTTTGGTAGCTGCGGTGTCCGTGGAGCTCTGGGCTCTGTGGTTTTTTCATCCTTAACCCTGGGTAGAACCTTTACCTTAATCGGAACCCAACCCATGGCAGAATAGTGAAAGCAGCCTAATGTTAATTTTGGTATAAAGGAGATATATGCTGTGGTTGCTATGTTGTGGCTGTTCCGTGTTCCGTTTTTCATGCCTATTGCAGTTGCAGTGTGCTTGGATTTCTGGGCTTTCGTGTTTTCAGAACCCTGACCCTTGGCAAAATCTTCAGGGCATTCAAAGCAGATATGTCTTAGGTTGGCTCAAGGGAGAAATGTGCAGGGGGGGCCATGTTGTAGCCGTTCTGTGTTCACCTTGGCTGGCCTTTTGCAGCTGCAGTGTGCTTTTATCTCTGGGATTTGGGGTTTTCAGATCCGTAACCCTTGTTTGAACCCTAACCCTAGGCTGAGCAGTCAAAGCAGCCTAGGCTTAAGTTGGCTCAAAGGAGAAATGTGCGAAGGGAGCCTTGTAGCAGTTCTGTGTTCCCCCTGGCATGTCTTTTGCAGCTGCAGTGTGCTTGGAGGTCTGGGCTTTGTGGTTTTTAGGACCATAACTAATGTCTGCTACTGTAATCCGTTCATAATAATGCCAATGTGTTTTTTTTTTCCATGGCAGTTAATCTTACCATGAAACAAATGTATGTGTATTAAACAATTTAAAAAACTTCTTAATTTTCTAATAATTTTTGGCATTTTTAAGATTTTGGAGTAATATTTTGTTTCTTTTGTAATAATTTTTAGTTTAACATATTATCACATGCCCCTTTGTGTTTGACAATATTTTAATTCTACTTTTTGGTATATAGCAAAATTATATTTTGGATTATTTCTGATGGTAAACTTACTCCACTCATTGTCCTAAATAAAAAATTATATCACGCTCATTTCCTTTATAAATTATGTGGCATGATTTCCTGTCTTTGTGAGGTTATTGACTTTAAGGACTTGGCAAACATCTTGAGGACCCGTCATCAGTGTTTTTAAATTTAATGTCTACTTATAGATGAACTGCTTTTTGTGGAAATGTATCTCATTCTGCAATTTCATGGACAGTATTATGCTCTTGCTGAAAGCACCGCCACATAGGTAATTTTTTGTACCTGAGATTCATAACAGCTATTTACAATAGTAGCATTCTTTAGGCCACGTAAAGAAAAAGAAATATACAACTCCAACTTTAATTGAACTTAGAAAATGTAATTGTTGTATAAGCTAGTGAGACTGCATCTACCACTACTTTATTCAAGAGGACAGACTAAGTTCTGTCTGCATTTACCGTCACTTTTCCAACAGCAGTTACTAACTGCAGTAGTGTTTGGTCAAATGAAATGCGCCTATTGCTACGCTACATAATGGAAGGTAGATATGTTCAACCTGTATATACTAATAGTCTTTTGGGGTAATACTGCTACACAGATATTAACAAGGAGCAATATTGACTTCAGAGATGAAATTCCTTTTCCAATTGACCTGGCAAATCACTCTTTCTACAGGAATGGATTCTCTCTATTATAAAACCTCTTTCTCTTTCCCCCTGCATTATATCTCATCTTGGTCTTCGTTTTGGTTGAAGAGGAAAAGCTAAGTTTATTTTGTCTCATTTCCCTAGAAATATTCCCTCACCCTACACAGGTGTCTATATCATATTATTAATTTTTCTACCAAGTGCATATCCTTTATCTTCACTGACTGTAGGGGATGTACATGATTTACCAACACTATTTTTGATATCTAAAGTTATCTAGGAGAATTTCAATCATGTTATTGATCTTGTCACTATGGTGCATCTATCTGAGAATTCATAAAATACTGTCCATGAATATATTTATTGATTTTAATATATTAATGTTATTTATTATACCATTTGTTAAATGTCATGATATTGATTTCAACTTAGTACTGTAAAGGATCAGGCTGTGTTTTAGAACCTTTAATAGATAAATTGATCCTAAAAAGAGTGATGATCTTAGTCATCTTTGTGCCTTAGATATCTTTAAAAAGAGATTCCTAACTGACAGAAAGAAGCAGAAGAATTAAATTATGTTTTACCTTATTTATGTTCAACTGCTTGATTATAGGCTTAAAATCAAAGGCAGACTTGAATGTGATTTTCATATTTATGCTTGTGCTTGTTTGTGCTTGACTTTGAATTTTGTTATAGAAGTCACTGGAAAGAAGCAATAGGGAATATCACAAGGAAAAGCTAAAGTCATGTCCAGACTCTAAAATATTCAAACAACCTAACGCTGTAAACCATTTTTTCTTTTCTTGATGTGAAAGAACAGTTATACAATGCTGTTGTAACATAGGCTTTATCAAAAATGTATTCAAAATTAAATATCTGAATGCTGGCCCCAAGTGTTAAAAACAGCTTAAAATCTCAGGAGATTTTGGACCATGCAAGGTAATTTCTTACTTTTTAAATTGTAAATTTTTTTTCATTTTTGAGCCTGAATTTTCATCGTGATATATTAATTTCACATAGATGCGAAAAAACTCATACATATGAAGGCACAAAATAGTTTCCCATAGCGCAGAGACAGACTATCATTTAACTTACTGAACTTCAGGTAAATGGCTTAAGAAAAAAAAATTCAACAAGGCTGACACAGTTTTGTCTTCAAGCCAATAATTGGACTAGTATATATTAAGAGCAACATAATTATGAGTTGCAGATCATGTGCTCATTTCAAAATGTATTAGACATCATCTGTATTGCATGTGATACTGCCCTTCTGCATTTTATTGATAAAAGCTAAAGGAGAACCAAAATGCAAAAAAGGAAAGGAAGCTGACATCTCCAGAATTAAGGGAGTAGTCTTTGTCGTGCCATACACATGCCATCCAGCACTCAGTACAATAAAGAGGAAGTTGGAGGAAGACCTTACTTCCCATCAAAGTTTGATTTAAATATACGTTTATGATTTTCTTCATGAAAATGAGGAAATAAAGGGTAAATCAAGCCATTTAAATATTGCACAAGTATCATGTTAATCATTGTTTAGTCTTGTGTTTGACAGGAACATACATGTTTTGATAACATAGGTCTGTAATAAACTTAGAGGGACCCCACTGAACTTGCTTGAGATTCCTGCCCTTCCAGGTGAAATATTAAAGAGCAGTGGTAAACCACTCCTGGGTGAATCCCTGAAGTACAGATGGAGACAGCAGGTCTGGTGATCCTCTAGCATGGACTGAGTTCTGCAGTGCCTGCATTGCATTTTTGTGCTTCTGCACAGGTGCTTGGTATCTAATGGTTGTCAAGGTAACAAAGATGAATTTACTCCTTGCATTTAATTTGTGGTTGTTTCTGGCTTCTGCCTGGCACTGAGGAGAGTCTCAAACCCCTCTTCCTGCTATGAGGTGGAGCATCCCCCTGAAGATATATCCATGAATGAGGAATCCTCAGAATGACATTTTTTGATTGGCTTTTAATAAAGACAGTTTACACCAGAGATGCATATCTTTAAGTCACTTTCATTCCAATTAACTTGGACATCTGAAACAGTTTGTATTGTAGTTAACAAAAGTCCATTCATATTAATGGAAAAAACCAGACCTTTAGGAGGTTGTGATAATCCATTTTTACAGAGACACTTGAGTCATCTTTAGCTAGTGCCTCTACTTTAACCAAGAGTGAGCGTAAACCAGATAGTTATTCTTTGGTTCTGCAGAGGTATTGAGGTAAAAACCTATATTAGATCTATAGCCATCTGAACAAGTGTCCTTCTTTGTCCTACTGTTTATCTTGGTATCAATAAATACTTAGTTACTTTTTGAGGATGTGTAACAGATTCAGAGAAATCTATCCAGAAGAAAAGAGCAGTTCAGAACAAAACCCCTTGCACTGCCTGCTTTCATGTGGATTAGAACTCTCTTGTTAAAAAAAAAAAAAAGGGATTTGGGGTCTTCTGCAGATGGTATTTATCTGTCATTTTGACATATCTTGAGGAAAAACCATGAACTTGGACATTTATGTAACACACAAATCTGACATTTTTTAGCTAAGTGATTTTTTTTTTCTGGGTGTCTGCAGGTTCTAGGTGAATAGATTGTAAGCTGTTATGGAAAGGGTTTGTGGGCCTTCAGTATGGTTGAGTTACATAGGTTTAGGTACTGCCAGAGAACAAATTAATAACTCTGGTTATGGGCCCTGTACCACACTTCCAAGGATATTATATGAAGAACCATTGTTCTCTCTAGCAGCTTAAGCTTTCCTATTCTGAGAAACCAATAAATTTTAAGGTTTTAGCACATTTCAGTACAGAAATACATTCAGCAGATAATTATATACTATTCGGCAAGAATTTTCACTCTGAAGCTGCACTATGACTTGCATGCTTTCATTTGGTTTTATCACATCACTGCTACTACAAAAGGTCAGAATGGAGCAAAACATCTCTTCTATTGCTCCACATTCCTGACACATTTGTCCATTAAAAAGCCAGCATTCAGGAGAATGCTGTTTTTGTGTTATGGAACAGACCTGTTAAATTACACAGATTACAGCTGGTGAAAATATAATATTTTCTCTAGAACATCTCAGTGTACATGGATTTCTACGCATTAATTTGAAAAAGAAAAAAAAAAGAAAGTAACGAAACAGCCAAGGTTCTTAATTAGTTTTTTTTTTTTTTTTTTTTTGGTTTTTGTTGTTCTTTTGTGGGGTTTTTTTGTGATATAACAGCATCTTTTTTCTAGACTTTTGCTGTTTGGATTGCATTTTCAGACCTCATTAAAAATATAACCACCAATTTTGATAGTTTGGTCATATTCAACATATTTAATACATATAGCCATCAATAGTTGTGAAAAGCATGATAAAATGAGAAATTGCTATGCAATTATAGAAGGCAATGAAAGCTAGAAGAGCTTTTTAAAATCCAGAGAATAGTATATCCAGAACTTTAGTACTAATTACATTTTTCTGGCTTCACATTTTAGACCTTAACAGTATGTATATGTACAGACAGTAGTTTTGCAATGTTTGTGACATGCTATAACCTTTTATGACATCTCTTTCTTTCCAGGCATCCATCTTAGAATAACTTCATGAAAAGTTTACAGATGACAAAGCCCCAGACATTTTATCAAATTACATTCAGAACCAGATCAAGATGTCCTGGAAAACAAAGTCCATCACATTTCTAAGGTTATATATATATATAATATATATATATATATATATATATATATATATATATATATATATACATATATCCAACTGTTACCCAGCATATGTGATGATTTTCATAAGCCTGAAGACATCCAAAACTTTTACATGGTGATGGCTGATTGAACATGGTGTAAATAATTTACAGCCTCTGGAACCATAAATGGAGGCTACTCGAGAGAACCTGAAGCATTGGAAATCTATTTTCACATTCTACTGCCCTGCCTTGTGCCTTCTCCAGTGCTCTGATTTGGGTCTTCACTTGTTTTTCATGCATATTACTTCATTGAAGCATCATTATTTTAGATGAGAAAGTTACTCTATTTCAGGAAACTTTTATCTTACTTCAGAGGAAAGAAATAATTTATATGCACATTCTGGGACTGTAATAGAAGGGAGAATCTAACACTGTTGGTGAGTAAAGACTGCCCTACCAAAAGAGGTTTAAACTTCAGATGTCTGTTTGTTTTAGGAGAGGGCTTAAGCTCTTTTGAAAACCCCAGTAACTTTAGACAATGTGGCTAAGAATATACAGTTTCAGCTTCTCAGGAATCTATAATTTTCTCTCAGATTCTATATGTACTTGAATATGGTGAATGTCTATGCCTGGTTTTATTGCATATTGTCTCTGAAGTTACTGACTTTATTGTATAATTTAAACTTTATTTTCTGGTTAGTATAAAAACATCAGAAAAGACATTTGATTATTTCTTTACATAAAGCTGTGTTCACTATCAGAGTAGCTAGAATTTACAGACAAATATGAAGTACAATTTCAATAAAGATTTTTTATTACTTTTTCCTTTGCCAAATGGCTGTTGCTGAACAAAGTACATGTAGCATATGAAATACACTCCTCAATGATATTAGACTTCAAACTACCTCATGATTCGGAGAAAAATCCCAGCACACAACTCTTTTGTTGAAGGAAAACCAGATCTTTTTTGATATTTTAGCAATCATATATTAAAAACATGCACTTTGCACCTTATCAAATCAATAATTCTGGGGTTCATAGTGAATATGAAAAGGAAGGAATTTAAACATAGTTAAAGAGTAAATGTAAAGCACATAGCATGCCTTGCATAAACATTATGGAAGAGAATACTGTTCTCTCTGTAATAATAGCACATCTTGAAAAACGGCTTCCAAAATTTTCTAGGTTTTTGTTACTGACCATTTCCTTTAAGCAGATGCATTTTAAGTAGTTTTACTTGGTTGGACTTGTCACAGAGTTTTTTTTACATTTTGTTAAGTGCAGTCTTCAGATCAAAATAGCAAGATCTTTCTGTACACTCCTGAAAGAGACGTGCCATTTACCTGGCACTCTGATGTGTAAATGAGACTCAGTGAATGACAGTAAAGTTTGTGTGCTATCTGTAAGATATATGTGGGTAGAAGACAGCTACATAAGGTCATTTTGAAGGGAAATATTAATAAAATATAGGCATAAGCTGAGGTAGCTTTCTCACTACTTATGTCTCTGATAAAGATGATAATAAACAACTCACAATTAAATAAAGCTACATTCAGCCATGCAGCTGCTACGTCTCCCATGAGTGTTCTACACCTTGTTCATGCCTCAAAACACATGAATATGGTTTCAATGGCTCCTTAGGCTCATGGCCACTCTTCTTCACTAGAGAAGCTGGAATATTCTTGGATAATCTGGTGTACAAATTCTGCCTGTCATCTGTAAAGCTGAGGATTCACTCAGCAAGTTCCTTACACGGGTTTAGGTTTTTTAATATCCTGAGGCACGTGCACAGGAGGAACATGACAACATGGTCAGGAGTTTAAACAGCAAACTTTTACTGGCAAACTTTAGAAAATAATGGTACTTGGCAAATTTTAAAGCAACATTGAAATAAAGCATTTCAGTGACAGCAAATTCTAACCCACACTACTTTAAGCTAGCCAGATTTTGAGTAGCAGAAATTAGGAGAAGAAAGAATTTGTGTGAGAACGAGAGAGAGAGAGAGAGAGGGGGAGAAAAGACAGAGGGGGCAGAGAAAGATTCATAATCACTGCTTGAATTCCAGAATTATCTTGGCTACTAGAAAATAAAAACGATGTGCTATGCCAGTGCAAGCCTTTGTGCAAGGGCTTTTGTCTTTTTTGATCTCCTGGGGCTCTCCAGGTGGTCCTTCTGGTGTGCCAGGGGCTGACAGCCATTCTGGGCTGGATTAGAGTGTCCAAGGGCAGTCTGTGGAGCAGTGCACCATGACACTCTTTGCAGAGCTTGTCACTGCCCACCCCTCCATGCACACACACTTCAGTTTTTTTAAGCCAGTAATAATTTTTTCTATCTCTCACACCAACTTTTATAACATCTCTGTACATGTTCCCTTTTCCTTCACTGTATTTTTCATGGTCATGTTAGAAATTTATTCTCCTTTTTCTTCTCTGTATTCTGTCTTTTGTATCTGAATCTGTGGCTAATGTGGAATTGTTCTGTGTGAAAACTGTCTCCTATAGCTATCACTGTAGACTTTAAACCCTTTGACTTTTTGAAATCAGTATTTTTATGTCCAATATCCATTATATGTCTAATGATTTATCAATATGATGTTATAAGCTTTAGAAAAGAACTTTGCAGAACATTTTACTGTCTGAATTAAAGTATTCTTCTGGAAAAAAATAAAAATGGCTTTGGTCAGATGTGTCTGTATTTTTCTTCTGAAATCAGCGCACTAGGGGTCTCTTCATATATGGCACGTCTTTGATTCTTCATATCTGGAGACAAGCTCACTACTACATTCCCTTTTTTTGATTAGGGAATGAGCAGAAACTTCTGAGACGGTCACACCAGTACCAACCCAGTGGGAGAGGAATGAAATCCCACTCCTCTCCCATTTCCCTCTGCTTGTCAGTGTCAAATATCATCAGGTAAAGATCTATGGGTTGGCAAGTTCTTAAACCATTTAACATGCCACATAGGGATAAGATCATAGTGATCATATTTGCTTGTTAATGAGCAATATTCCTTGCAGAATCCAAAATGAATGATATTTTGCATACCACATCTGAAGTCCTTTGAAGAAAGACAAAAAATCAGTTACCAATATTTAGTAGCATCAATTACATGGCTTTAATTCTTTATTAGTTAAATATTAGCCAGGGCTGATATTGGCTGACAAAAGTCATTCTGTTTTGTTGATGTTAATCCATCATTAGCTTTCTTCTCATTCTGTGGTTTCCTCAGTGTTGCAACACTAACTAAAAACCAGTGTTAGTGAGTCAGTGTGTTATTCAGACACCATATTCAGAATCTTTTCAAGTACGCAGCAAAACCTGCTAGTTTTGGAGGTACTTTCAGAGCTTTTATTGACTTACAGAAAATCTGGACAAGAAAGGTTCTTTATCAATGAAATATAAAACAAAATTTACAAAAAAATTGCATTTAATGTAAATATAAATATATTTAGATATAGATATATCCATATATATATATATATAAAATGAGTGTTAGAAATCATAGCAACAGTAGTGAAGTTCATCAAATGCATCATCTTCCACACTTTCTAGATATTTAAAAACTGAGGTTTTATTCTCCTGCTCTTATTTTAAATCAGGTCTTGACTTCATATTGCTATAAACCCACTTCATATCTACTACAATAATATAAAAGTTCAAGTGTGACAGTTTTATGCTAAGATAAAGCAATTAAATTAAAAGAAATATGTGGTGCAAGGTTTTTAAAACCATCTTGACATATTTAGGTACAGAAAAAAAATTGTATCTCCAAAATACTCAATTTCTAAAGCACACTGCAAGAAATTGGTGAAATTATACAAATCTTAGTATTATTTTGAGTGTATTCTCAATAAATCCCAAACATATAGGTCCTTTTGTGCCTAAAAGCAGAATTTGAGCTAATTTTTATTTAAATAAAAGTATTTCATGGTATTCCTTAAGACTGTGTTCAGTTCTACAACCTTTAATAAATATAGATTTGCATAATATACCTTTCAAGAAGACTTCTTATTTTGGAATACACCTTCTTCTTTTAAAGTATTATTAATTGTTCATCTTAGGAAAATCACAGGTTTATTGTAGTAGGACAATCCTTCCTTCTTTTGCGGTTAAATTCTTGTTAGGAATTAATATCCTTATTTTCCAAATGAGAGTCATGATCTACAGTCTGATGTCCTACACATCTAAAGGGACTTGGCAAAGTTTTCTCATTCAAGAAATGATTGAAGAAGCCATAAGCTATGTCACCAACTTCACATTAGGTAAAGATCAATGATGCTATATAATTCCAGCCAAGTGTTTTCACTGAGTGACAGGTGACAAGAGCAGAATAGCAAAAAAAATCTTGCAAACACACAGTAATGAAATACGTGGCAAAACTGTAAACTGCTACCTTTGTAGGCAATGTGATAAGTTAGGTATGTATTGTGAATAATTTGTGTTGAAAATTAAAATATTAAACTGTGGGTCACTTGATATTTCTGAGCAATAAGCAATTTAGCTGATTATAAATAAATGTCCTGGCTCTATTTGGAATATGATATGCTCCATAGTGTGAAATAGTTTGGTCCAACAAGTCATATGCTACAGATTGAATGTATGACACTTATTTTCTTCTCTACATAAACCCTCTCTCATAATGAAATAGAAAGCATTGTTTACCAAGAATTATTATAATTTCTTTTTCAAATAAATAAAGAGGAAAAAAAGGACAGGGGTGGGGAGAAAGAAGAAATTTAAAAGAAAAATATTATTTCCCCTTCCAAACCGGACGTAGCTTGTCTGG
Source organism: Serinus canaria (assembly GCF_022539315.1). Classification (NCBI taxonomy): domain Eukaryota; kingdom Metazoa; phylum Chordata; class Aves; order Passeriformes; family Fringillidae; genus Serinus; species Serinus canaria. The sequence goes on from NC_066313.1 coordinate 57,103,582, forward strand.
TAGCAAAGGTAAGAGTTAAAGGTGTGGCAAGTGGGATTTGATTTGAAGTATAAAATGACAGCTAATAGAGTGTAAATATCACTGAGAGTGTTAATATACCCTAGTATTTCACAAAATAGCACCTAGAGAACTAATACTAAAAGAACTCTGGTAAAGTTAATTAAGAAAGGGAAAGGTAACCATCTATTCTATTTTAACAAATGATTTGATGAATGGTTCCCAAATAACAATACAGTGAGTAAATCTAGTTTCACTGAAAAGTCTGTATTTGACTAATTCCTTCATCTTAAAAAAGGGGAAAATTCACACTTTTACTTTTTAGGCAAGTGCTTAAAATATTTGGTTTCCAGGAAATAGGAAGCACAGACTCAGGTGTGTTATCCAGTCTAGTTCAGAAAATGGATTAGATTTGAGGCTGTCCATATCTTAATTGAAGATATCTAATTTTTTTTCCCAAAAAGTAGGGAAAAACAGCAGTGACACCTTCAACTAGATCAGGCTCCTCGGGCTCCTGCCATTCAACCTGGTCTTGAACATTTCCAGGGATGGGGCATCCACAGCTGTTCTGGGCAGCCTGTTGCACTGGATAATGAAGTTGAAGAAAACACTCTATTTTGGTGCCTACAATGCCTAAAAATGATTTTTGGGAAAGATATGGTTGTCTGAAGATAGTGCTCAATCCCTTGAAATGCTAACCAAGACATGGGAATATCTAGAATGTAATATCAGGACTTTTAGCAAACATGTCTTTCTGGAGGTGCTCAAGAGGCATGTGGCTGGGTGATATGGAATGGTGGTTTAGGTGTTACAGTGGACCGCTGGTCATCTTGAAAATCTCTTCCAGCCGTGGTGATTCTATGATTCTATGGTTCCATGATTCTGGGATCTATGATTCTGGGATCTTCCCACCTGAATAGTGATCCAAGAAAAGGGATAAAAACTAATTAGTGCAGTATGACAACTTTAACAGCATCATTATTAATATTAAAATTTTTCTACATAAATATCTTCTTTCTGTAATAATTACTTTTGATTAAAAATAATTCTTGATCAAGACAAGTCTGCATGGAATGGATCTGACAAGCTGTAGTCCTGAGCCCTTGCAAACTCAGTAAAGAGCTTATGGACTTGTAAACTGGAAATATGATATTACACGGATACAGAATTATAGGTCAGGATTCTACCCATGACCTGCCTCTTTCTCACCCATTGAGCAGAGACTGAAATTTGAAAATTTGAGTCTAATTCACCAACATGTGTGGACTGCTCTGATAATGCAGAATAACGAAGAACTGATTATTCATCCTTCCAGGAAGGACTGTATTGCAAGTTGAAGAGGTTGAAGCAAGCAGTGTGCTGGTAGTTCTGACTTGCATGTACCAGACACAAAATAAATTACCCGTATAAAAGCTATGAATATGGTCAAACAACACTAGTGCAAACACGTTTCAGGTGCTGACGAAGCACCAGATTTGTCATTGAAAAGTCAGTCTTCCTTGAGAACAGATATCTAAAAGAATATATTATTTTATTTCAGTTTGCCAAAGTGCTGAAGTGATGGGTTATTTAGTCTGCATTTTCCCAGATATGGCTGTTGAATAATTTTCAGAAAGTTGTTTTCCTTGGTAGTCCCAGCACGCTCTACAGAGGCAGACAAGCACAATCACATTTTCACAACTTTATACTACTGAAGCCACTAGATATATTGCAATGAGACTCCCACCATAAAATACAGGGGAACTTGTGTTCTGTTTTTTGTATCAAGAAATGAGAACACCTATAAACATCTTGAAATAACAAATTAAGAAAAATAGATTGCCTTATAAAATATTCATGCAGTCCTTTCATAGGAAGACAAGTCAGTGATTTGCAGAAATTAGAAGGAATTCATATTCCTGAATAATAATAAATAAAAAAAGGACAAACCTAGACAATTACTCTGTAAGTGCTTCAATGTAAAAAACTGCATCACTCTCCCTTCAAAAAATTGCTCTGAGCAATATGGTAATGAGCCAATATGGAGGCCAAAAGTAATAGTCCTTTTTTCATGATGTCATAGGAAACTAAGAGAACTCAGTAGAGTTAGTAAAAACTAAACTTGTATGTCTGTGTCTTTCATGTTGTAGCAGTAGCTTATTATACAAATTCATGAATCTGAAAAAGTAAAATCTGCTAGTATTATAAAGAAGAAAAGGAAAAAACTTTTGAAAATAAATGATGCTTCTAAACAAAACTTAGCTACTCATATTAAGAATAGCAAAAAAAAAAATGCAGTATCTGGCACTGTTTTAAGAATGACAGTTTCTAATAATTATTTATAATGGTGATAAAAAAAAAGTGTGAAAATCTTTTAACTCTCTTTTATTACTTTATTCTTGTGTTAATAAGAAGTGGTCTTGGTCTAAAAAAACTTTCATTTTTTTTCCAGAATCAGGATTTAATAGTGTCTTCTTGATGCAGAATAGAGCTGAATGTGAAGAAAGGCATTGGATTGAAGAAAAGGAAAGGAGAGAGGGTTCTCTCTCGCACTCTCTGAAACGAACCTGTAAAGTCTTTATATTTTAGTTCTATTTGTTTGAACATTAAAGAAAATATGGTCATGATAAAATTTTGCTAAGTATCACATCCTGAGTTAGGTTAATACCTTCAGTTTTGCCAGCTTTAAGACAAAGTGAAAAGTTACAACAGTTCTTTGGAAGATCCATAAGAGGATCATCCTGGCAAGATGAATATGTTATTTGCGGCTTGTTAACAAAGCCTTTTAGTTGTTTTTTTTTTTAATATTGGTTTGGTCATTAGGATTGACATAGGTGGATGGAAGAGTTAACAGGAAAGCCCAAGAAGCCATTTAATATAATATGGATTGCATAACAGGCAGTTCATAAATGAATATTTGAGTCCAGTTTTTATGTCTGTGTTTGTGTATAGCCATACATTTACTGGTCTTCACAGTTCCATGAATTTTGTCCAATTTCTTAATAGCATTTTAAATAAGGCCTTTATAATAAAAAAAATGCAATTAATTTCCCAATTTGTTTAATAATAGCTTTAAATATTCCTGTATTACCTGATCCTCCAATCAGTCTTCATTGTGCTGACTTTTCCCCTTTACATTTTTAAAAAATATTTTTAGAATAATGGGAGATCGAAAGTTGTGGCCATTGCTTAAATATTGAATACCTTTCTTGACTTTTACAAAGAGAATGTCACAACATTAGATGTACTACTCCATCATCCAAAATCAGTTGATTTATACTTTTGTTCATTTATTTATGTTTTGCATGAATTAAAAATGATACCTCATCATCCTTTTGAAGAAAGACTATTGTTTCTTCGTAGTTTCGTTACTGGGCATTTACCGTGTTATATAAACCTTCCTCTAATGAATGGAAAGGAGAAAAAAATAAAATATAAGAGGGAAGCACAAAAATGTCTTATAGTTTTGTTAACCAAACCATAGGCAAAACCCACTGGTTATCATGACAAACTGTAACTCTTGTTTTATCTAGTGACATGCATTCAGGTAAAACAATGTTTGAAATCTAAACATGTTTTACAACATTTTCTTTTTAATAGACTACTATTTAACACAGAACATCCTAGTGTTTCTGTGGATGTCAGAATTTTTTCCCTGCCTTAGAATTGTGAATTTTTGCAAAAAAAAACTGAAAGATATTCTTATATAATTTTGTTAATGTCTTCAATACTATATTAGATCAATGACTCATCTGGTATCCACTCCACAGAAACCATAAATGGAGAATCCCAGAGAATCCACTACATTAATATAATAAGCATTTTCTTCAAGCTTATAGTGGTTTACACCTCAGATATGTCCTGGGCCAGAGAAGGTGCCCTTGGATATATCTTTCAGCAGATATTTAATGAATTAGGTTATTAAAATTAAAAATACTACCCATTTAATCTTTTATTAAATAAAGGTGAAAGAAAATAATGCAGTGTATTTGTATGGTAAGGATAGAGAAAAGAGAGATTTTTTTGTGTTGGGGAGCACCACAGAAAGAGAAAAAGTTAAAAAGACAAATTCAAAGGCCATATTATCGAATCTTTTTTCAGAAACACAATATAATGGACAAAGTCTAGTCAGGTTTAGTATCCAACATATTCACAAGAAAATTAAAGATTAAAGAATAATATTTCAGGGAAGTATGTCTGCAAGCAATTATAGGTAAGTCAATAAGGCAAAATCAAAGGAATAGTTCACAGTTCTCCATACATCTCCAAGGAACAGTCCCAAACAAATAACTTCACAAAAACTGTGGATTCTGTATTCATCTTATGCTTCAGTGTTAGACAAACTGTTGAGATGAAAGGCTATTATCTTGTACAATATGCATGATTTACCTATATGCTAAATTTCTGTGGGTTTTGTTGGGCTTTTTATTCATTTTTTAAACAATTACTTTAATAGAAATATTTACAATTCAAATTTCTCTTTTCATCATTTTTTAACTTTAGGGTGAATTTTATCAACATGCAAATCAATAATTCAGAACTTGCTAGAGAATGAAATATGAATTTTATAAACAAGAAAAAATGAGGTATCTTCGATATGCAGGCCTTTTTTTCTCAGCTTCCAACTCCCATGAATATCACAACAATTTGAAATGGCACTTCAAAACATTCATTAGGTTCATTACAGTTTTTATACCCTATGTTTTTTTCCATGCATCTAAACCTGCTTTTGAGATCTACTTTCTTTTTAGGACAGTGTGTTCTTATTAACTAAGGCTCTTAAAAATAGAATCAACCAGCTAATTGCCAGATATTTCAAAGTAGACATGATTGCAAAAGCAGATGAGTGTGTCATGAACTTTCCAAAAAGGTCTGCCCACTTAGCCATCAATGGATTGGATGAAAGGTACTCAGAAATCAGCCTGTAGCCGGACTAATCACATCTAGCTCTGACCTCCTAAAGGGAAGATGTCTGTAGTCACTGATGAAACACAAGTGTTTAACATCAGTGGGATGATTTACGGTTTTGAAAGGGGTCAGATTATGAAATGAGTCACTCTAAAATATCTCTCTGCTTTACTCTTCTCTTTACTCTTGACTGTCTACCCATGATGGACATCAGTTGCCTAAACACTGGAGTCAGGTGACATGTGAAATCTGCTGGACTAGCCAAAATGGTCACAGAGGAACAGAAGAAGAGCTTTGAGAGGCACCTTGTTACAGAGGCTGATGGAAGCCAACTGATATATATTAGATCACCTCAAATGACTTTGGGCTCTTTAGATGATAGAATATTCACTTTTAGAGTGGAATTGAACTTCAGATTACAGGCAGCTTCTAGTATTTCTGAGCTCCTTCTGTAGTCAAAGGATCCTCATAGCCCTTTATTCAGATACTTTTACAGGGGTATCTGTTGCCATTTGAAATGCCTAGGGGTATTTCTACTGTCCTCTAGGTGCATGGATGTTTCACTTGTCACTACCAGGTTCTTTGGGTACCTTGAATATGCTAGCACTGTTGAAGTCCTAATTCCGTCAGTTGAGTAGAGTCTTTCATAACACAGACCACTCTATTACACCTTCAAAGATTAATTTAGATTTAAGAATTCTGTTTAAATACTCACATAGCTTCAGTTGTAGCAACACAAAGTTCAGTATTTATGAACACTGTAAAAACTTAGCAGAGTGATGAGGACATACTCTGTTAATAATTATCTTAATAATTCTCAGCTGCATTTTGGCAGTATATAAAGAATATTATTTTAATTTCTTCAGGCGAATCAGTAAATTTTTTCTTAAATACCTTCATGACTAATCCTTAAAAATTCTTCCCTTTCCAAATATTCTGCTAATTATTTCTGAACACTGACATTTCTTTAGGACAATCTGCATGTCATTTTGCAGGCAAATAGAGACTTTTCTCTCTAAGCCTCAAGAAAAATTCTTGCCTGGTCCCAGACTAAGTAACTGAAGTTAGCAGGTCTATAGAATGGTGTAGAAAGTTACTGTGTTGGCAGTACGAGGTGAACAAAGTTTATTTCAGAGGTGGCAGAAACCTCGATGATTATGATGTCTTGGTCCATTAATAATGTCTACTTGACACTGTTATTTTTATAGGTTAGTCTGAACCAAACTTCCACCCTTGCATGACTGCTAGCCTTTCTACACAAATGTAATCAAAATTTTGAGACATCCATTTCCAGCCATGAATAGTGAATGAGATCTTAATTTTTTCCTTTTTTTTCTGTCTGAGAATCATTTTTTCAACAGACCACTGCATTGCAGTGATTAGAAGTTTTAAATATTTCCAGTTACTTGGAAAAAAAAATGTTTGCACAAATTTATTTATGCTTTATTACATTTTAAGAAATATTATGCACTGATTACTTTTCCATGGAAAATAAAATATTTGAAAAATGGCACAACTGTTTTGTCAAAATTAAAAAGTAGAACAAAACTACACTCAAAATTCCTTTCTCCTGAGCAGTGATTGCCCAGAGAAATGTGGAAAAAATGCAGGCCCTTTGTCTTTATTATGTCCATAGAATACATTATGTTAGCAAGAAATTTTGCCATATTAATGTCACGTAACTGAACAGTAGCCCTCAGGACTTTTCCCTGTGATGCTAACTGAATTGCTGAGAGGAACAAGTTTTGCCCAGGTAAAAAAAGGGTGAAAAATTAAGACTTATCCTTTGTTTTCTTAGCCTTTCACCAGGCTCTTAATGAAGACAAAGTGTGTGAAACAGAGACAATGAGCATTTGAAGGGGGAACAATACTTAAAGAAGACTTACAAAGGATTTTTGAGGTATATTTAATTTCAATATAACTTTGTTCTCTCTGTATTCCATCTTTTCATCTGTAGCTAAGAACAGAATTCAGGGACTCCAAAACGAAAAAAAAAAGCAAAGCAAAATGAAATATTTCTCCAAAGCTGTCTGTAAAATAACTGCTGCAATCCAAAACTTGGTTAGTGCTCACGTAACATATTATGCAGGATATACCAAGCATGCACAGTTCTAGAAAAGATATTATCATCTTAAATATATAATTTCATGTCCCACATGGATTTTAAAGGAATGCTTGTCAGATGGGATACTTTCCTGGAACCTCTTGCATCCCACAATATTCTAATTAGATTTTTTTTATAAGGTGGCACTCCACAGATGTACAAGATTATGTCTATGAAATTATATCACATAATGTGAAAAGAGAAAGGGCAGGATCACATTTTTATCCAAATAACTATGTTGTGGTAGCAAACCAGTGAGCAGTAGTGGGGCATGTACATTGGAAAACATAGCTTCCACCATTGTGAAATGCTAGTTATATTGAAAAACTAAAAAACATAATCCATACAGGGCTACCTAAAGTATATTTGCCTATTTAGCACCTGTCAAAGACTAAGTTCATGGGCTTAGTGCCTAAATGAGTTCATTATGCATTTTATATTTTCTCTCCAAGTTAATCCTCTCTCCATAGATGGTGGTGTATATGTATATCAAAGGGGGTAAGTTGCCACATTTGGTGTTATGAATCAAGATTCAAAGAGTGATGAAACTGTGCAGTCTAACCTAAAACCAGGTAAAATTATTTTAATTTTTTTATTCTGATCTACTATATGGGGTATTTATCTTAATGTAAAGAGTTAAAACCATTGAATTTATAACTACTCCTAAATTAGACACAGGCATAATTCCAGTACTGAACTTCTGATGCAGGCATAAAGTGAATATACAATGTTTCCAAGAATCAGACAAAATATTTTTTTAATATTTACACTTCTTGCAAAGGATGAAAATTTAGTGGGTACCTTCTGCAACTGATGTCTTCATGGGCAGGAATAAATTTAGCTTTCAGCAAATGAGTCCCTTAAAACAGAGAAACTAATATTAATTCTAATATTGTTATGCATAACAGTGGAATTAAAAACTGAACACTTGATGCACAAACAGAGTGTTATTTGTGCCATAGAAGACCTTATGGACTAAGAAACATCTATTTTAACAACATTAGAAGTTAAAATGTCTGTAAATTGCAAAGGTCCTGTTCTCAATTTCAGAATTCAGTTTACACAGAAGTGTAATTTACTACTCTATTGCTTGTTTCCAGAGATGGAGGACATTAATACAGATTTAATAGGGATTTTGGAATGAGTGAGAGTGTTTTTCCCACAGCAATGAAAAGAACTGTCAGCATTTGGCTGATGTGATTATTTTACTGTTGTTTCGATTTCATTGTACATATTTACAGTGAATAATATGTTAGAGCAGCTAAAGCCGTTCCTAAGCGTCATCTTAGCATTTGAAATAAAAGTAAAAATTTAAATAAAATAATTTTTTCCTTTGAAATTAGAAGTGCTTTGTGTTCTAAAATAATGAAATAACTGAATTAAAAAATGTCATGGAAGATGAAAGCTGGTATAAAGGACTCTGGATGTAGCCACTTATTGGAGGAAGTTCTGTTGCTAAGCAACAAAATCCGTAAAGTGTTAGGTTCATAAAGCACTGATTAATTAATATACTTAGTAGATAGCGAACAAAGTCATAAATTGCACTTGAAAGGCTGTATTAAACAACCAGGTGAAACATTTCAGGCAGCAGCTTCAACATTCACTTAAAATTGGAGCCCATGGTCAGACTTCCATGACTTCCGGTGGGAATCTAAAGCTGGACACTGCTGCAGATCTCAGTCTAAATTTATCTGCATTGAATATCCAATATGAGAAATGCTTACTATCTTCCTTTGAAAGATAAATCTGGCTGCTGTGAGTTTTGAGAAATTAATTCACAAGGATTGCTTTGCTAAGAACATGATTAGAAATATACTACCTGATTTTTGATTACAAGTCAAATAAGAAAACAAAACAAAGGTTGCATTTATCTATATATCAGTTTCATATTCTGATGCTGGATAAGCTGAAACTGCTGCAGAATAAGAGAAGAATGGCTTATATTTTAATTCAACTGAGTAATTCCAGAAACATTTTAGAAGGTTCAGCTATGTAGGAGGAACTTAAATTGAGGGATTTTGAAACATAAAAAGATAATAAATTAAATACATTCTGGAAAAAAATTGGTTTTATTGTATCAAAAGACACACAGGATCATGAAAAATGAATCAAGGAAGCTTTATTAGAAGCCCTGTACAGAAGCGTGATTCTGCTAAACATTTGCATTACTGCAAGTTCCATAACATCAGAGGAAAGAAAATGGAAACAAAAGGAAAAAAAATACTAAACATAATTGTTAGTAATTGGGGTAATTCAGAGATCAAAATGCCAGTAGTCCAGAATGACATGAACATGAAAATGACAACAGACTCCTAGTAACCTTTGTTAAGATAGGACTGCTTCAGATATCTGTATCTGAAAAAACCCAACCCAATCCCAAACCAACAAACAAACCAAAATACCCACAAACCCAAGCTCTATGTAAGAAAGATTGTTCTTGCAGCAGGTAGATACAGATGATGTTTTTGGAAATGAATCAGGCCACAAATACTGGGGGGTAAATGTTGACTTCCGCACAGGCTTTTCCTGTAGAAGGAAAAAGATTATCCACTTTGCATAAGAGATAATCAGGAACTAGTTTTTGTGATTGATCATGAAATATGTACAAAATATCCCTAGATTCCCATTACATAATCATTGTAAAAAGAAAATATGATCAACTCCACTAGTAGGCTACACAGTCTGCGCCGTGTAAGTGCAGAGAACATTGGCAGTTCAAAACCTCTTGGGGAATTTCAGAAATGAAGCCAAGCACCTGTTGGGCAAAGTAGTTTGAGTTTTGACATTTTCAAGTAAAGAATTAGACTCTGGATGGTATTAGACAGTTATCCTCTGATCTGAGGTCAAAGAAGGAGACCTAAAATAAGCTAAATTTTCAGAGAGCTAAATAATAACAATGGTACTACTACTACTACTACTACAACAACAACAACAACTACTACTACTACTACTACTACTACTACTGCTACTGCTACTGCTACTGCTACTGCTAAGTATACTTTATATATGCCAATATATATCTTCACAACCTCCACTACATCTTGCCTTAAATTTCAGGAGACATTTACTTCCAAAATTTTTGCTTATGTTGTCCTCTTCAAAATAATGAATAATTAAAATGAGATTATAAGGGTATATATCTATGAGAAAAGTATTTATTATTTTTAATAAATTCTGTTCTATTGTAATTGTGTGCTAAACCTCATAGATTAATTAATTGATTTTTCCATCTATATTTTTAAACTTTAGTGGAGACTGTCTCAACAAAATTATCTTAAGAGAGCAAACCAGGAGCTCTGCAAACACTTGCAGTTGTATTTTTTCCACTGTATAGAAATATCCTGAATAACATTCATTGGCTTAAAAATGAACTACATCATCAGCTGAATTGGCTGTTTCTACCTTGCTAGAATTCTGTTTATTTTGTACTTGAGAGACTTGGGAACTGAAGGGTGGTGGGGGCAAATGGGTGTGGGGGGAATGGCTGTGTGTGGAAGGCAAATGTGAGATAAGCAAAGCTTGTGCTCCCTTTCACTGGAACCTGTGCCAATTTCTTCACCCTTTTGAAATAAGCTCACACTGCTCAGTTCTACAATCCTTGTGCCTGCTGAGAAGCACTTAATAGTGAGAGGAGGCTCCTGGGTATCAATGAAACTACTCAGAAGAGCTGTACTACTCAAGCTGAGTAAGGGCTGCAGAACCAAGCCCACAAGAACAAGCCCTGAAAGATGTGCTGTTAAAGCAATTAGAGCTGTAAGCAGGATAGCTCCCCTTCTGGGATTTTAGTGTGAAAATGAAGGTCTAATAACATTTGTTTTCATCATGTTGACTTGCTGAGCCAGTCACAAGGAAAGACGTGATTAAAAAAAAGAGGAAGATTAAAAATAGTGCTAGGAAAACACAACGGCAGGGACTATCCTAAAGCTTCTGGGATATCAAGCAGTGTGCTCTCACTACAGTGTTAATAAATAGTACAGATTTGTGACTATCATTTGGGAGATGAAAAATAAACTGCAGGCGGGATGATGCTTCCTTTCTGGAATATCTCCCCTTGAGGTTCCATTTATTTTATTAATATATGTGATATTCAAAAGTGTACATCAATAAACATAAAAATTAAGTATTTATTAAATAATTGCCTATTCTTTCTTGGGTTTTTTTAACAATGTTGCTCTCACTCTTTAGTAGTAACTTTAGTTTACTGTATTGCATTACATTCTTATTAATATTACATAAAATGGAGAAGTTTAAAAAACCAGAACGTCCATAGGGATTGACACCTTGAATACCACTAACTCAGACAATTATTGTTTACAAGATATTGTCTGTTTTTAAATACTGACATTGCTTTTTATATGTAGAGATATATATATGTGTCTTTAAACAGTATAGGTATATATATGTATATATGTTTCCAAAAATACCTGCAAATTGATCCTTATCATATTAGGCTCTGTAGGTGACAAAAAGGACATGCTTCAAGGTATGGTACCTGAGACTTAAACAATAATTCTACTATAAAAGCAACAGAAATAAATAGGTCCAGCAAAGCTAATAATGATTTTGAATCATGTGGTACCAATACACCAGCACATGCTTTCTGATTAAATATGTGAAAATTTATGCCTCAGCAGCTTTTTTTTTTTTACTTTTGGAAAATGTAACTTCTTTCAATAAATCAATGAGTGTTTGGTGGAGATTTTGTTATGCCAACCAAGCAGAATCTTAAAAAGGGAGAACAATATGTTAAAAGAAATTTGTTCTGAAAAAGGAATGCTTTGATACTGGAGACAAGCAGCACAGCAGGAGCTTAAACAAACAAAAACAACCTTGGTGTGTGCTATTCTTCTCTGGTGACAGCTTTGTGGAGGGCATCTAGCTGTTAGAGAGCAATTTAAGAGAAGGATCTGGCAGCATGTAGCATCATCGTATCACAACAAAGAAAGAAAATGAGATCTTGCTCTTTTTTTTTTTTTTTCCCATGAAATTCATACTGATAGTCTCTGTTTTCTATGCTGAATGCACTTATTTGGTGCATGTGTGCAGTGGTGTAGTGGGATATTTTTGCAGTAGTATGCATTAAATTTACACTCAAGAGAAATTCCTGCCCTTCTGGAATTGTTCTTATGGGTTTGTTTTTTCCGGAGTCACTCAATACAGAATTTGTGGTTGGAAAGATTGAATAGGAGAGATACATTTCCCAGTGAGGGAAAGTAGCTTCAGAGGCAGAGACACAATGTTCCTTCTTTTTATCCTGCAACAAGAAACAGGGGGTGACTCAGGGGAAATGGTGAAAACATGGGCATACTTCTTACTGGAACACTAATAACATCCTCCCATTTTGCATCACTCATTTGCTTGATGACAGTTGTTTCTCCTCATGTGTTGCCAATCCTCCCTCTGTGCAGGGGGACAGAGTGTAATTCCCTACAAGAAACAGTTTGTGAAATAGTAAGCATGAAATTTCTTCACACCTTACAGTTTTTCATATGGTGTCTTTCCAAGGTCTTTGCCACCAGGGACCTCTAGCATAATGCAATGCAGGAATGATTTTCTCCTCTCCTTCTGTCCCAAATAATGTTACAAGTATGCTGCTTTGCTGCCTGAACTTTCTTGGTTTTCATTCTTTTATTTGTTGATTTTCCTCCTAGCTTGTTAGCAGCTGGTGTCACACTGCCCATAGAATTGTTAATCCTGCTCAAATACATTTTTCCTTTAACACAAGGCACCTCTGTGCCACTTCTATGTTACAGTTAGAAAAAGAAGTGTCATTTGTAAAAAATTATATTCTACATCTGTAAAAATAAGAAAAAGACTTTAAATGTTTTTTCAAGAATCCAAGACATACAAACCTCTTTAGTAATGCAGATTCTATCAGTCACAATGATGCTATTGCAAGTTTGAGATAATACTATTGTTTTTGTAGGTATTGATTATATAATTCAGTCTTATAATTTCTTTTCATGTACGATTTTATCAAGAGTTTTATGAATTGCAGTTTATTTGCTTTAATTTTTTTAATCTAGGAAAAACAACAATCAGAAAAAAATAGAAGAACAACAAGTTCCAGCTCCAAAATTAATGATAGCCATTAAAAATTCCCTTCATTTCTCTTAGGCTGGGATAAGATTTTTACAGGTATCTTTAATAATTAGGAGAGTTTTAAAAGGAAGGAAACACCCAATACATGTAAGATAAATGTCAAAAAGTTTTCTAAGACTAAAACTGGTAATTTTTTCCGAAAGAAAGAAAGAAAGAAAGAAAGAAAAAAGAAAGAAAGAAAAAGAAAGAAAGAAAGAAAGAAAGAAGAAAGAAAGAAAGAAAGAAAGAAAGAAGAAAGAAAGAAAAAAGAAAGAAAGAAAGAAAGAAAGAAAGAAAGAAAGAAAGAAAAGATAAGCTATGTTTGTTTCCTCGAAGATAGGCAGAAACACAAATGTAGAGGTGGCATGTTCAGATTTCATCTTTGGGGAGAAAAGAGGGAAGGAGAAGGGTTATGGTCCTACTGCTAATTGGGAAGTGTCTGTAAATGTCATTAAGCACACTGCATCTTAAGTATTGCCACATTCCCTAGCCTCTCAGCATTTTACTTTAGAGATTTCAATGCAATTGCTTCTGATCTGCTAAAAACACTGCTTTCTTCCCTTTACACCAGAATGTCCTGGAAGAAGACATATAATTTTGGCTGTATCATGATTTTTCTCAAATCTCTGTATGACTAATAGGACCAGAATAAAATGAACTTACTGCTTTTCATTTTTATTTTTTTAAATCTTCATACAGCATTATGCAATAAACATATTAGCAAACTATTTTTCATTATTATTTATATTCTCTTACAAAAGTCTTAAAACTGAGTATTAGAACTGATGAATATTTAAATATTTTTAAGTGTTTAGATCAAGACCTTATAATCATAAGGTTTACATTTAGATGCATTATGTAGTATAATTAAATGAAAAAACTGCTTGAAATATTTAAAATTAAGCATGATTATTAGATTTTGTAAACTTAGAGATTAGTTGTTTTTTCATCCACAGGTTATTTTGTATAGCTCTATATACAAAAATAATACTGATAAATACACAACTAAAGATTTCATTGCTCTGCAAACTGTCTGTCAAATCTCTTCTGAAATCTTAGCAAGGAAGAGAAAGAAGATCCAGACACAAAAGAAAGCATGTCCACCTGCATTTCCTCTTTTTTTGGTCAGATCTCATTTTTTTTTCAGTGCAACAGGAACAGGATAAAGATGCCCATGGGAAACCACTTGACTGCTGTGAGGAATAAAAAAAAGCCAATTTAAAGATTCCTACCAGTTTCTGTTGTTATGCATTACATTCTAGATTAATCCAAAAAACATGCCAGGTCTAAAACATAAAACCTCAAGTATGTGATAGTTTTTGTCTTCCAAAAAATCAGGTTTTTTTTTAACATATTAATAATGAAATCAGATTGAAAAATAGCAGAAGTATTTTAGAACATATTTCTTTATTTTCAAGCAATATTTCAGTAGAAGTTAAATATTCAGAAATAAAACTCAAGTGGTGTGTTGAAAACTATAGCCAGTGAATAACACGATGCCCTCATTCTTCTGTGGGATGGAATACGGCTCTTGAAAATCTTTTCTTTTATGTATTTGTCCCTGTCCTGCTGCTATTTTTGATACTCAGGGAAAGGTTTCTAGCACATATCATCTTCCATTTAGAAGCCTTTCTGTTGTGGGCTATAGTCAATGATTTAGCTAGTTTGTTGCAATGCTTGGCAGAGCATCCTCAGGCTTATTTTCACAGCTAAGCAAGATTTTGCTAGATGGTCTCTGAATTCACAGTCGTTTTCAGACAACTCAAGAGGGAAAATTGCTGAATACTTGGAAAATGCTGTGGTGCATTTATTGAGTTTAAAAAGCAATCTTTTCTTAGGATGATGTGGATAATTTATGTAACTCAACATAGCTAAAATTTTAAGAAAACGGTGGGGTTTTTTTAACCCTTGCAATATGACTGCAAGAGGCTAGAAATGAGTTAAGTATTAATGACTTCTCATGCAGCTTTCAAAGCAAATTCAATAAAGATCTGACTCCTAACAGATTTGCAAAACAGTCTCCAAGTAATATGTTTGATTCCAAATCACATTTCTTGTTAGTTCTGTTCCTGAAATACATTCCTTCTTTCGATAAAGACAATCTTATTTTTCTTTCAATTCATGACACAGGAACTGGTTTTATGCTAAATAAAAATCATCTCTGGCAAGAGTCATTCAAATAAATTATCATGTAGCACAGCCACATAATACATTTTGTTCTTTACCTGTTCTCCCACATCCTGAGTGCTCTAACCATTGTGCTATAGCACCAAAGAAAGGCATCATCCTGTGAAAAAAAGAAAAATGAGCTACATAAAGAAAAAATAGAGAGAAGCAAGTAGAGCTAAAGGACCCTTATGGAGCAACAAGAAAGCTACAGCAAAGAACTTTTGTGCATTAATCCAGTCACATTCCTTCCTAGGAGTTAGATTAATATTGCTTTCTATGTAAAGAATTGTTCATGAGGGAAAAGGATATTCACACACCTTCAGAACTAAGTTTTGAAGTTTTGGGGAAATTAGGAAGAAAGTCTGATTAATTTTGGCCTGCTTTTTAATTTTTTTTATCCTCCTCTTGGAATATTTCTGCAAACACTGATGGCCTAGACCAATATTTATTCTGGACAGCAATAAAGAAAAGAATGGGTTTTTTCAGACCTGGCAAATCAAAATCTGTTTAACTTCAAGGTCTTTTTATGAAAGTTCATCTTGATTCTTATACCATCTTTTTCATTCTTCTTAGCGCTGTATTTCCCTCCATTAATACTGGTGCACTAAAGTTCTGAAATTATTCCCTTGTACAGGGACCTGTATCAAGACGGCTTCCAACCCTTTCATTCACTGGATGTGCATGAGGCAGTAAACACGTCTTCATGGTTGTTTGTCAGTGGTGCAGATGCATCAGGGCTTGTGTTTTCTGTCACAGGAGGTCATCTCATTTCAAGTTTTCAGTGTCTGTAGATTTGTTTCCAGTGAAATCCAAGGGCCTTTCAGACTAATTATTGCAGTATTTAAAAGAAGGTACTGAACTTCTGAAAAGGCAGCTGAAAACAAAAAACCCCAAACAAATAAACAACAGAAAGATTTGTGTAGTTAACTGTAGAAAACAGAAAACTTGGAAGCCATACTTTGCTAGTGTTTATACATCCACCCCAAGACTATTTAAAACCTTCTACTTCTAGAAAGAATTTGCAGTGAGAAGTCTGTCTAAAATTCTTTTTTGCAATATTTGTTCAGTTATTGCACAGAAACTGACACTGTCAAAGAATAAGATATCTCCTTCAGCACAATCGTATTTTTAGTCCTCCAAAAAAATTCCAAGCACTACATAGTCCATAATACCTATTTAGACCATTCAGAATTTCTGAATAGACTCCAAAGGCTTGGGTTTTTTTTTTTTTTCTCTAATAAACTCAAATTCAACTGATTACATATTTTTTTAAGAGTTTTGATACTTTATGGATACACTTACAGTGATTAATGTTAAGATAATTGTGTTGAACTTATCTTTTATCAACAGTGAGCTTTCATCTAAGACAGGCTTTTATTAATTTGATTTCCTGAGACATTTTTCCTGTTAAGCTACAATGATCTAAATTCCTCTTCAAGCCTTCAAAGTCAATTATGTCATGTCAGGACTAATCCTTGACCAGGCCCTCAGTTATCTAAGGTATGTGCCTTATTCACAGTCGATGTGTCTAGAGAATGTGACAAAGTCTTTTCAACTCCACTGCTGCCGGCAGAACAATGAGATCACACTTTAGGTCATCACTTAATAGTAATTTTGGTCACATTCTTATGGCTTTCTCTTTTATTGTTTTGCTTTTTTGAGTTACAGAGAGACAATGCCTTCACAGGAATTTAGGTGTTTGCTTCATTTAATATTAATCTATCCTGATTAGAATTACAAACTAGGGGCTAAGCAGCATTGTTGCAAGACTATTACCAAATCTCCTTCCTGTATCAGAAATAATTCTAAATATCATAATCAACGTCAAGGTGAAAGAGACATTTGCCAGGTTTTATTTATCTGCATATATATGGTTATTTTAAATAGCTCAGAAATAAAAAAACAACTTTGAAACAGAGTGTGTCTTGCTCCTTTTTCAGTCTTTTTAGAATCTGATTTCCTAAGGACTCGGAAGCTATCCCAAAAGAGTTCATTCAGGAAATTTCTTTTATTATTGTCTTTACTAAGAAATAATCGTAATTTTTTTTTTTTTGCTTGCTTTTTAAATTTAGACCAGGGTTTTTTCAGCAGTATTCTATTAATTTAATGGCAAAAGGTATATTTTTTCATACATTTCCATCTCCATTTCATCAAATCTATTTTTTCAGAGGAAAATTAGGTCTTCAGTT
The DNA here is from genome assembly GCF_022539315.1 of Serinus canaria. Classification (NCBI taxonomy): domain Eukaryota; kingdom Metazoa; phylum Chordata; class Aves; order Passeriformes; family Fringillidae; genus Serinus; species Serinus canaria. The sequence goes on from NC_066313.1 coordinate 57,121,009, forward strand.
AAAATTCCATCATGGAGCAGAAAATGGAAAAATATATTGATCTTGCATATTAATGTTTTACAGTGGTTGACATAAATGGCAAATATAACTATAGTGTATCTTATTAAATGATGGACAGTAACTATTTTAGGGATCTGCTTTACATTGATTTAGATGAAAAAAATTTCTAAATGCATTTGTGAGTTTAGACCTCAAATTTTAAATGCGAATAAATTCTATTAATATTATTTATTAGGCAAAGCTGAAAATATTACTAAATTGTACATTCTATGCATCCTGCCTTACTTCTGTGTTGCAGAAAGTTGCATATAGTTGTAAATATTGTAAAAGCAATATTTATTGCTATATTATTTTTTAACAAGTTGCAATATTTTTGTTTTATTCTTAGGCTATAAGAGCATGGTGAGATATTTACTACAATTGAATAAATATTTCATTTTTAGCACGTGCCTCTTAACTGCAGACTTAAGTATGATGAGAATTCACTATCAGGCAGGAAAAGTAAATTGTCACAGATAGCTCATGGAGATACAGAAGAAGTATAATGCTATAGGTTTATGATTAGGTAATGAAGAAGTTTATAATGATGTAGAGCTAAGAGGGGGAAGTCCCAAGACCAGAGAAGCTTTTACATACATTTAGCCTCTCAGCCCTGTGATTATATGAAATGACTATCTGAATTCTTTGAGAATTACTAATTTCCTGCAAGATTTCCAATTTAAGATTTTTATGAATATTTTCTGCTAAATTTCTGAGGGAATTTTTTGAATGTAAGACTACCTCAATGCTTTATCAGTCTTAAAGGCCTAGTATTCCTGTACTGCTTGCTGTGGGCATTTTCCTAACATAGTTGGAGTTCTTGTCAGCTTAAGGAAAAATGGAAGCCCATTTCTTTATTCTGCGGATGGAATTAAAGAGTTGAGGGTTCATTGTGATGTTGCTCTGTTTGTCTCCATTAACTTGTTCTCTACAGTTAATTGAAAATGACATACATTTTGCCTATTTTGTGATAGATTCCCTACCTAATGCTTAAAAGTATCAAAGTTTCTTCATGCCTTAGTTTATTCAAATTTAGTTTTCATTAAATATATTAATGTCAACAGTTTTTCAACAAAGACCTGAATTCTTCTATGTTTGAATTGCTTTGGCTCCCCAGTGCAAATGGCTGCAGCTGATAGCAGTATGATGAGAGGTACAGATTTAAGAGATTTGGATTGGTCTTTACACATGGATAACTGTACTTGCATGACTGAGGTTAAGGCTGAGTAATGCCATACAGCCAGTCTTTGTGATCATGGATTTATGAGCAATAAAGACTATATCAAAACTATTAAAACTGGATGATGTGAGATCATCAAACAGCAATTTTAAATGAAATTTATCACTTGACCTATAAATAATGCATGTGTTTTTGGGCCTACATTGCCTTGTAACAGCACTGAAGCAACCCAAATTCCTTGAAGTTCAGAAGAAAGTAATTTGGACTTAAAATACATTTTTTGAATTATTTATCGCATGGAAAATGTGATAACTGAATAATAGAAGTTATTAATATCTGAGTCAAACAAATATACCATTGTGGTGCAGGAAATGTTTAAGATTTTGTAGATCAAGGTGCCAGAAATATCTCTCTATCTCATGCTTATCCTTCCTGTTAATAACAAAACCAGGATTAGGTCCTCAAACATAATTAGCACTCATCTGGAGAGTTATGTCCATAGTAATAATGAAGATAAAGCTAATGGGAGATCAGTAGGCACCTTTAGGCAAAACAGCCATTCTAGACAGTTTGAGGATTAAGGCTACATGTCAAGGAACAGTGATAAAATAAGTATGGACAAAAAAAGACACTTCAAAATAACAGCATATCATTTCAAGATGACAGGATCTCGTCAGGGCTGCAGGGTGGGCAGAGGGACCATGCTGGTGCTCAGGGATCTGCCAATGTGTGTGTGCTTGTGAACCCAGGGAGTGTGGGGTGTGCTGCACTTGTCACCCTCTGCCTCTGCAGCACAAGAGGAGGAGGGGACGTGTCCCTGCTGCCTGTGTCTGCTGTGAGCCCTGAATTGGGAGGGATGCTGGAGCAGCACATTCTCTGCTCTTATCTCTTTCCTGCCTTCTGTGTGTCTGTTTCTCTGTCTCTGTGTGCTCAGCTTTGCTACTGGTTGAAGCTGCAAACAGCAAAGTGGCAGCTTCCTCTCTCTTCCTGAGCACAGACCACAGGGCACTGGGCAGGAGTCCTGCTGGAGGAGGTGGTCATCCAGTTCTCACCATCTGTGGGGTAGGTTGACCTTGGCTGGCTGCCAGGCACACAGAACTGTTCCCTCACAGCCCCTCCCATATAGGACAGGAGGACAAAGTAGGATGAATAATTTCGTGAACATAAAGAAACCTAAAGAAAGAGAAATCATTCACCAGTTGTCATTGAAGGCAAAGTTTATTCAGACTTGACTGAATAAACTTTGTAGCATCCAGCAATGTGTGCTCGCAGCCCAGAAAGCCAACCACCAAAAAGCTGCATCAAAAGCAGTGTGGCTGACAGGTGGAGGGAGGTGATTTTGCCCCTCTGCTCTGCCTTTGTGTGACCCCACCTGGAATGCTGCATCCATCCCTGGGGCTCCTGATATAAGAAGGGGGTGGATCTGCTGGAGCACATCCAGAGGACAATCACAAAGATGACCAGAAGGCTGGAGCACCTCTGTAAAGAGAGTTGGAGTTCAGCCTGGGGAGGAGAAGACTCCAGACACACCTTTAAGCAGCCTTCCATTACCTAAAGGAGGCCTACAAGGCATTGGAGAGGGACTTTTACAAGAGCATGTAGTGGTAGTACTAGGGGCAATGATATAAACTGAAAGAGAATAGGTTTAGATGAGATATTAGGAAGAAATTCATTACTTTGAGGATGGGGAGGCAGTGGAACAGATTGCCAAGAGGAGTTTATTCCCTGGAAGTGTTCAGTGCCTGGCTGGATGGCCCTCTGAGCAGCTTTAGTGCCCTGCCCATAGCATGGGGTTTGGAACTAGACAAGTTTAAGGTATCTTTCCACCAAAACTATCCTATGATTCTATCATCCTATGATTTGGAGAAAATTTATTCATTGCCATAAAATGTAGTATTATGGTAAGAAACAAAGATTAAAAAAAATCACTACTTGCACTTTTTCTGAAGCTCAGCTTTACCCCTTTACTCCCACAGAGAGCAGTGCAGGCAGATAGGAATGGGGTTTGTGAGCTCCTCTCTGCAGCTCCCTCTTCCTCAGACTTTCTCCCTGCTATGATGTGGAGGGTCCATGGGCTTTAGCTTCCTCCAGGACCCATCCACCAGCTCTGACATGGGGACGTCCACAAGCTGCAGTCTGCTCCATCACAGTTCACATACTGCAAAAGCAAAAACCTTCTTCAACATGGTATTGGCAAAAACCTGCAAAGAGACTTTCTGCTCTGGTACCTGGAATACCTCCTCACCTATTTCTTATTTTTTAAAAGTTATTATTATTTTTCTAGATTAATATATATGTTATTGTAATACTGGAGTTTCTTACATGGGGAAAAAGATTGCTGCTTCTTGGCTGTAAAGACTATGTAACACTTGAAAAACAACATTGCAAAATTAATCTCTTTCTTATTGAATTTGTGTGTTGGTGGTAGAGATTAAGGATATGTTATTTTATTACTTTTCTACCAATAGCCCACAGTGAAAACTAAATCATTGCCACATGTGTCTATAAATTAAGTAGATTTCTGAGTGCTTTTTTCCACCAGCATGCTTTAAATTTGAAGACAAAGGCTTGTTTATACCTTTCCAATTAAAGAATTTGAGTTAAAAATCAGTACAATGCAGACTTCAAATTTCAGGAGAAATAACATTGTATTTTTTTCCTGTTATCTATTCCATTTTAATTGATTTTCTGAGGTTTGCCCTTGTGCAGAGAAAATAGGAAGTTTCACATAAAAGGGTATGAAATTTTAAGCAACAGAGGAAGGAACCCCAGGTCCTAAACAAATTTTACCTAACACGAGATACTTACCTGACCTAGGCCTTGCAGGGAAGAGAGGTCAGAATCTGCTGTGAGGCTATTACAGCCCTCAGATGGATTCATTTGAGCCTGCTTTTTTTTATATTTTCCTTTATATTAAAAGGAAAATATTGCATTAAAATAGAACATTAGGTAGCAAAAGTGTGTTCAGAAAGCACAGAAAGCTAGGTGAAATATACTGGGGAAATTTCACCCCATGCTGCAATATGTTACTGGTAATATTGCCTGGAAGAGTAAATATTGCTCCAGAACTCTGTTATTTTTGATTCTGGAAAATTAGATTAGCAAAATAAAAAATAAAAACCCTACCAAGTAAACAAACAAAAATCAAACCAAGAAGGGAAACTTCCCGTGAAAATGTGAGGTAATTAAGTCTTCATGTGTCTTTGATACTCAACACCTCCTCTCTGCCACCTATCCAGTGCAGAAATTGATAGAGACGGAAAAAATTCATCCTCATGAATTTTCAAGAAAATACTCATTACCCATGAGTAACCAACACAAATTTTGTTGTCACTAAAAGAAAACTGTGAAAGACATTAAAAGAGGATGCACTTCTCCAAAACAGGCAGGCATCTAGTGCTGCATGAGATGCCCTAGGATATTAAAAGGATTCACACAGAGCTTCCAGGTGTGACGTGAGACATTGGTACTGCTGTGTCCTTCTTAAGTCACAGAAGAAACCACAAGGGATACTCTAGGGCATACTGGATAGTACCGCATATTAATGTTCAGGAAAGTGAGTGGTTGTTTGGGTTGATTGAATGAAGTTTCAACAGTTTGAACATCTGAGTGAAAAAAACATCAAATAAGAATTTTGCAAGACTTGAGAAAAGTTTATTTCATAAAAGTCATCCCCAAAGTCTATTTTAGGAATACATAGTAGCCTACATTTTCAAGAGCAGAGATCAATATCAAACCTGATCTCTGTGCCTTTACACACTGTATGCAGAAAAAATATTTTTAATCTAATTAGGCATATAAGAGTGCAAATTTTTGTTTGATCATTTGTTTTCTGCAGTTTCTATTTTAATGCCTTTTTTCTTCTTCTATGTTCCTATTTTTGGGAACAGTTCATATTATTGTCTTCCAGAACAAGTGTAGACCTACTCCTTGACTCCTAGCAGAAAAGTTTTAGGATATCACACTTTCTTTATGAACTAATATCTTGAAATTGGCAAGGAATCTTGCATTGTTGCAGTATGTTTAAAGAATTAAAAGGTATCATTAGAACTGTCTAGCCTATGAAAACTATGAAACTAAGCAGAAAATAAACTTGATGCAATTTTACTCTAACACCACTTTATTCTGCTAATTTCTTTTAGTCTGAAACCAGAATTATTCAGCATTTGCTTTTGTAACTTCATTGGTATTTACACTCTGCTTTTAAAATGATTGCTTCACAAAACATTTTGTATTATCAATAAATTACATAGACACCACATGTGAAATGCTGATTTTATTGGACAGTCAGCAACATCCTGTGCACATTTATGAATTTTTGCTTTTGTGGTTGGTCTCTATTAATAGTTGGTTATATCAGCAGATGATAACAGAAAGGCCCTTTCCCAAAAAACTCTTCACATATCAGGTCCTGTAAGAAATGGCATGCACAAACTCACTGTGGGGCCTTTTGAAATTATTCTTTTTGCCTGCACATGCAAAGCATTTGTAAGGATAATTTATCACTGTTTTGCAAAAGTCATGCTAGTGCAAACTGTGCATCACATATAATTTCTTCTTGTAAATAAATTTAATAGGATTGGAGAATTATAGAATTGTAGAATGACCTAAGTTGGAAACTATATTAAAGATTATTTAGTTCTAACCTTCCTGACACATTCAGGGACACCTTTCACTAGACCATCGAACCTGGCCTCGAGCATTTCCAGGGATGGGGCATCCACAGCTCTGAGCAATCTGTTCAAGTGCTTCACCATCTTCACTGTAAAGAATTTATTTCTAACATCTAATCTAAAGCTACTCATTTTCAGCTTAATTTTATATTAATTTGTCTTAAAATCATTTAATTATTATATATAGGCAACTTCAAAAATCTGATTTTTTTCTACAATCTAAGAGAACAAGAGACCTAGCAGATGATATGGGGTGTCAAGACATGACATGTACATGGGTTGGTATGTACTGCTTTGAAAAAAAAAACAGTCAAAACCTCATTGTTTTAGTTTCCCATTTGCAGACTGAAGAAGGACATGATGTTTTTGTTTGTTTACAGAGCACCCATTTAGTACTGCAAATACAGGATGTTCTTAAGTCAAAGAAACTATGAGCTTGAAAATGTTTTCTGCATTATTCAAAGGACAGCTTTGGGATAAGGGTAACTCAAAATTTTTCACAGGTAAGTAAAATCTATGAATCAAAGATGCCAAAATCCCAGGGGTCACTGGTAGTTAGAGATGATGCCTCATGTGACTAGATATCCATTTTACTTCTCACTTTAGTTTAATATCTTTGGTAATTCAGTGATGAATAAATAAAAAGGCAAAATGGAACTACAATAGTACAATGCTATTCAGGGAAAAAACAGCAAATCATGGTTAGCTCATTGCTTCATGCTTCTTTAATGTTTCACTGTAGTATTTAGATGATCCATTTACAAGGAGAATATTGTTACAATTTTGACATATCACGGAGAAAATGTTCACTACACAGAGATTTGTATCAGAATAACAAGTTTTGGTCAGAATAACAAATTTTTTGTCAGTAGTACAGATTTGTATACCAAGAGACCAAAATAAATAGAGTTATAGAGAGCAATAAAAACTATAGTTGTGAGATGACCTTGGCTATTTGCCAAGTGCCCACTAAAGCTGACCCCCTCCTCAACCTGACAGGGGAAGAAAAACACCCAAGAGTCTCTGGGAAAAGGATCAGGAGAGATCACTCAACAATTACCATCACAGGCCAAAGAGTATTGACTTAGGAAAATTATTTTAATTTATTGCCAATCAAATCAGGGTAGGATAGTGAGAAACAAAAACAAATCCTACAACACCTTCCACCCAACACTTCCTCATTCCCAGGCTGAACATCACTCAGGATTTTCTCTACCTCTTTGTTGCATAGTGGTACGGGGGGTGGGTATTAAGGACTCTGGTCACTTCATCACACTTTTCTTTGCTGATCCTTCCTCCTCAGGGGGAAGAGTTTTCCCACTCTCCATCTGCTCCAATGTGGGGTTTCTCCCTCAGGAAGCAATGCTCCATGAGCTTCTCCAGTGTGAGTCCTTCCCATAGTTGCAGTTCTTAGTGAACTGCGGCAGTGTGGATCCCTTCAGGAGGCCACAGTCCTTCAGGAACAAACTCTTCCAGCATGGGTATCCCTCTGGGCTTTGGGCTTTGAGGTATCCAAAAAAACTCCACAGCCAAAACAAAAAACATAAGGATCTTTAACCTGCAAATTAATCCACTGTCTCACCCCACTCATCTTCAGTGTGTTTAATTGCAAATGATTTGCATCTGCTCCTAGTTTATAAACTGTACACATATAAATCTAATACATGGAAGGAACTTTAAGAACTAGAACTTTTATTAGTATTAAGTTAAATGGGATAGGGTGAAAAAATAAATGTAGAAGATGGGAGTCATGAATCCCATCCTGGTGTTTTAACTCTGTAACTAGTCTTGTATTTTCACCAAAGCTCTCTATGACAGGAACACTTGAAAAAAAAAAAGTTTGAAGAATTCTTTGAGACGACATTTTCCTGAAATTTGCTCTTGGATTATAACTTTCTGCAAATATCTTCTTAAATTCTTGACAGTAAAAGAAGAGTTTGTGATTTTCTGGCTTTCAAACCTGATATAAACCACACATTTATTATGCAAAGCTTGCTTTTCTTCCTGTTTCAGCTCATAGCTTTCATTCAAGTAAAAGTACAAAGCCATAAAAAATCTAATATTTATTTTGTTTTCTTGTTTAACTAAAATAAAAATTGCCTTCAAAGTTAGAATCTGTGACTCTCAGCAGTATGTTGAGAGAACAAAAAAAAAAAAAAAAAGAAGGAAGAACAGATTCAAAAGATAAATAAATCAGACGAAATAGATGAGATTTTATTTCCACTCTATATCCAAAGTAGACCTATGAAGAAAATATATGACTTAATAATAACCAAATAGCCCTGGAATCAAAGATGTCTAACTTTATTGTGTTCTGTTTTTAAAAAAACAGCATGATCTGAAGAAGTAAAAAGTTTGTCAGGCATTTTCTAACCGCATCAAGTTAGCAAACGAAAAAGACCCAAACCAGTGTACATGAGATAGATACTCACAAGATGATATTTCTATTTAAATATTTTTTCCTTGTATAGGTGGGAGGAGATAAAAACCAAAACAAAAACAAATGCCCATGTGTTTGAAAGGAATGGGCCATACTATTATCATATTTGTTTTCGTCTTCAGGAACAGAGAAGACACAAATGGGTGGACAGGTCACTAGACAGGAAGGAGAATAGATGGAATATTCCAAGTGGTTTTTTATTCCAAGTGTTTTATCCCAAACACTTGGAATAAAAAACCAGTTTTCCTTATAGGCATGCTGACCTTTGAGTTTTAGGTCTTTTTTTTTCTTGTCTTTTATAAAGTACTGTTATACCTTGTTTGGTATCCATAAACGACAGTAGATATCCCATCATATCCTCCAATGACAGCATCTAGATACCATAGTGTAACTCACCATTGTTGTGAGACCTACTTAGAAGACACTATGTTCGGGACCTCTAATACCATTTCCTGCAACACATGACGTATCCTTGGAGCTCTGCTGCCTCGGTGTTGACCAGATCCAAACTTGCTTTCCTAATGAAATTTGACAAGGCCACAGATAGAAATGTATCTGCACTTGGGAAGGTTTTTGCTCAGTAAAAATTAAATGCACTGAAAACCCATGCAAAGCTGTCAAGTAAAATACGTAAGTTTTGTATGTTGTTGTTCTTTCCTATTAAATTTATACTATTTTCTGTCTATATACTGGGGAGAAAAAGGTACAAAGAGCTAGATACAAGACTGTAAAAAAAGGTACAATGTTCTTTTGAGTTGTTTCAAAGGCAAAGTTTTTATGCAGCTAACTTTGATTATATGACTGCAATTTAATTATATTATAATTATGGCTATAATTGCTGTTTTGTATGTTTCATTAAAGCTGCATACATTAATTGCACCTAACTTCTGTTGATGAGCTTAACTAATAAAAGCAGATGTTTACAGCAGAGGAGCCTGGATAGCCTTCTATTGCAAGGTGACTATCTTCAGGAAGCAGGCAGCAACTGAATATAATATTTGTAATTTTCAGTTTCTCATTTATTCAGTTCGTAATTTTACACCATATAGACACACATATACATATATATTCAAGAACACATATTCATGTGCATACGTATAAAGATATTCTAAACTTAACTCTCAGTCTGTGGTATTACAATAAGAATAAAATTGGGTTTTGCTGTTTTACAGTTTACATCTATATTTAAATGGGAACAGTGATTGCAATATTTGTTCGAATAAGAAAAGGTAAAAAAACACTTTTTAGTCCCAAGTAATGCAATAGGGAAATTTTCAAGAGGGTCTAATTTTACCTGAGTGCTTTTATTTCCAGTGAATTAAATTATTAGAAACTATATTTCCTGGCCCACAAATGCAATTCAGGACAAATTTTTGCTAATCAGTTATGAATGACTTACATTAAACTGAGAAAAAAATTTGGTATGCTCTTTTCCTAAGACTAAAGTATTTGAAATCCAAATAGGGAACAGGTACATTTTAACTGATGGGCACCATGAGCAATAAAAACATTATTGTTGAGTATTGTCAGGGCCAAACTGGAATCCATGAAGCAGTTATGTCCTAAAAACAATTGAATTTAGTGTATTTTTTAAATGAATGTTATAAATGTGCATATAATTCCAATTGTTAACCTTTATAATCTTGGTTTCTGTCCCTGTTAATGCTTTAGTTTGGCAAAAAAGCATGTTTTATTATATGTATTTCCTTAGTACTTCAGAAATTGTTGATGTTCTTATCTGATCACAATTCAGAATGTGTGAACCCTACTCATCATGGAATGAATTTGCTTATTGTATTGACTTTGACTAAGGCAATTTAAATAAGCAAAGATGAACATACTGTCTTTTTTTTTTTTTTAATTATAAGATTGTAGAGTGACTGTCATGATTTTTTTCTGTGTATTGATATAAATACCAGTGGAAGACGTCTCACAGGACTTGCTCTGTTTGCTCATGAGTTATCATTCATGATGATCAGCTGATCCATGTATCTGCTCCTTTCAGAATTTTGTGTCTGAATTGCAACTCTCTGTTTTAAAAAGAACTCGAAAATGTTCATTTAATATGATATCTAGAGACCTCTTGTGATTTTTGTGAGGGAAACAATATCTTGATGCTACTCCTAATTTGGAACTAATGGCTATGAGGAAAACTCACAGTCCATATCCAAAACCATTTTTCTGACTCTTCAAAGCTATGCACCAGTGAGTCCACTCCATTTCTTTTCCTTCCTCTCAGAGGTTTACCTGGCTACCCACTTAATGTCTAGGCACCTCAGTTTCTGACCATTTCTTTAGATGAAAAGTAGGTTAAGCTGTTACTAAATTAACCCACAAAACTTGGGGTGAAGGAAGGAGCATTTCTGCGGCAACAGAGCTTTGAAAAATCTCAGGCAACTGAAAAATCTGTTAGGAGAGTGAGTGTTTCTCTGTGTGTTGGGCAAGAGGTGAGACAAAGCATGGGAGAGAAACTGAGACACTTTGTGTGTGCATTAGAAGGAGAAATCATACACACCTGAAAGAGAAACTGAAAGAGGAATTTAAATTTCAGTAATGCAAGATGATGTTGGTATAACTTACTGTATTGAGTAGAGATTTAAGGCCCCTATATAGAGCAGCCTGAATGTAGGAGGAGAAGAGATCTGCCAAATACACTAGCAGGAATTCATCATGATGAAATCCCCCATATGTTTGTTTAAATGTGTTTGTATATACACTGTATATTTAAACATATTAAATAAGCAACATGAAATCAACACCAGGGATTTTGGAGCTAGCAAAACTCACAGAAAACACCCCAACACTGTCAATTTGAAATGATGTAATAGCAAGGTGTGGACTATATGACCTAAAAAGCTATTTTCCATTTTTCATTCCTCTGTGATAACTTGTAGCACATTCAAACATATATCAGATCATCCAGGAGACTTTATCTTAAATTGTTTACTTGTCCCACAGATTTCTAGGCAGCTTCCACTCCAGTTGAGCTTTGGCCACACAAATCTCCAAATCTCCCTACAGTGATGGGCAGCATCTCTGCATTCCCCCCATGTCACTTGACCCTGCCAACACTGGCCATATACCTTCTATTTTTTTGCCTAAGTTTTAAAAGATCCCCGTTCAGCCAAGCTGCCCTTCTGCCTTGTCTGTTTTTGACATTTTGGAAGGGGCTGCTTCTTTTCCAACACAGTAGCCTGTGTTGAAAATCTGGAAGATGTCCTGGTATACATTGGTCTTCCACCCTCCCTTTAGTGGATTCCTGGACTGTGAAAAAGATGGAGTGTTTTTCTTGTATTTTGAGTAGGTGATTAGCTTAGGAAAAATGGAAAATCAAATTTCCCTGGAATGATGTAGCTTTTAAAGAGCATCGTGGTGTAGGAATAAGAATCAAAAGTTAAAAAAAAAAAAATCGCTCCAGTTCCCATTAAACTTCAGTTGTGTGCTAGGATTTATCATTTATCTTTAGCTCACCCAAACCAATAAAGAAGAAAAGTATTCATCAAAGCTTATTTAATTGGCAACCAAGTATAAGAGCTGCATCCATTCCAGTACCTCTGTTTTGAACACAGATATGAAGACAGATAGAATAAATTGCTTTCTACTGTTTTCTGGAGACACTGTTCCATGTGTCTTTGTTGACTGGTTTTGTCAACCAGCAAGATGAGAATCTTAAATTGTATGTTTAGCTTCCAAGTGATGTGAAATGACTACATGGTGTTTAGGAATCAATAACATAAAATTAATTTTCTGTGTCATATATTTTTGTGGCTCGGGTTGTTTCCAGGCCCATACTTCCATTCCATTCTGCAGATGAAGTGCCTTTTTTTTTAGGGAGCCACAAAAACTTCTCTGAGACAAAAAAAAAAGGTCCAGCTGCAGGGGTTCTAAGAGGTGTTCCTTACGTTCCTTAAACCCTTTCCACCTTTGTGCAGACCTTTCAGTCTCAAACCCCTCACTGCTATGCAGCTTGCCAGGGCAACTCTCCCTGTCCCTTTGGCACTAAGCTGTAAAGAATATGCTTTGGTTTAAACATTGATATATACTATATGGATAATTTTAGGCTGTTTCATCAAATACGATAACATCTACTCTGTATTATGGTTATGTGGAAGTAGAGGGAATATAGAGGAGATTTGGGCTCATTGTTTCATTTCATTTAGTTCATAGACAATTTGATTAGGTACATAATAAAGTTGTGAAGAACAGTGGAGTTACCTTAGAGTTATGTGAGGGAAGCTGAGTTCTGAGCATACTTTTCTGGAAATACTGGTGTAAAAATGGTTTTAATGTTTTACCTTCCCCAGGAGAAAATGGAATTAGGAATAAACACCTCAAAATACAGTCTCCAAATGAAACAAAACACTAGAAACTTCATAACCCAGTCACATCCCAAACCCCAAGAGGCTGGCAGGTGATATATGAATGGCTGGAAGAAATTTTTGTGGACAACTTGGCTGCTAACACACCTGAACTGCTAATGTGTTTCAAAAAATGACTCCACCATTCCACAAGCTAGTTCCTGTACAAAACCTATGGATTGTTCTCTTGGTGCCTTTGTAGGCTACAGTTTTGTCTTCATGGGGCTGAGTGTGTGGTCCTGGGAAGGGCCTCAGAGCTTAAATCTTACTTGGGTCACATATTTTACTTTTTTCAGTCTTTGCAACACATACACAGAAGTTTTCTTTTGTTTACATAGATGGTTAACTGATATTAACTGAGTAATTCATTTGTACTCTAAACTAAACTTATTTAATCTTGATTAGGGCAACATAAATGTTTAATCCTTAGCTGCTTTTATAGCCAATGGAAACACAGCAAGTGAACTATGTTTTCCCAATGTATATACAGATAATATGTTGGATAAACCTAGCTGAAAGTGTTTCCACAGACTGGTAATATGCATGGGTTTTTTGGGTATGACAATTTCCAAGAAGCCTAGTTTTATTAGACATTTTCTTGCATCCAGACAACAATGATTTCGATAACATGTGGTGAAAGTCAGAATATTGACTCCTTTCTGAATGAAACCACAATCCCTTTTGAAGATAAAGAAGTGAACTTTCAAAATAGAGGTAAATTATCATCACATAGTTTGCTTCAAACTTATATATAAATTACAATAGTTTTCCTTTTCTCTTTTTTCCATGCTTACATGCTGCATGCTACCTATACACATCTGTCTGATCTGAGAGAGGGAGAATGCCTTGGAAACCTAACCACTGTTGGACATGGGTGAAATATTTTCACAGCTGGATCTCAAAATTGAGCTGTATATTTTAGGCAGGTCTATTTTCCCGAGTCAAAGTATATCATATATATAGTCACAATTTTGTGTGTTATTTATTCTCCTCTTCTATATATCTGTTGCTGTGAAGAACTTACATGTTTCAATATTTTACCTGAAGTCTGCTTTGAGTATTTTCAGAGACTAAGTGAAGATGTGGCTAAATATAGGTTTTTAATATCCCTTTAAAATTATGTACTATTTGGTCAGCCAACAATGAGGCATATCTTAATACTATCCCCATAATATGTACTGCAGTCATGGAGTGAGAGTCAGAAAAGAAATGTTTATCTTTTATTTTATTCTTCAAAGTAAAAAATTTCATGAAACAGATATTTTAATAAGAAAACTCTTTTGTTAAAGAAACTTCCTTTTTTTTCATGACTATTTAATTTATCAAAGAAATCATACTTAAAAGGTTTCATTTCAATACAGCTTTGTGTATAAGCAATTTGTTCCTATTTTGTACCAGAAGGTCCTGTCAAAGTTCACCAAAAGAAGATACAGGGTCACAATACAATGGAACATATCAGATCACAGTCTTGTTGATTGCAGACTGATGACTCCCTAATGTCCTCTGTAAGAATGAAAAATATTATGAAAATAAATTTACTTGCCTTTGTTTTCTAACATGACTAATATGGATCAGTTTACTGTGCAACAGTTTTAATCAAGTTCCTTGTATAAAATATCTGTGAAGACAGAAGCATGAATGCAGAATACAGAGAGTATTCTTCTACTTATTAATCCATATTCAGTATCAGGTATTTTTCACAAATATATTCCCTTGGTTCCCTTTCTCACACACTTAAAGAAGTCTCTGTGGAAATGTCCCTGTGCTGCAATGTAAGATTCATTTACTTGGGTGAAGAACCAGCTGAAATATAAGACAATCATTTAAATGAAAAGCATGAATTTGAGTGCCCCCAAGTACCCCAAGTGCCCTCAAGGTTTGTTCTTGTGCATATTGTGTTGGCAGCAATAAGAAAGCTATTCCATGTTTACCCTACATTCCCTGATGAAAAGATACACTCTTTTAAAAAAAACTTTTTCAAGTGGTGATGATGGATTCCCACTGTCTCGTCTGTATTTCTTTCTGACAGACTATCCCTCATCTCCAGTAACAGTGAAGTACTTAGGCCGCTTCCAAAATATGAACAGATTTCACAGTGGGAAGGCATGATGAAAAAGTTTAGTGACAATATGCACAGAATAGGGACAGAGGAGTGTCTGCATTGAAGTAAGGTTTGCAATTTCAGTTCAACTATGTTACTAGATGGCTAAGAATCCTACAGACGAGAGACTTAGGAAATTATTAGGAACTTTGCCTATGGCAACAAAGCTATGAATTTGTTTTTTCCCACTCATATGGCAAATAGTTGCACTTGGCTTTAGGGACACTTTTTATATTTATGTTTAATAGTCCTTTAAAGCTCCTATCCTTTCTAGCTAACTGATATGCACTCATTGCACTGTTTATTTCAAGTTCCATTTCACTGCTCTTACCATAATGGCTCTTTAGGATTGTTATTGTGATTCATATTACATTATGAGCATCATATGTGATTAACTCTCTGTGGCAGTATCCCTTCTCTGCAAATAGATTTGAAATAAGCCATATGCCTATCTGATAATGAGTACAATTCCTCCATTAAGTATATGTTGCATTTTGTGTTGGATATTTCTGAATTGGGTAAGAAGACCTTCAACTGTTATTTCATTTTATTGAAGCTATATTTCATATATTTGGTTTTTCCTTTTCTCTGTCTCTCAGTAAAGAAAGACACAGAATGAATCCGACTGCAGCAAAAGTACAGGTAGCAGCTCCCCCTGATATCAGCTACACAGAATTTACATTTCTCACATTTCATCAGAAAGTTTTGTTTTCCTGAGCTTCTTTTTATTTTCTAGTTATCTTCCAAGAGAGAGGATAAATTAAACTGTTAAAAGGAACAAATTATAGTTCTCTGGTTTTGCACAAATAATTGGTTAACAAATGCTGAAGAACTCATTAGATAGTAGACCACTTTGTACAAGTATTTGACATGAAGGTAAAATTTGAATGGTAATTTTAATGAAAGATACAAAGAAAATTAGCCACTGCACACATTTATTTAACATTGAAGATACAGCAACTAATGAAGATTTATAGGCCCTAATGTCAATATCCCTGGAGAATTACAACTAAGTACATAATAGGTAAGTTTCTCTAAGCACTTCCTTCACATATTTCTTCATACCTCCCACCCCCAAAATTATTTTTAGTCCCTTAGGAAAAAAAAAATAAGACCAGTGACAATGGTAATAACAAATTACAGTGTGTCACAGCAAGAGATCAGGAGAGATCCAGGGTATGTCGTTCAATAGCAGGGGATTTGTTATATGAAAATGCCTGGGTAGTTGTGGGAAATAGGTCAAAACCCACAGAACAGGGAACGCTAAAATGCTTTCAACTGCTTTTATAGATTTCCCCTGGGGAAAACTCCTGACTCTCAGACGTTAGATTAAATAAACCTTAAACATGCAAATTTATTAGAGCAATAATTAAGAGTTTTGGGAACTTACATTCTGTGAGGAACAAGTCTAAAGAATAAGAAATTTGTCAGCTTAATGAGGAAACTATATTAAAAGCATAATCACAGACCACAAATACTGAAAGGATAGGAAGTTTGAAAAAACACAGCTTGGGTGAAGTATTGAGTCTTCAAGGATTTTAATTGCATGAAGACAGTATATGGAACACAGAAAAAGAGGCTAAGGACAAAATGTGTGGAAAAAAATTTTTAAAAGACTAAGATGTAAAATAAGACACAACTGGCAAAAGTTATAAAGAACAACAGGAAGACATTCAGTAAGCAGGTTAGTATCAAGATGAAGATAAAGGGAAATGCTGAACAGAAGAAGGCAGAACTGATTATGATACCAAGAAAGCTGAAATGTTTAATCTTCTTTTTAGCTTCAGATATTGCTAAAAGGATTGTCTGAGCTGACACATAATCAACAAGAAAGGGGTAAAGATTCAGTCTGGAGAAAGGAAAAGTACATTAAAGAGCTCTAATGTAAGTTAGAAGTTTTATGTTGGATAGTCCAATTGAATTTTACTCAGAAAACTTTAAAGACTTGCTGAAACCATATAGACTTTATGAAAGGTTATGAAGTTTTGGAGAGCTGGGAAAAAAGGAAAATCTTGGTTCTCATCTTCAAAAAGGTGAAAAACGAGGAACTGAGAATTATGTGGGAGTTAGATTTAGTTCCTTTTGTAAAAAGCTGGAACAAATATTCAAGCAATTTATAAGCACCTAGAGATAACGTAAGAGTAGACTAAATGCAAGCACAATTTCCTTGGGAACAATGCTTGTCAGAATAATCTAATTTCCTTTTTGATTGAGGAAAACAGTCTTACAGATAAAGGAGAAGAAATGTATATGTTAGATATTTCGAATTTACAAAATCTTTTGAAGCTGCTTTATGTGACACTTTTAAGCAAAAGACAAGATTAAGATGATTAGTATTGAAGATGTGCAAAATTATCAGATGTGCCCAAAAAAGTCTGAAACAGTGATTTGCTATCAAATCAGAAGGTAGTATTTATACAGGTTCTGCAGAAGTTTTTCTCATTTCTTGTACATTCATGGCTTTCCATGAAAGATTTAAATGCTGAAATACAAACTGGGGAATTGATCAGAAAACAGACAAACACATGATAGTTAACAAAGAAAATTTAAAGGTTTAGGACGAGGTACAATTGGTACAAATGGAAAAACTTGAAGTTCCATCTGAATATGAGGGAAAATTTGTTTATTGCAAAGGTAACAGAGCACTGAACCAGGCTGCCCATAAAGGTTGTGGATTTGCCTTCCCTGGAGATACTGAAAACCCACCTGGATGCAACTCTGTGCAACCTTCTGTAGGTTGCATACTGAGTATGTCATGATGTTCTGCTGTCTTGAGTTGCAGAAACAGATGTTCTGTGCATAAAGTGTGTAAGTTAATCTTGCTGCTCTGCTTGGCTCTAATAAGACTGCAACTAGAGTTCTGGTCCAGTTCTGTACCCTGACTAAAGGTGAAGGTAAATCAGACGAGCAGAGAGCCTCAAGCCCAGCACAGTGTAATGAGAATGGGCTTTTAAAGTACAAATAGCTGCTGTGTCTTGTTTTGTTCAGTCAGTCAGAGAGCAACAAACAGAAAAACAGATTATGACTCTTTGAGGAGGCATAATCACAAACTACAGATGATTTTTTTGCTTTTATTGACGAATCACATTCCCACTGCCAGCAAAATAAAAGTACACCAATAGATAATTAGAATACCTTTTCTACATACAACACTTGGTTTGAAATTAAATGGGGAAAAATATTATTTAATAATTATCATAAACATTGTTTTCAGAAAATGTTATTCAGTAAATTTTATGCTCATATCCAATTTTGTTCTTCATGGGTATTTTGCCTAGAAGTCTGACAAGTCTTGGCAAGTGGCAGGTTCATTTCACAAAGAGTTCCTATAAAAGAGCAATGAATGAACCAGGGGATATTGTTTGGAAAAATGAACAGAACTCATCCAAAGTTTTTAGATAAATATCTATTGGAGCTTTTGACAATGTGCCTTCAGATCTAATCTTGACAATACAGGAGAAGCAGAAAGCTGTTGGAAATTCTATAGGATTGGCTTTTTTTGCGAGCCTGTTCTATTTGTGCTACTCTCTCTTTTCTTGCAGCCTGACCCTGTTCTCATGTAGGCAGGATGTCACCCTCATCATCTAAGATGACACGTAGTCCATGCTTCTGCCTTGTAAGGTGTGATTCTCTCAACTCACACTCATGTTGGTGGAGCCAAGGAGTGACACAACTCTCTTCCACATTCAAAATTCATTTGCACGATTGACTCGACATTGAGTTCCTCATAGTCCCCCAGAGCCATGGCAAAGCTTCTGACCCTGTGTTCGCTTTCAGGGATCAGGTGAACCACCATTTGGCTGCATTGCTGCTCATCTTTCCTAGTGCCTCCGTAAAATTTTGTTTATAACCTGTTGTCAGACTCCATTACTCTTCAGACCACAGAGACACAGTTGTTCTCTGAATAAGCTGGTGGTTTGTTTCATGTTGATTAGCAAGAGTGTTGTTGAAAAGAGATTAGGGAGCCCCATCATTAGAAAAAAAGACACTGATTATTAGCATTGAATAAGAATACTTATGAAAAAATGTAAGATTATGTTAATGCATTAATATTCATATGTGGCATTATAATTAATTCTATTTGCCCTGTATATTATTATCTGTCAGTACATGCAAAGAAAACTCAAGTTCAAAGAGACGCCTATCTTTCGTCACAAAGCATAAATAACATCCACTAAAACCTCTGTGTTTTCAGCAGGAAAATAGGGAATAAAGCTTTTTTGAAAAAAATACACAGTCATGACATTCAATATCAAAACTGATGCTGATGTGTTTAATCTCAGTAGCACCAGCATTTTAATAAGCAAAATATGGTAGTTTCTGATTCCACATACATTTTTGAGAATGTTGTCACACATGTGATCACTCAACATGCCCTGGACTTATTGTATAATATGAGAAAATAAATGCATATGTATTTTGGAAAATTACATCTATGGAAATATTGGTGATATAACATGCAAGAAACTATGCATACACATACTACAAAACAAGACCAAAATTTTCTGTCTGGTGTCATGTAATCCAAACGAGTGGAAATTTTGACGAACTTTCAGAAAACAGGTAAAACTGATCAGCAAAAATGCATGTTTCAAGTAAGAGGACTTTTAATACCTTAGGATTTTTTACAGAATAAATGTATCCAGAAAAAAACAAAAAAAAACCCCAAACTAAAACAAAGAACAAACAAACAACCCAAACAAACCCAAACCAAATCAAAAAACATAAGGAAAGGGGAGAATGCTTTTTAAAAAATGAAGTTAAGTGATTGAAATTGACTATGTAAAGGAATAAAATCAAAAGTTTGTGCAGGTAAGTTAGGCTGCAGATATGTTTCTATGGCCAAAATTCCTTGTGGAATAACTGAAACATATATACACCATTGTACACAAAGTACTTGAAGAGATATTTTTCTTTTACATGCTTTTTTTCTATGATGCTCTTCTTCAACAATCATCCAGAAGAACTTTAGCACAAGTTAGCAGTGAAGTGCATATGCTTAAGCATGAAGATAAAATTACAAGCATGAGGATGATATATAGCCAAAGCAATATTTTTAGCAACTTGGGGAAAAAAATGCACAAGAAGACTACTACCCCTCAGAATGTGAGCAGAATAGGTCAAATGGACACTCATCATCTCCCTACTAGATCCCATCTGAAGATAAGCAGGTACATTTGAATAATTTCTTTTGAATTAAAATCTCTCTTCAGCAAGGCAAGATGACCTTAGCTTGAAAACTGTCTTTCAGTGGTGGAGACTCTTGGAAAGAGACATACTAGTCCCTCACTTCACTAGGTCAGCTCCTTGGTCAGCCTTTAAGCCATACTAGCTCTGGTTGCAGAAATTAATTTCACTGTGTACCCCTTTAGGCTCAGCTGAAAAACAAAAATGTGTCAGCAGATAAAATGCATGTCAAAACCCCTTCAAAATCCTCTTTCTGAGCTCCTTTTGGTTTCAAGGATTGTAAATTAATGACATCCAATGCAGTCCAGATCTGGTTTTAAGCAGGCTATGTTCCAGTTGAATTTCCTAGAGACACAAATTATAATTTTTCAATGGGTAAATAGGAGGCTGTGGGTAAGTACCACCACATAGATTACCAAGTCTTGTTTCATTTGTAAAGAATTATTTGCAATACATGCTTTCTAGACATTTCATTTTAAGAAACAGCCATCAGATGATCATATAGAAAACTGGGGCTTGTCAGATCTTATTTAGGGATTTTGGGACACTTATGTGAAGAAAGAATACAAAATAATCAGAATTGGCATGCAAAAGCATCAGAAACTCTGATATATTTTTAAGGAAAAGGCCGATCATTTTCACATTTTTGTTCAGGTAGAAAAATAATTGTCACTTTTACCCTCTGAACTCATTTTTTGCTTGTAGTTCATAACCTTCTCCTGTGAAATATATTTCATCTAGAAATATAATCAAGGGGAGCAAGATCCTTTAGTCTATGCTTCATCTCACTGAGTCAGGTGTGAAGTGGAGTCAGAAGCTTTTGCATTGAAGATGATTCTCTTGAGACAGTCTGAGAGAAAATCTCAAACTATCAATACCAGAGTAAGAAAATAGTGTTAAAACAGAAGGAATAGCTTAAATGACATTGCTAGTTTAAAACCAGATGATAGTCTGACAGTGAGGCAGAGTTGAGCCTTAAGTGCAGTCAGCTTTGGAGAACATTTCTGCTCCCTGTACCCGAAGATAATTTCCTCCAGGTCATGCTCAGTTATACTTTGTGATTTATTTAATCAAAAAGTGTTATAATTCACTGTCATATCTAAAGATTTTATGAAAGCATCTGTATGATAAGGTGCACCATTCAAGGGAAATGAATCAATGACTAATATACTTCTGCATATTTTCTGATATGTTTTGTTAATTACTGTTATTTCTAGCCATTTTCCCTATTTTTCCTATTGTAAAAAGTCCATGAAATTGTTAGTTTTCTGTTTCTGTTGGCTTTTTTTGTTGTTTTTTTTTCCTCCTGTAGCAATTATTTTGCATATGAGATGTTAGACAGATGTTAGCTCTATCTCTCTCAACTCTGTTTATCTGTGTATGCCTATGCATGTCTGAATGCTTGTGCATGTTTGAGCATATTTGTGCTCCAGCTTCTCAAAGATACAAAAATGATCATCCCTCTTCCTATTTAAAACAAAAAAAGATTTATTGTTAGAGGCCAAGGAATCTGTCACATTGATGTCACACAGCAGGCAGTCAATAGTTCTGTTTCACACGACACCAGTGTGATTGTACCTGCAAGAATAAGTTCTCTTCTGGGAACCACAATGTCACACATATATTAGAAATTACAGGGAGTTCAGAAAAGTGCAACCAAAAAATGATTATGTGTTCAAAAGGAATGAAATGTAAAGAAATAATCACAACATGGCCAAGTAGTGGCCAATATGAAAATGGGTATGTCATGTAAAGGAAAGTAGTGCCAACAGGAGCTTTTGAAAATGGCATGAGCTAAAGAGAAGTTTGAGGAAATAGCAGGTACTCCAGGAAGAAGAAGCTAAGGTTAAAACAACAAATATGATATTATGCATATATTTCCTTTAATTTTGAAAAAATGAAAGAAAGATACCATAAAAATTATTAGGGTGGAAGAGACACAGAAGGCCACCTACCCAAGCTTCTCATTAAAGCAGGGATAGCTTTGAATTTAGACTCTTCTATTAGATGCATTAGATTTG
The DNA here is from genome assembly GCF_022539315.1 of Serinus canaria. Lineage (NCBI taxonomy): Eukaryota > Metazoa > Chordata > Aves > Passeriformes > Fringillidae > Serinus > Serinus canaria. The sequence continues at coordinate 57,143,008 of NC_066313.1, forward strand.
AGAATTTCTAGGAGGGATGGATATTTCATGTATTCCACGATTCTAGTGCTTGACCACCATCACCATGAAGAATCTTTTCTTCTATATATTTAATCAGAATTGTACTTGCCATAGTTTTTTCTGTTGCATCTGCCACTGAGCATATCTAGAATCTGGATGTCTTCTCTCCAGTCAGCATGGGTGCTCTGTTGTTTCAATCTTTGTTTAATCTTCTGCTCATCATGACTCCTTTGAGCATCACATTCCTAGTCTGTCCTGTTGCATGGGTTGACTCCATTCCAGGTGCACAACTTTGCCTTTGTTTTCACTGAGTTTCTCTGGGTTACTCAAGGTTTGCAAAATGTCAGTCCTACCCTTCAGTACATCCTCCTCTTTTCTTCTGTTCATGTTGTTAATGCATTTTGGTCCCATGTGGTCTGGTGCCATGGACGTGTTTATGTAAAACTTGCTATAGCAATCACTAAGCCATGGTCCATCTAATTGTCTTCTGGTACCTTCTGAATCCCTCATTCACCCTGTACTCTGCCTCTAGGGACAGGGACTTGGATGGCTTGAGGTAGAGAAAGTGCTGAGTAGATAAGATGCTGAGTATTTCATGTTTTGTAATATCCTATACATCTAGATATCTTTCACATTCAGCAGAATCTGCATGTTTTGCTTTATGCCACTTCTATTTCTTTAATTACCTGTAGAATTTTTACTTGCTCCTTTTCACACCTCCTGCCATTTTCAGTGTCAGCTGAACTTCGGTTTTGTTAATTCTTTCTCTGGACACCCAGGCACTGTTTCTGTATTGCTCCTTAGTGCAGTGTTCCCAGCTCCACCCTATATTTCTTTTTTGGCCTGAGCTCATTCTGCACTTCTGCATTGAGTTACCTGGGCCTCTGCTACACATTCTTGTTTATATTGGGAGTGACCTCCTTGTGTTTTAAAGAGTCTTTTCTAGAAGAAAACCTGATCTCACCAGTCCTTTCACTGTTCAGATAAGTTTCCCATGGGATCCTGCCTATCAGGGTCCTGTAAAAAAGCTGAATTACATTCTTATCTTCATTACTGAAATTCAAGCTTGCTATTCTGCCACACTAAATGGATGAATAGAATTCGTGTCATTGAGATTAAAGACACTAGAGCACATGTAGTCCTCTGAACTATTCCACTGATTCTTTTTTTCATAAAAATATTGTTTTAATCCAAATGGGTCTATCAGGAAATAAAATTTATAACTGTGAAATAATAATAAAAAGTAGTGACCTTGAGTATTTTCTTTGAATATTGATTCACAAATTAATTCTTAGGTAATGGATAACACTTTTATTCAGTAACATTCATTCAAATACCAATGATAATTTAACATATAAGCAAATAACACTATTGTCACTATCAATATTTGTTGGATAGTATTAACTATTTTAGTATTATTTTAAAATCTCAACTGAAGTATCACAATATTTTTAATATTGTATTCAAATATAGAGATCTGCATAATAAATCTCAGAAAACCAGGAGTAAGAAGGCTTTGAGACGTCATCTGTCCTTTTCCCTGCCCTAAGGCAGAATCTGTTCTCTCTATGATTCTTCATAGACATTTTTTCACTTCTTTTAAAGACTTCTCTGATAGAGCTTACCACAGTAGCCTGTGACTGCAATTCACTACCTTACCTTTTTATATTTCCCCAATGTCTATACTGAATTTTCTGTGTTGATTTTGAAGCTCATTTATTCTTTTCTGATACATCAAGATTACAGAGGACAATTTCACATCCTTCTCTGTGGCTATGGGTATCCAATCTGGCCTAACTCCCCTCAATGTAAACTAACTACATTTCCCTTACTGTCTTAAGACAATGGCATGTGCAAAGAGCAATAAAAATGTTACAAAAAATGAAACTATATGACACATAATTCCCTGTCTATTTGTGTAGAAAGATTATGTGGTTTAGGCTGGCTTTACCCTGCCTATTCTCCATAGAACTGCATTTTGTTTGCTGTGCCCTCCATTCAGGTCTCCTATGTACTTGCAAATAGGTTGTTTTATAAATTGCTGATGAAATTTTCAGAAAGTAAAAGTTAGGGTAGATTACCTATACTTTTTTGTTTTAGTTGCCTCACTTCCCTCTTTGCTTTTCTTTTTTGAAGTAGATGTTAAATTTCCTATTATATATAACTAATTAGAAAGGTTACTGCCAACAGTTTGCCTTTACTTAGTCAACAGAAGTCATAGAAGTCATACAGTTAATTTGTGATTAGCTGTATATCATGTATCATTAATTAAATATTACCCATGTGTATAAAACTAATCATATACTGATAATATTTTTGGCCATATTACTAAATCATACATCTAAACTGAGAGAATCTTTCTGGTGGTCATTTTAGTAACAAATGAAGAATGAGAAAGTGATACTCTGTCAATAAGTTCTCATCACCAAAAATTTCTGATTGGGTTTCTATGAGTTATATAGAAAATTAGATGTAGTAGACAATTCCCCCCGCTGTATTAAAGAAAACCAAAACAAACTTAAGTCCAGAAGAAAAAAAATACAAGCAGCTAGGAAATAAGCTAGACAATAAAAAACCACTCTGGAACTCTTTAATTTTGCATGGCACTATTTAAACCATACACAGACTCAGACGTGGTGTTCAGTGTGTGCTGCATTAAATCTGAAAATCTGTACTCATACAAAAGTTATTACTGTGCCATGCCTGTGCTTGGGTGGAGTGTTCCTTTCAATGCCAAGGGGAAAGTTTTTGATGGCTCATGAACCACGATCAGTCACAGCTGTGGGATTCATTCTGTATAATATAGATAGCACAGACAGAATATGGTGAAACTACTTTGGCTGTAACTACAGTAATACAACTGGGTTTGGCTCTGGGCAGTAAGTATTACAAAACTGAAAAGACAATAAAATCTAGGTTAAAAAAATGCCATCAAAAGAATAGTGAACAATTAAAGGAATAAATAACTTCATTACCTGGTTATAATAAAATATTTTTTCACTTTTTAATGCATAATGACCACTTGAAAGACACACTGTGTCTTTCAAGTCAGTGGGCTACAAATTCCTCCACTTCAGTTTCTGAGAAATCTGCTGCTTTCAGTTGGGATAGAGTTAATGTTCATACCAGTGGCTGGTATGGGGTTATGTTTGGATTTGAACAGAGGGTTGATAGTACAGAGATGGTTTTTTTTTATTATTGAACAGTGCTCACACAGACCCAAGGCCTTTTCTTCTTTTCAGACTTCCAGACTGCCAAGAAGTTCAGGTGTGTTGGAGGCTGGGAGGAGACACAGGCAGGACAGTTGAGTCCAAGTGACCAAAGTGATATTTCAGACTGTCATGCTCAGTATATAAAGTGAGGGAAGAAGGAGTGATGGTGTTTGTCTTCCCAAGTAATCATTACATGTTATGGGACCCTGTTCTCCCAGAGATGGCTGAACACCTTCCTGCCCATGGGAAGCAGCGAATTAATTCCTTTATTTTCTCTGCTTGTGCGTGCAAATTTTGTTTTTCCCCATAAAAATATATTTATCTCAAACTACAGTTTTTATAGCTTTGGCGCTTCCCATTGTCTCCCTGATCCCACTGGTGGGGGAGTGAGTGAATGGCTATGTGGTGATTGGTTGCTGGCTGGGGTTAAGATACAACATATGTTACTCAGTTCTTTTCTTTCAATGAATTTTTGGCGAACCACAATTTTCAAAACCGTTGTTAATAGAATTTTAGGACATGATCATCATCTCAAAAAAAGATAATTTTTTCTTATACTAAAAGATTTATTTTAGTTGTCCAATTAGAATCTGTCATCTGAGTGGAAATTGTTGGCTTATACAAACTCCAATTAAATTATGCATGACAAAGGGGTTTGGCTTAGTTCTCATATTAGCCGTTTGTGCATAGTTTGAAATAACATTCATATATACACATCAACATTTTACTGTATTCCTCAAAAGCCTGTTTCTATGCATAAAAACAATCCTGTGCCCAAACCTTTCCAAAATTTTAAAATAATTTTGAATTACGAACAAAAAATAAATAAACTAAGTTGTGAAATGATGAATGTTGTCTAGAATGGAACTATCAGACAATCATCCAGTGAAAAGTCAGAGGATAACAGAGTGGATAATATCCCACCTGGGTCTTTCCTTTTCTTTATTTTTTTCCTCCCCTATATTTAAGATTCTGCAACTTTCCTGAATATCAGTTTGGAAACTTTCAGATGTACTAAATTCATTTAAACTCAGTGAAGAAATGAAATAGCACTGAGCAATAGCAGCACTCTGTGATGTTTACAAACACATTTACAGGAGGTCATTCCTCCTCAGAACCCATTGTACATGCCAATTTGTTGTAATCTTCATTATAATGAAAAAGCAAGGGTAACAATGAACTGCAAACCTTATTTAGAAATCTCATAACTCACAAACATCAAAAGACTACTGGGGTCATCTCTAAAGCAGATTTCCTAGTTTCCAATGAGTATTTTGTTGCTTTCATTAAATGGACTTTAAAGGGTTTTTAATTGCATTCCTTATTTTGGCTAACAACATGATTCTGGTAATATTATGTTTGCAGTTATTTAGCTCCAAAGAGCATTATTTAGGCCCAGGAAAAACTGCCTACCAGTGCTATTGAGGTCTAGACTAAGTGATCTTTCTGAAACTGTGGAACAGACTTCTTTCGAATACTGAATTGCTAAAATTTGTTCACTTCTGTTTACACTTAGCATGGTTCCTCCATGATATTAAGTGAGTATGAGTAGTATCTCCTCTGAGTTTGCAAGGCATATGTTACAGAAGAGACACAATATGGAGAATAAATGCCTCAGTCAGGTGGAACATGGCGGTTGGTGTGAATGCAATTTGGGCTTATTATTCTGCCAGTGCTGAATAGTTATACATTGTTCTAGCCTAGGAAAAGTTAATTTCCTTTTCTGAGTAACGAAATCAAACATTACTTGAATATACTGGAAACAGTTGATGCCATAGTCCCCAGTGTGTGCAGGCAAACTTTCAGACTTTGCTCCAGTTTCAGGAACAGGTCCAAGTTTCATTTTTCTGTAAATAGTTAATACAAGCATGGGAAATTTATCTCTAGAGAGATAATGTTTTTCTATATTTTGTGTTTCTATGTTCTTTTCCCCTGTTAATGAAAATTAGGTAAATATCTTCCATGGGTCAATAGTACTGCTAATTCATTTAAAAGTTCTCAGGAGTGTGTTTTAAGTTGATATAATGAAAGAGAGGAGGAAGATCTGTTTTCTATATGAGCATATGAAAAGATAATAATAATTCTACTCTCTACGCAGTTTTTATCTGGCTTTATTATGCAGAGTCTTGATAATTCATGTTATTATAATCATAATATGTAAAGCAAAGATCAAGCCAAAGATCATGGTATTATGATATTGAAAAGGGATTTGGTTCATACAGAAAATTTTTTCCAATATTTTTCTGCAAGGAGATGCCATGACAAGACTGTCCAAGTCTTTGTATGTGGTTGCCTCTGAGTGTTTGTGTGTGGTTGTACAGGAGGAGTAAAGTGTGAATCTTCACTTGATTAGAATGCAAAGGGTAGAGGGTATAAATGAGGGGCACCTAAAGAAAATTAAAAATTGGCTTAAATTGTTTTGTATTGTTCTGGTTTGGTTTTAAGTTTTGTGTTCTGGGTTTTTTTTTAAACTGTTGTGTTGTTGTCTACTACTTGAGAAAAACTTTTGAGAATGTAATAGATTGTTATTATAAATGTCTATTTCTGAAAGCATAAAAATTTAAATAAAATTTACATTTTGTCTCCAAGACCCAAAAAAGAGTTTATATTTTTAAAAGGAAGGCCTAATAAACTTTTAAAATAAATGAAAATAATACATAAATTATTAAATATTTAAATATTGATAAAATACTACTATTTTTAAATTTTTGCTCTAATATTCCATAGATGAATGTTTGTCAAAAAGTTGTGTTTTGATCCATTGCTACCATTGACCTAATTCACTAAGGGAAGTTATGAAGACTTAGTTCTTACTGGCACATAGGAAAGAAATCTATTCCTTTTCTGAAAGGTTGAATTAGTTGCTTGATTCTTTCTTGAGAAAACTGTATAAGTAATTGGCATTAAAAACAATATTTTAAAAATATTTTGCCTTAAATTTCTCTGTTTGTTCTACTTTCTCTGAGAACTTGACTTAAAGCTGTAACAACAAATTTTTGAACTTATAATAGGGAATAATTTTCTGGATTAAATACTTTTAAGATTAGTTTATAATAAATCATCCTATTAGGTACATTAAAGTGATGAATCTGTAGCAAAACTTGTCCAAGATATGAAAATTGTTGTCTAACACATTCTAGAAATTGCCATCTGGCACCATTTTAAAACTGAACTTGCATCTGAGTTCTTCATCATATGTAGTCTGGACTGACTTGGAGAAGTCAGTCATCATCCAGTTTTCCATCTCTGTTTTTTCATTATTTAAGGTATGCATTATCCATAGGAAGAGCCTATATGTAGAGGCTCTATATGTATAACAGTTATTTCCTCCCACTGAAATGAGAAAAAACAGAACCAGAACTCTTTGTGACCAGTTCTTTTCTGGGGAAAAATAAATAAAATGTCAAAAATATCTTCATAAACCTTCCCAGCATATATTTCAAGTAATTAGGTATTTTGAAAATTTTATAATAGTTTTTTGTTTTGCTTTAGATCATAGAAAAGTGTTTTGTCCCTGTCTGAAAAGGATTTAATTTTCCTCATAGTTGTCCTTATGGTTCTGTACTCTGCACTGGTAGCTGAAAAGGTGCTGGTAACACTCTAGTGCTGATCAGGGCTGGGGCAACATCAGTGCTGTTCCCCCAACATTCCACCCTCAGCAGCAGGCTGGGGCTGGGCAAAATCTTGGGAGGGGACAGAGCCAGGATAGCTGACACAAAGTGATCAGAGTGATATTCCGTATGATGCCTACTCTTCAACAAAAACTAAGAGGAGTCTTGGCATTTGTTATTATGGCATTTTTCTTTCAGAGCAGTCACTACAAATACTGAAACCTTCTGAGCTGGACTTCACCTGGTTTTGTTTCACTTTGTTTCCTCATGCTGCCTTGGCTTTTGCTTTTATTTTGAGCCATGAGGGTTTTTTCTATCTAATTTTATTTGCTCTCCCACCCCTGCCCTGCTTAAGAGGGGAGTCATAGAGAGGCTCTGTGGGCATCTGGTATCCAAGCAAGGCTAACCAACTACAAAAAAATACTTTTAGAGCAAAATTACACAGAGTGGCTTATCATACCTAGGTTGAAAACAAAACAAAAGCAAAAATCCATCAAACCCTGCAGAGCTGTTTTGACAGCTGAGGCTTGAGAAAGTGCAAAACATAGACTTCTACACTTAGCTTTTCATTTTCATGCCAAGATAGTTTGCATTGAATTATTTTTTAAATATTTCACGCAAGTTAGAAAAAGGTATTGATCATCTTTAACTGATGACATGACCATAAAGTCATCAACAAATATTGGTGTCTAATTCTGAAGCACATGCAGATGTCTAAGATAATGGATTTTAGAGCAGCAGCTGTGATAGATAAGATTTTTTAATGTGTTTATTTAGATGTTAGAAATCAATTTCTTCCTATCTCATTTTGGTGCAAGTTTAAAAGTCTAGACGTCATTAATAAAATTTTGTTCCCAACTTATCTAGGGAAGTTAAAGGTTGCACCAAGCTTTAAATGATTTTTCCTGGACCTCTGTACATGGGTGTCTTATAAACTTCATATGGCTCTGGTCCTGGAACTCTAAAATAGCCTAATTCTGCACAATTATTCTCCCTCAGTGAACAGAGAAACGTGGTGATTTTTAACAATACTTAAAAAAAAAAAAAAAAGCAGCAAAACAACAGAACACAAACTTCTCAATCTAAATAGTATTTTCCCAAATTTAGGTGTGATCTTTCTTACCTATAATTTGCCCTAAAAGTCATATAGCCTCTAATCAAATTTAAAGCCATCTACACCGACATTTTTACTTCTGCTGCTTACTGTGGTTGGTGAGAAATATTAAAGAACTGCCATTACAGGAAAAGAAAGTTCTGTATTTATTAGCATTTTATGTTGAAAATTGCAATGCTAATGCTCAGCCTAGCACATTTCCCACAAAATTTCAGTGACTCAAAACTCCCATTTTTACTCCTGTAAAGGTTATGGGAAATTTATAAAAAGTCCTCTTGAGCATCCTGACAAGTAGGAACAAGACCAGTAGAAAACAAAAGTAGAAAATTCACTATCTTTACCAGGGGCCTCCTTAGGAACACATCATAAAAAATAATTTGGTCTGACTGACTTAGCAGGGAATTTGCACCAAATCTCCATGCTTGACAACATCAACCATGGTCCCTTTGGACTCAAGTTCATTCTTCTGGAAGAATATAGTATGTTGCATAGGCCAATCACACAGCCACTGCTTCTTGTCCGTGTCGGTGATGATCTGACTGACAGTGGGTGACATATTGTGCATCCATGGGGACAGAAGTATTCTCACACAGGAGTTGCTGATAACCTTTCCTAGGAACATCTCTATTAAAAAAAAAAGCAAATATAATGAGATTATATTGATTAGGCTAAGGACAGATCTCATGAGTTGCAACCTCTTTTTGGAGGTCATTCAGAGGGGTAATGTACTTCTTAGATAAAATTATTCAGCAATCTAGAATTACCAGGAGCATTTTATCTTTTTCATTCTTTTTTTCTTTGCTTTGCTTCCTTTTTTTTTTCTTTCATTACAGCATATGCACAAACCTGTGTGATGGAGCTGATGACTGATGTTGATGACAGTAACAATAATGGTTGCTTGATTTTTTTTTCTTATGCTGCTATTCACTAGTCCTATGTATGGAAGGCATACAATATGCACTAAGAGTTCATTAGGAATTTCTGAAATGAACAATTCCTTTTTTTCATCTGAAAATAGCTTTCATCTTCATTTCTGATTCTACCTCCATCCTGTAGAGAACTTCAAATAAAAAAGTAAATTTCATGTCTGGGGTTATTTTTAAAACAAGGTTTTAAAATAACTGACATTTGAGAAACAAGGGAAAAATCTTCTATATATTGTACCTCCATGTATGAATCTATGTTATTGTTGATGAATCGAAAGAATTCAACAAGAGATTAATTATGTTTTGCATATTACAGCAGGATCTACATATGGTTTTCATAATGGGACAACATAAAACGAAGCAGTTGCCCAGAAAATAAACAAAAAATTACGCATTAAAAATTTTTAATCACTGACACTCTGTGAGGCACAACACTGAGCATTCTGAATCTCAGACTCTCAGGGTTAGGATCAGAGATCTAGCTCTTGTCTCTAATGAACCCTATTAATGAACACAGGAACCTGCAGAGGTATTGATTTCTAAAACATGCATCCTATTCCTCAGTCAGCCACAACTGGTTGATTGGTCATTGGTCTCTAATACATAGATTCTCTACTGGCACATAAGGCATTTATTTTCTATTTCAATGTTTACTCATAGACAATGAAGGACAGAAAATACAAGACTACTTTGTATCTACTGAATAATCACGTATCATGAAATATTGTAAGTTATATAATATGTTGAGTTGACCTTGAAATTAATAACAGCAGAGGAGAGATAGGGCCATTTGCTTTTCACACAGAAAGGGAAATGAACTTCAGGTCATTCCTACTTTATGGCCACTAACTGTTATCCTGGAGGTGTTGTGCTTGAGAGATTTTATCAACAATACTTTGTGACTATTACTGGGCAATCCGGAGAACCACATTACCATTGGTCTCAGAGGAATTTTTCCACATGTCATCCCACCCAGAGGTTAAATAGCTATAAGAGAAGTTATGGAGGAAAGTTAATTAGAAAAGGGAAAGGACGATGGAATTGAGTATAAAAATAATAAAAAAAAATCATAATTTTCGAAGTTGTAGTGGTATTTGTCCTTGTGTGTATTTCTACCTCCTTTCCTCTGATATCCTATGACATTCTCACATTTTGAGTTACATTGCATATTCAATCAGACAGCAAGCTTGGAGGAATATTATGACTTCAACTAAAAAAAAAAATTAAATTCTATATTATAACTTTTATGAAGGTCATTCCTGTAAGTTAAAAAATAGGAGACTTATAGTACATACAATATATTAAGGATGCCAGTTGTCATATAAAATAGGGTTCAAAATATATGTGACTAGAATCTGACCTGTTTAGATATGGTGGATAGGGTATTATATGAAAGAGCCTGTCGTCATAGATGGTCTTTCACATATCTTCTTTCCCTAAAAATTAGATTGTGGGATAAGCTCCACACTGGATTGATTTTCATTTTTATTACGTTTTTTGGTTTGTTGGTTTGGTTTGGAGAATTTTTTGTTTGTTTGTGTCATGGTTTGTTTTTGTTTTCCTATTGATTTTGGCTTTGTTGTTTAGGTTTTTTTGTTGCTTTTTTTTTTTTTTAATTTTTATTTTGAAGAGTGAGTGTCACTATAGATTTCATCAGTTTTCCAGTAACTTCTGGTTGATTCCTTTATCTCAGAGGATAACACAGGTTTCCACAACCATTTCAACATAGCTCATGTTTTCTGATAAGAATACATAGTTTGATTATCTTAAACATAGAGGCATCAGGAAACCACAGAAGAACTAATCATCTAAGTCTGTCTTTGTATTTAAACAAAAAAAATCACTTTTAGGACACAATTCATTTTGCTTGTTCTACAAGTTTCTGTTTAGATGAGGCTACTTTTTTCCTTGAGAATGAGTGCTTACTGCCATTCATTAGTTAATATGAGTCAAACAGTTTTGGGTACTTTGAGGAACTGACTGATGATTTCAGTACTGTAGATATCTATACTTGATCACGTATGCCGAGTCCTTGAAGACTAAATAATTTCAACATATTATTTTCTCAGACAGAAAAGCAGTGAACAGAAAACTGCATGAACTTTCCTGTGATTTTTAGGTAGGTAGACCTTTAAAACTCATGTCCTCTACCGTTACTCATGCTTTTAAAAGTATTTTGTTTCATCTATAAGTTGCTCAAATTGGAAGTAATTTACAAAATTCTGCAAGAGAACCTGTCACTTATGGAAAGGGCTTAGTACATCTGTTAAGATACTGCTATGATGTCTTAACATCAGATGATAACTGAACATCAGATGATAACAGATGATAACTGAACATTATATTGGTGGGCTGAGCAAAATGGTGAATCCCTATTGCCTTTAGAACTTGCTTCTCTGATAGCAGTTGGACAAATCCATGTGTCTTGAGGGTGAGACAATTATTTATTTTTTATGAATAGTGTTTCTTGTTTAACTAGACTGTGTTCAAATAGCTCTTACCAAGTTTTCTAATGATGTGTCTAAAAGGCATTTCTAGCAGGAGCACTTGTCTTATTAGCTATTGCTAGAGAGAGTGGCATATGGGCTTTATACTTTTTGGGGGTTTTTTTTAGGTTAACTGAAAATCTGTATTATAAAAGTGAATAAAGTAATGTTTTCAATTTTCCTAAAATTCTCTCACTCATTTGCTGTCTGCTGTGATAAAACTCAAGGTAGTACATGCTTAATAAAATGACTGGCAGGCAGTATAATGCAAGTTGCTGGTAGCTGTGCTAGTTCTGTAACACACACTTCAGTTCAGACTAAATCCTGTATCTGTGGAGAATGATAATTAAAGAAAAAATAAATATGATTTAAATTTAAAAGTTCACTGTCACTGAACAGACACACTGCTGTACATTATTTATTTTTAATTTTTTCCTTTTCCCAAAAGTTCTTAACTTTGTAATGTGCATTCTGTTAACTTTGAGTACCCAGTGCTAAGACGTGATTAATTTCCTAAAGTTTAAATTGTGATGTTTGCCTCCTTTTCTCAGCTGCCTGTAGGGTTGCATTTAAATGAGATATTTGTAATTTATACCTTTTACTTCGTAAATAAGTCCTTCTGCTGCTGTAACCACATATGTATAGGATATTTTTAAAAGACAGAAAAGTCATTAAAAAAAAGAATGAAAACATGAAACCACCACTTTTGCTTACTGATTTTTTCCTAATTGAAGATAAAATTATGAGCTTTACAGCATAATAGTTTCCTTTAAAACTTAGTCAAAATTTAAAGATTTGGAAAGAGTTATACCAGTGGCCAAGGAAGTAGAATGTTTCTAAGATAAAACAAAACTCCATGTAAATGTTTCCAGGTTTATAGACACAGGTGTCTCTGTGTGTATAGATAACAGGTGAAAATGCCTTTCCCTGTGGACTGGTAGGCCAGTTGGATACAGACTATCAGGCTCTGAAAATATATAGGAAATAAATTTTCTTTTTCCTCTTTTTACGCATTAAGTATTAAAAAAGTAAGTAATTATCTAATAAAAACTGTTCTTCCACAAAAATACTTTGTGAGAACTTTAGTGGTTTTGTGAAAACCCTGTATTAACATTTAAGCATTATTTCTCAACCACTTTACTCTGGTAGAAGATCACATCAAAACTAAAGGGACTATTCTCATGCAAATAATAGATAACTCTTGTATCTTAGCTAAAACCAGAGGTGAACAAGGGATCTTTTTGAATTCACAAAGTACTGACATCTCAGTGCTGAGAAGAAAATAGGTCTAACAGTTTCCTATTTCTGTTCCCTGTTGAGCCATTTCTCTATTTTCCCATAGTTGACCTTCCTATGAACTAATCAGAAGAAGTAAGTGGAAGAGAAAAAATGGTAGTGGCTTCTGTATACTTTTGAATGATTTCCTTCAAACAGTCCACATTTCTATTCTCCATTCAAAAAAAAAAAAAAAAGGGTACAGCAGGGTAATCTTTCACTATGTAATCTCATAAAAAGTATACAGAGATCACACTGGATAGGGGAATTATGAAACTGTGCTGTACCATTTTGTTGATAGATCTGTATGCAATTTTCACATCTGTAATCTATATGTGTATATTTAGAGAGAGAAAACTGAGCCTTATTTTTTCCTTTGAAGAAAAGAATGTTTCTAAACCTGACTTTTCTAGTGATGTGAAATTTTGAAATCTACTAAAAAAGCCACTTTATGAGATAAGTAATTTTATTTAGTGTCCAAAACCTTTTTTCAGACTGCTGTGATGAATTTCTCAGTGTGGTAAACACTCAGACACATTTATAATGCCTCGAGTAAGTGATACCATCATGTAGGTCATACCAATCAAATATTATTTAAGGTATAATAAATCAGAACAAAATTACCTGTCTGGTATTCAAAGGTTGTGAGCAATAGAATTGTCATTAGTACAAAGTCATTGACAAAAGGAGAAAATCAGTACTGCAGTCATGCTGCAATTATCCAGTTCTGGACTTCTTATATACTAAAAATGGGTTGTAGCAGTTTAATGAAACAGTGATAATAATTGTAAGCACATATATTTGTCTTATCATTTGAGTTTTCTAGCAGGGCAAAGGAACAAAATTAATAAATGAAAGGAAGCCATCTTATATTACTGTATCAGAAAAGATCTGTCATGATGTCTAAATCCATATGATTTAATCAGAATAAAAACATAATTGTGCAAAGCATAGTAAAAATGAATCAACTATTTTCTTTCTTCATGACAGCTTAAGAGTTTTTAGTAACATTTAAACATAGGCAACTGACATGGGAATTTCTGGGAATTCATGGGAATTTCATTCAAAATCAGTTAACTTCTATAAGGTTTCTGATCAGGATCACCCTTCAGAAGAATTTCTCCCTTCTTCCAACATTCTTTTTCTCCTTCTCTCTTTTGCTTAATCATTTATTATTTTTCTCTTTTTCTTCCTCTGCCCCTCTCTCACTTCCTCCCTAGGTAATATAAAGTACAAAGAGGACTTCTAAATTACTCTTATAGTAGCATATTTTTATTACCCCCATTTTCATGCAAAATTAGAAAGTGTATGTTTAGATTAATAGCATTAATTAGAGTAAAATACTTCACAAGACACAAATATATTATTCATGCAAATAAAAGAGGTAAGTACCTCTGATTACCATGACATAATCAGAGAAAATTTAGATCTCTCTCTCCAGCACAAAGTATTTTTTTGGTTATGTGGAGAGTTGGACCAAAACCAAACAAAATGCTGATGGTTCATTTTTTCCTATGTCCCTGAAGTTTAAAGTGGGGCAAAATTCATTACTCCAAGATATTCAAACTTTTTATTTATCTGAATTGTGTAAAATAATATCCATTAAGAAGTACCTGCAGATTAGTTCATCAGAAGTGTATACACCTATTATATGGGAACTCCCAAAACAATTTTTGAAATCATAAAAGCCCTTCAGTTTAATGTAAATTTATTGTAAGTACTTTCTGGTTGATCTTGCAGTCTTTTGGCTGGCAAAATTCTCCTTGATGCCAATGGGAGTTTTGCCATTACCAGAATTTCAAAGATGAAATCTTCTACAAACAACATAGTAGTCTAAAACATTACCTTTTATTATCTCCATGAGAACTATAATCCTTATAAACTTAGTAATAGTGAATAAATTTGTTCTTGACTTGTGGCTCTGAGAAAAGTAATGCAAATATAAGACCATATTTAAATCTTACTTATTTTTATAAGTAAGGAACTCAGTGCAATTTTTGTGCCTTGGTGATTTGCTGTCTGCCCAGCTGTCTGCCAGTATGGGTGCATTTGATTCTGTGGGAACAATGGCTCAGTACATATCTGATTGGGAATTAAGGTAACTTAGATAATTCAACTTGTTAATGCAATGAACAATTTTCTTTGTATTAGGATAACAAAACTTTTATGAAGTCACAAGCCAGCCCTGTGTGATGTACAAAAGGCTGTCACAAGGATTTTTCTCTCTTATGATGACAGGCTGAGAGAATTCAAAAAAAGGCTTTGGGAACACAGTATTTAAAAGAGTCTATGAGGAGGCTGGAGAGGGACTTTTGACAAGAGCATGTAGTGATATGACAGGGGGAATGGCCTTACATTAAACAGGATGGCTTTAGATTAGGTATTACGTAGAAATGCTTAACTCTAACAGTGGTGAGCCACTGGAACTTTGGCCAGAAATGTTGTAACTTCTCCATTTCTGGAGATGTTCAAGGCTAGTCTGGGTGAAGCTTTGAGTAATCTGGTCTATCAGATGGTGTCCCTGCAGGAGGCAGGGGCTTTAGAAATACATAAACCTTAAGGTCCCTTCTAACCTAAACCATTCTATGACTTTTGTTTCATATAAAACTTGCCAAAAATCTTGTCCTAAGCCGTATCTTCGAACCAACGAGGCACAGGAAAACAACCATTGTCCTATTATTGTCCATTCAGCTTAGATGTAATAAAAATTATTTTTTTATTCAGTGTTAGAAGAGTTGTGCTTGTTAAACAACAAGACATCAAACTGGGTAAAAAGCTTGTCAATGTAGTGTATAATGATAAACATTTGAAGTACTCACAGTAACCATCCTATTGCACAGCAATCTCCCTGTGCCTCATTTCCTAGTCACTTCAAATACTATCATGCAGGATACTTTTCCACAAAACCTCATTTCCCAGTGCCATGTAGCTGCTGTGAAATGAGCCACTTCCCCTCAAAAAGGAGGGGAAAGTTGTAAGAAAGCAGTTAGATACTTACCAGTGCTGTGCATACCATAATAAAAAAGGCAATGCTGCCATTGCAACCCAGCTTTTACAGACAGAAAAAGTGTAGCTTTCTGAACTGTGTTCTGGTCTTTCCTATAACTCACTGAGGATGGCTGGACCAGTTCAGACTTTGCATAGTAAATTCCTAGAGAAAACCAAGTGTATTAGAAACTATTCTGGTGTCTCAAAAGATGTTTCTTCCTAGACTAGCTCAAAATAAAAATTCCATTTTGGTTCTGACATAGCAAGTTTTTCACCTGTGTAATATGCAGGAGGAAAAAAAAATCCAAACACTAAAAGTTATAGTTACTCTGAGTGGAATATTAAGGATATCTATCATAACATGTGTCTGAATTTCTCAGCACTCTGGCCAAATGCTATTGTTTGATGATTATATGTTATCAATAATATTACAATTATATTATATTGAACCAATTTTAACTTGTATTACCAAATGAAAAATTTGTGCTGGTTTTTCATCATTGCAATATGTTAATTCAGCATTATTTGAATTTGATACATTTTATCCTGTCTGTGCTGCGGATGAAAATGTATGCATTACATCCACTTATATTAAATTACATCACTTCCACAAATTAGTAAGGTATTTTGACACTCTCTGTGGAAAACCTGCATTGATTTTGTCTGTGATTTCAAATGTATTCTAAAAGTCAATGAGCAGTGAAAGGATAACACAAGTTATTTCAATCTCTAGAGCCCCTTTAATTGGTTGCTTCTTCCGGCTGACATCCTTGGTTGTTCAACACTCAGGATGCTGATACCAAAACATTGACCAAAACCTTTTCACATGAATTTTATAGTGGAACAGAATATGAGGTTGTCAGTTTCTTGGAATAAGTCACTTCTCAAAGGCAACTGTTCAGTGTAGAGGAGACAGAAGGCAATCTGACATCTTTGCTGTACCCCAGCAAAGTGGGTTTGTGCATTTTGTAGCATTCTGAGTGAAGTGTCCTTCAGAACCACTAAAGGTCTGTTCTGATGCCTGCATTATTTGGAATTTTCCATTAGGATTTAATACTTGTAGCTTATGGTGGCATAATCAAAACAAGGTATCAAATATATTTTAGAAATTACAGTTTGGGTGCCAAGTCCAGGAAAAAGGTGTTTGCTCAGCTCTGTCCAGAACAGCACTGAAATACTTCCCACTGCACTGTTAGTGAATCATATCTACTGTTCCTTCCCATCACCCTACCTAAAAATCTCTCCCATGTGAATATTAAGCTGTGAAATCTTCAGATTTTCTGACTTATGCTAATGCTGTTAGAACTGTTTACTATACAGTCCTAATCCCAGAACTCTACAATGAATTGCATTATTTCTAAGATATATATATTTATTTATCTCAGTTCTAGCAAAAAATACTTGCTACAGCTTTTGCAAATATTTCTTACGTTCTAGAAGGAATACCTTTATTGATTTTACTTTCTTTTAATGAGTATTTGCAAGAAACACATGGAGCTTAAACTAGCCTATTTCAGCAGAAATTCAATTCCCAGCTGTAGAAAATACATTTTACCCATAAACCCCACAAGAGGTAAGATAGAAGAAAAAACAGTTGTTTTATTTTTTCATTTGTATTCAAATCCTATTTGTTTAAATTATGTCATTGTAGTGCCTGATCTTTTAACTATCAATAAGCCTTTGTATATACACAGATGTGTATTTATGTCTAAATGTACACATGAATATCTTCCTAAAATAATCTGTCTCTGAATGTATGTATGTACATATGTACTGAGGTCTGTGTGCACTTGTACATGGTTACACATATTGGCAAATTCATTTATGTTTCTGTGTTTATACACCCATATGTGTACAAATATTTTTTCAGCTTGTTGAAAGTTGGTAATATGTCTTTGGTAAAGCAATGTTAAAGACGCTGGTTTTCCCCATATCTAATATCTTGAAATCTACATTCAAAACTAGAAAACCTGTAAAGTCCTCTTGGAAAAAATCTACATTTCAGCTAAAGAAATTTTCTGTCACCTAAGACCGGACTTTAGATTTCTCTTCTTGTGCTCCCTGTAGTTCCTCTCAGCTAATTTCTCCAGCTTGTTGAGGTTCCTCTGGATGGCTGCACAGCCTTCTGGCATATCAACCACTCCTCTGGGCATTGTTTACACAGGAAATTTGTTAAGGTGTGCTCTACCCCATCATTCAGGTAACTTATGAAGATGTTAAGCAACTTCAGACCCACTACTGGTCCTGGTGACTGGTCTCTTCGTACCACTCCCCACTGTCCTGGACTGGGTCATTCAGTCTGTTTTAAACCTATTCTACTGCCTTCTCCTCCAGCCTGTACATCAACAGTCTCTATTAAGAATTTTAGTGACACAGTGTCCAAAGTTTTACTGACATCAGAGTAGACAATATCCACTTCTTTCCCCTCCTCTACCAAGTCTGAATCAATATGACTCAACCAGAATTATTCAGCAGCCACAATCTCCATACTTCACCATTTGTATTTATTTTTCAAAATAAAAATATAAAGTTTTAATTTAGGAAAAGTTATTTCAAAATCCAGCATTTGAGCCTTTTTTTTTCAAGTACTTTCCTGATCCTCATCCAATGTGTATAAAGAGAAAAATGTGAAGAGTAATCGCTCTCTTTCCTCTAATTCTTTTTCTAGCCTATAGGTTTTTTGTATTGATGTGCTGAGTTTAGTTGTTTGCTTGGGTTTTTTTGTTTTATTTCCTTCTCTTGGTTTGGGGAAGGAGGCTGGAGGCTACTTGCCTTTTTGAGGCTATATGAAAGTAAAATGCATATATACGACGCTTAAAGGAAAGCTACAGAGAAGCAATTACTCCTGCATTACTTGTACAAACACTTGCATGCATGACAGTAACTCTTCTTCACAGTGAGGTGTCCAGATGCTGTCAGATATTTCACATGATCTTTATTCCATTGGTCAAGGGTTTCAGAGCCTCACTCGAATGTTATGCCTTGGAAGGTCAGGATCATGCAGGGAAAGACAATTTTTCTGCCAGCTAGTGCCAATCCTGTAGAGAGTCTTAATACTAGAGGAGAATCCTTTATTTGGCCTCTGAATTTCATGAGGAGATAATGGACCACCAGGGTGATGTGCTCATCATGACCTCTGCTGCTAAGCAGATGAGCTAACACGGCCTATAATACCTGGAGGCTTTTTTAGGCTGCTCTGTGCATTATTCAGGGCAGCATCTAGAAGCTGGGTTTCCACATCTCACTGTAAACATCCTACTGCATTATTGTTTTTTAAAATTTTAAAGGAATCTTTTAAGTTTGATAACTAAGTATTCAAAAGTTTTACATAAAAAATATGAAGCCTTAGGCCTATAATAAATCTTTTGGTTTAAATTAGCCAGAAAATCAAAGTGAAAATATTTCAGTGAATCCCAAATGCGTATCCCAATCTTCAAGTTAAAATGGCAGACACAGACTGAACCTAAGAAGGGTATAAGGATCCCATTGTCTGCCTTTTTGTTATCCATGCAATAGGCACAACACAACACACTCCTAGTGCAGTGAATGAAATGTCAGGCTGTTGGAGCATGGCAATCTAAATAACCTATTCCCAGAAATCAGCAAAATAAACATTAAACAGAAAGATGTTCATAGTACTTCCCCATGTTTAGCTCTCTAATACATTTTTTCCCAGCAGGCATCCTCTTTTATTCATGATAAGAATGGTAGAAAAAAAAATCTTAGCAGAAGAAACAGTATTCACCTGTCCAGATATAATTTAATCCTTTAAAATCCCTTATAAACTCAGAAAAAAATAATTATTTTAAGAAGCAGGTAATTTCATCCCTAAATATATTTATAAAATGTGGCAAACTAATTGCATGCCATTGCTTCGTATTGACTATAGAGATAGCCAGGCAAAAATGCTTATATTGAAAAAAAACTTAACACAGTTTATATGCATTTTTTGGAGGTAGGGGACAGGATATCCTGGATATATGGGAAATAATATCAGCAGAAATTTATGCCTTGGACCTCAGTACATCTCTAGACATGTCTGCTATTTCAAAAATATATGCAGACTTGGTCGTTTTTTTCTCTTGCTCAAAAAGTAAAGGAGGTAAACCAGAACTGAATAGGGCATTTTGAGATATAAACTTGTTGTTCCTGACTGTCTCAAGAAAACAACTGCTCAGTTTGAAAAGCCTAACTAAAATAAGGAGAAAAAAAGTTTATAATTTTATTAATGTCACATAATTAATTAGTAACGAGTGGGCTACACATTCAGTATCGGTATCAATTATACAACTGAGAAACCACAGCTCTAGATTCTTTCAAAATGTTGATAAGCATGGCCATATTTCCAGATACCCTTATTTAACCAAAATCCTCTAAAATTTCATCTTCCCCTCCAATTCCTCTGATCCTGGTCTGGAGGTCACTAGTACCCCTCTCCAGCAGTGCAGATTGACTGCTTGCTCCCCCTCCAGCTGTGTGAGGAAAACCCCCACCAGGTCCCTGCATCCAGCGGTGGGAGAACCTTGGTGTTGATAACATGCTAACACCCAAACCAAGCAAGCTGCTCCTGGTGCCCTTTGGGGCAAGTAAGAAGTGTTCTGTCTATTCAATACACACAAACACTTGTGTGCACTCATATTCTTATCTTAACAGGTGGTGTTATCCAGGCTATTGGCCAAGAGTATATGTGCAGCCCTGCACTGATTTCATGCACTAATCAGTGCAGCCATGGTTTTTACAAGAAAGACAGCATCTGCTGTATATTTGAAGGAACAAATTTTGCAGAAAACTTAGTCCATGGGAATGTCTGTAATATGCTTTTTGGATCAGTCCCAGTAAGAATGAACACTCAAGTATCATTAATCCCTGTATTTTATAGAGCTGGATAGGTATGTTGTCCAGCTTGCTTTCTGGTCATAGGGAGGTCTCTAAGAACACTATTTTCTTTATGAATTTGGATACCTCCAAGGTTGATGACATTTGAGTCAGAATCTAGTTTTCAGTGATAATTTTGTGATTGGGAAGTTAGGCCTTGACTGAGACATGTATTTAGGACCCTAATTCTCAAAGAAATCTTCCCTACATGCTTTATATGGGTTTAAAATTAACTGATATTGATTTATAGTGGTGAGCTCTGACTCTTTCTCTAAAAGACAACTGCAATAGGCTGGGCAGGACACTCTGGAGAGAATGCAATTTGGGATGGATTCCTCTACCAATCTGACAAAGAGTGCTTCACCCACATAACAATATGTGTCCTAGTCAGCAGGGAGGTTTAGCTCTGATAAATCAACTCTCCTCAGCTGCAAATTGAACCTGAAACAGCACTACTTGTGGTTCCAGTGAGGACATGCATTTTCAATGTGAATATAATGACATAGGAAATTGTTTTAACAAGCCAAAACTAATCCTTTTCTGTATCTGTTGCACAAATATTCCACTTCAAGAAGTGTCTCTCTGTCTCTTTTTTAGGAAGGTCATCTCCTAAGATACTGCCAGTAGTCAGAATGACTGCAGCCATGACAATAGGGAAAAGGCAGTTATCATTCTCTTGTATAGAATCCATATGCTTTTTTGATGAAGCTAACATGTAGAATTCCTTCTGTCTTTTCTTATGACGGAAATTATAAAAGTTTTTAGTTATACTATTATAATTAATTTTTAGAAAAAACATACAATCTACTATATTCAAATTTTAAATTTTGTTATTAGATTGAATCAGAAAAAACTCAAATAGACCTCTTTTCCCTTTGATCTAAATAGTTAATCTAAAGCCACACAGGTCAATGCCTAGGAGGAAGATGGCATCAGGTAGCTTCACAGATTGTCACTGGACTTAATACTTTTGAAACAGGGCCAGAATGCTTTTGTTCCTTACATTTTCCTTCACTACAATCTCTTTGTGAGGCCCAAGAGATAAAAACTCATCTTCTCTTACTAACTAAACAGATTCTATCAATGCAATCTTCTTCCCAAAAATATTATCTTAAAAAGAATTCTTCCACTATGTAGTGCTATTTCTATGATTTTCTGGGTGCAATCCCCATGTTGTAGTGGTCTTGAGAGTCCTGAGATCAAATTGGTTTATGCATGTGTGTTCATTTCTAAAATGTAAGACCAATCTCCTATCACAATTTATTAATCAAATATAGGTTTGAATTGAAAAATAAATGTACTTCTGGGATGACAAAATCTCATTCTTCTAGAGCTTCTAGAACAAATAGTTTTTAATGGTATTTACATGAGTATGGACAAGTTCATATCAGGCAGTATATAAATTGCAAAAAAGATTTTTTTCTTCTGAAATAAAATTAATACATCTGCAAATTACACCAGAGTCTGCAAATCTGAATGAGGAAGACACTTGACAAGAAAACAACTTAATTACATATCAAAACTAATTAAGATACACCTTTCAATATTTTTCTGATTTTTTTATAAGAAATGTGGTGCTATGGGCTTATTCCACTGTGGCAGCTGTCTGCAATGCTACTGTGTTTCCCAAGTGAAATGCAGGGAACAAGTAGCTCAGGGAGTGATAAAATCATCCCAGACACAAGAGATTACTTTTAGATGATTACCCTGCAGACTCATTTGCATATACTCTGAAATCTGTTGTGAAGATTGTTTTTGGTTGGTTGGGTTTCTTTTTTTGTTCGTTGTTTTTTTTTAATTTTAAATTTACTTGTACAAATAAGATTCACATTACAATTTGTATTTGGGGAAATTTTTGCTGGACTAATTTTTTTACTTTGTTCAGGACCATGAATTGAAATTGTTCTTCTTAGCTGCTTCCTTCAAAGCACTTCTCTGTAACCACCAAGGATTCTGTACTCTGGTGATGCGCAGGTGAGTCTGAATGAATGCCCTTTTCAAACAGCAATTAAGTATTCTCCCTTTTTTTGTAGAATCATAGGTTTGTTTAGGTAGGAAAGACCATTAAGAACATTGAGTCCAGCTCTTAACCTATCACTGCCAAATCCACCACTAAAGCATGTCTCTAAGCACCATATCCTCACATATTTTAAATATCTTAGGCAATGGTGACTCAAGCACTTCCTGTTCCAGTGCTTCATAACCTCTACATGTAAGAAATGTTTCCCAGTAATATCCAGTCTAAACCTCCCCTGGCACAATTCAAGGCCATTTCCTTTTGTGCTGCTGTGTGGGAGAAGGGATTGACCCCCACCTCACCACAGTCTCCTTTCAGGTAGGGATGGAGAGCCCCAAAGTCTCTCCTGCCTCCTTTTGTACAGGCTAAACAATCCCAGCTCACTCAGTAGCTCCTCCTCAGATTTGTACTGCAGACCTTTCAGCAGTTCCATTGCCCTTCTCTGGGTGTGCTCCAGCACCTCAATGCCTTTCCTGTTATGAGGGGCCCAGAACTGGACCTAGGATTTGAACTGTGGCCTCACCAGTGCTGAGTGCAGAGGGAAAATCTCTTCCTTAGTCCTGTTGGCTTCACTAGTTCTTACACAACCCAGTTTCTGATGTTACTCACAAGTGGTATAGGCTTGGGTGCCAAGAATGAAACATGGTCTCCACATAAAGGGTTCTATCAATTCTATTTAATTATTCATTAATAGAGTGTTTTGGTTTTCCTCTCTGTCCCAGTAAAATTGTGTCATCTTTTTACTCAGTAGCTGCCATAAGTGCTGTATCAAAGCAATACTGTTGCCATAACACAACAAACATTCAAACTGTGCAAGGCAATGGGAAAAGTCACAAACATTTTTGAAGGATAGTGGCCTTCAAACTCTGTTGTTTACTTCATTCAGAGAAGAGCCAGAACATGCTGCTGGCTGGTAGAGATATGCGTGATGAATTCCCAGATCCCTGCTTCAGCTTCTTGAAACATGCATCTCCTGCTGACAGAGGCCCCTGAAAGATCCCTTAAAATGTACTCAGGTATTTCCACTACATAAAACAACCAATTGGATGCACTCTTATATCTTCAAATATATCAAGCCTGCAGGAAGATGGATTCCTGTAAGGTGATAAGAAGTGAAATACCTAGAGCTCATTTCTGTTGTATAAAGGAAAAGGAGGATCCATACTCTAGGAATACTTCCCAGTCTGCTGCTCCAGAATAGGCTTCCATGGATCCTGCTGTCATATCTACCAACCCATGCACACAATTTTCATTTTACAAGGTATGGCAGTAGTTGTCTAGTCAAGCAATTCAGTTCATCCTCTTGTAAAAGCAATGAATGGAGTTTAGAGAGCTAAATACAGGCATTCAGTTTGTTGGTTTGGGGAGATGTTTCATGTAGTGCAACATTAAAAACTCAATTCAGAGCAATAACTGAAGGAAAGTTTACAAATTGTTGAAGTAAGTTAAAAGGCAAGAAGGCCAGAAACTTTTATTCTCTTATTTTTCAGTATTGAATAAATCCTTACAGCAAGGGAAAGAGATGAAGAATATGTAAACCTGATGAATAATACGTAACACTCCATGCAGAATGAAGCACTCCTTTTTTTTCTATATTTCCTTCATACATATATTCATCCTAGAATGATCTCTGATGCCACTATGCACAATGTCCTTGTGCATTATAATGCATGGGCCAAAATCTGTAGTTCTTAATTGAGTGGAACTACCACTGAAAACAACAGGATTTCATTTCATTAAGGACTGCAAAATATGTCCCCCTGTGTGCACTTCTTTGTTCATGGCTAGTCACACAGTAAGTTATGCAAAAGCTCTTTTTAATTACATTTTCAGATGGTGATATAATTGGTTGAAACAATCAATACCTGGCTTGATTCCTGAAGGTGAGACTTCCCAAATGAGACAACTGTCATGCTTAGTCTGAAATATAAAACCTTTGGAATACCTTTCGGTAGATAATTAATATTTAATAATACTTTCATTCAAATAAATAGAAAATAAGATACAATTTTGATACTTTTTTGAGTGTCAGAATTCTCAAAATATTTAAAATGCATAATAACTCATGCCTTACTTTTAGTATAATTCAAGCAAACAACTTAAACTCCTTAAGTAAACCAGATACTGACGCCACAGAAAAGTTGTAGCAAGAAACTTGCAAAGTATGAGTACATTTTCAACAAATAGGAAGAAAATTTCAATGAAGGGAATTTTTTTTTTTTTGTGGTGGTCAATTCAGCAGGGAAAGAAGGTGGAACAATCTGAAAAGAAGGATCAGAAATCCACAAAATCCATGGCAAACCCAATGTGAAAAGATATTTGAAAAAAAGCTTTTTTATTAATATTTTTAACTATAGCCAAAAAAACCACTGCATGATTTCATCATTAGGTTATTTTCCTAACAGGAACAACCTCAACATCCTGAATTTAACTAAGCATTTGGATCAAAAGACCCAATAACATACAAAACTTTAGTTTTGAAAGGCAGTAAATTGGGAAAAAGAAATGAAGACATCAATGTTATTCATCCATCCTTCTATTCCCAATCTATTTACTGTGCCATCTGAAAGATTACTAATTTACTCCAGCTCATGATGGGGTATAACACTTTTTATTTTAACCTGTTTGCTATTCTCAGACTGAAGTCTGGTTTCACATAAATTGACTGATCTAGACCGCTATGACTTTAAGGTAGAAAAGGAAGCAAGACGCGGGGGGAGAGGTTGTGCACATTTTAACCCACATTCCTCTCATGTCACCGACATAGTTTATGAAAAATCCTTTACTTAGGATTTTTCCTCTCCTGAGAACTGAGAGGCCTCGGAACAAATTGTAAACAATTCTTATCTGCTGCTGTGGAATGCAAGGGGAAAAATCTGTGATTGGCCCCATCAGACTGTTTGCAATTGAGAGCCTATCACAATTCACCTGTTCGGCCCATCTCGGGCTGAGAAGACTTCAGTTTACAAATTCTTTGGTATTCTTAGGATAGCCTTGGTAGTGAAATCTCTAGCTTTATTCTTTTAGTATAGTTTTTATATCTTATATATCATATTATAATAAATCAAGCCTTCTGATGCATGTCTTGTCTCTTCCCTCATCCTGGGACCCCAGAAAACCATGTAACACTCTCACATTTCTTACTAACAAAATTCCTACTGGCATTAAACTGAAAGCAGTTATCTGAAGAGCTTGTGTCTCTGCCATCACCCTAGGTACTGTATTGGATAAATTCAGGAGGGTACTAACACTTTTATGTATACCAAGCTTCTTTTCTAGATGCCCTCAAGGCTTTCCAAACTGAGCATATTTGACTATTGAAAGTGGAAAATGTTTGAAAATCTAATAAAGAGGAGTTGAAATCATTTATGAGCAGCAATCAATTTTCTGATGTGTAAATTATTTACTGTACTTAATGACTTGTGGATTGTGTTAAACAATAACCATATGCTTCAGTAGAATGTCTTTTGTGTCTTTTGTAATGCATGTTTGTAGACATAGAGTAATAAAATATGCTTCCAAAACTATATTTTATTTCTCTCCCATGCAGCTTCTTAAGAAAAGCCTTATAAGAGTAGGAAGAAATGGAAAATTATAAAATTGCCTTTGAATACCATGTATCTATTACTGATGGCACTTATTTTTCAGCACACAGCAGGATTTATGGAGCATTGTGGTTTGAAATAATAAATATAATGACTAAATAATAAAATCTTTCCTACTTCCCATGCTTCATTAACCTTAATAATAGTTGGTAAGTCCTGGCAAAACATATGCAGGTTGAAATCTTGTCATTTGTATACTTGGTGAAGTAATATTCTCTGGCCTCAGCAGATACCAATTTTTCCCTTTAAAAACTTGTTTTTCTAGTATATTTTGAAGTGATTGCTGCTGCAGCAGGGTGTTTCTCCAAGGCTTTTCCTTTAGACCGTGTCACCGTTTCTAATTCTGATGTCAATATCCAGGGCAGTGAAGAGTGCCACTGAACTCTATCTGATGCTAAAGATAGTTAAGAGAGTTAGGATCAGAACCATGATATGTAGGGTACTTTTTTTTTGTTGATGACCTCCCTTCTAATACTGGCATGTAAAACTGCATGCTTCAGTTTAATTAATTTTTGAGAAGAGAAGGTCTAAAATTGCTGTCTGGGAGCTATAAGTTATTTGATTTCATAGCCAAAAATTTGGATTTGAATGGGAAAATGAACTGCACAGACATAAATTAAACTAAGCCCTATCCAGAAAGTAATTGGAATCCTCTTCAATTACATTAATTAGTAGGCTTAAAGAAGAAATACAGATCTATTGCATAACTATGCAGTTCACCCACCATCACCTTCACAAGGAGCATGTGTATTGAAATGTTGCTAAGAAAATGTTCCAACGGCACTGTTTTACAGTAATTGAAGAGGTAATTTGTAGGAAATATCCAGCCAAGATATAAATGTGCCCACACGCAGATGAATGCCATTCTTTGAAGAGAAAGTTTGTGTTTAAAAGGAAAACAAAACAAAGCAAAACAGAAGGTAATACTGAATAGTATATGGAACAGAGATGTCTGACCAGCAAATTGAATTTGTTCTGCCAGAGCTAAGGAAAAGAGCAGGACTGAAAATCTACCAGGCAAGCCACTCTCAATACCATTGGGCTAAATTAGAGTGTATTATCTTGGTCTGAACACAGCGGTGACTGAAATTTCAACAAGAGGTCCCCTGGGATTCTGATACAATGAACTCTTTTCTGCTCTTAACACACTGGGCAGAACTACCCCATAATAATCACTCACAGGCAGAGTGGGTCTTCAGGATTGAGTTGAGTGCCTTAAAGCAATGTTAAATGTAATTTATACCCCACCCACCTTATTCTACAGATGCAGAAGGTACTCTCTATGGTCAAGGTGAGGAGAACCTTCCTGGGATGACAGAGGGAAGTACTGTATTAGAATCTTATGCTGACATTAAGGAACATCAAACAGCCATTAAGGGCTGACCTAACTTTCATCTCCAAAAGGTAAAGCCTAGACTAAAGTTATTTCCTGTTGAGAAAAGCAACACACAGAGTGCAACTCACTCTGGGTACCTTGGCATATCTAATAGGGTGGGATGAATAACTGGAATAATGTCTTGAAATCCACTGCTTATACATAATTAATGCCATCCCTTAGATCAATTTAGTGCAGGTCTGAGACACAGCTCTAGAGTGTCTGAGAAACTAGTCCAACCTTCAACCTTGCTCAAGAACAGGGGAAAAGTAAAAGAATCATCCTTGTCATCTTTCTGCAGAGATACACATCTGGGCACCTGGATATTATGCCCTGGGTGTTTAAATTTGGTATACTGTCTTTTAGACTCACTGTGAAACCTCTCTAAATGTCATGTTAGGACTTGTCAGGAAAACCTCTGAGCAAGGTTCTTTGCTTTGTAATTTTTATTAACTTCAGAATCTTGAAAGATAAAAAGCTGTTGATTTCACCTCTCTACATGAGAAAATACCTATTCTCTGGATTTACTTTTTTTAAGATGAAATTACTGTAAAAAATTAGCCAGTAGTTGACTTCCTTATTGAATGAGACAGCAGATAGACTCCCTAGCAAGCAGGAAGAAAAAAAAGCTGAAGTACGTAACTTAATTGGATTTGTTATCCTCATTCTCAAAATTTAGGGCTGGACTCTAATTGGATTTATTCTCATATATAACAGATAAAATGCCAATGAGTTCTGCTAAGTTATCCTGATATAATACCGATAACTATAAAGGACAACAAAATCAGTCTCCAAGTACATCAGTTACAAATTATGTGGCAATGTGTAAGCAGACCTGTATATACTTGTCAGACAAGCTTTAAATCTCTTTCACAACCTTCTTGTCTTGTCCTGTATCCCACTAACCAATACCCTGTAGAATTTTTAGAAATATCAAAACAGCATGAAACGGCTGCCACAAAGCAGCTATTTCATGGCTCCTCTAAAAGGTGATTATTTTTATTTAAAAGACTTGTCCACATGACAAGTATTGAGAAGATGATATGATGACTATCAAATTATTAAAATCAACAGTAGTTGCTACAATTCCACTATAGGTTCTAACTGTGAAGTAGTGTTTCCTTGCATCTTTGCATTCTGAGAAATCATAGAATATTTTCACTACTGAAAAAGTAGATGTTCCCTAAATTGCCTCCACAGTGGTTTTACTTCCCTAACTGCCAAACACTTGAGTCTTCCAGTAGATTTGACATCTACTGGACTGGATGAATGTCTGGCAAGAAGTCATGCATTATTTATCATAAATCTTTAATTTTTATTTTAAAATCAGTTGGACAAACATTGCATAGTGGTAAGGACAGTTTATTTTTTTCTTCCTTCTAAAAAGTGTTGGGAAGTGTAAGGTAGCCACTGACTGAAGTAATGTTAGAACCTCTCTCTTGACCAATGCCTCTCACACAGCAGAGTGAAGGAGTAAGGTAGCTGCTTTGAAATGAGACTGATACACCTTTGATTTTAGTACGATATAAGGACGCAAAAGTGACAGACCCAGGTAAAGCTTTATGAAGAACTGGGGCCAAGTTGCCCCTTAGCAAATTTCTTATTATCAGTGTTCTCATTAGTGCTCTCCTTTTTTTAGGCCTTCTCAGAAGTGAAGATGCTGCTGATGCTTAAAAATTTTATCTTGTTCTGGGGGCCATATTTCTGCTGACCAAGAAAGAAGCAAGCACAGGCATGCCAGCAGAAAATTTGATGTTTCTCTTTTATCTGTTTTCCCACTTATCTTTCTGTAATAATTGTTTTAGTATAATGCTGTTCAAAATAATTTTCCACAAAGAATTAATTTTTGCAGGGGAGGGGTACAAGAGGTATTTTACTTTCTGAATGTTTGTTTTTTTATTTTTTCACCATACTTAACAAATCATAAATAATTTTAATTAAATTCATAGAAAAGCATTACCCCTGTACAACAGGTATTCTTTCTTGAACACAATATATTAGGCAAAAAATAAATTAAGAAAATAAAGTCATAAGCACTTTTCTAGTTATAGTTTTCATTATAAGTTACATGCTCAGTTGCCAGATTTGCTTAATTTTGGTGTTAATTATGTATGGCATGATACCCTTGCATTCGGCATTCTAGTACCTCTGGAGCTCACTTCTTTTACAAATCAAAAAATATGAAAAAAAATGAACCGTGTTTTCAGCTATTTCTTAAACAGTATATGACAAGAATCTGGGTGCTTTTTGACAGTTCAGTTGAGAAAAAAACATAAACAGAGATGTCATACTCACAATATGTACCTGGAGAACACAACTGCAGATGAATATTGGGACATTCACTCCAGTTGTCCAGAAGGTGACTTGTTAATATAAGTATCAATAGTCTCATTAATGCTTGCTAAGATAACTCCTTCTCACTCCCCCTGCCTTTTTCTACCATATGAACCTTATGTTTCAGACTGAGTTTATTCAGAGATAGTTTATACACACTTGGCTCTTTTGGCAATAGTGCTTTATTTATCTTCTTCTTGTGGCATTACAATACTTCATTTCCATTTCTGCAAGGAATTATATCAGTCTTCAAATTTCTCAGCAACATTTCTTGGTTATGATTAAATGTCTGTTTCTCTATCTCTTTAATGCTTATTTTCCACACCTGTTTAATTTGGTCATCTTGCATATGGATGAACAGCATGATGTCCAGAATTTCAGATAAGGTTATATCAGTGCTCTGAACATCACTACCCAAATTTCTTATTCTTTGCTAAAAACACCTCTTCTGATTATAATTTCGTTTTCATAGTGACATTATATTAGAAAAATATCATAATCTTGCAGCCAATTACCACCTATCATCTTTCTTCTTCACTATTCTTAATAAAAGAAAAGGTTTAAACTTTTGCAGAAATCTTATTAATTGTCACTATCCATTATTAAACTTCATCTTCTTTTGTCCTCACATGTATTACTCATGTAATTTTAAGGTCAAGCCAAAAATATGTTTAATCAAAAAAAAAAGCTAACAGTGTCATTGATGCATTTCTTTATACTTTTCTACTTATTTCATTGCTAGAGAACCTTTAACATTTTTTCTTTGCAAAATCTAGTATTGTAAGATAACTGTAAAGGGAATGTCTACTGGCAGTCTAAAATACAGTGAAATGTCTGGATAATGCACAAGAAATTCTTTTGGCAAAACCATGTTTATAAGGGCCTGGAAAAAAATCTATGTTCAGGTACATGTTAAAAAATAGTCCTTTAACTGAAATCAAAGTACCAGAATGACTGAGAAGTTTCAAATTGGTTAAACACCAATAAAATAAATGCATATAATTTAGTTACAGAAATGTTGAAAAGCTGGATGTGGAGGCATTTGGAGTGGATATCTGGATTGCACACTATTAAAAAAAAACCCCAAATAGTACCAAAATAAGTATATTAGTTCTTCTAAGCCCTCTGTGCAAATTCAATTTTGAGAAGGTGACAGAGGTATCAAAGGTGTAAAGTTTCTATAATAGCCCTGTATAATATAGTGAACAGGCTACAGACGTGATCTGTAAGTAGTTTGCACTACCAACAACAAGGAGAAGCTTGTTCAGTTAGCATTACAGGAAGAAGAAGTCAAAGGTTAGTGCACACTGTTTATTCATAACTGTAATTCATGGCAGTTACAGAATCTGATGGTTGGTTTAAAAAAAAAAAGGAAAAAGAGAACAAAGAAAGAGATGGGAGTGCACATTATGTTGTGCCACAAACAGAAACAGAGCCATAGGAAATTAAGCTTCCTTAGCTCGGCTTTTCATGTAACTAACTCTTTTTTTTTTTTTTTTAAAAAAACCTATTTTTAATTCTTGAAATGACTGATTTGGCTTGTTTTTAGAAAGCTGTGTGTACTTCATCCTACTCAAGTTGAAACATATTTGGGTTGAAACCAATGGGAACAGACAGACACCTACAGATAGTATGATATAACATCCTTCTATTACCTTATGTAAGCATGCACATAATTTTATTACAGAACCAATAATAAGGGAGACATCCTCCTGGCTGCATAATGCAGGTGGAAGATTGTGTAAAAGTGATAGGATTTTCAGAGGTATGCTGTCTTTTCATCTACCAAAGTGAAAAGGATCCTACAGTTTTGAATCATACATTGATGGTTGCTATTACTACATCTGCATTTCTCTTGTGGAACAAAAAAATATTACATATGTAAAATATAAGTCTCCATGATGTACTAATTATAAAAGTTTGGGATCCCTTTCAGAAGAGGTACATGTATGGATACCAAGCAGTTACATACTAAATATTTGTTTTAAATATGTAAATTAACTGATGCAGTCAGAAGGATGATGAAAAGAGGAAAATCAACCATAGAAGAAGACAGTTGTGACAATAAAACCGTTCAATAATCCAAGAGGACTTAAAACTTCTTGTCTGACATTCATACCCATTCATGAGTTCATACCAGTATATATCTGTATGTTCGCATATATCTCTGTATAATTTACTTAACATTGACATTTATTTGTATAGTCCCAGACTGTGACTGTCTGCTCCCCCTTCTATCTTTTCTACTTGAGCAATGGCCACCAGTGGTGGCTTTGATGGCTACATCTGACTTAAATTGTACTCGGGGGAGACACAAAACAACGCAATAGGTAAAGTAAAATAAATCTCGTTCAACAGCAGAGGGCTTGTTGAGTGGATGCCAACCCAAAATATGACTGGTTTGCAAATACAAGTCAATCATGTTACTCCATAAATAGTGGACAGTCTAGGGCCCATTGTGGAACTCTGCATGGCAATGGGCTGCACGCCAGGATCTCCCCTTGTGTAAGGACATGTCTCAAGGTTGCTCCTCAAGGCTGAGAGAGTCCTTATTACATCTAAGGCTCAGTAAGTAAATTGGAATAAACACACGAAAGCTTTGAAATCTCAGCTAAGTGGTATAAAGGATTGATTGTGCATATTTAGCCTTTTAGGTATAAACCATTGACCAAATATGTATAGAATCAGCTGCACATAAGCTCCCCTAAGAAAGGAATTTAGAACAGAAGGTGGTCCTTTCTGAGCCTCACTTCTCAACAGGAATATTTCCCTGACTCTTTTGTCTCACCCTGTCTTCTATGCAACAAGCAATGAAGACCAATCTTGCAGCTGAATCTGATTAAATCACCATCACATTTACATACTAAATTGGTCAAATCATAGATCTGTATCAATAAACTGCTACTTCTCTCTTACAAGGGAAGTGTGTCCCTCCATCTGTGGCACTCTTGAGTTTGTTCATGGAAGTGGTGAATTATTCCTTTGTTATATCTCACAGCTTCCTGAGTTTTAAAGCCAATAGAACCTATGACGCAAGGTCTTCCGACAGTGGGTACTCAAAACCAGCTACTGCACCTCTTTACTCTGATTGTCAACTCAGCAAGGAGGATATTGATAAGTCAATTGAAATGGGTGAGGACATACCCTTCACACACACAGTGTGTCCAGACAAGGTCACTTAGCTCTGCAGTTCCTGTGCTGTCTCTCTTCAATGACGACTGTCAACTATTTTCACAGCCATTCGTGATTACACATCAACATGATGCATTCAGGACTAGGCAGCATGGATATGCATGACAGTGAAACAGCTAATGCTGCTGACACTGCCTCCACTTCTTCCTCCTCAAAGCTGCATTTTGTACCCACAGCCCCGTTTTGCTGCTCCATTAAGAGAGTAAAGGAGGCAAAGGACTTTAACAAGTGTACAAATACGAAAAATAGCAGAGGAAAGACCTCTTTAGCAACTTGTTTATGCAACTTGTACAATTAATGGATCTAATAACCAGGAAGAGTATTCATATAAATTGGTCGTATTGTCTACTGCCCTAATATTTGTACCACAGTGAGTGACAAAGAACAGCAAATAAGAGGCTGAAACTGCAGATAAATGTGGCATAGTGAAAAAGGCAAAGAAAAATCCACTCCCAAGTAGAGGACATGATAAGGAGAACTTACTTCTCCATAGGGTACTCTGTAATCTGTTTAGTAGCATCTAGGAAAAAACAAGTTTCAATAAGGAAATGATGAATTGAACAGCTTGTGTGGAGGAAGGATGAAGCTTTGAAGGTTTCACTGTCTTGATACTTACTTTTTCAGGCTTGAGTACTGAACAGATTGGAAAATCCTACACTGCATTTTGGACATGCTCATTGATTGTGCTAAGGAAT
Organism: Serinus canaria; assembly: GCF_022539315.1. Classification (NCBI taxonomy): domain Eukaryota; kingdom Metazoa; phylum Chordata; class Aves; order Passeriformes; family Fringillidae; genus Serinus; species Serinus canaria. Next base: position 57,176,713 of record NC_066313.1, read on the forward strand.
AAAAATAACTTGGATGAGGATTCTGGATAGGTCTTTTTACTGAGGTGAACAGACCTTCACTAAGGGAAGCCAACACATGGGAAAAACTCACCTTGGCTTTCTGACATTCAGGTGGAAGGGTTTATTTTTAAACAAGCCTTGAAATTTTCCTCTGTAAGAAGAAGACATGCAGACAAACTCTAAAGAGAAATTCACTATAAGATAGGTGTTTAAGACAGGTGAGATATATAGCTCTCTGGCAGGATTTATCTCTCTTCAGCAAATATAAAAGGAGCTACACAACTGGTTCAGATTGCATACCTGATTTTAAGACAGATAAGTCCTTCTTTTAGCTTTTTTTGTTAGAATGAAGAGTAGGTCATACATATTTTCTGCAAATAAACTAGAGCATCACATTAATTAAGGCAAATACCTAACCTAAATATTGAAAAAGATACAATTCATGTCAGGACACAAATTTTCAAATTCTTTAGAATGACAGAAGTCCCATTTTGTGCCTGAAGTGACTTAGCAATGTAAGTAAAGACCTACATGTTTTTGTCCTGGTTTCAGCCAAGGACAGGGTTTATTTCTTCAGTAGGTATGAGGGGATGGAGTTTGTATAGATGTGGGCATGGCCAAAACCCAAATTTTATTCAATCCCATCTCATGTCATTGTTGGTGTGGGGGAAAAGGGCTGTCTTACTCGTTTTTAAGAAGTTCCTTCTGGGCCAAGAAAGGAGGAGAAACAATTGGTATTGTAGTTGATTTTCTGCAAAAATCTTCTTTTTCTCTTATACCTTTTGTTTTTAATATTGTTGCTGTTACTGTTTGTTTTCTTATCTCATTGTTATTTCCATTAAATTGTTCTTATCTCCACCTGTGATCTTTACTTTTTGTGCTGTGAGTTGGAGGGGAAGAAGAAGCAAATGGCAACATGGTTTCATTGGGAGCACTTAACCACAACATTTGTCTATTTTCTATTTGCCAAATGCTTCTAGCCCCTCTCAGACACCTAAGAAAACATAAGGTTTAACTAAGGGTGGTACATTGATTAGAAGCTTTAGGTGTACTGCTTTTCCATCTTCACAATTTTAACTATATTTCCACAATATTGGGAGCCTGGAGACAGAAAGAGGGAAGTACTACACACAGACAAAGGAGCCTGCAGGAAAATAAGGCAACAGTCCAGAAGCATTGTTCATCATCTGCTTGTTCAACCATGTCAGTGGCCCATGACATGACACTTAACACTGTTTCATTTGAAAGAGGCCTCCAAGGCCATTAACCAGAATTGTGATTTCCAGACACAGCCTATCACTCAGGTGTTCTCACCGGATTCCCAGATCAAATGTCATGTTGCAGATTTTCCTGTCACTTTCCTAAAAATCAACAAAGTGACTACTTCCAGATACTATTCAACACAATATGCATCTATGTAGCAAGTCTAATAAAGTTTATGGAAACTATAATCTTGAATTTACTCTCTGAAAGTGTGACATAGGAACATATTGAGTGTGCTCAGTTTGCCTGCACAGGTTTGGACAGTCCTGACTGCCAGATCCTGCAAGATTCTTCATACAGTGCATATAAGAGCATACAGATACTGTTTCAATGCAGCTATGAACTTATGGAGAACAGGTGAACTGCCCTACTTGCCTGGTATTACTTGGCTGCACCCCATTCCAATGGTGTCGGAGTGGAAAAGGGGGAGTGTCGTGAAATCCAGACTCTCCTTCTGTCTGGAAAGACTCTAGCTTTTGAAAAGTAGCTCTGGACATTTTAGTCTGCTGTCCTCCTTTAATTTAGGGGTGTGTGTAGGGTTTGTGGGTTTTTTCTTTCCCTCCTTTTCCGTTCCTGTTTTCTGCTGTGCTTTCTGATCCCTAATGTTAATGTAGAATGCTGGAATCAGGCTTTCACCTTGTTTAGTTTTGAGAGAATTATTTCCTCTTGCATTTGCTATGGATGTTAACCCCATTTCTCTTTACAACCCTTCTGGGGCACATATCAGTTTTGTTTTGCTCTCTTTGCCAGCAGATGTTTTATACTTTTTTTTGCCTTTCAGTAATGTCACCATCACCATCAACTTCTAAATGTATAAGTCCACCAGGGACATAGTTCAGACTGACAGCACCACATATTAGTTCTGGACCAAATCCTGCTTCTTTTTTTCAGCTAAATCCTGGTTTCACCAGCACTACTGCCTGGATTTTCTGACGCTTTCAGTGAATGAAGGAATCTGCTCATCTAGGTGAATTTGATGCTTCCCCATGCAAGGGAGGGAAACAAGAGACTGCATTTTGAAAGCACAGCAATTACACATTGTTTGGGTATGTGGATTTGTTTGGTTGATTTTTTCTGCAAAAACTCTTTTTGCCCTTGTGTGCAGACTGCCAGAAAACCATAATTATTAAAGATTGATCTAGACAAGATATATATATTTTGTGATTAAAATGATGTGGCTTCTTGAGCCCCTTTTTATGTTTAAAATGTGAAGTGGAGATAAAGATTTGTGATCAAGTTAAAAGTGTTCCTAATAGGGATTAAATTTAGATTCCATTAAGCAATTTTTGTAGACATCCTAAGCAGCAAATATTTGTTGCAAACATATTAATTGGGTTTTAATTATAGGATAGATGTTTGCATGATATGACTGCTAAGCTTTCTTGACACTGTTTCTAGTAATGAACTAACATTCCAAGACATATTTATGAATGTTTTAACCCAGTAACTCGGTTATAAGATGAAGCAAGTTATAATAATAAAAACAACCTAAACCTCACATTAGGTACAAATTAAGCAGTCAGCCATTTCCTGCAACCTTTATGGTTATAATTAATTTTTCATTTGAGTCCATCCTCTTATATGTAATCAAATCAAGTTATATTAACTACAGGAGCTCGAGTGCATACATCATCCAGAGCCGAGGAATTATTAGCATTGGACAGTTAACAAATACTTTCTCATAAAAAGATTTTAGATTCACCAGCTATGTGATAAAACATGGATAGTCATACAGTAAAACACAGCATAGTCATTAGCCCTCTCTAGGCAGCTGCTTAACCATAACTTTAGATACTTTTTTTATTGCATCTTCTTGTCCCAGTCTTTTTTTCTTTCTTGGTCAAACTGGTTTGCATGCATAACTAGTCCTGTTTCTTGTCTCCACGTGGATCTCTGATCTAGTTCCTAACTGGGGAAATTGAGAGAAACATTTTAAAAAACTTGGTTGAATGCAAAGGTACTACTCTCTGTTATTCAAATGGGGGTAGCAGGATTAAATTCTAGGACCCAGGGTCATGTATGCTTTATCAGATATTAGATTAGATCCCAGGAAAGTGTACAACGTGTAAGGGCTGGTAGTGGTTCTGGACACAATGCTGACCCAATCCCTTCTTAACCACAATTAATGAAAGTTACTGCTAAAACTACACCAAGGGAGACTGTTTAATTGGATTGCACTCAAATACAGTGAAATATTAGCTTGCTTTTATTTTTAAAGGATCTTTTGTTGGTTTTGAATAACAATAGATTACTATCTCACAGCACTGTTATGACATTTGATTAATGTTTGTGAAGTGTTTTGAGACCCTTATTTGAAAGGCACTAAAAACTACAGAGTATTGTTATTATCCTTTCTCTGAATTCCCTCAAGTTCCAGGTGGCTCATAACATTTTAGGGAAAGGCTGTCAGAATAACTCTGTAGACTCCATTGAAGCAGTGTATTTCATCTGTTTACTGATAATTTCTACTTTATGCTTTTCGATTTTCCTAGTTTCTGGTCTTTTCCCTTCAACTAAGTAATGTATAAGACAGGATGATATGTCTGATATGATGAAAATGGGCTGTTCCCAAGGCTGGGACTTTTAATCTTGACAACCTGTTGATACACTGCTTTTACGATAGTGTCTTTTAAATGAAGAAAAACAAGGAACAAAAATAAATAGCAAGTAAAATATCTAGACCGTGCCAGGTATCTCTCAGGGGTTTAGTATGTGCCAAAATATTTTACTGAGAAATTCCCAGTCTTACAAGCAGATCTTAATTCCTTCCCATTTGTGTGCTTCACTTTTTTTTCTGGAAAGAAAAGAAAGACAGCGGAGTTAGTTTTGTATTTCTGACGCAGAACTTGGATCAGATATTTTCTAGTCAGCCCAAGGCCATACGAGGCGCAGAGAGTGGTAGTACAAAATGATTGTGCTATGTGTGCTTGTGTATCCAGATACACCATAGTCTGATATGCAATATTTAATGGAATTTGAACGTTACCTTTCTCTGCATATATTGGTAGCTAAATGGCTGCTGGCAATTATTCTTCAAATAGTGCAGAATCTTTGTTTTGGAAAAGGTTTCTTATATAATCCGGTTGTTTTTCTAGCTTCTCAATGCTTCAGGATGAAAATAGAGCAGCACTCTGGCAGATATTACAAAACAGAAATACAAGCCAAATTTTTTTGATGTTCCTGTCACAGGGCTGAATAGGGTACAACAGTAGGAGAGAAACACTCAGAAGCAGTCCTGCCGCTGTCTACTGACCTGAATACAAACAAATCAGGAACCATGCCAGTATTCCTATTTCTGCGCCCTTTCCCTCCTCCCCCAGGCCTCAGGAAAACAAAAATATATTACAAAAAAAGCAAAATCCAGAAAGTTATACAATTATAATGTGTTTTCTCCTCCTGTGGTATGTTTCCTTGAGCTTTAGACGAGAAGACAGCAGTGCAGCAGCAGAGTTTTGGCACACAAAATGTCTCTATTAGTTAAAGCAAACCTTACGATACGAGCAACACAGTACGCCAGAAATCCTTGCAGTCAAAGAGTAAAAAAATATCCAGAGAGAAAAATACACAAAGTATCGGGAGCATCACTATGTTGGTTACTTTTTTAAAGATAGAGGGAGGTAGAAGAAACATGGAGGAAAAATACCTTTAAGAATCCTTCGTTAGATTTTTCTGAAACAGAGGCAATTTTCAATTTATTTTTTCTCTTTTTTTCTCCATGTTTTTTTAGCAATTCCATTCCTTTCTATTTAGATAATGGAAATATTAGGCTTTCATTAAGAACCTATATTTATAACACAGATGGTAATGAAGATAACCATGAAAACATCAACTGAGTATAAACCAGGACAGTGATGACTTTCATATATTGCTGACAGCTTGAAACAGTAGCTCCAAAAAACCCCTGGTCCAGTAGATGATGTGGCCCATTTGTCTGTCTTAGTGCCTGGTGAACTCCTGCTCTATCTGAGCTGAATGACCCAAGGGCACCTCCAAACAGACAGGTCTGGATGGACATGCTGGGTATGTTTTCAACCCATGGCAAGGGGTGCCCAGGTCCCTTCCCTCCTGCCTTCTGCAGGCTCTGCTCTCTACAGGCTGTGACCCAGGTGCACAAGTCAGAGGAGATCAGTGGTGTGCTCCAAGAAAGACTGTGATTTCAATGATTTCATGACAAGGCTGCAGAGAATGAATTTGTAGGACTTCTCAAAGACAGACTCTTAACCTTCTCTGATGTCCTTTGTTCCCATGAGCAATGGAGTTTAAACTTTTATTAAACAGCTTTTCTCTCTTCATAGTAACTTTGTACAACACAAGACAATATTTTTAGTATAATTTAGATTGTGGTTTTAAGCAGATATATCCAGCTTATTTGCACAGGCAAAGGGGTTTGGTATGCATTATACAGTAACAGAAACAGCTACAAGAAAAATTATGATGATATATACCAATAAATAGTTGTTTTTATAGAAAAAAAAATCAAAAAACCATTCTTTTGTGTTGTGTACATAATTTCACTAACTAAGGAAGCTTCAGGAGCAACTTGGATCTCTGGGGCAATCCCTCCTCCCCTATACTTCAGCTCTTCTTAAGCCCTGAAATACTCAAGAAAAGAATTACAGGGATAAGCCAGGCAAAAAAACCTTAAACCAGGACAGCTGTTGTAGAAAGATTTTAAGGGGCAAAGAACAGAGTTCATCTCTCAACAGATTTTTTTTTTCCTAGGGATTGATCTCAGTTCTATTTTATTTCTTGCTGATTATATAGAGAATATCCTGTCCCTGAAGTAACTGGTTGTGTGGTTCATTCCCTGAAGCCCAGAGTGTTTGGACGTGACCCCAAATCTCAAACTTCTCTGTCTTCACTATTTTTCATTCTATTATCTTCCTGCTAACACGATCCCCACTAAGAAATCAAAACTTACTAACCAGGAAAGAAAAACACCAGACAGAACAAAACAAAGCAAAATAAAAAAGCTCCAAACTCTCACAAGAAAACACAGTAGGCTGATCACCCTGCTTCTGTGCTTTCCTCTTTCCCTGATTTTTTTTTTAGCTGCCTTTTCTTGATTATAAATGCACCAGACTTTTTATTCTGCTTGCATGGAGAACAGAACAATAGAGTTTGTTTGATTCTTAAGAAATTTGATAGTTAGGGTGATAAAATAGGAACATATAAAACTCCTTCACTAATAATCCTCTGATAAAGAATATTTCTCCAATGTTATAATCCCAGCAATTTAGCCTTTTATGCTTTATTTTTATGCATAACTCCCCCTCCCCCCACAAAAAGCTATTACAGTTCCAGTCTCATATTTGCCAATACAGCAGCTGAATGTTGTAATAAGTACCCAAACCTTTCTCTTCAAAACCTACATGTAACCCAGAAGCCAAAAGTTCTGGCTGCTCCCTAACAGCTTCACAATACAAGGATGTGCTGTTGGTACAAATATCTAACTTCAGACTACCTGGGAATGGCATAAACTAGGCTTAACTTGGCAGAAAGATGACAGGATCCGGAAAACTCTGTTGTTTTTGCTGTTCGTGTATTAGCTATCACCTATATGTTAACACATACACAAGCATATATTTCTGTATATATAAATAGATCCAAAAAAGCATATGTAGAAGAAAGTGAGAAAGTTCAGATACATAGACATATATATATAAACATATGTGTACATATGCTTAATGAAGTTGAACTGCTATATGAAGTATATATACAAATACTCTGCACTGTTTTATATTTGACTTTATAAACTTGCTGCTAAAACTTGCCGTAAAATTGGAATTTATTTTGAAAATGCTCTCATACTAAAGTAAGATTCTGAGTTCAAATTGCAATAGCTGAGCTCAGAAAAATAACAACAGAAACACAACACTCTTTAATAAAATACTATTTTGATCACCAACTATGTACTAATAAATTGTGAGCATGACTTCATCTGTTCAATTTTAAAACAAATTAAAAAAATAAACACATGAGTATGACAGTGGCTCATAAAGCAAATGAAATATTAAATAGGATTGGTGTACACTGTTTTTTAATGGTTACTTGATTCCTTCAAGTAGCAGTGACCTCCTTGTTTAGCTATTTGCTGTAACACTGCACAAAAAGAATGTTTATCCTTAAGAAAGATAACAAAACTGTTTCTTCCAATGAAAACTTATCTTTATATAGCTTGCCCTATAAGCCAAATCTAATCTGACAGTGTCCCTGTAAACCTTCTCTGAAGTACTGAAATACAGATTATAGTTAGAATCTGGGGGGGTTGAGGGGTATGAAGAAGGTATTAGGATTTTCACTTTTCATCTTTGTTTTAAAATCACTGTTTTGACAAAGTCTGTGTGAACTCCCTTCAGATGCTCCAACATATTTGTCAGACCACTGCACAGCAATGCAGAGCATATTAATTCTTGGCAGAAGTGTTTTTTCTCCAAGGAACATCAGGGCACCTTCTGTCCTGTAATTAAACTGAACCTGCTCTTGGATCTATTTATCCAAGCTTGTGCCATCTTCTGACTGACAATCCTGTGGTGATGTACTGCTGCAATGCATCATCCAAATAGATGCTGTGATGAGGAGTGACCAGAGCAGGGGTGCAGGTTCAGTTTAATCCAGGCACCAAAGACAGAGCACAGGGCAGCTCTTGTCCCACCAGCATTTTAGTGCTGCTGTCACCAGGGCACAGAGCAGGGGTGAGGAGGAGTGTGATGTAGCCATTCACAGTATAAAGGTATGCACCTTTTTGCATGTCAGACTGTTTTTTAAGAGCCACACAAGCAGGCTGGACACTTTAAATTTCTCCAGAAAGCCTTTATTGGTGTAAGGTTGGGAGTAAGTGTTAATGCAGATAAGGAGAGGGGAATGATACACTTTTGTTAGAGATTAATCAGTTTGGGGAAAGGACAATCTCAATCCCCTTCAAGAGACAGATTTTTCCCATATTTTGGGAAAAAAAAGCAACCAAGCAAGCTATGGATTATCTTTTGTTTGGACCTCCTGCCTCATAGCATCTCTTCTCTCTATTTGAATCCACCAGTGGATCCCCAGGATCCAGGGATCTCTTTCCAGTTGAAGTATCTTAAACTTTTTTTCTGACACAGAGTGTGATTGCATTATTAGCCAATGCTCCATGCAACACAATATTCCTTAGAATTTAATTCAGCTTTCAGGAAATCAGATCTATTTGAGGAGCAGAATTTAAACACATGATTGGCATCAGGCCTATGCTTAAGTCAATAAACTTTAATGAGACAAATTTTAATGGCATTCTTCAATCAGGGCAAAGGTAGTCTGTGTTGAGGGCTTGCAGCTTCAAGCCTAGATACCAACATTACTTTAAGATTTAAATATCCATTTAAAATACTGCAGTATTTAAATTGGCTTTCAGAACCAATGCATCCTATAATATATGAATATTAGTGCTATGAATTATGCAACCAAAAAAAAATCAAACATTTAAAAGGGCTAAAGTAACACTCACATTAATATATTGTGTCCAGTCTTGAGTATAGAGTAAAAATCCAAACCTTCTGAACTGAAATTTATGATAATATATTTTAACCATCCAGTTACATATTTTTTACCTTCTTTTTCTTTATACATTAACTGCACTTTTAGTAACTTTAGTTGCTTGGTTCCAAGACAACTTGTATTTATGTAGAACAGGAAAATGAATCTTAATCTCTCAGAATATATTCAAATGAGAAATTCACTAGTTTTCAATTTTATTTTTCTCTGAAAACTGATTACATTATTAAGACCTGGGAGGACACATGAACCTTCTGACACTGGCTGATTTTAAGGCATGGGTTTTTTTAAAATCTAATTTTCTCAGTGCTTTTTAATTCACCAGTAAAAATGCTATACACAAAGAGGAAGTGCTCTTAAGTTGTTTGGGACCTCTGTAAACTATGAAGAGATGGAAACGCTTTTTAAATGCACAACTTTAGGTACAGCTTTGGTAATTGGCATGTTGACAGTAAAATTGAGTGCCTTATTTAATTATTAACTATAATATTATGTTTATTGCATTCCAGATCTTTCACAGATATTCACACTATTTAAACACCCCTTTCCCAAACATACCTCTTCAAACAGATCCAATGTGACAGCACTTGACTCCTGTCCCCCTCTCCTTAAATTCTACACTGATATTGCGGGGAAGCTTGGGACCCATGGAAAGGGCAACCCTGTCCATCCTATTCAGAGACATAAAACCACAGGATCTCCTCTTTCTGCTTCTTCTCTTTAATGTTTGGTGCAGTGCTGTGGAGCCATACCAAAAACACAGCCCTGAAACAGTGCAGCACTTTTCCCCAGCACTTCTTGTTAAATGAAATGGGGCATGACATCTGGGGAGGTGGAAAGCTTTGCTGACTGTTTTATCCTTAAAGCACCAAAGGCTTTAAAAAAATGAAGTGCCTTGTTTTGTTTAAACTTGAAAGATGGACATTCTTTTTTCTGAAATGCACTAAAATAAAATCTCCAGCTGAGCTGCAATTTTAGTAAGCTATGTGGCCTACTCCTTTATGCCCCTTATGCAACTCAGCTTAAGCATCTTAATGAACTTCAATGTTATCCTAAATGCTTAAAGAAAACAATGCATATAAAAAAGCCAAACTAGAATAAAATCCTTCAGAACTAAGAACATTTTTTCACTCTTCCCCTACAAACACTCTATGTAGTTTACAGGCAAATTACAGGTATATATAGGCTACAAGCAAATGGGTCCTTTCAACATAGTACATGTCTGCAAAAACAATCACCTACCTAGGGAAAAACTCATTACTGGTAAGCAATCCCATTTTCAGACCTCTAAGGAGGTGAACTATCTAAAAACAATATCTAGGTAATAGCTACCTATTTATCTGCTACACTGGAAACATGCTTTTTTGTTTGTTTTGTTTTGGTTTTTTTTCCTTTATCAATTCACTTTCCATCTGAGCTTCATAGGTTAATTAGGAGTTAAACACATTTTAAATTAAAATCTGGAGCTGTTTTGAACATTCAGATTTCCATGGTCCAGGCAAGTTTGTCTATATTTGCTCTCTTTCCATTCCTCAAATAGCCTTTAGAGAAGGCTAAGATTTTCCAGTTGACAATAGAGCATGTGATTGGACAGCTTCCCTGTTCAGTGTTCTGAGATATATTATTTTGCTTTTGAAGATTTTGGAAATTTCTTTTATTTTAATTCTTATGACTTCTGTTTTCAGTTTCATGGAATTATTTCTTTTTTTGATCTGTGTCCTTTAAAATATTTCCTGATTTTACAGTGTAAGCAAATGCAAGGAATGAAAAATGTTTTTTATTGTTGGTTTTTTAAGTTTTTGGAACTAAATAAGCCCAATATATAATGCACTTAGCAAATTATTTCTGTTTTAGCTCTCCATTGTTTTAAAAATTTAATCAGTAATAATGGTGCATATCTAATTGCTATGCTACAAAGAAAAAAAAGTTAAAAAAAACCATAGGGTCAAAGTTAAGATGTAATTAAAAACATGAGAGAAAAAAGAAGCTTTCTTTGCAAGACAAAGAATCTACAAACAGAAGAAAAAATTGCCAGCAATGGGTAGAGATCCCTCAGTTAATTTTATATCTGTTTAAGACATTTTTTGAAGCATACAATTTAAGGTTATTTGTTGCCATCATATCCAGTGCCATGTGTATATCTATGTAGAACAAATGTAAAATTTTTTTCCCTCTAGATGATACCTATAATTAACTACCTAAGAACCAAGCAGAAGCAAGAAAAATGAGTACTCATAATGTACCATTTCTCATTTCTCTAATATTTAGTGAACACTGAATCATTTTGTGTTTTAACTCAGGCTATATTACTGCATTAAAAGTGCTTTTTAAGTGGCAAACAATCATCAGTGTTTTTATTTCAACCCGCCCTGTAGCTGTAATTGTAATAGAACTGTTTTTCTTTAAATTTATACATACTTAAAAAAAAAAAAAAAGTGAGTTGATCCACATGCTGCAGGCAAGCTTGACATAACTATAAATTGTAGCACAGCTGAAATCTAACCATGGCAAAACGTATTAATTCAGTTCTATCTAAATATTACACCCATTTTAAGGTTTCTCAAAATTACAAATTTACTTTTTCCTTCAGCTTTCCTTCTCTTCTTCAGGCTCAGTCTTTCCCCCTTCTGTCTTAAAATGTCTGGGGAAAAAAGAAAAAAATGGATTTATTAAGTTTATGAAAGTCTTCAAAGTAAACTACAAATAATTAAGCAGACACAAGTATTCACACATACACATAAATAACACAAAGAGAAGTAGAAAAGTATATAGGAAACAAAATAAATCTTTATTTAATGGATTAAAAAAAGGCCTTTGCAGACCTTGCTTCAGGAAATATGCTTAGTTCAACATGTCAATCACCAGAAAATTCTTCAAGTTTTGGTATTTAAAATAGGCTAAGTGGTTAAGAAGAATAAGAACCTGTTTGATTTCTACAGTGTATTTTCCAGGTAGCTCAGGGATCAGAATGGAGCAACCTTCCCTCAGAATTGCAGAGACAACAGGAAAGCTTATCACCCTGTCTCCTTCTACATGGGGTGCCTCTTTCAAGTAAGATAAAGCTAATCAAAGCCTCAAGCATTTGTGGCAGGAGACAGCGAATTAAGCATACAAAAACCACTAGGTGGTCTTGTCTTTGTAAGCAGAAATGATTTGATGTGTGCCTTTATATTTTAATTGAAAGAAAATTCCGAGATACTGCATGCAGCAAAGAGAAAGATCACTGTCATGTATGAATCAAATTGTGTGTGGTTTTAGACATGTGTCTGAAATTGATAGATATTAGATTGAGGATTTTTCACCTTTGCTTCTCTCTGTCCTTGCTGTTTAAAATGCAGCTATTTCAGTATCGATAAATAAATGTGTTTCCCAAGGCATGAGCAATTCTCATTCACCTCCATGACAGCGTCCGCTATCACAGTGGATTGGCTGACCATACAATTCTGATTTTGAAATCTCAGTTTCTAAAAGTGATATTAAGCTGCTTTGAGTTGTCATAAAAATTGCATTTCTAAAAGAGATAAGTAGGTTTCAGATTCCTGAATAGTGCTGCAACAGGAGCACTTTAGAAACTGTAATGGAGCTATAGGACTCAGTATTCAAAATTGCTGAATTGGAATGATCACATCATTTATGAAAACACATACCTAGATGTCCTTGACCATTTATGACAGCAGTAATGAGAGCAAACACAGCCAACCTCAATTTAAACATGAATAAATATGAACCTTTCTGACATCCACTGTCCTTTCTTTGACAGTTTCACTATATACTAAAAAAACTACACTGCTATTCCAGAACAGATTTCATCTTAAAAAAACAATCGAGCTCTTTATTGTCAGCCCAGAAGAGCTAAAGATGCTATAAAATAATAAAACACTTTTATTTCTTCTTGCATTTCAGCAATTGCAAATAGTATTGAATCTGGCTGGTGTGGCAGGGCTTGCAACCACACTGTTGATGAATATTGCCAAACTGGTAATTGTGTTATATACTTACCTACAGCAATTGTGTATTTAATACAGACTAAGATTTGTGCTGGCATGTGCATAATCAGTCAAATTTGTATTGCATATATAACCATCACAAAGGAAGAAGAGACACCAGAGTCCAGTTAAGCACACCTGGAACCTGGACTATTGTCTGTGAGGGTCTGCCTTACTCCATTCTCTAAACAGGTCATTTAGGGGACTAACCTCTTTGCACAGGCATCTATAGGTAAGTGATTTGAATTGTGTTTTCTTTCACTTCAAATTGGGTAAAAAGAACTGGGTTCACATACCTCTTTTTATCTGTGTTTCCTGGGTCATTAGGAGAGCTTGTCCAATTTCCCATGGCATATTACATTGATCTGTGCCAATTAGAGATAAAACCCCAGGCCTTGTTTGAATATTCACCAACAAGAAGTTTTAGGGAGAAATATGCCATTTCAGGTTACTATTTCCTACTTCCTCTACTGAATTAATGACTTCAGCATTACCTTAACATTGTTATCTGTGACAGCATCAAGCCCTAAAGTTGCTGATGAGGAAATGAGTTACTCAAATCAAACTCCCCCTTTGTCATTGCACCTTGAACTTACAGCCTATGCACTCAGGTCCCTAAGCCCTTTGCAGCCTCCCAAAGTAAGGCTGCTCTTTGGAGGCTCAGATCCTTGGAAAATAACCCCATATTTTGACTTGTTTTCCTCTTTCCTTTTCTCTGTCCTGTGTTTGGTGTCCTCTTGGCAGAGTGAATCTATTCCTCCACAAGATTTGAATTTGAGAGAGGAAGAGTTGTAGCCCAAATCTGTCTTTCCTCCAGCTCATATTTAGGTTCTTCTGAAGCATTAGTCTTCTGTCCTGTCCTGTGGCTATGCTCATGGGTAGTCTTCATGCCATATGTTGACAGAAAGTCTCTAAATGTTCAGTTTCTTTTGAACATCATGTTCCAGTGGAAGCTGCACTGGGTGAAGTTTGGATATCAATAACAGCAGTTAAATTTCCACCCCAGCACTATGCTCACCTTCCACAGGTTGACCAGCTGCCACTTCCTCCCCACTATACCATGAGTTCAAGTAATTCTAAATCATAGCTCTAACAGTGGAAAGACAAACACAGTGTAAAGTGACACACTTTAGTTCTGCTCTCTAAAGGGCTCTGCTTTATATGGCTTGCACTGTTAGGTGGTTGTATGCATAACACAAAGACAGTTCTCTTGTTTACTAAGCCATTTTTACCGTCAATATTGGAGTTTGGATTTCTGCATCATAGAGTTAATTTCTATCTTCTTCCTAAAATGAAATGGAACTAATTCACATATTTTTGAATGGATGTTTTCCCTTTTATGCTTTTACTAGTTTCTTACAGACTTGCCAAACTTTAAAGCAGAGGGGTTTTTTTCCTGTGTTTTGGGGTCTTTTTTTTTCTTTTTTTTTGGTTCTCTTTTTTCTTTTCTTCTGTCAAGGCAAGCAATACTTTGCAATCAGCTTAGCATACAATACATTTGCTTCTGAAATAATTGATGTATATCAACTTTATACATAAAACATGACAAAAGCCCATCAGCTATACTTTGCAGTCAGGAGATTAAAAATAAAAAATATTGTTAAAAAGTTGATTGGCAAAAATGTCCTAGTTATTCAACTAGTTTGCATCAGTGTCTTTTCAATGACAACTAAGCTCTTTAAAAAGTCTCATTCTGTTTGATAAAAAGTCTTTTTAAAGAGGAGCTTGAATTTGCACTTCCAAATTCTGTTTTTGAAGACTTAAAATGTTTGCTCATTTGAAACATTGCATCTAATCTAGTAAGGCACATAAGCTAGACAAACAACTTCTAAAATAATATATGTACATCAGCAAATAAAAAGATCATCTTAGCACTGACATAAAAAATATTATTTTACTGAATTCATGAAATAAAGATTTTAGAGTATAGATGACTAATGAATGTGCATGTGTGTGTATATACTTAATCCCACTATGATTTACAAATGATGAGCAGTACTACACAATTCAACCTATCAGAATTGTTGAGCAAAGACATGTAGGAACATCCTAATCAGTATGAATGGGCATAATACAAATAATTTCTTAGTTACAGAACAAGTATCAATATGGCAACCTCTATAGAAACTAAAAATATACTGATCTACAGACCTGTGCTTTTCTTGCACCCAGATGGTAAATTGCATCCTTTTGCTTGTGCTTAAACTAAAGAAATAATATAAACACATTGCAGAAACTTATCACCTTCATGATAAACAAGTAATATCTAAAATGTCTTCACACCTAAATTCTAAAGAACTCATTATTCTTATGTGTTTCTAGAGGTTAAGTAACAGTGAATATAAAATGAATAGTACAGGAGTTCTTAGAAATGTGCACACATTCTTGGAATGATACATTTGAGGTGAGATAGCTGAACAAGAACTAGTTGATATACAGTGTCAGTCATCCTTTGCAAATGAACTAATAACAGAACTGTCCCTGAAACCAAAGTGACACTTGGCCACTTTCTGAAGATAATAGAATAATGATAAACAAACAAATTTATCAAACAGAAATTTCAATTAAGGTTCCTGAATTAAGGTTCAAAATATATTCAGACAATTAAAAAGAATCACAGAAACATAGAACTAAACCATATGACTAAGGGTACTAATCAGATGCTCCTTGAACTCTGGCAGGCTTGCTGCCGTATCCACATTCCCAGGGAGACTTTTCCAGTGATCATCCATCCTCTAAGTGAAAAGCCTTTTCTGAATGACCAGCCTGAACTTCCCTTGGCATGGCTTCATTCCATCTCCTCATGTCCCACTACTGGTAACCAGAGGGAGGAAACAAGCCCCTCTGTCTCCTCTGTTCTCCTTGAGGAAGCTGTGGACTTTGATGAGGGCGTGTTGCATCCTTCTTTTCTCCAAGCTGAACAAACCAAGCAACCTCAGCTGCTCCTCTTGCCTTCAAGACTTTTCACCCTCTGAGTCAGGGACAGGAAGAAAAGAATTCACTCTTCAGAAGGTGAATCTGAAGGCATTTAATGAAAGTGCCTCTTTTTATAATGTGACTGGCTAAGGGGAGACTTGATTGTTCTCAAAGTAGAAACCTCTCACACTGTTGGTGAACTATGAATAGCACACTCTGGAGAGTCATATCAATAAACAGCAGTTACAGAAAGAGAGATAATAATTGTTTTAATTCTTTTCTCTAAGTTTCCCACAGCTTCCCAGGAAAATCCTGGCAGAACAATGTCTCTCTCAGAGTTTGTTCGGAGGAAATGCCCTCCTCTGGGCACACTCTAATAGTCTGATGTCTTTCTTATACTTTGTATGTCCACCCAAAACTCCACACAATAGTGGAGATGAGGCTGCAGCAGTGCAGTGTAGAGTAGAACAATCACCGCCCTCAACCAGTTGCCATTCCATGTCTCGTACACCATGAGGCATTTTTTGTTGGCCCTTTTGGCTGCCAGGGAATGCTTCTGATGCATGTTAAACCTGCAATCAACTCAAATCCCCCAGACTCTTTCCACGGTGCTGCACTTCACCTTCTCATCTCCCAGTTTGCATGCATAACCAGGGTTATCCTGTCCCAGGTGCAAAACCTGGCCCTTGCTCTTGTTAAAACAAAATATTTTTGAATCAGCACTTCCAAATAACATGATTAACTCAGAGTAGATGGTGGATTTATCTTGACCAAGCTTTGAGGCAAGAAATTTCAAGAAAATAATCTCAGAAGAGACCTTCCCAGCTCTGTACTGAGTAATATAGCAACCTTATATACTCAACAGTGTGATGAACTATTCAAAGAGACGAGCAATAAGATTAGTTTATTGGTCTATGATGGACAGTAAGACTTGAACTGTGATTTCTCTGTCCACCCTCAGGTTTGCTCACTCTTTTGCTGCAATATACTTGAATCATTTAGCAATAATAAATACTGTAAAAGTCCAATTCAGCAGACTCATTCTAGGCAACCACTGTAGCATGAATCAAAGAGTACCTTCAGAGTTTCTTAACAAGGATTCTAAAAAAAAAGCCAAAACATGCAGTTTAGATATTTGCATTACAGAAGTTTCTAGAAGTAGTTGTGATGAGTCCCTGTTTTTTGCCTTCTGTTTAGATAGTGAGGGAATATCAGAAATTAATTTAAATTTGTATCAAATGTACAGCCAATTTGGGAAGGCAGCAGAAAAGGAAATACCAGGAATAAAAGGAATATTTCACAATATTAAAATTACATTTTTACCTTACTAGTACTTATACTTTGTGTTGATATTTTTTTTCAAAGAGATTGACCAGAAAATAAGAGGAAATATTATTAAAAGATCTATGATCCTATAGATACTCAAAGATAGTAGTCATTACAAATTCACTGAAAACACCAAATCCACTTATTAGGTAAAAGTACAGTTCATGTATATTCCCATTTCTCTTAATTGGTACTTTAAATGAGGGTATATCATTAGTATTAGTATTAGTATTAGTATTAGTATTAGTATTAGTATTAGTATTAGTATTAGTATTAGTATTAGTATTAGTATTAGTATTAGTATTAGTATAGTATAGTATTGCTGCTGCTGTTGCAACCACTAGGTCATACAATACCATTGTATACAATTTCTGCAGTAAAATACACTACAAAGGGAAGTAGGAACAAAGAGTATCCAAGTAAAATTTTTTCCCTCTCTGGTGTCTTTTTCACTTTAATCTGTATTAACCCCTGAGAGGGGGGTGTTTAGATCTGTCACTTCACCATGCTGCTACTTAACTAATTAATACTAATGGTGGAGCTGTGAACTCATCAGTCTAAGCTATTAAAATTAAAACATCATGAGCTATCACGCCCAGAAAAAGGAATAAACCACATTTATTATCAATGAGAAAGTCAGAGCTGATCCTCCCTTTCTGATTCCTAAGGAAGAGGGCAGTGTTGGATTTAATTTACTAAAAGAAATAGGACTTCCTATCTGTACTCTAATCTATGACTGGATCTCTTCTTTCAGCAGCCTGAAGTCCAAAGGAAATAGTAGAATATATTTTATTAAAATACAGTTATTATCACAGTTCTAATAATTCTGAGATGTCAAAAAACAGAAGAAAATTTGTGATCTGTGGAGTGACACTGACACAGGGGCAGCTGAAGCACAGTGAGAACAGCCTAAGGCAGGACCAGTTTTGGTGCAGTTTTTAAGGAAAGCATCTTGGTTTTGTCATGTATCAAAAAAAAGTAATGAACTAGGTAAGAACTATTGTTAAAAGTAATCATTTACCTGCTGGTTTTGAGATGAGGAAGTTAAACTAGCTGTTTGGATCTCTGACTAGTCAAATGTAGAGATTCTGACAAATGTAGCATGAGTGAAATGTCTCCTGTCAAACGCTTGTTCCTTCATCCAACTTACCAATGGAGTCGAAATTTAAACCCCAGTGATGTCAGTGGCAGTCATCTTTATTTTAGCCTTTGCATATACAGGGTTATGACTACATTCAAAAGCAGGGCAAGCACAGAATATGCATGTTTTGAAAACCTTGAAACTTTCACAGTGTCAAATAAACAACCAGGGGTCTGAGTGGGAACACTGGGGAATCAGGATGTGCCTATGACAAGATATTTCTGCCCTATGAAAAATTTCAGGGAATTAATTCAGGTCATGGAACATGGTACCACCTGGAAGCTGAGTATATTCACACTGCTGTACTCTGAGAATTGTCATTTATTTGATATATGTCCACAAGGCCACAGAAATCAAACTGCATTCATAAATCTAAACAGGAGGTGGTAAAACCACAAAGCTCAGCTTTTAAAAAGCAGGGACTTCCATCTGGTAGTTCTTCTAGTGACATTACAGATCTATGTAGCAGAGGTGTTTATGGAAGTATAATCTTACTGTTCTGAGGATTTCTTCCCAGGGGATAAATCTATCCATTCAAAGCAGAGCAAACCAGCAGAAATTTGCAGCAAATAATTTACAAAAAGGGTAGCACTTTGACAGAACTGAAAATGAAGTAGCAAAATGAGTGGGAAAAAAAAAGCACAGGTAGACCTGGACATTATACTCTGTAAGAGCTGTGGCTTTGTTCAATCTGCTGCAAGTATGTTCTTGTATGGTTCTGTTTCATTGAAATGTAAGCCACATGTTCAAGTTGTGTGGCCAGAGAGATCTAGAGAGGGCTCAGGAGCTGATTTATAGAAGTCTCGGTTGCAACTTAAAACAGTAGTCACATTCTGATGTAGCAGCAAGCATGTCAAAAACCGATGACAGGAAAGAACTTGCAACAAAAGGATACTTGGGGGTAAGGTGTTCCTTTCATTTTGTCTTCACAAAACCTCAAATGGGCATGGATCAGAGGATCAGAATATCTAAAGAAAATATATGGGAAAAAAAGAATATAAATTTTAAAAGACAACTAGAAAACAGTATGTTTCGCATAGCTTTAATTTGTGGTACAAATTTTACTCATTGTGGCTTATTTTAGATTTCTTTATTGTGTTAAAATAAGAATAAGTCCTAGCACCCCTTTTCAAACCAAATTTGATGACTATCACAAAAGAAATAGAGAACTTTTTCAAATCAATCTTTTTGAGTCCCTTTATTAAAAGTGACTGCTCTGAATAACAAAAACATACTTTGTGTGATATTGAAGCTATTCACAGAAATGAAATGAAAAGGAGAAACGTGAATATTGATATATTCTACTTTTTTTTTTACGGTCTTTCAAACGACAAGTGGTAAATTAGATTACTTTTACTTATAGACATCAAAGAATACAGTGTCTCAGAAAATCTCTGAAAAATGACATTACAAGCACGAGATATTCTGCACAGTCCCAACAGAAGAGCAAGATACAAAATGATGTCACTGCACTGTGAAAGATCTGAGCAGCCATAAAACAGGTTCAGAACACACTTGCTGAAGTTCTCCATCACAAGTATTTAATTAATTGTCTCCATGAACCCCTGATAAGAGACCTTTCCCATTAGCACAGACTAACCCTGTCCCTGAGAAGAGAGACAGATTCCTGTCCGATTCTCACCAGAGCATCTCAAAGCTCTGACCAGAACTAAACTTAGCAGACACAAACATTTCAGTGTTTAAGTTAGACTGACAATCCCCTCAAATCAATTAGCAAGTAACTGTGCTCCCTAGTGTTGGCCAAAAATAGGAGACAGCCTGGTTCTGAAAAAGGGTATAGATATAAAAATATTTTTATTTCATTTAGATGCTCTGAAAGTGTTTTTCAGAAATTAATACACTTAAAATTGTCGCTACCATGATGAAATATTATAGTATCAGTCCACTATCCTAAATTATATATCTTCCAAGATAGCTTTGTGAGCATACAGTGATAAGTCCAAAGTCTACATTTACATGTATAGCCATATGTATGGCAATAACACTATGCCCTTCAAATGAGCAAGTAAAATATTTATAGTGTCACTACACTGCATTTCTTTCCTAAATTATTTACATTTATAACATAAGTAAGAAAAAAGCCCCTAACAACCTGGTGTAATTAACAATTTAACAAAATCTATATTTGGCATTCTTGGCTTAAGCATGTAGTTTACATATAGCAGTGAATTTTGTTCAGGACACATGGGAGCTTTCCATCCTATTGTTTGATTGTTCCTACTCTTTGGCCTTAATTCATCAAATATTGGGGCAATTTGCAGTTTTTCTCTGTCAGGTCCTATTCAGAGTTGTTTGAAGTAGAGGGAATGATGTCAACTGAGTTTAGACCAGTCCCTAAATATAGAGGAAGGATATAAGAAAATTAGATGGTGAAATTACAAACATTCTAATTAGTACCAATACTGTAAATATTACTGACTTTAAGCCCCTAAATTGTTTATAGAACAAACAAAATGGAATTAATCAGGGAGATATATCTGAACTTTAATCCCATTCTGGAGCTCAGTGACTGTTAACATGCAGCCTGGTGTTCCGCAGTTGGAATATGAGCCCTCCTGTTTGAAGTTGTGTTTTCCTCACGTGCCAAATAGGCAAGATGCATCCTGCTGAATTAACTTCCTAGAAGCTAGATCAAAAACTCTCAGGGGTCCTGGGAAGGCAATTCAGAATGTCTGTCTCCATAAAGGAAATAATCTCTCTGAAGTTTCCTAAGAGCTCTTCAGTTTGTTTAATCTTGTCAACCATGCTTCTTCTTTAGTCAGGAGGAGATAAATCCCAATCACAATGTGGAAGATGGCAATTAAGAGTTCCTCTCTACTTGATGGAGAAAAGTTTCACTCCAAAGCCAAATGAGAGGTTTGAAATAATTGAGGTGTCTCTTGAGGTTCTGATAATTTTCTTTTGACTCCAGAGAGATTCCAAAACACTGAGGTAGAAAACTAAAATTTTATTTGTTAACTTAGAGTATATAGTTCTAATACAAAATATGCCCAGTATCCCAGAATCTCCATATCCTAGATTGAAGCTTTTGATTTCTTAAAATATGGTTTCTGCATTTGTACACCCACTAACCATATTTTGACTTACCTATTTCAATTACAAACCGAGGACCAAAACACTGTTTCACTGAGGTTAATGTGCCTGAGTACTTAGGTCAAGGTCCATGGAATGAAGACTGTGGACTCTTGGTGAGTAATGAAACATGGCTTAAGTCAAATGTGGGACAGTAAACATTGTTGATAAGCAAAGATCTGATGACCAAATTTTCTCCCTTGCACTCTTTCTTTCAAACGTTTCCTCACTGCATGCCATTTCTTGGCACTCTAAATAGTGACATAGAACCCTAAAAAAAAATAGAACTAAAACAAAATAAAAAAAATTAGAACTAAAATGAAATAAAAAATTAGATTCAATATATAAGAAAATATTAAAGGTATAGATATTTTTATATGGATTTCTTGTTTTTCTTTCTGAATTTTGTGGTATTAGCATGCAAACATGATATTGTCACAAAAGGATCTGGGAGTGCTGGATGACAGCCATCTGAACGTGAGTCACCGTGTGCCCAGCTAAGCAGCTTTTAGAACCACTGGAAAATTACCTCCTCTCTGTGTGATTTACTCTTAGCTTTCACTTCTCTCTCCATTATTCTGGGCAACCAAATTTTGACACCAGCTTGGTCAGATCGCTAAAATGCTAAGTTCAACTTTGCAAGGTCTGCATTCTTTACTTCTATGACTACCATACAAAAAACTTCAACTTGTAATTACCACAATGCATATCTCATTCACCTAGCCAGGTTAAGTATGTGAGAAGAACATCAAGTACTCTTCATTCTGATCAGGTAAATTCTGAGAAAGCTTTCTAGTAATTCTTTCCTTGACATTTGTTTTAAGATATTGATTGTGTTTATATGCATGTGTGAGTAGCAGTTTAATATTTAAATGAATAATAATATTGTATATGAATGACTGATGATTTTGTCTAGGTTTTATTTTTCAATTAAATTATATTAAAATATCTCAATCTCTGAATAATCTCCAGTGGATCTGTCATGGCCCATTATGCTCCAAAGTAGCTGTTAGGGCCTATTATGTCAATTGTCATACACACCCATGACAGATTGGAGGCTTTTTGGCTTATTTTTTTTTCAATATTAACGTTAAAATGAAGCCAAGAATGGTCTGGATCACTCATGGTATTTAAATGCAGGAGAGAGCTGTTCATTTGGAGGCTACTCACTGAAATCTGACTTGGGTCAGAGGTAGGCAAAAGTTTCTGTTCAATGACGTGCATAGAAAAGGCTTTGTGTGTCAAAAAATCATGCCTGATGCATGGAAGTTCATGGAAATTTCTAAAATTCCTTCAGTAATTACAGAATTAGGTCCTTTCTTCAGGGTTAAATATTTCATATTGTAGCTGGACAAATACTACTAAGGTTGAAACTGATTTGCTGTCTTCACTGTACAAGTGCAAACATAGTCACAGGTCCAGCAAAATTCTCAAGCATTCTGGTGAAATTTCACAGCCTTCATCATGTTTCTTTTAGTTGCTACACTAGTATCATGGTTTTCTTATGTTAAAAAAGAAAAAGCAGAATGAGAAAAAATACAGACAGGTGAAAATGATGATAAGATGTATGAGACTTTTTGTATGAGAATGGTTTGAAAAATTGGTGTTCACCATTAGAAAGTGCAACCAAAATGGGTATAGAAGAGCTCTATAAATCATAAACTAGTGTTCTTTTTCCAGTGAATTGTGGTTTATTCTGTGGAACTTGAGCATAAAACAGGCTTAAAACAAAAAGATTCACATGGAAACATGTGAAGTCAAATTCACTCATCTAGTCATTAGTAATCTGAGCACAACTACAGTTTCAGGATATCCAAAACAGCTTAATGTCAGAAAGTTGGAGAAGTATTCTTCAGATCTCTACTACTGGTCTTTTGAAATATGGGGTCATTCAATGAAATAAATTTCAGGTTTGTGACTCATAAGTTCTTGTAACCGTGCTGGCACGGGTGAGGGCATATTCTTACCTCTAATCTTCCTTTCATGCCAGTGGTTAGCCTGGCTTTCACATCACCATGGAATTACTAAATTACGGAACTCTCAGTTATACAAAAAAACTACGAAAATAAATTCAAGGCAAGGAGACATGCCAATCTTTATAGCTGAGAAACCTGCACCTTATAAAACTGCCTCTATAAAAAGAAAAAGGAAAAATGAAAAACTCAAACAAATGAAAAAAAAAGCCCAAAAAACTTAGAGGGTATTGTTCATCTCATCCAAAAGTAAACATGTAAAACTGATGAGAGGAATTGTGGCTTGAAAGGAAATACTTTTCTCATTGATTATAATATTAGCTTGATTTAACTAGCAAAGCCAAAATTGCTTCAGCTGGCAGCTTTGAGATTTTCATTAATATGGAAATTTTCATCCATACCTGAATTTTCATTAAGGTAAACACACCATGATACAATTCATGCAGAATATTCATAACCTTTGGCATGAGTGATGTAGACACAAGAATCCAATACACCAATGTATGGACAACTGAATTGACCTTAGACCATCCAAACAGACAGGTGAGGAGTCAGGACATTCAGACACCTAAATGTTGGCATATTGTGTCATTTATTTGTATTGTGCTAAACCAGATGCTATGCTCAGCTTTGGTACCAGAGTGCATGTGTCTCCATAATTTCTGTGCCCTACCTGGGTGACCTGTTTATGCCTTCAATATCCTAAAAGACCTCCACTGACACTAAGTACCTGTTCTTAGGCAACTGAATCCTGCCCAAGACGTCAACATTCATATTGGAAATGTCTAAAGTCAGATTAAGTGAATCCAAGCACTAATGATTAAGGACAGGTGAAATAACCCCATGTTTTGAGTCACTGATCATGCATCTCTTACGTCAGTCTCCAAGGTTTTACAAAGATAATACATGTAGCTCTCCTGTCCAGTAGGACAAAATCTTTTCAATGAAATCCTCTCCCATTAACATCAACAGCAAACCTCCTTTAGCTTTTAGTAGGTTTTGCTTTCTTTAGTTTTCAGACCAGGAACAACAGAACAAGCAAAACACCTCAAATATGGCTTTTGCTCTCCCCACACCTTGTTTTGTAAAAAAAAAAAAAGAAACCCAAAACTAATATTGTTAGATAAGCATGTCACTCATTTTACTTGTGCAGCACTAAATTAGAAATAGAAATACTACTAATATTTTGTGAGGATTTAATGGAAATTATGATTCTAAACAGTTAGATAGGAGAGACATGGAAATTCAAATACTCTACAAAAGGATTCATCCCATTAATTGTTTTAATAAAATCCTCTTTTTTAACAACCACCCTAGAAGAAATAGTGTGGTTCATGGTGAAATTGTTTTAAGTCTTTTATGCAGGTGAACACTAAGATTGCAGCCATACTTGCCTCTTGGCTTAAGAGAAAAGGGTTCTTGTCTTTCCCCCACACATGTCTGAGAGTAAAGCATAGTATTGCCCTTTGTGTTTCATTTAATGCTGAAAATTTCATTTCTTTTGCTTGCACATAGTGTAATACAACAATTAAGAGACACATTTAAAAAAAAAAAATGACAATGCTCACACTGTATCCAAATGTGAAGAGATCTGCAGTCATTTCAAATGGGAAACCTGCTATTAGCTCACACAATGGATTCCCCAGCTGAAAAGAAGACATAAATTGGAGTGAATCAAGCATTCACCGCCAGCGGATCTGCTGCTTGTGTTCACTGATGAGATGTAAATGTGCTTAGCAAGAGTACAGCATCAGAAGAGGACCATGAAATTGTAATACAGTGACTGTAATGAGAATGGGTTAATTTGTAGCATTTCTTATTCTAATTATGGTATTTGACACATGGGAACAAAACCATTTTCAGCCATTTTCTTTTCTTGTTACTACCCCTTATTACAAGAATGAGACACAAGAGCAATCTGCATGTTCTTCTACTCTGTGAAATACCATAGCATGCTGCACTATTTTGACCCTTTCAATATTCTGCATAGGCAATTTGAGAGAAGACAGTCCAGTTATGGTCTCAGCAAAGAGCATTTAATGAATCCAGGAAAAATATAATTTGTATGGAAATAGCCTGATTTTTTTTTTTTTAAGTGCACAAGAATGTAAGGGGGGGAAAATAAGAACAAGCCAGCAAAAAAACCCAAAACCTAGAAAACAGAAACAGCATAGCATTCCTCTATCTCTAGCACAAAGATTTAATGAGAATTAAAATGTGTATGAACTTATCCTATTCTCAGAGTGATGGGATGCTAGTTTTGTCTTGCAATGTGTAAATTAGCTACGCAGGCATATTCTTTTTGTAAGGAGATGTCCAGCCGGTGAAAAATATCCTGTTCCACACAATTCAGATATTAATGCATTATTTTGACAGGAAATAAGTATATAGAGGTTAAGATATTGCCACTAAAACCAAATGGATGCATTTTCAAGACTATTTTGTAACAATGGATACAAAATTATGTCCACAAAGAACATAGAGACATGGAATTCATATTTCAGAGAACGAATTCAAATTCTGATAACACAGAGGTGGATGAAATACCTTTTTTTGACAAAAGAGTCTGACAGAAGCTTATTTGAGATGAAGTAATTTTGTTTAAAAAAATCAACTTTTAGTTTAACTTCCTGTTTGGTAACAGTTATTTTGAGGCTTATTGTATTTACGTGCAGATATGCATGTTTTGGACAAGTGCAAATTAGGTCCGCTGTTGTGAGCTGCTTCTGTTACTGAGTATCCTGACTTGCCTTTAAAATATAAATACAGAAAAGATTATTGTCCTTAAAACTCACAATTCTGAAAGTGTGATATAGGTGAGGATAAGCAAAGGGAAAATGAAAAAGAAAAAAAAAAAGCAACAAAGTCCAAAGGTTTTCTTACCAAACTGTCTTTAATGAGGACGAGGAGGACACTTGTACTTTGAAGACTCTTTCAAATATGAGAGGAAGAAGTGAGATCAGATTTTTATAGGAGATTTGTAGAATTTATTCAAACTTCATTTGAGCATTCAAATCATTCAGGTTATTTTTAGGTTCAGACTTTGCACATTGAAACAGCTGAAAAGAAGAAATATGTTCACAAAGGTGATTCAGAAGTTGTCAATAGCAGGATTCTCACCAGGGATTCTCACCAGGGAATTACAATTTGTGTGCTTCTTCAGTCTGTATTTGAATCATGATGGAGCTTAGATAAAACATCATGCAGTTAAATGCTTAGCTAAAGATTGATCTAAAGACATCTGAGTGCTTCTGTTTAGGGTAGAAGGAACTCTGTGATCCAGAATGGCAGTATAAATCAATTTTAGGCTTCTACAGCAATAATCCAGAGCCCAGGGACCAGACAAGTTAATCTTTGTTTGAAAGGAAGATCCCAAATTGCCACAAGTCTCAGCTTGGAATTTAGAGATTCTAAATCTCACTTACAAACGTTCATGTCCTATTAATTTTTCCCAAGTAATTACAGAATCCCGAGTTTCTTGGATCAAAATGCTAATACATTTTGCAAATGAAATAAATTTAATTTACCTAGTAGAAAATTCATAAACCTAGTAAAATTCATAAACCTAGTAGAAAGAGAGGGGAAGGATGTTAAATAAACCTGGGTTGTAGACCTACCAGGAAAAGGTCACATAAATTCCCTGACTTCCGTGTATCACAGCTAAGTGCACTCGATTGACAGAACACCCACACTGATATACGCCCCTAATGATTATATCTACACTGATAGTAGATTAATTTCCCTGTGAGTGCTCAGTAAAGGATGTAGCCCAGAAATAGCTAAGAATGAAGGTTATAGTAAAATAATTATCTACTGACAAAAAATCAGTATATAACTTAATGCATACACGAGAGGCACACACACATGCTCTCACATGTACACGTGCCCCATTATATGAATACTATTATCTTTACACACATTTCAGTTACTTTTTACTGAGTATTTCTTACAAATGACAAACAACAATAACAAAAGATATTTTGGCCTTACTATGCTTTCTTAAATATATTTAGCTATTTGAGATGCTTTCCTGGCCTCTATCTGTCACTTGCCAAGGGAATAGTCTCCTGTAGGTGCTATGACTTGGATACTAAACCAGATGTTCTTAATACACTAAAACACCTGAAATCAAACTAGACTCCTGGTTTTTGGCAAGTAGCATGCCAGTTTCTGGGATCAGAATTTGCTGCATATCTCTGCAGCTGTAAGTACAGCAGTCATTTTGGCAGGCTTCAGGTACCAAAACGTAAGACAGACAAGGCATCATGCCCAAACTCTAGCAGCTGATCTCCAAAAGGCTGCATATCTTCCATAAGTTCTGTCTCGAAGCTGCCAACTCCATTTAGGTGTATTGGCATCTGAGGTGGCAGAATATACCCATGTTTATGTAGCTGAATCCTGCCCTAAGTCTCTATTAATTATAATAGGAGTGCAGACATCTAGTTCACATGAACAAAATGAGGGGAAAACTTCACTCATTTGCTCTTCTACTTCTTATTAATAGTAATAGTCTGAAGACAGTAAGATGATGACACCAAGATTTTTTTCATATTTCCTTTTTTTTCTTTCTTTTAACCCACTTTTATTTAGTTGTATTTAAATGAATGCTGAAGTGAACTTAAAACTATTTCTGGTGGCAGTAGGTCAAATCAGGATCTATTTATATTTATTCCTAGTCTTCTCTCACTTCACCATTACTACTTTAAACTCCTTATTCACAAATTTTAATAAAACAGGTGAGGACTACAGAGAGATTGAGCATTATTTTCCATTTGTAGAAGTTATTACAAATATAATTTCATGCATTTATTATTATTAAGTAGATATGTCATATTAAATGCAAAATAGGCTATCATCTATCTTTGTGAATACTTTTTGAATTCAGAAGTGAATATGGCTTTTATAGAATATATATAAACTAAAGTAAAACATAAAGCTATTAAAATGCTGTTTAAATAATAAAAGTTTCAAATAATAATTTAAAAAACCTCTAAAAATATAATTTCAATAAAATAGAGTTCAGGTTTGGTGAATTTTGCTTTATCAACTTCAGTAAAAAAACACCTTTTAGTGAAATTTTCTACTGTTATTGATTCCTTCAGAGTGCACTCAGGGTATATCTCCTTTTCTCTGCTTCCATGAATATTAAAGATGAAAATTCTAAAAGCATATTTGATCTTCAGACCATCTGGTCAGTTCAGCTTCCAATTGTGTCCGCTTTATCTCTGATGATTTTATATTGCTTAATGTTTAATTTATGTTCCTTTCTTTTGCAGCTTTTCTCTGTTCTCTCTTTAACAATCACGTGGATACCCATGTTGATGCTTTTTGCACATCCTCACTTTGGACCCTGGCAAGGAACTCAGTCTTGTATTCTGTGTTTGAAACTAAGTACGTAACTGCTCATGCTTTTTCCTAATAGAATACTTCCCTAAAGACGAGAAAAAAAAAAGACTGAAAAGACTTTCACAATAGAAAAACAATTTTTTAATTAGAACATGTATCATAACAGTTACCTTTCAAATACAGAATGACAGCAGAGAAACAATAGATGTTTATGACACCTCCTCTCTATTCACATACATTCTTGGAAGATGGTTGCCAGTTTTTACCCTTGGTTTCAGTTGGTCTTAGAAATACAGGAGTTGCAGCAAGCTCAGTACAGGCCATCCAGTCTTAGGAAGACTTCCTGTTACAGCAGAGACTTCTCTGTCAGCTTCCAGCCCCTTTCAGTGTTATCTGAGTCTCATTGCTGTGCTCTGGAGTTGCTTCTCATTTTTCCCTCAAAACTCTCCCACTATCATTGGAGCTAATCCAAACATTCTCAGCAGTCCTAAAGGGAAGGAGCAGTTTCTTTGTCAGAAACTTTCACGTGACCTAGTAATAGGTTTTTTTAAACCACCACAACATATATATTAGGGACAAACAGATCCTACCCATCATGCCATAGTCACATACCTCTTGCTCATTATTTACAATCTAGGCTGAAAAATAAAAGAAACCCAAGCACAAAGCCCTCATAGTAAGACCACTGGCAACATCCCTTTGGGGCTACATTCTTCTAGAGCATTATTGTCCTGAGCTGGCCTAAAGAGAAAGGACCAGAAAGAAGCCCTGAGTTGAGTAGCAATGAAGTAAAACTAAGGTGCAGGGCTGTCTTGTATTTCACACTTGAAACAGACTCTGTCATGAATACAGGACATACAACTAATTAAGCAGAAGACAATAAGAAAATACAGAGGATATTGTAGAGACAGTAAAGACCAGGGAAGAGGCTAATCTTGGAGACTAATATTCAGAGAATAATTCCAAGTAGAGGATCTCAGTTATGTTATCTTGATCCTTTGAGGGAATCTATAACTATTCACTTAACACACAGAAAAGTGAGGAAGCTTAAGAAGAGTGACAAAGCTCAACAAAAATATGTGGATCACCTCTACAGGGGCCTTGTGAATTCAAAGAACTAAAACCTCTTACTTTAAATCAGATTCTATCCTTGTTTTCAATCCTTTGAAAGAAAATAAGAATATGATTATCTCTACATTTTCAGTTGCTTGGTTAAAGGATCATACTGTGACTACATTAGAACACAGAGAAGCAATATTGGTCAGCAGAACCCCAATAAGCTGATCAGAGAAAGAAGCTCTGGCCCCATTCCTCCCTGAGCTGCTATGAGAGAGCAGCAGCCCCAAGGGCACCAGGTGAGACACATCGAGATCAGTCAATGGGAAATGCTGTTTGCCTTACCTCACAGCAGGTGTCACTGCCTAGGGATATGGAATTTATTAGATATGGGATGCTGGGGAAGATTACCTTGGGATTATATAATTACAGGATGTTTAGGGGAACGACCAAAGGCGCAATAAGAGACAGATTGTCACACTGTCTGGCCTTGCTCTGGGAGTGATCAGTGCAGTCGGTCCTTTCTTCTTACCAATTTGCATGTCTAATTATTTTCCTGAGTGAGGACCCCCTTATTTTGTGTGCATGTGTGCATATGTGTATCTGAATGCCAGCAACTGATGTGGGACCACGGGTCATAAGGGACAACATGTCTAAGTGTCAGCACCTGTATATTGTGTGACTATATGTGTCTGTGTGATTGCTTGCAAATATCAGGGCAGCAGCCCATGAGTAGGATAAGAGTCTTGGCAGCCAGGTATTAAAGGAGTCAGACGTATGAGCCAGACACTGGAGAGACCAGAATGTCTGAAAATTGACAACTGGAGAGACCAGAGGTGTCCAAATCATCTACTAGAGTGACCAAGAGGTCTAAGGGTTGGCTTACTGACTTATTTACATTTATATGGCTATACTGGAATCAAGAGGATCCCAAGGATCTACAGGGCAGATTGAGCAATGAAGGTCATTTAGTGGAGGGACTGGATTGACAGTGTGTGTGGGCTCATGAATGTGTGTGTGTGTGTGTGTGTGTGTGTGTGTGTGTGTGTGTGTCACAAAAATATGTGTGCACATGAGTGTGTGTGTGTGTGAAGGGTTTTGAACTGTAAGGAATTGAAAGGGCATCACTGGCTTTGGGAGCACCAGAAATCAGGAAAACAAAGTTCTGGGGCAAGTTCCTGCCCTTAGTGCACAAGTCCACGCTGCTGAGATGATCAGCTTTGTATATCTGCAGACTTTTCCACTGACAGACCTTCACCCTGGACAGGCACAAAGGGTTACAAAATTAGGCAACTCTTTGAGCTGTGTTTGCATCTTTCTATCTGTCCGGTTCTGTATGGCTTTCCGTGTGCATCGCCAATGTTTCTGAGCATGCCTTTTGGGGAATGCATGCTCAGCCTTGCCAGTGGCTGTGCGCAGAAACAGAGCTGTAGTGCCTTTCCTTCGACTGTGCTACCAGAAGCAGCAAAATTTTAGTGATATTGTCATGGAATCATTTAGGTTGGAGAAGACTGTTATGGTCATTGAGACCAATCATATTCACTAAGACTTGCACCCTTTAAAAGTTTGACTTTGTAAACTCATTGTTGTTAAAGTAATTTTTATTTTTATGCATTTTTGAAATGGATATTTTATATTAATAGGCCATATCTGCCTTTTATATTGCTATAGTTCTTGGTTCTTACATGTCAACAGTAAAAGCTACTCATCATTTCAACTAAAGGACAGAAAATATTAGAACAGAAACCACATGGCTAATGTGTGAAAATTATAAAAGCTTTAGTAGTTGTCTCAATGTCATTCACAGTTCTGCAGAGAGGTTGCTATAGCTCAATTAAAATTTATATGTATATAAGTATATTTATCTATATTCGTGTATGTTGCGACAGAGATCCCTGAAGTAAAGCAAATTTATTTGTTATCCAGTGGAAGAATTGCATATCTGTGTGTAAAAAGGACCATTTCAGATGATGGTTACAAAAATGTACTCCTGGAGGATTACTCATCAAGAAGTTATTTTTTATATACTCAGTACATAAAATCTGCAAGCCTTAGATAAAATTGTCAGAATAATTAGGTTCTTTTCACCTCATCAGCAAATGAAATGTAGTGATTCCAAAGTAATATTTCTGGAGAAGGCACCAAAGGGGCTGAGGCTGATTCACAGTAGCTAATAAGAGAGCACACACCCCACCCAAGCAAGCAAAAGCTAATCATAAAAATAACTTTAATGGGTAATTTCTGTGCTTCAGAATATAGATGAATACTAGAAGGAGAGTGAAGGCATGCTTTTTGAATTCAGACAGAATTAAAGTCCTGCTCTTCGTTGGGCAGTAGGGTCTCTGATTAGTAGGTGAAAATAAGGATTTAGATTTGATTTTCAGGCACAATTTTTGGCATCCATCTTGACTTCTGATGCTACCTAGGTAAATCTCTTTGCTTACAAACTGCTTCAGTTCTAAGAGTTTTTAGGCATTAGTTATTCAGGGAAAAATTGTAAAAAGACCCATGGGACCTAACAGCAATATTTTCATGGCTTACTATCAACAAGGGAAAAGTGAGAGGCTCATCAAACTGACAAATATGCATCTGAATCAAATGTTGGAAAAAAGGTTTGGCATGAATGTTTTGTAGTCTTCTTGCAATAGAAGCAGACAATTCAATAGAGCAAAATTAATCCGTTTATGTATATGGGCAATCTCACAGGTAGGAATGTTTCTTTATGTAAAAGATTCTCTATACATAAATATTACTTCTATACAGTAATTATAATGAGAGGTAGCAATAGTTATTTCTTAACTGAAGCAGCATGGTCAGGCTAAACCCAACTCTACTGCCATAAAAATGTGTGCAAAATATATGTCCTTTCATATAATGATAGATTCATTTAGGTTGGAAAAGCCCTTTAAGATCATCCCATCCAACCACTGACTAAACACTGCAAGTTCACTACTAAACCGTGTTACTCAGATCCATATCTACACACTTCAACCACTTCCCGGGCACATCGTTCCAGTTCTTTACAGTCTTTTGTTGAAGAAATTTCTCTCGATATCGAATACAATACATCCCTCACCAAAACTGACACCATTTCATGCTTCTTTCTATTTGGGAGAAGAGGCAAATCCCTACCTCTACCTCACTTTCACTCACTCAACCTCCTTTCATGCAGTTGTAGGGAGGTATAAGGTCCACCTTGAAACCTCTGTTCTTCTTACTAAACATTCCCAGCTCCCTCAGCTGCACGTCATAAAATTTGTGCCCCACATCCTCCAGATCAGTTTTGTTGCCCATTCTCTGGACATAATACAGAACCTTTATGTAGTGAGAGGGCCCAAATGTTGCATCCCAGGTCGTCAAAGGAGATGCAGAAACTGGGATGCCTTGGCAGGACTCTCACCTTTGGGACAGGTAGATGCAGTGAGATGCTTTCCCACAGTTCTCTGCTTCTTTATGTTAATGACCGCAGTTACACTACTCCTGTTCTCCTCCCCAGTTCTAGAATGTTCCCTACTACTGCCTTCCCTATTGGTTCCCAGTCCCTGCAACTCTCCCCTTTATCCCTGTTGGTTGTTTCCCTCTGACCACACCTTTGCACCACCCCTGGTCCTGAACCCCTCCTCCTGCTTCATTCCATGGAGCTGCACTCTACACCTGGTGATGCGAGCATCTGGTGCTCACCCTGAGCTATCTGCTTTTCCCTAAGGGAGATGCTCTTGGGAAGGCGGTGGCTTTGGCAACTTCTGCTGTGCTGCCTCACCCAAAATTTATAGCCTCATCTGAGCCTTGGACATGCATAGAACATGATTTCCAAGAGCAGAACTCACTACCTTTTTCAAATTCAGTTGTGGAACTACAGGGTAGCTAGCCCAAACTTCAGGCTCAAATCAGACACCAAAAAACCCCATCAAAAGTTGCTTTTGAAAGGCAATCTATAGCATAATATGGGGATGAACAGATACCACTTTAGCAGCTCTTGGATTGAGAAATGGAAGCTCCTTTCACATGACCTCCCCATGTCATGGGGAGCAGTACAGTTGAAAAGTTTTGTTGTGCTGTGTTTTGGCTCTGTTAAACTGCGTGACCTTTTCCTTGGCCAGGCAGTCCTGCTGTTCAGTCAACACATGAAGCCCTTTCCCTGTCCTGGGCTGGCAGCATTTAATGGATCATATTAAGCTCCAATTTGTGTCTTAAAGCAATTAGCACAACTTTGGTTGGAAAACCTCCATTTTCATTTCATTAAAAAACTCAAGAAACTGGGAGCTCAAGGGAAATAAAAACATAAAGGGAATTTTGGACTCTGTTGACTTTGCAGCAAACCTGAAGAAAGCCAAATTCTTCATCCAGCCCTAATAATGAGGCTTAGACTGGCTCCAAATAGCAGTCTTTGTACCATCTATTGCAAAAGCTTCATTTATGTTCTATGTAAAAAGTCCAATGAAGCATAGAAAACATGTAATTTGTGTAGAGAATGAGAGTTATGCAATTTTTGCTGGCATAAACAATGCAATAACTGCTCAGAAATAACCTTTTGCATTCATGAATGGGGTCCATTATCTGCTCTGTCTCTCTTTTTTTTGCTCATTCTGAGTTGGGGCATAGTAATAAAAGAAAGGCATCCTCTTTGCCTCAGAGCTCTGGTTTTCAAACAGCAAGTAGATAACAATATATGACAGCTCATTTTTGTCTTCTGATTAAGGAGCAGCCATGTTTTACAGACACTTACTGAGTTGCCAGCCAATTAAACATTTCAATTCATTTATATGTATTTAATTGGACTACCTTTGCAAATAGGGCTTTTCTGGAGTTATCAAGCAGCTTAGACAGTGTAAGGCAGTAGATAAGAATTACTGAACTATTATTATTGTTATTATTATTACTTTCATCACTACTATTAGTGGGGAAAGTCAGGGTAAATTCATAGTGGAGTGTTTGCAAGGTACCTTTCTGGCAGAGTGTGTGTCCTATTTAATCACTTGTCTGTAAATAAAGAGCTATTACTTATGTCCTTAATAATTTTCTCAGTGGTTTTATTGGTTGCATTTTTGGTAAGAAGAATTTACACAAAGGCTACTGACAGGGCTGCTAAGGGCCCAGCAGATGACATAATATGTTTTCAGAATCTAGATTTTCAGAAAGCTTTTTGTAACATTCCACATGACATGTTCCTGTTTAAGGTCCAGGATGATGCAAAGATTCAGGGCAGGACATAGGCAAAGATACGCAACAGGCTGAAAAATAGCAAAGTGGTGACTATAGATAGTTCCTGTGAAAGAAGCTATGTCAAACCAGACAAAGAGTTTTTTTCAGGTCCACAGGGGCTAGTGCTGCATGTTATGTGCTTTAATTTAGAAAGAGGACCTACAAACACAAAGAGCAGCTGCAGTACAGTGCATTTTTTGAGGACCAAAAAATGAAAGATGATGAATGAATGCCATACAGACAGCTAAACTTTAAAGGGAGTTAGATTTGATTTGCAAATAAGTTGTCACAGAGGGAGCGAAATGTAATATTGACAAATACGAAGTAATAAAACTTAAGTGCTGCTAACCCCACTAAATTCTAATGTAGAACTAATGGGATTAACCTTGAAGGAAATTTGAAAAAAGGAAACCAATCCAAACAAAAAAAAACAAGCAAAAAACTCCCTAACTCTTTTCAGGATACACAGGAATTTTTCATGTTACCTTTTCTAAGACCATATGTTTATTCTTTTTCTTGCAGTAATAATAGTATTAATACTTGGTACATCTAAGTGGATTTCCTTAAATAGATTAACCTGACAGATATAGGTCATTGCAGGAATCAATCAGCAAAGTATGAGGCAATAGCAGTGGCAACCATGGCAAGCTCTGTGGCAAAACACCTGAAGGAGATAAGGAGGAGGTTACTGGAGTCAGGGAACCCCCCAAAAATGCAGAGACACCTGGCAGGACCTGGCAGCTCTCACAAGCAACCATAGACAAAGAGGATGTGCAGAAGGACACTTTGTACAGCAGTTTGTGTAGGAGAGCACAGCCACCCCTCCAGGCGGTTTCCACACAGTCAAAAGCCACTGCTGGAAGAGCATTGTGACACAAAACATGGATGGAGTATTCTGTAAGCATCTATCTGCCTGATGTTTCACAATCACTAGCCCTTGTTCTTCTGGAAGGCTTGACAGATGTCTGCTGGAAACTCAATAACAGCAGAGAAGAGGCAGTGTGGGAAGTTCCTGCAGGGTGTGGAAGAGAACTCCCTGGCGCAGCTGGTAAGTGAGCCTACAAGGGGTGATGACCCACTAGACCTGCTGTTTACACATAGAGAAGGGCGGCTGGGGGGAGATATGGTGGTCTGAGGCAATTGTGGGCACAATGACCTTGAGATGATTGGTGAAGTAACAAAGTGGGTCAACAAAACCTCTGCTTTGGACTTCTGGAGGGTGGACTTTGGCCAGTTCATTTGACCAGGACGTTGATGTGGAGAGTCCCCTGGCAAAGAATCCTTAATAATGAAGGGGTTGATGAATGATAGACAAACTTTAAGCGACAAGAGAAAGGAGAAAGCCATCCCTGTGCCAAAACTGAAGACTGGTCTGGCCAAACAGGGAGCTTTTGCTTGAATTGAGGGAGAAGAAAGGGACCTTTGGAAGAAGAGGCAGGCAACTCAGGAAGGGTACAAGAGTGTCATTAAATCATTGAAAAAATTAGAAAGGGTAAAAGCTCAAATAGAACTCATCCTGGACACAGCTGTGAAAATATTAAAATGTGTTTTTATAAGTACATTAACAACTAAAGGAGGGCCAAGAAAAATCTCCATCCTTTATTGGAAGTGGGGAAGGAGGGAACATTGTCACCAAAGAATGAGGAAAAGACTGAGGTACCTAATGACTTCTTTGCCTCAGTCGTTAACAGAAAGACCAGATAACTTCAGGGCAATCAGCCCTGTGAGCTGGTAGACAGAGATGGGCAGCAGAATAAGCCCCCTGCAACTCAGGAGGAAGTGGTTAGTGACTTTCTCTGTACTTACACACACAAGTCTATGGGGCCAGGAAGGGATTCACCCAAGAGTACTAAAGGAGCTTGCCAAGACAATCCACCATTTATCTTCAGTCCTGGTAAACTGGGAAAGTCCCAGATTGGCCAGTGTGACACCCATCCACCAGAAGGGTCAGAAGGAAGATCTGGGGAACTACAGCCTGTCAGCTTGACCTTGTTATTGGGGAAAGTTATGGAACAGATTATCTTGAGTGCATACAGCACATTTGGGACAGCCAGAGGATCAGACCCAACCAGCATGGATTTGGGAAAGGCAAGTCCTACTTGACCAGCCAGATCTCTTTTTGTTGCCAAATGACCTGCCTAGCGAATGAGGGAAGGCTGTGGATTTAGTCTACCCTGACTTCAGTAAAGCACTCTCTCCCAAAACATTCCCCTGAAGATGCTGCCAACCCGGGGCTTGGACAGGTGCACTCTTCTCTGGGTTAAAAACTGGCTGAATGGCTGTGCCCAGAGAATGGTGGTGAATTGTGCTGCATCCAGTGGGCAGCTGGTCACTAGTGGTGTTCCCCAGGGCTCAGAGCTGGGCTCAGTCCTGTTTAATGTGTTTATTGAAGACCAGGATGAGGGACCTGATGGAGTCACCGTCCCTAGGAGCACTTCAAAACTGAAATGCTCCACTGAGTGCTGTGGTTGGCATAATGGTGTTTGATCAAAGGTTGTACTTGTTGTTTTCGAAGGTCTTTTCCAACCTTATTGATTCATACTTCAAAAGGTCACTTATTCCTTGAAAGAAAGAATTAAGGAGATGTTATGGGGCACAATGTTTTCAGTGGAGGTCATTATTTTGGGATCCCATGGATAAATTCATATCACCTTTGTAACTGTTTCTCCTTTCTCCTTTTCTAATTGACAATCACATTTGGGGTAAACACCACATCTTCACTGATCACTGACAGGATCACAAATAAACAGTTTCATTGTGCTCTTTTTTCTCTTCTTCATTAAAATGAAAGAAAATCTATTTTCCTTTCATTTAAGGGAGAAAAAGATGAGCAAAGTATGAGAGCAATTTTTAATAGAAGACTTGCTATTGATAATGCTGTGTGACTTTAAATAACTCCACATGACATCACATGACAAAATTTTGCTCCTTTGGAAATAAGAAAACTTTCAGATTTATATTTCAAATAAATGCCATTGACAGAGGAGACAGAAAGTATTTGCAATGTCTATTATTAAGTCTCTCAATTCAGTTTCTAAGTTTTTATTTAGTCAATAGAGAGATGCAGACTAATGTGTGAAACAATCTGCATTCTTGATTTAGGGATCTACAATAGATATTTCAAGTTTAACACTGTAAATTCACAGTACAGGGCATCTGACAGCAGAATTTTCAGTGTTTTTATATGATTTGTCTTTTCTACAGGATTTCCAATGATTGCCAAGTATTGCAGTATTCCTGGAGATTCAGGAACAAGAATCATAAGCCCATTCTTAATACTCTTTGTATAAATTCTGAGCTTTTAATTAATTTATTTTTTTTACTTCCTGAAGGGAACAGCTTTGCTGTCTTGGGAAGCCTGACAGCAAAATATGTCAGAAACTGTCCTAACCTGAGTGGAGTCACATACTTTCAGATTCTTCTAGATGCCTCTATTAGATGGATATTAAGTTGTAGTAATGAGTTTATGCTGTTTAATTTTTAAAATATGCTGCCTTCTGTCATATTTACATTTTAAATAAAGGCATTTGTTCTTTGCAAGGGCTGGCACCTCCCTGAAAAAGTGTTGTGTGCAGATCTACAGAGACCAGTCCAAACTCAGGAATGCAAAGATTACAATAAACCTAGGAACTAGAGGCTTCAAAAGAGTACTGACTAAACGCTGCCTTTTCAGCAAAAGTGATGCTATGACCTGGACCCTCCCAAAAGGAAACATGTGGAGCCCAAATGTGATGGTGCTGAGGAATTCAAGAAAGTTTCAGCAATTTATTAGCTTGTGATCTGTGATAATATAATTGTCATTGATGACTCATTCCAGAGAGAGAGAAGTGGTCCCCAGGCAGAGTGATAATGGCAAGCTTGGCCCTGGGCCTTTTAACCTCTGAACTGGATCTCCCATCTAACATAAACTCAGTCAAAAACATCAACAACTTAGGAAATGAAAAATTTGAAGGATTTTATGAATTACAATTTATTTTTTTAAGTGAAAGTGCACACATGCTCTTTCAGGAAGATTAAGGGAATAGGAACAGCAGAAACCTCTGAAGTTTGAGTCTTCCTCTTCATAACTCTTTTGGTATTTTGCTTTTCATCCAAACCAGAGAGGAATGCACCTACCTGAAATGGTCAAAGGGAGAAGGAGAAGAAATACAGTCCACATTTCTCATGGTTACATCTGCATCAGCAATTATTTTGGCCCAGTTGAAGCTTTCTGTACAGTTGGAAGCATGTGGAATCAGCACCTATATTGTATTAGTTTCAGGAGATTTTCTTCAGAGTGGCTCTAGCTTGTTCCCATGAACTGAAGAGTATGATAGGTGGGTGTATTTCCCAGTTTAATTTTATCATTCATGTTCCATAAGATTGCTCAAGTATGGGATCCAAGCGTCATTCTGAATACAACATCAGTGTTCCACGTCACCAATTAATCTGTAACTCAAATCAAAATGTAGATGGTTATCTATAATTCTCAAGAAATAGCCCTCATTACAGGCCTTAGGAGCAGTGAAAAATGATAAGTCTCTTCTGGTTCAAAAATTTTCCATTTCATTTTCAACTTCAAAATGAAAAATTTTAATTGTTTTGGTGTTTTGTTTTGTCTGTCTGCTAGGAGACATAAAAGAGAAAAGCCCTTGAAATCAGAATGCTTCAAGATTCAGACACAAGATTTTATTTGTACTTTCAGGGTTTTTTCCTTTTTCTTTTTTCTTTTTTTATTTACTTTTCATCTCAGGCCAAATATAATTTCTTGTTTTCACAATGAATTGTTTCTTGTTTCAGTAGCTCTCAGTGTGGAGAGAACTATTTCCTGTGCAGCTGTGATTAGGAGTTCACTTGTCACTGTATTGTGGCACATTGGTATTACAGCACTGTGCAGGTTTTCTTCTCCCCAGGCTAGTGTGTAATTTACATACAGAGTGGACAGCAGCCTAAGATTCAGTTGCCTGAAGACAGCTGACACTTTTAGCTACCTGGGTGCCAGCTGCTGCCTCTGAATGATGTGGCCTCCCAGGTGTAGGAGGTCTCTTATAATTTTCAGCCATGTAATGTGTTGAACACCCAACAGCCCCTACGCTGGCATTAGATCACAAATAATGATGTCCATGTAGGCAGCTAAAAGCTGTCTTAGCACTAAAGAGAAGTGGTGTGTAAATCACAAACTCCTTAAAAGATATCTACAGATTTCCAACTCCTGCTCAAACTTCTTGGCATGTTATTGGCTGATATAAGGCCAATATCTCTCTTGAGAAAATTATCTGTTGGGAGTGGTAGGAGTTGA
This sequence comes from Serinus canaria, assembly GCF_022539315.1. NCBI lineage: Eukaryota > Metazoa > Chordata > Aves > Passeriformes > Fringillidae > Serinus > Serinus canaria. The sequence goes on from NC_066313.1 coordinate 57,216,823, forward strand.
GAGAATCTGAGGAGTTTTTTGTCATGCACTTATTGCTGAGATACACATTATTGTCTTTCCTTTATGGAAATTAGCCAAGGAGATTTTGTTGTTATCTTTTATGGACAACCATTTGAAAAAAAAAAAGAAAAAGAAAAAAAATGCAAAGAAAGATGGAAAAGGAAAAGGAAAAGGAAAAGGAAAAGGAAAAGGAAAAGGAAAAGGAAAAGGAAAAGGAAAAGGAAAAGGAAAAGGAAAAGAAAAGAAAAGGAAAAGGAAAAGAAGGAAAAAGGCAAAGAAAGGAAAAAGGAGAGGAAAGAAAAAGAAAGGAAGGAAGGAAGGAAGGAAGGAAGGAAGGAAGGAAGGAGGAAGGAAGGAAGGAAGGAAGGAAGGAAGGAAGGAAGGAAGGAAGGAAGGAAGGAAGGAAGGACGGAAGGAAGAGAAGAAGGAAGAAGAGAGAAGAAAGAAAGAGAGAAAGAAGAAAGAGAGAAAGAAAGAAAGAGAGAAGAAAGAAAGAGAGAAAGAAAGAAGAGAGAAAGAAAGAAAGAAAGAACGAAAGAAAGAAAGAAAGAAAGAAAGAAAGAAAGAAAGAAAGAAAGAAAGAAAAGAAGAAAGAAAGAAAGAAAGAAAGAAAGAAAGAAAGAAAGAAAGAAAGAAAGAAAAAGAAAGAAAGAAAGAAAAAGAAAGAGAATCTTATGTTTTTCTCTACATAAAACAGTTTCCTTTAGCTACAGGATAGTTTACAGAATTCTTAACAGACATTCAAGAGACAGAAATTAAATTAGAATTGATTCCTTACATATCACTTTGACATACCTTCAATTTTTAAAAAGTATTAGAGACGTGGATTAACACTTGAAATATTTACCAAGTAAGTTTTATTGCCTTAAACACAGTAATTAACTTAATGTCTGGCTTTTTTTTTTCCAGCAAGCTTTTAACTGTTTCATTATTTTCTTCATTAAAAAAAAAAAATTAAAACCACAGAAAAAAACAAAACATCAGAACATGATATGTCTATTAAAATTACTAAAGTTTTTGACAGACTAACACATTTAGGAAAAGACCTACTCTGAAATGGATGAGAACACCACTAACACTAGCCACCATACTGGGATACAGTATTTGTTTTATCCATTTTCCTGACAGTGCATTGGCAGGGGGGAGGAGGGGGGGAGCTCTGCATAGCTGGGGATACTTCTTTTGATTTGTGTAGGAACCCACACAGAACATGGCTTGGATATGTTATGGGTACAAAAGACTCAACTTGGAGGAATCACATTAATTGCCAAATTAATTAAAATTATAAGAAAAAAAACACCAGGAAACATTTCTTCCCCCTTATTGAGGAAAAATGGGTGAACAAAAATTTAGGCAAAACCTCTCTCTTTCCCCCTTCAGAGGCTTAGCTTCACTCCTGATACTTTGCATCCTTCCTTCCAGCTATCCACTCCCCTCGTTATCTCAGAGGCTGTTTATTCTCAGTCCCTTTAGTGAGGTGATGGTTGGTGGAGGATGTTGGGGTCAGGATACAAGAGTTTTCTTTTGCCATGCTTTGTTCTCATGCCTTTGTCTCCTGCTGCTCCTCCCTTCTTCCTTGTTTCCTGTACATTGGTGTGAGTCCTACATGGGCAGCAGTCCTTCTGGAGAAGCATCTGCTCTGGTGTGGGTTACCCATGGCTCACAGGCTCTTTCCAGGTCTTACCTGCACTGTCACAGAGCACCACACACCGCTTTGGGTTTTTTGTTCTTTTTTTATTCTCAGGATTTTGCCCTTAACTTTCTGCCACCAGCCCTCCTGACAGGCTCAGCTATGGGCAGTGGTGGCTCTGTCGTGGGGCTGGTTGGAAGTGTTTGAACCTGGCTGCATCTATCACAAGGCAGCTGCTGGCCTTGATTCATAAAGGCTGCTCCTGCAGCTCTCTTCCCACTGCCTAAACCTTGCCCTTTGTACCAAATACAGGATACTGCCAGCTTACAATGGCTTTTGAGACCAAGCATCCCACACCAAAATGGAAACTATTTCATTAAGAAGCTGCTCACTCTAAGGTCTTAAAAACTGATGAAACAAGCTGGGAAATTAGTACAGAATTAAGACAACCTAAAAAGGGGGGGGAATGTATTAAATGGAGGCAAACATCAGTACAGGACTTACAAAGGTTAAAGCTAATGTTTCCAGAGTCTTTGAAGAACAGCAGTGCCTGTTGAATGTGCCATCTGGAGTTCAGCCAATGTCAAATGGGCTCATTATAACAGCATGGTGGATCAAAGCACTGAGAGCTTACCTGCTCACACTGAAAAAATCACAAGTGAACAGGCTGTCATATAGGTGCACTGACACTGGAGGGATAGAAACACTTAACCCTTCTGGTTACTGGGTCATGAACTACTCTTGCAAAGTTGCCAAAAAAGAACATTTTGGATCAATTTTCAAGACATAATCTATTTTTTCTTCTGAAATAAAAGTCTGTCTTGATGGTTCTCTGCAATTTAAAAAGATTGTAGTCTTTCAGTGTTTCACATCTTTGCAAACCAGCCTCAGTCATTCTCAAAGCAGAGGCTTTCTCTAATGAAAGTTAAGTGACAAAAACTTATGAACTCTCATTGTATCAGAAACATGCAGCTTGCTTTCTGACAGCTAGAATATATCTTTCTGTATTGAATTTTATTTGTAAATTTTTTTCAGGCATGCTGCCAATCTCATACACATCTGTTTCAGTTTTAAAATATTCTTTAGAATATCTAAAATATTTTTTTGCCCTTCAAAAAAGGAGTGCAGAAATCCAGGCAGGCTACTTGGTTGGCTTGGTCTATCAGTTCTGTTTTGAAGTTTGACATATACCATATTTTCCTCTCTAGTTCCCAGCTAGGTTTCTCAGGAGTTATGTACCCAAAAAGACAGAACTTGCACTGTTCAGATTTTAGTTTGTCTTTTTATAAAATAATAGTCACTCAAAGAAAACTCTGTTCTGCATTTGAACACAGAACCTTTTGTGAGGATCCTCCCTTTCCCTTAGAACATGGCAGGTACAACTAAACATCAAAGGGGGCATTGCTTCTTGCTAGAAACAATCAAAAATTGGCAGTCTAAACAGAAAGAGCGCAGGGTTAAACAAGAAATCTTACTGATGGGAAAAAAAAACGTTTAAGTCTTATCCTTCTTCAAGTTCACTGGAAAAACATACACACATTTGAAAAGTGGTGTAGAAGCTGAAACATTTAATTTGGGGCATAGAGAACCACCTGTATTTCTTGACTCAGCTCCAAAAAATTAGCACCCTAACTTCATTCTTGGCTGAACGAGCAAAATTATCCCAGCTGAAAGTGTGGGACTGGAATACAACTTTTTAGCTCTCAAAGTTTATGTTCTGATTGTCTCAGTTACTTATGGTCAGTACATTTTTAGCTAACAGAAGCAGTTAATGGAGTAGTCAAAATAACTTAGTAGGCACTTTTAGGGTGAAATTAATTTAATCCTAAATTCAGCGTCCCCAGATCAGTGACATCACTCAGGGCTTCAAAAATTTGAGCCCATTTTTAATAAGAGGGGTCGTCCTAGATGTTTCAATTTAGTTTTCTATGTTTAGGTGGGAATAATTTCACCTGATGTTCTTCCGAACAAATTAGAGGTTGATAGCTATTAACCTAAGCTGAGGTTAATATTAGGCCAAGATAAAAGTATTCAATCAGAAAAGGAAAATAAAATTATTTTGGGATCATGGGTTGTTTGATTGAATACAATAAGGAAACATTTTCCTTCTCCCCTTGTGTTTTATTTGTGTTATGGCCTCTTCTGTATCCTAAGGACCTGGACTCTGAAAATCAGATAGTAAAAACACATCAGATTTGATTTAGTCATTTCTACAGTTGTCTCACTGGTCAATCTTTACCTTTGTCAAAGCTGCAGTTATTTTAAAAAATAGAAAAAAAAAGAAAGTGAAAAAACCCCAAAGCCTGCATAGAGATCACAGTAGAAGAAGAAAAAAATATTTATTTAACCAATAAAAGGTAGTCTAGCTCCTAGATGTTTAAACACCCCACAAATTAAAAATAAACAAACAAAAAATCCCTCTAATTTCTCTGTGTGTGTAACTCTGTGCAGTGTACAGGCACTTCAGAGAGGTGACCATATGTCTTCCTTTCTCAAAAACAAGATAGCAGAGCTTCCCCATAATGCTTTTCCTGTGAGGCAATCCCATCAGGGAACCCCCATGGGAATCCACTTCCCATAATTTCCTCTAAGGTGCTTCCCCATCTATGTCATGCACTTGGGGTGGACACCCTGCAGCCCTCTTTTGCAGTCTCTGAGGTCTTTCTTTTCCATATCACTCCGCACCCTGTATATGCTTATTATTCCTCCCTGCACCTTTGTTTCTGCTTGCTACTGAAAATGAAAATTATGAATACAAAAAGGCCAGAAAACACCATGTATATAATTTTATACTTTGTCTGTTTACAGTAAAGGAAAAAAAATTGTAACTTAAATCCCTGTATGAATGCTGTTCATTAGTTAAAAAAAAAAAAAATTATATTGTGTGAAAAGATCATGGAAAGGGGCTACAAGATCTGGAAAAGCCAATGAGTGTAGAAAAATTTTGGTTTTTCCCTCAAAAAAATAAAAATTTAAGGCCAGGCCAGAATTTTATTCTATTGATTTGACAGAAGCATGTAAACCTTAGTTGCACTGGAAGTCATGTTTTGTTACATGATAGTTAGAGCTAACTCATAAAATAGCAATTAGTATTATCTTACATATACAATGGATAACAAATACATCTGAGCTTAGAATTCATACATAGCTAAAAGTGCAGTTTAATTTTACTGTCAGGTTATGTTATATTACAGGGTTTTGAATGATTATTTGTTGTAAAATATCATATAAATATTTAACCAGAAAAAACTATGCAGGTATTTTAGACATTTTTCTGAAACCATGTCATGATACTGGAGTTTCAGGACATAGACAAGACTATTGCAAATCTATAAAACCAGAAAATGTGCACATTTATTGTCTTGATAATAACTCATCAATGCTTGTAAGACATCCAGTGAATAATGGAAATATCCACAACTGGCAATGAAAAATGATGGCAGATAAAAACTGATGATAAAGTAAATATAATATTTAGAAACCTCACTAAAAATATATATATTTGGAAAAGGCATTTTTTTTGCTTGATTTAATATGTCTTGTGCCCAGTCCAGTTTATACTGTTTGTAGAAAGGTAACCGTGTCAAAAGGTCAACTGTACCTACTATGAGCAGATATGTATATCTTTATGTTTTATACGTGACTTGTTTACTGTCTTATATGGGATGGGCTGTATTCCAATAAATTTAAGCCATTATTTATTTAAGCCATTCACTGAGTTCAAGTTGTGCTACTGGGGGTAATTCTTCTCAGATTTTGCAGTTTTATCACTTATTGTGCCTACTAAGTCAATTCTGGCAATATATTGCTAATGTATTACAGTTAGTCAGCTAGCCAATATTGCCTAAATGAGACTCATCCCATTAATTTCAAGATTATTATAGTGGTTTATGTTGGCCATAGACATCAAGTCTTATATGAGCAGTGCCCAAATCACTAGTCTTTTCATGTATTTTCCTTAGGCAGACTTCCTATCATTAAAGGTGCATAGGACCATGATGCTTGTCTATAAATTATAATCCTTTATAGAGCTGTTTGTGCTTTCCCTTAAAGCTGTCATGCAACACATGAATATATTTAATGTCTGACTGCACAAACAGTAAGAATCTGTCATTAACAGATTTGTAAAAAATATAATTATGAACATATTCCAGGAATATGATTTAAAAGACAATTTAGATTTACAAGAGCTTGTATTAAAAAGAAGAAGAAGAAAAAAAAGAAGGAGCAAATTATATTAGAAATTAAGAAGAAAAAAACCCCATTAACTTGCAAAGAGGAAATGAAGACATGTGAGTGACACGTGTAAAAAAGGGGCTTTGTTATAGTACAGAAATAGAGATACATTCTTTTGGTTTCACCTCAAGGTTTTTCTAATTTTCTATACAAATGAAAGTCAGTTTTTAGACTTGGAAATTTGCCATTTCATATATATTTAAAAAAAAATAATGCTTCTTTGCTATGGATTAGAAAAAAATTACAATAAATCAAATTCACAAGTACTTGCTAAGTAAACACTGGTAGTTTTTCACAGCAAAAAGGGCTAAATTGATATTGTGGTATCAAAATAAGCTATCTACACTTCCATACCTCAGCAAAGAAATAAACTAACATTACATTTCTACTGCTATAAGCTTGTGGTTTATATTTTTCATGTATGTTCCCTGGCTTAAGTTATAAGAGAGTAGTTGTTGAAGGAGTACTTCTGTATATAATGTGTTCACAGAGGCAGGAATGATAAGTAGTCAATTTGCTTTTCATAAATTTACACGTAGGGATTTACACTTTTACAGATTTTTCAGCTTTATTTAGTTTATCAACCAAAATTGACTGTGACGAATAAAACAACTCATATAATTCATGAAGCTACATATTTCACTCTTATTAGTACTTTATCTAATCTGCACACCAGCAATTTGACCAAGACCAACCAAAATCAGTGGGAAATGTGCTATTGAATTCTGTGAAAATAAAACATAACAGGACACTGAAGCTGTCTTCCTGTCACTGAAGTTTTTTTGTCACAACTTCTTTTCTAGTCCCTTCTCTGTGAAGATACATTTGTATGACACTGTACAGTGTCATGTAGGAAAAACCATATTGATGCAGAACAACTGATGAGCAGCTAAATTGGTCTGGAATTGTGCCATACCTCATATCAGTATCACGTTTGGAACCTCGGCTACCTTGCTGCACTGCAGAGCATCAGGCAGACATGCAATCTGTGAGCCAATCCTCTCCACCTACCAAACATTTTCCTGGCGTTCAGAGTCCTATTGAATAGTCATGCTTTGTTTTATTAGTCCCAAAACATATTATCACACTGTTCTGTTAATTCTCAGCAGTCATTGCTGTTGCTCCAACACTGTGGCCTTAACTACTTATGTGATTTTCATTTGTAGCTTAAATACTTTTCCAGATAATGAGTTGAACTGATGAACCAGGCCATAAGTACTAATTTATTCCTTAAAACAATTCCTATGTAATATGTAGCTTTCAAATTATACTTTTTCTTAGAAAAATAAAATATGTAAACCAATAACCATAGTTCCTTTTCCAGTTTTTTTTATTTGCTCAATTTTCTGTAATCAGGACAATTGCTTTATGCAAACCAGTGTGAAATAGGTTTTTATACTTAGAAGGCTTAGTAGCAAACACAAATACAATTTTTTTTTATTTTTATTTATTAACACAGGGGCTCAGATGTAAATCCAGCAGGGTTTTGGGCATTCAGACTGATGGATCCTCTTTCAGAAGGATGAGGCAGCAGCATTAACTTCTCTGACTGGTTTTATTCTGCCTTCTGAACACTGCTGCATTCTGGAATAATTAAAATGTAAGCTTCATGTAACTGAACTCCTAAACTGTCCCTGGTTTTGAAACCTGTAAATCATGTTTATATGTCAATGTATTCAGATGACAGCAAACTTCCTTTATGCATTCTAGAGACAAATAGGAGCTGCCACTGACTATGTAAGGAGATGTGGATCTTTCCTTCTCATCTAAACATTTACCTGAATTGCCTAAAGTTAGTTAGCTTCCTAAAGTTAAGTATGAGGAAAAAACGTTTTAGTATTTTCATTTAATATGGAAGGCTAGCAGAAATTTCATGCAGTGAAACTTCACTGAAAGGAAGTGGTAACTCCTGCACCTAGGGAGGTTTAACCCCAAAGTTTGGGTACATGCTGGTAGAAAGGAGATGAAGCAAAGGCGTTTTTCATTGAGGCCCAGTGACAGAACCAGTGGCATAAACTATAATACAGGAGATTCCTCTTGAACATCAGGAAACAGGAGAGTGACAGATCACTGGCACTAATTTCTCAGGGAGGTTGTGGAATCTCCATTGCTACACATATCCAGAAGCTCTCTGGATACAGGCCCTGTTGGCACAGAGGGCCCGACCAGATGACCTTGAGAAGTCCCTTTCAACACATTCTTTGCTTCTGTGCATCTTAAAATATCAATTAGTTCTTCTAAGTTCTTACTAAGCTGGCTATCTTAGCCTGCAGACATCTAGAGCTCCTTCCTGTTCACATTTGTACGACACCCTCAGTCTCGAGAGTCCCACTTAGAGCCTTTACACTGTCATGATTTCAAATCAGATTTTCACTGTATGGGAATGGGCTAGAGCCGATGGAAGTGAGACACCTTATATGTACCATGTTGTTCAATGGGTGTAGAATTATAGAATCATTTAGATTACTGAACAACTTTAAGGTCATAAAGTGCAAGTGTCAGCCTGTCACTGCTAGGTGTTTCACTGTCAAGTCTACAAGGAACACACTGAACCATACACCTAAGTTGAAATACTTCCAGGCATGGCGACTCAAGCTCTCCCCAGACAGCCTGCCCCAAGGCTTGACAACCCTTTTGGTGAAGAAATTTATCCCAATATCCTACCTCTCCACAGCTTCCTTTCAGGTAGTTCTAGAGGCTGACAATAAACAACCAGGTTTAAACAACCCCAGCTCTTTCAGCTGCTCCTCATAAGACTTGTGCCCTTAGAACTTTCACCATCCTTGTTGCCCTTCTCTGGACATGCTCAAGCACCTCAGTGTCTCTGTAATGAGTGGTCCAGGACTGAACACAGCACTCCAGGTGAGGCTCACCAGTGCCGAGTACAGGGGAGCAATCACTGCCCTGCTCCTACTGGCCACACTATTGCTCAATACAGGCCAGGATGGCATTGGCCTTCTTGGACATCTAGGCACACACTGCCTACAACACCTCATGTTCAGATGGATGTCAACCAATCCCCCCAGTCCTTTTCTCCTGCCCCTCTATTCAGCCATTCTGCCCCCAGCCCATAACATTACATGGGGGTGTTGTGACCCAGGACCTGCCTTGTTGAGTTTCACCCAACTGGCCTCAGAGACCCATTGATCCAGCCTGTCCAGATCCCCCTGCAGAGCCTCCTGCCCTCCAGCAGATCAACACTCCTGCCCAACTTGGTGTCACCTGCAAACTAACTGAGGGCACATTTGATCCCTTTGTCCAAATAATTGCTAAAGATATTAAGTAGAATTCACATTAAGCTATTAAACACAACATGTAACTCAAAATAGGCAGTACTACTCTCATATCTACTCTTTTTTTATGATGTTTAAGCTCTGCCTTAAGTCCTCAGCTTCCCTGAAATTGTACTTGGAGGCACTATTCACACTTCTATGTTCAAATCCATGTCCATGTATGAAACCCACTACCATCAGAAAAGCACAACTTTCAGTATCTTTGCTGGATTTAGATGCTATTTGTTTTAATTAATAAAATTTTAGACTTTCTAGGTCCATGATAGCTTCCTATTAGTTCAAGGATTTTGTGGGTTTGATGAGAAGTCATAAAGCTACTCCCCACACTCTAAAGATAACGCTGAAATAATGTGCACATATCCACCAGTTTATGCATCACCATTCATCAATTTCATTCAAAACAGAAATCCATGCTGCTTATATAATAATTATTTTTATTAAAGCAAAAGTGGGACAGGGAGAAAATAATTTACCAACTCCCCCTCCCCCTGCAAAAAAAAAAAAAACAAACCCAAACCAAAACCAAAAAACCCCAAACTAAAACCAAAAAAAACTAATATGCTTTGCTGCTCAATATTTTTACCTATGCCTCTTTGACCAGCTTCTTTCTTTTAATAGTGCAGCTGATGTCTGTCAAACAAATTAATTGACATGGCAAAATATGTGTAAGATAACTCACTCTGTTTCAGATAATAAGCTTTGGTACCAAACACCTGGCATTTTTGACCTTTTAGGTATATTCTTTTAGATTCTTTTAGGTTGGATAATTCAGGAACAATCTGTCTGTAATAACAATATTCCCTGTAGTATACTTAAGTAATGTTAAAGGCACAGCACAAACTGACAAAAGCAAGGCAATTTAAAGTTATGATGGATACTGCCTTTCACTTAGCCTATTGTGCACAGTTACAGGTATTGCAGAACAAATCATTCAGTGACCTAAGAGCCTCTCTGTAATGACTAAGTATAATGGAACAAGTCAAGCCTGGAGTATTATCCTTCACACTGATTTTTCCCTTGCTTTTGTCAGTGTCTGTGATAATTTGGCTTTTAGCCCGTTAATTTCCTCCATTTATGAAATGCTCCCTATGGAAGTAGTTGCCTGCCATAGGGATATGCAATATGAGACTTCTTAAAATATGCATTGTTTAATTATATATCAAGGAACCAGTAGAGCAGCAATTATTATTTTATATTTCAATGACTGGTAAACTCAGCACCATTTTCTACTATGGCTCTCTCTCCTGGATAATCACATTGTAGAGAAATCAGAAATGAGATTTTCCATATGTTTGAAGTAACCCAGTTAGTAATCCTACAGTATGACTTGTCATAATCAATAACGCTAACCAGAATGTAAGTTAATTCTGTGAAATAAACGTCCACTTACATTGATGAGATTGGCTGTTGACACTGATTGGCAGACAGAAGTGAGTCTTTCTGGCAGAATAGAAATGTAATAGTTATTGAAAAATGTGAGCAATAGAAAGCTACTGTTCTTTAAAATCTAATAAATACAAGGAAATCTATATCTAAAATTGTTCTATCTTGTTTATGTACCAAGGGGCTTTAAATGGAAGCAAAATAGAAAAAGTGTTTTGCCTACTTGGAAGAGAAAAGAAAGTGGACAAAAAAACCCCATGATTTTTTCCCCTCTAATATATATACTTTTTGCTCTATACATCTGCTATGGCACCAGTTGCACTTGGTGCACATTGTATATGGCGTGTGCATGAATATTAAGAAGGAACAAGTAAGAGAATGTATTAGGTGTTGTCAGTTAGTTATGGTAGGAGACAATCAGTTAAAAGATTTGCAGAGACAGGCAGATCTTCTCAGGAGAATCAAGGAGTTTAGGAGGAGCTGGGATGACACATGGTTGCTGTTAGTCTCAGCAGGAGTGACAGCAGAGGGGGAGGAGGGCTGGCTGTGCATGCAGCAGGTAGAGCTTGGGGCAACATCCCTGTTGTTTTCCTGTGCAAGATGTTGATAGTCAGACTAAGAGAAAAAAAAAAAGAGACAAAAGAGACATTATTGCATAAAGTAGCTTTGTTGTTTAATTACATTTGAATGGCTGTGTAGCACCATGAAAGCTTAAAATAAAAATAATTAGGGGGAAGCACTAAGAGCCATTTGCTTGTAGTGATCTAACAGAAAAGATCCTTTGCCACTTTGCCAGACCTCTGAATTAACAGAGTTTTTCCTCTGTGTAAGGCCCTTGCTCCTCTTCTTTCCCCGGCTACATGTCCTAACTGAGACCAGGCCTACTTAATTTGTATGAGATAATTGAAATTATTTGTTTATTGAGTCCCTTTATAGCCTGCCCTACCTAACTATTCTGTTTATTTTTTTGATCTATGTAAAATAGAAGCACTTTCATTATGTGGGAACACTTTCCTGTAGCCTTTGATTTATAAAAAATGGTCCAGAAGACATCACATCTTCATGATCATCCAGTCCTTCTTCACCCCTTGAAGAGAAAAAACAGAACAAGAAAACCTGAACACTTACACAGTATTGGTAGGACAATGTAGTTCTTTTTCCTGATCATTGCTTAGCAACTTCAATAAAGTTTGAGAGCTTTTGGCAACCATCTTTCACTATCAGAAACAGTACAACTCTCCAAAACAAGATTTTAAAATCCAGTTCCTCTCATTTAAATGTCCCTGCCCCAGGGATTGTTGTTCCAGTTGTGATAACTTCTTTAATATGTGAATGGATTCTTGCAGCTTCATTCCCTGCAATGCAGATACCAATTCAGATTCTGTTGGTGGTTTCATTAACTCAGACATACTTCCATCTTTTCTCTAAGGCTCCTAAGTCAGAACAGTCAAAAACTATTGCTAGTGGAGAGAAACAGAAACTCTTGAAGGTATTTCAACATTTAGATAACCTGAATTGCCAGGAAAAATTGCTCAGTTACATAGTTTAAATGAAATTAAGATCAAAGCAGTTTAGTGATTTATTAATGACATGTAATTATCCAGAAATCAGTGAGCTATATATTCAGGATCAATAGCAGTAGTACAACAGTTAAACCACAACACTAGACATTTACAAAATGCTAATAAGCTCCTACAAGTTTCTAAACACTCTTCAGTAATTAAATCTTCCCAAATTTTCATGCCTTCCTACAGTTCCACTAGACTATAGCCAGAGGCCAGTGTCATCCCTCTCTGGCAGTACAGATTTTGCAGTTGCTCACCTCCTGTGAGAGATGTGAGCTCTCCATCTGCGTGACAAAGTCCCCTACAAGGTCCTCTGTACCTAGAAGTGAGGTGGCACTGAGTGCTGGTCACATGTGACTGCTCACTGTGAGAAAAGGTTCTTCCTCAGCATCCCTTTGTGGTGCTGGCTGCCCTGTTTGGGCTGCAGCTAGGTCCTTAATGTGACCATTTTGAGTGCAAACACTCTCCAGACCATTTTGACTATATCCCATCTCCATGCGCACTCACATTTTTATTTCTAATTTATCTCAGCTATCTGCCAAGGGAGTGTGCAGGCACACTCATAAAATGCCTGCTGAAAGTTCCCATCTCTCTCACTATTAGCATCTGAGAGAGAGAACAGCAACTGGACTTCACCTGTTTTAGGCATCTCAGTTATTTTTGCTACTGTGTGTGTTGACCAATGTGCCTAATTATAGACCAGGGCTGTCACTCTCAGTAATTTCAGCTGGAAAGGTGCCTACTTATTTCAGGATCAAAACTGATTCATGAAAAGCAAAATAACATTTTGACTCCAGAAAGTCTGATTTGCACAGATGATGGTACACTGTGGTTCTAACAGCACCATTTTATAAGAAAGCCAATTTGGAAACCATTATGCAGTATTTTCTTGGTAGCTGAAACACTAAGATTTTAGTCGTGGCTGTGACCCCAATTCAAAGCTTCTAACTTTTGAATTTATTGTCAAAATCTGCCAAAAATGGAGAGTGTCCTCAGCAGAAAAACAGACTGTTGTTGTTGCTTTCACTGTCAATCAAAGATATTGAGTACTATGAAGTAATGAGCAACTTTTCTCCCATATCTGTTCATATCAATATTGGTTTTTTTCTTAGGAATTTTTTTTAAAAAATTCTCTTTATTTACAGAATGTCCTGAAAACTTTATTGAATAAACAATAACTGGAAAGTTGATTAAAATATCACTTAGCCATATCTTCCCAATTTCTGGATCCAAACCTTGGTTTTCAAATCTCTAATTTAGCAGTTGAACATCCAATTCCTATGCAGGACATATCAAAAGACATTTGAACATAGCGAGAGTCATTAATAACATTTAGAACAGCCTAAGGCCCCTCTTGGAGTGTCAATATCTGATTTGGCATGTATTCTCAAGGACAAAAAAGACTAATGCCTTAGATTCTTCTCTCAATACATTTCTTAATTGTTAAACATCTGCAAATGTGTGGCAATACTACATAATTAAAAAAAGAAGGGTAAAAAGACATTTGCTTACATCTTATGTTTAGCAGAGCAACATTTTTAACTATATGATTAATTGAAATTTAACCTATTCATTTCAGCTAAGGACTTCTTTTATTACATAAAATAAGAATAGTTTTAGACATAAGTGTTAGTGTTTCTTAACATCAAGATCCTATAAACTATCTCTTTAAATGTATTCTGGTAAACTATTTTCATTATTAGTTCAGTGGGGAAAAAATGGGTACTTAACAGTGCTTATCACTGTCATTGCTAGAAATGATTCTCCTTAAAAATATTGAAAAGCCAGCTGAAAGTATTGTACGAAAAAATAATACAATGTGAAGATTAACATCAAGATTGTACAGGACTAATGGTGCTTTGCCATTAAAGTTGTCTGTTTATAATATATCAGGTAATATTTTTTTCATTGGAATTCACATATCCCTGTCAAACCTCAATAATATTAAATAACTGACTTGCACAATTTTTTCTCTTCTCAGTATCAGTTGTTTCAGCACCTCTAATATGTGTCTGTCTGTACCTAAATTTTAATATTCTTTCTTTCTTTCACCCAAAACCAGTTTCCAATGCAAATGGATTCCTGTATAAAATTATACCCCTGTACACACACTGCTACTTCATGTTCTCAAAGACATTCTGTAATTTCTCATATTATGGTTAACAGCCAAGTTTAGCCATATGAATATATCCTATCATATCCTTTCTAGTGCCTTAAAGAAAAACAAGCATGATGTAGTGTAATGTAAATATACTTCTTGTCTTTAAAACAGCAGAAACTCTGATCCTTATTTCAAAATTAATACTTTAATAATTACAAAATTTTTAAAAGTGGAAAAAAGGGAGGGGTCACAATCCACAGAAAGACATGTAGACACTCTCATAATTATTATACTGACCTGATACTGTTATCAAAAGAATGTTAAGAATTTCTTCTGAAGAAAAAAAAAATTGCAGAAAGACTTGATAAGAGTGTACTACCATCTATTAACACAAAAATAAAATTTTTTGGATGGATGTTATATAAATAGCATTTTTACAATGACTGTCTCAGAAGCTCCTATTTTTGAACTGGCAGAAAAGAGCTTATTGATAAATTTTTTCATAACTAATTAAATGGATTAGGATAAAACACTGAAGGGACAGAGACATCTTAAAAGGGTAAAATCTACTAGTTCTTCCTCCTGGTACAAAATTATTTCAAAGTTTGTTATTTGGCCTTTTTTTAAATGATTTAAGCAATAAAAGCTTCCCTATTACACATTTGACACAGCTTTATAACTGGAAACTCTTACATAGTTTTCAGAAAACTGATCTATATTCCTTTTTTTTAAACACTCCTTACACTACTCTAAGAATGCCTTTTCTTCTACTCTTTGAAGCAGTAATTTGTATACCATTATCCTGCCCTTAGTGAACAACTTGATCTCACACATTTTTTACTGATTCTCCTGGTTATTCTTAATATTTGCAGTTCTATGACTGTCAGTCCTCTAGCTTTTTCTTTCCAGTATGGCTCCTAAGATAAAAAAGATATAAATACCAGTGATTGTCTTTTTCTTCCTCATATTATTATACTACATTTTCAATAAAATAAATCCTCCCTTTCATCATTATCAGTTTTAGGCCTTCCTAACTGCTTTGAGCCATTATACCTGAAAGTCAAAATGTTCTTTTGTAGTGTAAAGTTCTTCCTAGAGCTTTCTCACTATTTTTCTGTTCATGTGGGAAAGACAAAGGGAGTTGTTGGGCCTAACTTCTGGAATGTGAATAAACAAAGAATTAAAATAATCTGAGCCATTGTATGGTTGTTCTTTAATCACAGATTTGTAGTTGCCTTCAAACTTTTGTAGGCCTTTGGAAAGTATAGGTGCATATGTATATGTATGCATAAATATGTGTGTGTGATCACACATATTCACGAGCTCAATTAGATTAAGAAAGTAGTGGGAAATTGGATGAGCCTACATGCTAAGTTTTATGTCCTTTGGAGACTTAAAAAAAATCCTTTTTTACTAAGCATCTAAATCTAAATAAAATAAAACAAAGAATGATAACAAAGAAAAGCCCAAACCCATGAACTGAATTTAGAAACAGAAAATAAAAGTCATTAGAGGACACATTAGAAATATTACAGAGATGGAAAGACCTCTTTTTTACTGTCTAGCTCAATAATTCATTTACTCTCCTCAGAGACTAGAACTACAAACCTTTTTTTTACTTACTCTGCAACATAGACTGGACTGAAGTTTAATTTGCCTTTTAAATAAAGTCTTTTGATTCACATCAATATTTTGATAAAAGTAGAGTATGGATGCTATATTCTTCTTCCTAGTCTATGCAGGTAGTTAGCCACCAGGTTATCAAACCACTCTCTTTTTCACTCATTCATATTTAAAATGTGTGTCAGGCAAGAATAATTTGAGAAGCCTGAATTAAAGGGTCGTGAAGGACAGAGTTGCGGAATGATCTAAGCTTATTTTTTTGAATCTCACCTGAAGGATTTGAGCATCTTAGTATTTTTTAATAATTTAAGATTGTGACTTTCATTGTTCTTTCTTCTTTCTTTTTCTTTTTCCATCTGAATTGGTGCTAAGAATTATCTAAGCATTCTGATTTTTTTGCATCTTAATTAAGTGGGTTTTGTTTGTTCTTTAACTTTTGTAGCTGGTTTAGCAGACAAAGCCTCAAGGATGGGTAAGCAGACCAGTAAAGCACAGAAAAGAGAACATCAGGACAGATATTAAGACTTTGTTCCCTTTGAAATTAATAAGACAACTACATCACCAGAGTGGCTGGAAAGAGGCCCAATGGAAAGGACCTAGAGGGGTTGGTTGACGGTCACCTGAACATGAGCCAATGTGTGCCCAGGTAGCCAAGAAGGCCAACGGCATTCTGGCCTGTATCAGCAATAGTGTGGCCCGCAGGGACAAGGCAGTGTTTGTTCCCTTGCACTTGGCACTGGTGAGGCCACATCTCAAGTTGTGTCCTCAGTTCTTGGGCCCTCATTACAAGAAGGACATTGAAGTGCTTGAGTGAGTCCAGAGAAGGGCAACAAAGATTGTTAAGGGTATAGAGAGTAAGCCTTATGAAGAGCAGCTGAGAGAGCTGTGGTGGTTAAGCCTGGAGAAAAGGAGACTCAGGAAAGACCTTATCATCTCTCTGACTACTGGAAAGGAGGGTGTAGCCAGGTGGGAGCTGGTCTCTTCTTCCAGGAAAGAAGTAACAGAGCAAGAAAACTAAGTCTCGAGCTGCACCAGAGGCATTTCACATTGGATATCAAGAATTTCCTCATGGAAATAGGGGCTGAGCATTGGAACAGAGTGCCCAGGGAGGTGGTAGAGTCACCATTTTTGGAAGTGCTCAAGAAATGAGTGGACATGTCCATCAACACCCACTCGATAGGAGGTGTGGTGCTCATGGCAAATTGTTGTACACCTGTCAGGCTGAGCAGAGGTACCAGTCCAATGGGCAATGTTCCATAAAGGAACACTTACGGTTTTTGTTATAAAATTTTCAATGATGCACTTTCTTAGTGAGCAAGTGAGAGTCTGTGCTTGCAAAGTAAAAGTTATCAAATAGTCTCTGGTTTGCATTACTTTTAAGTTTTTAGAGGAAACCCAAATGAGCTCCAGATAGTCTCATCCGAAATAAGAAAATTTTATTATGAGTAATGAAAATATTCCAAACTATCCTTGTAACACAGTGATGTTTCTCTGATCTGTGTCTAGCCAGAAGGTCAAGGAACAAATGTGTCTTCCTCTGGAAGATGGTCCTGGGATGAAATTCCGCATTACACGTCATCAAGGCTACACCAAACAATTACACAGCATGGGCCAATCCAGAGCCACAAAAGCTCATATTCTGAAATTAGCATGGGTGATTAAGCCATCTAGATTGGCATGGGTGATTAAGCCATCAGCTAGCTGTCGACTGTGGGTGTCAGAGCTATGGCAGATACCCATCAGGCCTTTTCACAAAGATGGCTGTTTTATCTCCTGGATAAAGTAAATATGGATGCAGGATGTAAGCACATAAACACTGAGCTTAGAGAAGGACCATCTTATAACTAAGAAAGCTTCTTTACCTTAAGTAGGTACCACTATCATTTCAGAAGCATATTTCTGGAAAATTTCTTCAGATGACTTTTCAAATTCCATAGAAAATGCACTGTAGATGTTCAGGTACTCTTTCCTGTGATTGTCTCAATGTTTTTAGCCATTAAATAAAAAAGCGATAGTGATTATAGCGATAATACAAAAGCGAGCAAAGGCTGTGTATAGAGAATTTCTAAGGTTTTAAAACCCAGAGGACTGTTACAGTAACTTAATCTTCTTTTTTTTATGTAATAGAGACAACAGAAGCAAGCTAGGTAACTGTGTTGCTAACTTCTTTTTGAATTTTTTTTAAAGTAGCTTACTTTTTGTAACTAAATAGAGAAGCCATTGTTTTCCTGGTGAAGTTCTGTTTAGATATCTCTGAAATGACCTTTATACCTAGTCTAATTTAGCTGACTTTGCCTTCAAACCACTGCATCTCGTTTTGCCCAATGCCTCAAAGTTTTTCAGCTAGACATTTGTAGATTGTGATGAAGTCATGTCCTTGAAGAAATTCAATACATGAAGCTTTTGCAGCTTCTTCAAATGAGCCATTTTCTTCATCCTTCCTCATTCCAGTTATTATTTTCAAATGCTTCTAAAATTGCAACATATTTCCTAAAGTACAAGCACCAGAACTTGTCATAGTAGTCAAATAATAGCATCATTAATCTTGTCTTGTGGTGCAGAAATGCTACTTTTCTTCTTGCATAGCTGGTGATGAAGCTTAATTTCTGAATCATGTCTGGGTAAATGAACTCTGTTGCTTATCTGTGGAACAATACTGACGTGAGGTTTCACACGTGGACTTGAAATGCATATACCTTTGAGATGAAGGAAGGAAGTACAAAGTGAGAGGCAAAATTGGAAGTGAGGATTAGAGTGAAAAACCTGGGAAGATCATGTTAGCTGTAGTCAGTGACAGCAGGGAAGGCAGGGTTATAGGTGACAAATGCCACAGAAGTGTAAAGGTTGTATGTCAAAATGCCAGCTGTATCCTGTACTATATATTCGTCTTTCAGTCTACTTCTTGGAAGCGGTAAAGGAAAAATAAACCTCACTTTCCAGTGCACAGGTAAAAGAGAAAGCAGACCTCTGCATTTTTCATTGTCTAGGGAGAGTGCAGCTTGGATAAGCACCTAGTTGTTAGATCAGCTTTAATGTTTATTCTGAAACAATTTTTCACCCCTTAATCTTTAAAAGTAAGGTGTTAAAATGTACTTCATTCTACTAACAATATGTCCCACCTTAATGTTTTTACCTGGCTTCCCTCTTTATTTATTTATTTATTGCCACACTTTCTATTCTGGTATTTTCAGTAATTTTATATACTCAATTTTCATTTATATTGTATCTTAAACTACCAATATAGACAATAAATAACCTTGGGTTGAGATATATTCCTGAAATCACAAACAATTTCATCCATAGTACCTAATGATTTCTCATCTATTTTCTTATTGCAACCTAGTACTAGAGACAATTATATGTACATGAAATATGGATTCTTTCTTTATAATATTTTTTTAAACCATGAAATCATGTGATATGAAGTCAAGTACTCTACAGAAGCCTGAATATTTTATTCACCATATTGACCTTTATCAACCAACCTTGTAACCTCATAAAAAACAGTAAAGAGTTTGTATAAGAAGGGCTATTTTCCATTAAACTGCATTGGCTTGCATTAATTTTGAATGCTACCAAACTTTTAGTTATTTACTGATTGCATCCATGCCAGCTTTTTTATAACTCTCTGAGATTGATATCAACCTAGCTCTCCTTTAATTTCCTCTCCTATAACCTTTTAAAACACCAGTACAGCAGTTCAGCTGTTTTGAAACCCTCTGTGAATTTTTCATTGTTTTTGTTTGAAAATGTCTGTTTTAAACAACTCACAGATATTTGTGGATAATTCCTTGGGTGTTCTTAGATTTGAGTGTTCTAGTTCTGCATTTAAATAAATGCTTAGCTTCATTAAAATTTTTAGTACCCTTTGTAATAAATGTAGTTGTCAATATCAAACCTGATATTTAGTCTTCTGTCTTGTTCCAAAGAGTTTTTGTTTTCATTGTTTCCCTTCTGATGTCCAGCAGAAGTATGTATTGAATAATTCTGCCCTTTTTGCATCATGGTATATGACTTTGACATCTCTGTTTAATATCTGTATCAATAAATGTCACTAATTGTTGTGGCTCTGGTGTACATACATCAGAACAGAGGTACACACATATAAATATATATATTTCACTCATATTTATTTTAGCTATCCTTATCAACTGTCTGAATACCTTAGCTACCACAATTTGCACATTACTTCTTTTTTTTTTTAATATGCCTTTGTTCTTTCAAAATATGGCAATGAAAAGATGCAAAAAACTCTTCATAACTCAGATATTTTTAGTAAATATTTTCTGAAGAAAAAACATGTTTCAGACACCCAACAAAACATCTTAAAACATTACAATCATACATATTTATGCGTGGGTGTAGTCAGTATAACTGTGCATATATGAATAGACAAAGAAAGAGATTTTACCCATTTTTCTTCATCCATATCTTCTCTTCCAGTTTTAGATACTGAATTTTAAAAATACACCTGGGTTATACACTATATCTTAATATGTATTCTTTTTGCATAGGTACAGGAACTAGCTATCATTCAGCCATGCTTCCTAAAAGTCCAAACGCAGTACAAAATATTTTCCCGATCCAATAAACTAGAAGAAATAAATTATATGCAAATTGTGAAAAATAAGTGTGTTTACAGTAGATGAAGGCTATTTATGTAAAGAAAAACATGTACAAATATTGAAGAGGGAGTGATATACAACAAAACTGATGAGATTCATTAGGGGCAGGTTACGGTTTGTTTGAACAGTTTTTGATGTTACACCATAAATTTGCCTTTATTAAATATCAGCAGTCTCACTTAATAAGAAAAGAAGTAAGGAACAAGCAAGAAATGAAGAAGGAACAAATAAAAGAAACTCAATGATGTAAGAATATAGGTCCCTGAACTCAATACTACTTGCAGGTGAATTGTCTCAGTCTACCTGAATTGCCTAAATCACTGGGAAATAGTTTTAGAAATGAAGTGAGAGCTCAGCCTTTGCAGAGGTGATGATAAATCAGACTTGTAAATGTGCAGTTTGGCTACTGCCTGTGTTAGTCTTTACTATTTTTTCATACTGAATGTTAGACAGCCTTTCACATGGGTGAGAAGGAAAATGGAAAGGGTGAAAAAAATTATCTGTTTTTTGCATTGTGTATACAGTTCTCTGTTCAAAAACTGCATTGATGTGTTCACTGAATGCATAATTTTCTCTTATACGACACAAAATGAGGAAGTTTACATTAAAAATTCTTACCAAATTTTTCTCTAATTCAGCATTAGCATTCAATTTTTTTTTTCAACTATAATTTTCTACAGTCCCTACAGTGTTTACAATTCATCCAATCTCAAAATAGTAAAGCAAAACATCAGAGGGGAAAATTATATGACACTTTTAAAATATCTATTTTTAATTTAAAAAATAAGTCTAATGTATTAGAAACTGTAAATAAATGTGTTTTCACAACCATTCAAGTATCTTAATGTGGGCAAAATTAAGGCACATTTGTAGCGCAAAAATAGCCTTCTACAACACAGTGCATCAGCAACAGTTCACTCCAAATGTTGTAGATAATTAATCTCATTTTCCCTCTGCTTCGTTTTGTGTTCTATTAGTTTTCTTATTCAGACTTTCAAGTCACAAATCTAATTTAAAGCCTCACAACTGGTCTAATGTGGTAATGTGTTCCAAGTGCGTGCAGTGTCTAGCAGTGAGGGATAGGGACAGAATACTAATTTGCCTCCCAGTGTGCATGGGGCTCAATAAATAAATAATATATTACCTGTGCTCACCATTACTTGACTACAGAAAGTGTCAAAAGCAACGGAAAAGTTGGATGCAAGTTTAAGGCATGTAACAGATAATGAACTGAAACAGGGATGGGTAGGGGAGACAGAAGAAAAGAGGAAAACAGGGGAAGAACAATCTGCTAAAGAACAGCAATTCTTCTATTAATGTGGTTAACTATAGCTACACAGATAATGTATATTAGACTACATAATGGTTAAATATTAACTATTTATTCATAAGAATTTTGCCATCTCCGTGTTCTCTTATTTTTCTATAGAGAAATGCAGAATTCCTTTAAATTGTTCTAACTTCTTCTTGTTTAATTACTCTCTTTCAGAAATACTCTTTTTTTCAACAAATTGATTTTTTTCTGTTATTTGACTTTTCTTCCTTCCTGTGTGTAGACGTTGATTTATTTTTGGGGCTTTAGTTTTCATACACCTGAAAACTAAACTGTACACCAGTTAAATAATTGTAGAGTTACAGAGTTTCACTCTGATCTTCTGTGCCATCATCTGAACTTATAGAAACTCTGCCACCATCAATGAAGACACACTGGTGCAAAACTAGCACTTGGGAGACTAAATTCAGAGTGCTGATATTATAAGGAAGTGTGCAAGGAAGCGCAACAAAGCGCTGTGTACAACAAAGAGAGATGGTGTGCTGGCACGTATGGTAAAATCAAAGTCTGAGAATAAAGTAAAGGATAGAAAGATAATACAGAAGAAAAAAAAAGGAAATGTAATTCCCATGAAACTGGCAATGTCTTGGATTATTAAAATATTATTTTTTATAAAATGTCATTACAATCTTGTTTAAATTTAATGCAATTTACCAGACCATAAAGAACTCCTTAGAATAAATGGCTGGTTTCCAGGCACAGCTACTGTGCTGCTGATTACAATACGTCCTGACATTTATGACAGTTTTATAATTCTTGTATTCTGTACCTAGCTGTGCTCTGAAGTGTCTCTACTTTGCTGAAGGCTTTCTCCTGGGAAATGGCTCTAAAGTTTTGTGGACTGAAAGGACAATAAGATAGTTTGACAGGAAAACACTATTACTGTAGAATGCAAATCTGTTTCCATTTTGTTTATAACTATTAAAAATGAAGATTCATTTTATAATGAACACCTGTGTAATTTATCATCACGAAAGATGGCATCAACTTGAGAAGATATTCTTATATGACTAAACAGGAATTTGTCAGATCAATGCCTAGACCCTCCTATTGCAAGAGTAACCCTACTGATGGGTTACAAAGACTAAGATTCTCAGGAAAATTAGGAAAAACATCAGACCTACCTACAAGCAAAAGAACAGGTAAAGAAGAAGTATGAGGGCATGAAAGAAATCTTACTACACGTTTAAACTTTATTTGGGGCAGTACTCAAAACAGCTTTTAATCATATCTTCAAATTTTTCATGAAAGATTCATAACAAAAGAAAAATATTGACATAATTCAAAGAATGATTTTGAGAAAGAGCATGTTGAAGCATTTAAATAATGACTAGCCTTAATGTTTTCAATAAAACCATTGTAAAAGCTTTTAAGTGATGGTGTTATTAGTAGTACTAGTGATGATGTTACTAGTATTACTGATAGTAATAATAAATTTATTTTTTCTATGAAAGACTGTTCCTATACATGTCGACTGAAATGCTATAACATTTCCACTGAAAATTGCACACCAGCTCTACAAAAATATTTTCCGTATTTGTTTGAGTTCACCTGCTTTGACTTAGAGCTGCAAGCAGACAGCTGAAGTTCCGACTTAACCATAAAACTTCAAGTAGACATACTGTCCATTGAGCAGACAGACTGCAAGAGGGAGACAGACTGAGAAAGATTCAACCAGACTTAAAGATAGTAGAAATTATTCTGATTTCCAGGCAGCAGGTCTACGATTGCCAATATTTATAGATCCAAAACTCCATTAATTTCCGATAACATTATACTCCTGTCAGTTTCCCTCTTTGATGTGAGGGAGGAATGCCTAAACACCAATTCTGCTCTGCTATCAGTGTTTAATGCAGGGGGTTATTACAGAGTTACTCCTGGCACCCCATTGACCCTAAACTGCCATGCTAATCAAACTGGAGATTGTCCTCAAAAGGGTGTATTTCTAGAGTGCTGCTCCATTTCAGAGTGCTGCTGTGAGAGATAATGTAATCATCTGTAGTGCTGCAGAAAAACAGGTTTAAATTGTAATCACACAAGAACCCCTGCATTAAATGACGTCAACCTAGTCTGTATACAGATGGAAGGAAGACCTCTGTGGACCTCTGTAGTATTTAAGGAGACACTATTAGTGAGTGATACAGCAGTTGACAATATTTCACAGCATTAGTACTGCCCAGACATCATGTTAGAGGTAATCCTATTGCTAGAGATCTCATCTTTCAGATAAAACATAAAAACAAGGCGCTGAACAAAAGTGGTCATTACAAATGGTATGGTATTTCTCATAATGTTCTCTTTGCCGAATTTGAAGTAGGGAATTACATTCTGCTTGCCTTAATTAACCTGAGGTCTGTGAAACATGTTTTTCCTTCTCATTCTAACAGCTCTGTAATGATATTTTCCCCCATACTCAATGGTCACAGACTATTGTCTCAAAGAAAATAAACAAAAAACAAAACACTAAAAAATTCTTTACTGTATAATATTATTAAGAGCATACAAAATAGCCAATAACTTAAAGGTATGGGCGTAAAAATAGAAAAATTTACAAACCAGAACAGAACTTTCCATCAAAATTGTTTGATGGCTATTCAGCAAACAAAGCCCATTACCAGTACAGTATGAAATAAATATTCTAGAAAACCTAAAAACAAAGGTGTACAAGTTACTGTATTTCAGTAAAAAATAATGAAGTAAAGGAAATGGAAAAAGTTAATCAGCTTCGGAGAGAAATGCATACTTAAATCTCTATGAATAACATCCTAATTTGCTAGTAAGACATGAGTGTAGTAAAAGATGTCTGCTTAGAAGCAACAGAGAGTTGGTTTGAAGAAGATAAGATCAGCATTTCAGATATTGCTATCCAATTAAAATTCATTCCAAATTGGAAATTTTTGTTTCAAAGGGAATCTTTTGATTTCCTCTGAACCCTCTAGTGCTAGTGGAAGCTAAAAAAAATACCCAAAACCCCCTAGAAATGTAGACAATAAAAAATATTTTATATTGCACTAAAATATTTAGCATCAAAAATATTCTTGGTAAGTTTACTGCACATAGTATTAAAACCCTGTAATTTTTTTTTTAATACAAAAGAAAAGGATGGGATATTTCATCAGTGGTTGATCTTACCATTTGATCTTGTCCATTCTTAAAATGTTCACATCTTTTTGCATTCAGTAGCAATTCTCTGGTTTTTATCTATTGGGTATTTGTGGATACATTGCACAATTGCAACCATTAGACACAGAGACCATAAGTAAAACACATTCCTTTATTCAATTTTTTCTACCTAGGCATAAATTTCATGGGCAGTAGCCATTTTGTGTATATTAATGCAAATGGAATAATATTATTGTAGCTATTAGCCACTTTCAGTAACTTTAGGGAACTCACACACAGGTTCTTAATTCAATTAATAAACATTGCTTGGGTCAGTCAATTAACTTTCTCCTCCTGCCATGAACATTTCAATAACCCTCAGCTAAATGAAGTAGTGTGGGCCAAAATCACCCTTTTGATTCTGAAATTAAAACAACAGGTTTGGGCTTTTGTTATAACATTTTTGGCAGTACTGTCAGACAGGTTATTCCCTTCAGGAAACCAAGAGGAAAGAAAAGAGACCAAATTAACAAAGAAGAAAGAGAAAGCTTGCATTGAAACGCAATTGCTGAGGCAGCAATGAAGGACTCAGAGAAGAACTTCTTTGCAAAAGAAAATGTACTGTGCAATTTCAGCTCTCAGATGTTCTTAGTGAAGAATGTTCACATGAGCATCTGTGCTTGTCAGCCCTCTTTTTTGAACTGCTACCCAAGGTTTCTGTGTTACCAGCTGATAAACTGCTTGTAAAATTTAATGGTTGAAATATCCTTTACTCTCTGTCTCCACTATGGAATCCCACCACAGTTTGCCTCTTGCTACTGAAAAACCCTACAAAGCTTAATGGATATACGTAAGCAACCTGCCTGTGACAGCTGTACAGCTGAAATGTCATCTGGTCTATTGATTGTTTAACTATGCAACCTCTCTGCTGCCTTAAAAATGCATAATTATTGTTCCATTAATGAAGAAACTTCTCAGAATTCATCCTAACAGTTTGTATTTTGAAAAGCCTGTGAAGTTCTTCTCACATCTATTTGTATTTCTTGCTTGTGACACAGCACTTGTCATATTTAGAAATATTTGAGGAAATAAAAATGCAAGATGTTCTTGTTATGGAAGACTCTTTCACATGCTGGTTATATATATATTATCCTACCATGGAAGGCCCCTGTTGGTGTAAAACTCCAAGGGACTTGATGACAGAAAGAGTTTGGTTTTGGTTTTGTTTTTTTTTCCTTCAAACCTGTGTAAAAAACCACTATTTTCTTAGGGAGAAGAACCGGCATTTGTATTTAAGATCAAGGGAATTGAATGAATTTGGGATCAAATTATTGTGCCTGTTGAATATTTTAAAAAAATAAACGTACCTAGAAAATAACTGAAGTGCACAAATGCATGTCAGTTGGAGTATTAGTAATGAGCTGGAGTAATTAGTATCTTATCTTGTAATACTAGTTAAAGGGTAGGTTTAACACTCATGTAGATTTAATTTCAATGGTGTATCTGGGTGCACAAATAACCCTCAGGAAGAGATCCAATCACTCCTTAATCCCAGTTCTCTGAAAATTGCTGCTGAAATTATTTTTAAATAAATATCCAATTTTAAGAGCTGTGCTATGGAAAATTAATGTTTGCAAAGCCAGACTGTCTTTGTTTTCAGAGAACAAATAAAAGCCAGCTAGTGACAATTTTTGTTGTTAAAAGCCCCGTGATACTTTTATAAGAGACAGGGTTTTAATTTTCAATTCTTAGCCCAAATCCAGCATGGGTAATTATATTACTTCTATTTCAAAAATCACAGTTGTCCTTTTAATAGAGAACAGTATAATATTCTTCTTCCCCTAAAAATCAAGACAGGGTTTGTTAGCAGCTACAAGATTCTTATGCATGTAATAACCTTTTACTTCCAGTCAGTTCATATTTCAACTCAAATAACCCCATCACCTAAGGTTTAGAATGTAAACCTCAGTGCATATACATGAAGATACACGGTCTTCTCCATACATTTCCTTGGCTAACAGCTGAGGCAAATATTAAATGGCACTCACAAAACCATATTGAATTTTGTGAGCCACATGATATCAGCAGGAATCTTTACAGTGATTTCTGATGACTGTGGATTGGGCTCTTTTGGAATAATAAGATAAAACAGGATGACAAGAAATAAAGATAAAACTCTTACTTCACTGAAACCAGCAACAATTTTTTTGAGTTATTTCAATGCTGTCTGTTTTTCATCCAAACAGAGGTTTTGTTTTGCTTTAGTTCATTTTAAGAGAGAAGGCAAAAAGATGTTTTATAGGAAATTATGGTTTCTGCCATCAACAAGTACTGTCAAGCTAGTTTCATTTGGCATTAGCAGAGTCTGTGAAATCAAAACAGGTACTATGTAGACATAGGGTTTAAATAATGAAATAATGACTATAATTTAAGCTCTATTTTCTTGATACTAGAAGAAAAAAAAGTATTTTCAGTCTATGTCTCATAGGATTAACATTTAAAAATGGGGAAAAATTATAGAGGACAGTAAAAATAATTACAACTCACCTCCACTAGAAAAAAATCCAAATTATCAGAAAAGTTTGTTCATGGTATAGAAGTTAATAAAAGGACTTTTAATAAACAGACAACAGCATGTTAATATTAAAAAAGGAAGACCCCACCCTTCCTAATAATCTCAAATAATAATTGGGAAAAAATAGATTAAGGTGTAAGATTCCCCCCAAAGCACTTTATTGGTGGTTGCATTAGAAGTGTTTAATACAACCAAGAGCTTTAATGAGAATCTCATCTGCCCACTGATCCCAGTGGAAAGAATGGTAACAAATGCAGGAGACACTAAAGTATTAATTCATACTTGATACTGTATTATAAATCACAACAAAAATGTGTTGTACACTATATGGATAAATGCAATTATAATATCAGAATCTGTTTCCAAGTACCTCAGGGGCAGTGAGAAGAGATTGTGTGGTTCATTTGCCTACTTGTGTGTACATTAGAACAGGAAACATAGTAAATACATATGTATCTTAGTTTAAAAAACAATTAGAAGAGATTTTGAAATGATCATTAAAACTAGTGTTGCTTAACAATGTAGCATAGAGCTGAAAGAAAACAGACTAGAAGGAGCTGAAGGAGATTCTTAAGCCCCAAAAAAATTCTGTTGGACCAATATCCTTACAGCCAATCTGTCATCCCATTCCTTGGTGTGGGGCATGTCAGGGTCATTCCAGAATCAAACATCGGAAGGGAGGTAGACCAGAATATGCAGAGCTCCATCCATTCCTTAGCAGCCTAAGGAATCCCTGCAGGAAACAGCCAGAGCAGCACAGCCCTTGTGCAGTTTTGTATTGAGCTTGAGTTGGGTTCAGACCCAGCGATACTGAAGACTTGGGAAGGCTGGATTATTGCTTAGACTTTGCCAGTAGCTGCTGGCATTCTAAAAACCAGAAAGAAGTCCAAAACTGGATTTAAAATTCTGTCTTTTTCTGTCTCCCTCATTTGTGATATTATGTATATAATTTATATAATATATAGGAAAAAAGAAAAATTTTTGCTATTAATTCTTTGGCCATGCACATATCTTTTTTCAAAAAGTTACTGAAAAAGTTAGCATTTTATGTAACATCACAGGGTAGTTTACTTCTTAGGCAAGGTAGTGTTAAAAAGCAGTCACATAAAATTTGTTAATTTCCTAGTGAACATGAGAAAACATCTAAATTTTATTTTTAAATTCTGAGTATGTTTAAAATGACAACTCTTTTACATTTAAATGCTTCATTTCTCCATGTAGTATGATTTACACTTATTTATGTAGAGATGTGCTTATTGTACTGATTGTATATTTACTGTTTTATTCTTCTTAGCACCATACTCCAGTACCTACAAGCCTGTAAGAATACGAACTAGAGTGGTGGTTGCTGGCTTTTTTTTTTTTCTGCTCACAGATAATCAAGGCATTATTAACAAAGCTCCACTTGTAGAATTTAAATAGCGTCAGAATTTGACTTGCAGATCTAAGGACAATTTGCAAGGTTGACTGTCAGAATAGGTTTTCAGTTTTTTTAAAAACTTGTCAACAGTGTACACTTAAGACAGAGTTAATGAGAGACAACACACAGAGAATCCAATTATACATTTTTTTACAGATTGCTCATTGGAGTATAAGTACGCTTTAATAGCATACACAAAGTCAAAGAGCTCACATAAGAATAGTCAAGATAATTGAGGACAGATTTATTCAGAGGATGCAGAAATTAAGGCATAGATCCTTATCTTAGAAGCTGCCACATGGGAATTACTTTTTAGATTAGCTAAAACACAGGGATTACAGGCAGGCAAGAAAAGTGGATGACACCAGAATGTAAGAATGGCTCAGAAAACCTGTACATTGGCCTATATGAAAATAAACCTAGTCTCTTGAAATATTTAATGCAGTTAGGATTCTGGATAAAAAAGCTGTCAGAGCACATATCCCTTCACTTGCACTTTGTATGTTTCCCTATGGCTGTCAATAAAAGACTCTTATTTCATTTTTACTACTGGTCATGTAAGACTGCAGAGACTCTGGAGATGGCACATTCAAGAGGTTCTTCTGGAAACTGATATTTTTAACAGCCAACAATCCTCTCTTTAACATGTGTGAAGGGTACTGTTACTCTCAATCTAATTGCTTAATAGTTTAGTACTTTTGTGAAGTTTGAGTCACATAACAAAAAATGTCTAAATTCCAAATTAGAAAAAATAATGCTAACTTCCCATTCTGGTCTGGAATACTGCAGGTTTCTCAAGCACAAATGTACTGTTTTGTGGTCCCCTTGTGACTTTAGCTATAAAATATACATTTAAATCCTTTATTCAGCCAGAATACCAGATCTGCCCATATGTAGCAGCAGTTTCCGAGATTTTGACTAGATTTCTAGAGAAAATACAATGTCTCTGTCTCCTAGGCCCTAAACAGTTGAGACAGAAATTTGTGTTTGTACTTTTGTTATCCTTTGAACATATGTTATGAGTTAGGTGATAGTTCAGATCTTGCCTGGGAGTGTTTAGATTCTGATGCTATAGGTGTTTTAGGAACACAGGATGGGAATACCTTCCATTTCCTAATCCACAGGCACTCACATTCCAAAGAACAAAAAAACCAAAACAAACCATGCAATGAGATAGAGAAGTCTAATAAAAGAGTGTCATTTAGTCATCTTCATTAGCAGATTTCTAAATGGAGGTCCCAAAGATGAAGAAGATCAAAGGCACTTAATGAAATAGTCTTGATAACATTTATATGAAGTTCCTGTCTATTGTGGGTTGACCTTGGCTGAATGTTTGATGTCCATCAAAGCTGCTCTATAACTCATCTCTTCAGCTGGACAGTGAACACAAAATAAAATAAAAGATTCATGGATAAAGATAAGAGCAGGGAGAGATCACCCACCAATGGCTATCACAGGCAAAATAGACTTGACTTGAGAAAATTAGCCAGAAATGTCTTCTGGCAGCCTCTCACAAATGCTACCCCTGTAGCTTCTCCACTGCCAAAACCTTGCCATGAAAACCCAGTACACTCCAAAGTAGTCAGAAAGGCAGTGTTTGAAAACTAAACTAAGAAGGAAGGAAGGCTGACATAATGGCATGAGGATGTGAAATGAGAAATTATGATCAAGTGAGGATAAATGGAGCAGGACTTTGAAAGAAACAACATTTCATGCTTGATGCAACAAAACAAAGGAAGGAGCAGTACAGGTATGCAAAAAGAGGTGACATTGCCAAAATATTATCACTGGGAAGAAGACTAATTCTAGATATATAAATAGGAATCAATTGCCAAGACAAATGAAAATGAGGTATAAAAAGCTACTTAGGTATCTTGGTTGGATAAGGAAGGTAGACATCACTACAGAAAAAGAGATGTAACCTGCAAAATCCAGAGAGCAGTGAAATCACACTGAGAAGAAGCACATCCAAGTTGTGGGTTTCAAGGACAGGTTTTGAGATTTTGGGTTTGAGTGAAAGATTAAAAGTTTCACAAATTCAGGAAAGGAAGCAGAAGGCAATTTTTGCAAGGAAAACTAAGTGCTCTCTTTTAAGTATGGGCTGGAAAGATACATATTCACAAAGGGATGTTAGCCAGGCTGACCAATATTTTAGTCTGAAATAGTAATAAGGAAGAAATTTTGTGAGTCATAAACACCCAAAAGATGACTGCATTTTTGTTGGCTTTCAAGCATCAGCTCATATAGTCAGTCAGTCATGAAAGATGTTTGCAATTTTTTGTTATTCATACCGGAAAGGAAACACCAATATAAGCTTCAGCATAAGTTATAAACAGTAAAAAAGGTTAAAAAAAAATCTGTTCTCTCAGAAATTCAAATATGCTGGGCTATCTCACAGCAAATCTCCCAGTTGTGGAGAAAGCCTCATGCCATAATTGTATAACCAAAAACTTAGAAAAGTGAAGGCCACAGAACAAGAACTATAAATATTATGATAGCTGGAAATGAATCTGCTATTGAGCTGGACATATCATTAGGCTCCTTCAAATTCCAAAATTTACTCCCTGCATTTTATTTAATCTAGAGATGTCATAATTCATTTGGCTTTCAAAGTCCTCTCCTGAAATTAGATGTCCTTAATAAAGTCCTTTAATAAATAAGTACAGAGACAATTCCAACAGGGGTTGGCTTTTCATTTCAAAACATGCATTGGGAGCACAGGCTTTCTGTCTCCATGGAGAAGGTGGATGTCCTGTGTTCAATTCTCTTTTTTTCTTGAGATTGCTCCAAATCTTCTTGTTTTCAGGAAAATGCAGTTTCTAGGAAGAACACAAGTGTCTGTGCTGAGCTTTTCCTGAAGAAGCAATAACTGTTCATGCATTAGTTCAGTATCTGTTGGCTCAAACATGTTGATTTTTTGAGCTGGCAACACTCATACAGACCTCAGGGTGCTTCACTGGCCCTGTAGAACAGCTTTTTCTAAAGTTACATCTCATATTTCCAGGTAAGGTTATGAGCTGAAGATTTCAAAGACAAATGGTGTGGTTACCGTAAATTAACTTTACGTTTTTCTCCAGGACACATCCACATAGAAAATAAAGCAATAGAAGGGAAATGGTGGTCTCCTTTGGGAGTTTTCTAGTGTTATTTTTACTTTTCTGACCACATGCAAAGGTTATATATTAAGTATTTGTTAAATCTCCTGAAGTTTACACAATTAAATTTTGTATAAGAACCTATGAAGTCTATAGGTTTGCATAGGTAACAAAGATTTACAAGCTATGCAAAGAATATTGAGTTACTGGTCTATATAAAGCCCATCCTGTAAGATACTTACTGTGGGTCATAATGACAATACAGAGAAACAGACATTCAGTGATTTTTTTCTTTTATCTCCTTACCTAAGTTCAATGAATGCATAATGACAATACATAGAAACAGACATTCAGTGATTTTTTCTCTTATCTCCTTACCTAAGTTCAATGAATGCATAATGACAATACATAGAAACAGACATTCAGTGATTTTTTCTCTTATCTCCTTACCTAAGTTCAATGAATGAGCTCCAAATAAATGTTTATTTCTTCCATATGTATGGTCCAGTACACAATATTCCTTCTTGTCAGGCAATTTGTCACCCTGGGCTACTCCTCTCACTTCTTTTACACTATGCATAAAAAGGAGACAAGTTCTATTTCAGCCTTTTAGAGCTGTGTCTTTTTATCTTTTAAGAAATTCTCAGAACCTTACCAACAAAACACAGCTCTGTTACTTTACGTTCTTCTCTCCAGTTTTCCTAAGAATGAAGCTAGAATATCCATATCCATTTACCACTTAACCAATATTACAGCACTGGGCTGTTCTCAGGAAGAAGGCTTAGATGATGAATACATATAAAACTTCTAAGAAAATAAACTCACTATTTAGGACATTGCTTATTAGTAATGATAATAATCAACATAAGAAGAATTGGGTTGGTTTTAATCTATGCATACATTTATCAACAATGATCCTAATGAAAATACACTTTGTGTTGTCAATACTAAAAGGATAAGAAATGTACTTGGAGAATTGTTACAAATGCACAACATGAAATGTGAACCATGACCATTTGCTGAAATGTCCAAAGATCAAGGAATTTTTGAAATAATAATACAGACCACACATGAACGAAACTCACTATGAAGTTTCCAATTACTGTTTTGCTAATTACTGAAATGTGGAAATAAAAGAAAAAATTAAACAAATATTTATTAATTTCAGTACAATATAATTTAGCAGCAGAAAGGTATAGCAATAGCACAATGTCTAAGTGCAGGGATGAATAAACTTCAAGAAATAAGGGAAACTGAGAGAAAGTGTGAAAAATAGCAAGGCCAGAAACCAATGGGATTTTCAGGTTTTGCATGATTTTCAAAAGAAAAGTAATTAAGAATAACTAGAACTATATCTAGAATGAGTGTTGATATTTTTGAAAATTCAGGTGGGTCAGAAAGATTACTCTGTCCTGCAAGAAGTCCAGTGGGGTGATTAGTTTCCTAGGTCCAGACTGTTCACAGTATTAGAGAATGGACTGGGTTGGAAGAGACCTTATAGATCACCAAGTTCCAGCACTTTCCATTAGACAAGTTTTCTCAGGGTCCCACCTCATCTGGCCCTGAACACTTCCAGGGATGAGGCATCCACAACTCGAGTGGGAAACCTGTCCAGTGCCTCATGAACTTCACAGCAAAGAATTTCTTCCTTATTTCTAATCTAAATCTACTTTCTTTCAGTTTGAACACATGCCCCTTGTCCTATCAATGTGGGTCTTGTAAAAAGTCCCTCTCCAGCTCTCCTGTTGTCCCCTATAGGTAGTGGAAGGCTGTTAGAAGAGTTACCTGGAGCCTGTTCTTTTTCAGGATGAGCACCCCCAGCTCCCTCCATCTGTCTTCACAGGAGAGGAGCTCCAGTACTCTGTTTATCTTTATGGCCCTCCTCTGGATTCGCCTCTTCACATCCATGTCCTTCTTCAGTCTGGGACCCCAGAGCTGGATGCAGCACTCCAGGTGGGGTCTTACATGAGTGGAGTGGAGGGGGAGGATCACAGCCCTTGGCCTGCTGGCCAAGCTGTGTTTGATGCAGCCCAGGACTCAGCTGGTTTTCTGGCCTGTGAGCACACATTGCTGGCTCATGTTGGGTTACACATCCGCCAACATCTGCAAGTCTATTTCCTCAGGGCTTTTCTTAATCCATTCTCAGTCCAGCCTGTACTTGGAGCTGGGATTGCCCCTACACGTGTGCAGGACCCTGCAGCTGGCCTTGTTGAACTTTGTGAGGATCCATCAGCCCACCTGTCAAGCCTGTCCAGGCCCCTCTGGATGGCATCCCTTCGCTCCAGGGTACTGACCGCTCCGCACAGCTTGGTGCCACTCTGAGGATTATTATAAACTCTGATAAATGGGTATGTGTCACTTCAAATCACCTTTAACACACCATTCACTGCATCAACCATCAGCTCAATTTCTCCTCAATTAGAAGCCTCCCATTTGAGCCTACTATTAAATAGTAGGAAAAAAAAAAAAAAACACAGGCTGATCGAGAGCCATCAGGGGCACTGATGAGTTATGCCCACATTGCTAGGGATGTCCTCTCCTCCCAGAGACACACTAACTGAGGGACACAACTAGGGACACAACTAACTGAGGCAACAATAAGCAGGGGCAAGACTCCAGTGCTGCAGCTTATCTGGTTCAAGATGAATCTGAGATGGTTTGTAACGACTGTACAGTCAGTATTCCCAAATACTGGATAACTGTGTTTTAAAGTGTGATTTGGAAAAAAATTTAAAATCTATAACAATTATTTGTAAAATATTTATATGTTAATAATCAATTCCTTCAATAAATAGCCACCTGTTAAAATTTAAAACGAAATTTAACTCTGCTGTTTGCATTTTATGGCACCATGGAAATACTTCTTTCCTCAGAAATTGAAGGTGCAAGGTGGATGTTGATTTTTAATTTGGAATTAAATTCTGTTTTAAAATGTGCTCTAAATAGATTAGAATTTAATTATTGCCACTTTTTTTAGAATATAGTGTTGATGTAAAAAATATGAGCTGTCCTCAAGTCTTGAAAGGTTTTAGTGAAAACATATGTTTTGCTTCAATGTTTTGACATAAAGATAGTAACAAGTTAATTAATTATAGCTTTCATATTTCTTGTGAGAAAGTTGCTCTGTTAAATTAAAAACCTAAGACCTTTATCATGTCAATCACAAGATGATATCTGCCCAGAAACAATCTAAATTATTAGTCTCACTGACTATTAAAGTTGGTTTCTGGTACAGTGTATTTAAATGTCTCTACTATTTGTGATAGGTGTAAAATAAAGGTCAGGTCTTGGTCAGCTGGGTTAGATCATGTAATTAAACTTAATCTGGATCAGTCTCTAAAATTATGTTGTTCCAGATTTACCTTGTTTTTGGGGTCTTGGCTTTCCCAAGAACAGTCTTATTGGGGAAGTTTTGGGGCAAAAAAGGCTGCCAGTACCTCAGCCTTGTCCACACATTGTCACCAGGGCCCCATGTCCACTCAACAACAGGCCCACATTTTCCCTACTCATCATCGTCCTGTTTCTGTACTTACAGAAGCTCCTTGTGCCTGGTGGAGCCTTTGTACACTCAACACTCCTGATCAGATTCATCTCGAACATTAATGTTTAGCTTGCCTCTGGTGGACTTGCTTTAATCAAAGTAATACTTTTGAGTTACGGGCACAGAAATTCTCTAAAGCTTTGTGAAAAATGCATAGAGCAAAATCATGTAATATTGGGCACTGAAAACCCCTACCAGTTTCTATTCAGTCCTCAACTGGTCAAAGAACCATTCCCACAATCATTCTATATTTTTGTCGAAGAAGGTGCTGACATGGCAACAGCTTCAGGGTCTGGTCCATACTGAGTAATTTCATGGAGAATTTCATACCTGCAATTTATGAAAATGGCAACTGTTATGTTTACAGATGCAACTGGAAAGAAAAGGAGCACCTGGTTGTTATGAGGTATATGTCAGAAGATTAATTATCAAGTAAATCCAAAAACAAATTTATATAAGAGAGAAGAACAGTGTATAGTCATAAGCAAGGCTCTCTTCTGTAGTAAATGACAGCATTCAGTATCTACTTCAGGTCAATTTGCACTACACTTTTTCTGAGGAAATGGAAATAGCGTAGGAAACCAGTGGTGGATGCTGAACATGATCTTGACATCAAAATGCTTTGGTTGAAAAAATACAGAATCTCTTTGTGTAATGTCAGTTTCATGTGTATTCTCTTTGATACTGCCACTGGTATCATTTCACATGTAGTATCATAGTAGGAATCACAGCTTGTACTTGCATGTTACACACTGAAATGGGTGGTAGGGCCTGTGGTCATTTTTTGATTGTATTTAATGAGCATTTTATGTTAAACTAATTATCTTTTCCATTCTCTCTTCTGAAGTAGCCTTGAAGTTCAATTTTATGCACATGCTGAAGTTTGTTGATTCCATTGACCTCTGCATCACTCTAAATATGATTAATTCATCAGAAATGGTCTCCTAATTTTTTCTCTGCTGATGGCATAGAATTTGCAATTTTTAAAATGCTCTTTTTTTTTTTTTTTTTGCATATTCTCTAATTTTCCAATTAGTATATTTGCTGATGCCATTCTATTAATTTTGTATGGGCAAGACAAGGTACCATTACAGTTTCACAGGAGAATAAGGATTCAATTTTGCTAAATCCCAGAGAACCAGAAGCGGTACCTTTTAAAAAAACCCCCAAGTGCTATACTTTAACTAGTATTTAATAATGCAGTATGTACTAAATACTAAATAAGCATCATCTCTCTCTAACATCTAGAAATCACCTGTGTTTTGTCAATTTTCCTTTAAAATAAAGTTCTAAAAGTTCTTCTCTGCAATTTATTTTGTTTGAATACAGCTGGATTTGGGATCTGATCTCAGAAAGTGAACCATGAAGTCTCTACTTTGTCTGAAACAGTTTTGTAAAACTCTAATTGTTAATTTCTCTAGGCAAGTAGTTTCCATAAATTCATTTATGTATTTATTTATTTATTTATTTCACAGGGAAGAAATAAAATTATATTTAGCTTTTAATTTCTCTAGAGCTGTGGTATCTGTAACAGAGAAATGTAAAAAAGATCTGATCAGGAAGTTGATTTAAGACATACTGTTTGTCTTTCTAACAATCTAAAAAAATGAGGTTTGTCCATGCTGTAAGTAAATAAGTAAAACATTATTTGGTTTATTTGTAAGAAGTAAAAATATACAATCTTTTCTTCCTTATAACTATATGCGATTTAATATAGAGATGAGGGACAATAATTTTGGCAGTTGTAGATCTAACCTGCTATAAATACTAATCAGTAAAACACCCTCAAAATTCAATGACCTTTATGTAGCTAGCAATTTTAATTCTAAGATGTTTGAATTTTTTTCATTTTTGCTTCTTTCAATTAATAAGTTTCTCTGTTGCAATCATGAGGTTGTAGGGGTTGTATAGTGAAACTGCTTCCCAACTTTTATAGTGTACCTGGATGCAGCTTGAGATGCGTAATTTTTATCTGTGAAAGTTTGTGTACATGTGCAGAAAAGATAAAACAAATTAGCAAAATGTTAAAAATTTCTACGAAATATACTGAAGTTGCAGAATGTTGTTGCTGTGAGTCAGACCATCTCAAAAAGTGATACAGACCTCAAATAAATTGCTCATCTATCACTATAGTTACTTTGTCCATCAGGATTCCCATGGGACAAACGTCCTATCTATATATCTATATATAATTTATTCTTCTTTATATAGTACTCATATCACCCTTGCCATCATTAGTTTAGCAAAAGTGGATGAAAATCTCATTTAAAGCATTTTCATTTGAGATAGAAATCCTAGTCGCTCTTTTGGAGCTTAATCCGGGCTTTAAGGACAGAATTTACTTCCTTAAATAGTTCCAACTTTATTCTTCAAATAGATATCTAAAGTAGGTCAGATGAATCATACACTCTGTGTGTCTATTTCCCTTTGTTGTCTATAAATCCTCAGATGATTAGTGTAGTTAAAAAGGAAATGTATCCATTCAGCATATCTATATTGGCATAGCAAATGTTTCTCTAGGTAATATCTGAACTGTGTGTGGATTTGCTAGGGAAATTTTCTGAAACCAAGGCAGAAAAGACCCTTCCCTGCTAAAGAAAGGAAACAGATTCAACAGTTATTCCAGAAACTAAGTTGTCTGTTTTAGAGTCATAGAAAACTGTTCTGAAAGATTTGTCAGATACTACCGTAGTCTACTTCTAGCCTTATGAAGACTTAATATTCCTGTAACATTCCTGACAGATATGTATGTATTCTGCTTCAAAACTTATCCTATTGTGTCTGTTCTAGTGAGAATTTTACAGTTTTCCCAAGGACCATGTTGTCCCTTGTTGCTTTGCATCCTTATCAATAGAAATATGTTGGCCTTGCTGGTCTTCAAGCCCTTTGCTTTTGGTTGTAATCTGAAAGAACAGGACATGGAAAACAGTTTATCTCTTCCTCCCTGCAACAACTTTCAAGTGCACTTGAAAATTCCTCCCAGTATATTTCCTCAAGTTTCTTCCACTGCTTTCTATCTTTTCTTGGAGGTGATGCTTCTCCTATAGTCATACTGAACACTGCAGCTCAGAACACCACCTAGGATGACAAATATACAAAGGATTTGCATCTCAGGACAAAAATCAGGTGAAATTTCTCCTCTATTCTTGAAGCAGTATCTTGTTTAAGACAGAAGGGGAAAAAGAAGTTATGTAAAGTTCCTAGCATATCTTCTGCCTGCCATGGGTAAATTTAAACACTGTTTGTAGAAAAATGTGCTGCTCCTACAAAAAAATCAAAGATCATCTTGAATAAACCTTTGACTTGTTGCCATTTTAAGTCTCTACTGGGAATTACTGTTTATAAACACAATTACTGAAAAAAATTTACAAACTCTTTGATTTTACTTGGATGCTGACAGCGTTGAAAAGTGAGAATTTCCAAAGATAAATGGTAAGCCCCTCTTTTATCTTTTCTTTTTGAAGGGGTACATTTTGTTTTGGTTTTATTTCTTTTTTCAGTGCTGTGTAGTCCTCAGCTGGGATGGTTGACCCTGGCTGGATGCCAGGCGCTCACCAAAGCTGCTCTATCGTTGTCCTCCTCACAGGTCAACACAGGGAGAAAATGCAACAAAAGGCTCATGTTTTGAGACAAAAACAGAGTGACATTACTCACTGATTATTGTCATGGGTAAAAGGGACTTAACTTGGGAAAGTTAGTTTAATTTATCAGAAATTAAATCAGGTTCTGATAATAAGATGTAAAAAATAAATTTTGAACCATCTTTCCTCCACCTCTCCCTCCCTTCTTCCTGGGCTCATCTTTACTCCTCATTTGGAGGACTGTGCTGGCTCACTCATTCAATAAGGTGAAAGGTAGCATGCAGAGACTGGAAATGGGAATCAAATTTACATTGTGTTCCAACTTTATTCTTCAATTTTTATATCATGCTTGCATTGTGATTTCAGTATGCTGCTGCATCACTTTGTTAAATGAAAACCCCATGTAGTTTCAAATATCTTCAAAGTAAATTTGGTATTCAAATATTAAACTCCTGTCATGTGGAATATCTGTGTGATGAGTTGACCTTGGCTGGCTAATGAGTGCCCACAAAGCTGTTCTCACACTCCACCTCCTCAGCAGTATGGGGGAACAAAATGAGGTAAAAAACTTGTGAGTCAAGACAAAGGCAAAAAAGGACAGAAAATTATAAAGGAAAAAAAAACCTACTAAAAAGAAAATAAGGATCACATGTAGAAACAAAGAAAAAAATTTCCCTACTTCCATCAGCAGGTGATATCCAGCCACTTCCTGAGAAGAAGGGCCTCAAACAGCATAAGCTTTGGAAGATAAATTCCTTAAACTTTAATGTCTTACACATGCGCACGCTCTTTTCTCTTAGCTTTTATTGCTCAGCCTGGTGTCATATGGCACAGACTGTCACTTTGGTTGGTTTGTACCTGTTTTGGCTGTGTCCTTCCCATCCCACATCTTGCCCATGATCAGCCTACTGACCTTTGGGAAGGTTTGGGGAAGGGTGTGTTCTGGTGTAGAGAGACAGCACTGATGCAGGGCCAGCATTGTTCAGCAGTAGCCAAAACGCTGGTGGCTTAGAGATTCTGTGCTAAGCACCAGCACAAAGCATTGCACTGTATGGGCTGCTGGGAGGGCAGGTAACTCCATCCCAGCCAGACCTAGGACAAGCTAAAAGAACCAGGTCAGAAAGTAATAGACCGTGACACAGTCAGACTGGAGAATTAAAAGATATTTTGTATTGCCACATTACTAATGAGATTTAATTATCTTTAATGGACAGGATTTGATTATGATGTTATTCAACATCAAATGTCTCTAAATCCGCACTAGTGGTTTCTCACTAAGCCAGGCATTGATTTGACTTAGGGATTAGTTCTCAGTCATTCTCTTAAAATTTATCTTGTTTTGGTTTAATTGTCAGATTATAACAGATCAGGAGGTGGAAGTTGTATGTGGAGGAGGCTTCTCAGTCTGTGTTAAGAGTGATATAAGTATTCAGAAAAAAGTAGCCTTGTGAGACAGAAGGTGCCAGACAGAATTTATTGGAAATGAGCCCTGGATCAAATGAATTAGAGAAAATGACAAATAAAAGATTTGCAGCCGAAAAGGATAGGAAGACATCTGTGAGCATTAAAAATATGCAATTGATAATACACTGTGCGTTACAAGGTTTGCAAGTGTTCTGTTTACATCAGAATCCCTTGCCACCTTTCCTGCAAGAGACAACTTGGCTGATACATAGGAAAAAAAGTGATAAGGAAAAAAGGTGGGCAAGCAAAGAGGGAAGCTGTGTGTGAGAAAGTGAAAATTATTACTGAAAATAATAAAGAATATGTTAATAAAATGAAGTGCAAAACACTGATGTTTACTAAAAGGAGTGAGATAATTTGAAAAAACCCAAAAATTGAACAGAGAAAAATAAAAGAAAGTCAATGAGTGGAAAAGTGACAATATAAAAGCACAATTAAAAGATCCAAAGACCTAGGATAAAAAAAAAGGAAAAAACCAAGACTAGAACCAGAAAAAAACCCCTAAAACAAACAAACAAATAAAAACCTAAAAAACCCAAACCAAACCAACCCTCCCAAAAATAAAAACCAAAAATCCTATTAAAAATAAAAAACACTCCAACTCCCCCCCCAAAAAAAAAAAAAAAAAAAAAGGAAAAAACTAGCAGAGAAACAAAAAACCACTAGCAACTATGATTGGGAAGATGGTCAATAACAGGCTTCAAGATCTTGAGAGATGCTTCTATTTTAAGACACACTTGACTCAAAAGAATTGTAATTTAATTTTTTTTGATGTTGCAATATTTGGATTGATTTTCCCAAGCTAATGAGGTAAATAGCCTGGGTAGTGGAATGTTAAACCAGGGGACACGTTTAACACAAATGTGAAGAAGAAAACATGGAACACCATTACTCCCTTAAGCCCAGAATGCCTCTAAGTGGAAGAAAAGCAGAAGTCAAAAAAGCCTTTGACCACTTTTGTTATCAATATTGTAGTTTCCTTCCTTTTTCGTACTCCACATATAATCCAAAACTTCAAAAAAAGTTAATTTTAAGTTCACAATATAATCATAAATAATATTCAAGTTATACATGTTATTTCAAAATCTTCCTGTAGCTGCTGAACATTAGTAAAAGTGTTCTCAAATCCAAACTTTTACAGGCATTAGCATGAGTGAATATTGGTTTTAAAAATCTTACCAGAGTGCATAAATTATTTACTGTTCATTATTCACAATTCAACATTTGCTATTTATTATTCATTCATATACTACAACAATGAGCTGCTCCATTGTAAGAATGCAAATGGATAGATGCTATAGCTTAGATAGCTGGAGTCTGTCAATTAGATAGATATAATATCATGATGATGTAGATGACTAATCACACATTATGAATATTGAAGAGCAGACAGTCAAAATTAACATTTTGGAAACATCCCATAGACTAGAAACTGCTTGTCCAAACTATTTGTCCAATACTTACAAAACATCAGACATCAGGATTAACTTCTGAATGATTCATGAACAAAAAGCAAGACTAAAGGCCAATTTCTAACCCTTTAAAAATCAATGGAAAGATCCCCACTGGCTTCAAATAACGTTTGAATAAGTTCTTCAAATGTGCAATTTATTTTATTTACAGCCACACACTCCCTCACCATACATGGTTAATAAGAACTTTGTGCTTTAGGGGAAAAGATAAAAGATGCAGTCAGTTCCTCCCAAAGATATAATTTAGCAAAACTCTGGCATGGCAGCATTTCCCTTATACCTTTCCTGTCCACTTACACTAAAAAAAAAATTACTCCACTCTACCATGGAGGAAAAAAAAATACATTGCCTTTTTAAAATCAAAGGGAAGGCAAACTATTTTTGCCTATGTAAACTGAAAATAAGAATGTGACATTTAAAAGAGCATCTAACACCTGTGCACTCATCCTGATCTGTGGGCCTGACTATGTCTAGTTTAGTCTTGATTCAATTTACATAGCTGAGTAGAGAAAGTAGTTCACTGGTTTTGATCTTTCCATACTCTGAGACAAACATGTCAATTACAGTTTGTTTTCTTGAAGCCAAAACTGTGGTGCTTTTGCATTGTTTAGTGTAGTAAACACTGAAAGAATCTGATGTTTGTTCTGAAAAGCTTATGATCTAATTGATCTTCACATGAGAAAAATGAAAAGGTCTTGCACTGAAGCTTATGGAACTCTTACACTGATTAGAGTCCAATTCAAGATCTATGATGAAAGCTTTTCTTTTGATCTCTACACTAAAAAGATTATTCAGAAGCAGAGTGATATCTAAAAGACTAAGTGTT
Organism: Serinus canaria; assembly: GCF_022539315.1. Lineage (NCBI taxonomy): Eukaryota > Metazoa > Chordata > Aves > Passeriformes > Fringillidae > Serinus > Serinus canaria. The sequence goes on from NC_066313.1 coordinate 57,259,688, forward strand.
TTTGCTAAACTGTGTCAACAACTTTTCTTTAAAGCTTAGAGAAAATGCAGTAGTGGATAGGATTCATCCTCAAACACCAGTAACAGCTCTGAATATTTTGTACATTGTCTATTTAAAGAAAGAACAGCAAAAACCACTCGTTAATAGCAACTGCCAAAATATTTAAAACAAAATTTGAGAGCTTCAGTACCTGACAATCTTTTGATGACCTCCCAGTTTTTTAAAAGATAGCCATGCAATACTTCCTACACCTAAAATAAATCACAATATTATCAAGAAAGATTTTTTTTCCTCCACTCGTGCTTCCATCTTTTTCAAAACTTGGTGATTCATGAAGCAGTTTGTGAATATCATTAAGATAATCATTCATTCTTTACGAACTGCCCTCTTTAAATAAAAATAACCTATTTTTTTTTAAAAATGAACTTAATTTATGAGGCTTATGATTCTCTACTGAAATCACAGAAACAACTATTGGAAAGAAAGCTCTGGCAGTGAACTTCAATGTTTTTGTTCAGATTTCCTTTTTTAGTTGATCACATCTTTATGGCTCATCAGAACTGGTTTTTAAGTTACCATTTCTATACAATTTTCTATCACATGAGAATAAGGAACAATCAATGGAAATACAATGCAATACTATTTTTTTTCTAATATTTGCTGGAATGTCAGAGCACAGCTTTGCAAATATTTTTGATTTATCTGGAACTAAAAAAAAAACCAGGAAAACCTCTCCCCCCTCAAAAAAATCCCACAAACAATAACAAAACCAAAGAAAACAAACAAAAAAAGAAAGTACAACTTTTAAAGAAACCCAAACAAAACCACAAACAAACAAACAAAACCAGTATGGGTCATCCAATCAAAAGACAGGGAGGTAAGAGATCAGTGAAAGAAGAACTGACCAAAGTTGTTTTGGTCAGTTCACAAAACAGTTTTGTTACTTCTTAACTATTTCAAATATCCACTGATTTTTACATGTCAGTTTGCTGACAAAGCTGTACCAATGACATGAAATAAAATTAGAATGCAACCTAGTTCCTTTCTGACCTTACCAGTATGTTTATTTTAAATGGGCACCTAATTTGTAAGGCTACAGCAGGCACACTTTTCTGGTGTAAAACCACACTGGGGGAAAATGAAAATTTGCCTTGAAGTAAAAAGGTGAGAGGATGCATTAGTAAAAACTGTGGAAGCTGTAGGCTGCAGACTGTACTCTTTTTGAGGAGTGAGACTATTAGCAGGCTAGAATATGGCTGGCTTTTCTTGGAGTCTATGTAAGACTTCAAAGGAAGAAAAAGCTGCTTGTGTAGGTATAGAAAAGGAATGCATTTAATTTCAGGACAAGCCCTTGCAGAAGAATAAAATGCCCCAGGTGTCTCATTTGGTCACTATTAATCATTGTTGTAAGAAATATTTTTGAAGCAATGTGTAAAACTAGGGCTACTAGAAAACCTCAGGAAATTCACCTGTGGTTTTTTTCTATGCAAACAACTTGAAAATCTCCTTCAAGTTATAAAAAATTATAAAACTGCAGTAAAAGATGTATTTTGTGAGATGATGAAAAAACAACCTCATTAGGAGACTTTGGGGTGAAAAAGCTATTGGTCTTGAGACTGCAATGTCCTTTGAGGTGTTTTTCTTTTGGAAATGTTAAGTATTTAAAAGCATCGAAAAGTGGCTTTATTAATTTTATCGGTTTGCTTGTTCTTTTAAGAATATAAGAGTTTAATTTATGACCTTACTACACAGAAGACAGGAACTGAGACAGTAGGAAGAACCTTACAAACCAGCAAGCTACCTGGAATTCATCCTGAAATATTAATTATACATCTGGCAGTACAAAAAGCCTGATTCATAGCCCATTGAAATAAATTAATTATGTATCTGGCAGACTCCAAAATCCACTGAAGCCAAAGGAAGTCTTAGGAGTCTTTGACTCCTCTGGGCTCTGGATCAAACTGCAGGAGGACGAGCAGGCTTAGGCAGAGAGGAGCAGATCACCAGTGCTGCTGAGAGCAGAGCAAAATCAGATCAAGGAGATCAAAGCAGCAGGTGGCAGTGTGTAAACACCCCCACACCCTCAGAAATCCATCTCTAACCCTGGAGGGAAGTGTGGGGGGGGGAGGGGGCGTACCTCCCATGGAATTTGTAAGCGACCTATCTATTTTCACTCTCTACGAATCTCAGTGAGAGGTTCCTAAGGATTTTGAAACAAATAGCTTCCCGGTGAAAGGATAAAGGTGCAAAATCTCAGCTTGGTTGCCGGGCATGATCACACCTAAGTTTCAGCAACCACGCAGCTCTCATGAGAGCTCCACCTAAGGCTCCTGGACAGTAAACAGTCAGTCCAGCTTAATTTGAACAATGACAGCTAAAAGCTGCAAGTTTTCCCCATTACAGGAAGGTATGGACAGAATAATGAGAAGTTCAGGCTGGGGAAGGTCTTTTTGAAGAAATCTCTTGGCATTGTCTAGCCATCTCAGCTGACATTAAAACACAGGTTTTGAAGACTAAAATTAAAATCTGCTGAATAATGCAGGGGAATGAGATTAGAATGAGAAATGTCTTCAGATAGATGAAAGCAATAAAAGAATTAAGATAAGCATAAAAACCACCAAGTTTTTCTGTGTTTTCCTGCTTCTGCCCTCCTTGCACATAGTTCTTTACCAAATAATGAGCAGAGATTCCTTTGCTTTTGAAAGTCAAAGCAAGTCAATTTTTTAATATTGTTTAACTAAAACATGGTATAATGTCTTTTCAGTATTCAACCCTTGAGATGTTTGGAGAACAAGGGACAGTTATGAAACCCTAAAACATACATGTGTGTGTGACAGCATGACAGCGAAACAAACCTAACAACCAAGACAGACTACCTCTGATCTCACATAGTACTGGTATTCACTGAGAAAGAATTATTTTTTTCTCCATGATAGCTTGTATGGGGCTAGCTTTTGGATTTGTGATGGCATCATGCTCAGCTAAGGGAAGCAGGAGGATGTTAGGAGTGATGACACTTGTCTTCAGAAGTCAACATTATATGTGATGAAGCCCTACTTTCCTGGAGATGTCTGAACACCTTCCTGCCCTTTAATTTCATGGTTGAAATACAATATTTCTTTCAATATTATACACATAGAAATGTGAAATAAAAGGGAAAAAAAATGGAACATAACAGTTTTAAAGTTCATCACAATCACCATGAAAATAGAAAGCCTCCAGGAAAATTTGTAACAGTAAAACAGTAAAAATATGGATGGAGATCTGCCATGACCTCAACAAGACGTTGAGATTACTAACAGGAAATGCCTACTGTAAATGCTATTTGGTGTATTTTAGTGTATTCTGTATTTCTGAAGATGGATAATTTATGCTTTGTCTTTAGAAAAATAAAAACCCTAAGTCTGCTGCATTATTGATTATAGTTGGCTGGGGGCTTTGTTGCTTTTTTTTTGTTGTTGTTGTTGTTGGGTTTTTTTGTTTGTTTGTTTGTTTTATAATTGGGGTGGTGCAGCAAATTAATCTTATATGACTAAAAGCTAAATTTCATTATTTGAATTATTATAAGTGTGCAAAAGAAAACTTTGGATGTCATACAAACTTTTCATTAGAAACTGGCAAAAATAAGAAAAATTTTGTTGTGAGAATAAAAATGGTGGTATTGTTGGTATTGGGGTTTTAAAAATAAGTAAGTTTAATGTTTAGACTATTTTTCTTTACAGAATGTATAAAAATGGTACATACACAGCAATTATCATGAATCCTTTGTTTGATAATGCTAAATGTTTGTAAATAAATACATATTCATTGTCATTCTTATTTGAGTCTGGACTCAAGTGCTATAAAAGAGACTCAAAGCTTCAAGACTATGTTTTGAGCACTTTTAATTGCTAATTATATAACAGGAGATTGTGATAGAATCTTACCTTCACTTATATTATTTATCACTGAGGTAACCACATAGAAGTAAATGAAACTATTCCTATTTTCAGAACTATTTCCTATTTTCAGAATTTGACTATTTCAATAATAATGCTACTTATCTGCACCCAAAGGTCAAAACTGTTCAGTCCATGAGGCTGAAATTAAATGTGAATTGAGGAAAGATTTCAGAAGGCTCTTAGATAAATCAACAATATTGTAACCATAAAGGTTTTTGGTTCTGTTTTAGATGTGCTCCCAAAGCAAATTCTTGAAATTTTCCATGTAGAATCAATGTGTAATAAATGGATTAGAGGCACTGGCCATCTATAAAATGGCTTTTCTTTATACACCTTTGTAACTGATATTTTTTATTTTCTGAAATGATCATGATCTTTCTCTGCTCAGTAACACTTCTGCCGTGGGATGATTTCTATGTATTTTAAATAAAAATATATTTTTAAAAATCAGAGTGCAAAACCACAGGTCTGACTTCTCTTGGAAATATAGTCAAGCTTTAAATCCAAGGATTTTATGCTAAAATGCTGGGGTCCAATTATCCATATGCTACCTCACCTAGTTATTCACCTTATTTTATGACTATTGCTTCCTTGTTCATTGCCTGTATTATGAATTAACACAGAAAAAAAATAGAAATAGCTGAATACCAAGAGAAATATGAAATCTATTAAAGAACTAACTTAGAAACACAAATCTGTTGAATATTGAAAAGCTAAAAGATCTAATTTAGCAAATGCCAAACCCAATATTAAAACAGTATTGGTTTCCATCACTTCCATGTGTTGGTTCACTGTCAGGATTGTAAATATAAATGTAAATGCTTGCTAATGATTTTAAATAAAGCTAAAATCAAAGAAGAAATCACAGGAATAACTTACACTAACCAAACAAGAAATTATAACAAATAACACCATGTCAATGCTCCAGTGCTGTAATGATTTTAAATTAGAAAAGCAACATTTACAGAACAGGTTTCTCATTTAACATTTTTAGGATCTGTCAATAAGATCACCTTTGGCATGAAACAGACTATTTATTTTGATTAAAGGAAAATCTCTCAATGAAAATACTCAAGCAAATACCAGGAGGGAATCTTGACTTGTTCAGTGCCTGGAGCATTCCTGCATATCACAAGGGTTTGAGAAAGAAGCAGACAGTGCTTGAGGGTCTGAAAAAATGTCAATATGGTATGTAGATAGGCTGTTGAGGTTTCTGAAGAACATTGCTTCAACAAAGGGTGGAAAGCTAAAGATCTCATTAACTCCTTGGCGGCACTGTTTGTGCCTATTTGCAAAGTACTTCTTGCTGGGTGGTAAGAGTGTTCTGTCTTACTGAAACGATTTTTTTAAAAAGTTATTCATGCTGAGTAAAGCAGATATCACATAATGTTTAACACAGAGTAGCTGTTTATGAGGGGTTTGCATTCTGGGTTTTTTGTGGGTTTTTTTTTTTTTTTTGTAATTGGCTTGAGATTTTGGTTGGTTGGTTGGTTCATTGATTGGTTGGCTAGGGTTTTTTCTGTTTTTCTCCTGTTGAAAACAGTCATGCCTATGAAGAGCTCAGTGCACAAGTCAGCTTATTCCATTCCGGTGTGTGTTTTGTGTCTTTGGAGACATTTGTGGGCAAGAGAAATATAATTCGTGCCAGCAGTATAATGAGCATGGCAATACAGGTCATCAGCCACTTCTCTACTAAAAATATGTTACATTTGCTATTCTCATTGATGTTGGCTGCTACAAAGTCTCTAAATTGACCTTGCAAGGAGGTAAGGTGCCATCTGAGTGAGGAACAAATCTCTTCAGGAACAACGTGGGCATAAAGTACTATGTTTAATTACTTTTAATTTAGAAGTTTAAAAAAAAAACCAAACAAACAACAAAAAAAAAAACACCCAAAAAACCCCCAAAAAACCCTTTATATGATCTTATAAAAAATAAGCAGCATCAAGGAAGATAATACAGAATCATATTATTTAGGATCACATTAAAAAGAGAATATAATTGGAAAAGTCATGTGATTTTTTTTGTTTTGTTTTGTTTTGCTTTTCCAGGTCACAAATACACCAATACCAAGGTCTTTCTGGATAAAGGAGCTTATTCTGATTTAGATTTTTTTTCCATTTTTCAGCTGCAAGCCTAGCAGTTCAGTTTTGAAATGTGAAAATAAAATAATTCATATATATATATATATATATATATATATATATATATATATATATATATAAGTCAGTAAAATGTAGATATGATATAACATCTATTATAGCTCTAAAATGAATAGAAAATAGCCATTAAAGATAACCAGATCATAGACCCAAGTCTGAAACAGATGAAAGATTTTATGGAAGCACAGAAGGGAAGCAGGTTGTATACTTGTCATACTGCAAGTATATAAACTAAAATTTTGACACATTCAAAATATTTGACTTGAATGTAACTATTTCTATTCATATTGTTTAAAGGATAGGCAATTGATAACTCGATTGTGGTTTTGCTTTCCTGTCCCACCAATGTACTTATGAATCAAAATGCAACTACCTTGCAGTCCTGTGGACTGTTACACTTTGTTTACACACATTTTTTGCAGAAACATTTTGTTTGTATTTGTGAAAGAATATGCTTTGAGTGTATTTGATAATCAAGTTCTGGAAATAAAAGCATCTGATTTATCTGACCCATCATACATGAGACAATTTGAATTACAACATTTGCCAATAATTCAAAGTGCAAACAACATCAATATCAATGTGTTCAGTAAATCTAAATAAAATTTAGATAATCTCTAAATATAATTACAACATGTAGTTCAGTGTTATAAATAAATTTAGAGTATGTACATATATACTGACAACATACAGTTCTGAATATTTTTACATTGTAAGATTATTAAAAGAATAAATTCTTTAAATATTTAAACACTGATTTGTTGTGCATGGATCATTCATATCAATGTAATATTACCTAATACAAACTAGTCCTGATCATACACTGGCTATACGTCCCATACACCAATATCCCTAACACTCACATGCTAAGTGCTCCCATGGAATTAGTATGTTCCTCGTTTTCCACAGCAAAATCCTATGCACTCTCTTATAGCTATTTCTATACTCCAAAATGTCTTCATCTTTTGATCTTCCTGTGTCATTTTAATTTTCCAGTGTTCTTGCTTTGTTCAGAAATACCTAAACTGGTATAAAAATACCCATTTTCAGGAAAGGTATTCATACATAATACTTGTTTTCACTATGCAGATTATCTGTCTAACCCATCTGCTCTTTCCTGTTTCCACTTCAATATTTGTCTTATTATTCCCACCTCAACTTCTTCCCTCACAGCTCACTTTTTTTTATAGTCCAAAATAGACCTTATTGCAGTTCTGTCACTTATTGTCAAAAGGATTATGCAAATGCATCTCTGGCCCTATATGAAGCTTCACTTTTCTTCAAAGCAATATGACAGATGTGCTTATGGCTGGCAGCCATACCCTTAAGCCAAAGCAGTGATTGTTCCTGCCTGAACTGATTGTCCTTTTACCTGCATTGTGTTTTCACAGGTTTTTAAAAGCAAGCTGGAACCAGCTCTTAAGCAGGAGAGCAAATGAGCACCAGCAGCAGATGAAGATGATTCATCCATAGATTTGGGCCTATAAGAAGGCAAGAACTGGAACAGGTAGCTAGAGAAGCTGACAATAAAATAAAGAAATATAGTAGGAGAAAAATATTTTAATTTACCTTCAATTAAAAAATGCATTGATTCTAGTTCCACTTATCTACTGTTAGTGTTATATTATTGTTGTTATTTTCCCTTCCAGACTTATATTTACATAGTCCTATGACATTTTACATATATACAAATATAAAGTGCCTTAAGGAAATTATGTTTATTAATATAGTAAATTTATTTAATATAAAAAATATAGTAGTGACACAAAATAATTTCTACATTTAATTTGAAATACCTTGGTGGTTTTCTATCTATCTTTGAGTTTTACCAATATTCAGTAACCCAGTGAACACTACTCTGTGGCTCTGTGTGTGTTTATGTACTTTTGTCTTTCACCACTGATAATTTAAGACACTTTATGCTAGGATCCACTGCCAAGTTCTGCACAGAGATTTATGTATGACATAAGAATATCTTGCATCTATGCTATGATCAGCTAAAATCTATCTATGTCACTCATTTCCTACCCTCCTTATTCAGCTGTAAGTCTCTCCTCTGTTAACAGGTAGTTTTGCTTTGCTCCTCTGGCCTTGAGAGGACTTGGCACTGCCCTGCATCTCCATCCTACACATGCACAGTCACCATAGCATGAGAAGTCCCTAAATGAGTGAATCTCAGGGTTTCTTGTGGAAGTACTGGGTTTGGATTAAATGTTTTTATAACTCAGGTAGAAAGAAGTTGTGCTTAAATACACACTGCAGATCTCTTTCTTTTTAGATAAGTCTATTTATATTTTTCCTGTATGAAATAATTCTGACTACCTAGAGAGTAGTCAGAATATCAAATCTCTATGATCTAAGTGTCAATACTATTGCTTTTCTCTTTTTTTCAGCAGTCTCTTTTTTTTCCTCAGGTAAGTCCAGAGCAGATTTATTTTTGTTGGCAATAGAAGATAATCTCCTGCACTGGATCTACATGTAGATGTAAGACCCTTTTCAAGGAAAAAAAAATCAGGTCAGAAAGACAAGAAAGGCTATTCTTTCCCTTCAAAGAGAGTTCCAGGTGACAAAGGTATTTAAATTGACAAGAAGAATTAGAGGGTTTTTTGCTTTTTTTTTTAATAAGTAACAGGAACAGAACTCAGGTCATAACTGAGAATTATTTTTTTCTAAAAATTTTAACTTAAACAACTTCACATACAGCACTTTTGGAACAGCTAAACCCAGATTTCCTAAGAAACCTCAGTCAGAAAATTCCTCTAAGTTATGAATATCCTTATTTATCTTCTGAAAATCCAGCTACTAAGAAACCACTTCTTAGTGTCCTTCTGAAAATCCAGCTGAAGATCTTACTTGCTTTAGTTTGCATCTACATATTTCACAGGTGAGTGCAAAATCCTTTTCTTTAGCCCACGTAATACACTGCATTTTTTCCTAGACAGTAGCCTCTGCCAGTGAATATTGTCAGTCCTGAATTTGTTACCACTTTTCACTCTGGTAGACTGCACCCTGTGAGCCACTTTCAGCTCACAAGCTTCTTCTCTTCACATCCTTTTTTTCAATGTGTTAGCTTCTTGAAACAACTGTGGAAATTGTAAAGCAGGTATTTTTGTGGACATATGTAGAATATTATGCCATCAGAAATCATGCATGAAATAATCAAATCAAAGAGATTTTAATACAGAAAAAAGGAAACACTTTCTACCTGACATCAGATCTGTGATATCCTCAACTAGAGTATTAGTATTTAATGAAAGAGTAAGATGTGACTTATCTCTAGACACTCTCTGTTAATAACTGCAATATATAACTATTTGTGTATTAAAAATAGTAATAATAAAAATAAATAAATAATCTTTTACACTATTGTGTTCGTTGGGGAAATCAGAGAAAGAGAGAGACAATTTGGTTTTCAAACTTTGCCTGTAAAGATTTTTTGTTTGATGTCCTTTGGGCTGTGTTTTTGTTTTTTTTTTTTTTTCCCTTTGTTCAGTTATTTATTTTTATTTTTAAGAGAAATTCAAGAAGTAAGTTAAAGTTCAAATATGCCAGTATTTCTTGTCATGTAAGATGGGATTTGTATGACACAAACCCCAAGGTAAATAATCTCAACTAGTTTTCCATTCTTTCTTTATGAACACTGAAATGAAAGGTAGTGCAGGAGGGCAAATTGACCTAAATATTCCGTCCTGAATATTTATTATCAGCAGAATCTGATAGTAACTTGGATTTCCACTGAAAATTATGGTCCTGCACTTTTTGCATCCAATCTTTCCACCAGCCTTTTTTTCTGTCTCTCCTACTACATTTTAGATATGACCCTGACTGACTTGTGGAGTGAGTTGAACTGCTTGGTGATCAAGCTGTGCGCCTGTATTTCTCCTTGCTACCCTTCTCCTTACACAGGGCTGTGCACCTGTAAGACAACAGGAGAAAGGCTTCAGAAAGTGTTTCATCATTGTGTCTGCTTATCACAGTCACTCTTGACCACCTGAAAACGGTGTGCGGGATGGGCTGTGTGCATCCCTCCTTGAGGCACACAAAAGGAACGCGAAACTGGTGCAAAATGTGGAGGGGAAAGCGAGGGGCAGAATCCCTGACCTTTGCCTTCCCCCACCACCATGGACTGCTGCGAGCCACCCTGAGGCCTCCGGGAGGTGCCACGTCCCGCCTGGGGCGAGCGCCCCGAGCCCGCAGCCCCGGGCCGGAGTCACAGCGAGCGGCGGGACCCCCGCCCGCTCCCGCGGCAGCGCTGGGAGCGCCGCGAGTGCCCCGAGGCTCGGCCGCAGCCCCGGGCAGCGCGCCTGCATCCCGGGGCATCATGGGCTGCTGCTTCCCAGCCGAACTGCTCCGGGATCAGAGAGGGCACGGAAGGCAATCCAAACAGCAGGAAAAAAGGGCAAAAACTGCTCCGCTCCCCCCACCCCGTCTCAGCAGTAACAAAAGTAGCACAGCGTGGTGGTGACCTATCCTATGCTTTTTAAGGTAACCTTATATTTTCAAACTTTTCTCTATTTTAGTCTTTCTCTTCCTCTCTTACCATAAAATAAAAATCTATCAATTTTTTTACACCAACACTTAATTTTATTCGGGTTTTATCTCTTTTTTTTTTTTTTTTTTGGGAATATTTTGAACCTTCAAAATTCTTTCAGTTTCGTTCACAGAGAGCTAGTTCTCTTTTCTCTGTGATTAAACCAGTTTGTAACAGGACCACTAATAGAAAAGCAGAAGAAAACAAGGCAGAGGCCAGAAGGAGAGTAAAAAAAAAAATCACCGTCAAAAACAGCCTGATCTTAAATAAACTCAATTAAATAAAATCGATTAATCAAGCAACTATGCCATAAAATTTGAAACCAGGCTGTCTGAGGGCTTCTGCCAAAAAGAGAGAAATCTTTCCCTTATGTCTGGATCCAGAATCAATTCTCACTGCTCCAGGGAAGAAGCTCATCTTAAAGAAAACCCAGCAGAATAGTGATTAATTTTCAAGCAACTCAGTCAAACTGGTACCTTAATCCTTATGCTTGCACAAGAAAGAGGAATGCACAAGGAAATGTGGAAGAGATAGAAGAACCCACTTCACAAGCAGCTTGTTATTAAGTTCAGCTTAAGCAACAGTGAAAGAGCCTGAAGTGTCTCTGCTGGAGTCAAATAAGTAAGTTCCATAAGAGTCCCATTAACTCTCTCCAGAAGAGAAAAATGTTGCAACTTGATTATATTAAATGCATAACTATGTTAAATATGCAAAGTGTGGTGAATTGAATTTCAGCCTTAAGCCATTCCCAAATTCAGTGACGCAGGCAAAACTATCCAAGGTTCAAATATCCCTCTAGTTCTTCATATTAACAACTGAAGATTCAAATGGGGTTATTAATACTCTCAAGCTAATATGGACAGAGGTTCTGACATGACTGCATCCTCTTGAGATTGATCTTTTTGTTTGATTTTTTTTAAGAGAGTATAAATTCTAAGCTTCTTAGAAGGGGTAGTATGGATGCTGCAATATTCCCAGTGGAATTTACTGGTTTCTTTGCATAAACAAAGTGACCCAGCTGCAATGAGCAACTTGAAATATTGTGGCTTAATCAATTATCAAGATACAGTCTGATGACCTTGTACTTTCCCCTCTGTCTTCCATGAACGTATTAAATTTGCTCTTACATATATAGTTTAATATCAGCTTGAATATTTGTTTCTACTTTTTCTTTTTCTTTATTTTCTTGCTTAGTTTCTACAGTATATTACAGATGTCATGTTTTCTCAAACCAAAATGTAAATACCAAAGTAGATGATGTGAAATAGCTTAGTGATATCAGAAAATCATTTAGACTTGGGAATTATAAAAATTGTAATGTTGATGAATAGTATATTTTTATGGTTTGGGCTCTAAGAGGTCAATATACAAGTTTTTTACTTAGGAGACTTGAGTTTCCTTCAAGTTGGAACTGGTTCTGAAACTCCATTTTTGATTCTGTATATGCACCTATTGCATGCTTATTGTATTGTGAAAAAAGTAAAATATACACATGCAGCAGCAAGGGATAGATCTTTGCCCATGCTATGGTATGTTATAAGAGCTTTTTCTTCATGCATTGAATACTCTTCCACTGACTGCACTTAAAATGGGGTGGCAAACAAAAAAATTAACATTGATGGTAATGCTTGTAATTTTTTAAAACTATAGTAAATAAATATTTTTTAATATGCTGCAGTTATAACTTTGAAAAAAAAAGCCTTGAAGAAGCTAGAAATATTTTTTTTAAATTTCAAGTTTTCATCAGAACTTTTTTAAGTTTTGAGAATTTGGTGACGGTAAAGCCTTCATGCAGATACTTGCTTTCCCTCCCAATGGGATGAGGGAGAGAATCAGAAAGGAGAAAAAAAAGACCTTGTGGGTCAAGATGAAGAAGAAGGGCAAGAATGAGAGGCAGAAATAGGTTTGGTATAAACTGTTTAAGTTTTTCTTTGATAAAACAGTACTTGTGCATTTTAGAACATAGTAGAATCATTTCATATATATTTCATATATTTCTTAATTGGTGGAGGATGATCAGACGTTAGAGCAGGCTCCCCAGAAGTGGTGGACCCACATCCCTGACAGGGTTCAAAAAGAATGTGGGTATGGCACTTGAAGACATGGTTTGGTGGTTAACATAGTGGGATGACACCGTTCAAGGGTAACTGTTGGACAAGATGATCTTAGAAGTTTCTTCCAGCCCCACAGATTTTGTAAATGGTACAAAAGGATTTGCTCACCACCCCAAGATCACTGCCCAGCTAGCCTTCAAACAGCAAATACTTCAGAACATTTCCCCCCAGTTTTATTGCTGACCATGATGTTATATGGTACAGAATATACCTTTGGTAAATTGGGAGATCAGCTGTCCCAGCTGGGTTCACTCCCATCCCCTCACTCATCCTCAGACTATTCTCTGGGGCAGCAGAGTGAAAAAGAAAGGCCTTGAAGCTGTGCAAGCACTGTGTGTCAGTAGCTAAAACATTAGGTTTTTTGTTGGCTGAATCCCATTTTATGTGATATGCATAACACTCTGTGCATAATGCTTCAAAAGCAACAAAAGGGCAAGTCAGGGAAAAGTCCACTGCTGCTTGCAGCTGGGCCTTGAATTGGAAAATCTTGTTCCTGTGCATTTGAGCCCCTGGCTCGGCCAGAAGCACTTCATCCCATCACTGTGAAGATGATCATTTAGTGCTGTCACCGCAAATAACTTCAGTTTCACAGCATTGGTGATTATCTCGTTTCCTATATATATTGTTACTTTGAAATTCTTTAAAAATCCCTAGTTACAGATGAAATTACATAAAAAAGGAAAAAGTGATCCTTCTGGAATCATAAATTAGCTAACTTTCACCTTGGACAACTGGATGCATCATTAGGAATGCTTCTAGTCCCTGTAAGGGACACCAGCATTCTGTTCTTTCTGAAATCTCAGAAATCATATATTTTCTAATAATTGAAGCAATTTTATCATTTCAGATGGTACTTAAACCCCTTCAAGTAAAAAGAATGGCAATACTTATTACAATCATGATTTACCATTATTTTGGCTGAGGAAGTGTAATAAACTTAGTTTGGTCTCTATTTCCTTAAATTAACAACTATTTGCTATGAGTCTCTATCTAGACTTCATTAGCTTCTATGTTGAGGTTATTTGTTTCTTAGCAAAGGGCTGTCTTTACATTGGTCAAACCTGCTGCTGAATAGGATGCATCAAGATGATCTGCACTGGTGAGGACAATGAGCGGATTACACAGATAGAAGACAAGTGCAATTGATTCAGAAAAGTAGACTAAAAAATAAACTTGCCTCATTCAATTTTGTATATCATACATGACACACTGGCCCTTCTTATCATCGGATCAATGTGTAGTGCAACACTGCTGTGTGATTGTAAGATTTCTTTTTGTTGTGACAATAGGAAGTTACAACAATTTGAGATTCAGAAGACAGACCTCAGGACTGTAAGAGGCTAAGCCATCTTTCCATCTGCTCTTTTGTTTTGGACTTACCTTGTGCCAAATGTAAGCCTGATCAGAAAATCTCTGTATGTTCAGAATTGGATTAAAGATTTATCGCATAATTTTTTTTACTCTCAGTAAGAGTTCAGTATGGGTGGGCAGGTAATAAAGAAGAAAATAAGGAGAAGATGCAGGAAATGAAAGGAGAGAAAAAGAGATGCAAAGTTAATTGTGGCAAACATTGTGATTTCATTTATAAGGAAAAGTGAGGAATATTTTATTATTTGTGTAGTAGCACAGGTAATTTTAACCATGTGGGGTATCACAACGGTTTGTATGTCTTTTACTGTTACATCATAATGCATATGCTATTTCTTTGATAAAAGTTTATACTTCTCTCACATCAAAGTGTATTTTCCTCTTGTTTTTATCCCAGAATGAGACTGCATTAAGCTGTCTAGTTTCTTTTGATTTTCTGAATTTTATTTTGAACTTTTGCTTCAAATTGTATTCTGATTTCACAAAATGATTGTTAGTTAAATTTGAATTTTCCTTCTTCAGCATTTTTAATAAACTTGCAAGATTACTTGCAAGATTTGAACCAGAGAAAAATATGCACTTTCACTATGTAATTGAAATAATTTCAGAGACACATCTCAGCAAAGCCAATTTCTCAAATGGGACCAGACTTTGATACATTAACCTATTTTACAGTTCCACTTTATTTTACAAGGAGTCTCGTAGAAATTAATAGACACGATTTTGATAAAATTTTCTTTGTGTGCTGAATAATAAATTATTCTGTCACTTTCATATGCCTGGGTCCCAGAATAAGATTATTCAGTATTTTATGGAAATATGCTTGAGTGAAAATTAGATAAGTCATTTTTCTGTCCTGCTCTTCATTGATCTGAAAAACAACTAGTTGCTGTCCTCTCAGTTCTTATCCTTTATGCATATAAAAACTGGTGGTATGGTCTAAACCAGCCTTAATTCTTCTAGATCAAACAATTTTAGTTTCTTTAATCTTTTTTTTTAAAGCAGATAAAATTTGCCTATTTTACCACTGCATCTAAGATTCTTATGAGCTTTTGAAGTTTCTCTAATTGTTTCAAGTTTTTATTTAAAAGAGGCTTGAAAACTAGAAAAATAAGACTTTTAAAAGGTTCACCTTCCACATATCTTAGAGGTGCAATATAAAGTACCTGTTTTCTTTATCATATAAGAAAGAAAAAAAATTTCTTAGGGCAATGGATACACTTTAAGAAAGAATCTTGCAGAGATTACAGAAAATTTCCAGGTCAGATTTAATTAGGAGAGAAGAAATATTCATATTACTTTTTTTAACTGCCATTTTCTTAATACAATTAAAAATGGAATTTTTTTTTTTCTTTTTTGTTTAAATTAACTTCATGTTTTTATTCAGCCTCAACTTGATCCTTTGATATCTCCATTTTGGACTTACACAATTGTTGTCTTTTTAATGTGACAGTACATTATTTTATATTGAATTTATTCTTATCAATTTCAGACCATTTCTGCAACGGATCATGATCATTCTAAAATCCAATCCTATTCTTTATATGTTTTATAATCCTGCCAGGATTGGTGACGGCCCACATATTTAAGTGAGTTTTCCTGTTCCACTATACAAGACATTAACAAAAATAATAAATACTATTTTTTTAAAGACAGTTTCATTTGATACTTAGTGTTGTGCCATTCTGAATAAACATAAATTTCTAGTAAATTTTGTTCAAAATCAGAACAGGTGTATCTGTAAATTAATCAGTGCTGAAGAAGGTGCATTCCTGAGAATGCCTTTGAATAGTACTGCACGAGCTCTCTATAACAAAGCACTGCATTGTGAAGGTAAGCCCTGGGAGACCTGATTTGAAAAATTTTTTCAATTTGAAAAAAATAGCTCTTAATAAAGGGGGATTTTTGTATATTTAATGCATTTATTTTTTTTTTCTAAATGACCAAACATCCCCTTTACAATCATGACACGTAGAACACATAGGATTGTGTCAACAGCTATCACCAGATATAGATTCCTGTGGATTTCTAACAACTCTATCCCATCCTTCTCACTTTTCAAAAAATGCAGTTGAGACAGTTCTACATAGTCTGCTGTTGACAATTCTGTAATTTCTGTTTCTTATTTTACTGGTGTGTTCTCTGAACTTGCACAATGTTTGTCTAATAAATAGCTAGCAGAATATTTCTTTGCATTGTTTCTCTGTTCATTCGTACAGATTTTTACAGCTTCCTCTTTTCCCCTTTACTGGAATCTGGTTTAATAGAGGACTATAATTCCTTAGGACTCTCAGACTTAAATCAATCCTACTCACTTCTCAAAAATAATAAGTAGCTGTTGAGAGATAAGAATGAGAAGTCCTGCAATTCTCTAATATAAATTTCTTCAAGCCCGGCAGTCTTAAATATTTTTAGCATTAGTTAAATACTCTTTAAACTGCTTGCTCTCTCTTCATTCTTGTTTCTGTCTGTATCTATATGTTGTTAATTTTAGCTGAGTTGAGCCTCTGGCCACAATCAACCTTTTTCATGAAGGCTGAGAGAAAAAAAATCTCGGGGGAGAAACATTTTAGCCTCCTATGTATTACATGTTATATCTGCTATAAGTCAATCAGTGTTAGGATGCTGCAGAAAGATTCACTGTGCCTCATAGCACTTTGTGAAGCACTAGACTGCACTGACCAAGCAAGGAAATACCTAATCTACTTTTAAAGTTGGAAATAAAATTTGCCTGAGTTCACTGAGAGTCTTTACAGTGACTTCAGAAAACTTTGAAACAACAGTTTAGAACATGGTACTGGACCAATCTTAAAGTACAAAATGTATATCGAAATTCCACCTTCCAATCTGCTTTCAGTTATTGCTGATTGCAAAATTTTCCATGGCTGAGTTTAAAGAACCTCCCAGTGAATCTTTCTTTACCTCTGCCTCTCGTCTATACACACATCGGCGTCCAACCTGAGACAAGGAACCACAACAAACCACAAGAACAGGAATGGTGACAAAACTGGCAGTCTCAACCGTCAGAATGTCAGGCTGCTTCTGAGTGAAAGGCAGACAAGGAAGACAGCTCCTTCATGATGGCAACATGATGGCAGACGTCCCAATTCTGATGACTAAGAATGTAGAAATAATGTTACTTCTTCAAAGTGTCTTTTCCTGATCCATCGTCAGCACTCTCATTGAAGCAACAACAGCATGACTCTGAATTGGGCTGTGGGAGGATGGAAAAGTGGATATGTCTGGATGTTAAGGAATATTGATCAGATTGTTTTCCCCACCTTTTTGAAAACATTCTTTACACTTGTGACAGGTTCATGCGGGCCAAACACCAGTGCATCCATGAGAAAGCATTTATTCATTTTCCTCACAGAGAATCACTTCCATGGCTGACTTTTTTCCCTCTTCACCAAATATCAATTAAGGCAAAACCAGCACAACACTAAAGAGAATCATCTTGAAAGCAAGTGCCAGAGCCACACTTATCCATGGTCTGGGTACTATGGTCTTCTGATAGCTAATGTGGCTTTCGATCTGCTTCAACAAACAGAAAGATTTAATTTCTATAAGGTAGGTCTTGTAGGTATAAGAAATGACTGCAAATATATGAAGTGGTAAGAAAACACTTGTGTCTTGGTAGGAACATGTATTCTTCTAATTTTGAAAAAAATGAGATGCACAAATCCAGGAAAACAGGACTTTACATGTGAAATCAGAAAATTGTGTGTACAGGTAGCAAAAATATTCCTTTAGGAAACTGAAGTATTAGCAAGTCATGTATTACCATGGAGAATTCCCATGTACAAAGCTCAACTTTCTGTTAATTGCTAGAATGATCTATTATAAGCTTTGGTCCCAGGTAAATGTTTATTCTCCTAAACAATTTCTGTGCATACATAATGTGTTAGCACAAAAAGCATTTCTAACAAGTATTTTAAATGTGACCATTATGTTTGGAGGATCAAAGAATGCAATAGTAAGGATTAAGATTTTTCTTTGGTGAATGGCATTAGTGTCAAGAATGTTTAAAATTTCTTCTAATAATATAGGTGTGGCCCTACAGCTCCTTTAAGGAAGGCACAAAACTGACTTCAACATCACCTCTGATAACTTTGTCTTAGATCAACTAAATTCACTTATTAATTCTCTGTAATGTTATTGTCTCATACAGAAACTTAATCTCAGTGAGACTACTAGCATTAACTTTGTAATCACAACTAACCTGTTAATTTCACACTGGAACAAAAGACATCTGGCATATCTGTGTTTTTAGTGCAAATGATTGATAACAACCCTCTTTTCCTGAATAGCTGTATCCTCTTTCTTCATATACAGTATTAATTTAAAAAAACCCATATTTCTTGGTTGGTAGACTGTTAGGCTGCCATTGACTAAAAGTGTTTTGTATTAAACAAGGATACAGAAAAAGGTGTGTCTGTGAATGTAGGTGTTATGAATCTTTGGGTAAAAACTAGTCACAGGCTTTTGAAAAAACAAAGAAAAAGAAAAATAAACCCACAAATCTCAGAATCAGAAGAAAACATACATCATAATTCTCAGGTTCCAAAAAGCAAATATCAGGGGGCATTGTATGGAAGGGAAAACACCAAAATAACATCAAAAATTCCCTCTCAGTAAAACTGTGAAGCACTCTGAGGAAGAGGTTAATCCCAAATTCTTGCCAAGTTTCTTTTCCCTTCATTTTGTTTCTCCTTACAGTTATTTTCAACATAACCCTTTGGCTGCAGTTTTCATGGTAGCTTCAGAGCTGAAAAACCCAACAGTTTTCTCTATTATTTTATAGCACATACTATTTAACATGCCAAATACACAGCATTGTGGGGAGATTTTATCCTTGTATTTTCTATCATGGAAACTGGTGAAGTAAGGACACATTAAGAAATGAGGTGAGTGATACCTATTTGATGTAATCTTTTATTTTATATAGTAATGAAAGGTTATCTTTAGAAATGAAACTAAATAACTATCTTTATATCTTTGGTAGGAAATACCAATATTTCCTACACGGAGTGAGACATAATACTTCTGGCAATTTTACTATCACACAGTAGAAAGAGAATTTTACTATCACATGGCAGAAAGAGAAACTAATGTGAGAGACAGTAGTTTGGAAATGTATTATAGGTGGAGATAAAATGGGTCTCTGTATGAAAATCAAATATATGTTTCATGCCTGGGGAAAGTGCTGTTGAAGAATTCCAAACTCTCATTTGGGCCTGTTTTATATGACATATTGCCAAAGATGTCCATAGAAAGGAATAAATTTATATTTTGCTCTAGCTTTTGATGATACATATCATAATGTAAGAAGCCACAGCTAACTCTCTGACCACACAACAGGTTGTTGAAAACAACAAAATAACTGCACATGCTTCAGAATATTCCTGGTCTGTCATGGAAAAGAATGGTTGGAAGACAAGAATTGGTTGACATCAGCTTCTGAAATGTTCAGTTCTGATGGGTCTGTGAGGCAAACTGATGGGAAGAGCTGCACGCTTCAGGGAGCACTGACAGAATTCCTGCAAGGGGACAATGTCTGGAGTGGGAAAAAAGGGTGAAACTGCCCCAATCCCTGACTGTAACAGGAAAAAGTTGGTGGAGATAAGGAAAGCAAAGGTAAGAAAACCTAAAGGTAGAAATTGAAAAAGGTAACACCTATGAAATGAAATAAAATAAAATCATCTAATAAATGTCAGGCTGCACAGACCAGATGCCAAAAATAAAAAATAACTCAATAACTGTTATATATATTTTAACAGAGATGGCTCCATGCCACAAGAATCAGTTCAGGGGTCTGCAGGTATGGAATTTTGCTTTACCTCAAGATATAAGTAGCACTATCAGAAAGGATGGCTTTATTGGGATATTAAAAATAAAAAATAATATAATTAAAATTACCTCAATTGAAATGAAAAAATTTACACCAGTATAGTATAAATCCCTAAAAGAATAAAATCAGAGTTATGTATCTATGTTGGGGTTAGTGTTCTGAGTCACACAGAGCAACACCATATAAGGCCTTTGTGTCAGCTTTTGGATAAGGCTTATGTATTCTAATCAGATGATTTAATATGGTTTCACTGAGTTACTCTCCTCATTTTGACTGGGACAAAATTAATTTTCTAGTAAAATGTTGTGGTTTAGGTTCAGTATGATAATAAAGCTGATAACAAACTGATGTTTAAATTTTTGCAAAGAAGTGCTTACTCTGCATCGAGGACTGTTGAGGTTTCCATGTTCTACCAGTCAGCAGGGGAATATGAACTGGGTGGGAGCAGGGTCAGGGCAGCTGAA
Organism: Serinus canaria; assembly: GCF_022539315.1. Lineage (NCBI taxonomy): Eukaryota > Metazoa > Chordata > Aves > Passeriformes > Fringillidae > Serinus > Serinus canaria. The sequence goes on from NC_066313.1 coordinate 57,280,119, forward strand.
CAGGCAAAAGGGATAGTACATTCCATAGAATTTCATATTCAGTGTATAAACTTTGTTGAGTTGGCTGTGAGGGGTGGATCTCAGCTCAGGGATGGGCTGGCTTGGTCAGTGGATGGTGAGCAATGTGCGTCGCTTGTTGGGTTGTTGGGTTTCATTTCTCTCTCTCCATATTTCTTTACAATAATAATAATTAGTAGTAGTAGTAGTAGTAATACTATATTTTACTATGTTTCAATTAAGAAACTGGTCTTATGTCAGCCCAGGAGGTTTACTTGTTTCCTGATTTTTTGCACGCCACGGGAGGAAGAGTGTAGGGGGGTGAGTACTGTGTCATACTTAGCTGCCATCTGAGGCAACGTATTGCCAGAAGAGTTATACATAGATAAAGGAAGTTGTTTCAAAGCGAGAAACTGTAGTTAAGACTCTAGTCTTTTAACAATATCTGTGCAGTTATATTTCTCTGTGCACATGCATTCCTAATGATTACTGGGTGGTTATAAAGGGGTTTTTTAAATTAAATATGTATGCAAATCTCATTTCAGAACAGAGATATTTGCATGCAAAAAAAAAAAAAAAATTTTCATGCAATAAAATAATTTAAAAAAAATTTCTCTTTTCTATTCTTAGGGGAAAACGACATTTACCATAAGAAAATGGCTTGAAAACTTTGATTTAGAATAAGAGGTAGAGTGCATACTACAAGTAAAAGTTATCTGCATGTAACCCCAGTAGGAAGATGTCTGGATATGGAGACCCAAATTTTTCTTACCTTCTCAGCTGGAAATGTGCTGCATTGATGAGACAATGTGAGAAAGATGACTGTTCTTGCTGTTCTCATGCTGTAGTTAAATAGCAAGCTTTATTCACTACTTTGTGTCCATAACCCTACAAACATCATGAATTAATAAGAAATAAGGAAAAAACTAACCAAAACATTTGCCTAGAATGTGCATTAAGGCAACCACTTCATGAAAGTAAATAGACATATTAGGACTGCAACACCTCCTGTTTCCAACTCCCTTCCCCAGAGTGCAGACACATCACACACTGCTTAGCAAAAAGAAATGTCTGGTTTTTGGAACTGCCAGAGTGCTTTCCTTTCACATCACATGAAAATACATAGAATTATGATTTGGGCTAGAAGGTTCCTTTGGTCAAGACTACTTGGTCAGTTCAACAGATTTGATTTCAGGCCTGCTTAAAGATTTCTTATGAATAAGTGTCAAACCCTAACCTCGAATATCCCTACTAAGACCAATTACACTTTACCCTCTGCAACTCAGAGTTTTCCTAGACTATTAGCATAGCTGTAAGATATATTCCCAATATTTAATCCAAAATTTTCTTCTGCCACTGAATCCCATAATTCCTCCTTCTGTTCTGACTGTCTAAGGAGAACAATTGATCTCTGTCTTGCTTAAACTATAACTTTTCAAATTACAGGAAAACTATATGTCTTTTCATTCTTTTTGTCTATAGAATGACCAGTGAAACTGTGACCAGTTCCCTTAGCCTTTTCTCAAATGTCTTGTTTTTTTTTTCCAAGTCTTTTAACATTCTATTATTTCTTTGTGTCTCCTCTAAATTCCATCCTATTATATATAAATTTTTTTTCAATCTCCTGCCCAAAACTGTGGGTAGAGTTCCAGCTCATTCTTGACTAGTGTGGATTACAGCATAACCATTTCATTTATATGATACTTCTTTTTTGAGGGGAGTCAAAAAGGGTGGAGAAAAAGTGATGCTAGCTCTCTAACTTCTGCCTTTTAGAGATACATGGAAAAGACAATATTTATGTGCTTTGGGTTGACATGCCCAGGTATTGGAAGTGGAGGGCTGCAGGGTTGGCCTCTCTAAGAAGTAGCCAGGGCTGCCTTGTGCTGGACACTGGTTGTTCCAGGAGCAGGAAGTGCGCCAGGTGTCAGAGCAGAGGTTCCCTGCATCCCATTTTAGAGGCCACAGTGGAGAAATTGAGTGGAATATGAGGAAGAAGCAGCAAAAAGAAACCTCTCTGTGCTGACTGTAATATCCCACCAACTCATCTCCTTGAAGAACTTGGGGTGAGGAATCTGAAACAAACAAGTGAAGTTTAGCCTGGAAAATAAAGAAGGAAAGATATTTTTTTATTGTTTGACTTTTTGTTTCCCACTGCAAAATCAGTAATTGAGTATTCATTTTGCTTCAAAATAAATTAACCTTCCTCAAGTTTCATCTTCTCATTATGGTAAATAAGCTGCTTTCCGGTCTACCCTGACACATGACCATCCTTACAACTGTTCTTCCTATTTTACCTCTGCATATCCCTGGGGATGTGAACTAGGTGGGCATTAAGCTTTCTGCCAAGCTTGACCCAGCACTTCACGGTAGGTATTGCAGATATTTTTTTTCTTAAATTGTGTGTATCATTTCTGTGCTTTTCATGTCTGTGTTCTTTCAAATGAAAACTAATTGCATCTAAACACAGCAAAATACACACACACACACACACACACACAACACACACAAAAGAATTGCTTGAGTGACCACTCATAAAGGCATCTTATTTATTAAAAAATAAAAGAAAAATAAAGAAAAACAAACCACTGAATAGAATTCATCACTTCATAAAGTAAGAACCCCCCCACACCACCATATTGTGAATATAACTCATATTTTGACAACTACTTGAATCTGTCAGTAAAACTAAAGAAGAAATTGCCTGTCTGTATATCTACATCAGTATTTGACTTTGGATCAGAGGAATACTTTTGCAGTAAATTTGATCATATTAACTTCCTGTCCTTAGGTTCTCATTCTAGGAGAAGGCGGCTTTCATTCATTCAGATAAAAAAAGTCTCAAAACTGTGGTACTTGGGGACAAGGTTTAGGGGTAAACACAGTGTGCTGGGTTGGACTTGATGATCTTAGAGGTCTCCTCCAAATTTAAATGAGTCTAAAATTCTATGAATTTTGTTACAGGAGGTCAGTGTGTACCCACTCCAACATGATATTCAGCCCAAGGGTCCAAACAAGAATTAATTATGAAGTAAAGCATCCAATCCATATATGGGCAAGTGGGTTCTCAGCATCTTTTTTTTTTCACGCAGGACATCTGTTCCTCTTATGCCTTATTACTTGTTTTTATCCCTATAACTCTTACTAACATAATATTTTAGTTTTCTTTTAATAGTTCAATCCAAAGGGGGGCAAAGGGCTTTATTTGTAGGACATGATGATGATCCTTCAAAGAAAATGTCCAGAATGGCAAACAATATTATATCTTCAGAATAGAAATGAGTAAATTGTTGGCTGTGTTTTCTTATTATATGCCCTCTGTAGTGCTGACTCTGTAAATACAGTTCTCTCCCATGTAATTGGGAGAAATGAATCATGGTTTTGACAAAAGTCTCTTATTTTGTTTTGTTTTGCTTTATTTCATCAGGAAATGTTATCTTCTAGGCTGCTTGGAGATGATCCTCCAAGATCTAAGACATGAAAGAAGGGTCCTATGTAGACTGCTGTCATTACCTTTTCTGTTACTTGTAGAAGTGCAGCTGATCATGTAATAGTCTCTAGAAATTACAGATAATGTGTATCAGGAAGCTTAGCTCACACATTTTTACTTTAGTGAATTAAATACATGGCACCATGCACATTTTGCTAGTACCTTTGCTTATTTTACTCAATCCAGTTGTTAAAAGCCTTTTAGGCATTGGCATCACATTATATTGCTCAAATTCCACCTGAATTTTCTCATGAGTCACTTATGACTAACAACACATGAAATTCTGTTTATCAGACATGGAAGATAAAATTATTTGTTCATGTGGTAGATTTGGTGAAGGAACTTGCTGCTATTTTATTCTGATCAGGATTTCAGAGAGTCAGAAAGGGTTGAAAGGGCTTGCCCAAAAGGAGGGAATGTCATGGTTTTTATTCTGGCCTGTGTAATAGTTCCACTTAAGGGAATATTAACATGTTTGATCCTTTGTACAACATTTCTCTTTGTCAGCATCTTGCTTTGAAACTTCTGTCCTTATCCACAAAAATAAAAGACATTTGGCATATGACTACAGTGGCTTGGGAATTGGATGGATTCATCTTCTGTTTGTCATTCATTAACAGGTTCATGTTGAATCCTCCACATGCCTGAAGATACTATTGAAGTGGAAAAATTATTTTTGACATTGTAGCTCTTTTGTTTGTAAAATTTGATAAGTGATTACTCACTGGTCCATTTTTTCCTATATTAGTATCCAAGATTTAAGTATTATTTTAGTTCCATGTGACCACTAATGCTAAACACAGAGGGTCATTGAACAGATACTACTTTCATTTCCCCACAGATTTATATAAGCTGAAAAGAACCAAAGAAATGGGTTGTTAGTAATATTCCCTTAGACAGATATTAATGATGAATTATTGGGGAAGTCATCATAGCAACACATTCATATAAATGTATATATACACAGATACACATCTTCTTTTAATAAAACATTTCTATACTGTATCAAGTGATTAAAATTCGTTAAGATTTCTAGGAATCCACACAAGAGAAAAGTCATGGAGGATCATGAACTAAAGGAATACCAATATACTATCAAATGATGCTATTAGGGACCTTGAAAATTAAAGCAAAATTATTCTTTTTGCACAGATGGCCTCTTTTTGATGAGTTTGAATGCAACCTAGAGATGAACTAATGGGTAGGCTTCCAATATTTTATTACATATTTTAAATAGGCATCACATATTTTTTTATGCAAAGAGATTTCTATCAAACGATGAAAACCTCCCATAACTGTCCATGTGGGTTTCATTAGACTCTACAGGTAAGTCCAAACCCAAGACAATTTGTTCCACTGACTATATTTTAGAATGAGGTAACTTAATGAGAATGGGAAATTTAGTATGCTGATATTTTCTACTGTACTGTTTTTTATGTAAGTCTTATTATCAGGAATACTAGTTTGGGGGAGGGGGCTGGGTGTGGAAATCTCCTGATCTTAAAGCTTCTTTTATTCAGAGATTCAAAGGCTTTAAAAAACATAGGAATTATAGTTTCTGCAATGGGAAGAATGCAGAGAGATTAACCTTTTTTAAAAAACCAATACAAGTGTTAGAGAAGTAGCTTGTGTTTAGAAGATAAATATTTGTATGCATTATATAGAGCTCAAAAAAAGGTAGAAAGCAAGGGAATCTGAAACTTTTCTTTCTCCAGAATAGATACTTTTCACTGTGGGCGCACCATGATGAATAATGCTTGTTAGCTGTTTTAATCCAGCTTTGCAAAAAAAAAAAAATGTTGCTTCAAGGATAACTACTGTGTTTTATATTAGTCTTCATCTCCAGTGGAAACAAAGACTATAAAATTGACGTAATTGTTTTATTCTAGTTTGGATTGTATTATAATTATTAAGTAATCGCTAATGTACTTTTGAAAATTCATTCTGCTACTCTTCCTATGGTATAATTTGATTTTATAGAAATCTAATGAGATACGATAAATGTTGCTGGATAACAACCTCTGTCTTCTTTACAGGGAAACTTTTGGATGTGTTCTATGAAGCTAGCTGAAGATTTCTAAATCTGCCCATATCTGCTTGAAGTGCCATTGCTAACAATTCACCAAATAGCTGAAAAGCCATACTAAAACTACAGTACATTTTCCCAGTGTCTAGAGCTCTTTAATTTGATAAACATCATCAGAACAGGCATAGCATCATCAAGGATTTTATATGATAATTCAGATAGAGTGAAAAGAGAAATGATAATGTTAAAAAAGGGATACCTAACCATCTGTGCAATTGTTAGAAGATTTTAAAAATTCTGCATGCTTACTATCATCCACTCTCTTTACAGACAATAAAACATTCACAGTGGATATTTTTTTGGGATTATCATATCTGTAATATGTCTAAAAACCAAACAAATCTAAGAACAGAGATTGTCAATCAAGAGACACCATGCTTTCTCTTAGACAGCAATCACAATTATAAATCATTTCTAATGCTGATATGAAACATAGAGTTAGATTAATCAGTCTGTATGAGCTGTACATATGATGAATATCTAATCAATGTATTGCCCACAGGACACTTGATATACTAGAGAGAACAAAAAACAATGTAGCTTCTGGAAGAAATTTTACTTAAACACAATAAAAATTGCTGTTAAGAGAAGTCTTCGACACTACCTTCATAAGATACTCATGACAAACTGTTGCTGGATGTAGAGATACTGATGTGGGTTGAAAACTGGCTGAATGGCCAGGCTCAGGGCGTGGTGACCACTTGCAGGAAGTCTAATTTGAGGCCTAGGTGTCAGTACAGGGCCCCAGTATTACTGATATCTTCATTAATGAACAGGATAATGGAGTGTACAGGATAATCAGAGTGTACTCTCATTGTGCTTTCATGTAGTCTGAATGCCAGCAGAGTGTGTGATTTACGAGGTGGCTGTGCTGCCATTCAGGTGTACTGAAAGATTGGAGAAATAATCCAACAGGGATTGTATGCTGTTCTAAAAAGGGAAACACCAAGTCTCTCATCTAGGGAGGAATAACTATGTAATTGGACAGCCTTGGGTCTGACCAGCTGGAGAGGAACTTTGCAGAAAAGGACCTGGGGACAGACAACAAGCTGACCATGGCCCAGCAATGCACCCTTGCAACAGAAAAGACCAACAACAATCTAGATTGCATTAGAAAGCTAATGCCTGGCAGATCAGGTAAGGTGATCCTTCCCTTCTTCTGAGCACTGGACACACATCTGAAGTGCTGGGTCCAGTGCTGACTGGGGTCAGGAGCACCAAAACCCCCCTATGTGCATAGTGGAGCAAGTCCAGCAAAGAGGGGACACTTAAAAGAATATCTTACCACTCACACTCAGTGATAGGATGACAGGCAATGGGCAAAAATTGATATTAAAACCAATAAATTAATAGAAGAAAAATACTTTGAATGTCCAACAGTGTAATAGCCAGAGAACCCGTGAAGTCTTGATCCCCAAAAAAAAGAAAATTTGACTGGAAATACTCTTACGGAGCATGCTCTGCCTGGCCTTGCTTTGAGCAGAGAGCTTGGAGCTGACAACTCACAGAGGTGTTTTCCAATCTGTGTTCCATTTCTGTTCAGCACTCCTATCCCCCAGGCTGAATTTTGTGTATGTCACATTGGAAAAACCAACTAAATATTTTGTTTTCTTATTTAAAAATTAATCTGTTTTGTATATCTGATTGTCCACACTGAAAGTGGTTTAGGTGTAATGGATGGAAACCAACTTCAATGTGAGACAACAAAGTATTTTCAGTGTAAATAAGAGAATTTGCATGCCTGATTACTTGAACAAGAATGCATGGTATAAGAGAGTAAATTATTTTCCTCTGTATAGTGGAATGGTGATCACATTTAGAGTACTTCATGCTTTTGGATCAGACCATTTGAAGTTGGATATGGAGAAGAAGTAAGGAATGCTGTGGAAAATGGTGAAGGCACACTTCATGGCCTTTGAAGAGAGATCAAAAGTTGCAAAATTTTGGTCTTGTGATGGGAAGGGTAAGGGACAATCTAAATGTTCTTCAAAACTGTTTTAACTGCCACCTTACAAAGATGACAGAGCCAGCCTTCTTGGTAGCACCAGGTGAAATGGCTGGAGTGATTTTATCTTAAATATTTTATGAAAATTTGGGACAGCAAAAATTGAGAAAAAGTGCAAGATTCTGCCAGAAGAATCCTCATATAAGTATTTGTGGCCTGAATATTATAGTACATGCAAGTAATTTAAGCTAAAATGTTCAGATTTGCTCTTTAGAGAACAAAGAGTTCATTTCCTACCATTTGTAGCATCATAAACTTATACACTACATATTCATGGAAGGAAGACAGCAGAAGCGAGATGAAACTAAAGAAAAAACTTGCATCAAGAACCAACATATGCATTTCTACTTTTGCTGCAATGAAAATCTTGTTCTCAGAGATTACACAATGAATTCCAAGAAAAATATCTTTTTACAAAAATTTTAGAATGCCTGACAAGAGGAAAATTCAGAAAGGATTTTGGAACAATGAAGGGCTGTTTCAGTTTGCAGTCTGGAGATTTTTTTGACATTAAGACACAGACCACATGAATTTCATGGAGAGCAATTACATGGACCATGATAGGAGATTGGAATTTGGACAACTTCTAAGATACATCAAACAATTGTTGAACAAAGTTTTCTGAAGTTTATATGAAATAAATACTTAAATTATGTAAACGTGAAATTACTGTATGGATTGTTCTGTACATATCCATGTGGATGTCTCTTCTGCTTACTCTTGACCACAGCAGACTGATCCTGCTGTGGGCAAAATAAAAATTATGTTTCTTTGTTCTTCACTGTTACTACTACAGCCAATGTGATATAAGGCAGTAGGTCACCAGTCAAAGCCTATATTACTGCAGTCAATGAAGACAATACCTGACATCACTGACCAAGCTTCACTGAGCTCACTATGCAATGCATACAATTTTGAGGTGAAGGAGATACTTCAAAATGCAACCTCAGCTGTCTTATAATGAGATAAACTGCACAATACAGCTTGTCAGGAGGCCCAATGTTGCTCCTGGAGAGAAGACTCTTCATTTCAAACCTGGACTATGAATGAACACCCACTAGAACACTAATAGTATTTAATAATTCTGCACGGAGTTTATGAACAAGATAAAGAGCTCTCATGTAGATCCTGGATTACCTTATTTTGAATTGTCTCTGCATATTTTCAACATCTCCCACAAGGACATAAATGTTGAAACGACCTCATCATGGATTGTTAGATCATGTGGACTTTGGTTGGACCAGGCTTATTCGTTGTGTTTTTCAAATAACACCACACAGTCCTTTCATAGTACTCAGACAAATGTGACATTTAGAAAATGTGACTGTATTTTGCCAGAAGGTATATAAATGCAGAATTTTTTTTTCAAAAACTTTGTAATATTAAATCACTGTGACTGTGCATTGCTAAGTGAGCAATTAACATAAGAATTGCCACCCACAGTATCAAGCATCATTTTATCTAAGAGTCACCTAACATTTATCACTGTATCCACTCTGAAGTACAATCATCTTTTTGCTGTTAAGGTGATACTCTGTCTCATGTTTACAATACATAAATGGAGTACTGAAGTAACTATCTAGTACAATTCAGAGATGAGTAGGAGAGATCTCTCTTTAAGTGCATACATTTATTTTGTTTTAATCACCACTTGGGCTTGCTCACTGCAAAGGAGAGTTCATCACCTGCTTGGAAAAGTTCAAAGAGTGAATATTGGTTTCATCTATATTTCAACTGCAGGAATGGTATAGGAAGCAAGAAAAATATTGTAGGGCTACAGACAAAGGAAGTAAAAAGAAATGTGAAAGAAGGAAATAGAACAGAGGTCGGGGGAGAGAAAGGTTGTAACAGAGACAGATAGATAATGTCACTACCCCATGGGTCCCAACAGCATCCTGTTGATCTTCGCCATCTGGTCTTCTCGGGGGTGAAGGAGCTCTGGAAAACATAAGAGTTCAATGGATTAATATACACTTGGGCCAGGTGGGAATGCTCAGGTACCTCCCATGGGGAGAGCTGGGTTGGACACTGTCTCTCTGGATGAGTTGCATCACTTGGCATCCCATGCAGTGCTCTGCTGCAGGGCCTCAGCAATGAGTCTGGGGGGCACTCTGGGGGTCTTTGATGGATGGTGACACCCCCTCAGCTGCCCTTGTTTGAATGTCCCATGGCGTAGCCTTTCTGGGCTGAGGGCTTTGTAATTGGGCCAGTTTGTGTGAGTGAGGGTGAATATTCACTTCCTCTGACCAGGGGTTACACCACACCCCCAAAACTCTCCTCCTGCCCCTTTCTTTGTGGGGGGAGTGTGTGCAAACCTGCCTTCAGCAGATGAGTCTGTGGGCGGTGGCCCCCCCCCCCTTTAACCTGCCAGAAGTGATTTTCAGGACAGCTCCTGGGTGTGGTTTTCTTGAATATATGTTCTTCTCTCTCAGCCTCGTTTACTTCTTCCCAGTCTTGAGATAACTGGGCAATAATGTCACCTTCTCTTATCTCAAGTTTCATTAGGCAGCTTAACTCATAGTCCAAAGTTCCAGTCAGGAGGCATATTCAGGGAGGAGTGGGCTTTGGTTGTTGCAGCTGCCTTATACGGTTTTGCCATAATGGGCAAAAGGTCCTTCATAACAATATTTAAGCCATTAACCATAAAATTTCAATCATCTCGGACAAAAAATCCAGCAAATACATGTTAAAGTAGGAAGAGCTTAATGCAAAGAACTGATGCAATTCAAAAGATGAGACATTATAAAACAGCTTGTTTCATACCACACTGTCACTGTGCTTTGTTTGATATGTGGGCTTTTATTTTAGGAACTGAGTGAAAAACAATCATTCAAGACTATTCATCTAAGTTCTCTCGGCCAGGCTTAAAACTCTAGAACCTTGTCTTTCTCCCCCATTTCCGGACTTCTTTTCCCTTGATCAATTTCACATTTATAAAAATATAGCTTAATAGGGCAGTTGATTTTTTTAACAGCAGAAAAAGCTGCTATGCTAAAATACTTGACCTAAGCTAATCTTTGTTCACATTTATTTTAACAAATTTCTTCTCAAAACTAAAGTGTTTGTATTTCAAGTGATTATACTGTCCAGTTTCTGTTCTTCTTTTAAAGAAGTTAGGTACAGTGCTGATCTGTTCGTTACCCTAACCCCTGCCTCACACCATCTGATCACACCGGCAGCTGAAATTATTTGGCTTAAGCTTCCAGTGGAGTAAGTGAAACTCTTAATATCCTTTTCAGGGACACTTTCATGTTCCACTATATTAACAATTTTATGTAATAACCACAAGGAAAATAAAAAAGTTAAGCGAATGTGAATTTAGGCAGCAGCAAAGAACTACCAAAACAACTGCCTCTACCTCCACTACCCAATCATGTTTCAATTTTGGGTTTTCTTCCTAGGAGTTTCTGGTTCTTTAGGCCAATCTGAATTGAAATTTGGATGGATAGTAACTTGCTGAAAGAAAGGAGAAAAGTTACATATTTAAAAAACATTGTTTGAAGTCTAGAGTAAAGGACAGGTCAATCTGTAAAAAGTGCTAAACTTTGAAAGATAAGTTATCACAGACTATAGCATCAGTACCATGGAAATTGGGAATGACTATAACAGTTTCACTCAAGCTTATCACTTGTACAGGACTGGAAGATGACAGAAATTAATGTGATCAAAATGTATTATGATGACCACCAGTGTTTCCATGCTGCAATACTTCCAGGTAGATATTTCTTGCTAATCGGACAGAGTTCAGGCCTGTATTTTATTCAGGCCATATTTTATGATCATTTATGGGCATCTTGATACAACTAATTCCAATTTTCATGGGAGTCATTTTGGGCAACAGTAGTAATAACGTTTCTGTAATACCTAGAGGTCAATATTTTAGGAATGTATTTTCCTAATAATCATAGTGCTTGTAAAATAAGCTCTTGCTTAAAAATAGTTCATAATCCAAAATAAATAGGTGGAGGAAACAAACAATGGACTAAGGAGTTATCTGATGTCATACAGTTTGCAAGAAGAAGATGAAAAATAATTGCTTGGACATGAAAATATTCTTACAATTCCTTTTATTTAATGAATGGAAGAGAAGTCACTATTCAGAAGAGTTTTTTGTTGGTTTTTTGTTTGTTTGTTTGTTTATGACAGCCATGTCTCACTGGGGTTGCATTTCAGATTTTGGAGATCCTGATGAGCCCAGGGTTAAGGCATTGTCAGCATAAGGTTCTGGAAGCCTTTAGGTAATTCGAGTTTCATGTGTGTTCAGATTTGGCTGGACTGGATTTGTTTTTATTTCCTTCATTCTGTGCAAATGATCTTGGTTTATTGCACATGATTATATAGAATGTGATGGCTGAGGTTAATGTGATGACAGCTTTCTGTATGATCCAAAGTAAAAGAAAGAGGGGAAGAGAAGAGAGAGACAAAAAGAAGGCTTCAGCTTCCTTTCTTTCATTCTTTCCAGGATAAAAATATTAGCCATATATTAGCAATCATTATAGCAGTATCAGCAATCATCATAAAAAGGAGAAACAGCTAAAAATTAGCACACTAAAAAGGCTGTAATGGTCAAGGAAATCACACAGTTTTGGCATACAGCTTTAGTTAGTCACATTTAGTGTACAGGGAAAATGGATAAACTGTGGGATCAAAACCTATTGTAGTTAATTGATTTTGGGCATATTTAACATGTTAATTAGAGCAAGGAGCTTATTTGGCAAATTATTACTTAGTCTATTATTTAAGCCCACACAATTCAGACATTTGAGAAATGTGATGGCATAAGGTGCTGACATGAGAAAGCATTTTATAGAGAACATTTTAGAATTTCTGTGGTTTTGAGTGCTATTTAATTATGTAATTTTGTTTTTAAACTATGAGAAGAACATGCAACAGACACAGAAAGACTCAAAGATACAGCTCCTTGTTTTCTCAAAAAAACAATGACAACAAAGAAAAAAGAATAGTTGACTTCAATGTTTGCAAATGCTGTTGTATGCATGATATCGTTTATTGACAAAATTTAGGCAAACATCCAAGCTCTATGAATTTTTTCTTAGGATAACAGAACAGCAACCCCCACAAAAAAAAACAGATTAAAAAAAAAAACAAAAAAGCAAAACAAACAAAAAAACTCACAAAAAATCTACCCTAGTAGATGCTTTCCTATTTCAATGTGACTTTCTTAGGTTGCTCAGGAATTCATTGCATCTGACTGAGAGGCCTCAGACTCCCTACCCATACTTTAGTCTCCTTACCCATACTTTCCCTTTTTACTTACAAAATACTTCACCTTACACAAGTACAGAAATTATTTCTATTTCAGCTAACTTACAGGAACTGAAAAGCCTCTCATTTACTTTTCAAATCTCCTGGATAATTGGTATCCCCAGATGCTTGCTTCTGGTTTTCCTGCAGTGACTCCTGAGGAAGAGGTCAGCAGCTCTCTTGAAGTATGTGCTTTTAAATACTTTTTTCTGACTCACAGTAATGAGTAAGACTAATTTAAGACAGATCAGACTATATTTTTCTGGTTTACTTAGACAAACTGGATAGTTCCTTTCTTTTTTGTCTAAGAAGCTAAAAATATATATTTCTGATTCCATAAAGCCTTGAACATGTGAGTTGCATCTAACCTAAACCATTCAATAATATGTTCTCATGTAAAAGAACCACTGGGTAAAATTTCACAAAATCAAGAAACAACATGCTTTTCTATGGATGGAAAACTTAGGTATGCATCAAAATATCTTCACAGACTCATATGGAGAATTAAAAAGTCCATTGGCTTTCCCTGCTGCAGTTTGACTCATATCTCTGGCACAGAAGTCTCTATAATTATGCTTATGGGCTATTACTATTAGAGCTGCAGCATGAAATTGTGAAAGAGCTTCCAAAATTATTAACAGTATAATTGTAATTGTATGTATTTGCATTTTAAACATGCTTATTGGTCTAAATCATGAGCTTTATTAGGGAAAGACTGGAACAGTTAATTGTAGTAAGTGGAGGCAGTCCCTGTCACGTTTGCAAAAAAGTCCCTTAACCCAAGCAGACAGCAGCTGTTTCCACAGCTGCTGGACACAAACCTTTCTATGCCATCAATTCCTATGCCTGTAGGAGCTGAACACTGGTTGGTGATGCTCACCCCTCAGCTCCAAGAAGCTATGGTGACAAATCTGTCACCACAACAATAATAACAGCTTCAGTTCTGAAAACAATCACAGTTTCTTCCTTTGAACTAAAATTCAAACTTCATGTACTAAAAGCCAATTTCCAAAACCATGACAGAGGAATTGTCATATTTTTACCAATACAATTTTTCTTTATTTGCCTAAAGCATTTCAATGTCAAAAAGAAAAGGGTGCATTGGGATTCCTGTGTAAGGTGGATGCATTAATATACACATGTGTGAATATCATGTAAATGTTGGTACATAAGTGCTGGGGTTTTTTTAATGATAGATATCTTATATCAATTTAGGTTAAAGCAAACCAGTATAAAGCTTTTTATCATTGATACTTGTGTTTGATTATGATATACCAGAGCTTCTCAAGCATGCAAAAAGTTTCAAAACTCATTTTTAAAAGCTGGAAAAAAATCCCAAACCATAAAGAGAAAGGGAAATACAATAAATGTTAGCTGAGGTTTTTCTTTTCCCTTTGTCTACTTTCATGAGTAAGCAAGCAGCCTTTTTTTTTTTTTTTCTTTTTTCTATAAATCCAGACAGTTTTTATATTTATCACTGCTGGAAGAGAAAGGACACTGCAGAAAGAAAGAAAAAAATCCCAAACCACAGAATAACAGAAATAGAATTACAGAATGGGTAAGGCTGGAAGGAACACTGAAAGGGTCATCGGGTCCAGCCTCTCTGCTCCAGCAGGGTCATCTTACAACACATGGCACAGAATTGCATCCAGACAGTTCTTGAGTATCTCTAGTGAGGGAGATTCCACAACCTCTCTGGTCAATCTGTCCTGTTCTTGATCACTAAGTTCTTCCTCATATTCAGATGGAGTTTCTTGTACATCAGTTTTCACTCTTGACACCCAGTTTTTAGATCTTGACAGACATTGATGCTGTTCAGCCTGTTCTCAATCCACTCCCTGTCCACTAATCAAGTTCACACTTTCCAAGTTTGCCTATGAGGCCATTGTGAGACACAGACCCAAAGAAAAATAAAAAAGACAAGGAGCAGTGTAGTCTTAAAACTAATAAGCAACAATGTAATTTTCATTCTGAGTTCACTGAGCTTGTATATGTCATGCTTAACTCTGAAAGAGAATATCTACTGAGAGCAATGCAGTTACTTGTGTAAGGTACTTTAGCTCCTACCAAAAAACCTGAAAATTGATTGCTATCATGGAAAGGTGGACAGGAGGGTAAGGAGGTAGGAAAGAAAGAAAGCAGGAAGAGAAGGGTTAAGTAAGGCAGGTCACAATGAAAGAACAATCCTTCAGGAAAATAAATGCAACCAACTAAAGGCCAGTAAAGGTGCTTTGTTACCTACAGTGACCACCTTGTCATTTTCTCTTAGAGAAAGGAAATATTTTTGATGATGATGCCAGTTCTAATAAGCATTTTATGTATGAACATGAAAGCAGTAAGTGACATCCAGCTCTTAGTGTCCTAATGTAAATCTCAGCCTAAACTCCTAACTATCACAATATTCTCTGTACATTTAAAACAAAACCAAACCAACAACAAAAGCCACCCCAAAAACAAAGCGACAACAAACCCATCATAACTCTCCCAACAAAACAAAGCCAGCAAAACCCAAAGACTTCACAGAGTTTGAGCTCAGAAATTCTTAATCAGTGTCAAAATGTTTCTAAGGAGAGCTTGAAAAGCTCAGGACAAGAAGCCAATTAGTTATCAAATGGAGTCAAGGTAGTCCATACTCATTCCACCTTACTTTAAGTGCTTTATTGAGTCATTTAATAATGTAGATCTCTTCCTTTAGATTCCCTCAAAAGAGAAAAAATATTCCCCCACCTCAGAAATTGCTTAACTCTCATACCCACTCACTCATACTCCTGTCTCTATTTCCTGACTGCAGGGCAAGCCTAACTAGATAGATTGAAAAGAGTAAATGGACTACATGGAAAACTTTGCCTTGTGATCAAGGGATTTACAGCACCTCTTGCACCATGATGCTGAGAGGCAGCAGTATTCTTTCTTAGAAGAAAATAGAGCCCCCTGTAACAGAGCCAGAAAGTCAGCTAACAAATTAATAATGTTTATTCAGCAATTTTTCCCCTAGCTCTCTGTCATTTACTAATACAGTTAAACTGCACTCCAGATTCAGTTCATACTCTGAGGGACAACTCCTCAGATTGAGACAAGTGACTGTTGCAGAAAAATGTTAGTAGCACTCATGGGGCTAAACAAGAAATTAGGAGAGAGCATATACCTAAAAGACATCAGGGAAACTTTACTCAGAAACAAAGAACACTATCTACCTAAAGAAGAATCCTAAAAGAATCGTGCAGAGAAATGGAATATGTGGTGGATGGAGTAATAAAACATTTATGAAATTATCCTTAAAGTCACTTACCCTTATTATTTCTGATTTTAACTTGAAGTTCTACGAGTAACAGCTAAGCACTTTTCACTATTTAACTTTTCCCCTCTGTTGGCTTTAATTAAGGTTGTCCTTGTGGCAGACTCCTCAACCTGACAAATTTCAAAATGCATCTTTTAAACAAGTAACTTTTCTTGAAAAAGAACAGATTTTCCTGATATTATGTATTTCATATCATGGCCAAGAATAATAATAATGTCTTAGCAAGATATTTGTATACAAGGTAATTCAGGAAAACTGAGACGATGTTATAATTAAGAAGGAATGGAAACAAAAGATATAGGCTTTTACTTGGCACTTATGATACTAATCTCTTAATTGGCTATGAAAATACCTGAGAGGTTATATTACTTTTAACTAATGTTGGGGTAATTGAAGAAGAATGAGGATAATATCTTTTTGAGAAGGCAGAACTTAAAAACTAAGAGTAAAAACACTAACTTGTCCATGATAGAGAATGTGAGTAATGCAATTAATAAGTCAGTTTTCAGAACCAAGAATGTCACAGTGATATTAGGCGTCCCCTATCACAACATTCAAAATGACACAGTAAGTTACAAACACAAGGCAATTTCACCTATCACATAGCATTTCTTGTTATCTTAAGAACCTTAATACATTCTGACAGTCTGTCATCAAGCAATCCACTTTCAAGATAGCTTTTCTGGCTTAAGCTTTCACAGCAGTGGAGTCCTATATAAGGAACACCCAGTGCACTAAAACCATGATTCTTCAATATATTCCAGTGGTTACTATTGCAAAAAGTAGCTACACTTTTTCAATTTAATAAACCATCATTTAACCTGTTTGATTAAACCATAACATACTGTTTGTATGTTGAAAAAACTGTGTAAGAATAATCTGCTTCATCACACCATTCTTTACATTTTGTGTTCACATAATAGAAAATCAAGAAGTGTGTCTAAAAAACTTAGCTTTCACATATTCTTCACGGTGCTTAAAAATTAATGTAATAAAGAGCTAACTAGAGTGTGTTTGGCATGCTTTTATTTCTTTGTTTTTCACACTATTCTTCAAAAGCCTTCAGTTTCTATCTTCTGGCTGTGTGTGAACTACAGTTTAAGAAATCTGTCTGGAATTACCTGCAGGTTAAGAGACCTAAATTTTTCTTCCTACTCGTGGGCTGTGTCAAAATTCCCAGGACAGGTAAAATTGCATTCAAGACAGTAAGGGAAATTTGCACACCTACTCATTTCACTGTAGGTACAGACATGGAGTCAGCTAATTACATTAGGCCTTGCATAGACAAGAAGTGCTATTTCAGGTAATTTATGATGTCTGAGACATCTTCAGGGGCTTGCAAGTCTGACAGAGGACCTATAAAAGACCTGCCTGTGGTTGATGGAAATCAGATGGGAATCTCTATATCATGTACAGCAGCAAGCCTATCCAATGTGCACAACTTGAGTGCTGTATGTGGCACACCCATTTCATTTGAATTGCGTCTTCTTTGAGCATAATGACAGTAGAAATTAGGGAAGTTAATGTGTAGATAACTGCACCTTCAAACCGAAGCTTTTCTATTCAAGTTGTATTTTACATTAAATTTTAATTTTTAAATTTTGTATTACAGTTATATTTTATATAATTAATTATATTAAAGTTAAATGTTCCACATATTTGTTGCCTCATTTTAGTTCCTGAAGGCTTACCTCTTCTTTTCTAGTAACATCCTTTCCTCTCTCAATTTGTTTTCCTAATTTTTAACTGTTCCATAATTTTTCTTGCCTACAAATCTTCATCTTATCTCTTGTAGAGTTTAATATAGTGGTTTTTTGTCTTTTTTTTTTTTTAAGCTACAGAAACATCTGTCTTGAAAAACAATTCCTCTAAAATTTCCCTTGGTTTCCTCCTTATTTATTTTCTTTTTTTTTTTTTCTTTAATTTGTATCCAAACATCCCAATGTACTCTAGGAACTATATATATTGTTACTATATCTGCACAGTTAAATATTAGCTTAACATGACAGGAAAGAAAGAATGCATTTCATCCTTAAAGGAATTGCTTAGCAGCTCCAGACAGCCTCTACCTCTTAGTCATGCAGTTTCTGTCTTAACTGCTTTTGGTTGTTGGTTTTTTTCCTGTCCATAAGCTAAAGGAAATTAAATTACATGGCAAACCTTATGGGGTGGATAATAATATACTGAAATTAGATTTTCAAGTGACATATGAGGAGGTTTTGAATCTGTGAATCAGCTATAGCTTTTCATAACAACATTTGCTCTGAGGCAAAGCTACCAAGATGAAATCTAGATTTTGTGAAAGTTTGTTTCTGGATTTAATCTTAGGAACTCAGCTCTGATTCTGGGGGTTTTTTTTGAGGTGGAGCAGAAATCCACTTTTGTCTTCAAGTTAGGAGAGAACAGATGTGGACAATGATGAAAGAAGCATCCAGATATGAACATCAGTGCAAAGGAGACTATCTGCAAAAGTGAGCAGCAAGTGCTGCCCTTCTTCAGAAAATACCCCTATTGACACATAAGAACCTGCAAAGCTTATGAGTATTTGTAAGACTATTTACTATTTACTATTCACTTGACCATTTATTTTTTAATATGGATTTAATTTTCAGGCATTCATCTAGAGGCAATAAAATTGACCAACACACAGTAAATCACTGAATGTCATTTAGCTCAACCATTTGACAAATAGAAAAATTTGGAAAAGTACAGTTTCAGTATTAGCTGGTAAAAAAAAAATCGCAAAAATATGAATTCCATTCATAATATGAAGCACCTTTGATAGCTTTGTGTAAAGAAAATGATATGTTATACAAAATACAAAAATTTTTCTTCAAAATGTATTTTACTTATGATCAGGGTCAAGAAATTATGGATGTATATACACTGGGAATGACATCTAGACCATCTGGGAGGCCACCTAACCCACCTCTGCCCTCAGAGTAAGCTGCCTTCAACACTGGGTAGCAGCAAAGGGTATAGATCACACAGCAAGAGCTTAAATGAATTTTATAAAAGAAACCTGAAAACTTCTTTGTAATAACAAACTACTACATAGAATTTAGCCCAAATGCCTTACCATGACACAAACAGCACACACACCTATAATGATTAGGTTATAATACTAATTAGCATGGTTTTTATGTTTGACTACAGGACTTTTAAAGACGTGTAGGAATTAAGTATATGAATAGCATACAGAACTGGAAATTGTAAGTCCATCTCAACTTATATTCTGAGATTCTGCAAGTTTATTTCAAAGCAAAAAAAAAATTTTGTTCAATATAATTATTTAATGCAAATTAAGATAAAATTTTTTATGCCATGGTGATTTTCCCTGTTTTCCCACCTTCAGAGAAAAAAAAAATAACAACAAAAACCACCACCAATGAAAAAACACCATAGGATTTTTGGGGGTTTTTTGTTAGTTTGTTTTAGAGTTTTATAATTAACTTTGAGTAGCGCTCCACATTTTCTTTTATCCACAAAAAATAAGAAAGCAAAAATTCCATAGCCTGCTTCCAGAAACACAGCAAACAATAATTCTATTCAGTTATATTTTAATTTTAGATCTACATTATATCCATCAACGTATATTTGGCTGATTGAGTATCAATAAAGTTCATCTTTGGAAACAGTAAAATTCTGGGAAAAATAGTGGCAAATTCTACTTCCTTGGATATAAAGAGTCCTGGAGGTTCAGAGTGAGATGAATGGGGCAATTCATACATCTCAGAGGCTTTATTCTGGTTTTCTACTTGCCTCAGGCCAAAGACAGTTCATTGGCTTCCAGTGTCTTCATGTGTTTGAGGTTATATGTTTTGAAACTATAGTTGATAGAAATACAATAAACATATATAAACTTAGGATCATGGAAAATAATTTTTAGGGAGTGTTTTATGTTTTCAGCATAATGGGAAACACACAGCTCCAGAATATACCGGCATGCTTCTAAGGGATGTAAACTTAGAAATTGCTATATAATTCGTCCGAAGAGTATAGAGGCATGACAAAAAGACACTAAATTATACTCAGCACCCAATTTTCATAATCTTTTTTTTTTTGTTGTAAGTATATTTCAGCCTCTTTCAACCCATCTATTTTCATTTAATAACTGACTTTTTCTTTGATGTAAATGTTTATTTTTTAAGATCCTAAAATAAGAAAAAAGAATAATCAAATTGTGTAGAGAAAAAATTACTGAAAATTTGAAAATGCCTGGCAAAAAGCATTTTGTTTTTAAGGACTAAGGTACAGACACTGTCATTATATGAGCATCTTCAACAAAATAGCCTGTGACTTGAAGGTAATATGCAATGAGTGTGATGCAGAGGTTGTTATGGTTTCAGGGGCTTCTGTGACTTTTACTGACTGTAAAATCCTACAACCAAATATGTTAGACCTGATCCTGGAGGTATAATTCAGTGAATTACATAGTTTCCCTGTATAGTGCAAAAATGCCTATGTACCTTCATATCAAATGAAACACATTTTTCTGCTGTTAAAAGAAAGCTAATATTGCTGCCTATATGCTTCAAAAAATTCAGAATATCTGTGCCAACATTAAAAAAAAAAATCTTTAATACTCACATATATGCAGTGTTATACAGCGGACACAGGGTTTGGAAAGTTATCTAACTACTACTGTAATAAATGCTTTTGCTAAACAATAGAAAAATATTTTAAATCCTGTTTTAAAGTAATATTTCCAAAGTTAGAGACAGCATACATGATATTGATACTCCTTGGGAGTTGGGTTCCCAAATGCCGTTCATGCTTTTGAGTCTCCCTTTTTTCTCCTTATGGCTGTTCTAAGCAAATCAAAGTCAGAGGTAAGTTTTTTACTTGGTTAAGGGGTGTTTAGATCAGGCCATAAAGGCCTGAATTTTCCTGCTGGTGACAACAATAAAATTTATTGACTTATACCTTCAGGACTAGTTCTTAAAGTGCCTTCCTTCTCATAGCATGCACCGTTTCATGTTCAAACATTCATCTCCCACAAAACACTTACAGTTAATATTTGTAGAGTTTACCTGTAAATAAACTAGGTATTTCCTGTGAATCCATCTTCAGTGTTACTATAGAGTTCTAGATTAATTTAGCATTCTGGCAGCTCTTCCTCCACTTTACTAGGAAGATTATTATAGCAGACAAAATACTCTTCCCCACCCAATGGTCCTCTCCACACATGCTCGCCATACACTCATGGCATTTTTTAATAGCTTTCTTTCTCCTAAACGTCTTGCATTACACCCAGCAGTTAACTTAAAATGAAAAACTAAAACATAAATTGAATAAATTGAACAAAACATACAGTTAAATCCAGTGTTTAAGACTGGAAAGTAATTGTTACTAGAAAGTAACTAATTGTTACTAGGAAGTATCTTTAAAACAAAAAATAAAGGTTCCCTTTGATTCTTAAATATTGACTGACTGTTCTCAAAATAACAAAAATTTGTGTTTGAAGTTATTACTATTATGGACCCTTCCCTCTCTTTGACTTACTGTTCTGTATGAAATTACTTGATTATCTTATCATTCAGGGAAGAAAATACATAGTTCCAGATGAATAAAAATTATTTTCTTCATGTGATGGCATTGCAAGGCTTTATTACTCATAGTAATAAAATTGAGTGTGAGACTGAATGAAAAATGATACCAAAAATATTCTGAATTCTTGCTTAAATGTGTTTTCTAAATATATGTATTACTTTTTCAATAAGGGGCAACAGTAGCAGTTTATTGTTTCTTGCTACTAGGTCTGTATTTATGAACTAAAACTGAAATTTTCAGGGCATTCAGCAGTTTACAAAAATCCTATTTATGATAATCTAGAAATATCTAGCAAATAAGAACATGAAAACTAGCAGCAGTAGTTAAAAAGTAATTACCATTAAAAAGTAGATAGATAATGGGATAACCAGAAGACAAATATTAAAGATGTGTCATGTCTGACTTGCATGTGATACTCTTTTTATATAACTGTCAACCAGTTGTCAAGAATCAATATTAATGTGTGAGTTATCCTTGCTAGAAGTTCTATTTCTCACGAACTTCAGATTTGGGCAGCCCTTTCCTTCCATTCAATTTTAAAGTTATTTTTTGAGTTACTCAAAAGAGATGTTGGAGAAGGATATTACAAAAATTGATTTGTTTGCTCTGCTATCATTTGGAGAGCTAAATAATAACAATAATCTGCAGAATTTGGACATGTCAGAAATGTGCTCTCTTCCCATACCTGTCCCAAGAAGCAGATGTCAGTCATATCAAATCTGTGATTTGGTCCTGAATTCAGCTGCTGCCCCCAGCCCAATAACATATGGAATTTTTGCCTCCTCCTACCATTTGTTACACATTTTAAATTGCAAAATTACAGAATATACAAGGTCACAAGGGATCTCATGACCTCATAAACCCTAATTATTCTCTCCAAACATAGCACTGATGGCTAAATTCTACCTTGGCTTTACCATGAAAACATAGCCAATGGTTTAAGAGTGACTATTACTATATGGTTGTTTAAAAATTGGGTATTTCTTCCAGTTTGGGGCTTCATAGTACAATAAAGAAACAAACTGGAGCAAGGAACTGGAGATCCATGAGATGGTGTAGTTGCTGGACTGGGCATGGCACTTTGTACCCTGGTCTAGTTGACAAGGTGGTGATCAGTCAAAGGCTGGACATGATGATTTCAGAAGTCTTTTCCAACCATTTGATTCTGTGATTCTGTGATTACAGAGTACCACAAGGACAGGCTGAGGGCACAGGCTTTGTTTAGTTTAGAGAACAGATTGCTTAGGCATCAACTTAACATTATCTTCCACTACTGAATGTTTAGAAGACCTAACCCAGTTTTTCTGTGTGGCACAGCAAGATGATGAGAAGAATGAATGCAAATTACATCAAGGAAAATCTCCTCTTGCTATTAAGAAAATGGCAACATTAAAAAAAAGCAAACAAGGTGGTCAGACACTGGGCCAACTTTTCCCCAGAGATTTGGAAATTCCTTGCTCAGATATATTCAGAACTCTTTTGATTAATGTCTGGAGAAACTTAGTTGAAAATATAAGCTTTCCTTGACTTTATCATGTGGCTTATGATCACTTCCAAATTAAGTTGTTCTCTCCTTTCACAATTTAATGTGTGAAAAATTATGAGGCAGAAAATGTTACCATGTCAATTTCTTCTTCTGTTCCAGAGATAGAAGGCACAAATTGTATATCCTACTGGGCTGACGACAGTGGTGGGATTCAGGAACAATTTACTGGTAGAAGACAGCAAACATACAAAGACTGTCTGAGTGCTTCTCTGTAGCAACTGCCCAAGATGACTGTGGTCAGTTTAATGGCAAATCCCAGTAGCCTGACCTGAACAAAATAAAAAAGATTTATCAATAATCTAGTTATTTCTTTACATTCTGGGTAATGTCTGGTTTTCTTTATTTTTTCATTTACTCTGAGTATTGTCGGAAAATTTGAAGGTGTAAAAGTGGCTAATAAAATCAGAATTACAATAAATTATTTGTACAATATATTTATTTCTATACATGAAAATTTTGACAAGTGATCATGCACCAAAAAGTGTGATTTGTTTGTTTTTTTTCCCTTCTACTTTTCCGGCCTTGCCTCCATTGTCTTTCTGTTGCATTTTTCCATGCAGTGGTTGTTCATTAGAGAAAACACTATTCCTTTTAATTTTTTAAGAGCAAATCATAAGTCTGTTAGCACTTGTCTATGGAGCCATATGGGTTTCCATATGGCATTTCTTTTGATGACTGTGCCATATTCAATATCTTACTCATGTGAATGTCTGTGAAATCAAGTGTTTTATCTTTAATTTCCTGCACTGATGATTAGACGATAACTCTGGGTGTAAAAGTACATTGCTGCTTTATCTGTCTGTCATTAGATTGGAGGATGGCCCTTTCACACATTTTTAAATTGGGTAGTTAACAGGTCTAAGGGAAGACGTAGCAATATGAAGTCATTTTATTGCCATAAATAAACAAGTTAAAATTTGTCTTAATAAATTTTAAAAACTAAATTGGAAAAAGATGGATACCATGTGAAAAGAAAACAGAAGGACATTTTTGATTTCTGAGAGTGTGTATACAACTCAGAAATGTCACAACATGAGAAAGGGATTTGTTTAGAGTGCTATAAGCAGAAGGAATGAATTTTTTTTGATGAAATAAGCATGGCTTCCAACAAGGGATTAATAGAAAAATGCAGTCTGAAATACATTTGAAGATGTAAATCTCATAATGTCAAGTGTTGCAGTTCAGGAAAAACTCATTACTTATTTGATAAAAGTAGATGCAGTTACGATTTCATGTCTTGACATTCATCTACCAAACTAAGGAAATGAAGAAAACTTGTCATTTTATATGGCTAGGTAAAATTGAAGCATATAAAAAAAATATACATATGTAAATAAGATCTAGAAACATTGTCTTCTGTTTTTAATGTCTACCACCCTGTGTATTGAGTTGTGTTTTTTCCTAATGAAATAGTTTTGACTCCATTTTAAAAAGCATTCGGTATGATTCTTGCTTTGGAATGATTCTAGATGTCTACGTTTTCTTGCTAGGAAAAACAAATTTCATTTTACGAAATAAAAACTAATTATATTAGGAGTTTTATGGTATCCAAATTTATGATTTTAAAAATCTTATTTTAATGGAATAGAAAAGAATAAAAATATTTTCATCATTAGTATTTTCCTGAGTTTCTATCATAATTTAACAATATGTCCAAGGAAAATGAAAGAGTTAAGAATGACTCCTACCCAGCCTTTTGCCTTTTCATTCTGAAGATGTGCAAACTGTGCAGTGCTAGCAGCAGGCAGAAGCTGTTCATCTGCCATCTTTTCCTCTGAGTAGGAAAGAGCTTCTTTGAGAGAGATCATTATCACAGTTTGATTCAAAGCATAGAAATTATGATGTATTTTTTATTTAAGCTTGCTTTCAAAGTCTGAATAGGAAAAAAAAATCTGTCCAGTTATAGAAATCCATCAATATTTTGAAATTATATTTCAAATGATTGCTTAAATTTTAATTTATCAGGGGCTACTAGGAAGAAAGGAAGATACTATTTTGTCCAATGGAAAAAGAAGAAATAATTGAAAAACAAGAAAGAGAGAGAAATGAAGTGATATTAAAAAAAAATTTTGAGAGAACTTGGTTTGGAAATATTTGGAAAACCTCATGGATATGTACACTTTGTAAAGCTAACTTTTTCATACATGAAGATTATTTACTGTGCATGTACATACTTGGTAAAATTTTGTTTTATAGCTGCAGCTTTTCATGCAGTGCATCATTTTACTGCCCAGTACTGCACTGATCCAGAGCAAAACTGAATACATATTTATGATGAGAGAAGGTTAGTGGTCTTCAAAAACTCCCTTAAACTTTAATCTTTAATTCATTCCATAGTATGTATAACATAAAATTTCTTTTATAGTAGGTGAGTGGTTTGTGTTTTGTTTCTGTTTTTTTTCTCTTTGTGTTTATACAAAACACAGGAAAAAACTAAACAGTATTTTCTCAAATAGTTATACATGTAAATATAATCGCATTAATATATAAACCTTTATAGTTTTCTATCAAAACCAATAACTTTTTGTCAAAATCTAACAGCTACACAAAAGGTTTACTGCAGTAAAAGGCATTAGTGGAAGCTAGAGTTTCAATCTCTTATCATGCAGCCCTTCTTACGAAATAAAAGCAAAACCACCCAGATATATACATCAATCATTTTATAGGCAGAGCTGGAAAGCTTTTTTCAAGGCTTTTGATTTTCACATTGTCTTTTCTTTATCTGATTCTGCTCTTCACACAGTTTACCAAAACTGATTCAATAAAGTGCTAGTAAATCCTTGTGTACTGGTTTATATAGGAGCTCATACATACTAAAAACTGAATACAGAAAAAAAGGTATGTCCAATGACCGTAATTATGAAAGAAGCTGAAAAAATCAGTCACTTTTTTAAAGAAAAATAATCATTCATACCTCCCTCTGCAGACCTAATGTATGCAATAGATTATTACTATTGGCATTTTCTACACTGTAGTTATATGACCATACAATTTAGGAGTGATTATAATATTTTAAAATTCTCAATAGTAAGTAAAAAGAGATATAATTCTGATATAGCTGTTAGTGAAATGGAAAGAAGAGAGAAAAAAAAACAACCAACAAAACAAAAAACCACAAAACCATATTGTTAAATCTATACAGCTCAGCAAGCTCTTCATGTGGTGTTATGTTTTACTAGAATATTTATATCAAGCTGCAAAGTTTTTTAAAAATATTTAAAATATAGGTCATTCAGATGAAGCAAAAAATTACATACCTGGTTACATTCATGTGCATATATTAACTTGAGTAATAATTGCTCTCTATTTCTTTCACAGTGAATTCTATTTAGCCTTTGTGAGAAGGGAAAGACCACAAAAGATGCTTGTGTTTTGTACATACAATATGTGTAAGCTCCTGAAATTCTTTAAAAGACAAAAGACACACTGGACCTCTCTTGCTTTTTTTTTCACACTGACTGTAACGCTTTGCAATTACTTAACCAGAGACAGTGTTCACTTATCCAAGATCTGTAGTCAGTTCTGTTTAAAAAAGGAAAAGAAAAAAGAAAAAAAAAAAAGAAAAAGTAAAAAACCAAACAAAAAACCTCTAAGCCTGTAAGGTATAGGAATAAGATCAGGTCCAAATACTGAATTTTCATTTGTTTAGTTTTCTAATAAAAAGTTACTCTGTATTTCTTTTTGCTAGGAGGAAGGAGGGAAAATGGAGGTGGCTAAAGTTCATGAGTACGAGAGAGAGATCCGCTGGCACTATAGATTTACAAGCTTTTATTCAGCATTTATCGGGAAAAGGGCTGTCCTTACTTCAGTGCTTGCAGCCTGAAATGAACTCCATCATTTCTCTCTGAAACTTTCGATAAGCCCAGGTGTGTGATGGCCTTCGGCTCTAAATCAGGCTCTGCACTTCTAACATGACCTTCCCCTAGGCACCGCAACATCTCTTGCCTTCTTAGGCACAAATTGAATCAAGGTACTTTGGACTTGTCTTCCTTAGCTACTTTGCCTATTTTACATGATATAGGACATCAAAGAGTTCTCAGTTTCTGATTTACGCATTCCCCAGCTTGGATTGTAATGGTAATGATGTGTTTATTCTCTAGATCTGAGCAATGAAAGGACTGAAATACAATAGAGGAATAAGTATTTAGCATTCCAGACATAGCAACTGAAAAAGGAACATACAAACTTCAGAAAATTCATTTGCTGCATTTATAATCTCATTCAAGGTACAAAATTAACTCTGATAAAATAGAAGCAGCATGCTATTCTTTCCACAAACTTCTTGATTGTTTTCACTACTTACCAAACTTAATTGTCTTATTATACTGAAATATTTTTAAGATTCATAATTGGTAGAGCCCTAGAGAAAGTAATGAGAAAAAAAATATACAGAGTTTACAGGCTGCTGCTTCTTTAGAATCCAAGAACTATTAAAAACTAGCATTAAAAAAATTAAAACAAGCAATAATGCCTGCATTTAGTTGATTACATTTCAGTTGAAGCCAAGCACCATGGAATGTTATGTGGAGTTTTAAATTTGTATTTTTCAATGGGAATTAATTTTCACAAACACACTAGTAGTTAGAAACCCTCACTGCATCTACAAATACTCTTAAATTGCAGGATAAATGCATGTATAGAAAACAAATGGTTTTGAGATTATGACAATCCATTACTAGATTCATATGAATATCTCCACCTGAGTTTGAAAGAGACATTCTGTGAGAAACCCTGGCTCTTACCACTTTCATCTGGATTGACTTTCTGTACCTTAATTTAATTTGATGCTTGAAATAATTTAAGGTTTTATGTAGCAAATGTTAACAAGAAGATTTTCTCACAGAAGCACTGATATCTCACTGAAATTTCAATGGCTTTTGTAATTCCAAATTCAGGATAGATGGATTAATTCGAAGCTCAACAATAGGTCCTCAAAAACATCAACTCATTTTGATTCAAAATTCAATATATGAGGAGAACTGAAATCACTGAACGAAATACCTAAGTAAAGTCCAGTTTTCATGGTTCTACACAAAAATAATTTTTTTTTAAATTTTAATTGTAACCTATTGCAGGAGGTTAAAAAAAAAAAAGCTTCTGATTCACTTGAAGTGGAATCACATTTCTTTCATAAACACTTTTACTCACCAGGGTGCAAAATGACAAATCTTCTTTACATTCTAGTGGGTGTATTCTTAATCATGAGATCAAAAACTCAAAAAAAAAAAATAAAAGCGTATTTATTCCACATTATACAAGTTAGAATACTTTCTTCAGGACAGAGCAAGTTTGAGCTATTTTTTCTCCTTTCTCTCTGCCTACCGTTCAGACAAAAAAACAATCTCAGCTGACTAATTATTCAATCTTTCTCCTTTGTCAGAAATGGGAAAGTTAGTGATAAAATTTAGGACAAAAGGAGCAGGAAAATCTTTAACTGACTAGTCTGGTATCTTCTTTGTCACAAGACACTTCAAAAGGTCTTTGCTTTATCTGATGGCAGAGCAAGAACATTTATAAAATTTTACCGATACTGTTATGTAGAAAAAAGTCCAAAACAACGAAGAAGCAGCCGAATTAGCAGCAGCCGAATTAGCAGCAGCCGAATTAGCAGCAGCAACTGAGGCAAGCCCAGGGTGAGGGTTGGATCTGGCTGTACAAGGGGGTAAGGAGCAGCTGCCCCCCATGGTAACAGAGACAAGAGTCTACCTGGACTACTCTAGCCCTCTGATTATTACCCACTGCTTGCTGCCAGGTTGACAGAGATGAGGTGGGTGAGATAAGTCCTAGGAAAATCTAAAGGATGGGTTGAAGGCACAAGGGGGCAGGTAGTGAATTTCCTCATTCCTTTAGTTGCAGGGAAAATGCTGAAAGGAACTGGACGACACACCTGATCAACATGTAGCTGAAAGATGGGTGCCATGGATGGAATTTTGGTTATTTTGACCATGGGGTGGTTTACACACAACAAGGCATGATGGAGACAGATGAGGTTCACTCTCTCCATCAAAAAAGGGGGAAAAGAGTTTTGCCTGTGAGTTGGCAGGGCTAGTTGAGCAGGGTTCAAATTCAGTTTGAGGAGAGAAGGGAGTAAGACCAGGCTCAACAGAGATGAGCCTAGGGGTGGCATGACAGATTTGTGGGCAAAATCTACAGCCCAGCTGAAGTGCACTGAGGCCAATGCACATGGTATGGATAACAAAGAGGAGAAGCTGGAGACCACTGGGCAGAAGGAAAGTTGTGGTAGTCACCCTCACAGAAACATGGTGGTCTGGGGGCGGAGTGGTTGGGAAGCAGCCCAGCAGAAAAGGACTTAGGGGTGTTTGTTAACAGCCATCTTGTGCCCAGGGGGCAAAGAAGATCAATGGCATCTTGTACTGTATCAAGAATGGTGTGGCCAGCAGGACCAGAGCTGTGATTGTCCTGCTGTACTTGGCACTGGTGAGGCTGCACCTAAGTCCTGTGCTCAGTTCTGGGCCCCTCGCTGCAACAAAAACATTGAAAAAAACATTGAACAGCTGTAGTATGTTCAGAAAAGGGCAATGAAGCTGATGAAGGGTCTAGAGAGTAAGTCCTGTGAGGAGCAGCTGAGGAAGCTTGGGATGTTTAGCCTGGAGGAATGGAGGCTCAGGAGAGACCTTTTTGCACTCTGAAAGAAGGTTGTAGGCAGGTGGTGGTCACCCTCTCCTTCCCTGCAATCAGTGTCAGGATGAGAGGACATAGCTTCAAGCTGTGTCAGAGGGGATTCAGGTTGGATATCAGGAGGAATTTCTTCATGGAAATCATTGTTAAATATTAGAGTGGAGTGCCGAGGGGGGTGGTGGAGTCGCCATGCCTGGAATTCCTCAAAAAACAACTGGATGTAGAACTTAATTCTGTGGCCTAATTGACAAGTTAGTGATCAAAGTATGGACTCTATCTCAGACGTCTTTTCAAACATAAATGATTCTGTGTAAACAACATTTATTGTCACTCTGTTAATTGCTGCATAAAGCTCTAGAGGTCGTGCAATACAAGGTTGGTTCCTAGTACCTCCAAATACTGCCTGTTCTATTTGGTTTAGGATTTTTTAGTGTACTCCCTCAATTTATCAGAGCACATCTGAGCAAAGGTTTAAAACTGTTATCCTAATTTCAGATTATGATGTTTTATTCCTACTGAAATAGTTAGATTTCTGCCGTTTGAGTCCTGTTCTGTAAACACTAATAATGAACTTTCTGAATATTAGACACTTCAAATTACACACATAGTCACACACATAATATAATGTGTGGGAAAGATGAGGTAATTTTTTCCATATCCTCATTTATGGCAAATGCTATGACCAAATATTAAAAGATTGTTGCATATACAATCTGTGTACATTACAAACATTAAACAATGATTTAGTTGTGCTTTCCCTATACTAAGATTACTTCTCAAATTCATATATGATAAAGACACAACAATGACAGATTTATGAAAAACAAGAGATGTGTTTAAACCCGAGAAGTTGCATTTTTATTTTAAAATAAATTAAAACAATACATTTATCATATGCACAGATGAGTCCAGTCTATGCACACAACAATCATTTGCTATTTAATTTTCCTGGGCTGGATTGCTTCATATCTTGATCTGATGAGCCATTTCAGCTATCTTTCCTACCCCCATATGCTTGACATTTTGTTCATTAGGATTGGCTTTCCTGATCGTTGCAGTACAAGATAAACTGTAATATTAAGAGGAAATGATGGTGTCACCTCTCCATAATTGAATCTGGAAGATGTATCTGCTGTTCTTTAAAATGACATATTCAGGAAGCCAAATAATCAACCTCAAGGGAAGAGTGTTTTGTGTCTGAGAGATTCAGGTCGCCTAATACTTCACCAGTGGTTTTTGCAGAAAATGTGAAGCTTTTGTCAAAAGAAGCTGGCTCACCTGATAAATAATCATGTCATATAGAAATATATGTTTTTGCTAAAAATGCTTTAAAAATAAGGTTTAAGGTACTAATTCAGAGAGAATAGGATATAGAATGGTCTATTCATCACTCTCTGTTGTCTTGCAAAGGCTGTGTTCCAGGACTGAACTTCAAGTGCTCTTTTCTCTTGCTTTATTTTTCCATTCAAAGAGATAAGACCATAAAAAAAAAAAAAAGATACCTGAAATCGGTACTTAGAAAAGAAGTTCTTATGTAAAAAATACACTGTTTGTTATTTTTTCCCAAATGAAGATAAAACATACAGTTATTTTAGCATGCATTTTTTTCCATACAGAAAGATCAAGGACATCCAGAAAGGATTATTTCTATTCCAAATTCTCCAGCCTTGAAAAAGTATGATGATGTTGCCAACTACAATAACTAGTGAGAGATGTGAAACAAAGTCTTCACAGACCTAGAAAGAGCAGTTATAATTTCTCCTAATTTCTATGTCAATACATGCAAAAACTCTAGTAGTTTGGGTTTTTTCAAAATCAGATTGTTATGCAAGAATATACAATTTTTAGCTATTGATATGTATTCTGAAATTATTTTTCTTTTGTTTGTAGCAAATTTAAAGCTTCAACAGCCTTAACTGTTTTTCATATTTCATGTTTCTTAAAATGTCCTTCCTTCAGAATTTCAAGTTCAATATTACCTGTATAAAGAAAGGAAATATGTGTGAAATATTTGTGAAATCTTTTTTGGCAAAACAAAGCATGAGAAAAAAAATTCTTCACAATCTATTTATAGATTAAAGCATGAAGAGATTATTCTGATCTCATGTTGCATCACTATTTTAAGTGGAGATATTCAGCAAGAACCTCAAAGAAGACTTACCAAAGTTTCCTCTGCCCCATCATCTATATCAATTAATGGAGATGTTAATGGAGATCAGGACTGAACCCAGCACTGATCCCTGGAGTACACTGTTAGTCACTGGCCTCCAGCTAGTGTTTGAGCCATTGATTGCCTCTGGGCCCAGGCATTCAGCTCATGTTTTAACTCACCCCACTGTTCATCTAGCCCAGATTCCAACAGCTTGTCTATGGGGATTTTATGTGAGACAGTGTCTTAAGCCTCATTAAAGCCCAGACAGACAACCTTCATCACTCTTCCCTCAAGCACCAAGCTAATTATTTCATCATATGGGTTTATCAAGGTAGTAAAACATGATGCACCCCTTGGTGAACCCAATCTGATTTTCCTGTACTTACTTGACTGGAAGTGTTTTCCAGAACTAGACCTGAATCCAGATTTATAGCAGGACTATTTAGAAGAAAATAGCTAATGCTGTCATTTTAATGAATATCAGTTAAAAACCTCCTAATTTTGTCTTGTATTGTAAAAACATGCAACCCCTCGGCCAAAGGGAAGAATGCTGCAGGTGACTCCACTGATATCAGATGGCTAATTAATTACTTTATTAAACTGTATTATTCTATGCTGTATTACACTACATCTAAACTGAAAGTGCACAAGCACTCAACTCAACAAAATGTCGTGACTGTCTGCTGACCTACAGCTTGTATGCACACTTGGCCCTGATAGGCCAGGGAAACAAAACACCATAAATACCCATGACCTTGGGTAAACAATCTCCATATTGCAATCTACTTTGGCTCAACACAGGCGTAGAAAAGGAGATAAGAATTATTTTTATCATTCTTTTCTCTGTTTCTCTCAGGTTCAGAGAATGTGAATCTCACAGTTTTGGACTCCAAGAGTGGTGTATTGATTTAAGAAATCCAAATGTTCTCTATATCAGTTTCTTCATCCATGGCATGTAGCTAGATAACAATGCATGCAGATACATATGGCTTCACTGATGACTCAATTTACAACAAAAGTGAAAAAAATCTTTCCCACAACATGAGCATTTTAATGCCATTCTATTGACAGCAAGTCACTTAGAATGCAGCTGATTTTGAATTCGCCATTTGCTTCTCTGTTGGATAACTTCATGTTCAATACTCCTTCTGGCTCCAAAAATGCAAAGGTGTTCTTAAATCAAATAATAAATTTTGAATATTTTGAAATTCAGACAAAATAGTATTAAAACATTTTTCATTCCATACTTTTAACTAATGAGCTTTCAAACATCAAAGTGGAAGGATTTATCTTTCTCATAATACCTAAGCATGGAGGCAATGAATCATCTGAAAGGAGGAATTCTTTGCAGAGCTGTTTTCCTACAAAATTTAAAAGCTATTTCTAGTACAATTATTTTAAGACACAATTTGCAAGTTTTACTGCATATTTTACACTTTTACTGTGTTTCATGCCTAAAGACTTTGAAGACTGGTGAAATATGTTGCCTATACCATGTTTCATCACCACCTTTGTTATCCTTCCAGTCTTTTCTTGTAAAAGAAAGACAGTACATGATCTTAATTTAAAAGATATTGTTAATGACAATAAAGTGCAAAAAGTGAAAAAGATTCACTCTTTCCACAATCAAAAATGTATTTTTTTTTCCTATATGTGTTTTATACATTGAGCAAGAAGAAGTGAAGGAAATGTCTTCACCCACTTTAGTAGATCATAAAAATGTCTGGAATAATGATAAAATAAATTGCTTTGGCATGTGTTTTAAAAAGCTAGTCCTATGATTGTGAATGTGGTCTCCTATAAAAAATAATTTTCTGTTTTGTCATAAAGAGTATGATAGTTCCTTAATATCTATTCACACCTTTGCCTTTCTGATGCAATTAACATAATGTGCTTGCAGAATTTTCAAATAAGCATGTTAGAGAGGAAAGATATGCTAAATAAGCACTTTCTGAAGGGGACTTTATCCCATATTTTTTCCAAGTGTTCCAAGTATCTTTTTTTTTCTGAAAATTATTGACTGTTGTTGACATCAAGGCATCACAAGATATGTGCCGGTGCAGTGATTAGTGGCACTGATCTTTAATCTTAAATTCTTAGGAATGTCATAGCAAAGCTGGAAGGTGTGATGTGCTAGGCTTTTTTTCATTTCCATGAAATACAAACTCTCTCTGTGTATACTGCATTTCTTCACAGATTAGAATCACAGTTTTCACAGGTTTTTTTAGTCTCACACAACCTAATTTGATGATATTTCTGTTTAAAGAATGGATCTTTTAGCATCTTTTACAGAACTTGTTGAAAATTTAAAAGAAAAAAAAATCAGTCAAACAAGAAAACCAAACAAATCAAGGACCATATATAATAAAATGTTTTTCCTAAACCAGTAGATATGAAATAAAGTAATTATTATGATACAATAATAAATAATGCATGATGTGTCAAGGAAGTAAAACTAAGAAAACCCAAATACTGCCAGCTTGTTAAATATATGTGTAGAGCTTATTGGAAATATATGACTAACTCTGAAACCTTCTGCAATGGGTTGACATTTTCTGGCTGGCAGATCCCTACCAAGCCACTCTCTCACTTCTCTTCCTGAAGTGTGCAGAAGAAGAAAATAAAATTGAAATGCTTGTGCATCAAGAAAAAGACAGGAAAATTCTCTACCACTTACTGTCACGGGCAAAAGAGACTCAGCTAAAAGAAAAACTATTTAATTTACCATCTTTTAAAGTGCATTTGGACAATGAACCAAAAAAAACCAAAAAAACCTCTAACAAAAAGAAAAAACAAAAAATCCCACCAAAACAAAACAAAAAAAAAAAACCCACCAAAAGTCAAAAAACCAAGCTAAAGAAAACAAAACAAAACAAAAAATCTTCCACTCCTTTTCTAGGTTTGGTTTCACAATGGCAGCACTTATTTAAGAGATCACTCCAAAGAGCATAAGAATTACTTTGGAAATAAAGAATTGTGTCTTTGTTTTAGGTATATATAGTCATATATTTGCTTTTCTAAAACATTGTTTCTTTACTTGCCAGAAAATAAACATTATCATTGCAGGAAATCTATTTTAAATCAGTATTTCATAGCTGGTATTCTGGGAAGAGTATAGGAAGGCTGCCCAGTTGGGAGCAGCAAAGTCCCTAACTGCATAAGAGAAAATCAGATTTGTGACCACCTGAGGACCATACATAAGTGTATGTAACCAGACATTCCAGAATGCTGAGAGAATTGGCTTATGTAGTTGCCAAGGTCAACTGTGCTAAGGTCAATTGCCAAGGTCAAATATCACATCTGTGATATTTGAACAGTCATAGAAGACAGATTAAGTCCCTGATGACTGGAGAAAAGGAAATATTGCACACATTCTTAGAAATGGGTAGAAAGTACAAAGACTTGGCACTTGGCCTCATACTATGCTATGATATACTGTCCTATCCTATCCTATCCTATCCTATCCTATCCTATCCACCTATCACTATACTATACGATACTATACTATACTAACATACTATCCTATACTATACTATACTATACTATACTATACTATACTATACTATACTATACTATACTATACTACACTACACTACACTACACTATGCTATTGGCCTTGCCCCACCAATCCTGCCTGTCCAGATCACTCGGTAGAGCCTTTCTGCCCTTCAGCAGATCCACACTCCTGGCCTACTTGGTTTCATCTGCCAACTGTCTGATGGCACACTTCATCTCCTAGTCCAGGTCACTGATAGGGATATAAAACAGGACCAGTCCCAATACTGCAGAGCACCCCTTGTACCTGGTCAGCAGCTGGATTTAACTCCATTCACTACCACACTCTGGGCCTGGCCATCCAGCCACTTTTTTACCCAAACAGGAATACTTCCATCCAATCCTTGAGCAGCCAGTATCCCCAGGAGAATGCTATGGGAAATGGTGTCAAAAGTTTTACTGAAAACTGGGTAAACAACATCCACAGCCTTTCCCTTATCACCCACATGGGTGGCCTTTTCACAGAAGGAGATCAGGTCAGTCAAACAAGACCTGCCTTTCTCAAACCCATGTTGATTGGGCCTGTGTTATGATCCAACTAGGGAGTAATGTCTCTGCTGGAATTAAGATGCAAATGAGACCATACACCAAAGTGAAAAATATGGATTGTACTTAAGCATATAAGGGAGGCAGAGATATAACGAGATAGAAAAGGGAAATGGAGAGAGACATCAAGCTGAAGATAGTCACCACCCTTTAATACAGCAGTATCCAGCTGGTCTTTTTTCACCCCAGCAATGGTGGGGCTACCGGAGCTTTTTTGGGGGGGGTATCATCTTTATACTGTCCAAATTCCAGATATCCACAGGACATAGATGATGTTCCCACAATTTGATGTGATATGTGTATGAGCAGTAGCTTTCATTCCTACTTTGCTACAGTGAGAATTTTTGTCTAGATACATTAACCACAGCGTGCTAACCAGACCTTTCTTCCATCATGCCTGGAATCAGCACTTTCCAATTGCAAATTCCTGCCTTCTGAGCTTATTTCAAATTTCTACTCTGGTGGTTTATTTTATGGTAAGTTCCTTCTGTGGCTTTGACAGTGTTTTGATGCAGGTATCTGTGCTCTTTTAGCCTGATTTCCTGTTTGTCCTGTGATGGAACTAAACTGATCTGCTCCATAGCCTTCCACAGAACTGAAGTCAGCCTGACACCCCTGTAGCTCCCCAGATCCTCCTTACAGCCCTTCCTGTAAAATCCACCTTGCAGACAATGACTAAAAGCTGCTAAATGTAAATGTCAGTAGTAAGTGTCATTTTCTGCTGGAGTAATAACAAGTAGTACTCACTTTCTGTAGTAGGGAATCACTCATTCCTCACCTCATTTACTTCCTAAGTGCCTACACCAAAGCAGGAACTTCTAGGGACACACTCTATATCCTTGTTAACAACATGAGCTCACAATATATATCCAGATGGGGTGGAAAATAATGTGTAAGAATCTTAATTCATCCACTTGGGGTCTGTGAAGAACAAGTTCCCCACATCTCATATTTTGAGGAAGAAATTACTTGGTTTATATCTGGCGTAATAAACTCTCAAAATCTTTTTACCTGGCTGCACCCTTAG
This sequence comes from Serinus canaria, assembly GCF_022539315.1. NCBI lineage: Eukaryota > Metazoa > Chordata > Aves > Passeriformes > Fringillidae > Serinus > Serinus canaria. The sequence goes on from NC_066313.1 coordinate 57,317,275, forward strand.
CTTTGATCTTCATGAGGTAATGCTTTTAAATTTAATTTTTTATCTTCATTTAAACATTCTTGTAGTGTATAGATAATTTAAGGGTCTAAAAAGTTCATTTGTGTTTTAATAATCCATGATACTTCTTGGCATCTCTGTATCAAGATCATGCTGTGAAATCTTAATTCTTATGTTATTATGAAAAACTTGTTTTCTTCACTTAAAAAATTCATTCAGTTTCTTCATAAATGTTTTTTGCTTTAATCACTGAAAGATCCCCAGGCAGATTATATCAAATTACCTTACTGTTCTCACTAACAAAGGCAAAAAAAACAACTAAAATGGCACACTATCTATTTATATTCTCTCCTATGGAAAAACATTTAACACCTTCAAAACAGAATTAAAGGAAAAAGGAATGGAGAGAATGATGTTAGAAAAATATGCACACTAAATCTACATTACACAAAGTTGAATAATATAAAGTTAGTATCTGATGCATTTTAAGAAGTGTTCTGCCAAGCCTTCAGATGAACTGTGCTGAATTTGTGTGCTATTGAATGCATCAGATATTAAGAACAGTTTGAAGCACACAAACGAATTGAGAAAAAAAGTAGTATCCAGCACTCAAGAAAATATTTTATCAATCAAATTTGTAGGTTGACTTCTTATCAGAAACATACATATCATTCTACATGATCTTAAAGTCAAGTTGTGCAAAATAAAAATAAAAATAAAAATATAATAAAAAATATTAAAAGATCAGTCAGCAAATATTTTGATAGATAAAGAAGTTAGGAAAGGAAGTGACATATGAATTTCCTCTGGCTACAAGTGAGTTCCCCATAAAAATTCTTCTAAGCAGTTACATTACTATAGGAAGTGATCTAAATTCACAAGGTCTAAAATCACTATCTTAAGTCAAAAGCAAGTTTGGTATGCTCATTTTTGTTTCTTCACTAAATAAACATTTTAAAGGTCATGAAAGGCTGAGATTTTACTTCTTAAGTCATGCTTTAGGAGGCAAGAGCAATTTTTCATTAGTTCTATTGTACTTGCAGTGTAATGTTTTTGTTATAATAGCAAGAAATAAATAAAAGATAAAGTTGCAACATTAGCATTCAGACAAAAAAAATAAAGGGCAGTATCTGAAAAAGCTTTACTTATCTGCATCTGAAAAGGTTTTTTACTGATGAAAAATCTGAAAGGAATATTTGCCATTTTTATTAGTCAGACTCTATGTATGGAGATTTATTTTAATTTATTATTTGTATCTTGAGGAGACCACCCAAGCTTGATCAGGGACTAACATGTCCTTGCCATAAGAATAGCATAATTAATTATAAGGAAGATAGTACTTATCAAAAATTTTACAATTGAACAAAATGAATAAAACAACTGAAAATAGGAAAGGAAAAAATAAAAGAGCAAGACGAAAAGCATATCTTGCCCTGGTAAGAGTCCTAAGTATATTAGAATATGAATACTCAGTTTCACTGATATTGAAACTGTAAATTTGAATTGGGATTATTCTCAATTGATAGCACCACTAGAAGAGATATTGAAGCTAGTTAGGGATCTAAAAAACTAGCAAGACTCTGCTAATCAAGGTCTTGCTCATAATCAGCAGAACAAGAGGGGTCATCAGCTTTGAGGGCTGAGTCATGCCATCTCTGAATTTCTTTTTCCTGCCTTTTTTTTTCCTCATAAACCACATAATGAATTTGGGTGATTAGTTTTCTTTTTAAGGTTTTAACTTTTAAATAGCTATTGATAAAGGCAAGATCCTTTCCATTTGTTGATTAATTATCCTCTAACTGGCTAATTTACTGGTGCTGTCATGGCATTAGATCTATTTGAACCATAGAATTTCAAAACCATAGAAGAAATTGGTCTCTAGAGGCCAATAGGATCCAGTTTGACTGTAATCCAAATTTTGCCCTGTGATCAATATCACAGTACTGATATCCTATTTTATTTGTTTTCTATTGCATCTTGTATTTTTAGATTTTAATAAGGGGTGGGGCGGTTCACTTTTACTGTTGTTGGTAGTGGGTGCAGGTGTCTGGGTGTTTGTAGTAGGGGGCTGCAGAGGTGGCCTTTGTGAGAGATGGCTGGAGCTGTCCCATGCTGCACACAGCCAGCTCCAGGCAGCTCCAGCAAACCCACTGCAGGGTACAGCTGAGCCCCACAGCTCCTAGCCAAGGTGGTGGCACCTCAGAGAAAGGGGAAAACACTGTAAGGCAGTGAGGGGTGGGGAGAAACATGTGAGAAAGAGCCCTGTGGACACCAAGGTCAGACAAGAAGGAGGAGAAAGTGCTCCAAAGACTGTAGCAGACGTTCCTCTGCAGCCTCTGGAAGGGACCAAGCAGAGCAGTTATTCCCCTGCAGACCATGGAGTATCCCATGCTGGGGCTGTTGGACATTTTCTGAAGGACTGCTGCCTGTGGGCAGGATCCATACAGGAGCAAGCAAAACATGCGAAGACGAAGGAGCAGCAGACTGCTGCTGAACCCAGTCCCCACTCCCCACTCCCCATCCTGCCAGCACTGCCCATAGGGAAGGAGGTGGAAGGGTTGGGAAAGAAATAGTGAAGCTAGGCCTGGAAAAGGGGTAGGGGAAAGGTGTTGTTTTACTTTTTTCTTTGTTTCTCACAGTCCTATAGTTCTAATTGGCAATAAATTTTCACCAAGTCAGTTTTTGTGATGACACATCCATGTTGCCTTTGTGGAAGGCAAACTCCCTCTGTTTAACTAAATCCATTACTTTTTAACATTTTCTTTTAATATTTTCTATTCAGTTAAGAATGTGGAGTGAGGAACATCTGGGTAGTCCTTAGGAATCCAGTCAATGTTAATTCAACACAATGCTAAAAAGAGACAGAAAATAAGGACTACCAAAACATTTATAGTTCAGTTCACTTTTCTTTCTTGCCTTTTTTTTTTCTTGAGGATCTAACCTAAAGAAAGCAAGATAGATAAAATAAACTGAGCAATAGAATTAATTTTTGTGCTAACATGAAAAATAGAAAAGAAATTACCTAGAAGTGTATATGCAGTGTGAGCTTTCAAAGCTTCTGTTAAGGCACTGAGTCTAAATTAATTTACTTGTAACCTTGGACAAACTTTGATTTTTACTGCAAGTTTTCTCACCGGTTCACTCTTTGAAGCTATACTGTTATTTAAGTATGTTTGCAATGTTCTTTGAAATAAGTAACTTTTATAGACCTTACTAGACAGAATGAAACACAATACTGCATAATATTACATGGGTATACTTTATTACAACCCACCCCTCAAAGTACAGAATCAGTATTGTGTTCTCTGAGAAATACTTCAAGGTAATGTAAAGTTCAAACTAGGTTGTAACTTACAGGCTGGCAAGTTCATAAGTTTGCTAGCTGTAAATGCCATGCTGTTTAACCATGATATATCTTTAACAAAGTTATTTTCCTCCAAAGGTCCAAGGATTTTGTAGATTTGTTTGCTATATCTACTGTGCTTTTTAGGAGAATTAAGAGAAGAAAAAGAATAAACAAGAAATTCACCTGGCTGCATTCCTGATATCTGCATTTGCAAAAACAAGTGAATAAGAAAAATTGTGTATATCACCAGTACATATAAAATCTAAATATCATCTGCCTCAGTATTCTTCACAACATTTGGACTAACTAAATGTGATATCAAGGATTCAGCATGTGTGCAATTTAATTTAATAAGGACTTAGATCTAAACTGTTGTTCTGAGAAATCTCAAAAAATACTTCCTCAGAAACGTACATGACTAACTTCAGCACCATGTAAGCTCCTTGTTGGCAGTTACAGTGTACAAATTTAGAAAAGTACATTTTAAGAAGGACAGTTGTTTTTATTTAGGCTCATAAATCGCTCAATTTGATGGATTGATCAAAGTGTTTTAAAATGTGAAATTTCTCTTAGAACTAAGTACAATGCAGAGATAAGAGAAATGTAAATTCAGTAATTTAAAGGTCAAACCCATTATACAGCAGAAATCTGAATGTCAAATCTACCTTTTCCTCAAGTTTTTCCTATCTTTTTCCTCCTAATTGTGTTTGTCCAGTCTTTCACTCTGGCCTTTTTGTTTATTGCAATATGACTTCTCCATGGTTTGTTACTTTTCCATCTTCTATCACTTTTTTGCAGTATCAGAAGGACAATAAGACCGCTCTTTTTCAGTTTATTGTTCTTCCCCTCATGTTTTCCCTGTTTCTTGCAGGAAATAGAAGTACTGCCTAAACAGAATACAGTCAAGTATTTCTTTGCCTTTCCTAGGGTCATATAAGGTATTTTTCATTTTTAGTCTCTGCTCTCATTAGTACATATATTAAGTAGCTTATGTCCTCATTTGCTCTTTTAAATGTTTCGTACATATCCTTATTTTTCAATATACTTTCCCATTGTTTCAGATTTTTTTATTTTCCTTAACTTTTCTTGACTGAGAAAAGAAATATTCCAAGTCCTGCAGGTGAGACAGACTAACTTGCACGAGTACAAACTAAGGATGGATATCCCTGTGCTGTGAGTCAGACATAAGTCAGCAATGCTTCCTTCTGGTGGTAATATACAGTGGTATATTATCTCTGAAAAAGGATTATATTACAGATCAAGCAAATGTCTGAACACAGGAAAGGCCTTTCTTAAAGTGAGGTGACTGAAAACAGCTGTTTGTGGAATTTCCTTCCTTGCAGTTATTAAAAAGCCATCTGAACATGGTCTTGGTCACACACCCAGGAGCCTAGGTGGCTTTTTTAAAATAGGAGGTTAAACCTTGTGACCCTCCAGGAGTCCCTTCAAGCCTCAATAGTTTTGTGTTTCTATGGTCTTAGTCTCAAAACCAGGGCACTAAGAACTTTTCTAACTTTTCATGTGTAAAGCAGTGGAAATTGGGGGAAAAAATGCAACTACTATTATTTGTAGTTGTTTGTGTTGATAAAAAAATATATTGGACTGGTTGAAGCTGGATGAGTTGGAGATACATTGCTGGTCACTCTAGAAGCTTGTAGCCAGATAAAAAAAATTAGAATGTGAAGGATGTTATGATTACCAAGGAACACAGGTGTATTTTAGAAAGAATGCACTGAACTGTCTAATTGTGATTTTGTACCTGAAAAAAACAAGATTACACTGTCAGATTTATGTGAGATTTACAAATACCTGTGGGAGGATGGCTTGTAAGAGAATAGAGATAGTGCTGAAGGCAGTCTTGCCCCTGAGGAGTTGCCACTGTACTAATTACCAAAAAGTAGGAACAGGCCTGCCATTAATAGGCCACAGCTGTGTCCAACAATGAAAGGTGTTATAAAAGAGTGGGTTAGCTCACTGAGAGGAGAGCTGGAATTTTTTGGCTGTGCACTGAGGAGGATGGGTCAGGTTGTGAAAGGGACAGTAAGGGTTAGTATGAGCTGTAAGGGATGGGAAGGAGCCATTAAGCCCTGTGGAAGAAAGAGAAAAAGAGTCAGTGTTGTGAGGAGCTGCCCATGGGAACTCACAGAGAGAAGGCATGAAAGGTTTATAGTAAGATAATAAACTGGTGCCAAGCACCGATGCCAACAATTGGTGGCCCGTATGGGGATGAGTCCTGACAAATACCTTCTCTCCGTTTCTGTATTTCTCAGCTTGGCTTTCAGTCATTTATTCTTCATTCAGGAAATCATTTCCTCCCAGGCCAAGAAAGGGTTGGATAATGACATACATGTCTTTCTTTCAATCTGACTTTTCTTTCTGAAATATTGAATGCAGTCCAAGTCAACCTACACACTGGGTTCAAATGAATGTCTGTAGAGTGTGGATAGTCAAGAGATGAGAAAACTGTGGGAAAACAAAGTTCAAAGCAAAAGCAAAGATTTGGTTGAATTTATGTTGGAAGTCATATGTATACCATGGTATACAACATGGACCTGGGTGGAAACACTTCCCAGTTCTCTTTTTGAAGACATTGATTAAAACTGCAAGTGCACTTTCTTTTTGAAAATGGCCTCTGAGAGCCATTGACAAGGAGCCTTTGGAAAGAAACTGTATTGCACCTGCCTGGATGATGAGAAAACGAAAACTGTAAGGCACAGAAAAAACTAAAAAACTTTTCCCACAGTATGAACACAAATCATGACCAAAACCCCCCCAAATAATATTAATTTTTTCATTTTAACTTGACACATTTCTTAAATAAACTAACAATCGCAATATCAAATATTGCTAAGGGATCCACAAACATGAAACCTGATGAGTGCCCTCTGTTTATTGACAGTATGACTCATCTCTCAATATCATTAACCTTTTTTCTCTGAACTCTGAAAATTTGGCGTCCTAAGGATTAGCTTCAGTAGTAGAAGTATCTTAACTCACAAATTTGCTGTTAGTTAAGCAGTTTTTTAACTAAGTGTTGTGTATCTTTCTCAGGATCTTCAGTGATGGCTCAATTGTGTCATGTTGAAACCATGAAGAGAATGGAATGTGACTTTTAATGTCTGGGAAAGTGAGGCAAGCTCTCTGTGTAGGTCTCACCTCACTGAAAATAATATTTATTGCGATTTATTTTTTTTAATGTGAAGGTTTTTTGTTACTTTCTTTTTTTTGAGAAGGATAATTTGTATTTTTCATATGGTTACTGCTAACTTAGCATATTACATTAATTAGTTCTATGTGTTTTGTGGGGTTGCTGGTTTGAGACAGGGACAACACACATCCCAATGTCCATGTGGCAACAGGGACCATTTATTCCTTTAGCCCCTCTTTATAAAAGGCATTTTGAAAAACCCGGTCTGGATAGCTCATTGGTCTGATCTTTTACACTGCCCAGATCCTGGACCAGTGAAGTGCCTGCAGCTTAGGATGGGATGTAACTGGTTGAGATTCCTGCCAGTCCACCCAGGGACTGGTTTTATGGAGCCAGCTGGGTTTCTAATTTATAGCCAAATTAATTGCCCAGTATGAGCCAGCTTGTACAGTAAAGTTAGTATACCTCTAAAGCATGGTCAGATCTCTATTTGAAGTCTTTTTTATCTCTCTACTTGCCTTTGTAAACTGGAGGATGCCTGCTGAATCACAAGGCAAAACAATTACATTTGTATTCTGTCCTCTCCTTCCTAGTATAAGCTCTCTTCCATTCCTGTGTTCAGAAAGGATGAGAAAGATGAGTAAAGGAGTTCAGACAAATAGTTAAATCTACCACTGAATAAAAAGTAAACCAAAAAATCTTATGTTAAAATTGTCATGTGTTCTAACATGTTGCATAAACATGTCTTTGAACTGGCTATATATTTGTTTTGGTTTTTCTTGTTGCTTCTTTATTCCAATTTATTCTCATTTGCCAGAGCCACACCATCCTGAAAATTGCTCTTGTCTGCCATCATTTTCTTGGCAAGACAGGTGTTCTTGCACTGTGTGCAGCAGAGCAAGAGATGCAATTCCTAGGAGAATTTGAAGTGACTAATTTCATGATATAAAAGGCAAAGGAAGAATTGCATCAAATGAAATAGTGACAAAATGAAGTTTTGTTTGCAAGTTAGAGTAGAAATATAATAGAATACATAACAGCCAAAGGTACATACTGAATTCACAAAGAAAAGCATTACCTTATGAGAAAATTATAGGCATTTGTATTCTCAGCTAGTAATGGTATTAATTGATATAATTAACAAGAAATTTAAGTAGGTGCCTTAGAAATTCTTTTTATTTCACATCTCTGTTCCTGTTCTTGTCATGTATTCTGTAAACTGCAAAGATATCCTTTCATGTAGCAGTTCAGACTGCACAAAAGGTTCAGAGTCCTGCTTTGCAAGTGATTGTCAAATATTTGTTAAAAATCTACTGATGTGCATTTTCTGGAATTAGGCAGCACACATAGAACTAAACCCTTGATGACATTCTGCATTTTTTTTCAAGCCAGTGTATTTTTAGTAAAGATTTGAAATTGAAATTTTTTCTTTGAACATTGTCTCCTTGATGTTTGTTGAATTCCTCAATGGCACAATTCCTCATCCCTTTCTATCAGTATATCACACAGCCCTTCTTAGTTGTTCATTGGCATTTGCCAACTTTCCCTTGGTTTGTCACTCCATTCTACTAGAAAAAAGCCAAAATGAAATCAGTATCTCATGGTAAACTAGGGATACCATGAAAGGGAGGGAGGATGCACTTCAAAAGGGCATGAAAAGATATGCAAGAAGCATGTATGAAACCATACATTCAGAATCACAATGTTCTGACACAATCTATGCTTCTATCATGCTGTCAAGCTCCTTAGACATTTAAAACAGACTAATATAGCTCTAAAATGTTATATAAAAAAGAAATAGTACTTCTAATATTATTTTCATAGAAGAAAATAGGAGTTTGAATGTAAAATACAAAGGCACAAGGTCACCTGTAGAAATTTTACTTCCTCATATGTCATCTTGCAGCCTAGCTTTTTGGGACAAGTTCTGCAAGCCATATTGATAAAAAATCTGTTTCTGAATATCCTGGCCAGGAGCTGTTGTCATAGGCATTTCCAAATTACTGTATCTACAAAGCAGTGAATTAATTGGGCATAATATATTTTTGGTACGTGACTTCATAAAATGTAGCATAATGTCATGAAACCTACCAGCCTGAACTTCACTGTTTGCAGAGGTGACAGTCTCATGGGAATATTTCAGGTCTGAATGCGTACAATTTGCCTTGAAAGTAAACTGCTGGCTCTTACCAATGCAGCTTGCTCTCTATCCCTCTTTTTCAGTAGCCAAGCCTGATAAGCTGAAATTTTTTTCCTTTTTTTTTTTTTTCTTTTTTTTTCATTTAGATAACACTTTCTTCAAAACTTAAGAAAGAAGCAATTAAGAATGTCCCATCAAAACTCTCAGCACCCATGTAAAAGATCTGGAAAAGAATTTGAAAAACCTGCAGTACAATTAATAACAGCTAGATTTCAAATACTAAAAGAGTATATGTATATATACCTTTGTGCATGTATATTTATATTTCATATACAGAGATTTGTAAATGTGTTTTTTCTCCTCTTTATGGACTTGCTGAAGTACTTAAGGCATAACAATTTTTATGAAACAAATGACTGTTGACAATGATTAAAGAAAGAATCTCATTTTTTTGAGAGCATAGTTTATAGTACTAAGAATTGCCCTTTCAAGATGGTGATCTCAACATCAACCCTGTAATTTGAAAACCAATTTTGCAACTGATGAGCTACTTCAGACAGTGAATCTATTACCACTGTACAGAATCAATGGTTTATTTAACTGAAGTAATAAATTTCACACTAGTTCTTCTGTAAAACTTCATATTACAAACGTCATTCCTGGGACAGATATTTGTATAGATGTTGACTCTAGAAAATGAATGTTTTCTTCAAATGGATTACCCATGTTAGGGACAAACTTTATTAAATTCTTTTTTTTAATTTATGGTTTAACCTGATTTTTATTCATTATATACAATTATATCAGAAAATTTATTTTGAAGAAACATGCTTGTTTTGAATACTTCCAGGAAATAACATTATCAAAGCAAATTGTTTTATCATCCCAATTTGAAATGTCAAATATTGCATTTTGAGGAAGCAAAAATGCATCACTTAATGATATTGTTTTACATTATTTTACATAGTAGGAAAATTTTATTCTATACATCCTATTTTTTACCATATTCTAATATTTAAGGATAAAATGTAAATCATTCATGTTTTAAGATTAGACAAATGTTGAAGTAATGACATTTTTCTAAAGAACAGTTATTTTGTTTTCCTACAAACTAAGTTGTATGCTTTCCTTCTTCTAAACTATAGCAATGCCATAACTTGAAAAGTGTCAAGGTGCATCATATTTTCTTTCATAGTTTGAATAGTAAGGAATGGGGTGTAACCACACACGTCAAAGTGATGACCTTTGCAAGAATAGAATAAGGGAGGAGGAGACACCAGCCCAGCAGTTTGCATAGGTAAACAATTTGATCTCTCTGCAGAGCGTGTTTTAGTCTAGGTTAGTAATAGTCTTATTAGGTCCACTTGCTATTCATTGCCAAGGTTTTTATGTGTCTCTTAACAAATTTTTTTTTGTTACACATTATAATAAACTATCTCAGAGGGCATGTACAGACATTTCAGTGAACAACAGAAGAAAACAAAAGCTAATGAGAGAGTAATAAGGGCTGGATTCATTTTTCACAGCAAAGGTAAGTGTTGATGCCTTGATCCCATGTGGCACATTTCCAATTCCCTCAATGGGAAATGAGTAATTTGTCTGCAAGGTATTGGAGAACAAGAAGCCAAAAGAAGCCTATATCTAAGAAGTACTGTAAAGAAAATAATAAAAATTTGAATTATTTAAAGACTGAGGGATTGTCAGGGCCAAAGAAGAAGAACAGCTGTTACAAAGTACTTGATGATTTTAGCTGTATGAAAACAGAAAATCTATCTTATAATTGTTACAAATGTAGAATGTGTAATGAATGTAGAAAGTGTGAATTGCATGAAGGGTGTAAATGCAGAATAATAGTCAGGGCATTTATTTTTCACAGTATCCACAGTTTTTGTGAGGTGAATTAGAGTTCTTCACAGTTATTAGAACAGCAGTGGCAATTAGTGCTTGTTTCTATATCTGCAACATCCAAAAGTTATAGTATATCCCCCTGGATGACAGTGTTGCTGGATTAGAAATTATAATGTCTTTTAAAAATGTAAAAATCTACTTTCTAAAGATCATCAAGACAAAGCATTCTTTGTTAAGCTTGTGATGTAAAAGAAACTCTGCAGGGAGCTTCCTACGGGCAGACTCTGCCATCTTTTTCTTTGTCCTGACAGCCACATAGAACTAAGTTGAGGTTGTTGAAAACTTTTTGTGGGTAAAACAAATTTTTTGTATTGTTTTGTTATCAATATTGCTGTTGTTACTGCGCATTTCTTACCTCAATGCTTTTAGGCTTCAGTAAATCGCTAGCTCAACCCATAGTCTCTCCTTTTGTCTCTCTGTTATCAAAAGGGGTGGGAGTGGCCTCTTTGGAGTTAAAATTTCCAGCTGGTGTTAAAACCACCACAATGTGTAACTGCTAAAGGACTCAGGCATTTAAAAAATAAAAAGTAGAGTGTCTGTTCCTTCTAAATTAAAAATTTTTGTCACAGTTACGAACAGGCGGAGAGAGAGAAGAAATAGAATGACACATTTGATGAAATGGTATATTGGAATCAGGATGAACCATCCAACCTACTTATTTTAGACCTCCTATTTATTTTAGACCTGCTCTAGGAATTGTGCTTATTCACTGAATATATATGCTGCCCATTATTTATTATTTAAAAACAAGCTTAGAGATTCAATCGTATACAGAATATTATACATAAGTTTAAAACCCTTTCCAAAGGCTATTTTTTCAGGTAATACCTGTGGGCACATTGTCATTATTACTAAAAAGACATTGAAATATGAGACATTTTCATTTTTAACTGTGGGTATCCAAAGGAAGGATCCTTTCCAGTTTGTGTTGCAAGCAAAAATCCATTTGATCCCTCAGGAGGCCAAAGAAGAGGAAAGAGAGGAAAAGAGAATGGACCAAATTACTGGCTGTTAGAGTGGGTATATTAGGGAAGATGGAAATTGTTTATAGTTGGGAAAAAAGAGAAAAGCTCAGGTTTTCAAATGCTAAGTCTTGACAATCAAAAGGGCAACCCAGGTAATGTATCAGGAAATAGGGTATGAAAATTAAATCAAGGCTGAGGAAAAAGATTTGTGAGTCCTCATGGTAGATGACATATAACTTAATATGGTGATAAGACAGGGAGAACTATAAATGAATCTCTGGAGGACAAAATCTTCATAAAAGAGAGACAAGTGGAAAACAATAGCCAAAGGATATTTTGAAGGAGAAGCTGGAAAGGATGGGGGGAAATCCACAAGAAAATAGGGAAACAGAAGCTAATTAATGTTTTCACTGCTTTGATAAGATTCTTTTGTTGGCTAGTATATTTGAATGAAATCTGGTTTTAACAGCCTGGAATTCACAGGTTTACCAAGTTAATGAGTGTGATATTAACATAAATCTGGACAAGAAAAACTGTTGTGAGGGAATGTTGAGTTGGCAAGATGGGAATGGACTGCTATTTATCTCTAAAGATAATTAAGTTTGTAAAATCTTTTTTGCCTTTTTTTTTGTTTTGTTTTTTTGTTTTTTTGTTTTAACATACATAGCAATGGACTCATTGATATCTCATTTTTCGGCTGCCATGTGCTGACCAATGCTACATGGATTCACTTTTGTTATGTGCTCTGCCAGATATTAAGTGGTTGCTCCTATTTTATGCACTTGTGGTTTGGAAATGAATTGATAGCATGGAGATTAAACAGACTTGGCTGCTGAAGCACACTCAGTCACAGATAGATTTGATGTGTACATGACCCCTCTGCTTCACATTGCTCATGGAGAAGATACACTTGGCTGAAATTCCCACAGTGCCTGGCAATTGAATGTTGCTGGCACTGTGGCAATCACTTTATCATTAACAGGTTAGTTGTAGGGAGCTATTTAAGTATAAACAGAATTTAACTGGGCCCAGCCCTCTGCCAAAATACAGCAGTGGCCTGTCTCATGCTACATGGCATATCTGCCAAGGGCAGGGCTCTGTTCTGGTATGGTATCGATCATTTGTCTTCATGTCTCTCTCCTATTCAGCTTTTTTATATCTTCCTATTTACAATACCCATTGTCTACAACTGAGGTTTTATCCCTGAGTAAGAAAAATAGAGACTGACCTGAGGTACTAGTAGAACACAGAAATAAATCAGTAACAGTGTAGTCACTGTAGGATCCAGAGGACAGCTACAAAGATCAGAGGGCTGGAGCACTTCTCCTGTGCAATTAGGCTGAGTTGGATCTGGTCAGCCTAAAGAAGAAAAGGGTCTGGGGAGCCATCATTGTGGTATTTCAGTACTTCAGAAAGAAAGTTGAAGAGGGCCTATAAGAAAGATGGGGACAAATTTTATCAGGGAATGTTGTAATAGGAGAATGGTTTAAATTAAAAGAATAACTACTTAGATTAGATATAAGGATTTTTTTTTTTCTTTTTTTTTTTACAATGAGAAGGGTATAACACTAGCACATGTTTCCCAAAGAGGTGGTAGATGTCCCATCCCTGGAAACTTTCAAAATCAGGTAGGATGCACCTCTGAGTGACCTGATGTAGTTAAAGATATCCCTGCTCATTGCAGGAGAAGGGATTACTTGATGACCTTTATAATCCAAACTAGTCTATGAGAGTTTTCTTCAATGCTGGAGTTCATGCAGGCATCTAATTTTACAGTGTAATTCAGTGTATTCTGCTCTGTCATTGATTGTTGTCTTTATCCTTATTTCGTTACTGGATTGCCCGAAACATAAGGTCAAACCAAACATCTTAGAAAATGGCACATGAGGAGGTGGTTTCTTCCCTGTTAATACAAGAATATTAGATTTCTCCCATTAAATTTTATTAGAGTTTTACCAAGGATACTGGTTTACCATTAATCACTGACTGAAGTTGAAACTGCCTGAAACAAAACTTGTATTTAAAGAATATTTCTTATGGCTTTGAAAATTTTCAAATCTGACAAGAAATAGAGGAGCATGCACCTTCAAGTGCTTACAGAGCTTCAGCAAACAAGGAAGAAAATAGTCAAGGTACAGTTTTTGATAAAGATAGCTTGGTCTTTTGATATGATTTGGATCAATTCTCATAAAGGCCAAAATGACTTTTCAATTCCTGGAAGAGCCTTGAAGAGCTCAGATTTACATCCTGCTAGTAAGGAAATACTAACTGTTTATTGTTTGTTCTTCAATTCACTTACAAAGAATTCTGAATAAAGGGAAATTTAGAATTCCATAAAACTTTACAGTGATGCCCCCTTTAAATATTCAAGTTATATGTGTAGAATCCCAAGCTTCTAATATAATTAAAATAGTAGAGAAACTTCTATACTTGGTGATGTAGTACATCCCTTTGTGGTTCTTCCTTTCTATCAACAGTAAAGAAACCTGGATATTTCCACTCCTCACTTAGATATAATAGGTTGAAACCGAACTGTAAGGGTATGATTTTTGAATTCAATAGGTTAATTTTCTTTATTTTTAAACTCAATTTAGATTTTAGAGGAAAGTTTAGAGAGGTAGTGATGATTTTGTATGTGTCTATATCTATATATTCTTTAAAGCAAAAAGATGTACCTTTCCTGTCAAAGGTTTGCAATGACATATTTCTGTCTTCTCTCCTTACAGTTTTTAAGCTCTGATCTTATGGATTCTTAGCAGTTCCTTTGTTTCAATTATATTTCTGCTTAAATCAGCATGAGCACTTAGACTAGCAAAGAATATGCTTCGAAAACTCACACCCAAAGTCACACCTAAATTTAAAGCTCTGTAAGAAAACCATTATTAAGAGAGCTTATGAAAAAAAAAAAAAAAAAAAACGAAAAACCTAAAAATTACTGCTGAGGAGACTTATAAAGATCATGCTGAGTGGTAGGTCAAAAAGCCCAGCCCATTGACAGCTGCTGGAGTTAGGAAATTCACTTATCCTGGTAGGGCAGCTCCTTCTCTTTACTTACCCCTTTTGACACTTTTCTTTTATGTCATTTGGACATATTCAGTAAGGTGACACAAGGGGCAGACTTTTCCTGTGCTTAACTGAATGCAGTGGAGGTGTGGGGACTTGTTACTGCTTAATAGGTTACTTGTACTCAGCACCATCTAGAGCAAAGTGCAGGGTGAGAAGGGAGTCATACTGCCCCAGGTAAGTTCTGTTTAGAATACTTGACTTCACTGGTAAGCCACTGCAAACACCTGGTATCCAACTGAATCCAGGTGAGAATCCATGTAAAGAATCAATAGCCTAAAGGCCAGGAACTCATGTTCAAATACTGACAAAACTTGCCCATTGTAAGTTTTTAGGAGATAAAGAAGAGTAATCTAAGCTCTGAATACATCTGACTATTTACTGTAGGCAGGGTAAAAATGAGCATATATATTCATGCAAGCATAATTGATATAAAACTTTGTAGGAAGACTAATCCAAGGTTAAGATAGAGACATCATGTATTCATGTCTCTCCTTTGAATTCAATGGAGATAGTGAGATTAACTGTGTAATGTGCTAAGGAAGCCTAATATAGTTATATAATTTAATAGCTCATAATCATTGACCTGAATGTGCTTTCAGTAAGCTCCTATTTTCATGTTGCTACTGATTTTGTCCAAGTTCTCACAGTTTCCTATGTGGCTGCACAACTTCTATGTTTACTGGACCACAACCTGTTAAGAGACTGGGTTTGCTTTCACCTGTGTCACTACTTAAAAGTTTTACAAAAACCCCAAACAAACAAAGTGTAAAAAAAAATTAAAAAAAAAAAAAAAAAAAAGAAGGGGAAAAAAAAAGAACTTTCCCAAATTGGGAGATAGACGTTATAGAAGTGAAATTTAGAGGCAGATTTTGCAGCTACAGAGCTGGCAGTGTGTCCTAGCTTTTGTGATATGCATCATCATCAACAGCATAGGACTTGGAAGGTGTATGTACCCTTCCCACATTATTTTAAAGCTGTATTATCAGTCCAGCTGTATTCAACAATTACAGTGTTAATTGAGCTCAAAGTGAACAAGCTCATCTACTGTTTCATTAAAGAATTAACTTTTCCAATTAAAGTTTAACTTTATTTAGTTCATTTATGTAGACATCGTCCTAAAGCAAATAGAAGAACAATTTTATCACCATTAGAGGTTTCTCAAGCATAATCATGATGAGCTTATACAGTGTCAGAGTTACTGAAATAAAACTATAAAAACAAAATTAATGTGATAGTCTTGAGGAAAAAAAATCATCAGTATAATGAGATAGTCAAGATACAAGTGTAGTTACTACAATGTGGTCTTTCAATAGTCATTGTCTAGGAAAGCCAGGTGCATATATATATATATATATATATATATATATATATAAATTTAATTTTGTTACATAGCAAAATGTAACAAAATGATACATTTTGTTACATTTGTGTGTCTTTGTGAAAAACACTGAGATCTGAGTTATTCTGCATTTATGCTGCTGATAATTTAAGAGTAAATATGGATAAACATTTTTGACTCATAATTTCCATAAAATCTTCACCTTTCCCAATTAAAGAGGAAATGACAGTGGTGCTAAATGTAGATCTCTGAGTAATAAGCCACAAAATGCAAACTGTGGGTCACAATTATTGCCTTGGGGTTATGTAAAAGCTTGCAAGGTTCTAAGCTATACCAAATAAAGGGTTTACTCAGTGAAAGGTGCTTTATCTTATTTATTTATCTTTGGCACATACGAGAGCATGAAATTTAGTAGACAGTGATGTATTTTGGAGAATCCAGGTGGGAACAGTGATCCTGAGCAGTTGCAGTAGGAATACTCTATTCTGCAATTCTTAGCTATCTATCTTTATATTGCCCCTTCACAATAACATCTGAATGTCACAGAACACTTAGCTGTAATATAATTTTTTTTTGTTTTAAATTACTTAGGCAAAATATGGCAGTTGGTTTTATGGAATTTTTATCTCCTATGACTTGATTTTGTGACTTAACTGGAAGTTCATCCTTCTTATGTAAGTATTTATAATTCAACATAAAGCATAAATGAGTTAGTTGAAAGTCAGGCTGTTTTTTCACACTGTAGAAAGGTTAAATAAAGTATTTTTGCAGCAAGTTCAAAAGCCATAAATTTGGATCTACTATAGATCTGTGAAAAGGGGCTCTCAACTTCATTAATGTAGGTTACCCCCAAATCCCTTCTTTAGTTGCCTAACATCTAACTTAGAAATAGAAATTACAACTGAATCTGAAGAGATGGAGATTGGAAAAATCTCCCATGTCTCCTGGTTTTTTTTTTTGTTTTGTTTTGTTTTGTTTGGTTTTTTTTGTTAAGTTTGTTTTCTTTTTCCCTTCTAAAAAACTTTGAAAATTCTTTCTAATTCTGAAAAAGTCTTTGTTTTTGCTAATACGTTCATATTTCTTTCAGATTCCCTCTCTGCTTCCATTTTTCATCCAGGTGTTCTGCATTTCAATACAAAGAAATCTTCAGATTTTCTAACACCCTTTTTGAAGTTCCAATAAAATCTGAATGTTTGAAAAGGTCTAGTATTTTCCCAGGGTGGCAATTCTTCCAGTTCCAGATCACAACATTAAAATTCACCTTTGTTTTGACAACTTGCCATGGTTTGACCTCAGCCAGCAGCTAAGAATACTGGCACTCGGTCAATTTCCCTGAGTGGGATAATGGAGAGAATCAGAAAAGTGAGAAAACTCATGGGCTGAGGTAAAAATCATCTTTGTTGTCCTGCACTGTATCTGCTCCAGGAGCTCCATGAGTCTCTTGTACTGAGGAGCCCAGAACTGGACACAGCATCCAGATGTGGCTTCACATGGGCAGATTAGAGGGATGGGACCACCTTCCTCAAGCTGCTGGCAATGCTCTTCTTCATGCACCACAGGAGATCTTTGTCCTTCTTGGCCCCCAGGGCACAATGCTGGTTCATAAACAGATTGTTGTCCACTGTGGCCACCAGTTCTTCATCACAGAGCTATTTTACAGCTTGTTGGTTCCCAGTCTGTACTGACAAACAAAGCAGGAATACAGAGCAAAACACTAAACCAGAACTAAATAATAAAAGGAGGATTATTTTTATTCTGGATATCTAAAATTTAGATATCTAAATCTGAACTATTGACCTGGACTTCATGTATCATATTGCATAAACAGTAAACATATCAGCCAGATCAGCAGAGCTTGTATCCACCTAGTTTTGTTTTCAACAGGCTATGATTTGTACCTTGAGAATACCTACTTCGTTTTAGTGAAAACAGATTATTTTAGGAAAATAATCTCAGTATTTGGAGTCATACATTTAGGTGACTAAGTGTTGTATGACCGCCTGAATGTGAAATTCACTCTGAGAATGGGTCAATGTCCTAGGATGAGTGGTTTTGTGTATATTAGTAATTCCTGCAGTGGACCTCTTTTCTTCTCTAAATCTTTCGTCAATAAGCCAAAACTAAATCCAAACAAACAAACAAATCAACAAAAACTGAAACAGAAACAAAATAACAGAAGTATAATAAGTAATTAACACTGAAAAACAAGTGAGAAATTTTGTGTGCAATCTCACATAATGAAAAATCCACCAATGTTTTCAAAGTTCAGTTGCTAAGACCCACATTAACTTGGAAAGTTTTAGAAATTTGTCTGATGCTCCTTAAACCTTAATGTTTGTTCATCATTTTTCTCTTGTAATTTTCAATACATGATAGAAGCTCCTTGTTTTGCAGTCCTGTTACCACATAGTCAAAAGAGAGAAGAAAAAATCTACAGATGTTATTCAGATCAGCTAAGCTTTAAAGTAATTTTCTAGATGAGCCCTTTTCTCTTTCTACTACCTGCAGAAAAAGTTAAGGAAACTACAGTCTCAGCTTATAGTGAGTCTCATGTCCTTTATAGGTGTATAGATGCATAGAAGTTAGGTTTAGGTGAGATAATCAGCCCCGAGTCTTTCTCTGGCCACTGTAGTGCCATGTGTCCCTCCTTTAATGGAATTAATCTTATACTAAAATAGGAAATCTAAAATGATTGGGAAAAATCAGTCTGTTAACGTGCCTTTTTCTTCTCACTGAATGTGAGGGAAGCCTATGGTGACTAACCTAAAATATTGTTCAGATAGAAAATTGTATGAAATTAATTGACCTTCTATTATGTGACTAAAACTATGAAAGGTAAATTGCCATATTGCATCTGACTGGAATGGAGTTAACTTTCCCCTCTTCACCATATAGTTCTGTGCCTTGCAACTGTACTCTCCAGTGATTTGGCTACTGCTGAGCAGAGCTGGCACAGCATCAGGGCTCTCTCCAAGCTAGGACTGTTAGACTGAGAGTGAGAAAATAAAGCTGGCTGCTGGGACACAGTGAGGACATCCAATCCAAACTGACCAAAGAGATGCTGGATGATGTAATGCTCAGCAACAAAGGAAAGGAAGATAGTGGAACAGGGAGGCATTTGTTACTAAGACATTTGTCTTTTGAACTAGCCTCTGTGTGTACTGAGGTCCTGCTCCCAGGAAGTAGCTGAACGTGCCACAGGATGGGAGGATGAGCAGGATGGGAGGTTCCCCCAAGCAGCATGAGGGAAGAAGAGAATTTTTTTTTCTTTGCTTCCATTTGAAGGTTTTGCTTTTCTTTATTAAACTGTCTTTATCTCAGCCCAAAAATTTTTTGTCTTATTTGGGAGAAAATTTCCTCCTAGGAAAACAAGTGACAGAGAAGCTTGGTAGGTAACTAGTGGGCAACCAAGGTCAACACTCCACAACTGCCACCCAAAATATTTTCCTAGCTCTCTTTAAGATGAATTTGAATCTCTTTACTGCCTTCAGTAATTGTCAAGTCTGGCATTAAAGTATTTAAATGATGCAGTTGCACCTGCATTTAATATGCAGAAGCACATTGTGCTTGTGCTTTACCTAACACACTTGTACGAGTTAGGTTGACCATGTAACTGTAATTGAGGAAGGTTATTATAATGTGTTGTCATTATTCTCTGATAGCCACTGTAAACCACATAAAATTAAAAGTCACAGATTACTGAAACATTTATCACCAGCATTGCTACATAAAAAGGAAAAGTGATATATTCAGTGTTTATGTGGTAAGAGACTGAAAAGTTACAGCAAAAGTAGTAGTATCAACAACAAAGAGAGCTACAGGTGAATTTTTTGTTAGAAAGTTGAAATAGGACTGGCAGGAATATATAGTATGGAAATATGCTGTCCAGTAACATTTTCATTCAGTTTGTTTAATTTTTCTATGTACTCAACTGAGCAATACAAACTACTATAATAAAAGAATGAACTAAAGTAAAATGCTTTCCCCATAAGTTTGAATTAAAATCAGTTAAAATATTTTTTAGATGTGAAATAGGGTGTTCTTTCCTTCCTTGTTAAGATCTCTTAGTTTTGCATTGTTCTGGGTTATATACTTTTTAGTTTGGAACATAAGTAAAATGAAAACACTGTCAAGAGATATTGAAAAGTACAAAAGAATATTTCTGGCTTTCCTACACATACAGAAACACTTCGGATAATTTGAATAAGTTTCAGATAAGCAGCCATATTTTTGGGTGCTCATTAGAGCTTGGTGAATAATTTATAACAAATAATTTAGTTGATGAATTTTAACTCTCTTCAGCTCACAAATTGTCCATGAACAGATTGTGATTTTCCTAAATTAGCTCATTATTCACAATCATCCAGTGAATAATTCCTGTGACTAATTCTCTGTAGCTAGTTTGTGGCCAGTTGCTGTAAGCAGTTAACTTTCAAGCTGTTTTTTTCTGACATATAAATCCTTCAGAATATTTCTGTTTAACCAAAAAAGTTTGAAATCAAAACATCAGAAATAATCATAATAAAAATATGATAATAGCAATATTAATAAAATCCCAAAAGATACATGTACTTTTCCACTCTGCTTCAGTTCTGTGTACATCACTGTAATATTGAAGACAGGTTCTGAAAAACAGAATCAGTTTTCTTATACGTCCAATGGGAAACCAATCCTCATATAGTCAAAAGATCTTGAGAAGTTTCTGAAAACTTTCATTCCTTGACTGTCTTGAATTCAGTGTTTTCCCATTCAATGTAAGTGGGCTACATCAGAGACAATCACCATGACATTTAAAAGCAAAGTGATTGTACTTGCAGTAGCAGAATTTTTTTTCATTTTTAAGGATGGCATAATTTTCCAAGTTTGAATAATAAAATGTATAAAAGTTTTTGAGTTTTACTTGTCTTTTGTAATCTTGATCTTATATTTTGTTATATAAGGCCAAACCTAAATCAATAATTCATTTTAAATTTTGAAGAAAAAAAAATGGGACTAAAGGAGGAGGAACATATGTATGCTTCTTACTTTTGGCCTTATTCTCAATTCCCAATAAAAATGTTTAAACTAAGCCTTTTAGTTTTATGAGTACCTGAAACAACTTAAGTAAATATTGTTATTCTTATATTAAAGCTGATGGAAAAACCTATTTTTTTCATTTTATTCTTTGTTCATATTTCCATTATTATTTTATGACTCTTCCTTTTGAATGCTTTGTCAAAATGTTGTCACATATCAGTATTTTCTTAATGAGGAGAAATGATGAAAAAATAAGATTTTTTTTAAAATGAATAAACATTTCTCTTTATTTGCAATGAATGTTCAAGGTGTATTCTCTAAACACAGGCATAATCAAGCAAGAGTGGATAGTTCCACAGCAAGAGGACTCTGAGCAAGTAACCCATCAAAATCCCTCTTAGCCTCTTTCAGGAGCAATGATTGTTTTGACTCTTCCTTACTGCATTTTGTATTCCCTTTTGTCGTCAAGACACTGAGAAAAAATATCATTTTTCAGATACTAGAACCTTAACTTGTTATGTGCTTACCCTGGAGAAATGGCTGAGTTCGGAAGATTGGGGTTGTATTCAAGTCTCTGTCTCTGTTCTCTGGATCTCAAATTGGTTGCGATGTTGCACTACATGGAAAAGTTTAATAAATGAAAACTTCTTAAATAAGTTAGCTCTTTGGAAATTACTGCACCTTGCAGCAGAGTCCACACGTTTATTCAGATTTTTCCAAGGTTTGATTCCTGCAAACTCCTGGGCTTTTATTTGACTAACAATTGCAAAATTATCTTTAATTGTAAGTGATATTTTGCGTATAACAGGCCCTCCAACCATTGCAATATTCATCACAGAATCATCCAAGTATGCAAAACTGTTTGTATATCAAGGTACATATTGATTTGCACATATTTATTTTCACATCCAACAAGTTCATTTTGTAGATTAGTTCATAGTCCCTATCTACCATCTTCAGAAAACTCAGGCAGTGGTGCAATTTTCACTGTCATTTCCTATTACCTCCAAGTGCTTATTTTCTTTTTCTTGAAGAATCTCTATGATGTTTTCAGTACCTAATATTACTTCTAGGAAAAGGTATGTTTTAGCATATGTTATGAATTGGAAATTTTCATTAAGTTTATGCACAAAACTTTCATGAAGCCCTTTATCTAAAAAAAGTTTTTTTTTTTCAGTAAAGCATCAGCAATCCTAGAAAAACCTGAATCACTAGATACAAAGATAAATAAGATCAGTCATTCACAAAGCCTATGAAATAATTATATTAAGATGAATTTTCCAGAATCTATGTTAAGATAATTATCTTAAAATAAATTATCTAAATCTTATGTTTTGTGTTAAATATTTGTATTTAATTATTATTATTTTTCTTATCTATATTTCTATGAGACATGTCTCCTAGGTTCCTAAGCTGAAAATAATGTCTAAAATATTTTTCTTTGGTGAGAATTCTGGTGCGGGATCCTGAATTGCAATGATGTGAATGGTGAAGACCCAGATTTCTGTATAGGTTGTGTTCATAACTGTGTTCCCCTAAAGAAGAGAAATTCCACTTAGTTGGGAATTAGGATATTATGAGGGTCCTAAACCTTCATAGCTTGAAGGAAAGTGTAATAAGGTTCAGAGGCAGGGGAGAAAAAAGAAAAGATACAATCCAATAGAGTCTTGGTGAGAGGAATGCATATATATCCACTTAGAAATATGAGCCTATGGAGTGCCTCCATAAAGCTTACTTTATATAGAACTATTTCTTTAGCCAGAGAAAGGGCATATATTTTAAAACATGCACTGAAGAGATGACAGGAAGTCAACGAGTTTTTAAGTTGTATACTTAAATAAGAATTTACATTCCCTGAAGTCAACAAATATTTCAAATAAAGAATGAGTGCGTATTCCACTCTTGTCTTATTGTAAAAGGGGGAAAATAGGACCATGAAGAAAAATTAGTTGTCAGGTTAGTTCCCAGGGCATGGAAATCAATTATTTACTTTGTGCTTTTGCCTTGAATCTTTTAACAGAAGGACATGCTTTCTCCCTATGAATTGGAGTTAGATGGTATTATTGACATATCCATAGGAAAACTGTGGTTTAAAAACCATATAATATGTGAAATGAGTTTATTTGGGGGAGCTTTTGAATGCCAAGCACATTTGAGACAGTTTGCTCATTTTAGGATGTAGAATTTCAAAACATGAAAACCTGGGAATAGACATAAGTTTGGTGGGTTGGTTTGTTTGTTGGTTTAAGGGTTTGAGATTTTTTTTGCAAAATGCACAATAGATCTATGTTGTTTTTTTTTTTTTTCTTTATTTAATTACTATGCTTAAAAGTATTCAGCATACCTGTCCTCAGAAACTCTGGAAAGTAAAAAACTTACATTGCCCTTACCTTTCCTGCAGAGGATACACACATTGACCAGTACATGCAAGGTTCACTTCTGTGAACCCCCTCTCTTATGGATCTTCCGGAGAGAACAATTGCAGCACTATAGGAACAGTGAAGTACCATGGCAGAGCAAATGTCTGTATAAGAGCAAGCAGTTTGCTTTCTTCTCTTTCTCCCCTGTAACTCTGATGAGAAAATTTGGTCATGTGGTCGTTTTAGTGAATTTCTATAGAAATGCTTATCAAGAAGCCAAGTTACCAAGTAAGAAATAATAAAATGTCCACCTAAGATCGTAGTATTTATTCCATGATGTACTAAGTATGTTGATAACCTTAAGAATCTCATAAATTTCACTTTATGTGTCTGTGTAGAAATATTTGCCTTTGTGTTCTTTTTTATTGGACAAATCAACTTTGTCTTGAATAAAGAAACTTTTAATTTGATTTGAGCAAAGTATTCCATAGAGATGAATGCAAATAAAGAAAATCTTCATGAAATATTGAGATATTTAAGCTGATTATATTTTTCACTGTTTGAAGATGATTGAAGCTGTTTGAAGGAATCGATAATTCTGTGATTTATCTACATTCTTTCTTTCAATTTTCCTCTGTTTTACCATAGAGTAAATGATAATAAATGATACACAGAACTTGTTAACTCACTTATCAGTAGACTTAATTTCTACTGTTGAAATGCTTAGAATTTCTAGTGTTGTAAAATCAAAAAGACAAATGAAAAATAAAGCCCACACAAAAAGGAAAACAAAAACCCACGCTAGTGTTTGCAGATTATGATTTCTATTTCATTGAATGAGTGAAAGAAATGAAGAGGAAATGAATAAAAAAAGGTTTGGTGAATTGTTTTCTTTTGTCACCATTTAAACATGCCAAATTTACAAGTAGCTTAAACAGTTCCAAATGAAGCTAAGTGCTAATTCCATTTTGCTGAACTAATTATTGCAGGTTTAGAAACATTTGGAGGTTTGTTTATTATTTTAGATTATGGTGCTAAAACCAATGACACCAAACTTTCAGACTGGATTTTTTTTTTTTTAGCAAGGACAAAAATGTTGGAACTCTTTATAATTTTTTTTCAAAGAAGAGAGGAAACAGGAAAAGACACTTCATTGTGCCTGAATAAAACATTTCAGAAGGAAATATTTTGATAATGTCTCCTTTACTGTTCTTAATATTCTGTAATAGATGAACTTCATGTAACCCCTTCTCTTTCTGTGTTAATGAATCTTAATTCTGTATAACCTCCTTCCTATTCGACCACACTTTTACTTATCTATCTTGTTCTTCTCCAGTGGGTAGTAATTTTTACTAATGACCATCAGTTTCTGAGTGAGAACATAATTCATTTTGCATAGGACACTGAAGAACTATCAAATTGTAATGATTTTCAGTCACTATGGACCTGGGCCAGATTCAAGCTTAGCGACTCAGTGATGGAAGCCCCTGACTATTATTAACAATTCTCTAAACTGCTCAGTGCCCATTAAATAAATGCACAATATATTTGTCATTTGGGCTTCTATCTTCTCATTCTAATTCTCCATGTCAGAAGCTGTTGGTCTAAAAATAAAAATGCATTTGCATCTATCAGGTAATTTTTCCTTTAACTGCAATGTTACCTTAATATGTCTACAGTTATGGTCACTTAACTTTCCACTGAAAATGAGTGATTGGGGGATTTCTATCTTCACTACTTTGTTCTAAATGTTAATTGGTTTCTAGGTATGATATTAATTCCATGAGAAAACATATTACAAAAATAAGAGTAAAACTAACAAACCCCATATTTTTTTACATGTTCCAGTAAGAATGATAGCAATAACAGTCCAAAATATTTACAGTCAAGAGATTATCTGATATGTCTTTTCATAGAATTATAGATTATCTTGAGTGGGAAAGAACCCGCAAAGATCATGAAGTCCAAGGAGTTCTTGAGGGTCAGCAACTTTTGTAAGCTCTTTAAATAAAAAAAAATTGTCTTAGCTGTTTTAACTAACAATGGCACAGAAGTTGTTAGCCGATGCATTTTTTTAAATTAAAATAAATTAAAATCTTAATTATTTAGGCCATTGTTTAATGACCATATAACTATAATATAATTATCTAGCTACTTTTCCATATAAACTGAAACTCTTATTACAGAACCCAAAATCAAGTTATAAGGTAATTGCTTTTGAACTACTTGGTAACTTCAGGTATAATTGCTAAGTAATTTGCAAAATATGTAATTACCATGGGCCATATGTTCCTATGTCTTGTGTTCTTCACAATGTAGAAGTGTGCCACAAAAGTGACTCAGAACACCTAAAACAGGGCAAAAATACATCAGCAGTATTATTATTAAAGTACCATGAAGAGAATCCACAGTACTTAAGCACACTCCACAGTATTTTCACTGGTAAGCACCAGCAGTCATTGATTTTGGAAAGGTGGGAGGAGCTATTAGGAAGTATTTTGTACCATATGTCTGCTTCACAACCCACTGAAGAAGTGTCAGAAGAACATTGCAAGTTAATATTGCCTGAGACAGTGATAACTTACAATACACTGACAACACAGATTGCAGATGGCCAAATTACCACTACAAACACCTTCTGGCACCTGACAGCTCACCAGATGCTGGTGGGTGTCATTTGCTACTTAATCATGTACCTGAGGAGAGATTATAGAAATCCTATCCAGGATCCTGTGGTATCCATGTTGGTAAACAATCAATGGTCCTGATGTAGGAATTCATCACAGTGCCAGTGTAAATAGTGTAATGTATGTGTGTGGATACCCCGATGAATTTTCTCTACTGCCTTACAGATCAAATGCCAAGTCTGACTTAACTGATTGCTTTGCATTGGTAATCTTACTAACAGTAAGGTTAGAGAAAGCTCAAATAGCAAACATATAAAGTTGCAGAACAGAAAATCAAAAGCTTCTCCCACACAAGCTTCTGGAAATATCTCTATAAGTTGGAAAATTCTAGTCCTTCTATCCAGAAACTGTCAGTGTATTTGCATGTGGCCATGTAATTGGAGTTGTTTGTCAGCTTTAGATTTTTAATGTACACAAATTCTGACTACTGAATAAATATTCCTCTAAAAACCTGAGAGTTAGAATAGTATCCAAAGTATCCTGGGAATTATCTGTGTTTGCTTTTCCTTTTCCATTTTGATACTTTATCCAACCTTCTAAAAATTATTTTAATCCTGTGTCCCAGTTGTGAGCCTATTCAAGATTTTGTCTGCCCTGAGCCATAAAATATAATTTAAAAAAAAAGTTTCTGCAGACTTCATAGAAACCAAATCACATAGCAACAGATCACCAAGGTTTTCATGAGCCTTAATGCTTTAAATATGTACTGTCTATTGACTTTATTTTATAGCTATTTACAAAAACTATTTTAATACATGTTTTATAAGCTTTCAAAATTATTATTCGTCTTTCCGGGCAGTAATGTATAATGAATTCTCAAAAATATAGTAATATCTCTTTTTGCCGGTTGCAGTCTCTGTTTCCTTCTCCTTCCTGGTTTCCTAAGTGGCTACTGTATTCTTTCATTTATGTTGTACAGACCAAGGGAAAGCTGGGATCCTAGAATTGGTGCTTTACTAGCTGCCAGATGAGAAATTAGGACCAAAAGTTGTGAGTTACATATAGAGTATTACTTCTATTTATTTTGCTATAGTATTAATATAGACCCCAGTAAAACAGCCTGAAAGATGAAAAAAACCAGAAAGAATTATCAAGTGACAGCCAAATGCCGGAAGTGGGAAAGTTGGACATGACAGAACCTCTGACTACACATCAGATATTTATTTTATTAAACAAAAGGGAACCTATATAGAATAAAAGATGAAGGTATGGGAGTGGAAATAATAATGGAAGAACGGGCTCATGTAATACCAGCAAGAAACTACACTGAAGATGAGAAAGAGCGCAAGGACCCAGACATAGTTACACACAAGATTTAAATAGCTTTGTTTATTTGTACCTTTTCTTTTTAAATTATTCACAAATTTACTACAACCTGTACTTTTATATATTAAAATCATACACCTAGAGACTGCTGGCCCAGCGTCATCGAATTTGCATTTCAGACTACCATTTTTAACTGAAATCATGATGTATTCTCACTGTGAAAATGTACTTGCCTAGCTATTTTAAGTTACCAACAGCTGAATGTACCAGTGAAGTGAAAGGTGAGTGGATTGATGTTGCCTCAGTGAGCTGGTGTTTATTAGGTGACAGGTTGTCTGACACACCATCAGGGTTGGCCCAGTTGGCTACTGGTGAGCTTTTGTGCAATTGACTGCCCAGGTTACTGGTACTGCTCCATTGATGCATATCAAAAGGTAGCCCAAAACTTCTGCCAGGGTAAGTAAGTTTTGTAAGCATTTTATGCTTAATCACAGAGAAGACCACACAACATAAAGGTGATTAAAATTCTCATATAAAATTCAGTGAAATGATCTAAAGCTATGAGCAGATGAAAAAATTAAGAGGAAAATATATTTAGTCACAGATCTGCACCTTAGATATTTCATGCTCTTTCTGTCAGCTCATTTTTAGTTTATCTAGAACTAAAACTTGTACAAAATGCAGTAAAGAACATCTGGAGCATGGGACAGATTCCATTTGAAGAAAAAACTGATATTACAAGTGCTCATCTTCTGAAGAAGGTAAATGAAAAGAGCAGAGATAATCTAATCAAGAATGGCACTGAGAAGATGAATTTGAAATAACCATTCTGAATTTCTGATAACTGTAGAACTAGGAATACCTTGTAGAGTTTTTACTCAGAATGCTTAGAAACACTTTCTGCAAACCCTGGCAATTTAATTATAACATTTACTTTCCAAAGAAATAGAAAATATTCTTGAGTTCAGTAGGGAGATAAAAAAATAGCTGAGTGATCAGTCTGTGTATTACACACTAACATCCTGATGAAATTTTGGTCTTGTGAAGTTCCTACATCATTGATTGTAAAAAGGAAAAATAGGGAAACCATCATGTAATATTTGCCCTGCTCCTTTTACCTTTTCTCTAACCACCCGTTCCCTGTTCCAAGCTGCTCTATCTGTTATACTTGGCTAGGAAGGCCTTCAGCCTCATCCAGTACAGCTGTTCTTACATTCTTTTGTATTACATACATGGGTGGTATTGAATAATGAGTAACAAGGGGACAAATGTACGGTAGAACTCAGTGCATGTCCAGATTTAAACTGATTTCTCATGAACTCTTAGCAGATTCATAGTTTCTAAGGCCTGGAAGACAATTCTAGGGAGTTAAGAAACAAAAATCAGTTTTTCTCAAAATCTCTAGTACTATTATTAACCAGTAAATGATGATGATGATGGTGATGATGTGTAAAGATGTCTTCTCCTACTACATGATACATTTCATAATTGTTTTTTAATAGTTGACCACGTATCAGTGTACCAAAGAAAAACTGGGTTTGTTTTTTATTATGTGGCCTAATCTAATGTAGATAGTGCATTTTTACAGGCTATATTTGCTTGAATCTGATTTAGAGAACCTTCACAGAGTCACAGAAAGGCTGAAGCTGGATAGGATCTCTGGAGACCATCTGGTCCAACTCTCTTGTTCAAGCAGAGCCACCTAGACCCAGGTGCTTAAGACCATGTCCAGACAGACTTTCAACATCTCAAGTAGGAAGACTCCATAAGTCCCTGAAAAACCTGTGCCAGCCCTCTTGTCTGTCAGAGTAAAATGTATTTTCTGGTTTTCTGTGTTCCAATTTGGACCCATTGCCTCTGGTTCTGTCCCTGGGCACCCCTAAGGAGAGCTTGACTGTCATGTTTTCATACTTCATTCAGATGTTTATAAATATTAATAATATCCCCTGGAGAATTCATTTTTCTAGGCTTAAAAGGCCCCCTCAGAGTTTTCTTATATGTGAGATATTCTTACAGCCTTTATTGTACTCTCACCAGAATGTCCATGCCTCTTCTGTACTGAGGAGTCCAAGATCTGACATGGGACCCCAAGTGAGGCCTCTCCAGTGCTGACTGAATGAGACGGGTCATCTTCCCCCATTTGCTGGCACTACTTTGCCTAATGCAGCCTGGGATGTCATCGAAATTCTTCTCAGCAATGCATATTGCTGGTGTCCACCGAGACCTACAGGGTGGGTATAAACCACTCCTCTCAGTTTTGTTTCACCATCCAACCTGCTGAGGTTTACTCTGCTTCATCATCCACATCAATAAAGATGTAACACAGCAATGGACCCAGTACTGATATCTCTCAGGCAAACCACTAGTCACCTGCCTCCAACTGGACTCCCTATCACTGATTGCCACTCTCTAGGCCGGGCCACTCAGCTGCTTTCCACCCCACCTCATGGTCTTCCCATCCAGCACAGAAGTAGTCCATGGAAGTCTTGTGGAAGTCAGTGTCAAAGGCTTCCCTGAAGTTCGGGTAGACAGTATCCACTGCTCTCCCCTCATATTCCAAGCCAGTCAAATGTTTGCAGGTTTCAGGACCAGTTGCAGAAATAAACAGTTTGTACTGGAACTGAAAAAGCAGGTGGCTAATGCCTCTGATTTCCTTTTTTTCTGGCTCTTTCTTCAAACCTATAAGCATTTAATGGTTGGGTCTTATGGACTTTTTATTGTGCCAGATTATCCAGCTTTAGAGGGCAGAGTTTAAAAGCTCCAGTTTCTCTGATGGACAAAACTGACAGATTTCACAGCTCTGCACTAAACCTTGTGAGACTTTTGCTGCTCTGTTCACCTGACTCCATTCCCTGCATTCCTTTACAGCAGCAGAGCTCTGAATGCTACTACATTCTCTCTAACTCCCTCAGTGAAAACCAGTAAAAAAAGTGAAGATTAAACCCATCATTTTTTATTCACTTAACAATCTTGTAATTGCAGTATTAAAATTATCATTATGCCTACTGCCACTTCTTGACTTATAAATTTCATTTCTTTCTTCTGCCTTCCTTTCGACATCTCCAACATTTTTTTTTCTGACTGGATTTTTTTACATTTCACAGAATTAAATAAACAACCCATGTAAATAAATAAATCTGCATATTAGAGAAAAATATAGTAATTACAATATTGTTTAGGTTTATTGTTTAGTAATTACAATATTGTTTAGGAAGTGACCGATTAAATTAATCTAGTCTGACTCTCCCTGATCAAAGCAGAGTCCTGTTAAAGCAAGTTGTTTGGGAACATGTCCAGTTTAGCTTTTTACCTTCTCCAAGAATGGAGACTTTGTACCCTGTTTAGAATGTTTAACCACCCTCACAAATGTAAAACAAAAATTGTTTTTTAAGTTCAGATGGAATTTTGTGTGTATTTTGATTGGTGTCCATTGCCTATATCCTGTCAATAAGCACTACTGAGAAATGTCAGGCTCCCTTCTCTTCATTCCCTTCCTTCAGATTGGAATAACATTGATAATTCCATTGATTGCAATAACATTGAGACCATCCTGAACCTTCTCAGGTTGAAAAATCCTGTCTCACTCAGCCTTTTCCTTTGTGAAAGGTGCTCCGATCACTAAATCAATTTTTCTGGAGCATTACTTGATCTGTTATGCCTATATCTTTCTTGTAGTAGGAGCTGAGATCTGAACACAATCCTGCAGGTGCAGTCTTACTAGCACTGAACAGAGGGGAAGGATCACCTCACTCAAATTGCTGGCAACACTCCTAGTGCAACTGAGGAGGTTGGTGGACTACTTTGCCCTGAGGGTGCATTGCTGACCTGTTGTCCACTAGAATCCTAAGATCCTTTTTGGCAAAGCTGCTTTTCAGATGGATTCACTCCTGCATAAACTGATGCAGCAATTTTTCTTCCCCAGGTGCAGGATTTGAAATTTACCCTTGCTGATACCCACCCAGCCTACTGAACTTCCTCTGAATGGTAGTTTAACTATATCTTGTATAAGCCTGTCCTCCTTGTTTTGTATTTTCTGCAGACTTGTTAAGACATCATCCTTATCTGAGTCATTAATAAATGTGTTGAAGAATATTAGAGCACGGACGGACCTCTTAGCTAGACTGCTAGAAACTGCCTCCAACAGGACTTGGCACCATCAATTACATTCCTCTAGGACCAATTATTCAGCTCATCTTTAATCCTAAACCTACCTACACTTTACTTTGTCAGTTTCTCTGTGATGACATTATGTGATACAGTTTCAGAAGCTTTCTGAAGTCAGGGTAAACAATATCTGTTGCTCTGCTCTTATCCACCATCCATAAGATATTCCCATCATTGTAGAAATCTATCAAGTTGGTCTAGCATGATTTCACCCTTGAAAATCCATGCTAGTTATTTCTAGCTCACTCCTTGGCCTTCATGTGTCTAGAAAATCTTTCCAGGAAGTTTCTCTCCATCACCTTTAGTGTAACTAAGGTGACCCTGACTGGACTGTAGTTCTGCAAGTGTTCCTTCTATCCTTCTTAAATATAGGAGTGATATTTTTTCTCTTCTAGTCTTCATGTACTTTTCCCAGACACTATGACTATTCAAATGTATTCAAGAGTAGCCTTGCATTGGCATTAGCCAGCTTCCATTAGTCTCCACTGCCTTGTGTACACATATTTTGTTTAAGTACTCTATGTCTTGGTCATCCTCTGCTGACAGTAAAACTTCATATTTATCATGGTAGCAACAGCTAGATAAATACATCTGCATGACCACACAATATAATATTTACAACTCCTTTCTCCTTACCAATGCATATGTATCCTCTTGGTATTTCTTTCATAAAGGTAGAACTTCTGAGATCTTTCCATTATCATAAACTATCACAAGATTATAAATATTCTGTATGGTTCTTCTCAGAGTTGCTTCTGTTTTCTTCTGAGAATGCCCATGTCTAAATTAGCAGCCTTGAAAGTTCAACCCTATTTTGATATTATCTTAGTGCAAAATGTTATCAAGAAGTTGAAGCAAAACATTTATGAAGCAGGAAAAATGATGCCTGGCATAGTGTCAGAAAGTGTCAAAGGTTGGGAAGAGTCTAGAGAAGAGCAAGAAACAACTACTGCATTCAGAGTCGAAATCAAATCCAAAGATTTGCATACCATAGCCAAGAGCTTTTGAATACATCTGGTATGCAACATCTGACCTGCTATGATTATGGCCAAATAGCTATCCCAAAGAAATCAATCTTTCTTTATTAGTGTGAAGTGTGGCAGGTGTTTAATTCACTACAGTTCTCTAATCTGAGACCAGAAAATATTTTTTTTCTAGTAATTGGTACTCAGTGTTTTCAGTTATGATCAAAGCTCTGTGATCTGTATTCCTTGCCTAATGGAGTTAGTATGTTACTTCTGTGGAAATTTGTGTTAAAAATGAAATTTTAAAAAGAGTTAGAAAATAATATTTTGCCTCTTCCTGGAAAATATTAATAAAGTAAAATTACTATTTCTAATTACACTCTGACTCCTATCTCATGCTCAGATGACATAGACTTCACTGATTTTTTGATTTCTTAGACAAAATGAGTGATTTTCCTGTAAAAGGATTTGATGCTTAACGAATTCAGAGACTTCTAAAGCAAAGGCAAATAAATATTTCCAGGAACAGAAGCACTATCATAATACGATGTAGAACAGTCACCCTTAAAAAAAACAAACCTATCTTGCAAGAATTCATTGTCTCACATACAAACTCATGTTTATAGCATTGTGTCAAAAAGGAAATAAAATTACAAATCACTTCTGAACTTTGCTTATTATATTTTGAATCAAAGCTGCCTATTGAATGTCCTACCATCTACTCCACAGTTTTATGTGCATTCCTTTGAAAGTCAAAAGGCATGAGGTGGATTCTATAATCATCATAAATCAATTAGAAAATCTGTTTTGTTTTTTCTAACATACAGTCTTTATTTTTTTTGAAAGTGAGTGAGGCAAAAAAGCAAAGAGCGTGATTTTGCATCTGACATTACATTTTATCTGAAACAGCATTTTTCCAGTATAAACTAAGCAAGAGGTATCTTTAAGACTAGAAGCGATATCAAATGCTAAAAAAAATAAAATTGGAATTTTACTGTGATATCTTCACCATTGGAAGGTTCAACTTAAAGCCTTCCCCAGTGTTTAATGAGTGCATTAAACCCTAGGAAGCCTGAGATCTTTTAGGAATTTGTTTCTGAATCCAATCTTGTCATTTTTCTGAGAAGACTCTCACTTGGGAGGGATTCATTTGGACTTGATTTATAAGGTGGTGTGATGAAAGAGGGGTGACGGAAAGATGAGTTGAGAAGTTAAGTCATTAGTCTCAAATTTCATCCTTGTCACTTCTTGCTGTAAAGAACAGCTTTTACTTCCAAAAGGTACTTTTTACAGAATAATTCCATTTAGCTTTTCTTTACTTAATGATCTCAAACACAAGGCACTAACCTCTGAACAGATCTTTCTCTATGGCCTGTATTTTCTGTCTCTGTCACACTGATCTAAATCTGTGTCTCATACACATGTTTTCTGGTACACCCTGGAAAACAGAGACTGCCAACCAATAGAAAAAGCAAGAGATAGTGTCCCTGACAAAGCCTACCTCAATTGAAAGCATCAGTCATGCTGCAACTTAAGGGAAGTAAGTCTGTGAGCATTTGGAACCTATTCTTAACATATATTAACTGCTAATCCTCACTGGATGCTTACAGACCTCTTAATGTCTATAAAGGTATCCTACTTTCCAACTGTAGGTGAGTTTTAGGACCGGAAAGACCAGAATGCACTAATAATTGTTTGACCATACTTTCCCTTTAGCAGCTACATGCTCCATTGTTTACCCTTTGTATGTCATATATGAGCTCAGTAAATTCCAGATGTTTTCAGAAATTGAATGTAGTAAAAAAATTGTGACTTTAGTATTCAGAGGTAGCTGTTTCAGTTGTATTTATTTAGAGCTTGTGTAACTTTGATTTTTCAGAAGTTGCCATCATCAACATTATCTTATTGACTCATGTTTATATGCTTAATATCCTGGAGGGAGTCAAAACCTTAAAGGTAGATGCACATGTAAACAATTGTTAGAGATAAAAAAAAAATAGATAAGACACAAGAACATCAAATGAAAAATCATAAACCTCAGAAGAGAAAAGATAAAACCATTCAGCAGTATTAAAATCTTTAATAGAAATTCTTCCTCATAGTAAGCTGCCAGTATTATAAAAAGTATTTCTAAAAACCCATGTGAGCAGTAAATGGAAGGTATGAAATCCTATTTAGTTCAGGTCTTCTTCCATTCCATTTCTGATACATCAATCATAAAGTACAGTCCTATCTACTGATACTACTGGTACTAGTCTAGCATTTTTTGGTGTTCTCTCTGGCGTGAAAATGATGCTATTTTCCCCTGCCACATCCTCTTCTCCTGAAGTCTCTGCTAACCTCTCTCCCATTTCTTTCTGATTCATGGACAGAAGCTTACCCACCAAATACCTCTCATATGAGGATGAGCCACACTGGACTGGCTCCACATTTGCTTTGTGCAAAAAGGTTAAAATTTGGAATGCTTCCGGAAGCATCTAGCCTCAGGTGTGTGTAGCCTCTCTCATTATGAGATTTGGCAGGTTTCCCTTGCTGTGTCCCTCAGGCACCTTAGCACTACTGACATGACTTCTGCTAGATCTGTTTTTTATGCTGCGAAGAAACCCTTTCTTCATATATATCTCTTTTCAACTACTTTTTTTCTTTTCTTCCAAAATCATATGCAGATGTTTATGCCTATGGCTTCTGACCACACCAAGCTTTTGCAGACAGCTATGCCTGAACAGCAGGATCTTTTAAAGGTTTCTCCAAACTCACAAGGGTCTCCTATCTCTGGGCACGGATACTTAAGGCTTATGAAATACTGAACAGAGAGACAAGCATCAGAAGCTTGAAGAAAAACACAGAGCTTTGCTTCATGGCACTCTTTGAGTAGTCCTGGGAACTTGGCTATGGTTGGAACCAGTTGAGCTGCCTTTCAAACCCACTGCCAGCATGTCATAGGAGTCTTAGTGTCTGAGGTTTCTGCCTCCAGACACTCCAGAACATTTTCTCTCACTTTCAGCTAATATTGCTGGCAGACACAGGAATCTGTGTCTCTAGTCACAGCTAGGGAATTGCTCATGAAAAATCCCAACGTCCCCCACCAGACTTACTGTGCACAACACATCCTAATGGAACTGAGTTGTGCTACAGGCTGTGAAGATGTCCTGTTAATGTTAGTACCAGGACCAAGTGGGGCCAAGCTGCAGGACATCAAATTCAGAGACAGAACCCTACAACATCTAATTTTAATTTGTGACCTACTTCTCATCTCACATCTTATTATAAAATAAGTATCAAGAATTTAGAAAAAAATTATCAAGATAGGTCTAGGATATGATAGCTCCCTAAATTATAGAAATTGAGATATATCAGGAAAGGCACAGTGCTTCATTTACAGCCTCTTTCCATTCCACATGCAGCTGATAAAATCCCACACAAAAACGCACATTTTTAACAGATCTTCACTTCTTTCATAGCATTTGAGGAAGCACTAAACCCTAGTCCTACCTGAAAACAGAGCAATACTCAACAGCCCAAAATAGTCTTTTGAGAAGCTGGTGTTCAGCAGAGCCTATGGAGAAATGTTCCTTGACAGGGGTGAGTGATTTATCTTTGGCTTGTTTGTTCTGTGCACAGGCAAAGACAATGACAATGTTCACCTATCAAGTGGAGTGTCTTTTACTTTCCTGCAGACTAATTTCCTTCAGACTTCTGTATTTTTAAATTCATAAGTGCATTCTGAACTCTGCACTGTAGTTTCTGTGTCTTAGTTCCTTGTATGCAAAGTGGGATGAGAATGCATTGTTGTCTCTCAGAGGTATTTTGTGGATAAATACTATGAAGCTGTAGAGAGGTTAAGACATGGTAGTTTTGAAGTATTTGGTAGAAATTCTCTTGTTTTGACCTTGCAAAAGAGGAAGGGTTGCCACACTGGTTTGGCAGTACAAAATAGTATTACTAATAGATTTTTGTCTTGTTTTCTCATTCACTCTGAAAGGCTTCCACTTAGGAGATGTAAACAGCCTCTTCATGGTGCTAGTTTTTTTCTTAATATATTAACAAGATCAGAGCTTGGAGAATACTAAAGAAAAAAAAAAACACCACTCTTCATTTGAATTTTTAAATTAATTCACTTTGACTGATTTTGAATCCCTATGGTGTGTGCTTTCCACCTTTATTTAGCAAACAGGTTAACAGGAAGGTGCATCCAGGAAAACAGGTAATTTTTAGGAATGGTTTTAGAATGTGTAAGGAAAATGGATTAAATTTCACAATTGTTCAAACAGGACGCAATTCTACATTGGTTATAAAGAGTATGTTTACTCAGTAAGGATACAGAATATATATGATGTAAACTACTCAGATTATACTTTAGATCTAGAGCATCTCATGATAGTTGCTTTTGTATACTTCCCATGGAGTTCAGTACTTCAGGACTTGGGAAAATTGACAAAGCATTGTATGAGATATCAATTACTGCCTCTGCAAAAAAGCATATATAATTTCCAATTCCTCTTAATGGACCATTAAGGTAGTGTCAATGGCATTTACATCTATTTTAAGACCTCTTTTTAATTCAGAATCATAGACAATGGCAACAGTATAAATGAGATGTGAATAATTGCACACAAAGCTTAAGTTAGTTCCTGAATCCTGGGAAGGGCTCAGGTGTGTTATACATTGAAAATGGTTAAATTATACATTTATAGCCCTTTGAGGCCTGCATGCAAAATTGTTTCTAGTTTATTCAAAATTCATGTTATTCAGATTTTGCTTATTCCAAGTGTGTTTAGTAAACAAGAGTCACTTGTGAATGATATGTTCTAAAATCAAATTTAAGGGTAAACTTAATTATGTTCACAGATGGTGAAGCATAATTGATGACAGTATGTCAATGTAAACTGGAACTAGCTGTGTCTAAAAACATATCATCACTATCAACAACATAACATTATGAATATTTTAAATGACTACTTTATAAAAAGGATGAGCTGGTTAATTCTCGTTGCCTCCATACATGGCCTAGTATATGTCAACTATTTTTGTTTATGTGAGCTTCTATTTCATTTGTTGCCACACATCTTGCTTTTCATTATTGCTGCAAAGAATCAACAGGGGAAATATTTTGGTAGCAAAAGGAAAATACATAGACTACACTTTTCATGAAAAAATAATTGGGACACTGCCACCTGAATTTCGTGAGAATTTAATAAGAAAAATAGGAGAACATAAGATTCTTTCTGCTTGATTTACCATCACCACTAGTGGAATTCTATGGTTTTACTAGATCATTTGATAGAAGCCACTTGCTATTTACATAAAACAGACTGAATCCAACTGTAGAGAGCACTGGCACCTTTAAAGGAAAGATAAAACATTTGTTCATTTTACGACCACAGTCCTTATACGTGAAATTGCATTTCAGTGGCCTGAACGTTCACTATGATTACCAGGTTTACATGTTTCCAGAAAAAAATTTCCTATATTTTTCATCAATTAATAAGATATGAAACTTTGAAAGATATATTACTATTCAGTTTTGTTTTGTTTTCTTTGTTTTAAATACAGATTTATTTTCTGTGGTGAATGTATTCTAGTGTTTGACTGAAGAATGGTAGATGATACTCAGATAGTCTTCTGTAGGACTAGTGAGGTGTGTGCATGGCCTAGGGTGCCTTGTCAGGGAACTTATATGTCACCCAACCTTAACTCTTTGAGAATAGAATTAGAGTCTTAAATATACCTAATCTCAGATTATTCAATTCTGCTTAGGAGATGCTTGAAAAAACAATTAGACATTTATGATATTTGCATAAAATCCCTTCTAAGTCAGAGAAATCAAAGGGGAAATATAACCTGCTTATTACAAATGATGTTACTATTATTATTATTATCATTATATCATTGTCATAAATTATTAAATCATTGCAATTGTGATGGTAATTTTTCACATTTTCTTGTATAAATAATTGAAAATACAGCAACTTCCTCTGTAAGGAACCCACACAAGGGGAGTCCATAAAAGTGGCATAGAGTGGAAAATATGAAATATAAGAAAAAGACAAGGTTGTGCTCTTAGCTTTGAAAATCTGTCTATCTCCATCACTTCTCCCCAGGCTTCCTTATAATTGGACCTATTGTCAATACAAGAGATGTTTGTTAGTATTAAAGTGTCAGTGCTTTGATGCTATGTAGCTCTGAGCCAGCTGTTGATGCTCCCAGGTGGACACTAAGGCACATGATGGAGAAAATACTGCCAAGGAGGTGCTGTTTGTAAGCTACTATTACCCTTGCAAGTTGTTGCTAACAACTGGTTAACAGAGTGGCATTCCTCCTTCCCTGCTTTTCTATTTGCTGAGGTTTTATCTTCACTGACAATGGAACAGAAGATTTTTTGTGGATTCTCTGGCATACAGCAAGGGTTCAGTAGTGGCCCTCTCCAAATGCTAAAGACACAGTGGGATTTGCCTGTGTTAGTTTTGCATTAGTGTGCTTAGAGAAAGAGTGTTTTAATTTAAATATACTTTATTTTTTTTATTATTATTAATGTAAGATTTTCTTTGCATTATCCTTCTTTCGTGACAGAAGAAATTTTAGATTTCATGAAGCAATTACAAGAAACACTCAGGCAGAAATAGGTTAACAACAAAATAGAACAACTTTACTGCATTGAATAACTAAATAATAAAACAGAAAATAAAATAATTAATAATACTTGTACTATTAAAATATAAGAGCTCTGGGAAAATCATTGAGGAAAGCTTTTCACTACAAGAAGAAATTCAATAGGCCAGTGCAATTTTCTCTGAACAAACCATGTCCAATGAATGCTATGCTCATTAAAGCATATCCCTGAGACTTCTGTAAGTGTAAGTTTATGCATCTTTGTTGAAATGGATTTTTTCTAGGGCTGCAGAATAGCAGCAGATCAAAGCATCTATCTCATATGTTCTACTGTGTTATGCTATGACTATATCAATCGTGATTTGAAAAAATCCATTATTAAATCTGTTTAAAACAAGCATAGACACCACAACATAACAAGTCTAAGTCCATTTTTATTACCTTACATTACACATTTAATTATTGTTTGATGCTAAGCTATGTCAGAAGTAGAGCAATGAGATTTGTTGTAAAATAAAGATTAAGGAATGTTTTCAAATGTTTATGGATGCATTGGATTTGAGTCAAGGTTTTGGTAGCAGGGGGAGCTGTAAGGTGTCGTCTATGAGGAAGGACCAGGAGCTGCCATCATGTCAAACAAAGATGACCACAGCTGGCCAAACCTGAGCTGGTGACACTTTTATAATAACATATTTAAGAGTAAAAATTATGCATATCAACTGTGAGAGAGAGGAGTAAGAAAAATGTGATAGAAACAACCATCAAGGAAGAGGAAGAAAGTTCTCTAGGCACTAGAGCAGAGTTGCAGCCTGCAACTCTGCAGTTGCAGCCTGCAGTGAAGACCATAATGATGAAGATTGTCCCTCTGCAGGCAGTAGATGACTGAAGTGAAGCACGTATCCACATTGTAGCTTGTGAGAGATCCCACACCAGAGCAGGTGGAGATGACCTGAAGAAAGCTACAGCCTAAGGATAGCCCCATGACTGAGTTCCTGCCAGAGAGG
This sequence comes from Serinus canaria, assembly GCF_022539315.1. NCBI lineage: Eukaryota > Metazoa > Chordata > Aves > Passeriformes > Fringillidae > Serinus > Serinus canaria. Next base: position 57,357,255 of record NC_066313.1, read on the forward strand.
AAAGCAGCCTATCATGGAGCAGGTTTTCCATCAGGAGCTGTGGCTCCATAGGGGATCCATGCTCTAGTAGTCTGTTGTTGAAGGATTCTACCCACAGAGAGGACATATGTTGGAGCAAATCATTAAGACCTACTGCCTGTGAATTGACTCCACATGCAAACAGTGGAAGAATGTGAAGAAGGAGCATCAGAGATGAAGTATTACATAATCACATCCTCCCTACTCCATCCCACCTGCCTCACTCAAAGGTAGAGGGAAACAGAAGAGTCAGGAAGAAAGGAGTAAAGATAGGCTTGAGGACAAAGCTTAGGAGTGAAGAAAAGGTATTGTTTGCATTGTCCTTGTTTTCTCACTATCCCACTGTATTTATAATTGCAATAGATTACATTAATCTTCCCCAAACCAAGATGGCTTTTCCCATGATGGCATTTGATAAGTGATCAGTGGTTCTTTATCTCAGCCCACAAGCTTTTATTCTTATTTTTCCTATGGAACTTTTCTTTTGAAGACAGCATGATATAGTTGGTGTTCTTCAACCTGGGAAGAGAAGTCTTCAAGGAAATATTATAGAAGATTTGCAGTATCTAAAGGGGCCTATAAGAGAGCTAGAGAGGAACTTTTGACAAGAGGCTGTACTGATAGAACAATGTCTAATGGCTAAAACTGAAAGAGGGTAGATTTGTATTAGGTATTAGAAAGAAATTCTTTATTTGTAAGGCAGTGGAAGAGGTTTCCCAGAGAAGCTGTGGATGACACATCCCTGGAAGGCAAGGATGGATGGGGCTTTGAGCAACCTGATCTAGACGAAGGTTACATCCCTGTCTAATAGTGGGTGACGTGATTTTTAAGGCCCCTTCCAACACAAACAATTCTATGATTCCATGATTCTCTCCATGTCCAGCAGAGAAGGAGTTAGAGATTGGTTTGGTGGTCATATGGCAGCTAGCCAAGTTTAACACATGATGAATCATCTTTTGAAAACAATATCTGATATGAAGTATATGATCAAATAGTCCACTGTGGGTTTTCTTCACTGTCTCTGTAAATTAATGTCACTTTATATATTGGGATTGGCTGAGTTACCTCTGGAGCTTCTTAGAACTCCCTTGACTTTACAGGGCACCTACAGTGAAGAGTTTTTTAATTATTGAAGTTGCAAAGAAAATTTGTTGAGTCGTACAGTTTCTTTGTTGAAGTGCACAGAATCATTTTTATATTACTACTTTCTCTTGGGAGACTGTTGGACTTTCCTCTAAATATCTGTCTTCTAGTGGGTGCTGTAGTGTCTTAGTCTTTTAGATCTCTTTTATTTTTTGCCTGACAGCCAAAGGCATTCTGATCATAATGTCAAGACATGGGGATTTGAGTACCAGCTTAGCGACATTCAATTCAAACAGAAGTTTAGGGAAGAAAATTTCATACCTGTGTGTGAGACATCACATCCAACATTTGTGATAAGGATTTGAAGTAAAAAGTCAAGCTTATTTTATCTTTCACAATTGCTTCCAAATGTTCATTCATCAATGTGAGTTCACCTTGGAGCTATCTTTACTATCTTTACATCCAACAAACTGAGTGCTCTATACTTTGTGTGCTTCAGGCAAGGCATGAGAGACAATGTGATCTGCTGCAGTTAGAACAGGGTTGGGAGTTCCTGACAACAAATTGCAGCTCTCTTAAAGGCTTGTTTTGTGTCCTGCAACAATATGCTCAACATATTGTTAATATATTAGGAATCAATAGAAATATTCTCTGAAAAGGCTGGCAGCAATTTTTTTCTGTTCCCACAGAAGCCACGTGAGGATCTATCATTTGCAATTTGCAAAGAATTCTGGAACTAAAAATCGACAGTTTAGAGCACAGTACTATGACTGTTAGCATTAGTGCTAAAAATAGTGGAATTTCATTCCTTTTTAATGAATTCACTAACAGAAATGTGGATTTTGCTGAAATCTCACCTGTTTAATTTTGTAGACTCTGAGGTGAGTGTCAGAACACTGGGAGAAATTTTCATTACTAGATTCTCCTACTTAGGTAAAATCAGGTTATTATATGCAAAACTTTTGAGTAAATTTAGGTAAGCTAAAAATGAAAAGAATAAACATACAAAGAGGTTCTTTAATTAATCATTATTTGTGATACTGTGAAGAAACAAAAAAGTTTTTGCAATGTGGGAAACTAAACAGGAAAATCATAAAAAATGGTCAAAAATTTAATGAACTTTCTAAAATTCTGTTGCATGATTTAAAAAAGATCAGTTCTGAAGTGCTCATTTTTTGCCTTTGGTGTCTGAGACAGCCAAATTTAATTTATAGCTGCGATTGACTTCAGCAATCCTGCTTCATGTACAAGCCATTATGTAATAGCTGTTATTTGATAAAGTGTCATTTCATCCTTTTTTGAGATAACTGGAGTAACTGGCAAAGAAAAAGGAGACAGAGCAGCATCACCATATGTGATGAATACATTGTACTTTAAGCACAGAGACAGCAACAAATAAAAGCACAGGAAGAAAAGTTTATTTTCCAATTCCAGTTATTTAATTAAGGTAATTCATTAGGATGTTGTAACTGAAGACTACCACCTAAATTCTAAGTTGATTACGAAATTTGGCAAAGACAGAATATTTTGAAAACCTGAGTTTTCCTCCATTTTATGGGCATTGAATGTATAGATATGGTCATTTGCTGGGATAACTTTGTTAGAAAATATTGTGTTTATACTATTAATTTCTATCCAATACAAATTCCTTAGAAATTTACTAAGAAACGAGAACATTGCCAGCCAGTCAAGGGAGGGGATTATCTCAGTCTGCTTTGCAATGGTGCAGCCTCATGTGCAGTTTTTGTCACCACAAATAAGAAAGATATGAAGCTATTAGAAAGTACAAAGAAGGGCTACAAAGACGGTAAAGGGCCTTGAGGGGAAGCTGTTTGAGGTGAAGCTGAGGTCTCTTGGCTTGTTCAGCCTGGAGGAGACTCACTGCAATAACAGCATCCTCTTGAGGGGAAGAGGAGGTGCAGTTGCTGATTCCTTCTCTGTGGTGACATTGACAGGACCCAAGGGAATGGCCTGAGGTTGTGTTAGAGGGTATTTAGGCTGAATATTAAGAAAAGGTTTTTCACCCAGAGAATGGATGGGCACTTGAACAGGCTCCCCACAGAAGTGGTCACAACCTGACGGAGATCAAGAAGCATTTGGACAATCTGAAAAATACTCAGGTATATGGTGTGACCCTTAAGTCCTCCGCAGGTCCAGGAGCTGGGCTCAATGGTTCTTTTGGGTCCCTTCCAATGTGGAATAGTCTGTGGTTCTGCAAATGCAGTTAAAGATTCCTTTTGATTAAACTGTATAATTTATTTTAAGGAAATTTCATCTGTCCAATCAAACACAAATACAATTTGCACAGTTTGTCTTGTGTGACCTACAACTGACTTGCATGAATCCAGAGTGAAATCGCCAGTATTTCAATGAACAACACTGTCCCATCATTTCTGGCAGATGCATTCTATTTTTCTGGTTCATCTATTACTGTTCTATTCTGAGTTCATGACTGCCTTTTATGTTCAATACAAAAGCTAATTATTGTGCTAAGCAGCTTTTCTAAAGGCTTTGCTGTTGCATCTTTGATGCTTCATGAGCAGAATGGCAAATTAAAACATAGATAAATGATCTAAAATTGAAAACAATTGTTCTACTTATCATGTAATAATAGACACAAGGCTTTTTTAGGAGAACATATATATACAAAGACATTTACAAGTCTGCTATTCTACAACTCATGCATCACCTCCTCTCCAATTTTTTTTGCAGTAATAGCTATGTAATGAGTCTGTTTAGGCTACATCTTACTAAATGCTTCTAATCTATATAGGTTCTTACTCCACACTCATCACCACAGTATCCGAGAAACTTCCAGTAGTGCATTAAGCAATGTGACTAACATCTGTCACATATTTTGGTCTCTCATCATTTTCCCCAGGGGTAGATCTATGTGCAGTGAAGTGTTTTGTTTTGTATTTATTTATTTTTCAAGTGGTCCATGACTTGGTGTTTAATTAGTCCACAAACTAAAGATTACTGTGAATCACAAAAAAATGTAAATAGGGAAATGCTTGTCCTGAATTGAGGTTCTAAAATTAATGTCCCAAATATTAAGGTGTATCTCTTGATAGTTTTGCACCTGTGCATACCCAAACTTTTTTTTCTTCAGTGTCTTCTTGAGAAATTTCACAGTATCTTTCTCCTAGAAGTGTATGGAGTCAAATCTCTGACACTAAGCAAACCACAATATACACCTGGAGCTTTTGAATTTCACATCTGAGAGCTGATCCTGACAGTTTATCTGTGTCTTGCCTAAAAATAACTTGCAATAAACTTAAGCAGCTACTTTGATTATACTGCAAAGGTGAGGACTGAAGTCAGAACCTCACTGACAGAGTGTTTTATGTTTCTTTCCATCCAGGACCACATGTAAAGTTAACTATTGGCTTTCTCATTTGAAGGCAATAAACGAAAAGCAGATGCCTGCAAGTAAGCATGTGTTTAAGTACTCTCTTGTTTCCATGAATCAGAGCATAAAGACAGTAAAAGACCTATTTAGATCTTTTATCCCATTTCTCAGACCATGTGCAGTTCACATATGCTTCCCTTATGGCAGATTTGATAGGATTTTTTTCTTTTCCAGTTGTTTGAAGTGGTTCAAAGCAAGGTTCATTTGCTTCAAAGCACAATTTCATAGCTTAGCCAACCTTAGCTGACTGGCTATTCCCTCTGAGTTACTTATATTTTCTCTTTTTTTTTTTTTGGTCTCTTTTTAGTTTTCTTCAGTGATAAAGCAACAAATTCTTAAAACCACACATTATCTTTCCATCTCAGGGTGCGGAGAGACGTTTAAAGTGAGAAGACACTTTGATGCATATGTTAGAAGGGTAGCCTCTTGGCATCATTCTATGTCACCAGGCACAGGCAGGGCAGGAGTTACCTTCAGTGCTGTGTGATTCAACAGTCTAACCAGGGTATCAAAGGATGTGGGTTATAATTTCTCAGAACTGCCCTTAAGCCCACTAGACAATCTGTTACCTGCTTTACTCTTGAGTGATGAAAACATTATTTGGTTTATGTATTTCATTTGTTTAAAAAAGAACACATAATTTATTTCCTCCCTTTCCCCTAGCTAATGTGATACATCATTTGCAGATGGCTTTCTCATCCCCATGTCCCCTATTTAAGTATTCTGAAGTCAAATATGGTGATAATAAAACGGAGGTTGTGGCTTCAATCCCTGTAGGGGACTCTCACTTTAGAGTAGGTCTTGATGAACCTTGTGGGTCCCTTCCAACTCAGAATACTCTGTGTGATTCTGTGTGAAAAATAATTTTCTCTTCCTACGTGTTATTGAACCTTTGTGCTTTCTAAACCATTGAAAGACAGAATAAAGGGCAGAGACAGCTTTTAGTGTAATGCGTGTTTGAAAAGATATTTGGTAAATTTCTGGACATGCATACAGCAAATTAAAAGAGTGAAGAAAATAGACTCTTTTGAATCTAATGATTATTTAAGATGTGCTTCATTGTACATACTAATAAAGCATCATCGTTTGTATTAATTTAAGTAAAATTTATGGCATCACTGATGATATTTATCAGCATGATATTGCTATGGAAATTTAGCTAATAAGAAAAATAATGAACTCCTGTGCAGTTTCAAATTGCTTAGTAGGAAAGATTTATTGCAAAATTTCGAATTTGTTTTCAAGCAAGATAATGAAAAATGTATAAGATTTTTTTATACTGATTTGTACTTTTAGGCTTGAGTTATGTGTGTTGGAAAATCCAAATCTATTACTACTTTATTTAAAGAGGTAAAAAAGACCCAAAATTAATTAATGTCATTAATCAAAAGAAACTGTGTAAGTACCTATATCAAAGAAAGCCATCAAGAGCTGAAGCTGGGATACCTAAGAAATCTGGAGTGAATTAGACATATTCAGGAAGATATCTACTTCAGCTGTCTTTACTACAGGTTTTTTCAAATGAAATCCTATTTGATCAAAGCCATCCAGAATGGCATTTTGACATAATGTGAAGTGCTTAAAAAAGACGGAACTGGAATATTCCATAAGCATTGAAGGATACTGTCAGCTTGCCAGGATGAAGGCCTCTAAGAAGTGGACGAAAGCCTCAAGAGAGTGACAGAACTCTGCAGAACACAACAGATGTACCATGAATACATGTGAAGGGAGGGACACTACAGAGGGAAAGAGACCTAATCCTCAGAAACTCTTTGTGCAGTGTAAATCTGTAATATAAAATCATCCCTATTTTTGTGTTAAATATACTAAATATATAAATATATGTATATGTATATATATGGACATGTGTACAAGTGTATGTATATACATGCACATATGCAGGTACATGTGCGCACATACACCAGGCTATATACTAAACTTGTTTGGAGATATCACCAAAAATCCCCTTTTAAATGGGATGAATGATACCTCCTAAGAAAATTTCATTTTGTCCTTGCTTGTGACTGTCTCTTGGTATTATTTCAGCAGCTATCAATTTAAATATTTTTGTACTTTTAATAAAGTATATTTTATATTTTTTTAATAAAAATACTAACTTTGAGATGATTATTCACAGAGTTATGGTTGGTGAAAACAGAAATAAATTCTTTTCAGTTCCTTGATCATGCTTAATCAAGCTTTAAACTCAATTGTGGTCTGCAGTGTTTTCACTAAGGGTTGGCTATGTAAGCAAAGTGTGTGTCTGGTGTAAAATTTAATTTTATATGAAAGTTCTTGGTTTGCTATATACATCCTGCAATATTTATACTGTCACACAGTTCAAAATTAGTGTTATAACTTAATAAATGTAATAATGATGCACAACCTGAGGCTTTTCATCCAACCTTATCCAAAGAGAGCAAATTAATATTAGAAAATATAGGCATTTATATTTATTGCAAACTTTTACATTAAAACTACTAAATTTTTATTTATTTCAAAGTAGTTTATCAACATTTTGATTTTTCAACTTAATCATGGGAAATAAAAAGTTTTTCCAGCAATTATAGTCTCCTAGTGAATTGGTTTGCTTTCTTGAGTGATTATAATTCCACTAGAAGAGACCACGGGTCCTATACTAAGGCCCAAATGTAATATTTTCCATACAGAACTGACTTCTTGTACGTTACAGCCAAAGTAAAGATAAAATAAATAAATTTAGACTTACAGGTCTAAAGCAATGTCATTTTTAGCACAAAAGCAATTTCAACTGCAAAAGAAGTTCAGAAAAATTCAGTCTTGATCAGGAAAATAAAAAAAAAAACAAACTAACCAAACAAAAACCAAATCTAAAACAAAACAAAACAAAAAACAAACAAACAAAAAAAAAAAAAAAGAAAAGAAAAAACAGTTTCAGTTTCAGCGTATTCATAGATTCAGAGAATGTTAGGTTGTAGCGTACTCTGAACATCATTTGCTCCAACAGTTATTAGCAAAAGCATGGTGTAGGCAACATGTATCAAAGCCCTGTCCAGCTGAGTCTCAAGTGTCCTCTGTTGGGGGAACCCACCACTTCCCTGGGGAGAGTATTCCAATGGCTCATTGTTCTCATTATGACAGTGTTCCTCTCCTACCCAATCAGAATCTCCAGTGGAGAAACTTGTACCCATTGCCTCTCCTCTTTGTGCTGTAAAAGGGAATGCTGGCATCTTTAGCCATCTTTAAAATTTTGGAACATGATGATAAGATCTTCTTCAAACCTTCTTTTCTGTAGGATGAACAAACTCAGTTCTCTCTATGTTTCTTCGTGTAAGGCTTTCCAGTCCTTTTCATCTTCTTTGGGGCTTTTCTTTGGACCAAGTCTATTTTTTAAAAGACTAGTATCAGCATTAGCTGAGCAAATTTGAAACATCATTCTCATTATTTGACTTAAGAAAGTTGCAAAAATGCTGTCTCATGAAGATTTGGCATCAGAAAATGTTTCTGGCAAACAGTTTTCTACTAGTCTGTATGTTCTCAGTTTCCATCTTTGGTACTGCTGGTATTACTAGGATATGCAAAGATGCCTTTCTTATCTCTGGTAATGTTCTGCACTCCACTTTAAAGAGATCTCTGATGCCTTTCTATTTATACAATAAATCTTTCCTTCTATCTTGCACCTCAAAGGATGAAGCTGACAAGAAATATTGTGTATGACTAAGTAATTTCACACCTCTAGGAGCTCATGACACATTCTCTGTACAAAACAACAACAAAACCATGACAAAATAAAATAAAAAGGAAAAACCAACCTTCTTTCCTCAGTAAACAGGTGTTTCTCTTATGAAAATACTTAATTGTTAGCAAGACACCCAGCAAACAGGAATTAAAATATTTGTTAAAGTTTATGCAGTACTGTGCTAAACTAAGCAAGTTTCTTGACAATGTTGTTGTACACAAGAAAGGCTCCAAGACAGAGATTGCAATTTATTTATTCTCTTCCAGAATATGCAAGGTTAGGGTAGTTTCCTTGAGATTCTGTTTTCTGTGGTCCTATCCTTCAGCATTACTAGAAAATAAGGAATAGAATGTATTCATGTTCCCTTCCTTCTTCTGTTGGCTCACCAAATAAAATGACAGTATGGGAACCAGCATCATCAAAACAATACTTAAGCTGTAAAAACATCCACCCAATAAAAAGGTGTAACAGTAAGCACATTCTTCCTGCTAGGGAGTTAAGTGTGGGATTCAGCTTCTCTAAGGGAGGCAGCCTTCCTATTAGCAGATGCATGACTCAGGTTCCAGATGGTATACCTTGGAAGGCTTTGTCTTTTCAATGTTCTGTATATTGTCACTCTTCTTAGACTCACTTGCCTTCCTGTATTCACTTGCCATCTTTCCTTTTCCTTTGCTGCTTTATTCTTTCTTTGTCCCATCCTGTTAACCTGCTATTGGTGCAAAACTTGGTGTAATGGTACTGCCTCTTACCGACTTGTATTTTGGATGATCCAAGTGGAAAACTTTGGGTTTAGTGGTTGGTTAACATTTCTTTTTTCCAGAATGGAGAACTTTTCACACAGTTTTATATAGCTATTGAATGAGCTAATTCTGGAACAAGTTTATGAAGAACAAGAATTTAATACAACTCAGTACAGTATCAGAATTGACTGGACTGGCAAAGTTTACAAGCTGAGACATTGGACCACGTTATGGCAGATATGGATTTTCTGGAATCATATACATTATACTATTAGTTTGAAAAAATCTTTACAAATCCTGAATCACAAATATCTGTACCATCTCAGTAGCCAGCATTCCGTGGCATCCATCAGTCTGCTTCCTCATAACGTATTAGTCTTTGCTACAAGAACGATAATCTTCACCCCATTCACCTGTATGAATTTCTCCTGGGCATAGGGGCTCCTTTTCCTCTCTTTGCTATGTGCCAGGCTTCTTGTATATGTACTCAGATGTTAACATGACACTGTAAAATTTGTTAGCTCACCCTAGAGAAAGATTTTGTGAGTTTTCTCTGTGAAATTACTTCCTGCATGCACGTGCATGGATAGGTAGGTGTTTGGCCTTTTTTTTTTTTAATTATTTTTTGGTTTTTTGTTTGTTTGTTTTTTCGGGTTTTTTTTGTGATTGCTTTTACTTCCCTATTGTCATGAAGACCCATCAGTGGTACTGCTGAATTATGGCAAGAATCCAGTATAGATGCTGAAGTTTACAAAGCCCAGGTGGCATGTTGACAGATGAATTGTGATGGCAGCTTGAGAGCTTGGTATATTAAACATGATGAGGGGGTGGGTGAGGAATGAGGGTCTCTGTGATTTGCACATCCTTCATCTGATCCATTAAGCTTTCCAAGAGCAAAATTCATTAAGGAGATTAAGCACAAGACCAAATGTCTGATGTGACAAGAGAGCAGCGTTGAATTTTTTCCCATTTCCCCAGCTCTGATACCTAAATAATAAATTGATTAGGTCCTAAAAATGGCCTCCTAGAACTTGTGAAATATTTAAAGCTCCAGCTTGGTCACAGGGCAGTCAGTATTGGCACATTCAGACAGCCTTCATAAGACCAGTCTGTACCTGCTAAAGTAATACTTGTCTGGTTAACACAAAAGTTTGAAGGGTGCCTGTTTAAATGGCCTATGAAGTACCTACTAGAAAATTATCTTTGTAATCTGGTGGCACCTGATGCTGCACAAATCTTGAGTCTTCTGAACCCCCTCAAGGCTGATTCCACACAGTTTGATTCTAATTAGTGGATTAAAAGTAAATAAAACAGCAGGGATTTCAAAGTATTCTGCTCTTCCCTGTTTTATTTCAATACAATCTGCAAGATTTCACAACTCTAGACAGATATATCAAGTATGGGATAGGTTCAACTTTGCCTTGAAAATATTAGCAATGATGAAACCAATCTCTTATTTCTAAAAGGCAATCTGTAAGTCTGTGTTCTGTTTATACATGCTTAGGATATACTGAGTCAATGTTTGTTCATCTGCCTTTTTCACAGGCTAGGTAATGGAATGCATCAAGCTTGATCCTGAGCATGATATGTCATATTTCCCTCTTTCCTAATTGTACCCTGTATGGGTCTTTAACAAGGTACTGTATCTTTGAAGCAGGTTACATTCCTGGAGATAAAACAACTCTTCATATCTGTTCTGAAGGAAGAAATTATATAGATGTGTTTCATCTGTATGGGAAGCACTATTATGTTAGGCTAGATATGCATGACTTTTATGCAAGAATAATTGGAGATAAAACTCATGTAAGGGCACTGAGCATTTCAGATGTGGAAGAAAAAAAACCACATCAAAAGAAAAAAAAGAAACCTGTATTCTGTGGAAAGCGTGATGGCAATGAATAGTTTCCAAGGTTGTTGGTTCATTCTAGTTTTCATTTATTAGAGGCTAAGATTCATTTGACTCAGGTTTAATAGATTTCTAACCACAGGAGCACAGAGGAATCACCTTCTGAGGTGCTTGCTGAGGTCAGCAACAAGACCTTTGAAGAGGTTGTCTTAAATTACAAGTGCTACCGGCAGCACTGAAATCAAAAGGGTGGTAGTGAATGTAGATACTGAGAGGTTCTTATCAAAGCCAAGTAAAAGATGAAAGAGGGGACCAAAGATATTAACCTGTGGGACAGGAGAGACTGTGACAATTGGGATGCTCAAGATTACATTGGCACATTATTTAATAAGCTATATTGTCACATGAGAAGTAGTAAAATAGTTCAACTTTACAAAGTGTGTGGCTTCAGTATCAAAGAAATATGGACCATTTGCTATTTCTTTGGTATTGCATTGAAGACAAAAGGAAGGAAAAAGTGTCAGAGCAGTGTCAGTCTTATTTATGTTCTTATTCTTTTATCATTAACCTACTCTTTGGAGCAGTCAGTGGGGTGCACTGCCTAGAACTTATTTTATAACTAGGATAGAGTCACTGTGGAAGAAGAGAGTTTTGATTCCCATTTTTGTCAGCATTTTATGTGACCTGCTCTTTGTTTGGTGAAATTATAAGTCCTCTATGTTAGATTATTTTAAATTATAGTTTAGTTTTTAGCAATTTCTGTTAGTTTGCCTCCCCTTGTGTAAGACCTCTGAATGTTTCAAACATCATTTGAAATAAGAATAAATTGAAAAAAGGCTAGACAACTGATAGAGATAGACTCAGATATCCTGCCTAAGTTATGAAAGAGGGACTTTCCAGCTCTGAGTATAGAATTCAAACTGGGTGAATTCAAACTTCTGATACACTAACTAATAGTCTGAGTAGTGAAAATATATGCCAAAGAGGTTCAAGTGGATTAATGTCTTCTCCCAAGGATATCATGCAGAGTGATGTTTTCCCTTGCCTCACATGACACTTTAAACTCAGATAGCAGATGTATTTGTGCCTGTGCAACCATTTATCTGGTGAACACATTTAACATTATTTTGTTTAATATCTATTTGGTATTTCTAAAAGTGTCCAAAACACTTTTAACAGTAACTGCACTACTCAGACTCCTTGGTAGACAAAGAAGTTCAGCTACTAAGGGATTTCAGCTAGCCTTCTAGAATTAAAGTTCTTGAATAGGGTTATGCCTTTTCTGTGTCTTGTTCTGTTGACAAGACTGATGGAGGCTAACTTATCTCTAGTAAAGAAACCTCACTGTCTCAGAAAACTAGCATACCTTTTGTGCTGAAATCATAAACTTATTTGAATATGATGGTATTTTCACATAACTGAAGTAGTTCTATTTCTTCAATCACTTCATTTTTATGTCTGAGTAGTTCTATCAGGCTGCTGACAGTTGTGAACATATTCTATTTGCCCTGCATGGAAAAGAGCAGTGGGACTGAGGACAATGCTCTTTAGATATAGCCCAGGGCAACAAAAAGACATTTGTTCAATTACCAAAGAATCTGAATGAGTTGTTTTAGTATTAAAAACATGCTGTACTTAGGCAATCAAACTAGTTTATTTGCTAACTTCCCATAGCTTCTGAAATGGAACACAAATTTAAAACATTTAAATTACCCTTCTGAAAATTAAAAAATATATAGTTTGCCAAAAAATTCAGAGTGTAGGACAGCCTCAAAAATAGTTAAAAATATGGATTGCTTTGCTTCCACTTATCTCTAGTCTACAACTAGAAATAGATATTTAGGCATACTCAGCAGCATCTTAAGACACATACAGAACATATATATATATCCTCTTTATGTAGAGGCCACGTGGTCTTGAACAGCCATGAATCACACAACATTGGTGTGCAGTATTCAGAATACCTCAAAGCTTCCCTCATTTAGAGTGCTGAGCTAACAGTAAAATTCACCTCTGTACATCACTCATTTGCTACTGAATTGTCACAGTTAAAGAATTTATGTGATTATATGAACAAAAGTAGGATTTTGAGCAATGTTCTCTTTACATGCAGCTTCTTTTGATTATTTCACTGTATTTTTTGAACAAACATCTATTTGTAGCCGTGGTCATGTTTCTGATCTAAATGGGAAACTGCTATATCTTTAGTTATTTTGGAGAAAAAACATTAAGCACTACCTATGAAGAAACAAAAAAAAAAAATGGTCACCTCTGCTCAGAAATGTAAATCATAAAATTAAAACACATAGCTATGTGCCCAAGTGAAGATTAATTTCATTTGCTGGGCTAGCTTCTTAAAAGGTTCCTGCTCATTATCGTGTATTAAAGCAGAATAATACTTTCTAGACACATTTCTTATTTAACTGATGACACTGAAAACCATGTTAAGGATTAAAATGTACTTACGAAATTTTAATTTCTAGAAACAGATATAGTTGAACTTCATATACTTACTTCACTAACTTACTGACCACAATTTAAACCTCAACCGTTTAAAAGCTCTGGGATGGACCCTAGACCTCTAGTTACTCTGGCCCTGTTGTTTCTTTGAAATAGGGATTAGTGAATCTTGTGAATTGTCATTGGCTAAAACTTATAGATTTATTTAATCTGTCACAACACAGTCATTAACCCAAAAAAGTGGTGGTGACTATAATAAAATACTAGCAACCAGCTAGCAACCAGTCACAAATTATGTCTGCCAGGGCTCAGTTTTGGGGCCAGTTCTGTTTAATCTTTATCAATGACCTGTAAGAGGGGATTGAGTGGACTCTCAATACTTTTGCAGATTACACCAATTTGGGTGGGAATGTTGATCTGCTGGAGGGTAGAAAAGTTCTACAAAGGGATCAGACAGGCTGAATCAATGCACCAAGCACATAAAAAAAAAAAAAAATAGTGCTGTTTAACCCTGAGAAAAGGATGCTGAAGTGAGACTTTAGTGCTCTCTGCACAACAACCCAAAAGGAGGTTGTAACAAGTTGGTCTTGGGCTCTTCTGGTAAGTAACTAGTAATAGGACAAGAGGAAATGGTCTCAAATTGCACCAGGGTAGTTTTGATTTGGATGTTAGGAAACGCTATTTCCATTTGGTTTGGATGTTAGGAAACACTATTTCCATTTGGTTTGGATGTTAGGAAACACTATTTTAAACAACCTGCAAGGGTTGCCAAGCACTAGAACAGGCTGCTCAGAGAAGTCATTGAATTGACATCCTTGAAGGTTTTTAAAATATGTGAAGGCATGATCACCCAGGACATGGTTTAGTGGTGGACTTGGAGCTGTTAGATTAATAGCTGGATTTGATGTCCCTAAAGGAATTTTCCAGTTTTCATGACTCTACATTTCTAAGATTTAATATTTCTGAATTTAGATGCAAACATTTTACATTTCCAACATTTCTGCTGACCATGGTGGAAGTTCAGATACCTATCTCATGTGTAAATATGAGTATATGAGAAAGTGTCTTGAACTGAATTCCACCCAAAGAGACTTAAATTATATAATCCCCAGCTACTTTGCAACTTCAAATTGTCTCAAGAAGAGGAAAGCATAGCTGAGACACCAGGAAGGAAAATCACTTGAAAAAATTATTTCATATAAAGATAATTTTAGCAATTATTCGTTCTTTAGAAACCTGAGTCACTAATCTTTGCTTACCTTTTAAAACACATATACATGCCCCTCATGCAGCAGTCTTCATTAATGTGTTTGCAGTGCTTTGTTGGCAGAAGCCTTCATTCAAATATAGTACTTCCACCTGCAAAACAGAGACAGAATTGGAACTACCACAGCCTTTTCTGTTATGTTTGTCTATGCAGAATCTGAAGGCAGAACTCCTCTGTCTAAATGTCGACATCTCCTTCTGAATATCTATGCCAAAACTAATTTCCCCAAGAATTCTTAATACATTCCTTTATGCTCCTAGAGAGAGAGAGAAGGAACCAACTATAGGGAACAATTAATCTCAGCTTAAAATAGAACGAACAAATTGCTTCCTAAAAATGCCTCTTTGCTTCACTTGGAGGAACTATAAAGAGATTTTAGGGAATGTGTCTCAGATGTAGACTTCTACATTATAGACAACTCAAGTTAAGTGAGATGATTTTCACTCCAAGTATCAGTATAAAGAGCTGCATCATCATTTACATGAATAGCTGTGTGCAAGGAGCCAGTATGCTTAAGTTTAGGTACACGAAAGACCTGCATAATAAAATTACAGCATTTAGATGGGAAAGTTATGGCAATTTCTTAGCAAAGCAACTTTCTAAATTACTTTGATGCAAAGTAGTAAAAGCACAGTTTTGGTTCTAACCCTGGAATTTTTTTCTTTTCACAATCTACAGTGTTTATAGCTCTCATGGAGAAAGATAAGGGTGGAATGTCAGTTCAGTGACTTTTCAGAATTTAATAGCCACTCAGTCCTAATCTTCAGATAAATATATGCATATATCACGTTTCAAGACAATACTAACTGCAGTGCAGAGACCTCATCTATAAATCTTTAATTACTTATAATAAAGGCTTTGAGAAGACATTAGAGGCATAATCAAACACAGAAGTGGAACTGATAGCACTGAAAGGACAAAATTATTGTTCATTTAGAAATATTGAATGGTTATAATTACCTGAATTCTTTCAAATTTTTAACATCAACCTTTTCTCTTTCTCTCCCTCTCTCTCTTTCCCTCCCTCCCTGCAATTTTTTTTTTTTTTTTTATAGAATTCGCTGAGTATCAGAGAGTCATAGAATGTTTTGGGGTGAAATGGACCCCATTTATTTCCAATTCCCCTGCCATGGCCAGGGAAGACCATCCACTTGATCATGTTGCTTGAAGCCCCATCCAGCCTGTCTTGAATATTCCCAGGAATGGGCCATTATGTTGGGTTTTCATGGCAAGAGTTTGGTAGCGGGGGGGGGGGGGGGGCTACAAAGGTGACTTCTGTGAGAATCTGGCAGAAGTTTCTCCCATAAGTGGCAGAGACAATGTCAGCTAGCTCCAAGACAGACCCACCACTCGTCAAGGCCAAGCTAATCAGAGATGTAGTAATGCCTCTGTTATGACATATTTAAGAGTGGAAAAAGTTATTGGGCAGAAGTAATTGGAGCAGAGAAGAGAGCAGTGAGAATACGTGAAAGAAAAGATTTTATAAATACCAAGGTGAATGAAACAGATGAAAGAAAACATGCTCCTGGTGCTGAGGCTGAGATTGTCTGTGATGCAGACAGTGGTGAGGCAGAAGGTGCCCATGCAGAACATGGAGGTCCATGTGGGACTAAAGATCCACCTTCAGACCACTCAGGACACCCAAAAGTGTAGCATACTGTAGCAGGTGGATGCTCAAAAGAAAGTTGTGACCCCATGGGAATTCCATGCTAGAGAAGTTTCCCTGCAGAACCATGGGGAGAGCATTTGGAGTGGTTTTGCTGGTAGGACTTCTAACCCTGTGAGTGACCCACATTGCAGCACCTGTTCTTGAAGGGTTGAACCCTGTGAAAAGGATCCACACTGGAGTAGTTCATGAATGATTGTGTTCTGTGGGAGAAACTCCACACTGGAGCAAGGGAACAATGACTCAGCCTGCGGGGCAAGAAGCAGTAGCAGAAAACAACATGTGACCAGCTGTCACTAAAGCCTACTGTCCACCTCCCTTGGGGGTTGAGAAGGTAAAGAGCTAGGAACGAAGTTAAGCCCAGGAAGAAGGGAAAAGTGGTGTGAAGGTGTTTCTGAGATTTTTTTTTTTTTTTTTTTTTTTACTTCTCATTATCCTGCTCTAATTTTGATTGGTAATAAATTAAATTAACTTCTCCAAATCAGGTCTATTTTGCTTGTGACAGTAACTGGTGAATGATCTCTCCCTGTGCTTGTCTCAACTCATGAGTTTTTTGCTATATTTTCTTTTCTCTGTACATTAAAGGATGGAAGTGATGGAGCAACTTCAGTGGACACTTGTCATCCAGCCAGTCAAACCACCACAAGCATCTATGACTTCTTTGGGCAACATGTTCCACTGCTTTATGATCCTCAAAGGAAGGAATTTTTTTTCCTAACATTTTCCTTTCAGTTTAAAGCTCTAATACATTGTACTATTACTACATGCCCTTGAGAAAAGTCTCTCTTCAGCTCTCTTGAAGCCCTCTTTTGGTACTGGAAGGCTGCTATAAGGTCTGCCAACTGTTTCAGCCTTTCTTCACAGTAGAGGTGCTCCAGACCTCTGAGCATCTTTGGGACCTCTTCTAGATTCACTCTGTAAGGTCTGCATCCTTCTAATTCTGGAAACCCCAGAGCTGGATGAAGCACTACAGGTGGAGAGGTCACACAAGAGTGAAATAGAGGTGTAGAATCACCTCACTTGTCCTTCTGGCCCCATTTCTTTTGATACAGCCCAGGATACAACTGGAAAGTTTTGAACATGTTAAACCTTTATCTCACATTCCTTAGATATTATCAGATTTGACTTTTATCTGTATTTAGCTATGTAGAACTTTGAAAGTAGGCCCATGTCTTCCAAGTACTAGCCATTCTAGCATGACATTAATTTGTTGTCAGACCTCTCAGTGAGTTTTCGATTACCATTTTCTCCCCAGGGTTTCTTGCATGATCACTGGTCTTGTCCTCAAGGCAAAAAAGAAAACATGATACAGATGTCATCCAGTTTTATTGTTTGACATTATCCTTCTCTTTTGCTATCACTTTTTTTCCTCATTTTCTTGTTTTAATCCTACTAAGGTTTGTCTTTTTAATTCTTTGTCCAAATTCTGCGTTTCTTATTTAGCTTGCAGTTGGGCTTTTTTTGTTTGTTTTTTCTCTTAATGTTGCTGTGTATTATTTTGTTGTGTTTTTCTTTCTGTGATCCCCACATTTGACTTGAAATTTTTGATTACTTTGAGCATATAAACAGGAATTGAATATCTTCAATGGGGAGAAGAAGTTAAAGTGAATTCTCCATCAAGCAAGAATACCTATGTAGGTTATGTTAATATTTATGCAGTTAGTATGTAGGCATTATGTTAATGATTATTATAAACACATTTCTAATCCAGAACTCCCTGCATATGAATAGATAGAGGGTTCAGAACCAATGAGTTTTGTATTTCAAAGAGGTGTCTTTTGCGTATTTCACTAGTCTTGTTCTGACCTCTAGAAGGCTTGCTATAAATAAAGACAGGCACAAAGCTGTGAAGTGCATCTCATTTGAAAGGCTGCCATTCCTCAAAATCTGTGCATCAAAATACTGTAAAGCATTTTAGAGCAATGCACTGACTCAGCTGCCAAAACCCCATTTTTGTAGGTAGTGCTCTAATCCAATGCCCTGCCGCACTGACCAGTGATGTATCATGCTTTTTCTTGGATGTTCAGAAATCCTGCAAAATGGCACAATGACATACTGAGTAACTCTTCAGCAAGTAGCACATAGTCAGTTTTACTTGTCCTTGAAGCAACAGATTCACTGTGCCTGTGACACAGAACCATATTGTACAGGCACAGCATATTGCACAGGTATAAAACATTCTCAGCTCAGTGTGCCTCCAGCAGATTTGTGATGACACGCCAACTCCTTGCATGCCCTTTATTTGTCACAGGTTGTATATTTTGTTGCTACTATTGTTCTTAAAATGTAAGGAATTTCAGTAATCTGACAAATGATGTTGGCTAATGTCAAATAATATTCCTGATGGCAATGGAGTTTAATTTTGAATCATGGTTTTATCTCTATCCCAAGGATGATTAGTTTCAATGACACTAAATGTCTCTTAATAAAAAAGAAAAAGTGTGAGCTTTATTTTGGCTGTGAAGTTTACAGCATTAAGCTGAACACATGAACATTCACCTGAAAATACCTGGCATAAGAGAGATAGGATGCAATGTAAAAAGTGTAATAATCAAAGTGTGGAAAACATCCAGTGAACTGCTCCACTCCTGAAGCTATATGGCTACATCTCAGGTTTTCAGGTAGGTGTTTCTATGAAAAAAAAAAAAAAAAAAAAAGAAGACCAAAACATTATCCACTTTTAGAAAAAAAAATGCAATTTTTTATTTAAAAACCTGTCTTATCTCCTCCACAGTAACTCCTTGTTTTATCCAATTACTGTTTAGGGTAAAATTCATAAAGAGCTCAGGAATAGGAGTACTGATTTTTTTCCCTCACCAAAAAGACAGCACTATTTTCCAATTTCAACAGTCGGGTTCCTTTTAATGAGTGGTCCTTCCTACCCTGTGATTTTATTGCTTTCTTCTACAAAGTTTTTAAATTTGATTCTTTTACCTTAAGTTGTAGGGAGCAAACAAAAAAGACAGGGTGTCATGGTTTAAGCCTGGCACAATACCAGTGCCCCCATGAGAACACCTACTTCCCTGGCACCTACTGTGAGATATGATCAGAGACAGAGCAAAGCAGGCTCCAACTTAAGGTTAAAAAGAAAAAAAAAAAAAAAACATTTATTAACCTACAACTACAAAGGAAGACACACAAAACACAATAGAACCTAAGATGAAAACCTTCCAAAATTCTTCCTCCTCCCCCCACCAAATTTCCAATTTCATTGCCACCCTTCAGACAGTCGATTCTCAGTCTCTTGAGGAGAGAGAAGTCCCTCTTGCGCCACACGCCTTCCATGTCCAGTGCTCTCACCACTGCACATGGATCAGAGCTGCTTCTGGGGTTTTTCATTTTAAGGATACTTTGACCAGTTCCAAAGGGAGCACAGTCCTTCTCCTTCTGGGACACTTGTCCCCCCCAAATTTCACCCCCTGGGGCCGAGGGGTCTCTTGAACAGAGATCGTCTTCTTCTTCTTCTCTTCTTCGAAGTGGAGGGCACCACCACACCCTCCTCACCCGTCGTCTCTGTTCACTCCTCCACATCACTGCACTCTCTTGGCTCTGAGCCATCGCCTCCCCCTAGAACGCAGTCTCTGTGGCACAGAAACACCCGTGGTTCTGCTGTGGCTACACAAGAAAAGTCCAGCCCAAAGCCACTTCATCATCTCCTCCCACCTAGAATTTTCCTCAACATCTTCTCAATCTCAACATCTTCTCAATCTCATCAACTTCAGGAGGACTCAGCTTTTGCAAGGTTCTCATCTTCCTCAAAGGGGTTAAAAGTCCCGAGCTCTCTCTCTCTGCCGGTTTACTTCGTCAACTCCCACGCCTGTCTGCCCTGCTGGGCACCCCCCCCTTCTCCTTCACGCCGGGCCACTATCACAGCCGCCACAGGCACCGGCTCTGTCTCTCTCTCCCTCGCAGGGGGGGTGGGGGAATGGAGGACGGCTGCCCGAAGCCCTTGCAATGTTCTCCTCCACCCTTGGGCCCAGGCCTGTCCTACCTCTCTCTCTGGCCACATGGCTCCCCTCCCCCCCTGCCCAGCCAAAGGAGCTGGGCAGGGGGTCTACTCACTCTCCAGCGGGACTCCAAGAAGAAGTTCCCCTGGGAGATCACAGCTTTTAACCCCTGTGTTCTCAGAGGCGTATCCTGCCCTCAGTGGACAAACCAGGTGCCAATATTAAATCTGAACACTGATTGGATTGCCCACACCATCACAAAAAACTTCATTTCCTTTCAAACCACGACACAGGGTAAAGATATTTTTAAATGTTTCCTTTTTCAGCTGTTCTGCTTTTCACTAAGTAATTAAAAGATCACAGGTTTAGAGAGAGGGAAAATAAATGTCACTCTATAATCTCATGGCACATGACTATAGTCCTGCTTCCAGATAAATTTTCAATGCTGATTAGTTTCAATGCACATTAAGGGCTTATAAAATACTGTTGGGTACTCTCTAATATTTTAGGCACTTACCTCCACTTTAAAATCTAACTTATGATCTCAGTTTCTCTTAAACAAGAGCAGGGATTCTGATATTACAGATTTTTCAGAAAAGACTACATAAAAGTGTAGTAGAGTACAGTTAGGTAAACTAGCTATGAAATAAGCATAAATTGTAACCACAGTCATGGTGATGTAAATCTACAGTAGTTCCATTGTATAATTATGTTTTTCTGAATTTACAATGCTTCTACTTGTTTTTGTTTTTTTTACTTTTATGCCTTCAGAAACATTAATTTTCCACAAATGCCACAAGTTTTATATTACAGCAATATCAGATGTATAAGAGAACAATATTTTTTTTTTTTCAGATTAGATTTCTTACCTTTTTGCTGATTAGATTTCTTATGGGAGCAACACATGTCAATGTGACAGTAAGAATATTATTTGCATCTTTAACATATTAAGGGAAGAATTAAAATGGCTTAAATTGATATCTTAGAGGAAATAGATGATAAAACTAGGCACCTTCATAATTTTTACCCTTAATTACATTTTCAAATGTTATTTCTTAATGTCAGCTTAATCTCTAATGTAGAGGGAATTTCAGTGTAAAAGTACATGATTTTTCATAGCACCACACATATCTTACAGTATAGATTAAAAGTTACTTCAAGCATCAAGGAAAATGTGTCATGGTGCATTGGCTGTGGAAAGAACTTTCTACTGTACAAGCGTGGACTGACAAGAAAAGAGTTATGGTAGGCAGAAAGAATCACAGCTGCCTTGAACATTCAAATTATCTCCTTAGCAGCAGAATGATTTCCATGTCATATCACTCTTGATGTAGATACATTTTTCCATATTTTTCACTTTTGTTTTTACATTTTAATTACTAACTGGAACTGGGGCTTGACTCTTTGTTGACATGGAATTTGATTCTAAAAAGACAAGAGCCAGCTATAGCTGACAGAAATTGAGTGTACTGGTCTGCACAGAGACAGGGAGTGCATTAGAGTTTAACTGGACACAACCTACTATTTTTTACCATTTTCATTATATTGAAAAGAGAATGGAACCTGATTTAAACCACACTGTTCCAGTTTTCCTCCAGTGAAAGTGCACTACACTACTACTCTAGTGCACTAGAGTGATGAATCAGACCTTTCAATGATAGAAATAAAACAAGTGCAGAAGGCCAGTGACTTCTAAATTTATGAACAGCTTTATACACTGAACTTGACAGTTATACCATATACTGAACATGCAAAAGTACACCTGTGACTTAAGAACAAGTGTAAGTATACTCTTCTCAAAAATAACCAGAAGAATATGAAGAACAGATTTATGCATTAATGCAAAAAACAATCTATAAACATGGGGAAGATTAATTTCCTTCAGAATTATTTTTTTAAAAAAGCTAAAAGTAAATGCTGCTACTGAAGTATGCTGAAATGAAGAACTGAGAAAGGCAAGTAAATGTCATGGCTTCAATCAGTTAGCACATGAGTTTTACACAAATGGCCAAGCATGTGTCTCTGATCAATAGAAAAGCTATTAAACATGGTCTGACGTTTTAAAAGGTTGGTTTAGGTCTCTTTGAGATCAGTGGAAAGGAAAAACTCGAACAAGCCATAGTTCATGGAATTCAAGAATTCATTTCAGTAGTGTTCACAGAGATACCTAAAATTTAAGGTGATAAAGTTATGACTGTCAACAGACCTTGAGAGTTAAAGTACCTGGACTTTAGGAAGGTGCCTCTATGAAAGCATGGTGATATGAAATAATTTGAATATATAATTGCTACCTGAACATTTCTGGCAACTCCCAGCTTTTTAGCAGGTGAGGTTTTCGTAATGCTTTTACTCCTGTAATGATCACCCACTGTTTGCTTAATTTCCAGCACAGAGATATTATGATATTTATCAGATCGAATGAATGCAGTCACTGGGAAGCTTAAACACACCTTGCACAAAAATGTATATGACATGGGAAATTCAAGTGTTCCATGCACTAAAATGTATTTGACAATCTCTAGCAACATGTTTCGTGGTTATGTGCTTTGACTTGTATTTATGCAGTTAATATCTGTTTTCCCACTTTTTTCAAATCCAGTTGTAGTATATTGATAGGATAGAGTCACTCTTTAAAATACCATTATTGCCAGTTTTTGCCCAAAATTTTTCAGAAATTGTGGTCCAGTTAAATAAAAAGTCAAAAGTCACATTTTGATATACAGCTGACAAATAGAAAAAATACAGTGCCATTTTCATACACAGGAAAATATCTGAATCTCTTTTTTAAGAAGAAAAATTAGCGCCGCCTGAACAACGGAATGCAATAACTTTTAAAATGTTTATATTAAATTTTTAAAAGGGAACAAATTTTATTATATTCCTATCCTTTGGGGGATATGAATCCTGACTGTATCTGAAGGCTGGAATAGCCTGAAGATTGTATTTTTTCTTACATTCAGTTTGAAGTTAGATGCCCAAAACAATATCCCCCTTGTAGCAAGTATGATGTAGTCTGAGTAATACATCCACCTAAGGTCTCTCAGTGGTGCAGTTTCTAAAAGAAATAGGTCAGGAGGGAAGCTGAGGGTGAGAACTGGTCCTAATGATTTATGTTTCAGTCACTGTTGCTATGAAGTGTTTCAGCTGGGAAAGACAAGATATTATTTTCTGGATGTGTCAGACCAATAATTACCATTTAATACTCCTTTCCCAAAGGTGTCTTCCATGGAACAAAGGGCACTGACTGTTGTGAACGTTAATAATCGATATGGTTTATTCTATTCACAGCAATTTCAGTGGCTAATAAGGTTATCGCTATTGGAATTTCAGTACTGGGTTTTCCTGTGTAAGTAACATTTAGCTGCATGATTAAACAAGCCCTTTGTTTGCTTCCCTCTCTCCAGATGGGAACTTAGCTCAGTATGACCCAAAAACAATTAGGTAAGTGATATTGCTCTGCTGTTTACATCTGACCTTAGATGCCAGACAACCTGTTTGCCTACACTGAGCTCAGATAAGCCTATACACATTGTACATGGACCCTGAACTCTCTCAACTACACTTCTGATTTCCCCTATGGAATAACTAAAGTCCTGTTTGCCCTGTCAAATCATTTAGTTTTGCTGCCAGACATGACATTTACATGCTTGTGAAGAACTGCTTGGGAAGGCAATAAGGTTCTGTTCTGAGAACATGGGAGATTCGCATGAAGGTACTGGTTAATTGAACCAAAACCTCTAATTACATCTGCAAGAGTTGGATTACTGACAACTAAAGTGAAGCCAGCAGCCAGGTTTAATTCAGCAGTCTCTTATGAACCACTCACTACATGTGTGCAGTTCCTACATATCATCTGGATAAGACACATTATCTGTGGAGTCAGGTAACCCTTGTACAGCCTTGCATCTGCGTTGCCTAAAGTCTAGATTCTATGCCATACTCTCTGATGGACTCAGGAAAGTGAAATAAATTGTTTCAGTGAGGCTTTTGCTCAAGAAAATATTGTCTAAAAGAACCATAAACCAAGCACAGGTTTTCAAACAATTGAAAAGGAAACAATTTAAATCTACAGTGACAAGTTCTAAAAGTGTAACTTTACATTCAGTCCCTTAGGAATATCAGATCTTAAAATTCTGGAAGTGCCTCAAAGCCTTTGACTTCTGTGAAAAACTTTAATCTATGAAAATCATAGATCTTCCTTCCTTAAAATGTACTTTGATCTAACCTTTTAATTTGGTCTTCATTGTAGTTATAATACTTTTAGGCATGATGTATACCATTTTCTTGTCTTTTTTCCTTTGTTTTCCTTCCCACTCATTTTCTGTGAATCCTCATTCTGTCATCAACTAAAACATAGTTCAATTACAGTATTGCGTAAAGGATGCTAGAAACTGCTACATTAGAGTCTACTAATTTTCACATCCCTCTTTAATTATGTTGCTGCAACATCAAATTTAACAGCAACAAGCTCCGATATCTATGATGAGTATGTTACTTATCTTTTGTTGAATGAAAGACTACATATTAAGAAAAATGGCTATTATCTCAAAAAGTGTATATTTTCTTATACCAAGGCTGATGTTAAACAATATATGACCTATCATACAGACTTTTTTTTTTTTCCATTGCAGATTATAATGCTTCCATTTCTGTAAGAGAGAAGGAAGTCAAATAAATAAAAGCTTTTTCAGTCATGCTGGTTCCATCTGGTCTGTTGAGTTTTTCTTGAGAGAAGAATCTCAATGGCTTGTTGTCAACTTCTGATCCCAGAAGAAACAACTTCATCTTACTTTTTTCATTAACCCATGGCAATTGAATTTCTGATAAGGAGACTATCTCATTGTGACCCATATTTAGCTAAGATAAATCTGTTTTATAAGGAACATGCAAGAAAACTTATTACAGTTCTTTGATTATGATCTCTTGCAGTGTCTTTTCATTCTCAAACTAAAAAAAAAAAAAAAGTTTTCACTTTTCCATTCCAATCATATGTAAATAATTTGTTGGATTTATTCCCCTTTTCTGAGTACATTTGTTCATTAAGGTTTAACACATTGTCTGTGTTCTTCACCACAAAGCATTTACTTTCCCTCCGTTTAATCAAAAGTTGGAGGGTCCTAGGGTACCTGCTATTTATGTTGCTTTTTTCATCTCATTAACTTCCTTTTCTAATTTACACTGGTACTCAAGATATACTTTTTGTATTGCCACTGAAGCTAAGCAAATTATTCTACCCCTCATGACTGCTTTGGCAGCTTCCCACAAAACACCCAGGCTAGTTTCTTGCTTTTTATTGATATTAATTTATTCTGAAATAGTCTTCATCTGTTGCACAAATGCTGCAGCTTTAATTAGAGAGTTGTTAAATCTCCATTCTTCAGATTTCCTATAATTCAGTATACCATCCAGAGACATAGACACCAGAAAATTATCAGGCAAAGCTGGATTTGAAATACCAGATGTTTACATGTTATAATGTATCCTCATAAATAAATAAGAAGAATCCCAGTGTAAATGTAGTTGTAGAAAGGTATAAAATGTAGCTGATGACCTGCTTCAGTGCTGCTGCTGGCATGAGGACAAAACCTCTGCAGCATCCTTTGTTCACTTCACTTTCAAATTGTTACCTTGTTAACAAAGGTCAAATCTCACATTCCTTTGTCAAAATAAAGGATAATTAAAATCTTCATCCATTACAGCCCCTGGAAACTTCTGTCATTAGGTAAGAAAAGGTCAAAAAATAAACTGAAAACTTCAGCTGTTGGCAACAGATTTGTGAATACAACAGGGCCACAGATCCACACGGAACAAGGCTGTGATAATTCTTTGCAATATTAATTTTTTTTAATTAATGAGCTCTTTGAGCAAAAGGAAAACAGATTCTTTTCCTCAATATGATTGTTTAAATCATATATGGGGTTAAAAGTAATGGACCTGCTTTATTGTGGCTGATTTGATGAAAATAAGGTGACAATCAAACATAAGGGCAATGACCACATGGGTAAACTTTGTCATCAAAAAATCTCAGACAGCTTTTCTGTTGAACTTGTTTTACTATGCATTATATGTTTTATTCTTAATTTACAATTTATCCACAGTACCATACTATGCAATCTTAATACAGGTTCAAAGACTTAAAACTCACTCTGGATCACCTCACAATATCTATTGCATAAATTATAAATAAATAAACCATAGAAAGACAAAGTGAAATTAAGATATTTTGGAAGTTTTCTGAGGGTATTGTTAAATACAGGAGAGGTACTAAAAGGTGGAATATAATTGCAAGAAATTAATTTTTACTTCCAAAACTATTTTTAGCACATAAATCCTATAGTTTTAAAAGAATAATTAGAATGCTACTTCAGAACAAAGATAATTAGAGGAATACACTTTTATCATCAATAATAATAAATACAAATGTCTTTATAAACTGCTGAATATTCATTTCACATGTTGTGGTTTTTTTTTTTTCAAACATACTTTGTATTTAAGCATATGCCTTCTTTTTAAAATACCTTGAGTCTTTAATGTAATTTTTTCATCACTTCAATGAAGGAAAATCTCTCTGATTATTTTTATTCCCTGGCCAGTTTATAACAGTGCATCCCTGGAGTGTGGCAAAATGCAGTGTGAGCAAATACCCTGAGAACAGTGTGAACAGTGTGAAGAGAACACAGTGTGAACAGAACACCATAACAGTCTGGTGGAGAACTGTTATTATTGGCCAGCAAGAGTAAAGCCAGAACTTCAAGTTTTTATGAGTTTGCTCTCAGAAATTTAGATCTTCTGCACACAGTTTGCAATATTCGCAATCTTGTGGTAATCCTCTCACCTAATTTTGTTTTCCTAAAAGTTTTTCATCTAGGCTTAATTGTCAGTCTAGATGCTTTTGACATTAATAGACGGAAAAAAATGTACCTTCAGAAGAAAATTCTTCCTGTACTGTGATAGGAGACAGGGCTCCTGCATGTGGCTCTATTTTGATCTATTACCTTTATGTTAAGTAGTGTGTAAGAAATTCAGACCCAAATTTAGCTGTAAGTTCACAGTTACCTAAGATCATTCAAGATACTACATGATATTCAGTACACCATCAGGGAGATGAGACAAAATACCCCTTGTGAGACACCAAAACCTTCAAGGATATCAAAAATGGAGCCAGGCCCCTATGTAAAGCAGTTCAGTAGTATCCTTGAATATTAATTCAGATGGGATGTCTAATGCTTGGACGGCTTAAATTACATGCAATGAAGTCCACCCGAGAAAAAAACAAATAAACCTATTTGGTTATACACTCTCTAAACTAAATAACTGTCACCAACATGTTTTATGAAAAATCCTTGCCTTAGGATTTTTTCCTCCTGAGAAGCTGAGAGGCCTCAGGAACAAACTGTAAACAATTCTTATCTGCTGCTGTGGAATGCACCAGGGGGATCTGTGATTGGTCTCATTGGTTGTTTCTAATTAATGGCCAATTACAGTCCGCCTGTCCAGACTGTCTTGGTCAGAGACAAACCTTTGTTATTCATTCCTTTTCTATTCTTAGCTAGCCTTCTGCTGTAATCCTTTCTTCTATTCTTTTAGTATAGTTTTTATTGTAATATATATCATAAAATAATAAATCAAGCCTTCTGAAACATGAAGTCAACTTTCTCATCTCTTCCCTCATCCTAAGACCCCTGTGAACATTGTAATAAATAACCTATATACTTTCAAGAAAATGTAGACTGTAAACTAAGTTAATTTGAATTTGAACAAACTCAGTTGTCATATTGGTTTTCACAATGATCTGCTTTTTTTATCAGTCCTCAGGAATTCAGGACCTGAACTTGCCATCCATCATACACAGGTGCATGGCATCTATTGTGCATAACCGTGACCTAGTCTATAAGTGAGTATTTGTATATATTTGTATTCCTAAATGTCCTTACCACTTGTGCAATAAATGCTCAAAACAGCAGTTTTAAATACTTCTCACATTCACTTCTTTTCCATATAAATATTAATCCAAGACTACCAAATGTATCACTACGGAGTGTAACTTTTAAGATATAATTTTTCCTGAATATTCTTTTGCATAGAAATTCACTGGTTCGTAATCTATCAGTTTGATAACTATTCATTCCCTCTTATCTTAACAGTGTTTTGAGTTTCACAACTCCAGGAGTGAAGGATGACCTTAATCTGAAAAAGTTTATTTCTTGAGTAGCTTTTTGTACTCTGGGGTGTACTCCTTTGAAAGGGAGAGAACCACTGACCAGAGAAGGCAAGCTTAAATTAGTGCATATCCTCAGGGCAAACCTCCTGTTCTCAGCATTTGCCTGAAGCCAACACAGTTCTCCTGTTTTACTTAGTGGTGCAAACTAACCCAATTTCCATCCTCATGTATCTAAATGGCATCTAGGCAAAGACACCTCCCCAAACTTAGGGTTTAAAACTTTGGCTAATATACATGAGTCTATCACTGTGTGATCACTAGAATGATTTTGGCTTGAAGCTAACATAATTCGTTGATATTAACAAACATTGACAATGTTACCTTTTATGTTTTAACAGTAAACTATTAGGAATTATTTACATATATGCACGAATAGAACACTGAGAAAAGTGATTTTGCTGCTGTCTTATTGGTTTCTTCAAAAGAACTTCCAGGGTCACAAGATATTCTGGAGCATTTTTCTTCTGTATCTAAAGGGGGAAAAATGAACATACACCACAGTCCAAACATTTAGAGCACCAGCTGAAGGTCAAGTAGAATACCTTAAAACATCTAAGATAACCATGGTACGTAAAAGGGTCTAAATAGAGCTTGATAAATAAATGGATTCTAGGAAGCTGTTCAGCACAAAACACAGGTGTCTTAAGCCAGGGACAGGTGAGTAGCGCTCTTAAAGTATGTAATCTGTGTGACTCAACTTCACTAGAAACATAAGATGCCTGAACAGAATCTGCAAGTAAAAGAGGCATCTGCACTTTGAGAACTTCATTTAGATATCAGTAATCTTGAGTTAAATGCCATTCTTCCTATCTCAACAGGAAAGATCTTAGGAGAAAATATTAGAAGTTCCTGCATGGAAAGATTTGATTTCTGAAATTGTCTGTTGTGTGAGCCTGATGAGGGCACTAAGTAACATGAAATTTTAAAAAATTAAATATTAAATTATTCAGAATTGTTGCTCACTCTCTGAAAATCCATTGCTCCCTAGTATTTAAAAAAGTAAATAGTAATGTCTGTAGAGGAAATGTCAAGGACTTCTCATGTTTTAATTTTTTTTTTATGCTATGAAATATAGCAAAAATGCAAAAATCTCAAAAAAAATTGAGGTGTCTACTCAGGAATGAAATAGGTCTTACAACAGCTCTCTTTATTCATTAATCCAAAGGGTGAAAATCTAATATATTTATCGTGGTGTTTTTTAAACTAGTTTTCATTTACTAAAAGAGCAAGGATAGAAGTGGAGAGTCCAGATGGAAGATGTGAGCAAATGCAAAACTATTCATTTTCTCTGTATCTAATTTCTCTGCTCTTAATTAACTCAGGAATTATTCTGTAAATATATTAGGCATGTATTACTTGAACAATTGATCAAATAGCTCATCACTAGAAAAATATACATGTAGACATTAAGTTGACACAGTATCTGATGCAGTCATAAAACTCCAGAATACAAGATTTTCTTTTCTTTTTTTTTTTTATTTCTACAGGAGTGAACAGCAAGCAGCAAACAAAAAAATCTCTTGGGAGGATGAATAATCCCAAATGTACATTGCACAGAAAAGCAATATCCCAGTCTCTTCTTAGAGTTCAGCACTGTCAGCCAAAGTTACATGTTTGAGAGGAAGTTCAGTTCTGGGATGTATTCCAGATTCATTTATGAGAAAGTGAATCTCTCTATGACCAACATATGCTAAACAAACTACTGTGCAAGGGATAAGGGCTATTCTTCCTTTTCATACATCCCTTTATAAACTCAAATGAACAAGGGTACATTATACACAGACCAAATACCACTAAAATAGCATACAGAATCACCATAGAACACTTTGGTTTGGAAAAGACTTTAAAAACCATCCAGTTTCAACCTCCCTGCCATGCATCTTCCACTAGACCAGGTTGCTGAAAGCCCCATTCAGCCTGGCTTTGAACATTTCCAGGGATGGGGAATCCACAGCTCCTCTGGGCAACCTGTACCAGTGTCTCACCACTCTAAGATCAAAATTATTTTCCTGACATCTGACCTAAATCTACCCTCTTTCAGATTGAAGCCATTTCTCCTTGTACTGTCACTATGTGCCTTTGAGAAAAGTCCCTCTCCAGCTCTCTTCAGGTACTTGATGGTCTTCCCAGAGCCTTCTCTTTTCCAGGCTGAAAAACACCAACTCTCTCAACTTGTCTTCATAGAATAGGTGCTTCAGTCATCTGATCATCTTTGTGGCCTCCTTTGAACACACTTCAAAAGATCCACATCCTTCTTATGCTGGCTTTCTGGGCTGCGAGTTCACGTTGCTGTGTCAGGTTGAGTTTCTTGTCAACCATGACAAGTTGTCCTCCTCTGGGCTGCTGTCAGTCCATTCTCTGGCCAACAACAACCAAACTGCCCTAACTCTATGCCTGTGCTAGGGGCTTTATCCATGCTATTTGCAGCTACATGCGCCCTCACCCAAAACGACATCAAAAAAATCATCGCCTTCTCCACTTCAACTCAACTGGGACTAATAATAGTTACAATCAGTCTAAACCTCCCCAAACTAACTCTTCTTCACATCTCAACCCATGCATTTTTCAGAGCCATGCTCTTCCTCTGCTCTCTGGCTAGCCTGTACTTATGCTTGGGATTTCCTTAACTCGTGTGCAGGACCTTGCACTTGCCTTTTTTGAACTTTATGAGGTTCACACAGATTACAGCATTGAACCTCCTCTCTGAATACATTAGCTGGTAAGTGACTCAAATTTAAAGCAGGGTTGTTTGTGGTTTTTTGTTTGTTTTTCCCTCAGTGCCAGTCACAGTGTAACCTTTCCTCACCAATATATTAAAGGATTTTCCCTGACACTACCAAACCTTTTATCACAGCCAAATAATAAAGAAGTAACTTGATTGACTGAAATGAGCAGCCCATATTTGATCTAATGACAGAAGGTTCAGTCTCCTCATATGCTCAATTACACCCATAAATTATGCACTAATACTGAGCCACTTGAATGGTCACAGTGACTATCACAGCCTCCTTACTTGTCTTGCACCTAATTTCCAGGAACTTGAATATATTTTTTTATTCTGTACCGTGTACCACCTCAACAATAAAGAACATATATTCTCATCCAGTTTCATTCTTCCAATTCTTCCCTTTTTTTGCCAATACATTCTAATTCAACTCACACTATGCACTTCAATGCCAAATTACTTATCTATTAAAAGCACTGAAAATATTTATTAAGATGTTTCAACTTTGTTTCTGGTAGAAAAAAAGACAGTGACTTCACAGCTATTTCACTGATTATGGGTATGTGAATTGTCTTTGTTTCCTTGTAATTAAAAGTCAAAGTCACAGGCCTCTATTTCAAAATTTATGAATTTCATGCCATCATTCCAGCTATTTTCCTTCCAAATTTAGCTATTACCTCTTTCTCTGTGTCAGAGAGAGTCTTTTATGAGACATGGTCTTTGCAGTACTATAAAACCAGTAAAACTGTAGCAAACCATTGATTCAGCTGCTTTCTTCCCTGAAACCCGCTAAAATACTCTTAAGGTTTTTATGCTGCTGAAAATCACTATAATACCCACCTGCCTTCCCTGATATTGTCTAGGAAAAGGGACTTTTTAATGAATTTTTAGATTTTTTAGGTGTGATGAACATAAATCAATTTCACCTTGACTTCTAAATTGGTGAAGAGATAACCAGTCTATGTTCAAGCTATCTATTTTATTTCTCTTCATTCCAGGTTTGAAAGTAAAATCTAGAACTGTAATTAAATGTCTAGATAAAGAAAATAATCGTGATGTTAATTCATCAGTTTAAAGAACAGCAAATGTAAGTTTCAGGTTTGTTATTTCACATGGTATGAATAAGATATCAGGAGTATTGTCTCCTTTCCAGAGCAGTTCAAAAGCAAAGAAAAGCAACACAGCAAGAGTTAGGCAAAAGTAAGATTACTCATGTGATTTTACTTATCAAAATGTCAAGCATAACCTGCAAGCTTCCTGTCAGCCATCCCAAAATGTCATGAAAAAAGAAGTTTGCAAGGCAATGTGGAACCTTTCCCTTTAGACAGAGGTGTGATTTGAGTTCAAGCCTGTGAGCAAAGAAACAGTATTTTAACGCAAGCTTTCAGCCCAGATACCCTTTGTGGTATTAGAAAGAATCCTTATTCCTCTGCAACATTTCCTTCAGAGCAATACGAAAAGAATAATACCTAGCTGAAAATGCTGTTACACAGATCACTTATCTTATGGGACAAAATAATTATAGGTCTAAGCAAGCAGAATTCCATTAATGTGACAATAACTGCACTTGCTTACCACAGCAACAAATTTAACGTATGGACAAGTTCCTCAGATAAGTAAATAAATAAGGGTTAAGTTTCATTAGTTCATCCTTCTGTGATACATTCAGACAAATGCAGCCTAAAACACTGACTCTTCTTGTAATGAATATACAAGATGTAGATCAAAGAAATCAAAATTTTTACTTTGAAAACCTTGCTGTCATTATTTTCCCTGTTTCGAAATTGCTTACAAAAATAAATCAGGATTCCTTGGCATTTATTGTCTTGAATTATTTCTATAAATAATTCTTATTCTCTTGGTTTAGTATGATGACTTCATTTCTTGTATCATCAAGTATGATGATGACACTGAGTCATTTTTCTTGAGCTCATTACTCTTTCATGATATTGTTTCTATTACTTGACTGGTTAAAAGAAACATTAAGAAAATAAAAATATTAAAGCATGCTTATATGTTGATAAATAAACTAGACAGAGGTATTATTGGCTATAAACCTCAACTGCTTACCTTAAATATTTGGAAGCTGCCGTAAGTCATGCTAGACATCTTTGTCATCTTGTTTACACAGTGAAGAGAAATAGCAACATTAACAGGCAGTTCTTCTGACATGCCTTAATGTCTTCAGTCTTAAGGTTGTAGAATCTTTTTGGTTGGAAAAGACTTTTAAGATCATCTAGCACAACTACTAAGCCAGCACTGCCATGTCCATCACTAAAATATATCCCTAATGCCATATCTCCATGTCTTTTCAATACCTCCAGTGACAGTGACTCAACCACCTCCCTGATCAGCCTGTTCCAGTGCTTGACAATTCTTTTGATGATGAAACCTGAACCTCCCCTGGTGCAACTCGAAGCAATTTCCTCTTGTCCTACTGTTTATTACCTGGGAGAAGAGACTGACTGCCACCTCACTACCATCTCCTTTCAGGCAGTTGTAGAGAGTGATAGGGTCTCTCCTAAGCCTCCTTTCCTCCAGACTGAACAACCCCAGTGCTCTCAGCCTGTCCCCATAAGATTTGTTCATCTCAGATGAACTGTCTTCTAGAAGTTCTCTCCACTGACTAACTGAATCTGCAACATATATAAACATGCCTGTTAAATCCCATTTGCACATCAAGCATCCTGTGCTCCAGTTGCTAGTCTAGAAAAACACAGGTGTTTATTGGTGACATACCTTGTCTGACAAAGCTAAGAGAAGATAGGACTGTGGCACCTCTTTTTTGGCTTGGTATGATTAATTTTGTTGCAGGCATCAAGCTCAAAGATGAAGTTGATGATTTGAATAGACATACCGTATTTTATCGAAATATATATGTACTAAAGTGGTATAAAACAACAAAGTCAAATTATGTGCAGAAGTTTCTCAAATAACTATTTAACTAAGAAAATTCTGGAATAAAATATTAATACAGAAGTAGTTCAGTTTTAGGTGAAATATTATTTTTGATGAGATTTATTGATAAGAAGCTGCATTCTGATCTGCATTACGCAATGCAAAGTTGATTAATGGACTACACTAGTCTGACATATCTTTGTCTTTGTGCTTCATTTCTGAAAATCATAAATTCCTAGTCCCTGAAGATTAAAAGCTCAATTTCAAATGTTTGTCCTACACTGAAGAATACATACTTTACAATCTGTGCAAGGTTCTAGACTGAGAATAGCACACAGTAATACGTTAGGTTTGTACGAAACAAACACCATAGCTCTTTTAAAGTTTATTATCAGTTTCACAGAACTTTGGAAATAATTAAAGAAATAAATTTCTCAGTTTAGAAAAGCAGGAACCTGTAATAACCACCAAGAATTTAATATGAAAAAGAATGTAAATCTTAATGAATGGTATTTTGGAAAAATACTGTATTTTTTTGTATTCCACATTTCTCTCTGAATGTAGAACATATTCATACATCCTTTTTTCTTCTGTGCTTAATGTATTCCTGGCGGTGGATTGTTGCAATAAATTCTGTCTCCCTCAGGTGCTGCTGTTCCATAAAGAAGTGAAAAAAGACATTAGCTTCTTTCATTCTTCAGACAAGAGAATAAAACTGACCACTGGAAGTGTATTTAGAAGGTAGTCATCAGCTTACTTTCTCATTTTATGAACAGTGTCTCTCTGGATACTAAAGTTTTTAATGCTGCATGAAATATACAGGAAGAATTAGCATCTAAACCAGCCTGAATTTTATTTTTATTTCTGATTTTTCTAATTACCTATTAACAATTTCAATTATATATGAGTATTTGAGGGGAAGTCAACCCATGTGTTATTTAAGCACTGTCCTTATACTGATAAGCTGTGGAAGACTGTAGGTTGTTATTTCCTTGACAACACTGGACTGAAGTCGTGATGGTGACTAGCTGACAGTGCAGCAGGGACATTTATAATCAGATGCATAAAGCCTTGAGGGATGGCTTGGGCACTCAAGCCCCTCCAAAATTTACATTTGGTATTAAACACTTCAACTGAAGATAATGATTTTGGCTCATTGCCCTTTCCCAATATTTTGAAAGAGTCATGCACCCCTGGTCATAATAAAAGCAAAATTAACTCCACTTCAAAGAGAGAGGAACAGTTTCTAGCTGAAAAAAGGTAATGTCAAACTTAAAACAACTATTTTGACATTATATTTTAAGGAAAATTTTAATATTTTTGGATTCATCTTCTACTCAGGAGATAGATAAAAATAATGTGGTCTTTCTGATCTTCCAATAACTCTGCTTAAAGTTGACAAAAGGCCCTCTTAAAAAAGAAAGTCAAGTTTGGCATTAAGGGTAATAGTTATCACAATTCCACATTTTGGTAGTTTCTAAATTAGCTACTAATGAATAAAAGTGCCATGACTTAGAGTAAAGCAGATTTAATGACCAAGGTTGTGATATCGTATTTTAAAAATAATGAGAAACCAGTCAGTCATTGGGTTTTTTCCCCAGTGTCAACTTATGAGAACCACAGTACTGATAATCCACCACCTTATGAAAGCTATTAAACAAACTGCTTATCTTACCTTATACAAAGTTACATTCACTAAGTAAAGAATTAAGAAATATTCCTCCAAAAGCAGAAATGTGTTTGACAACTACTTCAAATATTTTACAGACTGAACTTGAGATGAAACTGTCATGGGACTGGCATTGGCAAAGTTATTATGTCATCTGTAACAGAATTTTAATTAATCAGAATAATAAGAGGAGAAGAATTTTTTAGCTTTTAAGTGAGAAGCTCAGTTTCACTAACACTTTTTCCCTTCATAGAGAGAGCTATCAACTCCTTTTGTGGAGCTGTAATCTGGTTTACTGAAGAAATTGGAAAACAAGGTAGAGTTCCAGGAATCGTTAACCTTTGAAATAAAAGAAATAATGCATACTTTGTATTCCTCTCTAGAAATGTATTTCATTATGTCTTGAAAAACAGCCTGCAAAACCAAATTTTATAGTTCTGATTTCCAGAATTATGGTCTTTGTGACAAAATGTACCTTCCAGTTGTTAAAAAAAAAGACTAAATAAAATTCTCAGAAAACAGAGAAGCTGAGGGATTTTTGGACCAAAACTGAAACAAAGACAAGCTTTTCTGTAGTTTATAAATAGTTATTGCAATAAAATTATGACTGATATAAAAAGTTCCATATGGTTGATGTATTTTTTTAAAGTATGTATAATTTGGATGTTGTGTGAAACCTTAAAATTCAGGATATCATCTTCTAATTATTAAGTGTTAAAGCACAGTGTTAGACACTCTGTACAGTATGGGAATTTCCATTTTCTTTTGAACCAGTGAGGGTAGGTCAGTATCAGTGATAAAATATTGAAAGAGATAGGTTTCAGATATCATCTTATGTAGCAGTTCATACATTCCTTAAAGCTCACATATAGAACCAATAACTGTTTCTTTTTCTGATTTAATAAGACCTGAAAATATGACTGGAACTTCTAAATGGCAAAGCCCTGTCAGAGTTGTAAAGGTTTCAACAGTTCCACACAGTTTATGGAACTGAAAAAATAACCCCCCTGAAATTACACTGTAGACTCAACACTAAATCCTAAGTCTACCAACACAAATTCTGTAGGTTAAGCATTAAGATTGATTCCTGTATTCCCCAGACATTGCTATGCTGAAAGTAAAAGAGGCAGAAGGAGATGGAACAGTTCATTTGTAACTGAATATGAAGAGACCCCAACATAGAGACAATTCCATCATCTAAGAGACAGAAGAACCTCTGTTCCAAGTCAGTAGCCCATCACCATAACTTTGTTGGGTCATGGCTTTAAAAGCTCTGTGTAAAAACAAGAAAACAAATTGCCAAATTTAACTACAGAAACAAAATTTTTGAAAGATCAATTAAATAAAATTCTAATTTAAATTTTTAAGTTCCAAATCAACTGAGAGCTGGTTTAAAGCCAAAGTCTGATTCCTACATTGTTTCAAGAGAAACAATTTAATTCTGACCAAAGTCAAAACAATAGGCTTCATTAGGATTTTTAGAAGAGTATTGCAGAACTGTACAGAACTAAATAATATCCTTTCTGGTTGGAATGGAAATACCACCATGTTTAAAACAAAAAAAAACCTGTCTTCACTACAGGTCTCTGGAGAGTGCTTAGTTTGATTTTTGTTAAATATTTATCTTATGATAAAAGTATTCTAACTCTAGATGTTTCATTTTTATCTCCATTAACTAAAAAGAGAAGAAAGATAATGACAATAGTCACAGATGTCTAAGTTTCTGAAGTTTAGAGTTAAATGAGTTGAATGCTGTCCAAGATGTCCATTTTAGGTAGGACTCATTAGTGATTCATAGATACCCACAGTGTAGACATCTGTGTGCAAGCTAGCTGACTAGCTGTCTGTGTAAAACATTACCTATAAACCTGGGCAGAAGGAAATTCCTCTCTTTGTAGCCTATATAGGCTACAAAATTAAATTTTGTACAGTTACTTGCTAGACACCTAGAACAAGGAACAAAGTAAAAAAAATATGTTTATCATATCTCAAACCAAAATTAAGACTATTTATGCAAGAATCTTCTGGTACTCTTATAGCAATTACAATAAAACTTCATATTGTGGTAGCTTGCAGTGGGAAAAATCCCTTCTATCTTTAGTCATAATCTTTGAATTTCTGTGTGCATGTTTAAAAACATTTTCAACTGTTAAGATGCTAAAAGATCTGACTGATGCAAAAGTAAAATGAAGAACTTTATGCCTGAAATTATTTTGTTACTTTCTTTTTGACATTAGTAGAAAATTCTAGACAGGGTCAATAATTTTGAAATATGAAGAATACCAAAACTTCAATTGCATGGGCTGATTTGCTGAAGTATTGTTTAGCATATATAAAGGAAATAATAAAAATTGAGCCACTACAGGAACCAAGGTACTCAGAAAATAAATATACCAAAAAAAAGGTTTTATTTCTGTAGATTTCAATTCACTTTCACAATGTAAGCAATGTCAAATATATTGGATGGGTCCTCTAGAAATGACTGTGCAACCTAATGTTCCATTAATTTCATAAAATATCAGTTAAGACAGGTTACCACAGAAATTACGAGGAAAAAAACTCAAGTGAGTTACTTCATCATATTTACAAATGGCCCTGTCATATAGTAGCTCACTTTGGCCTTGGTTTCATTGCATTTAAAAAGAGCCATCACAATAAACCTTTGATTCACTAGACTTTTCAAAAATCCTCCACTGTATTTCATGACTCTATATTGAACACATTTTCTTATAAGAACTTTTCTTAAAAGTCTATATGGCCCTCTACCATTTCAAATCCCCCATATCAAGTTTCTGGGAAGATACATATATACCTGCATGAATACGTTTCGCATTCACCGACTTCAGTCTGCCAGCCATAAAATAATCAATTTGGCCCTTGGTTCTCCAAGTGGAATATCATGGTCTTCAAGGTTCAAAGCCTGTCAAATCTTTGGATCAGTCTCTCCAGGACAAGTCTCCTCACTCTTTTTTTTATGCATAGTAAAAATTTTCTTAGAGCTGTGCTTTCCTCATGAATTAAATAAAGTGATAGAGGTGTTCAACCTACCACAGAAACACATAATTTCAAATTGTATCATTTCTGAGATGGATAAAAGGGATGAAGTTTTACTTGTCATGAAACATGCCCTCTGCAAACTGAGATTAATTTAAATTTGTCATGTAGTTCTGCTTTCCTTTTTATTTATGTTGTGAAAGGAACAGCTTGTGAATACTCTCTGACTTTTTATTTTGTCATTATTATTGGAAAAGCAAAGTATTGTTGGAAACAAATTATACACCTCAGTCGATCAGCTGTCATTACATTCTGAACTTCTATCCAGAATCCTGATTTTTGTTTAGTAACTAATTAATATAGGAATTAGGCCTTGTGTCCTTCCCAGATTATAATGAATAACAGAGTTTTTCTGGGGCCAGTGATGAGCCTGGCTTTCCCTTGTCCAGCCTGTAACCTTGGACATTTTGTGTACCACCATATTACTGAGCATTTAAGATGAACAAACAGAATAAATAAATGCAAATATAAAATCATTTGGAAGGAAACAAATCAGCATTGTTTAGCTGTGTTAACAAGATGGTGGTTTTTTAAGGTTAATTTGATATTTCAACAGGAGGCTTAAGTTAAAACATAGACACATACTGTAGCTGTTAATGCTCAAGCCAGGATGTTGTTCCGAAATAAACAAGGATATTGGAAATATCCCACCTTCTGCAGCATATTGCAGCAACAGCTGAAAGGTTCATCATGCTGATTTTGGACTGCTGAGGACAAGTGGCTGGAACAGGAAGCCAACGTCTCTCTTCTGTTTATGGCTCTCTTCAGTGTCTGGCAAAAAGGAAAGCAAAATCCTTCCAGGAGAGTTTGAAGGGAATATATTTCAGTTTCCATGAAATCTTCGTTGAGAGTAAATGTTTAATTTCTACATATCCAGACAAAAAAAAAAAAAAAATGTTTGATTCATTCACATTTAATAGGTGTGATATATTACTCAGCTCATTAAAACTTTTATTCTCTGCGGGTTAGGCCTAAAAATAGTCTCTAAGATTATTAGTCATATCTAGTTCAAGAGAAAAAATAACTGACCAAACCCAATGTTCAAAACAATTTACACCTGGAGGTGAAAGACAGGGAGAAGCCTTCATTGTTTTCTAACTGTGCAATAAATGTGCCATCATTCAGTCTCCTTCTGGAATTTCTACCACATATGTTCCAAGTTCTGGTTTTTGAAAATAGTCTTTATTCATTTATATACACCTATTATTATTTGAAGAGAAGCCCGGCTAGAAGACAAGTAGGACCATGCAGAAAAGACAGGAAGATACTGTTGTGTTATTGGTTATTTAAAAAATGATATCAGCCCTGATTCTGTTTTAACTTAAGTAAACACCTCTGAAAAACCCAGAAAGGGTTTTCCAAATTTAGAAATTTTTTTAATGTCATTTCCAGGGGTCTTGGACCACAACATAGAAAGAAGTTCATGACTTCCTAAATCATTCTATTGGCTACATTTGCATTTTTCCTTGAATAATAACTGTAATTTATTCTTACTTGGGCAAATATGATAATCATTATGAAAAATATTGTTACAGGATGTATTAAGTGCAAAACTGTTCACTTTGTATTTGTAGAAAGCCTGGTTTATCACTAGCATGATAAAGATGAAAAAAAAATAGATAAATGTCTAACAATGTGCGGTGAAAAATATTTTTATTACCAATATTTTATGAAAATTCTTACTTTCATCTGCTCTGTGTTTAAACTTAAATTTTTTAATACATAATTAATATTTTTTTTAAACTTGTTGTCAAACTTTACTAGTAGCAATATATGAGATAAACTCCCTTGTTATATGTGACCTTCTCTGCACTACACATCACAAGTATATACTCAATCATAGCCAAGAACAAAAAAATGGTAGCTTTTCATTGCAGATACCTATAAAGTCAACTAGAGTAATACTATCTGGATGCCTTTTTTTTCCTTTTTTCTATTTCTTTTTCTTTTTCTTTTTCTTTTTCTTTTTCTTTTTCTTTTTCTTTTTCTTTTTCTTTTTCTTTTTCTTTTTCTTTTTCTTTTTTTCTTTTTCTTTTTTCCTTTTTTCCTTTTTGTTTTTCTTTTTTCCTTTTTCTTTGTCCTTTTTTTTTTCTTTTACCTAGACTAAAAGGGTTTTTCTTAGAAGAGGAAAAAAAATGAGTCTCATAGTTCAGCTGTGAGATCTAAGGACTAAATATCTGCCTAAGCACATGAGAGAACACACACAGCTCTGTTTCAGTTTGCTCAATTGCCTGCTGTGTCAGTGGCTTAAAGTTAAGGAAAAAAGGAAATGTACCGAAACAAGATAATGTTAGCCTACAAAGGCAAAGAGCTTCGTTCTCACTGAAGTACTGAAAGGAGCAACCTGTAAAAAGTCATAAATACAGACTCAAATAGTTGCAGTCACTCCTGATCTCCAGTGAAGCAGCACTCCTATTATCATAGCAGGATCATTGCACAAAACTGTGGGTTTACTTTTCCTGAATATTTCTTAAGAGCAGAAAATAGTTTTCTTATCATTCCCATTATTCTAAAGATGACCGCTTTTGATTATATGCTAACTTTCATTTCTGAATACCAGCAAGCCGACTAGTTCTTTCAGAAGGCAGGTGTAGGAAGATAGTAAGAATGTTATTTAAGATATTAAAACAGTTTCTGGCTATAATATGAGAGGAACCAAGCAATAATGTCTGTTACTTCACAATAAAGGAAAAGTGTTAACATTCCATCAGCTTGTTCCATTACTTTCTTTTGAGGCACTTGTAAATATAAGTTCATTATCATATAAGACATTAAGAAACCCAAACAATCCAATTATTCTCAGTCATACTGCACAAATTCTAGATGATCTATTTACTTATATGTCTCTTACTCTCCACGCTGTGGAAAGTACTTTGAACTTTATCTCCAGTAAGTTGTCATGGTATGGACTCTTCACCATCATGTTTTACTTCTGTGTTTACTACTCTACCTGCAGCTGAAGTAGCAAAAGAGGTAGATTAGTTTTCAAACTCAAAATTATATCTTTGCAAATATAAAATTATCCCAGCTTTGTGTCGTAAGAGCTCACAACTATTTTTTCAACATGGCTTTGTGCAGAGGATATACTTGCGACTGTAACTCTGTTGAATTAGAAATGTGATTCAGTAGTAAAAAGATTACAAGAAGACACTTGTATTGAGACTACAAGTAGAATTTAACTGAAGGACGAGCAAAGCAACTGTGCCTACTTTTTTCTCTTGGTATGAATGGCAGACGCTTCTGTATTTACCCTGAACTGCAGAGTTGACCGTCAAGCTGGCAAGCTGGCAATGCCTCTGAACCTCCTGTTGAGCAGGAAATAAATGACTAAGAAAATGGCAGTGCTTAAGAGAAATATGTGGGAGTCCACCACTGGTCAGGGTGAATTCACCAAATCATTTTCCCATTTGATCTATGAATGATGAAATCAAACCTTAGTAGGGGAGGAGGTAGAAAGAAGTTTTGTTGAATATCCAAGCAATATTTATCCTTGTCTACTAAATATGCATATTGAGTTGATCTTCTTCTATTACATAGATCTTTTATTAGTCGTAAATCAGCCTTTCATTACACCCAGTGAGAAGGACAGCTACACTAGAATATTCAGTATCCTGTGATTTTCCCTATTAGATTTCCTGAAACTAATTAAAGGATGAATTTATATCTTCAAGCTATAAAGCCTAAAACATTCATGTGCCTCACCTTGTCTGCTCAAAAAAAAAGACATGTTGTAGGAGGGACAGATGGTGGCAAATGAGGAAGAATGCACATATGTGTGTGCAATGCATGTACAGCAGGAAAAATAAAAGCATCCTAGGAGCTTTGAATTACCACCTGATCAGGTTTCAACTCCGAAATATGAACTTATTCATTAGGGTCATGACTGAGTTTCACTTGAAATCTAATCAAAATAAATTCCTTCATCCCAAGTAAACAGCAGGCTTGCATTATGGATGCACATTATCAGCACATTTAGTAGTTTTTAGTAGAAATCAGCAATACACTAGGAGTGGAAAATTCCCAATTTTCCCAATGAAATTAGGTCTTTTCCCAATTTCAAAGATAAGTTCAATAAGTTAGCGTTGTTAAGTATAGAACAGTTGGAAAAAATAAAGTAACATAAAACCACCAAATTAATTGTTAAAAAAATTCTGTTCCCACATTAACAATATCAGAGTATTGCATAGAAAAAATTTGTTTGTTTGTGGTTTTAGTTTAATTTTTTGTTGGTTTTGTTTGTTCGTTTGCTTTTCATTTAGGGAGGTTTTCTTTTGCTTGTTTGCTTGTTTTCTGACCTAAAAGATGGCAGGCAAAAGTGACAGGAATAAGGAACAGCAACTTGCCCAAATTTCCCAAAATACCGATCACTTTCACATCAGGGAAGACATGGGGAAAATCCCAACAAAATCAAGAAGTCAGCTACTGAAGAAACTGAAACAGTTGCAAGGAAGACAGATTACAAAAATCCAAGGTGCCAAAATATAAGACTCTGTGTGTTGTATCAATAGTGACAACTGGAAAACAAGAACTACAACATGCATGCAAGGAAGGTAACTGTGACAAAAGGGATATAGCTTTATACACCTTCTTGAAATCAGGAAGTGCACTGCTTTAAGTGAAGCCTGCTGGGATGGCTTTTTCAGCTAGAGAAATTAAAATTTTGGGGCCAAAGTGAAAACAAGCAGGAAAATTTGACATGGCCAGCAGGGTCATGGCTAAAAGAAGTTTATGCACTGCAAAGGAAAAGATGCAAGACTGCTCCAATCAAACAGCAAAAGAACATGAACTGTATTTTTATAGGCTGTACTTCAATGCCTCGTTACTCCTTTGTTACAATGGGACCCTTTTCTCACCCTGAAAAGCAATATCAAAACTACTAATTTTAGTATCGATTTAAGCCTCACAAACATTTATTTGGAAAATAAGAAAATATCTTTTGAAGATTTGGAAAATAAAAAATGTCTTTTGAAGATTTGGAATTTTCTGACAAAAGGTGCATTTTGAAAAAAAATTCACAGCCAGATCTACAGTTCTAGTACCTCCACTACTTTCTGTAGATATATAATAACAATTACTTTTAATTCTCAGCTAAAGCTTTTTCTCCCCCAAAATAATTGTTTTATATCCGCAGTTTCAATCTGTCAACAAACTTGATAATAAAATAAAAAAAAAAAAAAAAAAATGCTTAGCTCAATTTTCTAAATTATTCTAGAAGTGTCCTTTGTAGAGGAAGGGGCAAATGTTGTGTGCATGCTCTCACACAGATGTGGGTATAAGAACACAGGAAAAATAATACTATCTGTTTTCTGTGTGGATAATAATGGTGATGATGGTTGTTAACAATAATAATAATAATATCCAAATATCTTTGAATTAAGAACGTATAGTTAATTTTCTTTTTCCTTTGCACTTAATTCTCTTTTGTGTTTTTATTTCTTCAACATGAAACTGCAATATTCCTTTAAAATGACAGTAACTACAAATACAATCCGAACTACCTGTTCCTAGGTCCATGATTGCACCTTTGCTTAATTTCCTGGTCACTGACAGAGCTGTGGCTCTATGTCCAGGGAAAAATCTAGGGGAGGGGGAAAGGTACTATTCATATTCTTCTGCAGAATTTGTGAGTTTTCGCCCCGGCATTCAGGTTAGAATGTCTCCTCTGATTTCAAGTCTGCTGCAAGACTCCTGA
This sequence comes from Serinus canaria, assembly GCF_022539315.1. Taxonomy (NCBI): domain Eukaryota; kingdom Metazoa; phylum Chordata; class Aves; order Passeriformes; family Fringillidae; genus Serinus; species Serinus canaria. The sequence continues at coordinate 57,401,671 of NC_066313.1, forward strand.
GGATGTGACTGTACATTTCAAAAAGCAGAGAAAATTAATGTTATTTCAAATTACTTCTCGACTTTCTGAGTTAAATATATGCTAGAATACTGAAGAAATCTGAACTAAACACCTTTTCATTTTAACACTAATTGGATACGCCTAAGTAGCACAGAGAGTATAAAATATAATTAAAAACAAACAAATAAACAATGATTATAAAAGTGCTTTCATGATTATAAAAGTGCTTTTTTAAAACTTCTAAGAATACAATTTCTTCATTTTTATTAGGACAGAATTTTTTATTAGCATGGAATTTTAAGCAATTTCTCTTTCACTGGATACTGAAGGCCTTAATGATCTGAAGTTATTTTCTCTTAGCAATTCTCCTTAACAAAAAATGTTTCTAATGTACTTTGCTGCTATTTCTCCTAGTATGAGTCCCAAAATGTGGACATCCTGGAATCTGCATTCCAAAGAAGGGTTAAATTCTAGTCTGTACTATTTAAAGTAATTTATTAGCCAAAAGGAAGAGCTAGTCAGCATCTTTTCTATAGCGTTCATAGAAACAGAGAAATCCCAGTCTGACTTTAAAAGCTTTTTCAGGTCATAGTGGATCTTTCTTCATGCAAATAAAAGAAATATAATCCAGTTCTGAAGAAATACATATTTTGTCCATGTAGTCCATCTCCAAATTCCTTTTCCCTCATCATAAGAATCTTTTCAGTACAGACTTTTAAAGAAAAATAACATCTTCATCACTGGTCATTTTAAAAATAAGCACAAAATGAAAACAAAATTAAAAGAAAAATCTGCTTAATGTCACATCTGACTGATAAATATCACTTTGTTACTACTCGAGGGAACTACAGAGGAGCACATGAAGAAGGCTGGGCTCATGCTGGCTTTAAGGTTGAGCATAAACCTCATTTTAACTTTCTTTGCATGATGCATTATAGAGTGTGGGAGGAATCTGTTTTATTTTACTAATTTTTAATTTTTAAAGTATTACATTTTTCACTTTGCTAGAATTTAAAGTGAAAATCAAAATAATACTCCTCCTAGTAGCTGCTACAATGTAATATCAAGGGAGTTCTTGAAATGTTTATAAATGCTGTTTTTAACAGCCTTAAAGAACATATATTTCTTCAGTTTACTTGAGTAGTTTTACCTCTTTTTAAATTTTGACCTCCAACAATTGGGAATAAAAAACCAAGTATTTTCCCAAAAGCTATTCAACATAAGTCAGGTGCCTGTGAGAAATGTGCAGTTTGGCTTCATTCACTTTTCACATATAAAACTTTCCCAAATGGAGCGATTCTCTCTTAACCAGAAAAATGCAGAAACTCTAAGCCTGGTGCAAAGTTTCTCACTGAGGGGTGCATGAGATTTAAGCTTTCAGCTATTTAGTAGTTCAGCAGACCACTCTAAAATACCACAAGAGAAGTGAGAAAGTGCAGATTTTAGTGGGCAGCACAAACTCCTGTAACTTAATTTTGTGAGGTTGGATTACAGTCCATTATTTTTTTTTTTAATATTTAGCTGCTTTAAAAGAATATTTAGAATACTGTACAAAAAAAAAAAAAAAAAAAAAAAAAAAAAAAAAAAGCAGTATCCTGACTGATGAGAAGCTTGTATTTAAATTGTGTTTTTATCATAGAATGTAAGCTGACTAAAATAATTTGCAAGTGTATTTCTTTCACACAACCTCCTGCTCTCCCTTTGAGAGATACGAGTAAGCATAGAGAGAAAACAGAAAGGACAAGCTTTCTGTTTCAAATTCTTACCCACTTGCCTTAGTCTTCCTTTTGTATACTTGCTATTATTTCAGTGTTGTCATCTGCAATCCCACCAGTATACCCTGTTGGATTGAGATGTTTACATTAGCATGGCTGAATTTGTCAAAAATGATGAAACTGAGAGATTTTCTGAAATGTGTTTTGTGTAAGAGCTTTTTGACAGCGTTCTAACTGTTGTTTTGGAAAGCAATTTTCTAAACACAAAGCCTCAAATAGTCTTCCTCTTATTAGGTTTTGAATGAGGGATATTGAAATTGGTGATTTTTATTGAAATGTATAACACACTACTTATAATTACACTAGGAGATAACATCACAGCAAGGCATTTTATTTTGAAAAATAAATCATATGGGAATAATAGGTAATAAAGCAAAAAAATAAGTACAAATTAATTCTGCTTTTACTTAATTGAATTTTATGTTATTCAAACACATTTTGGAATTAATTTTGACTTCACAGACTGGTACAGTTCCAGGTAATTTGTTTTTTTAAAGGAAATATATACCAATTTTACTTTTAAATTAAAAATATTTTAGCTCTGATTTTATGGATGAATAGTAAAGGCTCTTTTATAACACTGGTTGTGCTTTCCTGCTTTATCTATTTGAAGCTTGAAAACATGAAAAAAAAGCCACAACCATACAGCTAAGAGTAATGAATCACATTCACCCAATTATTACAGTTTTTTAACTAATGGGAAACACAGAATATTGGAAAATTATTTTTGTTTCAATTTCCTAACATGGTGCCAAATGCTCTTAGTAAGTATGATACAAGCTGAATATCAGCTCATACTCCTTCTTGTTTGTGCTTTCTGGATTTGAGCACTTTGTCTATATATATTTATCTCACTATGTCTTATGACACAGATAAAGATTTTTATGAAGCTGAAGGAGCATCCTTAATTATTATCAACATGTGTCAAAGTAATACTATGTCTGGTAGGGGCCAGGTTCAGGAAAACTAAATAGTAGATGAATGTTTGGTCCTTTTAATGCCTTAGTCTACCTGGACACTTGGGTTCTTATAAAGCAGAAAGGTATTTGTTGATTGCTGCGTGCAATGGGAATCCAGCCACATAATAAAAAATGGTCTCCATTATAAGGAATCTCGACAAAGGAGAGGGGAAAAAATGCACAACCAGAGAAAGAAATGAGGTATGCATGTATCATGACAGGACACATGACAGACTTGTGACAGCTGCAAGTACAGTATGCCCCCTTTCCCAGTCTTGTTGAAGTATCACAAAATGAGTAAGGTTGGAAGGTACCACTGGAGGTCATTTAGTCCAACCTCCCCTTTTCAGGCAGCTTCCCTGGGAGTATGTTACTCCAGATTGTGTCCAGAGGGGATTTGAATATCTCCTCCAGTCAAGGAGACTCCACAACATTTCCAGGCAATCCTACTGACTACAGGAGGCTCTTTACAGCCTGGTTTATGAAGTATTTTATGGGAAGGAAGTGCCCTAAAAGGATAGAGAAGTAACAGAAAAGAGAGTTTAATTCTAAAAGGCCAGGTTGTACCAAAGGAAAATAATTTTTGATGTAGTATAGGCTTTATCACATTCTACAAAGAAAACAAACAAAATGCGTTATTCAAAGATTTCCTGCTTATGATAAGAATTACAACAAATTTAGCTCCATATTTTTTCTTAGGGCACAGTACTGTTTTAAATTAATAACATTTATATACTAAAGAACTAATGGCAGTATAAAAAATAAAATTAGAATTTAAAATAGATAATTTTTTTCATGAGCTATGAAGAAAATAAGAAATTTTCTTCCTTAAGCTACCGCAAAATATTGGGACATATAATTTTAACATAATTTGCTTCATTATTTCTCACATTTGTTCCTGCCCTGCTTAATCATATCTATTCGTAATAGATCTGTTCATATGCCTTCCTTTGTGATGAGTCATGGCAAGACTGGCACCGAATGTCCTGTATTCTTTGTTCTGTGGTGCTGCTGTAACACAAACTGGCCTTTTGCATCATTATTTTCTTATTTCACAGCATGAAAGAAATGGCACAAAGTAATGGGCTTAGCCAGTGAGTAGTATTTCTAAAAAAAATAATAAATACTGGAGGAAGTAAAACAATTTCTTTTCCAAAAGAGTTGTTGTTATCAGGCAACTGGAACTACCACAAGTTGAGTTCTGTTTGTTGGCAGCTCATCTTCACCACCTGAAGCAAGTATGTTTATCCTGTAATCCTCCTTCCAGGTTTTCAGCTGTCTGTGATCCAAATTCTGGTTTGGACACAGTACAGCTGTCTAGCTCCAGCTTAGACTTCTGATAAGACAGAGATGAGAAAAAGCAGAAAAGAAGCATTCAAGCTAGAGCAGTGCAAAATAACAGAAGCAAAATCACAGATAAAAATGAGAGAGTTTGATAGTAACAACAAATATTTAAATTATAATAATAGTAGCTCAAAGATTCAAAATTAAAAACTCTGGACTGGAAACTGTTAAAATCCTAAGGGAAGCAGAAGAAGGACATCTGACCCACAGAATTGGATCAACCTGTTTGAACCATTGGCTTCCTCACCAAAAAGGACTGCAGAGTCTCCTCAGAGGAATAGAGGATGGGATCAATATTTAGCCTAATAACTTGTTTTTCCTGCCTGTCACACATATGTATCAGTTAGGAAATAAGGGCTTTATACTCTTACCTGGTAAATATACTCATTCTGGCATCTGTGTGGGTACAGTTAATTGAAAAGTTGTGACAGAGGAAGAGAAGGTGACAGAAAGATAAACCCCAAGCTTTTGTTAGTGTGATCCTTAATGGTGGCTTATGGTGGCCAATAAGGCTATAGATATTTTCTCATATTTTAAAGTGTTTCTTGATTTATGTATTACAATTCATAGTCTTAAACAAGCATTCTCGCAATACTGTGATGGAATGTGGCTTTAAGCCTACTCAGTTTACAGTGGAAATGCAACTTTTTTTTTTCTTTTCAAATAGCAGTGGTTTGTGGGCACAGGTTTCAGTACCCTTCTGTGCACCAGGAAAAAAAGAAAAATCAAATTCTGCTCTAGCAGTATAACACCTGCATAGCACCAGTGTGGTTTGGTAGCCTTTAAGGGATGAAATAATGAACTCTGACATGCAGAAATAGGATGTGTTCTATAACTTGAAACTTGGGATTTATTGGTTTATAAATGACACACATTCCACTAATTTGTTACAAGCTTATATTTCAGCTGCATAAATACTTAATTCTGTACAGCTACATGTTTCATCATTAAGTATTCCTTGATATGTTGCTCTTTTGTGGTTCATGTAAAATACTGTCTTCTTTCATGTCTTATTTCACTGAAGTTGTAATGAGTGAGTGATAAATTAGGCATAAATAAAATAGGAGAGTTGCAGTAGATGAGGAAGAAAGACAATCAGGTCTAGTGTTATTGCAAGTCACTTACAGCAACTATCAGAATGCTGCTTTCTAGAGGGTAGAACCTGTCTTTTCCCTAAGCAGACAAGGAAAATACAAAACTTGTTTTGATGCAATGCTTTTTTTTTGCTCCTTGCAAACAAAAGATGTTGCTAAAATTCTCCATAGGCAGCAGAAATCATGGCAGCATAAACATTCACTCTCATTTAAGAAGTAAAAACAGTTCATATCCCTCAGCTGGGGAAGCACATTATAAACCAAATTGAACCGTGGTTGATTTGGCACCACCTGAAACTGATGTAAGACTGCAGTAGAACTGCCTGGGCAACAGAGAAATAATCCATGAGTGCAATTTTTAACTCCTTCTGCACTATATTTTTATTTAGTCTGGTCAATTTTGTTAAAATCATAATAGTGCATTAGTAAGTTTTGGAGATTTAGGGCCTGCGATTAAATCCCTGTCAACCCAAAATGTATCTGCGACAAATAATTGAAATTAGGAAAGAAAAGTAAAATGAGCATTCAGTTAGAGACCAGAAATTTTCTTCAGTATTTTATGTCATCAGCCATAGAACCAAAAAATGTTAACCTTGGATATCATTACACCATAAACATTTTATGTTAAATCTATGCTGCAAGACAGATGACTATGCAGTGAACAACACAGATTCAGTAGGTAGGTAGTGTTAGGATGTCATTGCAGCAAACCAGCTCCACATTTGTTTGATTTGATAAGGATAGTGAAAAATGAGTAAAGATCAAAGTTTTAATGTGTTAGGTATTTAATTATTTTTCATGCTGTCTTGTATTTTTGGGTCCAGATTGATAGTAATATTCCTAGGAATTTGTTGAAACTTAGAGAAAAAAAAATATATATATAACTGCTACTGTTTCAAAGGAAAATGCAGTCTTTTGAGTGAAAATAGTATTAGGGTAAAATTTCACCCATGACAGGGTGACTTTATTCTCTCTTTGGGAAAAAAAAATCCATTAAGACATCAAAGTAATCTCTGACAGTGCTACTAATATTGCACTACTTTTAGAAAATATTTTTGTTTATTTTGTTTTACTTTCTTTACTTTTCTGCCATGCTTCTCTTTCTCCTGGCTTTGTGAATATGTAAAAGGAAAGTTTAGTATGTTTTCTGACACTTTCTGCTCCACCTCTTCAACCCTTTCCTCATTACACCTATGCTATGTAAACACATTGGATGTCTTTATTTACACTTGCTAATCCCTTACTCTCTGTGTTTTTTAAATACCTTAAAGTGATACATGACCTCAAGAGGCTATAAGTATTTCTCTAGCTTATTAAGTACACTTTTCATTGCATTTCTTCCTTTCCAAATACGTCAAAAAATTAGATAGTCACCAGGTTCACAGAAAAGCAAGCATCTCTTGCATAGTGCATAGCTCTGCATGCCAGAACAGCTAGTAAACTCTGGAAAGTGAATTTAGAGACTAGATGATTAATCTCTCAACTCTTGATTGATGTGCCATATACAATGCATCAATGAAATGTGCTTCCCTAGTCTGTTATACCTGGTGTACTGTGACATTTCCTTCAAGAACATGGATGTTCATTTGAAATGTATTGATGGAAGTAGAATTGCAGCTTTCATGTGATGGGTGAGATTGGTGATGGGCAAGACTCAGAAGGTTTGGAATTTCGGTTTGATTGTGATGAGCATCTAAATGTTCACAGGCTTAGCTGAAGCTTATTAGGACTACACAAGCTCCTTCAGTCTAAAAAACTGGGGCAGAAATCTGGAAAGAGGATTTCTTGTCAGATTTTTTTAGCAGTCTCAGTCTTAGAAGAAAATGCCATGAGAACAGCTTTTCACAATATTTTGGCACCTCTTTTTCCAGTCCCAGACATAACATGGCACTGAAAGAAGACAGAGAAGTATAACCCTTGCCTGAACTAAAAAGACTTTTAGAGTTTTAAAGTTTTAGAAATGAGGCAATTTTTTGCCAGTCTCTGATGGTATTTTTTTACCTCTTTTGAACCCATTCTCCTCTATTTAGCCAGGCTCTGGAGAGAAAAGATGCACATGTATTAGCCATTTCATTAGGCAAAGGCATTCGTTGCTTTAGTCCTTAAGTAAACTCATCTTTTAATGTGATGAACAGCTACAGCTTTATCCTGCAGTTATTTCTTTTCCAGCATGTGACAGTGACAGTGAGACAGACGTGTTTTTCTCAAGCAGCTACACCGCCATAAACATTTATGCTAAAATGTCAAGAAGACATTTCATTTTCAATATTTTTTAATGTTCCACTCCAATTGCCAAGTCAAAAACAGGAAACAATGAATATTTTACTCAGCTCTTCTTCACCCAGATCTAGTTGCTTTTCAATCAAGTAAAAACAATTAAAAATAAAAACAATATTTTGAATTTCAGAAGACTCATTCAGCAGGATTATTAACTTTCATTAAGTTTTAGGGATGTACACTATGCACTTGCCATCTCATCATATTCTAAGAAGGACCTAATTCAAATCTCTGCAAGTCACAGATTTTCAGCAAATATCTTCCTGTGGTCTGTATGATTTCCTTATTTACCTGGACCATCTTACTTCTGCTCTGTAATGTCTCTTGGATGCTCCCAAAATGCATCTCTGTAGCAGTTATTATGAATTTTAAACTATAATGCAATGACATAGAACTTATAGAAAATAATAAAATGATTAGAAAGTTGCACTTTGTTCATTAAGGACACAGAGATAATTAGATAATAGTATATATTCAAAGAAAACAAATTTGAGCTATAGCCTCCATTTCCTTAGAACATTTCAAAAGAACAGTCCCAGTTTAATCCCACAAACAGTGAAAGGCAGAAGTGTAAAAATAATTGAAAAACTTCTGATCTGGAATACTCAGATGAAAAAATCTATAATTTACTTTTGGAACTATTTTTTTTATCTTGCTTAGCATCTAAGTAATGGCTTCAGTTAGTACAATTTGACATGTAAATAGTATTGATTACAATGCAATGTGAACAGAATTTAAAAAAACTCAATATTTTACATTAGATTACTTATATTTAATTTGATGAAAACCATGTAATACAAATTGTTGTCAAATATTAAGGTTATTAATGAAGATACTATTATGCTTTTTTATCTAGAATATTGTGTGTTAAATTCACATGCACTACATGATAGCAGATTTTATGTCCCTGTCTAGGAAAGAATATATGCAACATACTCTGACATCTGCATCTTGGAAGAGCTCATTTTGACATTTGAAAAAAGACAGATATGTTCCTTTAGTGAGTAAGGATCTAATTGCCTGTGAGAAAATCCTAATTTTTTGCAACAGAGGAATCCTCTAAAAAGGATTTACATTACTTATACAAGTAAAGGAACCCAGTGTTTTCAAACACACAAAGCATTGTCAAAAGACCTAATTTTTTAAACTAAAATTGGGGTTTTGAAGTGGTTTTCTTTCACTGAAATAAATTCTTCATCAACATGAGTGTATATATCGTATGTTGAAAATCTGGGGTTTAGTGTGTATTTAATTTTTTCTTTTGTTTTCCCCCTTTTTTATGACTGATTTTAGAAATTAAATATATTAATGGAATAAAACCACAATGAGTATTGTAAAAAAGAAAGGTACAAGTATGTCTACAAGCTTGCAAAGTGGACAGATTCAATACCTATTGTAATGATGTGGAAGCAGGCATTTTTCTCACCAAGTGAAAATTATGACATTGATGGAAGTGTTCTGGGTTTTAAATCAATACAAAAAGAATACATGGTAACCCTTTTAATAAGTTAAGGTAGGAATGGCCATTAATTGTTCCCTCAGGCAATCTTAACTATTCCCTAAAAATCTTACAAACACTTCAGAAGTAATTTTCAGTGAGCAAAATTGTCATAATCTTAACATATAACTTAAAATTTGATTCATAGTTTAAGAGGAATAGTTGAGCAATATATTGTCAAGTTTTATTAAAAATTCATTAAATCGCAACAGAAAGGGGTGGAGGTGGAAGGAAAAGGAAGACAAATTGTAGCTTGCATACTAATGTTCATATATCTTGCACTTATTTTAGCCAGACTCACAGATCCTCACAGTTTTTAGAATAATTTCTCAAGAGATAACGTAATGAGATCAGTCCAAAAGCTAATTGCCACATAAAAGAGAAAGGAGCAAAAAACCCAAGAAAAATATGTCCAGTGAAGTAACTGAATAAAAAAAAAAAATCTCAGCATTGTAAGTTCTCAATTGTTCCCTTCTTAAAAATGCTAATATGAGTAAAGAATCCACCTAATTGGATTGTTGAGCAAAATCTAACACTGCTAGTACCCTTCATGCACACACCTGAACTTTTTGGGGAAGATCAGATAGAATGGCGCAAATAAGCTATTTCTTTTACTCATGGTTACCTTAATGATCTAGTAAACGAGGAAAGAACACTATAATTGAAGATTATTGCAGCTTCTTTCTGTCTCTAAACTGTATTATTTTGTATTGTCTGATTTCAAACTATAATCTTCCTCATCTCAAAATTTTGGTTAACCAACTTTGGTATTCCAAAAGATGATGGAAGAAAAGAACTTATGTTCATGCTTTATTTTTTTCCATTTCATTTATTGCAATTTTTTCCCCATAATATTTAATTTATATTTCCCTTGGTTCAGCTTGGGTTCATTACATTTTCCAGTCTTTATACACTTCTGAAAATATTCTGACTTTGTCTTCCCCAATGAGGTGCCTGAATAGAGTAATGACCACAGAGAAAAAGTAATTCTTAAAAAACATAGGATACAAACATTAGAATAAAGTAGCAAATACAGCCAGCTGACAATATGAGAATTAGTACAAAATTAGTAATACTTTAGGAATAACAAACCTTAATGGATTATCATCCAACTAAGCAGTGCACAAACACACTATGAGCACCTACATTACATACATAAACCTAGATAATACTAGAAATATTTACAATGAGCAAGTTCATGCAGTGAGATGACGCTCTGCATAATCCAAGTACATAATTCACAATACTAAGGGCATAATTCAGTGCTAGTGAGAATATTATTTTGTGTACAACCTTTATTATTTTGTTAATGGAATACAATTAGCTGAGCCTTTGGAACACAAAACTTGATGAGTTCTTGGGGGGAAGACCATGACTGAAAGAAAATGAGATCCAGGGTCACCAAAACTTTATGAATTAGAGAACGAAAAGATTTCATTGCAGTTATCAACATCTGAGAACAATGACCTGACTATCAGCAATATAGTAAAATCATCAAAAGTTCAGATATTAAAAAAAGCAATAAAATTCTTTATAAACATTTTATAGTATTTTCATTATGGTTGAAATATGCAGGTGTTAAAATATTCGTAAGTTCTGACGTTGTATTGCTGCTGCTCAAGAATAGCTTTAGAAACCTTAGGTTTTCTGAGCTGATGCACAGAAGATTGAGAGTGTGCCACATGGGTTAAAGATTACTGCCTGTGACAGGGTCAGAGTTAAAAACATCATGTGAATTAAATATACTGATACACCCATAAAGAAATCTTGCTAAATCTACAGTCTCATCAATTTACTGCCCCTTCTCCATCCCCCCCCCAAAAAAAAAAAAAAAAAAGAAAAAAGTGGTTTTATAGTCCTTGGAAGAAAGGGAAGGCAGCAAATATATTATGAATTTATGCAGGAATAAAATAAGAAGGGTCTGAGCCCAAATAGAATTTAAACTGTCTACTGCCATGAATGTCAATAAAATTGTTTTGAAAAATACATCAGCAACACAAGGAGAGCTAAGGGGAGCCTCCATCCTTAATTGGATGCAGAGGGAAAAAATAGTGACAAAGATTGAGGAAAATGTGAAAGTACTTAATACCCTCTTTACTTCAGTCTTTAATAGTAAGACCAGTTGTTCTCCAGGTGCCTAGAACCCTGAGCTGGAAAACAGGGACAGAGAGCAGAACGAAACCCCCATATCCAAGGGAAAATGATCAATAACCTGCTACAACACTTAGACACAAGTCTGTGGGACTGGATGGGATCCACCCAAGGGGATTCAGAGAGTGGAAAATCTCGCCAAGCCCCTTTCAATCATTTACCAACAGTTCTGGCTAATGAGGCAGGACCCAGATGACTGAAAGTCATTGTGAAGTCCACTTACTAGAGGGGCTGGAAGGGATCCAGCACTTCCAATGCTGGGGAAGGTTATAGAACAGATTATCTTGAAGGCCAGAACATGTGCAGGACAACCAGGGAATCAGGCCCAACCAGCATAGGTTTAGGAAAGACAGGTCCTCTTGACTGAACTGATCTTCTCTGACAGCATGTGCTCTTGGTGGGAGAGAGAAAGGCTGTCTTTTTGGACTTTAAAAGGTCTTTGATATAATTTCCCACAGCATTCTCCTGGAGAAAATGACTGCTTATGGCTTGGGCAGGTGAACTCCTCACCATGTACAGAACTGGATAGATGTCCTGGTCCAGAGGGTGGTGGAGAATGGAGTTAAATCTAGCTGACAGCCAGTCTCCAGGACTCAGTATTGGTGTCAGTCCTGTTCAATATTTTTATCAACAATCTGGAGGAGGGGATTGAGAGTACTTTCAGTTAATTTACAGAGGATATCAAGTTGGACAGAAGTGTTGATTTGCTTGTGGGTAGGAAGGACAGAGGATCTGGGCTGGGTTAATGGGGTGAGGTAATGGTTTGAGATTGGAAAAAATCATGGTCTTAGCTGTCATTTGTGTCACAACTCCATGAGAGGCTACAAGTTGAAAACAGAGTGGTTGGCAAGATGCCTGGCAGAAAAGGATTTCACTCTCTATATGCAGAGAGATCTAAGACTTTTGGTAGACAGATAACTGAATATCATACGCCCAGGAGGGCCACAAGGCCAGTGGCATCCTACCTTGTATCAGAAATACTTAGGCCCACAGAACCAGGACAGTGATCATCACCCTGTACTGGTGAGGCCGTACCTCAAATCCTCCATTAAGTTTGGGGTACCTCATTACAAGGAAGGCATTGAGGCATTGAATGGCATCCAAATAAGGCCAACAAGACTGGTTCTGAAATATTAATGGTTTGAGAGAAAGATTGATTTTAGCTTCCAGTAAGGCTGTATAAACCATACTCATCAAAATGGTTTAGAAATATAAGTTTTACTTTTCTCTAAACTTCAGTAAGCTTGTTATGTTTGTGGACTTATCTAATGTTACCCTCATCTTATTAACAAACACGACTTTTTTTCAACTTGGTTCCTAGTGACTTTAAGTTATGTCTTTACCACCCTACAACTGTGTTAGTGGAATTTGCTACATTGTACCTGGATGTGAGGTATTAATCAGAATTTAGAATGCAGATGTTCATATAGAAAACAAAATGGTAAAGGTAGAAAAAGTACCAAAGGGAAAAGGGAAAAAAAAACCCCTACAAAAAAGCCAAGAGAAAAGACCAAACAAATAAAAAAGACCACCAAAAAAACCCACACACAAAAAATCAAAATCATCATTGACAAAAGAATACCTGAAAATAATAAAAGATATTATTTTTTTCTCTTTTTTCCCTTAACTAGAAATGGGTTTGCAACCCAACTGTAGTTGCAGTGCACAAAAATGGATGTAAAATAAAATTCCTCTGCTCACTTAAAAGACAACATAGTATATCTTTGAGTTATGTAATCCATTCATCACCTTTTTCATTCACCCAGAGTAACCAAATTTTTTTTATAAATTTATTTGTTTGACAGGTATGGGCATAGCATAGCACAGGGTATTTAATTGTCATGATTCAATGGTATCTCATCTAGTAGACCTTTATAGGCATTTTTATGTATAAGAGTTGTATAGGTTAATACAAAGTTTTATGTTTACCTAAAGAAGGATTCAATTTTTTCTAGGAACCCTTAAGATTTTGGGTTAGTTGCATATTCTTTCATTCCTTGTATATCTCTCGTGTGTGATTTGTAAGAAAACCTTGGGTCTTATGCTGATTTTATTCAAGGATTATTGCTCATCCAACTTCAAAGTTGTTATCTTGGGTCTCTACAATGTCTGAAACGTCAGGCCAAGTATTGGGAGAAAAGTACATCATAATCCCAGATCAGACACAGTCTCATGGTACTGCTCTGCAAGAAAAATGAATGCAAGCAGAATGGTGGTAATTTAACCAACTCTCAGAATAAACATATCTAAAAGTAATAATAACTTAAAACACATAGTTAAATAAAAATGAAATTTTTTGTTCTTACTTTGTTCAATTTTTATCATTCCCTGTCTTTTGCTTTTCTGCTGAAACAAAACCACTTCTAAACTTTGATCGTTTATTTTTATGTTTACACAGATAGCAGATAAAAGATTATGCAACTCAGACATCTCACCTAGCCATTAATCTTCATTTTAGAGAAAGTGCTGAACATTAGTTGACACAATTCTCTGGAGACTTTTTGGAAGAAAATCCAATATACTTCCTCTTCTTTAACTTATAAAGTTAGCCTTTACTTTATCCTACTGCAGTTTTACTTTTAAAAATACAAAGTAGATAAGGAAGGATGATAAAACAATTTTTACTTTTTTTTTCTCAATTAATGATTTTTTACTCTACAAAAAAGTGGAAAAGGCACTTCACAGTCCATATTTCTGCTAAGTCTAAGCTCAAAGCTCACTAACTAGATCACTAATAATGACCTTTTTCTACAATTTTTTGTTCTGTACAATGTCTTAAAATGCTGGTGTGCTCCACAGAAATCTAAAACCCATTTATCACCAGGGCTTAGCAACACACAGAAGACTGACAGATTTTGTACCAAACATGCATCTGTAAGAAGAAGTCAACAAGACAAGAGCTACAGCAACAGACTTTTTGTACTTGGATAATTCAGAAATTCAAAGACTGGTTTTAAGATTACTGAATATTAAAGTGAGAGAAGTAGATCTTCAGAAGCTCAGAATTTCAGCTCATGGCTAAAAGTGGCTTTTGGTTTTCATCAAAATTAAATGTCACATGCATGCCACAGAGGTACACAAGATTCAGTTCTTGGTCCCATTTGTAGTACTCTCAAGGAATAATAGGTTTATTACTTTTTTCATAATGGCTGAAACTTATGGCTTCCCATAAGTTCCTCTTCTGATGTTTTGCCACAGTCTGTGTGCATAATAGAAAAGTGTATTCTAGTGTTATTAAGTGTGTCCCTTAATAACAGGATCCATAAAAATAATTTTGAAGAAATCAAAAGGTTCTAGTAAACTTGATCTGACTGAGGCCTAGAATGAGAAAACACAGCCCCAAAATTATATATCACCAAGTTTTTTATTTCTTCCTCTTCTTCTTGTCTGGGGCAGTTTCTGTAAATATCCTATCACTTTGGAGAGTAAAAAAAGACACTGATGAAGGTGGAATGCCAGTTTGATGGTGGATCTTTCAAAACTGGGAAAAGCCAATCTAATCATTGGAGCAGTTAGATATTTCTAATATTATCTTCCTATTTCTTATTAAAACCAAACCACACCAAAACAAAACAAATTATGGTAGAAGTTAATCTAAAAGTAATAATAACTTAAAACACTTAGTTAAATATTTATTGAAAAATTTCTATTATTTCTTAAAAAATATTTTTAAAATATTAATGAAACATAAGACTTGTTTAGTAGTACTTCTAAAGCCTTATCAACTCATGGAATCAGAGTCCAACAAGAAAAAAAAATACTTGCACAGTCTGTTGGAGGGTTGTGGGTTTTTTCCTTATTTTATTGTTTTTTCCAGGGATATACATTATAATAGTCTCATTTAATCTTGCTGACATATGCAACAGTAAAGAAAATAAAATTAAATAGAATTGGCAGTTAGCTTTATAAAGCTTGAAAAATGGCAGCTTGACGATCTTCAGAAAGCATTTTTGTTAGTTAAACAGCTAGAATGACTGACTTGTGCCACTGTATAATTTGGAAAATCTAAAGTATTTACATGCTATAATTTGCATAAAATATATTTTTTCACTAAAGCTAAATATTAGTGCTCTACATAAAATTCTCTGTGAAAATTTCTCCATTAAAAGGTATGTGGTGTGATAAGAACCTTTTCTACATTAAAAGGTTCATGGAGGTG
The DNA here is from genome assembly GCF_022539315.1 of Serinus canaria. Lineage (NCBI taxonomy): Eukaryota > Metazoa > Chordata > Aves > Passeriformes > Fringillidae > Serinus > Serinus canaria. The sequence continues at coordinate 57,416,928 of NC_066313.1, forward strand.
TGATAAGAAAGAAGTAAAGTTTGTTTCTTATTAGATACTGCTTGGAAAGCACTGTTGTTTTAATATCCCCCTCTGATCCCCATTGCTCCATTTATGCTCCCATCCATGACTTGAATTGGGTGTGATGTGTATCTCACAGTCTGCAGGTTTAAATGCACTACATTTGAAAAATAGCTCTATTATGACAAATAAACTCTCAAAGATGAGCAAATTAATTCCCCTGGTTTTCTTAAGGTTTCAATATCTGATGTAGAATTTTACCATTTTACATAACGACTTGTCTAAAAATCTTGTATTGTTCTACATTATAAAACTGTCATTTAGGAAGAACACGTTTGGTTTTAAACAGATTTTCCCTTTTTAAATGAAATGTAAAAAGTATTATTGAATAGACTAAGTAAAGACTAATACTATGCATTTTGGTAACCTAATTATTTTTGTTTAATCATGCAAGTTTCTTGCAAACTTTTTCTTATGCTCGTAAACTTTCAAATTATCAAGGGACTTGAACAAGCATTTCCTGAAGTGAGATGGATGTCAGCCATTGCTGTAAAACTACAGAGGCATTTAACAGATCAGCCAGTGTGTGGATAAGAATTAGGAGGTCCTATCTGTTTGTGAGACTGATGAGTAATAAATGAATTAATCTACTCCTCTGAATGTCTGTCCTTTAGCAGAACCTAATCAGTGTACTTGGCCAGTTAAAAAGCAATGGGTAATTTTGTCAACCTCTTTTATGGTATTCATGATAATCATAAGCAAGACTAGAGAACCAACTATGTGCTGGCTATTTTCTTCTGGGAAAACCTAACATCTGAGCCTGATGAGAGTAAGAACTTCTTGCTGATTAATGTTAAGGGTGTGACTGATTTTTTATTTTATTATATTTAACTTAAACTGTGGATCTTTACCTAAATTGTCAACTAAAACCAGCAATGAAATTAAAATGTGCGCTCTATATGTAGGTTTATATAATTATGTAAAAAATTGCTGAAGAAAATATAATAATACTTGATATTTATTTCTAACATACAATTTCATTTTTCTAGGTATGCACAGTAAATTCAAGTCCTTCTGTTTTTTGCAATTACAACTCTCTGTCTGAAATCTGGAAGAAAGATTGAGGTACAAGCAGGGGTTAATCACACATATTCAGTGGTGCCAGCAGACAATTTGTCAATTTACAAAACAGTAAAACCATGAGCTATGATCAAGGTGTAGATATTCAGTATTCACTGAGAAATGCAGAATCAGCATTTTCCAGGAAAATGTAAATATCTCTCAACATATGACATGCAGGTAATTTGCATTTGTGTTGTATGAATTTCATCTCCAAGCTGGATGTTCTGGACAACCTGCATTATGTATACATATGTATGTATGAATATATATGTGTATATCCCAGAACAAAGTTTTCTGAAGCAGGATACTGTCCTTTCTTTTGTCTTTTTTAACAGAATAAGCTTCTGACATTTTTGGAGTAATTATTACCTAAAAACCAATATAAACAAAAGGTTTCTAAGTATGGCTTTTATGACCAATATCTGAGGATTCAGCCAATGCTAGTAAATAAGTGAAAACCATTGGTAAATATATAAAAAATGGAACTATTTTTTCCCCAATCCATAGTAATAAATACTTTTGTAATTATTAGTGCTCTTCATCTTCTTACAGAATTATATGTAGCTTATTGGGGGTATTTTCTGGCCTAGTATAGCAAATTTTTTCTGTCTTTTCCACCAAAAAAAACCAAAAAAAAACAAAAACCTTTCATCAATTCTTAGTTACAGGTAAAGTGCAATTCAGCCTTATAAAAAACCCCAGCCTAATAAGTACCATATCAGGAGTGTTCATCTAGTAAAGTAGTTTTCTATTTTTCAAATTCTTACTCCCTTGGACCTTAGCTGATAGATTTTATTCTGTGTATTTATTTGCAATATTATTAATATTGAATGAAAAGATGATAGATAGATAGATAGATAGATAGATAGATAGATAGATAGATAGATAGATAGATAAAGACTTTTATGTAAATATTTCCTTTATCAGGATTTTCCCAAATAAAAAAAAAAATTAAAAAAAGAAATAAGTGGGAAAAGGATGGAAAACTCATGTACCCTTTAATTTAGGAGCCTTTCTTTCCTTCTCTCTTGTCTAAATATACATTTACTAACTCATCTAAATTACATTGCTTTGGAATACAAATTTTGTGGCCTACATCAAACTGTGTAATTTTTAATTCTCTTTCTTCTACGGATGAACATAGTAGTCACAAATGACACATAAACCAGAGTGTAAGGCACAGTCAATAAATATACTAAAAACTGAAGATTGATTTTCTTAGGTTGATATTCCATGTCTTCTTGTCTTGAAATTTACATGTGAAAAATAATATTATCCAATTTATATAATTTTTATATTTCTGTATCTCTATACATTGCAAGTATGGACATATAATATATATGCATGTCTAGAATGTGTGTCTACAACAGGACTACAGTAATCTGTGCTACCCAGTTCTACACAAGACAGGCAATTCCCAGTTATCTTTTCCCCTGTTGCATTACTTCAGTACTGGTGTGATCAATGGGTATAGGTTGATAAGGTATCATTGGTTAGACAGTGGTTGAAAATGGCCAGAAAAGGTCTTGATGTTTCTGGTATGCTTTCCCCACAAAACTCTATCTGCTTAGCATTTCCATGCCATATATTACACACCACAGGCGATGCTGCAAAGACAATTTAATTGAAGGGCTGTAATGAGAACCAGGTATCCGTGATGAAGAAGGCTTGGAGTCAGGATGTCTAATGACTCACATTTCTGTGTAAATTTGGCTTTGGTAGTGGCTTAATTTTATTGATGTCTTTAATTTGTTTTCTCAGTCTGACTTTTTAAAGTATGGGTGTAACTCGCAGAATCATAGAATGGGAAATTCTAGAAGGACCACAGTGGGCCTGTGGGTTGGATCCGATCCAACCTGTCTGCTCAAGCAGGGTCATCTTAAGCACTTGGCACAGAATTGCATCCAGATTATTCTTGATATCTCCAGGGAAGGAGACTCCTCAACCCCTCTGGGTAACTTGCTCCATTGCATGGTCAGCTTCACAGTAAAGAAGTTTTCCTCATGTTCAGGTGGAACTTTCTGGGCATAAGTCTCTGTCTGTTGCCTCTTGTCCTATTGCTTGGCACCACTGAGAAAAGCTGGACTCCATCCTCTTGAAACCCTCCCTTCAGATACTCACAGACATTGATATGATCTCCTCTCAGTCTTCCTTTCTTGATGCTAAACTGGCCCAACTAGGTCAGCCTGTCCTCATAAGAGATTTGATCCCATCACCTATCATCTTTGCAGTTCTCCAGGAGCTTCATGTACTGCAGATACCAGAACTAGATGGAGTGCTCCAGATGCAGCCTCACCTGGGATGAGTAATGCAGCCTGGATGGAATGTGGTCCATGATGATTCCCCATACACATAATCTGCAACCATAAGCACTGGCTGAGGGGGATGGAATGGAGGATGGAGCAGAGTGGAAACTCTGTGGCCAAGGCTCTGTTGAAATCCTTGCAGGGAAGGGATCTTGATGGTCCTTTACTGCGATAAATCCCATATCAGCCGTCAGTCAGGGGAGATAGGAGAAGGTGTCTTGTTCTCAAGGCAGGAACTGTAGCAAAATTGCTCTCTCAGGTTAAACTTGGTTTATTTTAACCTAATTGTTATACTAACACCCCAAAGTTACCCACCCCCAAGATATGACCTCCCCTCTCTGAGAAAGTGTCTATATTTTATTGACCTTAATTTTAAGATCAAAGCAAGACAATTTTGCATCAATAACAACGGCATGTATGACAAGAGTCATTAAAGCTCCATCTAAACATAAAGAAATAGTATAAAAGTTGTTGGAAATGGGAAAAATTAGGGAAGACTCCAACATAACTACTGGGATCAGTCAATGGGCTGAACCTGTCCTCTCACTCATAAGAATGGGCAAGAACCACATTCTGTGTGAACAATTTTATTGGGGATTAGAGTTTGTCTGTGTGTTGCTTTGAATATGTTTCTGCAGTCAGATACCATCACAAACAGTCCTTGAACCTTGACCTGTCACCTGTCTGTTTGGTATTAACTATGAGTGTTATTCTCTAAACTGCTGGTGTGAGCCCTTCATAGGCTCTGGCAATTGCTGGCACTGGGGAACACGAATAAAGTGGTAAGACCAGTTGAGGTATCTCCTCTTGAAGTCTGTCCCTGAATAAGTCAGTCACCCTCCAAACCACCCTCCAAACCACCCTCCAAACCAGCAGAATTGCTTAGTGAAGGGTCCCCATAACAGGAAGGTGACAGACTGGTTGGGCACAAGGGTCTTGACTTTCCTGGGGCCCTCCCAGACAAAGTAAATAGTAAGGGTCGAGAAAAATCTGCCCATAGTAAGGGCTGAGGATCTCCCCTATTCATGTGACAATCAGCAAACGAGAGCTGGCAATTTATGTGAAGCTGTAAATAAATATGTATGATTAATAAAATTGTGATCATAGTGTCAGGGTCCAAAGAACACCCAAAGTCTCTACAATTTCTTTCCCACCTCGTCAGGAAATTTTCCTAATCTTCACTTCAAAATGTTCCAAATTTTGAAAACATTTTTGAATGCTACTCAAAATGAATTAAAAGTGCTTACAAAATATTGTGCATTTAATCAGATTAAAAGTTAATCTGTCATCAGATCCCATAACAAAGCACAGAAATTGTTCCAGAACATATTTTTCACAAGTCTGAGGGCTGCAGTTTCAAAATTGCTGGCCTTTATCTTAGTTAATGTTTTCAGTTTTCTTGTGGACAAACACTCTCAGCATAAACACCACCACAATTGGCAATCTTGATGACTGCCTCAGCAGGACAGCTAGAGAGTTAATGGACATGAAAGCTGAAGTGGTTCAAGTTGAAAAGCACAGATCTATCCTGTTGGTAGAACACTTCTGTTTTTTCATACTGCTACAGACGGAATTTTTTATTAGGGTTACAGGCTTTAGCTTCTTCCTTGGTTTTGTGTTAACCAGACAAAATAAGCAATTGTAAGAACAGAAAAAAGAATTTTCTGGCTACTGTATTTTTGTGGAAAATTATATATTTCTAATGTAATTTGTAAACCCCAAAGTGTTTTTGAATGATAGCCTGTGGCACACAATATGATAGATTTGGATAATAAGATGCTGCATTAACTTCTTTTATATAGCACAAATCTCACATAGTCAGAACTTGAAAAGTAGGTATAAAATGTAACATAAAATGAACAAGAACATTTTAGAAAGAAGTAATTTGATGTAGCTTTCCATGTCACAGTAGGTCTGAACATAAGCCTTCCTGTGCAACCCAGAAGCTTTAAGCAGAAAAGCTTGATGTGTGTGGGGGGCAGCTGAAGGCAAATCATATAGTGCCTGAGGCAATCAGCAGTATCTCTGAATCCTCTTGGATATTTCTGAAAATGCAGTAATTCAAAAGTGTGTTATGGAGACTCATATGAAGTTAGCTCTGGTTAGAAGAGTAAAAAGTGATGTTACCTCACTTCGGGATGATATTCAGAATTGTATTTGTCACCCAATGGACAAAGAAATTATTCAAAGCAGTCTCATGCTTCAGATGAAATATCTAGGAAAGAAAAATATTTATCATCTCAGTTACTTCTATGCCAGAGGACAGCTCAGAGCACATTACTGACTCAGAAGGCCCTTAGCATTGCATTTCTTCTCCACTGAGCACTCACCCAAAATCCTGTTTTTGCGTAAAGGTCGGTCGATTCATTCCGATTTTCGTTGCCCCCTCCGGTGGCCCCTTCTTTTTTTTGTCCCCGCCCTGCCTCTTTAGAAATACCCAGGAGTCGGCATAACCTCTCCCCGCTCTTGTGGAAGGGGAAGGACGGGAAGGGACCGGAAGGAAAGAAGGACGGCCGGACGTGAAGGAAGGAAGGGCCGAAGGCAGGAAGGAAGAGAAGGAGGGAAGGTAAGGACGGCCAGGGTATGGAAGTAAGGACGCCGGGCCGGCCTTCCTGCAGCCGGCCGTAGGGAAGGACGGAAGCAGGAAGGAGGAAGGCAGGAAGGCAGTCAGGAGAGTGACGAAGGAAGGAGGAGGGCCGGCCGGCAGGCCGGAAGGAGAAGGCCAGGCAGAGACCAGGACGGGAAGGAATGACAGGTACCAGGCCGGACGTGCCGACCACGGCCGGACGTCAGGCCAGGAAGGCCCCGGGCGCCCCCCCCCCCCCACCCCCCACCCCCCCCCCCCCCCCGCTCCCCCCCCCCCCCCCCCCCACCCCCACCACCCCCAACCCCCCCCCCCCCCCGCAATCCCCCACCCCCCCCCCCCTAGCCCCACCCAACCCCCCCCCCCCCCACCCCCCCCCCCCCCCCCAACCACGTCCGCACACTTCGCCCACGTCCGCCACTTCCGCTTTTCCGGCCATTTCCGCCCGCCACTTTCCCGCCCCAACCTTCCGCACCACTTCCGCCATTCCTTCGACAACTTCCTTCCGCCACTTGCCTTCCGCTCTTCCTGGCCGTCCGGCCTCAGGCCGTGCCGGCCGGACGGACGGCCGGCCAGGGCCTGCCGGTCAGGACGGGGCGGCAGGCCGGGGCCGGGGGCCGGCCGGCCGGGCGGCCGGACAGGCAGGGCCCGTGCCGGCCTGGCCGGCCCGCCGGCCGGCCCAGGCGGGTCCCGGGACGGACAAGGGGCACGGAAGTGGGCCGGGCGGACCGGCTGACGCAAAAGGCACGGAACTGCAGGCAGCGGAGAACACGGCCGGACGGCACGGAAAGGGGAAGGGCAGAAGGGGCAACGCCCATCGGGGCCGGCCGGCCCGGCGCCACGTACGGCGGGCCGGCCGGCAGGCCGGCAGGACCGGCCGGCCGGCCGGCAGGCCTGCCGGACCGGCACACGGGCCGTTACGCCACTCCTTCCTTACTTCCATTCCGACACTCCTTCCGGCACTTCCTTCCTTCCTTCCGCGCCACTTCTTCCCGACAATCCTGACAGGGACCGGCAGGGATAGAAAAGGACGGAAGGCAAGGGAAAAACAAGGGAAGGCAGGAAGGAAGGAATTCCTTACGCCCCACTGCCTCTTCTGTCTCATTCCGTCCGCCACTCACCCCCCACTTCCGTCACTTCATACGACCACCCCTTTACTTCCGCCATTTCCTGTTCGACCAATTACTTCCGCCAAGTACAGTCCTTCCTTCCTTCCTTCACTTCCTTCTTACTTCCTTCCCGGCCTTCCTTCCTGGCAGGCCTTCACTTACCTTAAGTGCGTCCGCCAGAAGAAGGCAGGTCCTTCCTGCCGTCCGTCCGGACGGCCTGATTCTGCCGGCACTTCTTTACTTCCCTCTTCATACTCCTTCCTCCTTTCCTTCCTTCCTTCCTTCCTTCCTGCCTTCCACAGGGATACTGCTGCCTCAAACTGCTACTCCCCAGGACTCTCCTGTCCAGGTCCTGGAGCCCTGACTCCTTGCTCCAGGACCTGGAGGAATGCAAATTAACCTGTTGGACCTGATGCTGCTTGATGCTACATGAGATGTTTTTGAATTGAGAGAACATGGTTATAGGGAAATTAAAAAACTGAATTTAAATTATATGTTTTTTTCTTAGTCTTTTACTCATTTAGTACCTAAGCTAGATTATAAAGGGAGAGAGAGATGTAAAGGGATAAAAAAGGAATAAAAAAAAAGAAAAAAAAACAACCTTAGCAAGTAAATAAGAAAGAAAGCAGGAAATGTGAAGTGAAGAAAAACTCTTATATTCCAAACCAGGTCCTGCTGTAATCAGCTGTATTTTTAGAACAGAATCCCATTGGCTTCCAGAAATATCTCATCAAGTGTAAACAGTAGAAGGGAAAAGTTCAGTGTAAGAAGTAAGGTTTAATTACTAGAAAACTAGAAGCCACTGAAACCATTCCGTTTCTACAAACAGAAAAAAGATATCAGTATATTTGCAAACAAGATTTTTATCAGCATTGCAAATGGTTATTCAAATGGGTATGTGAGTATGTGAGACAAAGTGGCACAGGAATTTGTTTATTCTGAGTATGTTGTACACAGTTTCTTTAATTGAATTGATGACCAAAATAAAAGAGCATCTAAAACTCATATGTATAAAACCACTGCTTTTTGTACTTTTAGGATCTGTCTTAATGTGTTAAAAACTGTGAAAGTATTTTAAATATGGTGGTGGTGTGTCTTCCTCCTATAAAAATTATGCCATGGGTCAATCTCCTCTACCTTTCAGCTAAAACCTAAAACAGAACGAAAAGTCTTGCAGCAAAAGAATGTACTCAATTAAGGGGCTGACGACATCGAATCATAGAATCATAGATTTATAGAATCAGTTGTGTTGGGAAAGATCTCCAAAATCATCAAACCCAACCAATATCACCAGCACTAAACATATTCTGTCACAGCTTAAAGTCACGTCACCAGAGTACAGAAAACTTTTTCCAGCAAATAATAATTTTGCCAGAAATGGACATAAATTATTATTGCATGTATGCAAAATAGATTGATTTGTTCAATTACATAGAAGGTTTTCAGGTCCAAGATTTTTCCTTAGATATTTAATTAATACTAAGATTACCATTTAGTAGACAGAAAACCCTGATGTCAAGGAAGTAAATGCTCACTGTAATTTCAGAGCTTGTTTCTGCTATTTTAAAAGCTTTTATAGACCTAATAATCTTTGTTTGATACAGAATTCTTAGAATTCTTAGAATTCTACTGATCAAGAACTTCTATAGTCTTTATTAAAAAAAAAAAATATTTTAATGTATTTGTAATATTTATTATTTCCTAAGGTGTATTCTCTCTTGCTATACTTATTCTTCCTTAATAAAGAGGAAAAGACTGAGATGTCATACTTTAACAATTTATTCATATTTTAATTACTAGTAAGCTCTTTGGTCAAATGCAATCCTAAAATTGCTCAGAAACATCCAAAGGAAATTATGCTATATATTGTTTACAGAAATCAAATCCAACAAGAAATAGTACGAATTTTGCAAACACACTCTGAAAAATAGTGTATTTCTACTGAAGAGACCATTTTTGTCAACTTTTAGAGTAGTAAGAAATTAAAAAAGGTTTTCAACAGAAAAATTTCAGTTTTCACATGAAGACTTAAAGATATCAGTATTTGTATTTAATTTTTTCTTTTATGAAATGCCAGAATATCTAATTCTCCTTTTCTTATTCCAAGTTAAATCCATATATAACTGTAAGGCTATTTTCTAGAAAAGATAAATTTTGAACATAAAGTTCAACTTGCTAGACTTCAGGCCAAGTGGAACAATAAAGAACCCAAAACCCTCAAGTTCCAGAGCCTTACGGGGGAATATCAAGACACATTAATAACTGCTAGCAGAGTAATTTGCTCTTTACCATAGCAAAATCTTTTAAGTAGTGGCTCTTCCTAAGTATGTAGTTGTACAGTGTTTACACAATAGATCCTTTTTATTATTGGTGTTTGAATAAATTTTTGTAATACAATAAACAAACAAATAATAAAAAATGAGGAATGTGCAGGGAGCAAAACAAATATAAAATCTTGTGAAGTTTTTTTTAATCCTGTGATAATCTAAAATTGCTTTTTAAACAATGCCATAATATTCAGGAAATGTGCAAAAATCACTTAAAAGCTGATGGGATTGTCAAGAGCGAATTGTTTGCAAGTATTCTATTTACTCTGGGAGAATCTATCAAAGACTATGCAAGCATATTTTAACTGGCAAGGTGAAAAATGACAGTGTTCTGTGCAAATGAGCTTGCAGTCCTTAAATTCGGTTTTAACGGTTGGATGTAATTGAACTCTATTTTCTATATTTTAGTTGCACTGCTGATGATCCTCAATGGCCACTTCTGGCATAGATTAGGTTTCCTGTAAAAGATGAGCATCTGAAATTAAGTCAGCAAAATCAAATGCTGTAATTTAGTTTTATCTCATTATTAAAGATATAACAAGGATTATATTGCATGCTATTATTTCTTTATGGCATGTTATAGAACATTATGTTCCATCAGTGCATGGGTAATCTCCATCAAGAAAGCACATAGTAATGTGGTAATGGTAATGTACAGCTGGGCAAATGACTAGCTTTGGGAATTTCTTGAAGGCCAAAACTGTATGAAGAAATTTTTTGACAGTTTTCACTGACTTAAACCTTGGATTTGCTTTCGTGCTAGAAAAATTATTTAATGGATGTTTGGAATGCAAAACCGATGATTTTATCTGATTCCTCAGTTAGGTCTTTCTCTTACACTTTTTGAAATGTCCTCTTACCAACACCTTGCCATGCCAGGATAATATTAAATCACTGAAGGAAGACACACATTCTGGGCAAAAAAGAAGTACAGAAGAGAAAGGAAAAGGGAAATTTGAGGTGCAGAGGAAATTTGAGGAAAAGATGAATTTGAGAGATGTGCATTACTGAGACACTGAATCCTGCAAAACAAGTGCAGTAAAAGGATGATCTCTGACAAGGAAATATTTGACATGCAATACATAGCATGTTATAAATTGTGTTTGTGTATAGGGATAGCAAGCTAGATATTACTTTGATAGGAGTCGTCCCTGTTAGAAATCAAACAGTGCATCTTTCAGCTGAAAAGATATGAAAACTTCCATTGTTGCTAACCCTGTGAATAACTGCACAGTTTGACATTCAACTTTTAGATTTGTAGCGATTAAACTCTCATTTGATGAGGACAACTTAACCTCAGCAGTTTATAGGGTTGGAGTTTTTTTTTCTCATTGGAGATATTCAAAATTAATATAAAAAAAACAAATTGCATACATTAATAAGCTATCAGTCCTCAGGTCTCTCAGAAGTGTGACTAGTAGTTAGGAATAACAAATGCTGTAGACACCAACTCCCAGGAGAGAGAGTCAGCATTTAATATAACTGAGCTTATATGGAATCTGTTGTTCTAACCTTTCTCATGTTTATGCTTAAACAAAAGTTTGAAGAATTATTAGAAAAGACTTGACACAAAAAAGGCAGGGGTTAAAAAAATGTCCAGGCATGTGTCAAAAGGCATTGTTTGGACATGCACATTTTACCCTCTTACCTAATATGCTGGGCTTAATTTAATAACCAAAATTAGACAATCTGTGGTCCCTACAATACCTAAGTCTTGTTTATGTTTCTGGCAGCTCCAAGAGACATATTTGAGGAGTGACAGTCAGCCAGATGGGGTGCCACAGACTTAGGTAGCTGAGCCAAGCCTATGCAAGAATAAATCTACGATTGGCTACAACCTGGAAAAGTACTTCATCCTTACTACTCTTCATGTTTATTACTGCTATTAGTAGATTACTGAAGATAAACCCTAATAAATATGCTAGCATTTAGAGAATTATCAAGAACTCTGTTACTCTAGAAAATATTAATCAACTCAGTTTTTTCTACTGCAAATAGAGATTACACTTAGAGTAAAATTATGTAATAATTTTATCAAATTATTTCATAAAAAGATGTGGAAGAGCAGGATTAGGAAGTAATTTTGAGCAAATAATTACAAAAGATAACGTAAAATCGTCCTAGATCACAGAGGTCCCAAGTAGGACATAACACCAACAAACTTGGGATCCATAGAAAGATTAAAATTCAGATATATTTTTGCTGCAGAAAAGAAAGCAAGTGAGGAAAAGGTGAAAAAAAAAATAATAGTGAGGAAAAACAAACCACATGATTAGAGCTGTTTAGGAATCATCCCACCAGGCAGATCTACCCCTGATCAAAACAGTCTGAGGCAGAAGAATAAACCTCTGCCTTTATGATACAAGACTGGCTCTGACTTGCTCTGGCATTGATAAGGATCATCCTGAATAAGGCAGTGGACAGAACAAAACTCCTGTAACAAATCTTCTTATTTATTTATTTATTTGCTTTAATCCTTGAAAAAGAAGATAAAGTGTAAAATTACTAGATTTGTAATAAGGATTTATGTTAGTCTTTTATTTTAAACAAAAAAAAAGTTTGCTCAATGAAAAGTTCACTGGGTCTTTACCTGAAATGAATTTTGGTGCTAATAAAGAAAATTATATGACTCATTATAAGAAAGTGTATGTGTCTGCATTAAAAAATCTATAATATTTATCAAAACATTCCAGCAATAAATGTATTTTCCTATTTTAAATATTAAAATAATTTGTAAAAGACCCACAAAACTTGTACTGGTGGAAATTTTTTGCTGGCTATTTAAAAACCTTTCATAAACAGAGGTAGCCAAATGATGCAGCTTTCTTGGGGTAAATAACTGGCAGTGTTGTGTGTACTCTAGAAGAAAAATAATAATTAATATTCCTAAAAATCACAAAGTTAGGATCATGAGGTCCTCTTGCTTGGACTAAAGGCCTAGATTCATTGATTTACAAGATTTCTAGTCTGATTAAATTTGCAGCCCAGATGGTTGGAGAGCATGGGAACTCATGCCCTAGGGATGAGGGTCTCCAAAGAAAACTTAGTCTCCATGGAGAATTTAAAAGTCACAATGTACAGATAGGCATGTACCTACACATTTCTTCATGCCTTTCTGTAGGGAGGAACAGGCAGATTTTTCATTAAGTGCAAAGTATGTTCCAATGCACATTTCAATAATATTAGCATTGGATCATATGTCAGGTACTTTGATATAATGTACAATCTAATGTTTCATTCCTTCTTTTTTCCTCCTTCTTCTACTCCTAACTGTGAGACAGGAGGTAAAAGAGAGAAAATAAGTGTGCAGGACTTAGTTCTTCTTATTCCTGTCAGCCCATTTCTCCAGACTGTTGCGGTCCCTCAGGATGGTGGCATGACACCATTGTGTATCAGCCACCCTTTCTTCCCACTGTGTCATCAGCAAACTTGCTGGTGGGTACAACCAACACCTTCATCCAGATCTTGGGAGAATGCATTTAAAAAAAAAATTAAACATTTGAACAGAGTTTTGTTGGTTATTTTTTTCATTCCTGAAAAATAATTTCTTTTTAGATATTTGGGTTAAGACGTACAAAACACATTAAAGAAAATAAGAAAAAAAAAAAAGAAACTGAATTTGGGAAGAGTTTTGTTTGTTTATTTTACAATGTTACAAGCTCACTATTATGCCAAAAGAAACAGACCCTATTGTTCTTACCATGTCGAAATCAGAGTGAAATAATTCATGGGGTTCCATGATGGCATAATGCATTCATTGTTCTGTGTCAGATAGTGGATAACCTATCCCCCAAAACAAAGATACAAGAGCAATTTTCCTCATAGCTCAACTAATTTCTGCATGTGCTTAGAGATCATATAATTGAAAACATCTGTAAAAAAGAAAATAAAAAAGATGTGATGATTTAAGATTTTTTTTGCTGTATTTTAGGGTGTTTGTCATTATTATTGGAATTGAAGAGCTGGGAAGCATAGATGACAGTCAGAAGAAAGAAATAATAGGAAGTAAGACATACCTAAAAAAAATTTAAAGGGGGAAGAAAATGGTCCCTGTATTTAGAGAAAAGTAGGTTTGAAAAAGGGAATGAAATAGGTGAGAAGAAACTGAGTTATGGGAAGAGATGACATATTATCAGAAAGAGAGATAAAGAGGTATGTGATGGTTAGTTTCTGATCCCAGAAGAAGATGGAAAAGGGAACTTCAAAGACTTTTGCTCCCTGCGAGGGCAACTGATGGAATTTGGAAAGTTGTTCTCCAAGATCAAAACTAGATCTTTGATTTGATTTGGTGTGCCTTTTCTAAAAGGCCAAAATAGCTGTAACATCCTGGATTTTCTTCTTTGTGAGAAAACCTGGATATATGAACACTTTTCATTAGCTTAGTAAGGCAGGCTGGCCAAAAAATAACACTGGTATCTTCATTATGGTCATTTATTCTGTGCAAAGGTGAACTGAAACCAATTTATCTAAAAATTCAACTTTCTAACCTTTTTCAAACTGAATATGAAACAGTAGGACAAATTTAACACTCATCTACTCTTCATATGTAGCTCTAGTAATCTTGCCATCTTCAGTGAGATATGCAGGTTGCAAATCATATATGATTCTGGATAATGGAGAAAGTCCTGTAATTCTTCAGGAAAAGTTCCAATCCATCATGTGAAAATGCTCTTTGCAAGCTGCTGCTGAAGTAACTGTTTATAGCAAGAATGGAATGAGGAGTGCAAGCTTTATGAGCTGTAAGAGTTATTTTATATAAGTATTTTTTGTCATATGTGCTCTGTTTTGTTAAAAAAATCCTTTAGAATCTCCTGCCAAGGACAGAATCTCTTTTTTACGATTCTAGATATTCCAGGAATGTATAGGAATAATCACTCCCCCAGAATGTCTGCAGTCTCAATAGACTTGCCTATAAAGCAAAACAAAAGGAAACAAAACAAAGAAAAACAAACCAATCAACCAACTGAACAAACAAAAAAAAAAGCAAAAACCTATCATAAAAGCAGGGCTTTTTGTGTTTGATTTATTTTTATTCTTTCTTGAAATATATCTACAAACTATTTCCTGACATTGCTTTCAGAATGAATACTTCATAGATGTGAAAAAAGCATCAGCTCTTAGACAATCCTAAAACAAAATTTTCAAACTGATAGAAATTTTACCATATCATCATCATGTCTTTCTGCTTTGAAGAACTATTTGAACTTCTTATCTTTGTGACATTCAGAAAATTCATAGATTATTTTCTATCACATATTGTTATTTTACTCCTTTCTATTGAGATTTACAGCTATTAAAAAAATCTCTAATCATTTAATTAGGATGACAAAGGTTAATTTAATTAGCATAAAAGCTTAAAATTTGTTTATCAAAGGGATATTACAAATTCTATATTTTAGTATGAGCATTTGCATTTAAATGAGATGGAAAATTTAAAATGTCTTGTATTTCTCTCAGGTTGGAATTAAGGCAGAACTGAGACCCCAGGACCTCAGATGGAAGTTTAGTCTTCCTGTCAGATGAAGGCATTAAAAAATTCTGAGGCCTACTTTGGTAAGTTTAAAGGTTCTTCAAGACCCCAAAGATGAGTATTATTGCATTTTCCTCCTCCTGAGGAGCCTATTTCTCTCTCACACTCAATTGCAATCTATATTTAGTTAGAGAGTTTCTTAGACATTGATTACATCTCCAGTATAGCCTAAATCACTGCTCTTACTCTAAGTATGATGAACGCAAATATGATTGCACTGAAACTCATTAAAAGAAGAGCAGTAAAAATGGCCACTTTTTTTTTTTTTTGCATGTTAAGTTCATGATTAAAGCATTCATCTTTCAGTCTCTCAGTCTAAAAAGTGTAAGCCTGTAGAATGATATCCACTGTGTCTCAAGACACAGAATAAAATATTTTCCTGCTGATGATATGTCATTTTTTATGACAGGAATACACTATCCAGAAAGCTGGAGAAGTTACCAGGTTAGGGCCATGAGACTCATGACAAAAAAAGGTTTTTCTGTTCTGATTCCTCTTCTAGAATCTTACTGATTCCTAAACAGTACTGGTCCATTACGGGCTATGTGATATGTTCTTTGGTGGAAAAAATACCCTGCAGGTTTGAAAAGTAGCAGAAACCATCCAACTTGTATAAATGTTCATTTTATGAGCCAAAAAATTAACTTGTTCTTTTTTATGCTTTCATATTTAAAAAATAATATATTTATTTGCATAATAAATATATATTTGCATATAGTTGCATATATATATATTTGCATATATATCTCGTTATATATGAGATATATTTATTTATCTCATATATTTATTTGCAAATTTTCTGCGCTCTAAATCCTTTAAAAGGTTTGAAAGATTTGGCTATTATTAGTTTTCAATGACAAATTGAACATGAACATACACACAGATTCCTACTATAAAAAGCCACATGCATTAATAACTCGAGAGGAGTGCATGTGGATATCAGCCTACTTGAAAACACATGTACAATGTTGGAGTAGCCACATTTGACCAGCATCCAGTGCCACAGTGGGGAGTCCTCCTGACACAGCCCAGTAGAGAGAAGGTAGCCCTGGTTACATGTGCCCAGACACAATCAGTAGAGAGGCTAAGCACACATTCCTGTGACTTTTTGGTGACTTTACTCTGACACAATGGCCTGATTATTATTTAATCATTTCTTAAGAGTGAAGAGTCACTCTGTCTTTCACAGATTAAGCTTTTTTATTTCTCTGGTAATCGTTGATTCTCACAATGTGCAATGTGTTTCTAGGTAATTTGATTACTTTTTAGTTAAATTACCATGTACACACACGTGTTCAGGTCTGATCTTTCACCTCTGAAAGGATTCATCAGAAGCACAGAAGGTAAACAATAATTACCTGAAGAAGGAATAAATATACAACCAAATGCTTCTATTTGGTTCTTTTCAACTTAACCTACATTATGCATCACAGCAAGATTACCAGGAAGAAGATTTCTAGAATAACTTATCAAGATATATTACAATACTTTTTTTAATTATTTTAATATTTAGTATTATTTTATACAGATAAATCCACAAAATCTTTCTTAACAATCAATTGAAAGGTGATTATTCCTATGTATTTTTTTTAATATAACCAACAAATTAAGGAATGAGTTGGAGGTGAAATACAACACTTATATTACAATATTGTATAAATTTTCCTTTTTTTCCATCCTTCCATTTATTTCACGCAGGTAAATATACAAAGATATTTGTGCAGTTTTTGCACAAAGTCTGTAAGATAGAAATACACCCAACTTCAAAGAAGTTCTAGGGAAAAAAAACAAAACTAGAGCAGCTAGAACAAAAATCAAATATGATGTTACAGTAAACTGAAATAAATGGTACTATCTGTCTCCAGCTGTCATCTTGCTTTTTTTCTGCAAGTGGTAACTTCCTTCTCTTAAATTTATGGAAGCTCTGATTACATAGGATGCTGAGGCACAGCAAAACATGTTTAGTTACAGAAGTTTATTAGAGCATGTTCAATGACTTACTGTGATTATATCTAAAGGTACAGATCATGCCCAAAGCATTACTGAAAATATCTGAAGGCATAAATCATCTTGCAGGTTTTGAAGGTCATCTTGTATGATCCGTGATCCCTAAAGATATTTATTTTTAGGTAATTTTCACTGCTTAGTTATGTCTTTTTTCTCTGGCCTTTTTTTTTTTCCCTTAAATATGCTTGTCTCCATAGAAAAGCAGATAATGGTTAAGTCAGAGTGTATACACTAAACTAATACTGGTTTAAACTAATACTGGTTTAAAGATCAAGCTTACATAATTTCACTGAAGGGAACATCTAATTTTACATCTGAAAATCTGAATCAATTTTTAATTGAATGTTTATGTTATTTAGCTGTCTGCAAGTGATGTGACTTCTTTTTTTCTTTTTGTTTGAACCGAGCTGTACAGTCATATAACATTTGCAAAACATGGCCATGTTTTCAGGTAGCTTCTAAAAGACTTTCTCTTCTGATGTGTGGACTAGAATAAAAAGGTATTAAATCTTTCCTAAGGCAGTCAAAACCTTAGTAGGCAACAATCTATGTAGTTTATTAGGATAAAATCAGTGGCATTTAATGAAAATTTAATGGCTTTCTATGAAACATTAGGAATTTCTGAGATTTACTGAAGATTCACACTGGGATAAAATTACAATAAGAAATTGTTTTATATTAACTGAAATGTTATTTAAGTATTCAATGGCATGCATATACAAGCTAGGGGCATATTATGGGCTTGACCCAAGTGATACTAATGAGGTTGGGAGACTGAAGATCATAAATCTTTTTGCTGACTTATTTCAAAGTCCAGGTAGTAGAGATTGCTGCTGCAGCTCTGTGTGATTGCATCTTTACTGAAAAATGCAACCCTCTAGGAAAACTAATTATAAATTACTATTTAATTGCGCTGATTGTAGTAACAGAACATGTATCCATGTGTAACATAATTAAGGTACTAGGGATCATTGTGAAAAACTTTTCATGAGACTGACAGGCCAGCTGTTTTAAACTTCCAAGTACACTTCATGCCAACAATTAATTCTTACATGTCAGTAATAATTATTAATCTGAAGATGAGATTATTAGTCTTTAATATCCCAAATTACCAGTGAGTACAAAATGCTGCTGATGGTCCTGGGTGGTCCTGGGTCATCAATATCAGGTTGGTCAGATCTGAGAAATCATTGGTGAGAGAAACCAGGACTCAAGTGTTCTTGTCTTCTTTCTTTTCCCATTTGCCTTCCTCATGCCTGTTGGTTTTTTTGCTATTCCCTCTCCCAATGCTGAAAACAAACAAATAAACAAAACCAAAAAACCCCCCACAAATCCCCTCCCCCCCCAAAAAAAACCCCAAAGGGTGCACCTGCTCCTGATGCAGCTCACTCTGTGGTTTTGTCAGTCAATATCCTAATGTATTTGGAAGGATGTTCTGCCCATTCTCATCCCATTGTTCTCATCTTGACTTTTGATGATTCTTTAACACTTGCAAAGGAATATTTTGACTTCTTAGCCCCTTTGATTTGTCCCCATACATCCTCTTTGCCTCTTTAGCAGTCAAATTACTCTCATGTTTCTGCAGAATACTTATATTTTATGTCTGATTTTGCCATCACAGGTATTACAAAACATTTATTCCCTTTTGTTAGTTATACTCATCTAGTATAACTAGATATACATTGGTCCAAGATAATTTGCTTACACCCAAATTAACACATTCCAAATGTGTAAGTGCCACAGTATCTGGTTGGGTTACATGATATTTTTTAATCTGTTCAGCTTCCCTCTCAAATTTAATCACGGGTGTGACAATATCAATGCTTTAATCTATATCAAGTGTATGTCACTGAAATGAGTGTTTTAATTATTTCTGGGTTTTCTTCTGATTTAGTTTGTACAATGAAGCAATCAAACAGGCATGAACAGGATTTATTTCAGACAAAACTAAACATGAAAATATATATACATGCACACCTACTGGTAACTGCAGTTAGAAATGGTCATTCAGTCCCTCAGACCTGGCTAACATGATAATATGAGAGAGATTGGAGGTGGTGTCTGGTCCATAAACCTGCTCAAAGCAGGAAAAACTGAGAACAAGTTGCTCAGTGCCTCGCTGTGCAAATATCTCTAAAGATGGAGGTTCCAATTTGTTCTACTTCAGGACTACTCTTGTTCTGCTGGGAAAAAAAATCTTTAATAAACAACCAGAACTAACCTTGTTGAATCTCATGTCTGCTGCCTCCTGACCTATGAGTTTTAATCTCTGTGAAGAATTTGACTGCATTTTCTATACTGTCCTGTTAAATTGGTAAAAGCATGCCTAATTCTAAGTCAGAGTAATTTTAGGTCTTTGGGAGTATAATACAACTGCTCAGAATTCTGTAGTTTATTATTCTTCAAGTGCCTTTTTACCTTTTTGCAATTTTATTTTTTCAAATCAGTAAAATTATATTATTTGAAGAAAAATATTTCTTTATTTATTATTGTTGCACAACCTCAGTTGGTCAATTTTTTTCCATTCAGGTTTTGATCTACTGAAAATAGATCAGAATTATGGGAAAGTCTACAAAAAAATGGGGAAATCTTTTACAGCCTCCTATGTTCAGCCTTCCTTCCTATGCCTCTAATTTTTAAAACAGGGCTAAGTTAGTAAGTACCATATGATTAACACTACATATTGAAATTCATGAATAATAGATAATTGGAAACATTTATCATTCGTTTTGATAAGCAAAGAAATCTTATGCACGAACTACCGTCTTTTAAAGCAAGGGTAATACAGCCAAAGACCAGCTTTTTTGTGACCACTCCTGGACAAAAAGGTAAAGAATTAGTGTACAACAAAATCTTTGTCACATCCTGATATAGGTAGCTATGTGCAGTACTGCCTACAGTCAGTTCATCAGCACAATTAAATATTTTTAATTTTAAAGGCAGTTAACCACAGACTCATCTCTCAAGATGATATGATAAATTTTTCATGCTTTAAAACTTCTGAATCACGAAGAGATGCATTTATATAATACTGCCTAAGGAGCAGATTGTCACTTGCTAAAGGTTCACAAGAGGTGATCTTCCTCTCAGTTAAAAATTGTGGAATTTTAAGGTTTTATGTCTGGCTGGTTATTTCCATATCCCCAAAACAGCTTTTAGTTCTGTAAATAAAAGCTTTCTCCCAACATACTGATTTTAGTTTCACTTGGGAAAGGGAATTAATAAGAATTAGGGGAATTAATTGTGGTTTTAGATTGAAATAAAGAAGTTAGTTTTCCTATTAAAAATATTCAGTTATCTAAGGAATATTTTATGATGTAAAAAATAAGGATTTCTTTAAGGCTAAAAGTCAACTTCAAGCATGAAGGATGGATGATAAATTGTATAACTGAAGGATTAAAGGTGTGGAAGTATTACTATGCTTACATTGTGATTATATATTATATTATTACTTCATAATATTAATATAATCAGTTTCTAACCGACATCACATTCAGAATCAGATGCACATCAGAAACAGCACAACCTTTTGTCACTGCACAAAAGATTTGCAAGGATTGGCACAGCTACTTTTACCAACACGGCATTTTCTTGGGTCCCGGTCTTTCAACTGACCCCAATCTGAATTCATGCAGAAGAACGATTTCATTGTAACTGCTAGTGCATTCACCATCCCACTTACAATAAATTGTTTACAAGGTCAGGACCTCACCAAAGACTCTGAGAGATACCCTTGGTCACATTTTTTAAGGATATGAATGTACCATTGAAATCAAAAAGGAAAGAAGAATTAGCAAAAAATTGTTTAAATCTTGAGCACAGATAAAGCCCAGTAATTATCCTATAGGCTCAGCCCCCAGTTATAGTTCTCTCAGAATATTTATTGCAAAAATCAGAATATTTATATTCTGATTTTTACAATAAATTAATTTTATAAGATGATGGTTTTCCTCAATGGATGATTATTTTTAGAAAGGTATTTAAGAGTTTTAATAAACTTCTCAACTTGGTACTTGTCTCAGTTTCTGCTACATAATGAAGTCTTTTCTGTGACTGCAGCACACACAAGCAGAATTTTTAAATGAGAGACTTAATTTTGGCAGGTCTAGGTCTAAGTTCCCTGGTTCTCAAGAGTCTTCTTTATTTCAAGTTCTATTAGCAATGTACGATGCTAACTCATGTCCAAGCATATCCCAGAAATCCCTCCTGAGATATTTAGCCATGTCACTTTGAAGAATACTGAAATGAGCAAGAACAGAGCTTTTTGGGTTTTTTTCCTTTGATTCTTTTAAATTCGTGGCTCTGACATAACCTTTGAAATAGATATCACTGTGTGAACAGACTGAAAAAAAAAAGGTAAGTTTTATGAAAAATGAAAGCATTTATAATTATATTCAAATCCTGCTAAGAATGAAATCCCACTGATTTTAATGGGATCAGAATTAGGCCCCACAACTCATCTAGTTAAGCCTCAATATTGCAACAAAGAATGGCCATTGTTTTGAGACCAGTTTAATACTTGAAGTGGGGTCATGCATGCATAGCATGATGAGTTTCATTCTAAGCTCTGAATTTCTTTGCATTAAGTCAGGTAATTTATGGTATTTGAACAGCTTCTGCAGCTGAGATGAATCTTTTTAACATTTAAATGAACAGTAGGAGTAGAAATAGCGGGATACTGAAGAATGTACAGTAAACTGTTGAACAAAGGATAGAAATAGGAGAATAGATGAATTTTACAAACTGTTCCTTTAGTCTGAAAAATTTAAAAATCAAACCAAAGGAATATTTTCTATGTATTCACGCTGCTCATAATCTTTGACTATATTCCACTTCGCATTCCTTCCACATTGTTCCATAGATAAAATATCATCACTGGAGTTACATCAGAAAGAAGTGACTCGGGGCTAGGAGGCAAGATGGGGAAGCAGAACTTGATAAGGAAGCAATAAAATTCTCATGAATTTTACCAGAGAATTCATACTGAGTAGTAAGCTGGTATATAGAAAGGACTTCTACCTCCTGAGAAGAAAGATGTTGCTCCAGCATCTTTAATTTTTGATTTCACAAGCATCATTTGAAAGAAATGCACCACAGATAAACTTGATTTATTCCCTTGCATTCCCATATTTGAGATTAAAACAGATTGGGCAGATGGGTATTGATCAAGAGTCTTCCAATTCAATCTCATCTAAACATGTCCCTTCATAAATTTAGCATTCACCAAGTCAGGGATAAAATGCATAGATGTACACACACACACATTCCTGGCACTGACAGTCTAGAACATGAATAACAATGGTGTCGTGGAACTAGTGAGACCTCCATTAGAAAGTGGGACAAATTATAAATGGGGAGATAGCTGTGAACATGGAAATGAGAGTGATGATAGGAATCAGTGTTCTTCACTTTCTATAACTGCTTATTTTTCTGTTAACACCTGTTTAGAATGAAGTTGCCCAAAAAAAAGAAAGATAATAAAAAGTAAGGCAAAAGGTGTTTCTAGAGATTTTTCAAAGGCAAATTGAGTATTTATTTATTCAAGGTAAATAATTTTTTTCTGATGCTGCCATCTAGGAGGTGCTCTGTCTGAATAATAATAATTTTAAACCACTTTTAGAACAGTATTTTATTTTAGAGCTCTAAAGTCAATGAGGCTTTAATATTGTTATTGATGGTCTGGATGAGGGAGTCTACCCTCAGCAAAGTCATGGATTCATCAAGTTGCATAGGAGTGTTGATCTGCTGGAATGTAGGAATGTGCTGCAAAGGAATCTGGACAGGCTGGACCCATGGGCTGCGACCAATTGTATGAGGTTTAACCAGACCAAGAGTCAGGTCTTACATTTTAGCCACAGACACCCCATATGCAGCACTGCAGGATGAAGAGGAGTGGTTGGAAAGTGGTGAAGTGGAAAAGGACCTGGGGATAGTGGTTGACAGTGGCTGAACCTGAGCCAGAGTGTGCCCGGGTGATCAAGAAGGCCAATGACATCCTGGCCTGTATAAGCAGCAGAGTGGCCAGCAGGACCCGGGAAGTGATCTCCTGTATTCGGAAGAGGTGAGGCCACCCCTTGAGTCTGGTGTCCAGTTCAGTTCAGGAAGGACATTGAGGGGCAGGAGGGAGTCCAGAGAAGGGCAGGAAAGTGGGTGAAGGGTCTAGAGCACAAGCCTTATGAGGTGCACCATGAGGGAGAAGGAGTTGTTTAGCCCAGACAAAAGGAGGCTGAGGGGAGATCTTATCACTCTACCTGAGAGGAGGTAAGCTACTTTACTGGCTAAAGTTACCTAAACCATCAATAATAATATGGAACTTCCAGAAAATCTTCATGTCTTAATGTATATCTCAGGTCTTCTCAACATCAAGATAAATAAAGGATGTTAGAATGTGCATCCAGACTTGTTTTAGTAGTTCAATTTTCATCCTTCCCATCCATGACATAGATTACACATTAGTTAGTACAGTTTTCATAGCAAATAAAGAATAAAAATTCAAAAGACTTTATTTTGGTGGTTTTAATGTGCTATCAACAGCAAAAATCTTTGATTATGTGTTTAAGTACAGACTTAAGAGACAGTGAACACTAGAAATTGAGGGTATTTCCTTTTAACTCAAGTATTAATGGTTTATATTTTCTGAAGTAGAAAGTCACACATTCTGTTTCCCATGATGAATTGGAGTTGTTCAAAAGATCACAGTGTGCATATATGTTACCATGGATCATTGCAGCAGTCCATCATGTGAAGATGTTTTTAAATAAGTTTTGCAGCACTTTATTTAACAAGCCATAGAAAATAATTTACCCTGTGAATTTTATGTGTGATATTATGCCACTTATGACATATTTATAAAAAACCAGAACCAATGTACATAAAAGCTTAATTCAATATTTTTAAGTTTTTAATTTCTAAATACAGACACTTCTTAATGACTTTCTATTAATAACAGAATATTACCCTGAACTATTTACTTAGCTTCTTCCTAGTTTTAATGTGTAAAAGTAGCACTTATGCCCTAGAATGTGAAAATACAGGGATTTCTCTACTAACCCTTATCTATTTTAACCAATAATATGAAATTGCTATGCTAGCTTGGTCTTAGTACTAGCTGTTGAATGTGGTTACTGCAGCAATAATAATTTTTCTGTTTACTTAGTAAGATGTAAGGCAAATTGATTGCTTTCTCAATAGATTGTGTCACCATTCTCAATCCCAGCTTTCATTCATGTGTAGTTTAAATTTGTAACATACATCCTCCCATGTCTTTTCATAATTGCGTGTTTTAACAGAGTTCGAAAAATTCAGTGTAGCCTTTGACAAATATATATTCAAAATTTTAAGTGCGACTAAAAATGTATAAAAAATATGTAAGTGCTATTTTTATCTTAATATCACTCAAATGCATTACCACCAAATTCCTATCATGATTTCAAGAAGGTCCCAAGTGGACACGCACTATGTTCACCTATGAAGCCTTAACTTCCTACCACGTCCTATTTAATATTTAAATCTAAATATTGATCTATAAATCTAAATATTGATCTATGGTGATTATAAAAAAATATATATCTGCAATATGTCAGTGATAATTTTATTTAGAGAAATAACCCAAAAATAATTTAGTTCCACAATGTGTGCTACCTATTTTGAATCCCAGAGAAAGCATTAGGGTTTAGAGTGGCTAAATAAAGATGCTCATATACATACTTAGGGCTCTGGAAGATTATTTGCTAGGTGAGTTATATTAAAGTTCTGACAAGTATCAGTTCTTAAAAATATTAGCATCAGAGTTCTATAGAAGTTCATAATTTATCTCCTGAGGGGCAGTCATTTTGGCTATAGTAATGTATTTCTTCATCATTATAATAAATGAATATTTAATTCTACAAAATTATTGTATAATTTACAGGAGTAAGATACCACCAAGTACACATCTGCATGTACTAACTCCTATTTCAAAATGTCCCTTTTGTACATTTTGTTCTTAAGTCTGTCAAGATAAAACTCAAAAATACTATTCTACCTATGTCCCAAGTAAAGAAAAAAGAGACAGATTAACACAGTAACTTTTATAGTTTGTTTTTGTTTTTTTAGTGATTTTATTTCCCTATAGTAAGTAATAGAATCACTTCATACATTATGAAGGACATGAACATTACCAGATAATCCAGAGACTTCAAAACAAGCTGATAATTTTTATGTTGTAAATCACCAAGGGTGCTCCTTTTTGCAGGTAAGCAACACACAAATAATCTTTGAGCTGCTTACACTTACATTTATGCTGGCCAGTTACTCAGGCTGAGGTGGCGAACAAAACTCTTCAGCTGAAATTTTGTATCAATTCTGATGCAACAGACAGAGCTCTTAGTATGATTGAAATGGCTTCTTACCTTGATCAGGGTTTACAGTACTTAAAAATGTATGTGCAAATACATATTTGTATATTTCAATACTGAAAACAAAATATTGTGAAAAAAGTTTAAGTTTAGGTTTGGTACTTGAAATTGATGGAGGCTGTTAACAGAAAGGAGAAATAAATATTGTTGCAGCTCTTCAGTGTTCCACAGACACAAAAAACCTAAGGATAGAAAATGCAGCTGGCTTGTGGGCTGATGAGAACATTGCGTCCAGTTTACATTATAGAGCATTTGTTGTTTTTAAATGATGGCAATATAGCACTGACAGTTGGCTAAATAACACAAACAACTTTTTCCTCCCAACACAACAATATGTAATGATGTAGTTGGAAATTCTCTTTTTTTTTTTTTTTTGTTTGCTTTTCTTACAGCTTTTGGGAATAGAATGTTAAATATATTCTACTAATCAATGTAATCAAGTAACTACTTGTTTCTTTATCAAGCCCTTCTTACAGCAGCACAGGACTCATGTTTTGGGGGAATTTTCAATCCTTTTTAAAACAAAATTTAGGAACATATTTGTTATGGATAAGGTTTGGAAATGATTGATGCTGAACCTAACAGATCTGTGATTCTGTTTTGCTTGTCCTTCTGTTCCTTCTTTGTTTTTACAGAAAAAAAATAAAAAAATTTCTGTATTATTCAGCCACTGGTATCTTTTTGCCATTTACTTGACACTCATGAAATTCTAGAGTCATCTCTTCAAAATCACTAATAATAGAAATAGTAGTTCTAGCTAGCTTCTCTACACTTTTTTCCAAAATCATTAGGCAAGCTACCCCACATTTTCCATTGAAAATCTGGGTAGAGACAATGTGTTTCTTTCGGACAACATTTATTATTTAATACCCTCTAGTTTCTACTCAGTTTATTTTGCATTCTTTAAGAGCACTAAAAAGTAAAAAATATCTTTACTACTTTTTACCTGTGGGGGTGGAACTGTCATTAGTATTATTATGTAATAGCCACTAATAGTAACTTTAGTGTTTGCATAATTTCTCATCTCTCTTACTGCTTGCCATTTTCTAATTTCTAAGCTGTTCCTTTATTTTGCTAATAGAAACATGCTACTAAACTACTAACTACTAAAATATCTAGTGACATAGAAAAAGGACATACATGTTCTTTATCTGGTATGAAGGTATTAGAGCATATAACTTCGCTGTGTGTGGTAATTCTATCCAGCACATTCAAAAGGACAAATCTGCCTTGTAAATTTGTCAGACATTTTCAGACCATTATAGATACATGAGAAATAACCAGAAAAGAATCCCAGCCTCTATAAGATAATTGCACAGTATTAGATTATTTAATATATCTATTAACAGGGTCTAAAATCTGTTAATAAAATCCAAAATACAGCCTAAATTTAGAAAAAGATAGGTCTGATTTTTCGTTATTATAAATAAAATCTGGGTTAATTATTTAAACTACTTATCAAGGAAATTTACATTTTTAGTAAGTTTCTTTGGCTTATCTCTGTGTTTTTGTGGCTGTGCTTTTCTCTCTGCATCTGCACAAATTTCTACACTTCACTATTGTTTTTCTATTTGAGCAAAATTATAAATTTGCTATTTTATAGTAAAGGTTTTGTTGCTATTCATAAACTGTTACATACACAAAGTGTTATTTGGCCCTGGAAATATTTTCAAATAAAGTCTAAGGAAAATGTAAGCAGAATATTTTTGAAGACTTCATGGTCTATTATTTCAAAAGGCTTTTCTACTCTAGAAAAGACCAAGAAATGCATTCTAACCATTTTTAATGTATGCCCACCTCATTTTTTGTTTATCTTGTTTCATTCCACTTTATGACTTAGGTTTTTTCCTTTTTACCCAAAGACTTTCTCAGGCTAACTTAGCAAATGCTGGGGAATATGCAAAACTTTAAGGACTTCAAAGTAGGGGATATCAGTCTACATTAGAGACCACTCAACACAAGGAGGGATAGTAGTGTTTCTTTTTAACAACCATTGTACTGCAAATTTCAAAATAAAATTATAAATTATAAAGTATTATTTTTCTCTTAAATGTTTTTGAATTTGTAACACAGTAATGATATGCAATGTGAAATCTATTCCTGAAATCCTTTAAATCTAAAATAAAGTTTAAAATTTTAAACTGAGAGTCTTTCTATGTTGATTAACTTTTTAAACTTTAGGCACATGAATTTCCAAGTTGAGACTTATGCCGGTGTCTATGTCTTTTAACAGAAAAAATGTTAAGTGACTGTAAAAGAACTAAGCATTGATATGACTG
Organism: Serinus canaria; assembly: GCF_022539315.1. Lineage (NCBI taxonomy): Eukaryota > Metazoa > Chordata > Aves > Passeriformes > Fringillidae > Serinus > Serinus canaria. The sequence continues at coordinate 57,444,588 of NC_066313.1, forward strand.
TATTGTTGCTAGAAAGACTCATAGAGAAATCGAATATGAATACACAGAAAATTCAGGAATGTCTGAGGACATTCATGAAACACCAAACTCTTTCTAGTTTAAGTTTTTTGCTCCAGCGTACAACACTTTTTTTTCAGTGCAGGAAATAATATTTTGAACAAAATATAGCTAACTTGTGAAATTCACTACTGAAGACTGACTCAAATAGCTTACTGAATTCTGATTGAGACTGGACAGTGACAAGACAGAGGATATCAGCACTGATTCTCTTGTTCCATGTTTTTCAGAGGAATACAAGGGGGTAGTGCCTTAGTAGCCTAAATCTCCTTGTGAGTTTCCAAGAGCAACTCAAGCTGCTTGCTTTCTAGCACTGCTTTATCCTCAGAGTGATTAAACTTTTTGTGAGTATTCAGCTTGACATTAAGAAATTACCTTCAACTGCCCACTATTCCTTAAGGAAACTGTTGAGTATCCTAAATATTTTAGCTGGTGTGACACATATGGCAAAAAAATGTATAGACCATCTGTGTCTTTCAGGAATGATCTTCAGGTTTTTCTTGGACATTTTAGACATTTTAAATATCTCTAATGCCAATATATATGAGTGGATTGGGTGTCTAAATGTAGAGGTCTGGTGTGTGTGTTTACTTCATGTCAGTCTTCATGCAAAAGCGGTGTCTAGAAATCTATTACAGAAATTGTAAAACTTTAGTCAGTTGTTCCAGGAGGTTATGAAATCTTCATGAGACCAGTTGTTCCAGGAGGTTATGAGATCTTCATGAGTTCCCTGTCCTGTCTTCCTGCCCTGTGTAGATGACCTGAGGGCCTGGGCTGCTTCACACTACGTGATATGTCACAGCATAGGAACACAGATGAAGCCAAGAAAGTTTTTTGTGATGATCTGACAAAGCCTCCCAGGTAACTTCAGTAATCTATACATGTACATGCACTTATCTTCAACAAAGAGCTCCTTTTTTGGAGCCTAATTTTCTCCCTTCTTCTTACCTTTTTTCCCTCCTCTTGCATTCCCATTTTTACACCAGGGCCCAACTTTGAAGACACCCTAATGGATGCAGTTTGTCACCTTAGAATTGGAGAGACCTGGAATTAAAATACTGAATGAAGGAATGGTCTGAATCACACAAACACTCTACCAGATGTTCTCTTCTGCTTCAGTACGTTTCAGTCCTAAAAAAAAAAAAATAGAATAAAACTTGTTTTGAGTGATAGAATTTTTCTCCACAGGCATCAAGAAGAGATGAATATTTCTGTGGGTGGTTTTCTGCCCACAGAGGTAAGACTTTCCATTTTCTTTATTGGAAATGCAAGATCTTGTAACCCTTTAAAACAGATATAATTTCTCTATTGTTAGAGAGTATATATGTTCATTCTTTTGAAGCTAGGATTATAAGACCCACACAAGTTTTCTACATTTCATCTGTTATAATTGGCATTAAAAAAAAAAAAGATAGGTGGATGGTTGATTCATTCTAATGTACAGTTCATCTTCAAAAAGTGAATAAAACCTCCTTACCCAATTTAGCAGTGAGATTATTGTATTATACAGATGACACTAGTTACCCAGGATTGCATTATTTCAATGACATGACCTTTAGATTCTTCATCCTCTTTGAAAGGCTCTTCCAAAGAGCAACGGAAGATATTACTGCCTACTGCTCTGTCTCTCAGGGAAAAAAAATTAATTTCTTTAATTTACTGAGATCATTTTCCTGTGAAGTTCTCATGACAAGTTTCTGGTTCTTTGTACAAATGCATTTGTTCTTGATTAATTACAGTTTGGGAAGTAAAGTCATGTACTCTATTCTGATAGCTCTAAATTCTGGTTCTGTCACTTCAATCTCCAGATACATTGCATCTAGATGGCCACAAGGAATCTTAATTGTATTTTGTGTGTGTGGAGATATTTCTTCTTTTTTTTTTTTTCTATATAATAAAATAGTGGTGTGATTTTCTTAGAATTATTTTGTTAATGTTGCTTTGAAAATTATTTTGCCTCTCTTGTCCATACATAGCAAAAATTCCTAAAGACATTTTCTGGGTGTATATTGCTGTGACATAACTTTAATGTTAGTCCTTCTTGATATATACATCTTAGCCCATTTCATTTCTGTGACATGTTGGGAAAAAACTATTCCATTTTCCTAGGACTTATTCATTTTGATATTTTTTAAAATTTTGCTTGAAGATAAGATGTAGAACTCCCATACCATGGCTTTACTGTTGTAATTCAGAAATTATTTTTGTGACTGCTTTATATTTTCAATTAGGATGTGATTTTAATTAGTAAAGGAAAGCATCATCCTACCTATTTTATTTGCATGAATACATGAACTCCTTTATCTCCAGATTATCATTATTAATTTATGATATTAAAAACATAGCAGGACATATCTTGCTCTTCATTTTCACTTAATTGTTTTTCTATCTATATTTTAGCAAAACTGATTTTGCTATAATCATACCTCAAGCAGATTAGTTTTTTAGGAAGGGCAACAAGACATTATGCATCTGCAGTCACATTTCCATGTCTAGTCCTAGAATGGGGACACCCATGAAGAGGGTGTACCTTCGATCTGTATTACATGAAAAGACTTTAATAAGATCTATTGTCCAGCAAAAAAGTATTGCTAAAGCTTCTTTAAATCCTTAATTTGAAATTCAGAGTAGAAAATTAATTAAAGCCAAACCAACCAAACAAAAAAGCCGTCAAAACTCAAAACTAAGCAAAACAAATGCAGAGCCAAGACAAACAAAAGACAATCAACCAACCGAGTAAAATCAACAACCAAACCACAAACCACTGCTCTTTTCTAGAAAAATGTGATTTGATAATTTTAAAATAGTGGATCAGGAAATCTTTATAAATTACTAGCTTAGAAGAATAATAAGAATCTTCCCCATTCTTCTTTTCCTCTGCTTTGGTGTGTCTGTATCAGACTATAAATTGAATCTAGAAAAAAAAACCTGAAGTTGAACAGGGAAATCTTGGGAAAAAAGTAAAGCAAAATGAAATTTTTTTCTTTAACAATTGTTAAAGATGACTTCCATCTGTTTGTGTGTTTAAAAATTGTAGAAAATATTGTTTGACTATAAAGCTGGTTTTCTGAGGCCACCTGGAATAGTCTTGTGATTTTGTATCAGACAGTGTCTATACGATATTTTAATTTCTATTTTAAAAGAAAAATTAGTCTATTTTGAGCTAAGTTTTATGTAATTACTGATAGAATAGGAAAAACAGTTATTTTGGGGTTTGTTTGTTTTCTCCAGTTCTTTCCCTGGAGAAAGCCAAATATATAACACTAAATAAAGAATGAAAAATAATTAAACTTTATGATTCCTTGTTCTTTCTTCTTTTTTGCAGCACATATCCTCTTTAATTACATGTTCTTGTCAAGGAAGAGTCTAAAATTTCAGTCTTGCTTCACAATTTTTTTTCCCTGTCATGTCATTGTGTCTGAGAACTGGTATTTCGTAAAATGCCTTTGCCTAGAGCCTTAAAATCCTGCAAAATAAATAAATACATACAAATTACATGTATAAAACCAGGAAAAAATCGTGCGAAAGAAATAGTAAATATGTCAAGTCTCTGGCTGCCACATAAAAAAAATAAATTTCTGTTATTATCAGACTTTGGCAGTCATTGGCTAACACAGCTGAATAATGCCAGCAGTCTATCATGTTTTAGACTTTATTCCCCACTATACTCTTGCTAGCCTTAAAATCAAGTCTTCAGTGAGAGGGAATAATATAGAGCTCAAAGTAGGTTTAGAAAGATCAAAGGAGCCATTACTGGGCTAGCATTCAGACAGCGGGGAGGGAAATGAAGTGTTCCTAATTCTCCCAGATACTGTGGAAAAAGCCAGTGGAAGGATTTATAATGCAAAGCAAAAATCTTAAAATCAATAGGATTCTTTACTGGTATTCACAGTTGTGTCTGTAAAGCATGGGGTGGAGAGGTTAATTAATCCATTTAAAAGTCTGTGTTTTGAATTAATTTGAAGTTTTCTACAGTTAGACCAGTTTACAAATCTCTGTTTAGGAGATAGGAACAGGTATCCATAGCTTTAAACTGATGCATAAGTGCATCAATTTCTATCTGGAAATCTGTTTTTAATAATAAGAAGAAAACTTTTGTGAGGCTATTTAAGTGCTTTTGCGTATCAGAATAGATCAGGTATGTATCATCAGTCTAATATAACACTTCAGAATTACACTGATTTGAAACAAAATAAAAACCAAAATAGAAGACAGGGAAAATATTTTCATGTTAATGTTAAACAATTCAGACATCTCTTAAATACAAGGAAGTATTTTACAATTTATAAATCCACCATAAATAATGTAAATTTATATCATACACTGACATGATATATACATGTATTTATGTTTTTCTAGTACATTATATATTTTTGGCAATGGGCGGAAACTGATACACAGAAAGGTCCACCTAAACATGAGGAAGAACTTCTTTATAGTGGTTGACTGTTCACTGAAAAAATTGCCCAGAGAAGTTGTGGAATCTGTTTCACCAGAGAGACTCAAGAAGGGTCTCGAAACAATCCTGTGCCGTGTGCACTGGGATGACCCTGGTTGTGGACCCTGTGGTTCCTTCCAACCTGACCCACTCTGTGATTCTGTAATCTTAAAATTGTTAATTAACTAAAAACATACCAACAAAGGTTATATTCAAATAGCCACCAAGAAACTCTTGCATTAATCAAACTCAAGGGAGCAAAAACATAGTTTGATAATACTAATAATGAGATTTAGTTGCTGTTTGTATTCTGCCAGAATAGATCAAGAATGCAGTAGATCACTTGCCCCAGTGACTAAAAACATTCTATGCCTTGTTTTACCATACTGGAGAGATGGATTTTCTACCAGGGGCTAAGATGTTCCTGGGCAGGGCATCCTTGTTTGTTTATGAAGAAAGGAATCCTCTTCATACAAATCTGAATTTTAGAGGAAGTCCAAGTCTGATATTGTGCACTAAGGAACAGAATCTGTCTTTTTATTTCTTTGTGTGTACACAATCTTAGAAAAGCAGGAGGTGAATGAGACAGTGTGAGAGACTGAAATGTTACTGAATAATGACTCACTTGGCCCTTGGCAAAGCAGAGGATGTTTTGCTGGTGATGGGCAAGGTAATATGCCAGGTCCAGAGGGTGTGAGCACCAGAGGATGGCCACGTCAAACCAACCTCTTCTTTCCATTCCAAACAAACTCCTCTAAAATAAACTCTACATAAATATATATACATATATGTATATTTATAAACACTGATCACTGAGTTTAATTTCATTGTCATCTGCTCTAAGGGATCAATTGACAAAAATCTGAGTTACCTTCATCGGCAGGTTGTAACAGATAATCATGTTGCCTTCCTGGCAGCATCAAGAGACAGGGTTATCCAGCACTGCTTTTTAACACCCACACCCGAAAAACAGGAAATAAGGGGAGATAACACAAGAAATTGCAATTTGGGGAAAAAAAAGGAAAAAAAGATAAAATCTTTGCTTTAGTGGTGAGGTACTGTGATCCTTTTCAGGAAAAAGCTAAGTTTTCTTTGGGGTTTTCAACAAAATATTTCTGAAAATATTCCCAGACTCAAAGAATTGGTTAGGGAGCCATTAGTACAAGATAAAAAGTATAGTTGTTTTATTTTATAGGCTAAATCCTGACCATGCCATTTCAAAAATTTTTTCATCCCTCAGATTTTTTAAATCATACTGAGAAGTACCCAGGAGGAATTTAAAAGGCCTTGTGAAAACCTTAATTTTCTTTTGTATGTGGGTGTATGAATTTAAAAAAAAATCTGTTGTTGTATTAGTTCTAGACTCCTTCTCTTCCCTCCCTGTTCATTCTCTGCTAAATGAAATATTGAATGTCAGCTCCTTCAAGATTTTGTTAAACTTCTGCTTGTTCTTTCTTTTAAAAAAAAAACAGTGTTATCCCAGACTGCTCTCATTTTTTTTTTCTGCTTTTCTGATAAATTACAGGTCTGAATGAATTTATTTACTGAGAGAACAAGCAATAATATGTTGAGAATTTGGTCTTTGCAGACATGGAAGAACTAGCTTCGCTTTTTGCAGAATCTTTGTCTGTGGTAGGATACACACTTTCTAATGGGCAGTTTTTCCTTTCCTGCGTAAAATCACAATTAAAATGCTTTGTAAAGAATATCTTTGTGGAGGTCAAAATAGATATATTCTTACAAATAGCTCCATATAGTGGAATGCCAAAAGACTGCAAAATGTCATGGCAGTCTTTGGATTTTCCTAGTGTGCACAGCTGTTGCTCCATACTGCTTTTAGAGGGCTTGACTGTGATAAATAAATAACTTTGTATTTCACTATAGTCTTCCACTCTCTATCTAAATGTTTGCATGATTTATAGAATAGTAAAAGACAAGGCAGTGGCTTTTGCACATACAGTTTTGAAATTATTATTTTGTTTTGCTCCTGAAGTAGAATGAATGAGTGCTGACAGTCAATAAAGCAGAATGAGCAAAACAAACAAAAAATCCACCCCTCCATATTTCTTAAAGGCTTCCAGATTGATTTAAGTGTGTTGTTCTCTTAATCCAGTGAACTTCATACAGATGTAAGCATCAGTATTAGCCTGAGGAACAAAATTATTATCAGGACAGTGAACACAGAGTCTCTAGTCACCTGCACTGCCAGTGCCAGGCAACTGAACCCCGCCAAAAGACAGCAAACAGATCATTCACACACACTTCTCTCAGAGCACACAGGCAGCAAACACAGAGGTCAGAGAGCAAGAAAATCTGCTCATTGTCTGGATCAAAGAGAACAGCAAGCAAATACTTGCAGAATGCAACTTCCCAAGCACTTGGTCAAGGCTGATGTTTGTTTGGAAGCTATCAGAGATCAGCAGGCCCTCCAAACTTTCCAGAATTAATAAAAAACAACATTTTGGTTTATGCTTAGCAGAAAATGACATAGAGAAGTGAGGACTCCAGAAAGATCAGTTTGGTAAAGGACACTGTCCTGTTTTCTCTAAAGAACCTGTAAAAATTTGTTAGCATATTATATTGCAAGGCCTGCAGAAAATAGTACCTAATAGAAATAATTCTCACACTTTTAGATGTTATTAGAAAAATCTTGGTGTAGAAAGTGCAATACTCTTTCTTTAGTTTTCATGGTTTTCATTTCCACAGAAAGAGTAGTGCTTTTGTATTTATTTCATTTATTCTTTGTATTGTTTGCTTGGATTTTCAAAGAGATTACTGGAGTAATTGAGCAAGGTAGAGTTATAAATTTTCTTCCTCACTGATAACACGAAGAGAAAACTGAAAGATCACCACATTTGGTTTTATGTTGACAGAACAATACTACACATAGTTTTCAACATATACCATTTTCTGCTTAACTACCAGTTTGAGTATAGAAGTCATACTGTAGGAATAGTTAAGCAGGAATACAAGGAAATTTTCCAGGGTAATTTGAAGGTTTTGGGAATATTTCTACACACCTGTTAACCTGTGGCTCAGTATTTGCAGCTGTACTTGTTCTGGTAAAGAATTTCTTCAATGAAAATAATTTTTTTTAGTAAGAATAATTAAATACTGCAAAATATTTCTAGGACTATATTCAAAGATTATCAAACAAGACATGTTTGTATGGGGAGGCAAATACAAACCAAAGCAGAGATTTTGTTTGGTAGTGAATTCTAATAATGGAACACAGTCATGGGCATACTAAGTACATTTGGGAAGTAGCATTACACACTAGTAAAGACAGTAATGTTGCAGTCCCAGGGTCCAATATAACAAAATAAACATTGAATTTTAATCTCTCTTGTACTGCCAGATATTGCCTAAGGCTCAAACAGAACCTTGACATTCAGGCTACCATTCTGTTTTCTGTACTATATGCTTTCCCATAACTTTATGTTCCTTCATGTTGTTTCCTATATTTCTAAGTTCTTCCCCTTGCTTCCAAACCTTCAAAATCAGTCAAGGGTCTGGCTTCCATTACAATGAGAACATATTTCATCACTTTCTCACTTGGCACAGAAGCTTAGAAAATATGCAGTAGCCACCTCACCAAGTTATCAGCAACATTTTCTGTTTGTTATAAGGGACTTCAAAACCTTTCCCAAGACTGTAAATAAGCTTAACATTTTTTATCTTCTTCTGAAAGTTTTTTTCACTAGATGGATGTCCTTACTTTTGCAGATACAGGACAAACTCTCCACCTTCATATGCAGAAATGGCTGTTGTATGGATGTAGTAGTGAGACTATCTGATTCCTGAGATCTGAGACAGTAAAGCTGTTTATGGAATTGCATATGTAAGGGCACTGGTTTTTGCACTTCATCATTTATACCGTTTATAGGCAGAAAAAATAACTTTTTTTTTGCACCTGGGAAATATCTACTTACTTTTCTGGTGGACAAAATCCAGCACTGTTCCAGAATGCAAATATTCTGAAAGTCGACAGACTCTTGAGATGGACCTACACCAGCATTTTCAGCATCTTCCTCTTTCTCCTTCTCTTCAATTTCTATTGCTAACTTCTTAAAGTAGCTATGTAACCCCAGACCAGGTTTATCTCTTCAGTACCATAGTCACATGATGAAAATAGAGGACAAGATTTCCTTTGTTTCTTTTCCAGCTTTTCTTTTACAGAAGTTGATCAGCAGCCCTACAGCCTTACACTGAGATGTCCCAGCCTCAGCAGAGTTCTGAGAATGAAGTTTTAGAAAAGTTAGCTTCAATTTATTATTTACATGAGTAATTTCAAGATGGGGTTTCTCACTTTTTTTTTTTTTTTTGGGTGTCTGTGTGCTTTAGTTTGGTTTTTTTTTTTGGTTGGTTGGTTGGTTGGTTGGTTGGTTTTGGTTTTGTTTTTTCTTTTGAGGCCTGGGATCAATGTTGAATCCCAGGATAAGAGTACAGAAAGGGAAATGTTTACTGCAAGAATGAAGTGAAACTGATGTATAACTGCTGCCTCATAAAAACATTGAAGGCAAACTGGGCAAGGATTCTGAGGGAGATTACCTGACAGTCCAGTTGTGCTAGACCAGTCCTCCAGAGGCTGCTGCTTTCTGTGTGCTTTCACTGAGGATGAGCGTTGTTCTGGTCAAGGACTGCAGACAACATCAAGCAGAAAAAGAAAAGTTGAGTCACAGAGAGAAGGCAGCACTATCATTTCAAAGGTGGCACTCATCTCATGTTCTTGAGCCATCTGAAAATTGGGCCATTGGACTAAGTTAGCTATCTGAACTCCTTCAATAGTTGGGAGAAAATGAGTGAACTGAACCAGTCATGTACAATGATCCACATATGGGACAACCTGAATCTTTTGACAACAGCCTAAAATTAGCCAGTCAAGCTAAAACTGTAAGATACTTAGAAAATAAGGTAACTTCTTGAATATCTGAATAACTAATAAAGTTCATAATTTTTTTTTTCAAAAAATTATGCAATTGGCTGGTATTCGAATAAGTATTTTATTTGAACAAACTAACACATTTTCTTTGTAGAAAAAGTATTTTTAATTCTAAATTATTTTTTACTAGATATAATTGTAATTCCTAAAGCTTTTAATTTACATCTTTAAACTACAAATGTAAAATAAAGAATAACTTTACATCAGAAACATTAGCAGTTTAGTAGATATGATTCTACTTTAGGGCTTGGAAACTGGTCAAAACTGGACAAGATCACATCTAACCTTATTTTTTTAACACTATTTTGAGCAAAAGGTAAGTAAAAACTTTCCTGTCCTCTCCTTCAGCCTTCTCCTTCTTCCCTGAAAATTCATATTCCTGAAATGTGCTCTTCCAGTGCCTTGAGTCTGGTGGATATTGAAACTCAAAAGATTGAACAAACAATGGAAGAGTCAAGAGCTAAATAAGGATAAGAAATGAATAATAGACTCTCAAACAGAGGCTGAATGAACAAGTCATTTCAGATACTGTTTTCACTAAGCAAACATCTAGGCACTGTTTGGTGTACCAGATTGATTGGGATTAAGAGTCAAGGTGGTCTGACTGAGCTACAGGTTAACAGCTAATAGCAAACATTCATACTCACTGTGATGGGAGGAACAGATGAAACATCAGAATCTGAAAGAAGCTACTTGAAAGTATCTTGTGTATGTCTTTGACCTCTGTGTAGTAGTAAGTGGAGAATCCACAGTTACATAATTAGATATCAAATAATCACATTCAGTTACTGTTTACAATACAAGAGTCAGTAGAGAACACACTCTGTTGCCTGCGTAGAGTCTGACAGCTTTAGCACTTCTTATCTAGCCCTCTGTTCCTGACTTGCAATGTGAGGATTTAAAGATGGAAGAGATACTGCCTGGATCGTCTAATTTGTCTGCACTCATTACAAATTTCCTTTTCAGCCTCTAAAAGCACTGAGTCCTTTATAAAAAGGGAATCCTTGAAGCACTGAGGCTTATCAAGGAGACTAAAGGAGACTAAAGTAACATCCCTCAGTAATTGTAAGACTTCAGTCCTACAGCCTTTGCTTTAAACTAACCAGTAGATCTCATTCTTGCTCAGATGAGGAATTAATGAATATACAGTTCTATTTTTCAGCAGTGTAACTCCATCTGTTACCTTTTGTATGCATTTATATAATTATATTATATAAATTAAAGTTAGGTTTTGGTATGAACTTTAATATTCAATACATTTCTATATGAATGGTAGTTTAAATCTAAGAACAAATCTAAGGTTGTATCTTGGTACACTGGATCTTTTTTTTATTTAGATAGCCGAACCAAAATTAAAAGTTTTGCACTTCTGCTTTAAACAGAGCATCTGATATTTTAAATGCTAGTTTGGATATTCTGGAGTTATGGTCAGGATGCAATGCTGAACCACGGCTTTTTCTGAATTCAAACTTTGCAGCAATGACTCCTGCAGAGTCGTTTATGCTTTGCCCTTTATTTGTCTCATGTGTTCTAAAAAAATGCAATGAGAATAGAAAGGAAGGAAGGAAGGAAGGAAGGAAGGAAGGAAGGAAGGAAGGAAGGAAGGAAGGAAGGAAGGAAGGAAGGAAGGAAGGAAGGAAGGAAGGAAGGAAGGAAGGAAGGAAGGAAGGAAGGAAGGAATTTTAGTAAAGTGGAGTGTTTTCATTTGGTTGGTGAACTAAATGTAAAAATTTAAAAACTCAGAGTGCTTCAAATGCTGCATTTTGTCATGGAGACTTTACTGGTTCAATTGAGGACTTCTTTTAGTATGATTGCATAGCACATGTAGACCCAGCTCTAGACTGCTTCCTGCCCTTTTTGTCCATTAAGCTAATGGGACAGGTGGTGAAAATTAGCTTGTTGTAGCTACAATCAAATCCTCTCTTGACTAAATAGAGCCTGGAAGAATTGAACTAGAGAGCAGAAGTAAGAGAGATTTAAAGTGGATGCAGAGAAAGAGATTTATTTTAAAGTCTGCCCTAAAAAAATGACAGGTGTTAGTGATTTGCAACAAAAAAACCCCATATTTTATACACACATTCCCAATCTTATACCCAGTAACATAAACTTTTAAACTTGCTACAAAAAGGATCTGTTATAGTAATTTTTGTCATATTTATTGTATTTATGGATTTCTCTGATAAAAAGATTTAAATTGTTAACTGAATCATAAGTTCTTAAAATTTCTGGTGCACTTGAAAAAATCCTCTAATAGCCTCACACAGTTAAAGTTCTAAAACACTTTTTAATACAAACTTACTTGAGAATCAATGCTTATACAAAGTCTATAAAGTCACTTTGCTCCTCTTCCCCCAAGAGAATGATGAATGAAAAGTCCCTTTGAATTCTGCTCTTTTGTATTCCTTATCACCAATCACCAAATGAAGGCAATCCAAATTAGGTATTCATGAAGAGCTATTCCAGAAGAGTTCCTAAACAACCGTATGTGAAAACATTTCTTATTCTAGAATAGCTGTACTTTATTTTGACTTGAAATAACCTGTCCTTCATCTAAATGGGAACAAACCACTTATGTTAAAACAAAACCCATGGCTTGGACTGTTTGAAAATTACTCAAATACTTTTGAGTGTTACAACTTAGTGGGAAACATCTTTAAACATAAATATGTTTAATATTGCAATAGCTGTAGGGGGTGTATCAGCCTAATAGTAAACAGAACCAAAGCAATGAAAAGGCTCAAAGCTGTAGAGCAGTTATAGCACACACAGCTTCTAATCAATGTAAACTGTGGTCCAGAAGTGGTAGTCTGAATGTAAAAGAAAGGAAAAAGACCAAATGTTGGCCTTTAAATCAGGATTTTCCTTTTGGCACGTTTTCCAGACCCTAACCCAGTAAAGTCAATGAATGTCTGTAAAAGGAATGCCAAAGCCACATTAATTGAGAATGTATTGAACATACCACAAGGCTTTTTTTCTTAGTCTGGCTTTTTAAACTGTAATTTCAAAAAACCAAGATGAACTAAAACCATAATTTTTCATGCTCACATCCATTGCTGGTGACTAACAAAAAGGGCAATACTTCATAAGTCACACACATACCTCCAGATCAATGATCTCTTTTTATCCAACATGGAACAGTTATTGATGCTTTTAAGAGAAACCATTAAAAATATCTGAACAAGAGAAATATATAAACTTTACTTATTCTAGGGTGTCAGAATTCAGATAGATGGCTTACTAATTTTTAAATTCCCTCTCACATTAACCAATTTTGTGACTAGTCCAGTTAGAAAAAGAAAGTCTGTGAAGTTAAGATTATTTTCCTGAAAATAAAATAGTAGTAGAGAGAGGCCTTATTTTCAGAAACCAAAATGTTTTTATTTGCATAATCATCCCTCTAGGTAGTTAGCTATTAATTTTAATAGTGGAACCACATTATGTCTTGGTAATACAAATTCTAATTTTTTCAATTCAGAAGTCCTCTGATTGCAACAACCAAAACCTGTCTGTATAAGAGCTGGCACAACTTCATATTCCTGCAATTTCATTCTGCTTTCAAAGTATAGCTTGGTACCTCTTAATTTACTTGTAGTTTATTATTGTTATTTTAAAGCATCAAAACTGTACCTGATTAAACTGAGCTCTTATGAAAAATCTGTTACCCTTCGTGTTGACCTCTCCCTGTTCTACCTTCCCATTCAAACATATTAATATATTGCAGGGGAAAGTAGCCCCAAGGCAGAACAACATTGGGAAGATCTATGCTTATCAAACTACAGTAAACCAAGGAAAATTAGATACTGTTTACATATAAGAAATTGGATTAAGAGATTTGATAGGGTCGATTTTGCTTAGAGAAAGCAGTTAGTGAGACATAAACTAGGTTAAATTCGAAACAAGTAAAAACAAAGGCAGAGTTTTATCACAATTTAAAACAACAGATTTCTTAAAACAAACAAATGCCATAAACTTTCATGAAGTTAAGTGTTACATTTGAAGTTGATGAAGTCTCTTAAGAACATCAGATGTTTGAAAACTTTGGGTATTCATTAGTAAATATACTTTTTGGCCTATCTGAAGTTTAATCACTGGTTATTTTGTTTGTTTTTTTTTTTTTTCAGTGAACTCTGTGCTAGATAGAACTTCTAAAGAAATAATAAAAATTCCTTAATGGATATTGTGGAAAAAAGAGGCAATAAAGTTGTTATATACTGAGTGGCTGGTGCAATTTTCAAAGAGAATTATCTACCTTTCTCCCTCACTATCCACCACTCACTAGTACCTCTCTGAGTCCACAGAGAGAACACAAACAGTAGTTTCTGTGATAGACACTGATTTGTCTACAAGAGTGACAAGAGTTTATTAGCCCTGAGAACAATGCATTTGATTATACTGCTGAAAACTTGTTTCATAATAAACAGAGAAATTTAGTTCTTTTCTTCCAACTAATTATTTCATATGACTTTATTGTTAATAACATTACAGTTTTTTTGCCATAAACCTTTATGCAAGTACATTGGTTTCATCAAGTGTTTTAGGTCTGGTTTGGTTTTTGCTTGTTTTGTTTGTTTGTTTGTTTGTTTGTTGTTTGTTTTGGTTATTTTTGTTATACATGCTTTCAACATTTTCTGAGTCTGGATGAGCTTTTGTGCATAATCATGCTGGAAAAATTTTCATTTTGTAAGGATGACGGCCCAGTTACCAGGAAAGTTAATCAATACAGATTATAGAGCCAAACTCCCTCATGAAATTTAGTGGAGAACAGAGTTATTGTTAGAGACGAGAAATTTGGTTTAATAGTTCATCTTCTGTAATAGGGAAAAAAGTTCAATCATCTCAAATTACATAAATTTTTATGAAGTAGTAGGTACAAATCCTTCTAAACCATGATTTAAAATGGTTTACAGGCAAAATTAAATAACCCATGTGGATGCAACTCCAGACTCCATCCTAATATCTCAGAATTACAAAAGTCTATCTTGTCCAGAGCATGTCAGCCATGACTTCAGTACTATGAAGTGTCAGAGGAAAGCCTACTTGCTCCATGTTAAAAAGACTGAGCAGACTGCAAAAGACAGTATACATCCCAGAGTGTAGATTTCCACTCAGACCTACACCCAAGGATTTGAGTTACAGGTTTCTGAGTGCTCTTCCACCACTGTAGGAGAGGGGTAATGTTCCATACTGCTTTAGTGTGTAGCTCTGAGATTCATGTTTGGGGATGCTAACCTCTCTTCACAGAGTAGGTAGGCAAAACAATTCCTTTCCTAGCTTGGGACCAAGGACAACCACCCAAATTTCAGTCTTAAGATCATAAACAACATAGACTGAAGAGAGAAAAACAAGAAGGGTGGCACTTCATAACCTAAAGCTATAATTGGACAATTAGCTCCAATATGCTAATGGACCAATACTTATGAAAGTGATACCTTGTGACCGGTCATCCATTCTGTGACCATTCTGGGTTCATCTTTGGTGTAGCCCTGGCTGGGTTCTTGTACTGCCCAAGATGTATCCATTGAGGCCTTCTAATAAATACCTACTTTATTCTTTAACTCTGTCTAGCTTTTGTTCTGAAGGTCAGCCTTCACAATGCATCAACATGTAATAAAGTCTTTGGAAGTTCTGAGGTATTCCTGACTTGCATGTACGAAGGGGAAAAAAAACCCCAACCATGCAGTAATTTCATTCTATTTAAATTAGCGGATTTGTGCAACTTCTATTACATTATTTCAGTGATTTTCTTTTCTTGCCTTTCATTAAGAGCATTTGAGTCACAACAGTAAAGAAAGAGTTTGAACTTGCATCTATGTCCTATTCCTTTCAGAATTTCCAGCTATCATGTCATTGTTGGATTTTAATTTCTAGGAATACTTCAGAAAAATATGAAAGATGTCTTGTTTTATACCAGCTCCAAAAAATAAAATAATGTGAGTACCATGGACAGATTGATACAGAATTAGAACCTTAACAAGCTTTCTTGAAATATTAACAGTTTTTTCTGATTTTTTTCTTTTCTTGTAAAATAGCACACAAATTATCATAAATTATCATACAGAACTTCCTATATAAACCTTTACTGAAAACTTCTTTTTTTTTCCATAAAGTACCAATGTAAAATTCCATTATAATATTTTAAGATGCAGTAAATATCTCAAATTCGTTTTTAGCTCCAATTGTATGCATTTTAACATTTGCAAAGATAAAGATGACAATAAATTTGGCTTTGATTTGTTGTGTTTTGACATGAAATTCCTAAAAAAAGTGATTTCAACTTGATAGAGATTAACAACATAAAAATTTCCAGTAGTTTTTTACTCACACAATATCTCAGAGCTAATTACATAAATAGTATTGTGTGTACCTGAGCCAATACAAACAGTATCTCTGGATATGTTTGGACTAACAATGAAAAAACACTAGGTCCTTGCATAGGGACGTTCCCCAAACCTCTGTGAATCAAATCAGACACAGAGAAAGAAAGATGATTCATAGCTAGTCTTCAGGAAATTTTATTCTGGGTTCTTCTGTCAGCGGCTCACTTAAAGTAAAACTTATCGAGTTACAACACATCTTCATGCACAGAGATAGCATCTGCATTTGTGCTCTTGGTCTCTGTGTGTTGGCAACAGGTAACTCATGAGACCTTGAAAAAGTTTTGCAGAAACAGGAAACAAAAAAGGGAAAAAAGTTAGAACTGAAGTTGATAGGAAATACAGAGTTACCAGTGTTGCATAGTATGGAGACCAAAATGAAAAGGATTTTCTGTCAACTTAATTAGGCAACACAGTAACTATAAATTGCTGCTCAGAAGGGTAGTTCTGGCTAAAAAAAGGAAAGTAAACCTCTAAATTGTTCAACTGTCCATATTTTTCTTTAAATTATTAATAAATTGAGGAGATGCAGTTCATCTTCCTATTTTCAAGCAGTATGGAAATGATTTAAAAATATTTTCAAATTCTAGAGAAATATTTTCCCTCCCTGTCTGTAAGTATAAAAAGGCATTTGACAGAGTGAATGATGTTTATGAGCAACATTAGACAAATAAGTATGAATAAAAAACCCTATGTATAACTATTCTATTAAAATAACTTTAAAAATCTTCTAAACTGTAGGTTGGATTCCCCACCCCCCCACCCCAGCTTCTCCCTATCCCAATCTTTATTAATTCAGGATTTAGAAATGCATTTCTTTTTATAAGGAAAACTAAAAAATATAATAATAATTTAAAAAAAGGAAACTAGAATACAATATACTGAGTTTGAAGGAGCCCACAAGCATTATTGAAGTTCAACACCTTAGCCTAAGGACAAGCTCATGATCTGCACCATGTGTCTCAGAGTATTGTGATAAAGAGAAAAGAAATTAGATATGGCAAAAAATATTTATTTTTACAGGGAAGAAAAGGAAAAAAAAGATCTTGTAATATGCTCCACGAAAGAAACAACAGTCTGTTCCAGACAAGTGCATCCATGTTGGATGGATCAGAATTTTGATTCCCACATATGATATAAAGATAATACTAATTTTTGTGTACCACTGAATTAATAACCAAAATTTTAAAGTGTTGTTTTACTATTATCAGCAGTCATGAGATAAGTCTGAACTAAGTAGCTTTCTGCAATTAATTCTATGAGATATGCAGGGAATCTCCTTAATAAACACTCAAAATTATTATGAAAGACAATATTTACCCCCTTGTACTACTGCTGTGAAACAGCATAATAAATTGGAACAGGTTGCAGTTCACTAGGTGAGGTAGACTGAAAATCCATTAGATTAATTACTTCTCATAAGTATAATTATATTTACAGTATGCTACATTTCTAGATGTCTAATGGGCTTCAAATAAGTGCAAGGTATAATTAAAAACTTTATCTGTAAAAGCAAATCACTAAGCTTAAAAAGAAAAATTTTTCCAGCTAAGACAGGAAACAGCAGGCTTCACTTTCACTAATTTGTAACTGCATTGTCTAAACAAAGAGCTCACGTTCTGCAAGCCATAGCTAACAATGAAAATACACCATGGTTTAACAGTGAAAAATATGTGTTTGAGAAAATCTATAATCCTTTAAAATGGATGCTTTCTTAGTGGATCTAAGCTGAGGATGTTTTTGTTGTTTGTATCTGGTAAATACCTGGTTCAGCACTTTCAGCCAACTGAAAACACAATGTCACATGTTACTGAGTTTGTATATAGTGAGCAGTCATGAAGAATAGATGGAGTTACATTGAATGACAAAATATAAGTTTTATTATTCCTGAAAATTGATTTAAAATAGCATAAGGATATAAAACAGAACCAGAAGGGAGATTGAGAATTGAACTATAGAAGGAGTTTTACTGTGCCTTAAGCTGGATGTTTAAAATTTCAATTTGAATTATGCGTGCTAAAATCTCTTTGTTATTAGCAGAATGAAATAGATACAATGTATTAGACTGCAAGAGAAAAAGAAAAAAAAAAAAACAACAAAAAAACCCCAAAACAGGTATAGTATATGTATGTATCTCCATCTCATTAAACCTCTTTCTCCCAAGGGTGATTGAATGATATATTTTAGATATATAAAATCAAACAAGATGAAGCTCACCTCTAAAAGATAAATATCATATTTTTGACAAAGTATTCTAGAATCTTTTTTGTCATATAATTGTCTGAACCTTCCTTAAAAAATGGTAATTTCTTTCTAACTTGTAATGATGATATAATGCTTCCAGTAACCTTTTACTTTAGACAAATCCATTTTCTTTCTTCAGCTCTTTCTCCTGGGAAATACAGTTTCAAGATTCTAGTGTACTCAGATGCAGTCGCCCATAAAGACTTTGAAATAGTTCTCATAAATCCCTTTTATAATCTTTTTAGTTTCCCATTTACACTTCTAACCTATTGTCCTTAGAGTGTGCAGTTCTTTCATGCTACATATCTGATAGCTCTACTTCCCTGGGTGGAGCTGGAGTTCAGCTTACTAGATCTGCATAGAGAGAGAGAGAGAGAGAAGTGACAAAGAATTTTGTCATCTCTGCCCTCACTTGAATTTTGTCATACTTTAGGCCATATTTTCCCTGAAATTACAGTGGAGTCACTGCCTTTTCCAGATAAATGGTGCAGGACACAGGAAAGCCTTATTTTTAGTTATGGCAGATTGTTCTTAAAGCCAATGCAGACTGTTGTGTATGGATCTACATTTAAATCATGGGATCTTAGAGCATTTCCAATCTCCAGGAAACAAGTGACCAAATACTTCCCTAGACTGGGCAAAAGAAATCTTACTGCTTCACAATTCTGGTCTTGGAACTAGAATAACAAGAATAAAAAGGAAAACTAGAATAACCTAGGGAGTAGGATTATTCAAAGTCTCACTCTGAGACCTAGAATCCTACATCTCATTATGCAAAAACAATCTTTAATCAACATACTCTTTTTCAAAGACAGTCATAAGTGCAGTGACATTTCTGAACATAATCCATGTAATCTTATAATTAAATTGACCATAAATAAAGCTTGGATCTCATCTAGAGACTTTTGAAGTTGCATATTTACTTTTCTTTTTATTCACATCTTTTCAGTCAGATTCTTCCTTTACAGAATCTTGTTTTAAAAGGAAGTTGAAGATGAAATATTTCATGAGGACAAATAATCTAGAATAAAGGAAATTTCTTATTTTTCTTCTTTTGTTTTATTACAAAGAATTAACAGATGACTGAAAACCAGTAGACTGAAGAGGTAAAGAAAACAAAACACAAACAAACAAAACCCCAACAACAACAGCAACAATAAAACCAAACAAAAACAAGACAAAAAAACCCTAAACCAACCAAACAAACAAAAAAAATCCCAATGCCCCAAAAGCACAGTTCAGGTGGCTTTTATTTCTAAACCTAATTTTCATTACACTCCTTTTTAAGGTATTGCAACATTCAAGTTTTTTATTTGAGTTATAACCAGGCTATTCTATTGCTTAAAGCTGCTGAATGTGTTTTATTTTGAAAATAAATTTATCAGTTTAATTTAACCAGAGACAAAGCAGGCCATTGATGCTGCTCCTTCTCAGAAAACTGTCTGTTAGGAACAGCCTAAATTGACAAGCAATTGACCTCCTTGTGTCCCTCTCAGTAAAAATGTGAAAACTGACTTAATCAGGTTAAGATATGCAATCATATTGATGTGAGGGTATGATTTAGCATCTGATTGCACATAAATGTCAGATGCGTTTAGGATGAGCATCAAAAAATAAAAGATACAGAAAAAGAGCATTCTTCACATGGAAAAAAAATGTAACTCTTCTTAGAGTTCTTATATGCAGTTATATTTTATTTTTGCAGTGATTTTCTTGCTTTTAATAAAGGAAACTTCAGCAGGAAAAACAAAGAAAAAGTTTGAACTTATATCTAGAACTTATTTCTTTCAGAATTCTCTGGTATCATTTAATTGCCGACTTTTAATTTCTAGGAATAAGTGAGAAAATTCTGAAATATGTCTTGTTTTGTACCAGCTCCAGAGAAAATCAATCAATAGCAGTGCCATGGACCAATTAATATGGGATTGGAACTTTAATTAGCCTTTTTGAAAATAAAAAAATTAAAAAATAGTGTCTTCTATTCTTTTGGTGCCTTGTATCTGTAAATATATTTAAAGCATACTCTCCTCCAATCAAAATCGAGGGGTACATACTAATAATTAATTAGGTTCTCATATCAGCTCGTGGAGTCTGTTGCTCTTGAGAATATCCTATTTTCAATAATAAGGAACATTTAACAAGGAACCAATGCTGGCATGTTCATTCCAAAGTTATGTTTTTGTATTCTAATTTATAAAGCTTGACTTTGAAAACAGGCTTTTGAAGACTGTTAACTATATCCACTGCCTTCCCTTCCTCCTTGGATGATCTTGTCAGAGAAGGGTATTCAATTGGGTAGAAAGGACTTTGTTGCTGTGAATCCAGCTTGACAATTACATTATTAAAAAGCTGTTCTTATTATTCAGTTTTAATTTTAATTGAGTTTTTGTCCTTCATGTCTTCACCCTGCATCCATGAACTGTGATTCTGTAATCATTGCAAATACTGACCTCACTTTCAGAAACCATCAAATTCCCTATTTATTTTGAACTCCACAAAGAATTTCCTGTTTGGCCAAGCTGGTCTTCTGCTCTTCTTGCTTGACTTACAACATGGTGGAATTACTTGTCTGTACAGTGGAATTGCTTGCCATGCAAAAATGAAGAACTTGGTGAATAAAATATCACCTTTGGCCATCCTTTCCACACAGAAAACAGGGTTCAGATTGCTTAGGCTTTCTTGGTTCATAGGGCCACAAAATAATTGTCCCAAAAGAAAGGTGACTGCTGAAGAATGATCCATCTTTTGGTCAAATAGTGAATGCTGTGACCAGTTGCTCCCTGGATATCTGAAGTTCTTCATAAGCATGCTGACAACTACTTGCATGAAGAAAGAAATGTTTTCTTTGTCAAGGTGGAAGACAGACAATAGAAGGGAATATGAATACTGCAATCAAGACTGTAAAACAAACAAACCCCCGTTAAAATTAATTTAGATATTATATTATTTTTACTTTTATTTGAAAAAAAACTTCCATTTTAGGCAATGTATCTAGATTTAAGTATTTCTGAGAAGGATGTAGATTAAAAAATAAATTAAGTTCTGGCATTTTTATCCACACACATTTGAAAGAGACTTCACTGTAGTCCTCACAAATTGCATCAGAATTTCCTTCAGATTTTCTTGAGCTTGTTTGTTTTATATTGTTTGATCATGAAAAATAAAACAAAAGATTGCGATTATCTAATTGTAAAACTAACTCTCACAAAGTAGAGTATCCATGCTCCAGGTCTTGTGTTTTTCTGTAGATATAGAGCACAAAACAACTCACTGTCTAATCTCAACTCCAAATTGAGGATTTAGAGAACAGGAACCTTCCCATACTCTTCTATATATAAGGTTTCAAAAAAGATAAGAATAACTGTAATTTTTATGTAGATATAGATTTTCTGCATGCTTTCCAAGCTTTTGTTTATTTTTTAAATTAAAATAATATAAACTGTCCTTCTCTTACTTAAAAAACATGATTATTACAACCAGAGACTTAAATGTTTTGTCTTCAAAATGATAATAATAAATTGGTGGATAGAGTTTCTATGTTTTGGGATTATTGTTCTTTCTTATATTTTTTTCACTTTTTCTGTCTCTTTTTGTTGTTGTTGTTGTTGTTGTTGTTGTTGTTGTTGTTGCAAGTTACTGGCCATAAAAAAATACAAAGCCCTATTAATGTAACACTTGATCAATACAGTGCAAAAAGCTTCTTTTTTGTCTGTCTATAAAGGATAAATGCACATTTTGATATTCTTTTACAAAACTTCTCTGTCCTTGCTTTCTTTTCCTTTACTGACTATTCACTATACAACTTTTCTTTTTCACTGTTTTAGATTTTATAATTGAGTCTGTGAATGATGTTGGATTAAAAAATGCCATAGACACAAAAGTCTATTTTTTTGCAGCAGAACAGTATATCCTCAGTGTACAGTTTTTTATGGGATTACTGTAATCTTTCTTCTCCTTTTATTTCCTTGTTTTATTTTCTGAAAATCACTTTAAGGAGTCTTTAGAGATTGCCTCTTCACACAAATCTGAGGAATATTTCTTAACACTTGACACCAACTGCTCTAAATGAAGCACACTTAAATCTACACATAGAAACCTAGACACTTTGGAGAAGTGCTCAACAAGAAAAAATTGACTAAGGGGGAGAAGAAACTTAAGCACATGTTGAAAGCCCCTTGGTTAATTTAAAATAAATAAGTAATTTTAAGGAGAAATACATGATAGTTTAAAAATAATTTTTTTTTTTAAGTGGAATGGAAGAGAAATGGCTGTTATGCAAAAGAATACTGATGGGGAAGAAGCAAATAGGAAAAAAGACATAAGGTTTCAATATTTTGATTTTCCTAGTAAATGATTTCATGGTTTGGTAATTTTTTGCATTTCTTCTTTAAAAAAAAATTATATATTTAGAATGCAGAATCTGTTGAAATGTCAAGCTTCTTAGACTTAAGTATTGTGAAAAAGATTTTTTTTTAGACATTTGCATTTGATTATTAAAGGCAACGTAACTCAGTATGACATTCTGTTAAGAAGGATTAAACATTATTACATATATAAGGTGGTCAAACAGTTTACAAGAATTTCTGTTTATTTCTATACAGTTGAAAAATGTAAATTTGAAAATAAGTATTAAGAATAAGGTAAAAAAGAGTCTTTCTCCTATTCGGTTTTAGCAACTGTTTCCAGTTTTGCCTCTTCTCTATGAAATTACTAGAGCTGTTTACGGCTTCTGTTTTAGGCATCTGTTCCTGTCTCTTCTAAGTGTAAGTCATTTCTCATTACAGACTTGAAGCTTTACCTATAGATAGGCAAAAAACAAACAACAGGACCATTGTTTTTAGATTGAAAAGAGGAAGGAAAACCAGTGAACAACAATTGCTGAAAAAGAAGACTTTGGGTTTATCAGCTGCATTGAAGAAGATAAACTAGTTGTATAAAACATAATTTTGTATGAAAAAATGTTGCCTTGAAGGTCACACATCTCAGCTTGCTCATATCACTTAATTTGAGATGGTTAGTGAGACCTGTTATTTGGGTGACCTAAACAGTTTTTATGTAATCTGAAAAAATCCTTAAAAAATCCTTAAATCCTTAAAAAAAATCCTATTCTGCAAGCAGTGGAAGCACATCATTAGAGAAGAAAACTTCTGACTGAAAACTTAAATCTGTTCTTCTCAACAGATACACTTTCCTCTTGTATCCAGCTTCAACTTCATGAACATCATGCCAGAGTTCAAGAAGCATTTGGACAACTCTTTAGGACACACGGTGTGGTTCTTGGGTCTGTCCTATGCAGAGCCAAGAACTGGACTTCAATGATCCCTGTTAGTCCCTTCCAACTCAGGAAATTCTAAATAAGATTTAAAAAAGAAAAAAGATGGAGAGAAAGTAGAATATGTTATCCCATGCTCCAATGTCAACAGTGAAGACATAAAGACTAAACTCAGAAAAAAACCTGCATTAGACTATTGAGAGCAATCAGATGACAAGAAAGAGATGTCAATTAGTACATTAAGGTCAAATGTCCATTCAGAAGGGCATTTTTAACCCAAAAATTTTATATGGATAAATACACTGGATGTCAGTGCACACATGCACATTTCTACAGTCAGTTTAACCAAGATATTTTCTGGTAATTCCTCTGTATTAAGGTGTTGCTTCCAATATAAAGTTTCTATCGCATTATATTTCTAAAATACCACAATGCATTAAAAAAGAGAAAATGTTCTTTTCAAGCACTTCAAGGTATCTTTTAGAAAAACCCCGATGCACAAAAACCCTAAGAATCCTTCAGAGTCTCTAATCCACTCTATGGAAAGAAAATAATGGGATTAGATCACTATCATGGCTTCTTTTATTGAATTAAATGGAGACGACTGTGCTCTTCAATACAGCAGAACATGGAAACACTTTTGTTGGCATTAAAGTCAGATGTCCTCATTGTGTTCATTATGTTTAATCATGTCATTATCAAAACCCGTCCTTCACCTGACTGAAAAATCCTAGTATTAACAGCTGCTTAAGACTAAATAAAGAACTAGTCTGAACTAATTTTCTGTCTGGAATTTTAAATCACTGGCTTCGTTATTAAGTGACAGTGTCTAATTTAGATCTCCATTTCACTGCAGTGTTTCTGCTGTATCTGACAAAGTTCTTTCATGTCTTCCTTTTACAGTTCAGCCATTTCATAGATATGTGGGTAGCTGGTTTAGATGACCACTCCTGTACAGTGATGATATGGAATTCATCAGAATGTATTAAATATAGTAGAACTATGGCAAATATATGAAATTATTCATTAAATCCTTTCTAGAATGATAATTTATCTTTAATATGATTATAACAGAACATTTCAATATATCAGTTATATTAGCTTTAGGCACATATATCCTCTGTGGTTTATTTTCAGTCTGTAGTTTTATCACATATACATATACAGGTTCACTGAAAATGTAATTTTCAGGAATTTTTATAGGAAACAAAGATTCATCCACATAGGAAAAACTACATTTAAAGGTTGATGTCAAGTCTAAACTTAGATTTTATACACCATTCATCCATCTATCTATCTATCTATCTATCTATCTATCTATCTATCTATCTATCTATCTATCTATCTATCTATCTACCTATCTATCTATTTAGACATAAGAAATCATAAGCATACTTTCACATTATTTTGTCATGAAAGTAATAATTATAATCACAAGGTGAAAAAGAGACAGGGTATTAAATATTATTTTTGTAAATAATTTCACAATAAAATTTAAATTCCACATAAACTTCCTTTTAATAATTTTAAAGATTTATTTTTCTTCTTTTTTTTTTTTTTTTACAAAAACATTTAAGAAGGGATTCAGAATTCACTGATCCTCTCCTAATGGCTCTAATGTGTATTAAATATATTAAATTAATTATTTTAATTATTATATGACATCTTCCTTAATTATCTATATTGACTTTGCTTTTCCTATAAATTGCATTTCCTGAAGTATCATGGCTCTCGTCTTTGCCTTGTTCCAGAGAGGAGGCGGTTTAAAATACATTTCTATGGTTCATCCTCTCCCTATTAACAATTTACTGTCTTAGGTACGTTCAAATTTTAGACATCATTACCAAAAAAATTATAGAATTCAGGAAATAGAACAAAAAGAGATACAGGGAGATGGAGGGAATAACTTTAGAGTAATGATAAATAATCTAAAAAGAAGAGTTTAGCTAAACAAAAACTATGGGGACTTACAGAGATCGCAAGACAGAGAGGGAGAGAGAAGAAAAGAAAATATTTTAAAAGGAAAACCAACTATCCTAGAAGTAAAGAGGTAAGATTAACAAATGGAATGTTTAGACTGAATATCTGTAGATATTCTGACAGGGAGATGTAATAGGATTTGGTATAGCCTCCTAAGAATAGTAGTAGAAGATTCATCATTTAGCATTTTCAGCACTAGACAGGACAAAGCACAGGAAAAAATATAGTTGGAGAAAATCCTGCCTTGACAGAGAGATGAAATGAATAATCTAATAGGCCTTTTCCATCTCTAACTTGTTGCTATGAAACTGCCAGAAAAGACTAAATTTAATCTTCTTGGTGTCTTTTATTCTTTTGTACATAAATTATCTTAATCTTTCCTGTGCATTTTCTACCTCTTCTGTCTCCTTTAACACAGATTTAGAACTAGTATTTAAAATGCTTTTATTCTATTTCCTCAACTGTTCCAAGTTAATTTTAGTTCTTATATGAACGAAATATGAAAATGAATAGTGGTTAGCTGTGTATTAGAGATGAGCAAGAATTTTTTAATTCAGTGTTTTTTCTTGGAATTGTTAGGATTTTCACTAAATTTCTGTAAAATTTTAGACAGCAGTTCCAAACACAGGCAAAATTAAAATAATCTCTAATTACTTGCCGTGTTTTGAAAATTTTATATAGAAATTATATTAAAAAGATGGTTTACATAAGCATTTTAAAAAACTCAAGAGTGATACTCCTGAAGAAAACATAAATATCACTAAAATCTTTCAGGCAGTACATTTTACTGTTCTGTTACTGTTGTTATTTTGTTTGCATTGATATGTGGTGTTTTCTTTCAGCAAAGGAAATGGCTGTGGATACTTTATTCTCAGAGGATGGTACAGACGTGTGTCACAGTGAAGTTACCCTACAAGCTTCTCATCTCTGAAATTGTCTTCAGAGAGCCAAGTGCCACTGGAGACTTGGGAGTGACAAGCCACAAGAGACAGACCACAAATTTCAGAGAAGGTCCTGTGAGAATCAGAGTTTTGTCACCCATGTCAGAATGGAAAATCACAAGGAGAGGGAAAAAATTATTGTTGTGATGTGCCAAATCCATAAGTGGAATTAATAGTGTGATTCATGGAAACCCCCCCCCACAGTACACTACTTTGTGGTTTCATTAATTGCTTTCACTGACTTAATTTTCTGAAGATCTCTAATTGCTCTTGAGGTCAGAAAGCCAGGTGGGTTTGGCATGTTTTGCTACTGGCCTAATGAGTCTGAGATAAGCAAATGTCATGATCCATGGAGGGATTAATTATTGCTAAATTGATGATATTCTCTACTTATCGCATGACTAAAGGACCTCATATTTTATTCACACAACTTTTGAAATACTGACTTTAGTTCTGAAATCTAAATTTTCCTTTACTCTTTAAACAGCAATAAAAAAAAGCAATTGAAAGTTACTGTTCTTTTAAAGATTTGTAGTTTTTTTACCATTTCATGCCATTACTTAATAGCTCAGAGAACCAAAAAATCTGAAACTAGGAGTTGTGCCTTCACTTTTTCTCAGTATTTTGTATAGTTAAGTGGCTCAAAATATCGTCACTAATATGTTATGTAAATAATTCATTTCTGGCAAAAATACATATTGGTTTGTACAAAGACAAATACCTGAAAACTGTGATTTTAATGAGATGGTTTATTTTACTAATGCAATGTAATTGCAAATCCCTATAAGAACTTGTATAATATCAATGTGACATATTCTAAAACACACTTCTGGCATGAAGAAGGATGAATGTACTAATTAAATAGTGTTCATAGTTTTAAGATTTTGCAACCTTTTTTAATGGCTACATTCAAGAAAGTGAATACAGTAGAACCTTTCCTTTGCCCCTGAAGAAAAGTGGCAGAGCATTTCTTTCAGATTTTCACCTACAGCTAAACTCTTTTCTCCCCATTAACAGAATTCATACTGTACTGAATCTTGGGAACAATATGGCTCATCCATGGCTCTTCCTCAGCCAGGTCCTAGGAACTGCCTGGAGAGCATTAGCTGCCATGAAGCAAAACTTCTGAGGTTGCCAGGGAGTGTGCTTGCCTGCTTTCCACTGTGCACATATTCAAGGCGTCCTATGGTCTTGGGTGACCAGCTTCAAACACCTCTGTTACCAAGTGGTGGAGCTCTCCCTTCCTTAGGGTTGTCTTCAGGATATTTCAGATTGGGCTCTTTAAATCACTCTGTTCTAAATGATGTTTTCCTTTTAATTTGACAGGTTTTAAAGCAAGTTTCTCCTGAAAACACTGGTCTTGATATTTTGATATATTGTGCCTTTCCTGTCAAATTCAAACCCAGAATACAAAAGAGAAAAGAGGAGATCTTAAAATACATAAATAAAATTACAAAGCATGAACACCAGAGAAAAATCTCAAAACAATACCTGTTGTAATAATACTTGACATTCAATTACTCTGTCTGAAAGATATACTACTGCACTGCTATCTGCACACATGCATAAGTATCTACTCTGATTAATATTTGCACAAGAATATGAAAAGAAATAACGATTTGTAACTTATTATAAAGACCTGCCATAGAAGCTTATTAACAAATAAAAAATTTCCAGTTGTTTAAGTGAGGATGGCACTTTAAAATATTTTTCTAATAATTATTTACTGTATTATCACTAATCCAAAACAATTATTTTGGAATTAGTGAAGATGCCATACAGATTTTTAACATTAATTCAACATTGTCAGAAGTATTGTGCTTCAATTTTCAGTGTACATGACCATTATAAATAAGAGAAATACTTTGCTTTTTTTGGAAGTAAGAGAAAAAGAAGTAGGAAGCTGTATGGGAATGGTACTACAACTCTAGGCTACAGAGGGTCTTATCCATGTCCCCTTTATTGGAAAAGTGTTCAGAATGGTGTGGTGAAAACCGACTTCAAGCATGTAATTTGTAACTTTGTGTCTCTCATCCAGATACTCCATTTCTGCTTTAGCTAGGTACACTAGTGCAGGAAGGCTGTCAAAGTTCTGGCAGTTTTTAAGGTAACAATAGATGAAATGAGTTCTTCAGGCTTACAGATGTGAGTCCCACATGTGGTTATCTTGCTGTTACACATGTGTGACTGGTCTGCAGTTCTTTTTGAGAAAGATGCACACAGACCTCATAATCTCTCTCCTTGGATGCTGGGAGTATCAGCCTTTAACTTTAGGAGTGACTTTCATTCAGAGAGACTCTATCAAACAGCCAAATTCATGAAAGTTTTGCACAGAAAAGGCTCGATATTGAAAGTGGTGCAACTTTGCCATCAGGTGCTCACCTCACTGACAAGAGTATTCACACTTATAATTTGCATAATGCCTGACATGTAAAGGAAAGCAGCCAAGTCCCATAAGTTTGGAAATATACCTTGAAATTATATGATTGTGTAATGGCAATAATAATAATATAATATAATATAATAATAATATAATATAATAATATAATAATAATAATAATAATATAATAATAATAATAATAATAATAGTGCCCCATTTAACATTAGAAAAAACAAGTTTATTACAAAACTTTTTTGATACCTGTAGAAAAGATTAAGATAATTATGAATCCCATTACATTCACCACCTATTATTTAATTCAAATAGCAAGGTACTTTCCTGAATCCATTCTTAAAACTTATATAGAATTAGCAGCATGAAAAGTCCAAACAGCACCATTCTGCAAGGGATAGAACATTCATGACTTATTAAAAGCTAGTAGTGATAAATGTTGTGTTGAATTACTAGCTTCTAATAACAAAGAGGAAATAAAAAATTATTAAAAAAATAAAGAAACATGGATGGTTGGTTCAAAAGACTGACCACAGTGGCCAGAGTTAGGGAAAAAAAAAGATGGAGCAAAGTGAATTGTGAAGTAAATACCATGATGACTGTATGTAGCTAGTGAACATCAGTGAGAACTATTAGGTGTTATTCAGCATTTTGCTTGGGGATAAAATGCTACTGAAATTTTCATTAACTAAAATACCTAGTAATATTCAATCTGTGAAATATGAAAGGATTTGAAGTAAAACTCTTGTCTTCAACTCGTTCTCTGTGTTTTGTACAGCTTATCAAAGTCAGGGAAAATTCATGTGCAATTATCTGACACGCTGCTATAAAAGCTTTTGATCTGTGGTCTGTCTCTATCGAGAAAAAGATAGCAAAATATTGCAGCTGCTGAGAATTTTCTAATAACACATTCCATCATTTATCTTGTCCCACACTGGATGGATTAGGTCAGACTTTTTAATATTTATTTTCAAACTTTTTTTTGTTTGTTTCCTGTGTTTGAATCTTTATTTTCGATTTGATTTTACTTTCATCCAGTATAATTTTACATATTATTGCCCTGATGAATCTATGCAGGGCAGTCATATTCAGAAGTATACAAAACATTGTTTCATAGAGCAGTAAATGTATTGCAAACTGAATAGCATTATGAATATTGTTCAAAATTTTCAATTTGGTCATTAAAGCTGAACACTGTAGTGTAATAATCTGAAGTTTGCTTCCTCAGCAGGTATTAATTATTACTGTGACAATGCCCATAACTCATAAGTCTTTCCTTCTAAATAAAAACCCCAGAAGATAGTTAATAAATTGCAAAATATTTACTGCCAAGTAAAATTTGTACTTATAAAGAAGAAAAATATGAAAAAAAAAGAAAAAAAAGATAGATAGATTAGATCAATATATGATAGATAGATAGATAGATAGATAGATAGATAGATAGATAGATAGATAGATAGATAGATAGATAGATAGATAGATTCACCTTGAAATTAAGAGGACTAAAAATAGATGTCTAATTGTAGGTGTAAACATTTGAATTGAGGGTTTAATGTTCTATTTCTACATCCTTAGGATACAGTTGTCTAACTGTGCTCTTTGAGGTCATGTAGAGAACTCAAGACAGTTCTATGGCTTGGCATTCGTAAACTAGGACTTAATCCTTTATGGGAAGACAAGTAGGTACCCCACAACACCCAAAAATACCACTAAAAATGTATGTTTGCCCAATTAATTGGCCATAGTCACTACTATCAATGTAACCTGGACAGAAATTCAACTCACCATAAAGTAGACACTGAGGACCTGAATCTATACAAGCACCTAGAGTGGCTAGAACACCCTAGGGATTCTCAAACATTTTGATGGAGTTGACAGAGACAGCAAACCACCTATGAGATATTCAGGCTTTTCTGGAGTGGCAAATGAAAGAAAGGCAGAGCACTTTAAAACTTCCCAAATGGTACAAGACTTGTGTATGTATGCTGACAAAAGAAATTACTTTGCTTTATCTTATCAGGTAAAATATATTTTAAACACGTGGACTCTTAGGAAGAAACTCAGAGAAGTTTCTAAGTTGTCTAAATAAAGAGATTCAGAGCCATCTCACATTCTGACATCCCAAACCTTCTGCCACCTAACTTCCAGCTGCCTGAAGCTATTTGAAACATAGACATGGTTTGATTCCTTTAGATATAGTTATAAAAGATCTATCAATTTATCAACTGCTTCAGCCTCAGTCATAAAGCTTCATTAAACTTTTAATTGTTTTTTATTATTATTTCTTTACTTACAAGAAACAAAAGAGATTATAGAAGTAACTGGAATTTCTATGTCTATTCTGAGCCATTTTCTCCTTTTCACATTCCCTTTTACTTCACTGTCCCTAGTACAGAGACTAATTTTCTTTTCAGGTGTTCTTACAGAAGGTGTAAAATGTTCACTTCAAAATGAATATAAAAATAGTCAGTGGAAATAACCCTGTCTGATCGAATATGTTAAAAACAGATCTTATTTTAAAAACAAAACAAAACAAACAAACAAACAAACAAACAAACAAAAAATAACAACCAGGCAAACTCTCAAGGATATAAAGGGCAAGGAAGACAGAAAATCTGGAGTTTGACACCAACCAAGTTTATAGTCCAAGATGAAAAAATCGCTTAACACACTTGACACAGTTTGTGCTCCCAAACTCTTGGGACATTTTTGAGCCAAGTTTTGCCATCCTTAGAAAACCCAGTGGTATTTTCACACATATAATATGGATTTTTTTTTAAATTTTATTTTATTTCTTATAAAACAAATAATAGAATCTGAATTTTTTTCTGGAATACAATCGTAGAGCATTTCCTCTGAAAATATTGAGGGTGCTTCTTAGATAACAGAGTCATTTGGATTCAGACCTACTTGCCATACTTCAGCCCAGCCACCTCTTTGAGGATCACTAGTAACCAGTGACAGGAGTTGGTGTGACTTCTGAAAATTTTATGGCTTCTTACCTCTAATTGCTGAATTAATAGAATCTATTTTTCCTCAGGTCTCTCCACAGAAGCAGCTGCGGGTCTCAGAACACCTGGAAATCTAGTTTACTGAAGCTTGTCAAGGGAGCCAAGCTATTCTCAGAGGATGTATAAATCACAGACATTAAAAAACAGAGCTGAGTGCCTGGAATTTGAAAACTGGATATACTATTATTTACTTTTTTCCCAGAGTACAAGTCAGCGAGTTTCAATACTGCTTTTTAAATTACGGTTCCAGGATCTGGCTGACTAAAGATCCAGAAAACAGAAGATTTGGAGTTCTTTAGGCTGTAGAAGATTTGGAGTTCTTTATCTAAAGGCAGTTAGATAATGGGGAACTACACCAATATGTACGATGGCAGTTGACCAGTGAGGAAACTCATGAGAAAAATTTTGACAGCTACTTCAGAAATCCTTGAAAATGAAAAAATACCTATTAAATGAAAATTTATTTGAATTCATAAGACCTAAAGACGGACAGTTGCGTTCAATTAATAATGTTCTATTAAATACCATTTTTCAGGTTCATCTGTAAATACTACCAGGTTTACGTTTGTTTATGCTGTGCTACCATGTAACTTTATCAGGAAAAAAAGTGTGGCTTGTTGCAAACTTTAAAATAAAATATAGGTGTTACCTTTTAACACAGTTTTTAAATACTTTTACATATAATTTTAAATGCAGAGACTGAATTAGATTTTATTGCCATATCATTATAAAGATGGAATATTTTGAATATGGATAGATTAATAAATTATATATAATATTATTGTAATATTTTGAATAGGGATGGAATATTCACTTATGTGACAAAATTTGGATCTTAAATTACTTGCTGGGGGAACACTTCTTTGCTAGCATAGTAGTACCGAACAATTAACAAAATAGTGTTAAATAAACCAAAGTGGTCTTGATGTTTTAACTTCCTCATTTACCACTGCATTTGGAAGGTATTTAAACAGAGATTTAGAGAGGACAAGACTCTACATAGCCATGCCATTTTATGCTATGATGTCACTATTTTCTTGTTCTGAACTCATTAATTGATCGTGAAATTTATATTGGCACACAATAACTTTGCATCTGGAGATACTGAACTAGTTGATATCTTAAACTTAATGCAAAGCAAAGAAAAAGATAATTCTGCTGTTTGGAGTCTAAATGAAATCTCAGTTTTTAAATACATGAATATATTGAAAACTATGTGACAAGGTTTCCTTTAAAAAAATGCAATTTCCTGGCTTGATTAGGGACACAGAAATCATAGTAAATATCAGTCAAACAACTATATTCAAAACAGAGATCATGAGAGTTGTTCTCTCATCAAACAACTGCTGGAGATTCATTAACAAAAATTACAAAAGTCCAGTGGAGATACTTCTTTCAATTTAGCCTTTATGACTAGAGTAGAAACCTAAAATTTGGATTGAAAAAGAAAGGTGAAAAAGAAATACTCATATAGAAAATTCTTTCAAACTTTATTGGAGCATGAATAATTTGGAGTACCCAAGAGAAACAAAGAGTGGGCAGCACAAAGAGCTAAATCTTGAAAAATACATCATTTTGTCATCTTTTTAAAGTGTAAAATAGTCCATCAGGAGATCAAGATGTGTGATTAGTGGATTGAGAGCAGTCCTTGAGGAGAAGGACTTGAGAGGATGAATGAAAAATGGAATATGACTCAGCAATGCATGCTTCCAGCTCAAACAGCCAATTGTATTCTGGGTTGCATCAAAAGAAGTGAGACCAGCAGGTCAATGGAGGTGATGCTGCCCTTCTACTCTGCTCTCACAAGAGAGTGTTTGTGAGAGCAGAGTAGAAGGGCAGAATCATCTCCATTGCTCTACTTGGAGTGCTGCATTCAGTTCTGTGGCTGCCGAAATAAGAAAGACATGGATCAGTTGCAGTGAGCCCAGAGAAGACCACAAAGATGATCAGAGGCTGGAACTCTTACCTGTGAGGATGTGCTGAGGGAATTGGGGCTATTCAGGCCAGAGAATGGAAGGCTCCAGAGATATCTTCAGGAAAGATGGCGAGGGAGCCTTTTTAAGGGAGTGTAGAGGTAGGATAAAGGCTAATGGTTTTCAAAGGAAAGAGGGTAGATTTAGATCAGATATCAGGAAGAAAGTAACTGTGAGAGTGGTTAGACAGTGGAACAGGTTGTCCAGAGAAGTGTACGACCCATTCCTAGAGCTGTTCGAGACAAAGCTGAATGAGTCTTTGGATGGCCTGGTCTAGTGGAAGGACACCCTGTCTATGGAAGAAGTGTTGGAACTTGATTATCTTTAAGGTCCCTTCCAACACAAAACATTCTATGGTTCAATGATTCCTTCTCTTGATTCAGCAGGCAGCCATTAAAAAGTAGTTTTGAGCTATTCTTTACCAAACAGTATGGAGATTATTTGGATCTTCATTCATTGTGAGTGAAAGGAAAATAACAACTGACAGTTTAATACCCAGTGAGAGTACTCATATATGAAATCTCTGTTGCTTGTGTGTTTAAATTAATGAAGTGATTGTGAGAAAGTGATGGAAGAATTGAAACAAGGAGGTCTGGAGATGAAAAAAAGTAAGAAAAAAATTTGTAATACTGCCTGTTTCACTTTAATATGTTTGCTGCTGAAAAAGGCACTCCCATTCTGTCCTTTGGCTCCAACCACATGTTCTCTCAGTGCCTTTGCTTTGCAGATTTGAGTATTTAGGTGGCCTTGAGAGGTAAAAAAGGGAATTGATTTATTTGATAAGAAACAATGTTGCTTGCATTATTTGTCATGTGGTTGCTGAGAAAGATGAAGGAGTGTGCAGTGAAGGAAGAGAGGGAAAGAAGCCACCCCTTTCCCTGGTATCCCACCCCTCTACCAATTTAACTGATAGTGGAGCTATAACTAAAGTTAGTATTTTGGATCCAGTTCCATTAATATCTTCATCTTAAGAGACACTTTAGAACACAAGTGTCTCAAGATTTACCATATTAAGAACTGTATAGTCTATGCTGGAGAAAAAGGTTAAAAAGAACAGAAAAAAGAAATTAGGAAAGTGGAGACAAACGGTAGTAGGTTGGGAATGGTTAATGTGAAAAATTGAAATACATCCACTATCTGAGCCATTCAAAGTGAAGCCTTTTGCTCTGTCATTGCAATGATTAATTTAGGCAAATGGAACAACAAGGGCTAAGAAAGAGGTGAGAAGCAGCTATCAGATAGCTGATGAAAAACTCAATTTACCCAGCAATTGGGAATATGGATTGACAGAGGAGAGGAGTCCAGAAGATATTGGAACAAGCATTACTACACACTAACAAGAGTAAGTTTGGGAGTTATTTGAAAACAAGTTAATAATAAATTAAATCTTCCTAAGGCTTTGTGGCATTTTCCTGGGAGCAGCATGAGACTTGTTGTTTTTTGGCTT
Organism: Serinus canaria; assembly: GCF_022539315.1. NCBI lineage: Eukaryota > Metazoa > Chordata > Aves > Passeriformes > Fringillidae > Serinus > Serinus canaria. The sequence continues at coordinate 57,479,659 of NC_066313.1, forward strand.
TAGGACCTCAATCTTAAATTAAAAAGAATTGAACTAAATCACAGGATTGCACACTGTTGTCTGTAGTCCTTGAGGGTTTCACCAAACATCAGAAGTCTCTGTGCTCTGATAGTATTTAGCACTACAATGTATATGTCTGTCCTGTCAAAATGTTCATGTGAACAAAAAAAACTAGGCATCCTCAGATTTCCTCCATTCTTAAGTTGGTAAAAGCAAGTTGATTAGTCTGTCAGGTTGTTGGTAGGTATGCAGTTTGTTCAGTTGTAGTTTGCTGATTTTAACAAAATCTAAATTGAGAGCAAGGTATAATGCTTTTAATGCCAGAGAGACAAATTTTAATTTTCAAATGGAAAACATTTAAAAGCAGCAATACATATAAAATTCTCATTCATAGGATAAGTTATTGCTCAACCAGATAGTGTCAAGCAGTGTAGGCAGATTTCAAAGGCTAAAACAAGTCACATAGGGTTTCCTGCCACTTTGGAAAGTAGAACGTATGAATCACTGAAGGCAAGGTGATACTCTTCAACCAAAGATAGATATTTGTTTCTGATTTGCCAGAACAGGAAAATGCTGGCAGGAGATTTTTAGTGGTTTTTTTTTTTTTTTTTTAGTGGCTATTTTTTGCTTTTTTTTTTTTTTTTTTTAATAAATTCTTACCAATCCAGTTTTTCATACAGCTAGAAAATTGCAAGACAAACTACTAAAGACCAAGTGTGGTTGCAGGTTTTGTGGGTGTGGCAGTCAATACTTTTCTTCATAACAGGAAAAGAAATATTTAATGCAGTTGGAACACAGACTTGAGTAAGATTTAAACAGAGGATAGTTAAAATTATTTCAGAGCAGTTTTGGAGGCATGCTACTGGAATTCATTGAGCACTCTGAATATTAGTTACTGCTATGAATAATAATATCAGCTTATTCTTGAAATCTTGAAGAGGCCTTTTTCATGCTGGAGATGATTTCCACATAAGGAAATACATTTTTCTGAAATTAGTGAAAAGAATTCACCCTAACTGCTGTTTCAAAGAGGCATTTTCTAGCACATTTTCTGCAGTGAAAGATACATAGGGGAGTTAGCTCTCTACTCTTGGACCAATAAAGAATACTTTTGTTTCTGCTCCCCATACTGTTGTGAATATGCATGTACAAACTTTTTTTTCACAGTAAATTTCAGGTGCACGTTGTGGCAGTATAGATTATATCCCTTGAATAGTTGATCACAAATTAGTACTCATTTAAAAACTCTACTGTGACATCTGAAATATTTGCTTTTAGTCCTAAGTGGCTGCACATTCCCTGCTTTGAAGAGGATGAAGTTACCTGTGCAGTCTGTTTTCCAGTATTTCAGTAGGAAAAAAAAAAAAACAAAACCATAAATTCATCAAGCTATAAATAACTTTTCACTGCAGAGTTTTCATGCATTTTTTTCTTTGCAACAAACATTGCATCACATGACTTACAAGTAAATTTGTTAATTTATACTATATATTTACTATCATTTTAAAAGCTTCTTTATTTGATCTTTTGCTCTAGTATATAAATTCATATCTTTAGTATATATAAAATGCTTATGATATAAATAATACAATTATCTAAAATTATAACACCTGATATCTCTAAATTATCACCTGATGTTTTTCTCTCTGATTTTTATCAATAATTTAAAAATTACTTATCTTTATTAGGTGGAGCCCATTATTAGTCATGAAGGTCCTAAATTTTTTCTTTCACTATCTGTCACTTGTTGGGGTTTTTTTCTTTCTCTCTCTATTAATAATCCTGATTTAAACTTTGAAGACAAAGCATTCACTTTTGCTACTCCATTAGTCTAATTTGTTAAATGATCTACAAATCTCTAGTTATGAATATCACATTTTGAATTTAGGTTTCTTTTAAATATGTAGCTATTCAGTCACCCATTTACTGATGCACAATTGCCTACATTATTGAGTTTGTTTCTGAAATCTCTATTTAAAAGAGGTTTTAGATATTTTATTTTGAATATACTTACTTTGTATGGCATGCTGTGATACCTTAATTGAATAGGCTAAATAATTTGAGCAGTAATACAATCTGTGAAACAAAAGTAGCATAGCAAAATATGAGTTAACTGATGGGCAGTTAACTCTATCAAAAAAATTTATACCTAGAAGCATAAAGAAAAAGATTACTAAAGGCAAATCAGATTATCTTTTTCTGTACGTAACATAATAGTTTGCATACATCTAGGAAGATATTCCCTAAAGTATCAAAGATACTGAAAGTACACAGAGAAACATCAAAGACATTAGAAGTAATTTTTATTGCCTTGTAGAAACTGCAGAAAAGAGTAATAGTCAGGTCTTCTAATAACACCTTCATCTTTCAAATAATAAATAACCCATTCTTCTCTTTTGAGAAGCACACTCAGGAGACATGCAAGCTTAAATAAAACATCCTTCCTGCTGACAGAAGTGCTTTTTTGGCATGAAAATCAACCTTAAAACAGAACATAATGCATTTTTTTTCTAATGCATTATGTAGATTCAAATATTAGAGATTGTTACTAAGTTATAAAGTAGAATTAAGAGAAGTGCTATCAATAATAAGAAAAAAAATGGATGGCTTGAACACAGATCCTTGGCTTAACACTTAAAAGAAAACGTAACAGCAAATGTAGCAAATATTGGTATCAATTATAGGAAATGTTTTCTTAAATGGTATCTAAATATCCTAAATATTTTCATATCAATCTGATAAACAAGGATTTTTTTTTCACTTAATCTCATATTTGCAGGATAAATGGTGCGTTATTTTGTTGAGTATTTATTGGGTGAACTGTCTTTTTGATCTTTTCCATGGTTTTAACTAAGCATGGGCAATGCGATTGACAATCTATTTGCTCTAAAAATCTGTTTATTCACCTAAAGTCTTTTCATTCACCTAAAATTAACCTTTTAAAGAAAAAAACAAATACAGTCCTTGCTCAAAATATTTGACCATTCAAAATGCAAATATAGGCATGAGAAATTGCTGATTACTAAACCAATTTGGCTAATTAGCTTGAACTTCAGAGCAGGGTGGGATTCCAGCCAGAGAATCTTGGGACTTAGTATGGCCTCACCTCTATGTGGTCTCACAGTATGGTTTTCCTGGCTGTGTTTTGAGGAAGAGTGTCATAAGCCTGGCCTTAGCAATGACAGTTCACCTGATACATATAAATTATGAAAATGTCAGTCCACAGATGTCATTGAAATACTTGTAAACAAGATAAATTCAGTTTTTAGGTATGGTTAGAATACAACCTTTACAACATGCAGGGTCTCATCCTCCTATACAGCTGATTAGGCTCTGAGGCAGTCGTCTTTTCAAAGATTATAATCTTATCATTTAGATAAACAAACCCCCATGGATAAACTTTTTTTTTTTGTTTTGTTTTACCTTATTCTAAATAACCTTTTTACTGACAATGACTAATATAGATACTGTTTTCAGCCAATAGTATGGATATTTGTTTGTAGGAGAGGAAATATTCATCCTAAGCTGTTCTGGACTGTCTTTTTCTGCCATTTACTCTTAGAGCTGGAGAACATTTCCTTTTAATTTACAAGTACATATCTAAGCTTAGATAATCAAATGTTATTCAATATTAAAAGAGAGGTGGAAAGCATTTGAATTTCTGGAAATTAATCTGTTCTCATGACTTCATAATAAGATAGGAAATGTGCTGAGAATAATTCAAGTGCGTTTTTGAAGTAACTGGAAGTTGTAAATTCAAACTATTATAGCAATTCAAACTATAGTGGCTCCCAAGGTTAAATCTCATTTTAGACTGAACTTGAAATTTTTAACACATCACCTATGTTAGTGCTGAGATTTTTAAGTGCTTCCTGTTGTCTTAAACTCATCTCTGGAAGTCAATGCAAACTTTAATTTTTTACATCATGAGAAAGTCAAGGACAATCTGAAACACTTGCCAACACCACTCTAAATGCTTTTTTAAACCTGTTTGCACCAAAAGTATTTTCTTGCTGAAAGAATAAAATCCTTAATGTGGTAACTAAACTGGCTGCATGACTTTTCTTTCTGGAGCCAGTACCCAGAAGCATGTTTGATCAACCTTCTTGAGATATAATTCATAATTTTGACAAACACATTCCATAATTTTGACAACACATTACTGCTGGTCCATGTTAGAATGGACCAGCAGTAAACTGAAAGGCTCAACATTAATTAATCTTAATTACCTGCCAGTAGAAATCATCCTTAGGATGCAAAAGTTCACATACAAACTAGCCATATTAATTTTCCTAGTCTGCAGAGAAAAATAGGAAATTTTTAAGCAAAAGCCTTTTAATCCTGAAACATTTGTTTGCACTAAGTCATATGAGTAATTGCCCTAAATTTACTTATTTCTCTCTGCCTATCTGACAGGAAGATTTGGGTTGTGTACAAAGTATATGTCTACAGGGTAGATATGTAAACCTTGAAACCTACCAATTTCATAGTAGAGATATTTTTCACTATACTAAAATGGACTAATGTTTCTGAAAACTCAAAAATAATGCATACTTCATTCTTTCTTGCAAGTATTGCTTTTCAGTTGCTTAAAATTACTTTCAACACATCCATATCTGCTTGGCTCACTTGGCTATGTCTGTGCTAATTGACACCACACAATGGGGACTTGTTCAGAGTGGAAAGGTATTTTTTAGAATAGTTTGAACTTAGATAAGACCAAAGGTGAAACCGAGATGTTTGAATCATCAAAACAGTGTAATTCTTTGAGCAGAGGCAAACAAAAAATGGACTATGCTGAGCTTGCTAGTCCAGAGCCCTGAGCACTTAGTGTGATCATCATCATGAGACATCAGAACACATGAGACGTGGCTATTTGTGTGGGCAGGAACAGCCCTGCTCCCAAGTCTCATAAACATCTAGGCAGCACAAAAGAAAATAATCATGCCTGAATCATCAGAGGTTTTGTCTCAGATCATAATGCCTAAGCTCCATCATCCTTCCCTCTCCTTTGACTGGTGTGGCTGGCTACATTAGCTAGGAATGCAGAAATGTTTGGCTTTGGATACAGCAGCTGTCGTGACCTGGCTGGGGCTACCCTACCTGTGGGTGCAGAGAGACTCAGCCCTGGGTAAACAGGGTCCTATGATACACACCAGCATAGAGGAGTTTACCTTAGAAACTTTTCCACTTTTATTTTAGAGTGCAGCATGACAAGTCCTAAGGGAGAAAAACTCCACCTTGGCAAAAATTAAGTCATTTTTATATCACAGAGACATAAAAAGGCATTGAACAGCCTGCTTTAGCAGCCAGTTCCTAATGCTATTTTCTATTTTTCATCTGGGATAGCCAAAAGATAACAATATTTTCTCTTCTTGCAGACCAATATTTATGTTTCCAGGCTGTTTTTCTTCTTTTGCAGAAAATTTGCAGTTACTGGTAGCTATAGACTCTTACTTTATCAGGATGTTTTTCCCTTTTATTTGACTATCTTTCCCCATTTCACAGGATAAATTACGCTTGTAATTCCATTTTTTCACAATTACCCATGTTATCCCTGGATGTCTCTGGTTTCTAGATACCTAGCTGTATTTCAAAGATGCCAGCTGCAATTTTCAAGGATAGTTCTGGTTCACATGCCTAGTTCCCAGGCTGGTAGGCATTTTCTCTATATTTCAGCAGATATTTTCTTCTGTTCAATGACTATTTCCTTCCATTCAGGTCACCTTTCTGACTGCTCACATCTATAGCTTAAAATACTTGGTCAGGTTACACTGAAACAAAGTTTTCACTTCTTTTTTCTTACCATCTGCACGGAAGTACTGTGGACTTGTACACAGATGACAAATAAATCTGTAGGAGAATATGAGACTTTACATAATTTCTGTTCAAAATAGGAGTCTGACTTGGAAAGCCTTAAGCTTTTCTTTCTGCTTAGCAAAGGTGTAAAAGTGTGTTGGCATGGGAAGGAAGGAATGGTCCATAGATGTGCATCACTTTAATTTGAGTAGTTCTGAGAAAGATTCATGCCCCAGAAAGACACAATGGAGTTCTGACCAAGAACCTTTATCAGGGAGCAAATGTTTGCTTGGCTCATCACAAATTATGTTCCTTTCCTATTGTGCTTATCTCAGCTCAGGCTGCACCCATACTCCACTCTTCTTCTGCCTACAGGTAGAGATAAGGAGGAAAGGAAGAATTGTTACTTCCTCTGGGCCCCTGCACTCTGAAGGAAAAACTGCTCTGTTATGTGTAGAATCCTCAGTCCTCAATTTCAAATAATAAAGTAAATATATTTGAACAACCAGAAAGATCAAAGAGCCTTAACAGGTTCTCAGCCTGTGGGCAGAGACAGGCACCTGGCACAGCCTTGTCCCGAGGGGACAGTCAGAGGGCAGGATGGAGGCACTGACTGTCTATCGTGTGAGATAGGATACCGAGACTGGAAACTGACAATGAAGGAATTGCAGGGCCATACTAGGACAAGCAAGGAGGGGTGTTTACTGCCTGCCTTATCATTCTCTTCATCTCCAGCCATCCTCTTCTTTCTTTTCAGCACCTACAGCTGATCCAGAGTCAAGCAGATCTGGAGCCAGAAGGAGCTGTAGCATTTGCAGAGTGGAGCAGCAGGCGGTGACCTCAGAGTGGCCTCCTTGTCCTCTTTCAGGGAATTTCACCCAGCAGAGCTGCATTCCCTGCACAGAACCACAGGAAGGGATAACTCCAGGCTGTAGTGGCAGCCACCAGCCATGGGCACTACCCCAGGGCACACACTCTCTGTTATTGTACCTCTGGTATTCACCTGTCATAGGGGTGGACATGTGCACCTCCATTGCAAAAGCAGAATCACTGGCACACAACTATTGCTTATCCTAAAGGCACACACTACTGCTTCAAAAGGAATAGACAGATACAGGAAGAAGGTGCTAAAAGTCAACAACTTCTTTTAGTGAAGCAAAAGACCCAACAGTAAAAACAAATTCTGATTTTCCAACATATGAACCAGGAGCAGTCATATGCAAAAATAGTTCTCCTAAGCTGGGGAGAGCTTAGGAATCTCATGGTTCTGGGCAGTTTTTGGGCAGAGTTAGCAGAGCTGTTTCACCAAGGTGTAACCAGACATAACCTGCCCAGTCCCATCCTCAAGGCTGCTGCTATTCTCTGCTCCACCAATGGACAGTGCCTGTGTGTTACAGAGTCACTTGAAAATCTTCACTGGGCAGGGAAGAGAGAGGAAAAGTGACTTGGGGCTCATAGTGCTGTTTTCTGCCCCTTCCCTATCTACGGACCATCCAAAATAGTGGAGGGAGGGAGAAGCTATCCACCATCAAGCTTCTTGGGAAAGAGGAAGGATGTCACAGTGCTGTGAGTGTTCCAGCTTCCTCCATTCTGCCACCAGATGATTCCTCAGCTCAGCATCAGGTGTGTGGGTTCTTGCTTAGCACTTTTTTCCCCCTTTTTTCCATCTGCTGTGGACCTTTCTTTCCTCTTGAAAATTAGAGGCAGAAGCAATGGCCACAAGATAGATTTTAACAATCAGAGGTCAATGACATAAATCCTCCACGATAACACCAATATATTACATTCCCTAATATACTTCCAAGGACTTGATCCTGAAATTATTAGCACTCTGCATCAGTTTGTTCATATATCCAGTAACTAGTGCCCTGTACACATGTAAAAATTGGACTGGCTTTTTTTCCCTGATTTGAAAGGTGTGCTGGGGCAAAAAATATGGATGCATATTGATTTTTTCAGAGGTCACAAAGAAATCTATTAGGTTGCTTCAGTATTCTTTTCCTCCAAAATAACCTTCCACTTTTTTTTTACAGCAAGGCTGCAACTTTTGTTGTTGAACTGTGTCTGTACTACCAAGCTCATTGCAATTACAAGTTCTTGAAAAATAAATGACAGCTGTATTAGAAGATCAGCAAATTGCTCTTCTAACAGTTTCTGTGTAATTTCTATTGATGTACCAAATTTCGACAGAAAAATCTCACAAATCATCCTGGTTAGAGAAGCAAGATGCTGATGTCAGTTTATTTACAGAACAAGAGTGTGAGGGGCACTAACTTCCTTTTGACTTTAGAATATCATGATCAAAGTACAGATCTTTCTTTTTTTGGAAGCCTTGAAAGAATATTATTCACACCCTAATATTGATCCTGTAGGTCTAGGCCTGTTTATTTAAAGAAACACTTCATTTTTAAATAAACATGAACCTAATAACTTATTTGCCATTCTCTTTTCCCTTCTTCAGGTTCTCTGAAGAAAAAAAGAACTAAACCACTTTTTTTTTCAGTACATGTTTTAGTTTAGATTGAATGACAATGTTATTTCAAACCCGTGAGAACTGATAGTTCATTGGTTGTTTTATTTCATGGAAAAATAAAGCTATTTTTTGTTATGAGAAGGGTCTAGACTTAGCTACTCTGTAAATATTTCTTCTCAGTTACAAGCAGTCATCAGGATTGTTCTCACTGTCCTATTTTAGTATTTTAAAGACAAAGAGATTGGCAGTAATGTCTGCCCTTGCCTAGCAGTATTTATTTATCCAAACTGAGGAACTGAGCAAAGTACAAAAAACTCTCTTGCAGCTCATACTTATTGTTTTCTTATTTCAGAAGTCACAATATGCTGTGAAACAGTCAAAGCTTTAGAGTGAATGGGTTTCTGCCAATGATTTGGTATAAATCTGAAGATGCCACTACAGATATAACAAACGATTTGTGGTAAGATTCATAGACTGGGTTGAGCAACTGAAAACTGAATGGAGGATTGACCTCTAATACTGTTGAATATTGATATGTTTTATTTGGCTCTAGCTAAACCAAACAAAACTAAAACCAAAATGAAAAAAAACTCTTAATAACACAAACCCAGCTGAAGAAATTAAACAAAAAAAAAAAAAAAAAAAAAAACAACAAACAAAACCCCCTAAACAATAAAACAAACAAAAAAAAAAACAAGAAAAAACAAAACAATATCATAAATAAAGGCAACCAAAGAAGGAGAGGAAGAGAGGGATAAGTAGCTTCATTTAGGAAAGACTCAAAGCAGAAGTACTGGTGGCAACAATGACAGATTTGTGAGATTATGGAAGAAGTAGTATGATGTGAGTTTCTACAAAAACATCTCCCTTTGAGCACTACATTTATATGCATGAGCACTATTTTATTTTCAGAAGCAGACAGGTGTCTAATAGAACATTTTAATAATTTCTAAGAATATGAATCCTGCAACTGATTGAAAGTAAAACTTTTTACATAGCTAGCACTGTAACATGCCAGTAAAATCAATAGAAAATGTGAATTTTAAAAATGCAGGAATGACTATGAACGTATTTGAACAAGATCACAATACTAAGCAAACTAGGGAAAATAAATCTGTTGCAAATATGCAAATGAAGAAAATTGTTAACAGTTCAACCATCCTCTCCACATGCTTTACTTTTCATACATGTACTTTTCAAACACGCATAACATACAACTGTGGACTAGTAATTGTTCATTTGCAAAACTGTCACTTCGATAGGTCTTTAATGCTGATATCTCATGCAAACCTATCCATGAAGAATGCTTCAGTAGTGCTCTTATAATTTTTATCCAAAAAAATAATACCTTTAGCATGACTCATCAAAATGATAGACATCTAGTTTTCCACATTATCTTTACTGTTGTAAGGAAACCAAATAGATCTGATAATCTATTGTTTTCTATCAGCAGAATCTTACATGAATGGGATGATTGTAAGATCACTGAGAGAAAGCTTGATGAAATGCAGTGCCAGAAACTTCCCATTTTCCTTCTTGTCCAGCCAAAGTACCTTCAGCCACTCTTCATAGGACTTCTCTAGACCTTTGACCAGGTTCTTCATTCTTCTGTGAACAACTGTGTATGTTTGACAAGTTAAAAACAAAAGTGCTTTACATATAAGTTTGCGTCAGATCAGTGCCTCATTTTGCATTACTACTCCTCGTGAAATAAAAGGCCTGTGATTTTCATAAAAATATTTTTAAATTATTTATGTGTTTTAAAACCATGAAAATTTAAACAAAACAAAACAAAACGCTAACAAAAAAAACCCGAAGAAAACAAAAAGTGGCAAAATCTTAAATTATAAAGACACAGAGAATCACAAAATGGCTGTGATTCTAGTACAGGTATCAGTTTTTTCATTAATTTCCTTCAGTAAGCAAACTCCTAGATCACATAGTTTGATAAAGCTAGGATTCAGTTTGGTTCTGCATTAAAAAAAAAAGTTTCTCTCCACAGCACTTTGTGATTCACCAATAAATCATTTTAATCTATTTGTCCTTGACATACTTACACAGAATTTGGCACAATGTATGTACATCATTAACAAAGGTTATGAAAACAGAGACTTTTCTGTTTTACAGTGTGTTAGAAATAGCCCTAAATAAAAGTGGCTGGAATGAGAAGGGCAAGCTTTACTCCCTTTATATATCCATATATGCCTTATTATTCTTGGTTTTCTCTATGCATCAAAGCAGCCTGTTAATAATTGGTTTTCTTTTCCTCTCACACAATGCAAGGTTGTAGGTTAAGTTATTGGACTTGCCACAAAAATATTGGATTGATGTCCCTTGAAATCAAATGCCTTCTTCTCACATCATAACCAAGCACAAAACAGAAAAATGAAAAAATATATTTCAATCTATTTTTTCTTTGTAATGTTTCTTATTCATTTATATTTCCAAGATATCTCTTGTCACTTTAAAGAGTTTGGCTAATACAAAACTAGGTGCTTCATCAGTTACCACTTAGTTGTGATTCTGTATTGCCTGGAAAAAATTATCATGTTCATACAATCCTAGAATCAAAGACTGGTTTGATTTTGAAAAGACTTATAGATCATCAAGTTCAACTCTCCCTTCATGGGCAGGGACACCTTCCAAATCACCAAGTCATTCATAGGCCCACCAAACCTTGACTTGAACACTTCCAAGGATGAGGCATCCACAGCTTCTCTGGGCAACCTTTTCCTGGGCCTCACCACCCTCACAGTAAATATTTTTTTCCTAATATCTGATCTAAACCTACTGTCTTTCAGTTTAAAGCCATTCCCCCATGTTCTAACCCTACATGTTTCTGTAAAATATCTCTCTCCAGTCTCAGACTGCTCTCCCTAATCAGGGAAGAAAGACATATTCTTTTCATATTTCCTGAGAGAGTAACTATTGCATGTGATGTAATATTTCTACTATTGCTCGTGATGCAACGTTTGCTCCAAAATACGTTTTCAAGTTCAAAGACCGTCACGTGAATGCAATGGATTGGAAGGACTATACATCTATCAAGTATCAACATTACTGCACTATTTTCCCATACAGAAATCTCTGTGTATGCATATTTATACAAATAAACACACACACATACAAACAAGAAACAGATTCAAGCATAGTATGCATATTTATTAAAAATGTTCTGTATGACTGGGGACAAAAAGAATGGAAACCACATAGAATAGGGTAGCTTCAATTATCAGTTCACAAAATGTGAAAAGTGCAGCTCTATCACCTAGTTGAGCAGGGTCTTAAAGATCCCAAGTGTCAGGTTTATCCACTGGATGGTTTCTAAGGTTTAGATTGTATTTGGCATTTTAGCAATCAGAAATTGATCCCTAACACTCTTTCCATCATGTTTTGGACCGGAAGACTCAAACTGCTGCAAGTAATAGAGATGTATCGGCAGACCTACTTGGTAAAGTCTGTCTAGCCTCTTTCTTCCCTGTACCTGGCCCAGCTAAGGCTATTACTGCCTCTTGATTCCCTTCATAAGCAGTACATTTCATCAAAATCATCCCCACGCATGAAATTGGTACAACACACGAGGAACATTTATTGTGCAGTCTATTATTGTCCCAGCTCAGTGAACCATCAAGAATGAAGTGAATCACTGAAGCAAAGCGAGTTGAACTACAAAGTCTGAAATTATTAAAAAAGTATGTTTAGGCTGAGGGATTTTTATCTAATTTTTCTAAAAATCCTCTCTTTTGTGATAATTTTTCTGCATTTTCCTCACTTTATCATCATATTTCGGCTTCTGAAGTGCTCATATATTTAGGACTTTTTCCAAATCGTATTACAGAGTGTCTGCTCTGTTTTGATGCATTCAGTTTTGTCTTGATGATCAAGAAGAGGTGGGATGGGTCAGGACATTTTTGTGTTCACTTGAGGGTGTTGGCTACCATGGCAGTGTGGCTGGAGGCTCCAGGAGGAAGAGGCAACTCCCCAGGTTTGCCAAGTGTAGGCACTGGCAGTGAGGGCTGTCCTGCTCAAGGCAGGGTCAGGGCATCTGGAGTAAGAGAAGTCCCAGCTCTGGGAATTGTGCACCTTCGTGGGGATGGGGACAGACCAAAGCCAGGCTGGCACAGGGGCTTGATGATGGGGGATCAGGCTAATGGCAGAACAAAGCAATGGCTGGGAGATGGCAGGGGTGGGAATTCAGGTGGACACTGTGCACAGAAGCTTCAGCTTGGAAACAACTCTCACAGCTGGAGAGGAAGCTCCTCTGAGGCTCCCTAGCAGAGATATTTGGGAAAGTTAGTGAAACACCTTCCATTGCTCTCTTTTGAGGCAGTAACACACTCTCTAGCTTGGTACTGAACCCAAATATCTGTACCCTGGGGAGGAGGGGACTCAGGGGCTGGACACTGACCCACATTCCTAGCAAAATTAAACCATCTTGGTTTTGTACATAGGCTGACCACAGAGCAGCTGAAATCAGAAATTTCACATGATCAAATGAGTTTAAGATGGCTGCAGCCTCTAATGGCTGCATTAAAAGAAGAAAACCTTCCAAAGCAGTAAAAGCTTAAATTATATATGAACTCCAAAGCATCAAATATGTAAATATATAAAACTCTATTTAGCACTCACCATGAGCTGATTTAGTACAATTTACCATAAAGCTGATAAACAAGGTCAAAAGTAATTTACAAAGGACTTGAGCAAGAACTGCAGAACATGTATATGGCTGGAAAGGTGAAGCAAACTGCCTGAGGTATTAGATGTAGCTGACAGATCAGAAAAAGATGCCGTGTGAAATGAGATAAACAAATAATCTCTGTCATGGTGAAAGAAGTGCTTAGAGATGGCAGCAGGTGTGTTTGCTATACTTTGAACAAGGATGAGAAAGGCAGAAGGATTTTTCTAAGCAGACACCCACGCCCACTTTCTCACTTTCAGTGCTCAAAACAATATGTGGCTGCCAGGAATTTCTTATGTATTTTAAACAGGGAAAAGGTACTTTAACTCTGCCTCAGAGTTTTTTGCTAGTAATATAAGTCCCAAAGGGTGTAAGTGCAAAAGAGTGGTACAGAAACAGTAAGTGTCACAAAGAGAAGCATGCTGGAAAAAAATCTGAATTTAGGGTCAACCTGAATTTTTGTCCAAGACAGGACAGAAACTATCATATATGTAATCTGGGGATGCCACAGATGAACTCAAAATCTGAAGATGAACAGAGGGCAAAAAGGCCATGAAGAACATTGTAAAAAAACCCTCCATCAGTAACATCAGGAAAGAAAAAGGGAAAAATCATCCTCTGTGTGACAATCTGAATCAAAAGCAATCAGGAAATGCAAGCACTTGCCAATCAGTAAAGTGCAGTTGAACAGTGAAAGAGAACTTCTGTCAGGTAAATGCTTCAGCCTCATCTACAAGGACTTGCTAACCTCACATCAAGCTCTTCCACCCTTCCTCAATGCTGAGCATTATTCTCCACTACAAATAAAGCATGACTCCTTGTGGGTCAGAATGGCAGAATGGGAATCTGAATGATTTGTGACGCTGAAACAAAGAGCACTTTATCCTAGTCACTGGAGGAAATACTGTTCAAGTAATCATGGTTCGTTACAAGAAAAATCAGGTGAGATCACATTGATCAGATTTAAATGTAAGCTTTTCAAAGTTAGATGCCTATTGTTAGTGACTTACTGCAGGTGTCTTCACAGATGATATAGAAAAGCAGGCATCTCCAGAGGGTGATTCTTTCACCTGCTTTAGACACTGATGTTAGAGGGGATTTATCACTCTCTGATAATGCCAATTCTTCTCCATTGACTCTAGAAAGAAACTGTGTGATGACTGTAGACTAAAATTAATGACTTTAGATGCTCTAAATTTAGAGACATGAATGCTGCATTAGATTAACAAATTAAAAAGATAGGAATTTTGTCCTGTCCTTCTGCACATAAAGTGAGTTAAGTCTTTTCTTTTTCCCTGTGACTTTTCAAAGCTTTATTCCTACATTTTTTTTGGGAAGGGGGATGGCAGCAGGAATGATGGGAATTCCATTACTCCCATTAATTTAAGATTCTTTACATGTGACAGCAGCATTGTTACTAACAATATTGCTCATTCAGGAATCATCTTTTGTTTGGCTTGCATAATTTAATGGTGGTACAAGAAGATTGTTTAGATGTTTAAATGCATATATTTCTATATTTGTCTGCAAGTTATCTGTAGCAATGTTTCTAATTGGATTATCAATTTAGGGTAAATGTGACAATGGTTTCCTCTTTTATTTATGCAGCTAACTAAATAAATTAAAAAGGCAGAATTCAATTTTGTGTTGCAAGATGGATTGGCCCTGACTCATATATACAGTTTTAGTAAAGAACCTTATCAAGAGCATATCTGTGCAACAGGGAGATCTAGGGGGAGCAATGCAAACCAGAGCCTTGGGAGAGCCAGCATTTAACTAAGCAGTGATCCAATACTAGAACTTATTCCCAGAAGCTTCTTTTAATTACAACTACAGACCTGAAGTTCCTACTGGTTTCATGAAATGAAGCATCTGTTGGAAGAGAGATCTAAATAAGTGCTCTTTGTGGTAGAAAACTCCTATTCCAAGCTTTAAAAGCAGGATAGTAGTAGGATATAAGCCTTCAAATGTTCTGTCTCTCATAGTAATGCTTGGTTTATTTGATGACTGATCATGTTTTCTGCACACATCTTAGGCTTATTTGGTTTATTAGCCTTTGTCACATTCAGTGAAAGACTAATAAAAAATAAATATGCTTTGCTGGTAATGTGGTATAACTTTATTTGCATTTCAGGTTTTTGTTCATATTGCAGTGTATTTTATCTGAATAATTCCTAAGATTTCAAATGGGGACAAACTGTTTTAGAGTACCATAATTTTCATCTAAAGATGGTAAAATACTTTTCACGAGGTAAAATCATCAGTTTGGCAAAACTTTCCACACTGAGAGCTTATGTGACCTGTCCAGAGTTATTAATACCATCAGCAATGTCAATGGCTTCTCAGTGAAAGTGAATCCACTCAGAGAAACACACTGGAGTCCAGATGATCTGTTCAGTGAGAGCCTCCTCTACATTAGAAATGCCATGAGTGGCCTGCTATGAATGTGTCTAAGAATACAACTCCAAATGTGTATGAATGCTGTACAGGAATAAATATTATGCATGCATAACATTAATTGCCTTCTTGGAAGTAATTTCAGATAGACATACACTGAAACCGTGGCATGGATTGGAGTCTTCTTTTGTGAGTTTAATTCAAACCCTTAGTGTGTGTTGCATACAGGGTTTTTTTGGTTTGTGGGGGTTTTTTGAGTTTTTGTTTTTGGTTTTTTTTTGGTTGGTTACTTGGTAGGGGTTTTTTTTTAGCTTAATGTGCTAGTTTCTGCTAAAGCTTCTTGCAAAACAAAGAATCAAACCAGAAATGCCTAGGGAGAGGAACAACAGCCAGAAGGTGAGACAAAGACAGAGCATGAGAAGTAATCTCTGTTGGCAGGTCCAGCCAGCCACAACAGAGTGATAGTGTGGGAATTTGTTGAGAGAGATTTTCAGGACACCACTGTCCACACACAAACCAGGGTACACATTATGCAGTTCATAGCACAGCCTTCTGCATTACTGCTACCCTCAAATGCCTGTGCATGGCAGAAAGAGTTTGCCCTCATATCATTTTTTCTTTTGTCTAAGGTGTACCCAGCCATTTTTATACATTTAAAATTTGCTGAAAGGACTGCACTTTTAAAAATTTTCAAAACATTAAATAAAACTTACAATATAATTAGTGACATAAGTTATCACCATTTGTCAGACATGAACTTCCAAGAATGAGAGGGTAGACAATTTTTACAGAAATATTTTCATTTCTCTTACATTTGACTGTATAAAAAGCAAAGCAAAATGAGTGAGGAGTAACAGATAGCTGATTTAGAGAAGTGAATGTTGTGCATGTATTGTTGCTCAGCATTCCAGAAAGCTGCTTCTGCACCAAATTGAACTTGGATCTACTTCAATTTGCAGAGGTGTATGTGCTTATTCTGTGAACTTTGGCCCACCTCTTAAAGGCAGTTTGGGGGCCTAAATTCATTGAAAGAAATGGAAGTTGGTGCACAAATACCTTTGAGAACCTATCGTTGTCTAATTATACCCTATGAAAACTCTGAAGTTATAACCATCCAAGAGAATTGAACAATGCCAGGCAGCATTCCCAGGTACTGAAAGAGTTTATACTGTTAAATTTTTAGGATAGTTGCCAGCATGATTTTATCTTGTGCCAAAGGATTCTTGGCTGAGGCTCATTGTTTTGTATGGAAGAGGAATAATTCCCAGTATTTAGCTGGGATATATGCACCTTGTTCTGTTGTGTAAGAGTTCATTAGTGGGGACTTAGGATCTTTCAAGTCAATTGTCTGTAGTGCCAGAAAGTAGTCCTGCACATGTTTCATAGACACAGCATGAATGACTTGGGAGAAGTTAAAAAGTAGAGCTGAAGGTTTAGGGTTGCCTTTGAAAGAGAAGAATTTCTTAAGGAATAGAAAATTCTCAGCCTTACTCAACAGGAAACCAAGAAAGACAGGAAAGCAAAAAGACGGACTGGAAACAATAATGTGCACCCCATAATAAATATTTTGTAGCAAAATACAAATCCACTCAAATTCATTGTTAGCTTACAGATACTTGGGTCATAACAATGAAAGAGTGCATGCCTTTCAGGAGGGCACTGAAATATGACAATATATTTTGACAATTTTATATATATTTATATTTAACAGGCTTAGGGGTAATACCACACAGTACTGTGAATCACAAAATCTTATCAGACAAAAATTAGTTGCACTTCGGAATCTGGTCACTTATTAGACTATTCTGTGCGTAAATATTGTGATACACTTTGGAAATAAATATCAAATCATGCTCCAGGAAAGAGCTTGAAAGACAGATCTCTTCCAGAGAAATTCTAGGATCCTCTAAATGCTGCTTTAAGAAAATACTTTTACTGCTATGATTGCAAGAGTTCCAAGTATTCTTCAATTTTTCAAAATATCTGTGTGCTTCATTATTAACTTCTTAAAAACATGCTGCTTACAAGACTGTTTTAATATGTTTTTAACTGAAAAACAATCTTTTAAAATTCAAATATTACTTACAAATAGTTCAAGATTTGCTTACTTCTACAGTAGTATTCTTTCCGTGATTACAGTAATGATACCCCAAGACCAACACATATTTTGAAAGCTTATTAAATCTCTTTGGTAAGTGTTTAAATATGAGAATATTAATATCTTTTTCTTTCAAAGATATTCACAGAACATATATTTTTCTTCAAAAGGATTGTTTTTGTTATGGTTAAAAAGGAAAGGTCTCTCCCTAACCATTCAGAATGTTTTAAGGCCCTTCTGAAGGAGTGCCTGAAACAGTACAACAGGTCAAAGATTTCCATGATTTAGCCCTGTGTCTTGTTCAGGTAAAGACTATTGCATGATAAATATACAGCTAAAATTAGGTTGCACTGTAAACTGAACTGATGACACTTCTGTATCCTGTTCTGCACCCTGTGACTTCTGTTCTTAATTGGCTCCACTCACTTTATCTTTTGAATTTATACAAAACATCTTTATGAGGAAGGAGTTTATCCCTTTGTGGTAACTGGCTTTACAAACTGTTTTCTCTGTTTGTTGTTGTAGGAATTTATTAGCTGTTCCACCACTTATGTGGTGTTGTCTGCTTGACAAATTTTCCATTGTTTTCTATCTTTTGTCAAGGATGTGAAACAATGAAGGATACCAATACTAAAAAGAAAATAGACACTTTTATGTCCAATTGCTATTCTCCAGATCCCAGGAAAAGTAATTTAACTTTCTGTGTTTAATGTGGCGATGACCCAGGAGCTTGGTGAGCCTGGCAGCCTTGGCAGGCATTCTTGACAGCTTGTCAGGCCTGAGGCTACTGCATGTTGTCTTTCCTCTCAATAATTAATAATTAATTAGAGTCCATGTTTTTTTAATGATGGACTGATTTAAATGTACTGGTTTTCAGGGTGTTGTATTTTTTTAAAACGTTCATTTTTTGAAAGCAAGAGAGACAAGTAAGAGGAATGATGTATATGCCTTCAAACAAGTCAAACAATCACTAGAGGACTAAAGACCTACTATGCACATACATTTATCTGTGTATATAAGGATGCATTTGCACACAAAGCATCTAGTCTCTACTGGCCAAACACAAGTGAATAAATACTTTTTTGCAAGCCCAGAAAAATCAAACACTGCCTGAAGCACCTCATTTATGGATTTACCATGCATACAAAGCACAAATCCCAAAGCTGTATTTTTTTTTGTCTTAATCAGTTGATATGTTCTGCAGAAATGTAGGAAAATTATGGCCCTTATTTTCAAAGGCACTACAAGGAGCCACAGAATAAAAAGGGAGAAGAAAAGGAAGCCATTGTTAACTGATGTGAATCCAATTCTCTCCTATTATATTTCACTTCCATGTATATTAGATATTACATAATAAACCTTACATAACATATATTGCATGCTATGCCATGTATACTGTATATTGTATATGTTGTATACTCTATATTATCTCTATTTCTACTCTGTAAAATTCCCCTCATTTTACCTTTTGTTCTCTTGCAGAGGCCCAAGTTAGGTGAAGACTCCTGATGGTGCTGAGCTAGAGGAAGAAGTCCACAACTGCCTATTGAAGTGCAATCTCCAACCTTAAACTGTTCCATGTTTCACACCCAGTGCCTAAAAAGCATCTTTCAGAACAAAAGATGAGTCCAAATATCCTCAACAGGGTTGGAGTCCCTTCTTTTGTAGATATTAGATGCTTTGTTAACAAAACCTGTCTCTCTATAACCAGGACTTGGAAACTGATCCTATGTAAGTGTATCTGCATGAGACACAATGCCAGCTTCATTTCCAGGAACAGCTCATCCACAGATAAGCAGAGGTTGTTCTGGGGTGTTGCTGTTCTCTTGTATGTAGGTGATAAAATACCGACAGAGAAGAAGTGATTTCACACTATGCATGACAGCTCTGTACCCAGCTGCAGTCCTTGTTATACTAAGCCTCCCTGAGTGAAATTCTATTTAGTCCAGTAAATGTAATTGTCTTTCTACTATTCTCAGGAAAATAAAACAAAAAAATCCCATCAGCATTCATCCATACATTTGTTAACTTTTAAACACCTGTAATTTATTGTAGCTATTTAATATTTTTGAAAGCTTTGTTTTACTGACACTATAATTATCACTATATATACACATCATCTTCCAAGCCTTCAGACTTGACATTAGTGTCAGCAATATCCACCAGGGTGGATAAGAAAGGATGGCCCAAAAGCAAACTGAGACATTTCCTCATACTTACAGTCTGTAACTTGAGAATACCAGTATTAAAGAGAAGGGAATATTCTAAAAAAAAAAAAAGTTCAACATGGGAGTAGAAGCATTGTCTTTTAGGTTTTTGTTTGATTCTCCTCTCACAATTGCTAGGTGGTAAACATTATGAGGTTATGAAAGCTGTGATCTCTTAGCTCTTTGGAGAGGCATCCTACAAGAAGGAAAGTGCTTCAACACAATAGCATTATCTATATTTTCTGATAAACTGAATTAAGTTGGGGAATCTGAATTTCATTTAGGGACACTTAGTTGATGGATTGAGATTTCTGTAGCAAATAAATTACTGATAGGACCAGCCTAACTTGTTTGCCATTTCATGTGGAAATAAATCTCAGGATCTATCTGAGCTGCAGTGTTGTTTGTCGCATAAGAATTTAAAGTGTCAGTTTCCAGTGCCTTCCTACAATCACTATTTAGTGAAATGATGGTACAACAGAAAGGATCAGAGATACCATTTTCTGACAGAAAGATGGGAATAGGTCTTGACAGTTTGACTGCCTTATTTCTGTCCAAAGGCAGTAGCAACCCTGCCAATGTTGTTCTGGACAGTTGCTTTTATCAAACTGTTCACAAAACTTCCAGTGATGTGGATCAGACACTGACTCTGGATGATCTATTTGACTGCTTCACTATTCTTACTGCTAGGAGAGATTTTTCTTTGAGTATGCAACCTAAATCTGCCTTTCATATAATTCCTTAAGTTGATGTCATAGTGGTGTGAAGAATAGATCAAAACATCTCAGACTAAATGCTTTCCTACATCCTTAGCCAACATTATCTAGATCTTCTTGAAAAAATGGTGGGATATTATTTTTAAAATCTGTGACTGCATTTGTACATATGCTGGAAACTGTAATACCTGGATTGTGTAACTGCTGACATGATGACCTTTTATAGATCCTATGTATTAAACTGTATATATATATCCATTCCAATGCAAAATAATAATAAAATACACACCGTTTTTATAGCCCAAGGGGTAAGTAGTATCTGGCAGATTAATTAATTGAATAGTAATCCAGGAGGAAATGTATTCCAGTGGAGGCAGTGAAACACTCCCTTTCCAATTGATCATATTTAGTTAAGAGGATTGGCAGTAGTTTTTAATTCACTCAGGTGCTGCTTTGGGCAGGGTCTGTGTTACTTAATCTAATAGCTCTTTTTCAGCTTTGATGTTGATAAAGGCCCCTGAAACTCATCTTCCTTAATTGTATTATAATAGAAAGAGTGCCCTAGGGACAATAACAAGGAACAAACCCCAAAAGACTGAATTCATTTGCTACAATTGGAATGTGTTAGGCTGTGTGATAAAAGCTCATCTGTACACCCACTGAGAGAGACAATAGCAGGTGGAGACTTAAAAAATACCTTTCCAGGTTACTCCCAGGTCCATTGCAGGAGCCATCAGCCTCTCAGAAAACCCCCACATTTCTACACAGGATCACAGGGGTTCAATGGCAGATGTGGAAAATCCAAACTAAAGACTCAGAGAAACAGATAGTATATCTGGGCTTTTCTTAGGGCTACCTCATGAGTCTTAAACCCAGTGTCCAGAGAGTAAATCTATCAAGATCATGTGAATAGTGCATCTTTTAGACTGAGAAGAATTACTGCTAAGAAATAGGAGATGCATTCTGGGATACAGGGAAAGAGCACTTTGGGATGGCATAGAACCTCTTATGGGTTGTTTAGAGGAGAAGACAGAGGAAGGTGGATATAGGTAATCTGAGGGGCAATGAGCATTGGAAAATAGAGGGATGAGGGGACAGAAATGTTTTATCTATGCAAATAGTTTGCAAGTCAGTAAACTTTCTACAAGGGATCAGTGCAGCCTGACCTATTTTCTTAACAAACTCAGTTTCTAAATAATTTCCTGAATGAGGGACTCTATTTGACATGCATGTGTGGATGAGCTCTCAGGGCCAGCAGCTGGAGCAGGACCTCAGGTCACATGGTCCTGTGAATGCAGTAATTGAAGCAAGTAAAGTATCTGTCTAGTTAGCTTGGGCCAGTAGTCCTAGTACTGTCCCTACTTAACATTTAACACTTTTAATGCCTCTTCAACCATGGAAATCTACTTTTGTTTTTAAATATAGACCTGGTCATATACAAGTTAAGGTGGGAATAAACTTCTCATACAGGACACTGGCCCTAAATGTGCTCAGACTAATAATGTGTAGAAAAGCAAGGATGGACAATGTCTGGTTCCTCATTTGGCTTTTCCACCTCTCCTCTTCTAAATATATGACTCCTGAATTCAGTAGAAAGGGGATGGAAAGAAAAGAGTTCTGCTCCTTCATTCTGAAGCCTGAGGGGTTCCCATACTTTTGGCCTTGCTAAAACAAAACTCCCCTGGTTGACATAGCATGTCTGTAATTAATGAACAAAAGAGATAAAACAAAAGTCTCATTAGAAAGGTGAAAGTGCTTGTCTTTAAAACAAAACAGAGCAGAAAGCAAAACAAAGCAGACATGAGGCTTTGGTGACAAGAGTGATCCAGCACCTTGCAGATGAGTTAGTGTGTCAGTAATTACAAACTAGCAGGTGCAATATTAATAACAGGCAGAAGAGGACCCAGAGCTCTGTGAGTCATGCTATCAGTTCTCTGGATTGTGCTGGATATTGATCATAAATAAGTTATCATTCCATTCTGCTGTTGATTAAAATGTTAGAAAAAATACAAAGTTACCGGATCAGAATCTAAAACCATGCTGTAGCCATGAAAAATCCATAAAAGGGGTCAAAAACATTTTTCCTCCACCTTAGTTCTTAGATTAATACAACCTTCTTGTCACATGGATTTTCAAGAGGATAACATGCCTGAAAGATGGTATTTTAAGTTTCCATCTGCAAGTGACAAATCATTTTTCTTGAGCATTTGTATTATATCGTATATATATTTGTTTTTACTTTCTGTACTGTAAGACCAAACATGTACAGCAAAGTTTATATAAATGATACATAAGCGTACTTATATAAAAATTTAAAGGAGGTGAAGATTACTTTCTTTCTCAGTATTGAGTTTCTGGACCAGATTTAGTGTTAAATAGAACTTTATTTCCTTTTTCAACTAACAAAAAAATTTGTGAAGAAGGTAAAGATGGTTTTTTATTTCTACTGAAGTACTTTTTCTTTCTCAAGGCTCAGAATATCTTCTCCACAATGTCAGTTCCTTCGGCCTTTGTTTCAATGAGCAAAATGGCATTGATCCTCTTAAAGTCTGTTCAGAGGCTTTAAATGAAACTGTAGAACATTATACTGAAACCAGCTGGCTGTTATGTGAGGTGATAACATCCAGCTGAGAGGTGGCAATAAGTAGCTGGTAGGCAGTGACACCTTAAAACAACAGCCCTCTCTGAGACAACGCCAGAATAGTGGCTCACATTGCTGACTTTCAGCATGATTCACTAGGTTTCATTTTGAGAAGCACCTTCATGGTTAAAGAAGTTTTGGATGAAAACTAACTTATGCCTGGTCACTTGGCACATGTCCCCCTTTCAATGCTGTTTTTCACAATGTAAAAATTAGCTATTGCAAAAAACTATATTTGAAATTCCTGAGTTATTTTTCATTCATATGGAGAACATTTCTGATTTTTTAATGGAAAAATTATTCCTAATAAGCAATAAATGTATGAACGTTAATAAAATAAACAAAGAAAGAAAATTGTAAAGAAATTAATACAATTTTTTTATTATGAAAAAATATTGATAAGGAAATTAAATGTGGAAAAAGAAGTTCTCAGGATGAGTATTAATTATGTAAAGGCCTGAGTATCTTAGGGCTCATTTAAAAAGGAAACAATAAAAAAGAAAATAATATGCATTCACACTGCATTTAATATACAAACTGAAAGACATTCCTCTTCGTATGGGGAAGCCAGATTTTTTCCCAGTCAAAAATGAAAGGCATTTTTGTGTTGTTTAGACTGAGGCAAAAGAAAACTGACAAACAAAACCCGTCTAAATCTTCCTCAAATAGAGTAAAAGGTTAATACTTTTCTGGGAAAAAACCCACTGATTTGAAGCTTTTAGGTAGCAGGAGGGGTTGTATTTCCTTTTCTGAAACTTTTCAAGAAAATGTTATATAGTCAAAAACCTTTAAAAAAAGAATACCATAAAATGGAATATTATCATTTATTTCCTTTAATGAAAAATTGCTTTCTCTGTATCCAGCAGCATTAGAAAAAGGGAAACAGATGTTGCATTGTAATGCCTTCTTGATCTTACGTCTCTGTTTGTCTGTGTATATGAGTTAACATTGCAGCTGCATCTCACCTCTCTAAGACTTTGAGCATTTTCCTCTGATTTCAGCACTCCTCAGTTGCTTCTAACCAAACGGCAAAAGCTGTGGCTGGAGCTCGAGGTGATGAGCAGTTGCTGTGGTCTAAGCCACAAGTTTCTTTGGCACATGAGGTAGCAGAGTGTATTTCTGGTGCCTGGCTACCCATTCTCTCCCTTCCCAAATGGCATAGCTGGGATTTGAGATCCACCTAGCAGCCATCAGTGAATTGCAAAACAGCGACTGCAGCTTGCTGGGTGAGAGATCAAAGGAGCTTGGTTGTGAGCACAGGAAAGAACTGGAACAGTTACAAGCAGCCTTCAAGGAAATTGAGCTTTAAAAACATGAAAACACTAAATGAACCACATAATTACCTGGGGAAAGAGGAAGCAAAAAAAATCACAGAATAAATGGATACAACAAAGAGGGAACATTTTAGATTTGTTTAGTTATTTGTGTACATGGGGTTTTTTTAGTGTCTGAAAGGTCTCAGTAGGAAAGAGATAGGATAAGCTGAGATTCAGCTGAAATATTAACTGGAATTTAGAGAAAACACTTAAAGAAATATATTGCAAGATATCAATGATTCTTTCTGTTTCTTTATGGCTTTATTAGATTTTGAATTTGCATATTTTACAGGAGGAGAGAGTACAATTTTTTTAAATGTGTTTCAGGAAAAGAGGTATTCTTCTCCAGTAAGTGTTGAAATCTCAGGTTATATATCTAGATGATGCTGCAAAAAAAGGAAAAAAAAAAAGAGAAAAAACCCTAACAACACACCTTTGGTAGAAATCTTTAAAATCAAAAGCAAACACAATGACTGACAAATTTACATGAAAGCCACCAAATTTGCATTCATCTACAGCATTTCTCCCCTCCTACATCAATTTTAAACTTAAAACACGTAACATTTGTTATGAACACATTCTTCTTATCCCATAATCTGTTCTTGATAATAAAAGTTTTTTAAGCTTCATAATACTTCAATCACAAAATTAATTAATTGGGCTTTTGTGATATCTCATCCTTAATTCAAAGCTTTATTTCTTAAACATACTGAATTTACTCCAGAAGATATTGTTTGTATGTCCTGAAGATAATCTATCTTATAGAATAATTATATTATGAATTTACTGAAAACTTTACTATTGTGTTGGGATTTTTTTTTGTATTTGAAGCAGTTATGTGAATTATCAAATAAAAGACATTACCAAGAATGAAATCAAATAGATGAAAGTGTGGGTCTTTTTCTTTAGAAAAAGTTCTATAAAATATGTCTATGATTGTTATACAGTCCTTTGAGCAAATCTATAAAGCAGGGGGCAGAAATTCTGCTATGAAAAAATATATGTTCTACAAAAATTGCAATTAATTGTATATCATGGTCGATCAGATATGTTAATTAACATAACCAACTTCCCAAATCAAGGAAAAACTTTCACATCAGCATAGATGACAAAAGGCAAAATTCCTCTCTCTAATTTTTCTAACTCATATTGAGATTATTCAGCATCAAATGCAGTGTAAAAAAATCCAAACTATAAAGAAGAATATTATCTTTGCTAATAAGGAAAATATGAAATTTAGATCCTGTAAATAGGAAAAAGGAAGCACTTTATGAAAATTCTTTTCAAACTATCTCAGCAACCAGTCCACGTTAAGTCATGCTCAGATCGGGCCATTTCTCTCTAAACACGATTTCTGCAGGGAATAAAAAAGAGAAAACTTAGAATACTCATATGACTGCATGAATGGTATTCAACATGAATCTTGAGCATGAGCATTTTCAGTCACAGAATTTGCCTAAGTGTCATTGCAGCTAATGGAGATTTAATTTGTGCAACAAATTAGATCTGAAGACTTGATGGTGTCCTTTCAACATAGGCAGTGCAATTTCAGGTGACCTGTGACATCCCACCCTGTGTCCAGCTGATGCACTGGGACTTAAGCCTTCTGTATATTTTATGTCAACTCTGACAGTTATTATGACAGATCAAGTCTGTGACAGCCTAGGACAGCCAAATAACACTAGAAAATTCATTTTATCTGTAGATATCTATTATCTTCATCCAAATATCACTCTAAGACTTCAGGTTTCAAGAGAAATCCTTAAAATTGGCACCATATTGATGGATAATATGGCAACATGCCTTGAATGTATATGCCTCTTATAGATATGCCACCTCTCTGAGCTGGGAGGAAAGGAGTGGGCATTTTAAAAAATGTTTATCTATTTAAGTAACATACTTAAGGGCACACCTTTAAGTATGTTACTTAAATAGATAAACATTTTTTAAAATGCTGCTTAAAAAATAAGTCCACCTATTATGTTTTCAATAATTTACCTTTCTGAAAATATTTGTAGCAGATTAACCAATTTCACACAGGTGTACAAACAAAGCTGTGACCCTAAATAAAGTACATACACATATGTACTTTATTTATTCTCCTGTGCTTCCTCTCCTCATACTCACACTTACAACAGAATAACCGACTATTAATAAAACCAAAGACTAGTAGAAGTCTAGCAAATAAATTTCCATTTCTCAGTATTTTTGCAAACAGTAATTTGTTTAACTTATTCCCTAGTACCGATTGGGAAAGCAATGCAATTGTTGAAATATTCTTTTTTTCCTCAGCTGAAAAAATTAAAATATATTTGCACAGATCCCTTTGGAAAACAGGATTCTAGCTGATATCCAGAAAAGAAAAGAAGTCCCAATAATTAAGTTATTAAATGGACCTCCAGTAGGTGTGCCAGGCTAACAATACCAGCAAGGATGTGCTGGTGGACACCAAATATTACAGAACATTAGTACATGTTCTGTAATATTTGGTGCCCACCAGCACATCCTTGCTGGTGGGCACCAAATATTTAACATATGTAATATTTAACATATTACAGGACTTACTTGTAGCCTACAAGTAAGTCCTGGGAATCAAATAATTCTTGGGCAGATAAACAATACAGGGAGAAAAATGTGAAAATGTTTCTAAAGAACAAGGCAAACTCATCCTCCACTGTTAGAAATGTTTTTTATGCCACGTTTGCAAGCAACTATCAAATTGTAGGGACTGGGAAAACTTTTGAAATAACAGAAAAGGGGCATGTAAGTTCCATCTAAAGAAAACAAAATTTACACATAAAATGAAGTTGATGAGGAAGTTTTAAACTAAAGACTGAGGAAAATCAGGTGTTCAAGGGCAAAGTAATGAAATCTGTGCAGTATTATAAACCTTGACAGAAGTCAATCATGTTGAGAAAGGTAATAGATATGAGCAATCTCTATAAAAAAGACTCTACTGAATCCAAACACATGAAAAATATGATAACCAGAACAGTGCCAAATATATAATTACAGAAATGTAAAGAATTTGGCAGCCAAGATCCAAGCCCTGACTTTAAAAACGGGTATTGTGATACTAGGGATAGAAGAATAGGATGGAAGTCAAATAACCAGAGCAGCACTGTACCTTGGATGTTGGCAAACAATTTACATTAGGAATGGCAGAAGCTGTTTTTGCGGAAAAGTGGCACTGTATGTTAAGAGAAAGATTAGACTGAAATATGGAAATACACAGAGCAAAATAAACTGGCATAGAACATTTATTTGTAGCAAAATCTTGTGCCCAAATAGAACAGTAGAACAGTAAGTTTGTACTATCAACGTTTTAGAACACTTAGATATGAAATATTGGGGAAAAATATTTTTGCAGGTGTAAGTAATGACTGTTCTATCTATCAAATTTCCTTATTGAAGGAAGCATTTGTTATCCGATTTTTTTTTTTTTTTGTTATCAGATTATTTTTGTTATCAGATTTTTTTTTAAATTATCTTTTTATTATCAGATTCTTTCCTCTACATAGAATTCCAGGAACATTTCTGGAAAGATTTTTGAAAAAGACACTATGGTGTTTCACAGTAACAAAAGAAAGTTGCACAAATGGATTAATAACTGCATAAAATAGAGGCAACAAAGGAATAGTTAGACTATCTAGTCTACTGGATTCAAGGGAAGTAAACAATGAAATTTCAGAGTAATTTCCTCAAAGACTTCTGCTGGTCAATGTATTCAGCTGATGAATAGTTAAGTGATAAGTGATAAATCTTACTGATAGTGTGGGATTACTGAGAGAGTTGCAGGAGGATCTTGCACTGCTAAGTGTCTGCTAATTATAATGGTAGACAAAATTTGGTGCTGAGGTGAGAAAAGTGCACCTGAAAAAAACAGAAATTTCATGTCTACAATTATTTGCAAGCATTGTATATCACTTTATTTAAAAAAATCCCAAAATTCTCAATCCAAAACATATCAGCTTGAAGCTCAGCAATTATTAAAAATACAATTAGAATCATTAGGAAAGGAACAAAACAGAAGTCAAAATTACCTCACTGCATAAATCTAAGTGGATCCATTTTTTCTACCAATTATGAAAAAGACTTTCCTGCCCCCAAAAAGGGGTACAGAAAAACAAAAATAGTGCAGGGACATAACACAAGATGCTCATAATTACAGGAGAGTCTTCATGTGAAGAAGGATTGAATAAACTAGGATCCTCCAACAAGAAATAAGAGAAGATACATGAGATTATTATATGCATCTGTTAAAAATAAAACCCTAGAGGCTAAAAATGTGTTGTTTTAAAAACAAGACTTAAAAAGGTTTTTTTTTACTTTTAAGTTAAAATAACCCACCACAAAATGAGAAAAAAAAAATGGTTTGATTTTTTTCTTTTTAAGAAAGGGATTTTATATTCACTTTTCATGCCTTCAGGACACCAACAGACTTTGTAACCTCTTCCACTGTCTAGAATTTTGACAGTTTGTACTCCAGATCAGCTCCAGTATGGTGCCGCTGTAACCTTAGGTCAGACTGCTGGGAAAAGAGTTGTGTGAGAAGCATTAATTGCATTCCCCCATCCTTCATTACAGAATTGGATTTAAGCTCAGAGCCCTGCCCTTGCCTGATCCATATTGCAGGTGCACCTATGCTTGGCTACGTTTTGCTAACACTGCCAACTTGACTGACTGCTTTGATTATTGTCTTGCCTTGACCAAGTCTGGGCTTGTTCATCAGTTTGGGCTTGGTTGAAACTGGTTTTTGCCAACTTTTCTGAGCAGCCAGCTCAGGATCACTGGCATAAACCCCTCCATGGAGCCACTGTCTCTGCTTGCCTTGCTGTCCTACTCAGCTCTTTGCCCACACACAGAAAAAATGATATCACAGGATACCTTGGAGAGTAGAAGACCTATGCTCTGTTCCCCTGCTTGTGATAGAGGATTAATCTTCATACTGCTTTGTATAAACATTGGAATGCTTTCCATAGATGGTGGGGCCAAACCTTGGCCAAGGCATAAAAACCCTTGTCTAATTGGTAAATGTGCTGTTTTTAAGTTTTCTGTTGATACTTTTGGTTCTGGTAAAAGGTGATTGATTATTCTCAAGCGCAGTATTTCTTGATGCCATTTAGTGAAGTTCTACAATTTCAATGCTTTTTCTCATATGGTTTCACCCAGACTCTTCTATTTTCTAATGCAGTTTAATAAAACACTCTTGTTCTGACCAGGAAGATAATCTATTTTTAAATAGGTCTTGAGTAACAAAGAAATAGTAAAAAAAAGAGAGAAAAAAACCCAACAGGTAAAAGTGATCATTTTGCTGGGGAAAAATGGATGGGATTTTTTGAGAAACCTGTGAACTCTGGGGACAAACTCAGAAAAAGTTAGGGAAAAGCACACATACACTTTGGTAACTGCAAACACAAGTTTGTTAACAGGAAATTCACATACCACGATATCCAATGTCTTATACAGATTTGAATTCAATTCTATTGGATCTAATTTGAAATTTTTAAATTATGCGTTATTGTACATTCTGAAGAAAAAGTCTGTCTTTCAGCAAGTAGAGGTGTACATATGAAAAACTTTTTTTCTGTAATTGTCTAAATGCAAAAATTATTTTTAATTGTTTCATTTTTCATAATTCAATCTTTTCTAAAACAAGCAAAAGAGCATTGTTTGACTGGTTTTTTTTTTTTACTGGTTGTAGGCTTTTATTAAAAAGATGAGCGATACTGACTTTTAAGGTATAAATATGTAAATTCATAAATTTGCGATCAAGCAATAAACATTATATTCATACAGAATAATAACACAGTGCTGTACTAGACATTAAAAATATTTCCCAACATATGACAGCATTTGTTAGAGACCAAGTTTACCCCTCTTCTAAATTGAGATTTTTGGAAAACACAAATGACAACAAATCCTATATTATTATTCTCTAACTAACAGTAGTCCTTGTATTTTAAAAAATGCCTGTTCATTAGCTTTTAAGCAAATAACTGTGCAGAAGAGAGGGCTAAGAGTAGTATAGTAACAATACCTCTGTGGAAAGCATGGCTTACGGATCCTTTGCAAAAGAAGAAAGTTTCTCTTATAAAGCGTTTCCATGGGAGAGAGTTGTTGAGTTGCTAAAAAAAATTCTACCTGCATGTTTTAACTTAAAATGACTGTTTCACATTACTGTTGATAGACTAACACAAAGGTTAATATTGAGAACTGCCTGTATACATGGCCTTCATTAACACCATATAATTATACTGAGATTTCTTGAGCTTGACTTGTCAGATAAGATCTTATCTAGATGAATGGTTTTTCTTGCTTTGAATGCTTGAATGAATCTGAGAGTCATTTGGCACTTGGCAGCCTACATTATGACATGTTATCAGCCAAGTAGTGCAAAGAAAAAATTAATTATTTCAAAGAAGAAATACATGATAGAAATATTTTAAAATGTAACAATAGCTGTGTTGGCTCTAAGGAGAGAAAAAAAAAAGACGAAGCGGAGACAAGTCCAGTGAAGAAGAACATCTTTCTTCAGAAACTTGCAACAAGGTTACCTATCAGTGAACACAGCTGTCAACTATCAATCCCCAGCTGAAACATTATTTGGAGAAAGAAAGCTGAAGCAATTCATAAAATGTTTTATTGTCCTCATCCTCATAAATTAATGCAACCACTTTTCCTGTTATTGTCATTGTCTTCAGGGTGCTTCTTGACATTCTTTCAAGGGTAGTCAGAAGACAAATTACATATTTGTTTGCAAAATAAAATACTGAAATGATTTTTTTTTTCTATTTCACTATTATTTCACTCTCATTCTGTGGCTATGGTAAGCTGATTTTGGGAAGACTTTGCACAGCATAAAAATGCAGCTGTTGTTTTATAGGAAGACGTGAAAACTTGTGGATGTTGGTCCACTGTTTATAGAAGAATTACATTTAAATTTAGTTCAGCAATAGTGGGATAAGTGGCTGCCCTAATGTATAAAGACACATAAGAGAAATTTGAAAGATTGATGTGGTGATTTGCTGTAGGCACCTCTTGAAAATAATACCTTGCCTACTCTTTATACTCTCCTAAATGAGAGTTTGTAAGATTTTTTTTTTTTTTACATTGTGAAAGTGCATAATTGCACTTATCTCAGGAATCATGGACTCACTAAGTACATGGGGTTGGAAGGGACCTCTGGAGATCACCTAGTCCAGCCCCCCTCCTGAAGCAGGTTCAACCAGAGTTGCATAGGATTGCCAGCAGGTGAGTTTGAACACTTTCTGGGAAGACTACTTATTATACATGCAGTCACATCTCTAAACATTTTTATGCCAATGTAATTTATGATTTTTCTCTCCTTGACATTAATGCAGATAAGAGCACAATGCTAATTTAAAACACGATAGTTCCTCCTAAATAATGTTATTTGACCACTTTGATTACCTCTATAACAAGAAAATACAATGTTCTATAATTTTTCTTTGTCTGTGAGTACAGATGATTTGGTGTCTGGATCTAAATTTTAAAGAACATGTATACTACAGTGAACAGTTAGATTTCTTCCAGGCTTGTGGTCCATTTTAAACTACTGGGATCCTGTATGTGGTCATGATGCCTAATTTTGGAATCTGTGGGCTGGACAAAACCAGAAAGGACTCTTCTTTGGAAAGTAACCAACCAAGCCGACACAAAACCACACAAAACCATACCAAAAAAGCCCCAAAACCACGAAAAGGCCCCAAGTAACAAAACAGCAAACAACTATATGTATTTCCACAATGATTTCCTGGGGAGCAATCTATACCGCCAGACAGTTTCTTTATATACCAGGATCACAGTAAGCTAAAATAAATATTTCTACCATGTGATATTGGTGCTTGTTGTAAACTTATAAATATTTAAAGGAGCAAATTTTAAAGTATGAACAATCTCAATTTACCCATTTATTCCATATACAAAGAATGTAATGAAATATCTTCACATCCTCTCTCAGTCTTCATTGAATGTCTTTATTTTAGGACATGGCCTCCTTGTCTTACCAAAGAGTATAACTCAAAAGGAGATAAAAAAATATTTGTTGAGAATTCTAAGTGCTACAGCAATATAAGTGATGCAAATATTTTATGGCATTAAAGTCTCAAAAAAGGAACAGGTGTATTTTCAGTGCTAGCATGCTGTAATACGTGTCCAATAAAGACTTGCCTACATAAAACTCTTATCTCCAAATTATAACTGCAGTAAAAAGAATCACAAATACAATTTGATCATCTGTCAACATGCAGTTATTTCAAAATTGAAAATAGCATAGGTGCTTCCTACCATTATTATTTAGCCCCTAGGTTAATTGCTTATGAATGATAGACTAAGCTTCTAGACCTTTTCCTCCTGAGAGGATACTAATGCCCTTTTGTCCTTTAATTTAATGCAGTGTTTCTTTTGGTTTAAAGAAACAAATAATACAACAAAAAATAATCTAATTTTTGTGTCCCCTAAAATTATGTTAATCCTCACAACTCTGTGGAAAGTTTGATTGATTATCAAAGAGGAACACTGAAGAGGTTCATTGGACCTTTTCTCCCTTTTTATGTATCCACAAAAAGCAATGTCTTTCCACTATAATTGTTTTTCTCTCTCTTTTCATTTCTCCAGACCTTTCAACCTAGATCAAATTACTAAGCTCAAGTATTTTCCTCAATTTTGAGGCATTTTGTAAAGTGGCATTAAAATATTATTGAAAAATGTTTCTGTGATGATAAAGTGTGCTTATGCTACTGCAGCTGATCTAGATTATAGACCAAACTGCTGAAGGAGGTGACAGATACCTCAAGTCCTAAACTTCATTTTGTAGCAATGCAGTGTGAGACTCCTAACAGAAACCATGGACCTATAGCAAAACCACAGTAAGCAATTACCATATACTATATACACCTGATAAATACTGTTCTCATACTCTTACCAATGCTGCTTTCACGTCCTGCTGTCTCTTGCTTTCACTGATTGCTGTGTTAACAGTGAATGACTGCAGTGGGCATTGACAACCAGAAAAGATCTTTGCAGGAGGATAATATCTAATTTAGGGATAAACTAGAATGAAATGCTTGAAATAGAACCTTGCACCAGCAAATAGATTCTTTCCTACACCATAATCCACTTGGGGCACTTAATCAGATTACTTCTGTATTATATCTAGATTAGCTAAATCTGTCTAACGAGGTTTTTGAAGATTTGGACAACTTCCAGGCATTAAATGCAAATTTTCCTAACTTCTCATTATGATAAAAAGTCTATTCAGTTTGGGAATCCACTCTCTAAACACACTTTTTGATGCATGGTTAAGACAGTTTTATGATTCAGTAACACTGAAAGAGGCAAATTAATAGGACCTTTAGAGATTTGTTAATCAAACTTTTGAATTGTGGATAGTCAATAGTCCTTAACCATACTTTATATTTAAAGTATACAACACTTTACAAACATTGAATAATTACAGTCTCAACTTCTCCACGTGCTAGGAAAATAGTTTAAGCATTAATGTGCAGACAAGGAAACTAAGGCAAGGTCAGCTTCCCAGTTTTGGAATATCCTACTGACTGGGAAGAGATAATATCACTGCCCAGACAGCGTTGATCTGGGCATTTACAAAAAATGTTTACATTGGCATTACAAAAAACGTTAAGGAAACATTGGACAAGGTTATGCTATTCTGCTGTTTTTCACAATATGCAATATAAATGGTGTAATATCTGTTACTGAAATGTCCATAAATTAGTTGTATGAATGAATTGCTCAACAATAATTTCTGCTACCAGAAAGAAGGTGCAGGCTTAAAGGAAAATCCCATTCATCCAGTTTGGATGGGAAGGTAAAGAGGGATTTTGGAGTATGCATTTTAAAACTAGAAAGTTAAAATTAAACAGGTGAAAATAAGAACAGTAATAAATAAAACTGTAGAAATTTTATATAAATTGTAAAGAACTTATAGCTGTGGTAGTCTATGCCATTCCTAGGGTAAGCTTTATGTGCTCTTTTGTTTTTTGTGGTTTTTTGGAGCCTTTTGAAAAGAGAAAGTGCATAAACATACTGACAGAGGAAAATCTCAGATGTATTTTGACTGTATACTGGAAACTCCTGAACTGGGTTCAAGGCTGTAATACTTTTTTTTTTATTTCTGTCCTTCCTTTAAAATACTCAATTTTCAGAGTTTTGCTATTTACACAGACTTTGTGTTAGGACCACTTCCTTGGGGAGGCAAATGAACTGAAAGAAAAACATATAAATGCATCAAAATTGTGCTTTGGTGGGTTCAGTTTTACTTGTCCTTTCCACTCTATATATTTTGTTCACTCCTCTTTGGTTCACCATATGTAAGAGCAAATTTTACAATTTAATTCTTCTAGTTAAAGTAGTATGCTACTTATAGAAATTTTTTTAAAAACCCTAATATTTACTTTGTTGCTCTATCTAGTAGAAAACAAGTTTCTAGATCTGGAAATTAATTACTAAAAAACATTTCCTCATTCAACTATTCAATTTATTATTTTCTATGGAGAATTTCAGGTAATTTATTTTTTTACAATATAATACTTGTAAAATTTTTTTGGTCATTTAATATGACTGAATGTTGTGCTATACTTACAGAATAGGTCCCCACATATTTCCATAGTGCTCTGGAGATATACTCCATAACTCCCACATCTGCTCATAACTCCAAAACAGAATTACAACCTAAATCAAGAAACTTCTGATTTTCTTTCATCAATTAGTGAAAAAACATGGTGTCATTGGTTTCAGCTAGGGTAAAGTAATTTCTTCTCAGTAGCTGACACAGTGCTGTGCTTTCGATTCATAGTGAGAATGGTGTTGATGACACATTGATGTGTTAGCTTTTTGTTGTCATGTTCATTCTAAGTTAAGGACTTTTTGGTCTCATGCTCTGCCAGTGAGGAGGGATGCAAAAGAAACTTGGAGGGAGCCCAGCAGGGATGGGTGACCTGAACTGACCAAAGGGATTTTTACACCAGAGAACGTCCTGCCCAGTATGTGGACTGGGGGGAGTTACCCAGAAAGGCAGCTGATCTGGGTGCAGGAAGGAAGGTTTGACATCAGTCAGTGGTCTGCTGAGCAAGTTTGTTGTATGTCACTCCTTTCCCCCTTGTTAATAACATAATTATTACAATTAATCATAATTATTGTATTTTACATTCTTTTAAATTATTATGTGCTTATCTCAACCTACAAGTTTTTCTATGATTTTTCTCCTCCCTTTCCACTGGTGAGAAAAGTGGTTTGCACTGGTGGCTCAGTGGTGCTTTATTTCCAGATGAGCTTAAACCATAACACAAGGTTTAGCTATCACTATATCTAACTCTAAAATGTCACTGACTTCAAAATGTACCTGCTTCTTATAAGTTTACAAGTGCTTTAAGAATGTGTCTTGCTCCTACAAGGCTCAATGACTAGCATAGGGGTAGCCAATATTATCTTTCATATTTATCAACTTCTTCAAAACAGGAGAGAGGTATTGAACAATTACCATGCTTACAAGTTCAAATATTACCATCCAAAAAAAGAATTCAAGCTAAAAATTTAAATATTCCTGAATAATTAGTGAATACCTATGCAGTATGCAGGATAAAAATAATGGTAATAACAGCAACAACACCACCATTGAAATTCAAGCTCTTATTTTAAATGTTCCAAAATCTCACATGCCCCATGAGGAAGCCAGAAGAACCAAATTCTCAATTAGAAAAGGCTTAAAAATAGATTGCAAGTTGGCATTAAAGCTGAAAATGTCATGAGTTTTCATCCATTCTCCTGCTCTACTTCTTGAAAAACAAAATATCAAGCAATCAAGCAATTAAATAAAGAAATCCCCCCACTCTTCACATGCCACAAAAATAAAAGCCGCCCCAAGGCCCAAAAATATACCATTACTAGTCTCTTTTATCTTCTTCTAGCAGTATAAAAACATCCTAAGTTTCATAAACCAATAAAGAGTATAAAAATTAAAAAAGCATTTTCATCTTAATATTTGCAGGAAATAAATCACTCTGCTCTAGTATTTATATTTACATGAAGTATAATTAGTACTTTCAGAGAACTAGAAAGGAATCTTATGGGAACTTGATTCATAACTGTATTAATGCATTTATTTGGGTGATTCTTTGTTAGAATGAAGAGGCTTTAATTAGACATGAGATATCTGAAACCGGACAAGAGATGGGCTTGGATTCCCAGAATAGCTTTTGAGACTTTTGGTGTCAGAAAAGCGAAGTAGACCTTACAACAGGGCATGCAGAAAATGAAGAATTACCAGCTAGTTTTACATGAAAGCTAGGATGCTATTTCTCAGCAGCACAGACAAGATGCAGGCAATGAGACGCATAGACTTTGGACCTTGGCCAAATATACTTTATTAAAAAATTTAGTTGACTAATTACATCAGATATCTGTGTCAATTAAACTGTGGATTTTTTTTAAATTTTATTGTTGGTATAACTGTTTAAAGATGGAAATCCTAAGAGGCTTGGATTTTACAGGCAGGATGCTGAGACACTAGAATGAAATAGCCATGGAATTTGTAACCTGAAGTTATGGAATCAGTCCACTGTGAAAAAGGTGCAAATGATTGGAACTAGCTAGTCAGCAGATTATGTTACGAAGACAGCAGGTAATATGTCCTACTCTAGAGGAAATTTATGTCTTTCACCTTTCATGAGCACTTTTACACAGGTAAGCTGAGCATTTCATTGTTCTTTGACTAGCTGGAGGTACTTCCTTTTAATATGCAATGGACAAGTTATCAAAGCACTCAGCGATGTTGTGTACATGCAAATTAAGCATTTTAGAGGATAAAGAGTTGGATGGTAACTCACTTCAGTGGTTATTCACCCGCAGACTCACAGGTATCACAAGTTTCTGTCAAAGCCATGTATTTCTAAACAAAACTGAACATTTTTCAAAGATTTAGCACACATCAATCCATATTAAATCACAAACTACCTGATGAGCTAGGTGGTCCCTTTAGGAAGAGCAGAAGTAAAGAAAGATCCCAGCTCACAAAGACAAATGAAAGGGTTTGGAAGTGGAAAGCCTCCTTCACAAATAAGTAGGTGCTGGGTAGAATTCCTTTAAAACCAGCTCTGAAGTTGCATACATGGCAAAATGGAAACAGATAATATTTTTGTTCCATGGGCATATTATTTCTTAGAATAGATTATTATTTTGATGCTTCAATCAGGATATATCACAAATACCTAGAAATCATAGATTCTATTTTTTTATGATTTGATTTGATGGCATACTCTGCCACGAATTACCTTTTCCTCACACCAATAAAACCACTCAGTATTTTCCTTAAATTTTCTTTTTGAGCTCAGTGAGAGCTCACTCAGTAAGTAGTTTAGAATTATCTTTCTGTATAGTCTGCTGTTAGTCTCCATTATCTCAAGTTTGAGGGTATAAAAAAAAAAAAAGGGGGAGAAGGAGAGGTAGGAGAAACAGATGTATTTCCAACAGAAATATTTCATTCCTTTTGAATCTTCTTATGCTGTTTACATATTCTGATAGTGCAGGATGACTCCTGCAGTACATGCAGAAATCAACTGTCGAGACATCTAGCAGCAAATGCTCCTGGTCTCCAGTTTTGATATCAATCCTATTGCATCGTGAAGACATTAACTGGAAGAAATTTGAGGGGGGATATTTTGCCACAAATATGCAAAAAAACATTAGTGCTTTTATACTTGTGCTGCAGCACTTACCTTTGTGGGCAGCATTTCACTGCTACACCAATCAGTTCTGAAGGATACTTCTAGTTCTCTGTACCAGGTTAGCTCAGAAACAGTAAAGCATGAGACAGCTTTAGCTTTACCTAGGGACATAGAAATTAGTATTGATATAGGACATATTTTCTACCACTGAATAATAGAGAAACTGTAGAAAAGGTTCTGATTATTGGCTTCACTTGGACGTTTGGAACTGCTTTTGGATCTACAGAGGCACACACTATACCTAAGTATGGGCTAATTAGCATATCCTGCTCTAAATGTGAGTTTTCTCTGTCCTAATAAATTGAGAAGGGTGCATCTATTCTGTGTCTTCTGAGAATATTTTGCCATATTTTCGTTATGGTTCAGTATTGCAACTTATAAATGTTGAAGAAGAGATATCTCCAGTATGACTATCAAAATAATCATAAGAAAATTTATATATAATATTTTTATAGGTCCCTGACCTGCAATTGGATGTTAAAATTTACTTGTGAACCTAAATGTATTGCTTTTAAAGTTCTGACTTTGTGTATACACATATTTTCTAAAAAAAAAAAAGTTTTTTAAATTCTACCTCTGAAAGGTAAATGAATCTAAATATTTTTTACAACATAATTTTTCCCTGATCTGATTCCATTGACTATATGAATAGAACAATTCTAATCCTCTCAAGAAAAATATTTCATTTTGTAGTTTTTTTGTCCCCTCAGCCTGTGAGCAAAAGTTGTTATACTGGGATAATTAGAAGGGAGATTGAATCAATAAGAAAAGTCTAAGGTATGTTTTCAGCTGGAACTGCTACCACAGAAATGGTATTGTGAGGCTCTACCTGAAATTTTTAATGTTGATTTTTTTTTTTTAAGACTAATATTCTTAGAAAATAATGGAGCATAAGCAGTTCTGTAGTGCATTTCCGAATATAGTTTTGATTTCTTTTAAAGGGATAGAGAATGAGAGGACTAATCTGAATCAAATGGCTACCCTTCTCATAGAAAATAGGAGTTGACTGGACCATAATAGCACTTTTCAATCTATATTCAATTATCTGTTAAAAACAGCTTGTACATGGCCTGTGTAGCATAGTACTGTGGTGATCACAGATGTAAAATTACTGCTCTAAATGGATTTCTTACGAGACAATGTACATGATGAACACTTTTTCAGAAAATAAAGAGATGATAGACCCATCCCACAGCAAGACCTGCTCATGCTTTCAGATAACAAATTACAATTCTCATATAAATTATTCTGTTCCTTGTTGGCTTTGCAACCAAGCCATAATTACCTGAAATGGCATAAATGACGTACACAAGTCAGAAATATTCACTCAGATGATAGAGAACTTAAATATTCCTACAAATAAAATTGCAAGAATATTTTGGATTCAGAAATGTTTTCCTGCAGCAGAGATTTAAATGTCAACGTGAGGCCAAATAAGTGAAAATTTTTCTTGCCACATGCAGGTAGAGTAGTTGAACACCTCTTGTTTTCAACACAGTCATAGAATGGTAAACAAGAGGCAAGGGGTGTTTGTATTCAGAGGGTTATACATGTATATGTGTATCATCTACATCAATAGAATCAATATTGTGACTGTCCCCTGCTGAGAAAATCATCTGTATTAAAAAGAAGAGAGGTAAAGAAATCAAATATAAACACATCAGAAGGTTTTAGAAACAGAAAGCTTATTGTTGAAAGCAAAATTATTAAAGTATATAAGGGTCTCTAGATTATAAGTAATGGAAGTTCTTTCCTAATGAACTATTCAAATCTTTAAGGAGCAATTGACACCACCAATCATAAGGTTGTTTCAGTGTTATTGTATGCCCATGTTGTGGGCATGGCGTTCAAGGATCCTGTTTCTTTTTGTAAAACATAAGAGTCTTGGCTAACTGGTCTCATTTAGATTCAGGTATGGTGAGAAGCAATTGTATAATCATATAATAGTGCTTCACTTTTTTTTTTCTAGCTTGATTTATACTCTTCACAAGGAAATGAAACGTAGGCTCTTCCCCCCCCCCCCATGCTAACAAGCTAAAGTGAACAAGGGAATGTGGTATTCTATGCTGTGATTTGTCTGCTCTGTTCTTTCATGGCTACAGTCCTTGCCTTGCAGCAGGCTTTGTTCTTCCTGGGAGACCTTATATGAGGCAGCGTGCTTTAAGGCTGCCCACAGGGCGGCTGTGACTGGGGGTTGTGACTGCTGATAAAATGTTCACTCTACTCTTACGTCTCAGGTTTTTTGGTAGCAAAGGCAAATGGGTTGAAGTAGTTCTATATAGGAAGTTAGATTGGTTTTTTTTAAATGGAAAAAAGAGGAAATTTCTTGTTTCAACTGAAACAGAATTAACGTGGTATTTTAAAACAGTGTGAACGAGTAAATGAAAGATTTTAGTAGGGGAAAAAAAAAAACCACAGTAATTTCTAGCAATTCCAGGCCAAGGAAGAAAAAAACTAAGGTGTGATGTTGAAAATATTAGTCTGGATGTATGCAAGTAATTAAGATGACCCTACTACTTTGAGAAGACTTAAAATTATAAACAATGGGAGTTAAGTGATGAAAATTTAACAGGCTATAAATATTAGGGTTTTTTAATTTTACATATAAATTAATTTTAATTTTACATATTTAATCATAACACCTCATCGGTCCTTTCTTTCATAATTTTTAATATGAGATATTGATGATCAATTACAAGGTCTTCAGAGAAGTAACCTTTAAAAAGTATGAAGATCTTCCCTGTCCCAGCAAATATTTAGAAAGTATCTTTGCACTTTAGGTATTTCAGAGACAGCTCAATGCTGATTTTTCAAGTTTTGAAAAATCTCATGTCATGACTGTTTCAGTAAAAACTTTTTTTTAGCATTTCTGAGGTTGCTTCCCTGTGTTTATTTCCCTAGGTGTCTCTTTCTATTCTCTGGGTTTTTTTTCCTTTTCTCCCTTTTCTTGGCTTCTGACCTAAGACTGAAATCAATTGTTTCCTGCAGCATATGGCACAGACACACTGAGATGAAACAGTCTATCCACCCCTGACCAAACTCAAGAGAACCAAGAAGAGAAAAATACCTGCCAAATCATCCAGATGGTATCCCAGACTGAGAAAGCAGGCCAGGGCCCAAAAGCTGCACCTATTATGCCAGCCTGCTCAGGACCTGCAGATATACCTGACCTGCAGTGACCCCAGCAAAGAGTAAGCAGAAAGTGCATTTTCTGAATCTTATTCTGGTTTTCTATTGCTTCTTTTTTTTTTTTTTTTTTTTTTAATAATAGCTCCCAAAATAACATGGCTATAATCAATGCATAAATTTTATTCTAGTAGTGGTAAAAGAGTTTAATGAAGTAAGAGAAACTAAGGTACATTCTCTGAAACAAGGACAGTGCTCCTTACAAGCATGGTGTATATGCATTTTTTAAATATCTACTCCAGTTTAAATACTTTTATTTTATTTTATTTTGCTTTGTTTTATTTTTTTCTTTTAATTTTCTGAAAGACAGAGTTAGATAATGCTATAATGCTTTTACTATGTTGGGTCTGCTGGGCTCATCAGATAACAGTATATTCAGCAATTAACTTTTTTCTTTTTTCTTTCTTTTTTTTTTTTTTTTGTTTGGTAGAGATGAGTAGGAGGTGAAAGTGGTAGAAAATGAGTGCCATTTTTTTAGTGTACATGCTAAGAAATAATCTGGAAGCTAATGGATCTGGAGAGCTTGAGGGTTCACATTTGACCTTCTTATAGTTATTGGTTCAGGCCTTTTGCAGTCATGTAGCTCTGAAATTCAATAGTTATTCTCAGTTTCTGGTAGAGTCAGCACCCAGTTTTCCACCTACCAGTTTAATCATAGGTGTTTGGGAGTCTTGGATCCATAAAGAGAATTAAGTATCACAATGCTAAATATTGCAGACAACCTATCTTTTAGCCTTCCTGATAAACAGTGGAATCCACAGCCCCAAGCCAGTTTTCAAGATTCTCTATGCAATGCATAGAGAGAATTAAGAACATTAAAAATGGCTTTAAAGAAACCAGA
The DNA here is from genome assembly GCF_022539315.1 of Serinus canaria. Classification (NCBI taxonomy): domain Eukaryota; kingdom Metazoa; phylum Chordata; class Aves; order Passeriformes; family Fringillidae; genus Serinus; species Serinus canaria. Next base: position 57,521,777 of record NC_066313.1, read on the forward strand.
ATTTTCAGTAGGAGACTGTTTAATCCACCTTTTGTGAAATATGAAGGACAACATATTGTGAATATGTGTCCTTATTCCATTCAGACTTTGGCATCTTCCTTTACTCAGGAATTTATCTGCAAATTTTATCTAATTTTAGTTCATGCACAACTGGTCTTAGCTATATCTGAGGTCAAATCTGAGAAAAAGAAAGAACTGGTTGTGCAGAAAAGTGAATCTTTTTGACAGCTAGAAAAATGTAGTGGCCAAGTGTCTACAGACTTGGTTGCAGTGTTTGTAGTCTAAATCAGCTTCTTACTTGCTTCATTCCAGGACTCAGCTGCAGTTTTGCCAATACACTAAATATTTTATCATGTCACTGTGAAAATAGCAAGACTCTTATCTGGTGACCAAGACACTGTCTTCTGAATCACAAGTTCTATTACTTGTTCCAGTAAACAGTTGTTAATTTTATGCACTACAGCATGACTTCAAAAGGACATTTCCAAAAAAGGACTGAAGTTCAAATAAATTTAGTTCTTCAAACTAAGAGAAAATCTCATGGCATCCAAGAAGAATAAAATGAAAGGTGGGAGTAATGAACTGGAAATGGAATTTTTAAATGGAAATTTAAAAATGTGTTACAGTAAACAGTTTTGAAAAGAGATACTGTTCTTTGCATAGGGAAAAGTAAGATTAAGAGGTCAGAGCATTTAAATACCTTTTACAGAACAGACACAGAAGAAGATAATTGCACTGGAAGCTGAAGACAGACACAATTGTTACTAGAGATGTGTGTCTATTAATGAGAAAGTGTACAAAGCAGGATGGCACAGAGAATGCACTTCATTCAATCATTAAAAGACAACAGGCAGCCATTGATGGGGCTTAAGTAAGTGCAAACAATTTGATAAGCGATTAATTAAAGAAATTGAACAGTCAATAATTAAATCATTCTCAATTTTGAATGTTTTAGGGGCTCTGAGGAGAGAACAAAAGCAATTTTTAAAAAAAGGACAAACTCTTTAGTTATCAGGCCCTGAATGAGAAACAATGTTTAGTAACCAGCACAAAGGGGCCAGTTTGTGACTCAGAGATCTAAAATTTGCTTTATTGTACCTTGTTTGTTCCAAAAGAATCTTGGTACCTCTAAATTGTCATTTTACAGCCTAAGTTATGTAGGAAAGAAGATGAAAAGCAAAATCTGTCTGACAGAATTCAGAGAGATTCAAGAGTCATCCTCAATAGGACCACGCAAAATATTGATCTAAACCTAGCCATTGGGCCATTCCTGATGACAGCTTGAGGCACATTAGCCTGCAAAAGTTTATCTGCAATAATTCAAGTACATGGAACAGTTTCTGGACTGATCTGGTCTACCTGTAACCTTACTAGGTTGAATGTCTTCTACTTGCCTGGGGCAAAGTACTTACTTTCTGTAATTATATATGTATACCTTCTGTCTCTATTTATAACCTGAACAAAGACACAGCTCATCTCTAAGCAAAAGTTCACTTTTTGCTGAAGAAAGGATTATGTCTACTTAACTCTTCTCAAGGGGGTTCCTCAGTTTTATTAAGCTAGAAGATGGTCAGAATAGGCAATATCTGTCAACATTTTAGTGTGAGGAAACCTAGAGAATTTTCTGTTCTTTGAACAGATTTTTTTCTCCGTCCTGCTGAAGAAGGCTGGCAACAACACTGGAGGTTTGCCACTCAAACTTGTCTGAAAGTTAATGAGGTGGCTCCATTTTTCTCCTATGCAAAAGTTCTGTGTACTTTCAACGTCTGCTGAGACAACTCAGCCCATCTCCAGTCTCATAATTTCTTCTAGTTTTGCTTTGATTTTCCACATCTCCTTATTTTTTTCCATTATCAGTATATTCTACTTTCAGGCATAGGCCATCCAGTTTCATTATTTGTTTCCTGTGTTCTAAAAAGATGATTAAAACAAGCAAGAAAACAAAAAAACAAAAAAAAAAGGCAGTCTTTTTTTTTTATTACTTTATTTTTAATTTCTGCTAGAAGATAAACCAGATTACCTTTTTTTCCGCATAGCGTACAAGACATGAGAGAAGATGGGACCTTTCCTAATGAAGACACATCTGCTTCACCACTGATTGAACAGCCTAACAAGATTACTGCTGGAGCCTTTCCTTTCCTTAAAAGTTAGTTCACCCAGACTGATAGAAGTATGGTCCAGCTTTCCAGCTCTGTGAGATATTGCAGATGTCTCAGTGTTCCCTATAGACAAAACACAGACATCAGTCTGTGTAGTGTTACTGTGATTCAGTGTCCTCCATGCCATAATGTTCTAAGAGAACATCTACAGCTACAAATAGATGTACACTCTTATATTATATATCTATAACTCTAAGATTATAGATATATAATAATATATATATATATATACAAACCAAGCAGGAAAAATTTTAAAACCATAAAGGAATTATTTTAAGCAATAATAAAATGTATGTAGCTTTTATTCAGTAAAAAATATAAAAAAACCCCTAAAGTAATTAATGCGTGCATTATGGCTGCCAGAGTCTTAAAGAACAAAGTATTTCTAAGTTGTCTGAATAATTATTTAATATCTGTTTCTGTTGTCTGGACCATCTGCACAGCCATACAAACTTTTTGTTGAAAAAAGGATTTGCAAAAACTTGAGCTCTGCTCAAGACAAAAATAAACAATTTTCCATTGCTGCTCTAAAGCTGTTAAGAACTTTACAATCTGAAATGCTTTCTAAAGCCAGAATGGACCTTATCTTCTTTCATGATTCTTCATCTTTTGAGGCTGGTACAGAAAAAAGATGAGTCCTGAACATATGATTGTTTTTATATTTGGAACCATCTCCAGCGAAGAAGGTGTACATTTCACTTGCTAACAGAAGTTAATATAACATGCCTACAAAATCTGAATGTAGTTGCCTGAAGAGCAAAATTTTTCAGTGTATCTTACTTAACTTCCACTACACTTTGTGTACAGAGCAGAAAGTGCTGGAATTTCTTCATGCAGTAGATGTAAAAAGATCCATCTTGTGCCAAGTGTGTCATTATGGTTTTGTTTTGACTGTTACTATTATAAGTAGACACACACCAATGCGTGAAAGAAGGTTTTACTGTAACAAGTAAATTACAATTGAAGAACAGTCAGAATTGAGATTTCTTGGTTGAATGTTGAACCTCAGAGTGCTGCTTTGGCCAATAAGCCCTACCTGGTAACTTTTTTTGGGGACTGGGGATCAAATATGGTCCACCTATCAGACCACCTTATTTCTGAATTTATATCTAAGTGATGGGGCCTGAACATTAGGCTTTGTGTGTCTGACAGAGAATGCAGTGGTATGTTACTAGGTAGCAGAAAATGGAGTGGGACTCCCTGTAGTGGCCTTATTCTGGGAACACTTGTCCTGAATTAAATGTATCTCAGGAGTGCCTCTGTGCTTCAATTTAGTCAGAAGGGAAGATGGTGCCTGAGTTTCACTGGGATGGTGCACTGAGACTTTTCAGCTTTAAAGCTGTCATGCTGTGGGAGCCTGCAGAAGCCCTACAGATACAGCTGTGTAAGGCTGACATTTGCTGAATACACTCCTTAATGATCACACTAGATCTCTCTGAAGTCATTTGTGATTTGAAAGCTGGAAAAACACCCTGTAAAAGGGAAAAGGTAAAAAGCTGTAACGAAGATGAGAGGCACCCAACAATTCACATTCTGCATTTTTTGGAACTAAGTTGTTGCCTGTGATCCCAAAGAACTGCTGACATTCAGATATGTCAGCATATCTGAATAATTTTACCAACAAAATAACAGAGCTGGTCTTGCAAATTTAAATTTCATCTCAAATTCCATTATTTTCTCAACATATAGATAAAAACAAAGATGAAGGCCAGTTATTTTGTGAGTCCTCTTTTGTAAAAATACTGCTTGGACTGCAGCTGCCTCTATCTTGGATAAAAAGGAAGGAAAGGAGAGCAGGAGAAATGGGAAAGTAATGCTTACATCTCCATTTCTAAAGCATTTCTAAAAGACAGAATTAGGGCAAAGACATGGATAAAAAGTATTTATGCTCACTGTAGCTGTGGTACAAGAGAATAATTCTTTGGATATCCAAATGAAATAAAAAAAGAATTTGAGGAAGAAATGGGGTGATGTCAGTGTGATTTTTAAAGAGCTGAAAAAAGAATATGGGAGTAGCAGCTCTTAAGCAAATGATTCATAGTGAACACTGAACTCCTGATGCAGACTTTATTAGCTGGTGAATCATTTGTGGCACATTTTTGCAGATACATTGTTTCTTTCAACAATGGAACCTATTATGTCAGGAAAAGCATCCAAATAGTATTACTCATGGTTTTATTTGCTTCTGTTCAGTTTATGTATTTCTTATTGTTTTCTTACCCTATGCCTTTTCAGAGTGCTGTGCTGAGACAAATGGGTACATTTCCTTTTAAGTATGTTTTTCCTCCTCAAAGACTTGTTTTGTTTTGTTTTGTTTTGTCTGCCTGAGAGCTGCAAAAGAAACAAGTTGTATTTGGGCACAGAGCAATAATAAAACCATTGTACTGTTAGATGTAGGAGCATTAAAGGACACGATGCTATTGTGTGTTTGTGATATTTGGAACCATAGTCTAGAAAATGCAATTCTAAATTCTTAGCTCAGAATAAAACTGCAAAACTTAAAATTGAAAAAAGGGGATAATCTCATAATTTGACACAAAGATGTATTAAAATTACACATGCTATATGTCTTAATGAAACTAAAAGTTAAATGTTTAAAAGAAATTTTCATATAACAATATATCTTTCAATGTCATATCACCATTTCAGCAGCAGTATCAGTGAAATTTAGTTCAAATCAGCTCTTTTAGATGTCAGATTTAGCTTCACTCTTCAATAAAGGGGAAAACTCTGTTCCATCCCACTTCTCCATAAACACCTGCAGTTCTCCAGCCTTCCTTCTTTCTTGTAGCTTCTGAAAATGCCACTTCACTGCCTACTAATTTCTATACAGGATATTAGGTGGAATTAAACAAAACAACACTTTCTTTCAGATCATCACAGCACTTCTGAAGTGCGTTCCCAAGTTGTGCCACAAGAGTGTATTTGTTTGAAACACACTGAGAATATTCTTAGTGAGTGCAACCAGAAGTCTTTTTAGAGTAAAGTGGACTGGGCTCTCCATTTTAGCCAATTACCAAATGTGCACCAGAGATTTATGAGTATCTGAGCCACCTGCTCCACCCTATCATGAGTTTCTTCAATATACACACATCCTATTAAAAGTATAGGTACTGGCACTTCTGCTATAGCTCACAACCTCTCAACCCTTTAAATAATGAGCCTTAATAATTTATTCACACTTCCTTTCATCTAAATTAATTTCTGTCTTTTCATGCATTTGTAGCTTAGTGATATCTTGCATATTTAGTCTCACTCTATTTTATTGTTATCCTGTTATTAGTGCTGTATTTACAGAGATTCAACATGATCCCAGATGAGTTCCTGAGAAAGTGAAAGAGCTCATTCCTAAGGAAATTGCAGCATCAAAATTTATGCATCATATGATAAACTTCTGCAAGTATCTAACTGCCAGTGGGTAGGCAAAAAATGCCTCAGTTCATCTCAGAAGATGAAGACCCTATTTATGAAGGCTCAGTAGGAGCACTACACTTTGGGTGCAATGCAGATATTCATTGATTACCAGCTCTTGAAATGATCTTTGTGGTGGAGGGTACCACCAGCATTGCTGTCTGACTGCATCCTCACACCTGAGAGCTTGAGATCTCCATGTAAGGAAGTTTAGGAACCAACTTAGAACTGCTTTATTGTTCTCATTTCTCACTGAGGACAAAAGCACATCTACAATTACCTTTCCTGCTTGCTCCCTGCCAGAGATTGTATCAGGAACCCCCTGTGTGAGGACTCTGGTTTTCATCCTGAAAAGAAATTGTGGTGTTCTTCTGTACCTGTCATTGTTACATGCACAGTGGGAGGGAGGAATGACAGCCCTGGTGTCAGAGTTGCAGAGAGATGACACATAGCACTGAATCATAAAGGCTGTTTTGTCTTTAAAAGCTGTTCTGAGGCTCTGAGCTGTGAGGGAATCTTCTGCCTGGAATTTAGGTATGTCAAAAAACACCTGCCCAGCCTATGCCCTGCGTGAATCGAATTCAGCCCCAGTACTAGGCAAACCATAGAAGTGCACTCACCAGAGTCTTCTAAAGACCTACTCACATGGTTCCATGTCTTTTTCAAAAACAGTGGGTTATGAGCTGATGAGATGATCAAAGCCACAAATGGGCTGCTTTTCTGTCATATGGCCTTTTGATTCTACAAACTAGAATGACAAGCAGGAGAGAAGGTATTTTCATTCAGGGTGCAGAGCAGTTAGTGGTAATGTTTGCTGTTTGTAATTCTCCCCTTCCCTGTCCCTTGCTCTTTTTTTCATCATTCACAGGATACTCCAGCCACTGATAGGCTATGAGAGTAAGCAGTGGCAGAGAAAACCTGCTCCCAGGACTTGACTGGGTCATGGATTTCACTTCATATGAAGTTTTAAGCAGCCACTTCAGTCTCAGGTGGCTAAAGGCCTGCAGGACAGACAGCAGGTGCAGGTTTTTATTTCTTGTTTCAGTAGACAGTCTGCAGGTAAAGGTTCAGCTGTGAGTTGTGAAATTCTGTTGATCAGGTGAGGAGGAAGGCGTGTTCTGCCATATTTGCAGACACACTATAATTTCTAATGGAACATGGTTTCACTGAATGCTCCGTTTTCACTTGGTTTGAAATCAGAAACAGTAAATCTTAGCAAGAATTTCAGGCTGTTGACTCTGAACACCAGCATTATGGTGTTTTGCACGGTCTTTATGAAATACATCGCAGGCAATTGCAGTGAAAGGAGTAGAGTCATAGAAAATACTGGGTTACTCTGCTAACTCAGAACAAGAGAGTTTTTCAGAACAAAACCAATTTGAAGCAAAATCCAAGACCACATAGATTGTGCTGTAAGGACAGTTTCTTACAGAGTTTTAATCACTCTTGTTGTACCATTAGGAGGTAATAACCTGCTAGTGTAGAGCTAACCAATGAATCCTGGAGGGTGAGTTAAATTTTCTCTTTGGAAAATTTAGATTTTCTTTCATTAGCCCTGTCTTCAAACCATATAACTTTATATGGTTCTTTGGACATGAAGAATGATTCCTGTAACACGAGAAAGACTCAACAGTGATTATGAGAAAAAAAAAACATGTCAGATCAGTTATGTTAAAGGAGAGGGTCACCCTCTGAAGGACAGTGAGAGTAACCAGCAGGGAAAAATAGAATTAAAGAAATCCTTTCATAGTCACTGTTGATCTCCTCTTTAGTAAATGGAATGGAAAATACATAATATTTCTATTCTTAGCCATACCACCAGGGTAGTCCCTAGCTTTAATAAAAATTATTTACCTTTGTCTAACTGTAGGTTTGATTTTTTATCATCATCATCATCATCGTTGTGTTCAAACACTATACAATCAGAGTTTTGCAACGAGGAATAAAACAGAACTGTAGAGAAAAAACTATATTTTTTATTATTTCTAGATTGGTAACAAAACCCAAAAAACAGGCCCCAAAACATGTTAGGAGACAAATTGTCTTCTCGAGAAAGTTTTCAGTTTTAGGACAGTAAAGTGATCAGATCCAGTCTATATATAGCCCTTCTTGAATGAAACTGCTGTTAGGAATTTATGTTGTCTTTTAAATGATTATTCAGAATGTATTTTTGGTGCAGCTGGAAGTATGATACTACCAAATAAGCAAACCTGAGGAATGAGAACGTAGCAGAGCTGATAACCTTAAAGGTAAATATGAGAATTTGTATTACTTCTGGTGCAAATGCACTTGCAGCTCTCAACACTAATGTGTGATGAGTGACTAATGTCGGCTCAACATGAAAGACTTCAAAGGCAAGAGAAGTTCTCTGATCATGAATCCTCACAGGGTACCACATGATCACATGAAAGTATTGGAGTTTCTGCATAGAAGATGACTGGTTAAAGGTCATAAAAATAGATTTATTTATTGACAAACCTTATGATGATTTCAAAGTAAAGCTATAGAAAATATTTTTCTAATAATGTTATTTTCTGACCATTAAGTGACAATTTAATAAGAGTAGTTTTATGAACAGGAATGTGTAGCCTACCAGTAGGCAGAGAAGACCCACACCATATTCAAGACATAAAGTAAGTGTTCAGACTTTGAAATACTAAAGTTAAGAAGAAAGTGGTTAGACAACATGCAGAAAATCTGGTCAAATTCTACCTTTTTTTTTAATGTGAATCAGGAGTATTTTTGTCTACTCTGTTTAGAATATTTATTTAGAATATTTAGAATCAAACACAAAATGAGAGGAAAAAAGGGAGTTGTGTCTAATTACTGGTCTATGGAGTAGTAAGACCAAACCTGGTACTAGCTTGGTGTTGGTATAAACCTTGGAATTACTCCAGTGAAATTCAAGAGACAAATCTGCAATTGGGTATATCAATGCAGCAGAGGTCTAAAGTTCTAATCTTAATTTTAAATTAATTTTTGACTTGGACAGCAAAAATGTACTGTGAATAAAGACATAGTAAGCATACTCTTTAAATATCCCAAAAGGCAACAGTTCTTGATCTGAATATGTCAATTTAAATTGATTTTATTCATCCAATTAACTTACATTGAGTACACAGAGAAAAAGAACAGAGGAAAGAGAAGAGATCAGACCCTATGGTTTTTATCACAATCCTACATGAGGAAGTTAATTAGGAAACAGTAGTATCCATGAGATAGGCTAGAACAGAAGTTCTTTCCTTGCAAGAAGAGGGTAGAAACAAATATAATCTGTCATAGTTTTGGTCAAGGCTGAAAGAGGCACAGTCTGCACATCCAGAAAACTGAAATCTTTCAAGCACCCCTAAGGATCTTCTTATCATCTATTGCTTCCTAGACTTTGTTCTGCTCCCTATGTCCATTCTATTAGTGTTGAAATTCTAATTTGAACTAAGAACATGGTTATTTTATATTTCCTCTTATATATTTTTCTCTGTTTCAAGATTCCTTTCACACCAAAATTCTATGGCTACTTCAATTTGTTCCAAAAAATATTCTTAAATTACAAGAAATTTTTAAAGCTTTAGAATATTCCAAATATCCAGATGGTTTGTATGGGTTTGACAAGAAAATTCTTTGTGCAGAGAGCTATGAATACAATTATATTTTTTAATGATACATAGCAAATCAACAAAGAAATACTTTAACAATATGGGATGATGACATTTTGCTCAATTTGTAATTCATTATATCATGGAAATGAAGGTTTATGATGTCATTAAAATGCATATAAAGTAGTAAGAAATCAACATTTATTAGAAAAATAATGATTGGAAAGCAGCCTTGCAATATGACAAATAAATAAACCTATCATCTATATACCAGTACAGTAACAATAAAATTCAATGTCTGAGAAAAGTGCAACAGCACAATGAAAAGAAAAAGGCCCTATAATCATGTCCTAAATTATAGAAGAATTGTAACAGCTCCAATTTTCCTAAACTCATTTTAAAATCTACTTGTAGGTTTTAATTCATACAAAGTAATTTGATACTTGAAGTGTATATAGTATATGTTGGTGTTTGCTTGCCATTCAATGTTACATTTAAATACTAGCATATAAAGAGAACTGAGGATAAATTCAAGCTGTTCATTTGGTGCCTGTCAGGTCTTGTGAATATTATCTCTCTAAACATTTTGAATGGAGTTCTGAGAATACAACACACAATTCAGTGATGCTTTCTCACACATGGAAACAATTTGTTCTTCTACAAATTCTGCTAGTTCCAGAGGGGCTTTTCATGAAACGTGTACTTAAAATTGGGAAATTTATTTTTTAAAAAACAGAGCTACTGAGTACCCCAAGTGCAGATTAAAGGAGGCAGTCCTAAACACCAAAGAACTGAACAAATATGTATTCTTATAGAAGTATTTTGAGAAATTCTGGAAAACTGAATCACCTTTGTTTTTCTTTTGTCGTTCTTTCCTTCCTCCCCCAGATGTATCCTATGTCATATAACTAATTATATAATGTAGATATGACTTTCAAATTAAACTGAAATTTTCATTAGTCATCAAAATAAAATAGAAAATACATTTTTTTTCTCTTTGAAATCTTAAAGGAAATATTAACAGAGGGATTACTTTCCAGAACTGTGTAACAACATTTAGATGTTTTATGCAGATATCCTAATGAAAAGTATAGATCTTTAGTACTTTAAGCAGTACAGACAGTGATGTATGGAGGGCAATTTTTCTAACCAGTTGCCTACTTGGGGATAGATGTAAAATTGCTTTAACTAAATTAACTGTATGGATTAGCTTTTCCAGCTGGGATCAAGCTTCTAATACACAGGAATTTTGGATTTTATCTCATCTTACTTCAACCCTTTACATTTTGTTTTATAAATAGACTCCTTTAGTACATAAAGTAACATTTTGAAATATGAGTATCAGTGAAAAAAAAAAAAAATTGTCTTCCCCCTTGTCCCCCAACCCCAGATCTATGTTTGCCAGATTTTGGTAGTGAGATCCCTGAACTGGGATGTTGCCCCTGAGCATCACTAGCAGAACCTTTTCATGTGACTTTCATGTAATACTGTTCTAAGGGGACTGTTTTGCATACAATAAAAGAGTTGGCAGTTATTGTATCCTATTATTATGAGTCATTAATCAGATATTTCTGACAGTTAAAAGTACTAGTCTTCATATCTCAGCAAACAGTTGGAATCTAAGCCTCTTGTTGGAATTCTGTCTCACTATGTGAATTAGAAGATTTTGAGCTTCATGTTGGGGTGAGTAAAGACAAATACTGCACAGAAGAATTAGATGGAGAAAGCTAAGTAATGTATTTAGTTGTGTAGCCCCTTAGTTACAGTAATTAGTATTTTCATATCTTGAGATAAGTGAATAAATGATAAGTTTTACTTTAACATAGTGAGCTGAGAGAAGGGTCAGGAGTTTGAAGGAAAATATCAGGACTCTAAAGAGAGGAGTAGGAGAATTGATGCATAATCAACTTAGTCTCTGAAAACAGATGTGTGGTGAGTAATCTTGTATTTTAAATTTTCTGCTTTACTAGGATATTAGGTCTGTCTTTCAGGCCCAAGAAAATTGACCCCAATGGTAGTGGAAAAGATAATGTAAGATATATATAAATACTAAAGCAATAGTGGAAAACCATATTGCTTTATGACTATTTCAAGGTCAGAGAACAGACTAAGGAAGAGGCTATTTTTTTACTGCCTCTTTCTTTTCTCTAATGTATAGACAGCCATGTGCAGAGTACTCGAAGCACACTACTTCAAACTCTGCTTTACAGATGGCAGGGCAAAGAATGGTATCAAAATAGATCACTGCATCATGAAATGGTGCCCCAGGGAAATGACAAGGAGCACTAATTACAGTTCTGGTGGGATGGGTAACTCCACCAATTTATATATGAGCTCAGCTTTAATGCATATTTTTATTCAGAAAAAAAAAAGGTACTGAATAAAACCCCTCAGAAAACAGACATCATAGCTAAATAACATGAAGCTTTGAGGGAAGGCAAAGTCTTTGTTTCACTCCACAAAGGAAGGGTAAAGCTTTTCCATACTACTATTTATTTGCATGTCTAAATTATAATGCATGGCTGATAAAACATTCAGGAGAAATCATAATATAAAGCAATGAAATAGTACATCTTTATCTTCTGGGACATCAGCCATAGACAGCAATGTGCACTGTGCATCCACTCAAGCAGGTTTATTTTCCTTTCTGATTGAGTTTACATGCTGAAAGCTGATAGCCCAAACAGGTAATTAGTGTCAGGCAAGGAGTTTGAAATTACTTTGTTTTCTACAATGCTTATGAATTTTGAACCATATTGCTGGTTTATCTGCAATATTATAAAGAATTTAGACCCTATGTCTTTTTTATCATCTTTTAATAATCCATTAAAAAAAAAATCAGTTCCCTATGTTCTCTGGAACAGTTTTATGTTAGCTTAGAGTGAAAAGATATCTCAGAACATTTCAAAACACGGCGTGAGATGATAAACTTTTTTTATCGAACAGTGATTATGTCATAGAAATTACTGAACTCTAAATAATCGCACACTTGTTTTGTGTCTATTTTCACAGCATATGTTTCCAAAGGTTTAGTTAAATCTTGCTAGCACATGACACTAGCAAGAGGAAAGATTTAGGTTAGTACCTCAGGCTCACTAGTGGAATCTAAAAGATAAACTTAAGTGACAGTGGGATAGTACCATGAGTCTGACTCAAAAAAGAAAGAAGTAACATTGCAACAAAAATTTATCCAAAAATTAAGAGCTCAACAAAAATTCAACAGTCTCAGGGACCCTTTAATTTTACTTTCCAGAAAATTTAGACTTTTATTGGCATACTGCAAAGCATGACATTTTCCCAATGTTTTTCATCAAAACAGTAAAATATGCCACTCTGACTTGCCAAGCTGAGGACCAGCCAAGATTAAAATGGTCCTCTCCATAGAAAAGGGAGGGGCAAAATAAAAAGGTAGAAGATATAGCAGAAATAGAGAAGAAGGAGAAGGGACAGCAAGGAGTGCAAAATGCTGTTATACTGTTCTCATTATTGCCATGGAGAGATAAAGACAACAAATATTGCTCTAAACCACAGAGTACCTTCTTCCTACCACATCTTCAGCAGCAGCAATGGGTTTGACTTTCTAGGGCTCTGGCATGGGCAAGGAGGTCAATTACTTGTTTTTCCACCTCCAGTGGTGTGAACCCCTCACCAGCTGATAATGCAGTAGTGCCTTAGGGTTTCATTGTCAGGGTGTATATCATAAAAGGAGTGAAAAATGCCCTTCCCATCACTTGACAAACAAAAGAGGCATATATACATGAAACAAAGCCCCATCACTGTCAGATATTAGTTCCACATAGTTGTTGGGATCTTTTTCCTGTAGTGAAACTGAGATAGCAGAAATTATGTGCCAGGTGAAAGATCTGATTTCATATCTCAGCATGTCTGACTGAACCCTATGCAGCACAATGACCATCAGCTTTGGGTAACTTTTAACATATATGACCACAGAAAAGGTTTCAGTATAGATGTCTTAGTTTGGAAAACAATCCAGGGAAATAAAGGGAAAAACTTTAAAACACAATACAAAGACCTCTGGCTTTTGCTAAGTAAGCATGCAAGTAAGTTCTTATGCAGTTTAGACTTTCAGAAGTAAAAAAAAAAAAAAAAAAAAGCTTTCTTTCTTGTCTTTTTCTTGCCTTCTTTTTACTTTGTAATGCTCTTTGGAAGTGTTGTGGCTTAACCTCAGATGGTAACTATGCCCCACACAGCTGCTTGCTCACTCTCTCCCAGTGGAATAGGGGAGAGAACTGGAAAGGTAAAAGTGAGCAAACACACAAGCTGACATAAAGAGAATTAAAAGGTAAAGCAAAAGCTGCACATGCAAGCAAAGCACAACAAAGAATTGGTTCACCATTTCCCACAGGCAGCCAAGTCCCAGAAAGCAGGTTCTGCCACATGTAACAGTTACTTGGGATAACAAACACTTCCCACCTTCCTTCTTCTGCCCAGCTTTATAAGCTGACCATGACACTATATGGTCTGGGATATCCCTTTAGTCAGTTGGGATCAGCTGTCCTGGCTGTGCACTCACCCAACATCCGATGCGCTCCCCTCCTCCTCTCTGATGGGGTGGCATGAGAGGCACAAAATGCCTTGCTGTGTCAGCACTGCTCAGCAATAACAAAAGCATCTCCATGTCACCAACTCTCTTTCCAGAACAAATTCAAAGCTTAATCCCATAATAAATACTGTAAAGAAATTTAATGCTACCCTGGTCAAAAACAGCATAGTGAAGTTGTATAAAAACTTCAGGAATAATTCAAAACTAAAATAGCATAGGAATATGTTATGAAAGGCATTCATTACTTTCATCCATAGCTTCATTAGAGAGTTTCCTTAAAAATCTAAGGGATCCACTGAAGAATGCTTTTCTTTTCCTTTTTAAATTGATTTTTGTTTATCCAGTGATCTTTGTCCTTTTCTTGCTTTTGTACTTGTCAGAATAACTCAATTCTATAAATTTTATATTGCTATGCATTCTTTTATACTACAAACCTTTCATTCATATTTCTACTCCTAAAATGTTTTGAGATATTAAATTAGACATTTTGAGATTTTTGAGAGGTTTTGATTATTTCTTTATTCTATTTGTAAGAATTTCTCTTCTCTTTAGGAACATCTCAATCAGTAATTAAAGATTGTTTTTGTCTCTCAGTGAGCTCTTTAAAATGTGTCCTGTTCTGGTGATTATACGGCTTGAATTCTTGAAGTCCTGACTTATTCAGCTTCCCTTATTGCATGAGATGCTGCCAAGGAATCATGGTGAGTTGATACATCCATAGATGAGGAATTTAATATTTAGAGGTAAGTAAATACTGTTGAATTTTCAGTAGGAGTTAAACAATTTTTGTGGATTTTTTAAATATTATTTTTATTTCTGATTTCCATATGGGGATTTAGATCTTAAAATTAAACCATAATGAATTAACTTCCAAAGTATAAATTCATGATATCTTGTTTTCAAAAAATACAGATAATGCATTTATCCTTCCTTCTCTAATTGTGTCGATTCCCTGGTACGAAACCTAGTATTTTCAGATGGATATGACAGTAAAAGCAAGAAGCTATTCCATTAGAAGAACATAATTTGAAACAGTATCTAGAAAATATTACAGGGGAAATGTGGGTGGAAAATGATGAACAAATTGTTTGAGTCAAAACTAGCAATATTTAAGCAGCAGGATGAGGGGAAAAAAAGGAAGAGTGTAACAGGGAGATAAATGAAGACAAACAGGATTTTTTGGCAAATTGCTCTAAATATTTGGCTAGTAGCTAGCCTTTTATCATTTTGGAGCACTGTGGAGTTATGGTGGGTTATGCAATACAATGACATTAAGGTTTGGCATGATGAATTGCTCACTTCCTGTAGAAAGAGTAGCAGACTTTGGGTTGCTCCAATTATATACCATCCATTTGCTCTGTGCATAGGGATGGTACTGCTTCCCATAAAATGCATTGTTTAAGCCTCTTCATGAATTTGGGTAGTCCTGCTTCTGAGCTTTAATAACAACTTTATAAATCAAGGATCAGGAGGGTGCATGCAGTTCAAAGCAAGCTCACCTTCAGTCATAAGACTGCAAGACCTTCTCTTCCAGCCACTGCCTTTTTGGGGTAATTCTAATAAAGAGTATAAAAATACACAATTTTTTTAATGGAGTTTGACTTTAAGATGCTGATTTCCAACAGAAATTAAAAAAAATAAATTAATTTAAAGGAGATAAATTATATTGATGCCTATATTTTGGGTTTTTTTAATTCTTTTTAAGAGATTGTGGGAAAGCAATATGATTTTTATCTGTGACTTTCATACAAATCAGAAGTGAGATAGGAATTCTGTATCAGGCTAAAAGGAAAAAAAAAATATTAAACATAAAGTGGTTGATCTAAATTGATAAAAGGCAACAGACATTTTCATCTGGCTTTGACTCAAGTTCATGTTTTTGCTAGTGAATTGTACCTAGCTGATGACTTTTATATTACTCGTAATAGAGCAAACTTAGCTAGTTTGCTTAACTAGTGACCTGTAGTAATTCAGTAAAATGTTTTTAAACCATTAGTGTGGTCTCTGCTAGTCTTCATGATATTCTCTCTTATAGTAACCACATGGAAAAAGCAACCATGTGTACAAGTGCATTTAAGTCTCTAAGTGCAAACATTTTTCTGCATCTCTGTAACTCTTGTTCATAATGCAGAAGAAGAAAAAAACTAAATTGTAAACTGATTTTTTTTTTTCATAACTTAAGGATAATTTTTACCTCTTTGCTGTTTGCTTCCCAGCACACAAAGATTCATCTCCCTACTCAAGCAGGGTCATCCTGGAGCACATGGCACAGGATTGTGTCCAGACAGTTCTTGAATATCTTCAATGAGCAAGACTCCACAATCTCTCTGGACCTTCTGTTCCAGTGGTCTGGGGACTCTGTTCTGTGGTCTCCTACACAATAAAGCTCTTCCTCATATTCAGATGGGACTTTCTGTGCCCCAGTTTCTGCCCATTGCCTCTTGTCCTATTGCTTGGAAACACCACCAAGAAGATCCTGGCTCCATCCTCTGGACAGGCTCTTTTCAGATGGTTACAGACATTGATGAGGTCCCCCTGTTGTCTCTTTCAAGGCTGAACAGACTCAAATTCTTTAGCCTATGCTCCTAAGAAAGATACTCCAGTCACTTAAACGTATAAATAATCTTGGGAACAGTCACCTGCTAAAGGAAAAAGGAAAAACTGTAAAATTTATTTTTCATAGTGTAAGGACAGAAAGCTGTTGGGAAACTTCAGCTTTTCCACTACATTAAAATTTATTCTTACTGTTTGATGATCTGTAAGACCTTTTCCAAACTAGGCAAATTTTGGCTATCATAAAAAATTCACACAGAAAATGGAGTTTCCCTACAACCTACATTATAAATTATTCAAACAAATGGGTTTTTAAGCATTAAGTGTAACTTGAATAATCTCGCCTTTTTTTTTTTTTTTTTTTTTGGTCACATATTATCAGGGAAAGGTAAAACCAAATTAGAAATTTTCTTGTTTTAGAAAACAAGTAACTGTGATCCATTTTCTTTACTAACATTTATGTTTCTACACCCAGGTCAAAGAGCAACATGCTGTGCTGTTCATTGCATTAGCTGCAATAATACAACATGGGCTGACTAGTCTGCATAACTTCAGAGTAAGCAGGATATCTGTTCTGATTTTTAACATTTCTCTGCTATTGATTCTGTCACTGACTAAACAGACAACATCCTATCTTGATCTCCTTTTCCTTACAACAATAAAACTGGAATGCTTTTCAGGTGGAGGTCTCCCTTTCTGTACAGGCAAAGGTGTAGCATTCTTTCCATCCCTGTGCATATCCCTGTCTCATGTGTGACTGTTTGTGCCTTTGTGTGCACTGTCTGAGCTTGGCACTGGAGGGAAGAAAAGCTTGCAGAGATTTGTACTGAGAGTTATAAAATTCTGGTGGGAATGGATCTTAGCACCCCTAAGGCAAGAGCTGCCCTTGCTTTTGAATAGGAATGATAGATGTCTTCCAGTGGGGTTAATGTCTGCATTTGGAAACAGGTAAGGTATTGTGCATTTTCCTCTTGCTTGAATCAGTGAAAATTTCCCTATCAGTTTTTAAAGCACAAAAATAAGGATGATCAGTTCTATTTACAAAGACATACCAATTAAAGCTTATGTTTAAACAATATCAACTCTTTGAAGATTTTTCTTTCCTGTTAGTATTTACTTCATGATTTATGTGTTTTTTCTCCCCAGGCAAATGAGGATCAGCGTGGATTTTTGGTAGGAATTTCTGGAAATATTTATTTGTCAGAGTCATACCTGCATTTTTTTTAGCTTCTTCAACCTCCCTCAACCCAAGCCCAATGCCCATGACTTTTCAGAATATTTGTTAATGGTGGCCATGCAAACTAATTATCTAATTTCCTTTGGGAACACTGAGGAGGGTGAAAAGATTCAAATGATGGTTACCTAGAAACTGGAAAAATGTATTAAATAATTTTTTTAAAATCTATATGAGTTTTCTGATGACAGAATTTGTGTGCTTTTAGAGAAAAAAAATACAGTCTTAGTTTTTAATTATGATCATGGTTTTGCATATCTCCGTACTTCTTGCAGTCATTATTTTGACAAGCATAAACATACATTTTCTTGATGAAAATAATTTTCCTTTCATGATTACACTTGCTGACTCCTCATTACTTAAACTGCTAGAAAGATATCTCAAGGGAGTGGCTTAGTCTATTCCTTTAAGGTCAAGAGCTTCACAAGTGGGTGTAAGTAATTGAGTTATAGGGCAAAGATGAGTAAAGCTTTCAGGAAGTTAGGAAGAAAAATCCTCTTGATAAAAAAATGCATCTAATTTACAGAGTGTTGTTTTAGTACATAAATTGTCTAATTATATTGTATCTCACAGGGAAATTTCCTATTAATTGCAAAAAATGAGGGACAAATTCTGACCCAGTTCCCATAATCCTTTTATTACAGAGTAGAGGAATTAGAGGTTCAATAAAACTGATTGTGCCCCAAAAATGAATTTTGAATTCTGTCTGTGCTTGGTTGCTGATGTTTTGTCACATAAGTTTAGGTAAATTGTTTAGATTGGCAGAGAACTATAGTTTTCTGGGGAGAATACTTTCCACATCTTGGGTGGCAATTCTTCTGAACAGATGTAGAAATATGTTTACATCTACATCTCAGTCATGGGAAAATCAGTGCAGGAAAATTGGTACTTTTAGATCACCACTTACCCTATCATGAAGCACTTGTATAAAATAGATCAGATGAATCCTGCTCGACAGCTTTTTCTGACTGCAAAGGAAATTCTTAACAACCTAGCCCCTCATGGCAATATCTGTGTGAGACCTTCACAGTGAGGGTTTAATTTAGCTGCATTAAGCAGGGTATGTAATGCTGTGCAGGTTCACCAAGAGAATCTTGCATGGGAAAGAGTATGGCTCCACACTGTATCTGTTCTCTGGACAATCAGCTGGATGTCAGATGGCACATCATAGGTGTGTCTGATGACAATGTGTATGGGTGACTACAGTGATCTGATGACATTATGTGAAATATAAACACCCTCTCCATACACTGAGTATTAATATTTTGCTTCCTGGTGCATTTGCACTATATCCTTTACTTTAGTTAAGTCTTCTGATTTAAACTTCTTGGAAATTCTTGCAGTTCGGCCCAGTCTGTAATCCTGCTGCTTGACATGGGAGGAATGTTTGTGCTTTTACTTCCAGATGACAATACACTCATTGAATAGCAGCACACTGCTACATCAAGGATAGCCTGAAAGGAAAACACGAGTAGACAAGAATTTTTATGGAAATTAACCAATATAATTGCACTTTCAAAAAAAGTCAGTGTCTTGGTAATCTCTACCAGTGTCTTGGTAATCTCTACCAGTGTCCTGGTAATCTCTGTAATTAATCTCTAAGATTAATCACAGACTCACAGAATACTATGAGTTGGAAAAGACCCTCAAGGATCATCAGTACAACTTTTGAGAGAATGGCCTGTATACAGAGCAAATCAACAAGCTCGGTGTTGCCAGCACCTTGCTCTATGCAATCTTTGTCATCATCTACTGTGCCAGTCACTGCAGAACTAAGGAGCCTGCCTAGGATTAATTTGGGAACTAACCCTTTGGCACTAATGCCTGGGTCATTGGTTTTGACTCTGTGATTCGAGAGTGGAAGATGACTGATACTTTAAGTATGTTATTACTGCAAATTGCAGTGTTAATGAACCATGTTGAAACAGGTTTCTGCCGACATAGATGACAAAAAAATCCACTGCAAAAAACAATATTTATGGCAGAAAACATAATTTTTCCTTGTTACTTACACTGTTTCCACCAAAGATTTAAAATATATGAGTTGTTAGTGAATATTTGCCAAGATAGGGACTTCTATCACTGGAGACAGTCTAGGTGTATTTATCCAGTTAGACGTCTTGATGTTAGTCATGCAAGTTGTACCTGAGTTGCTTGCAATCTTTTACCCTTATGAACATTTTTGTGTACCCTCTGAAAATGAGTTGTTTCCACTTGTATGTAAAATTTCTGAAAAAATATCATTAAAAATTACATTTAAGAAAAAACAGAGTTATTTGCTAAAGAACAGAAACAAAATACTTAGGAAAACTTGCAGTTTTAGCCAGAGAACTAAGTCAGTGGGACTACAAAAAAAATAGAGTCAGTTTCATAAATAGTCAATATTTCTGCATAAGTGGGATAATTTCAGAATATTAACAAATAATTAAGCTCCAGCGGTGCAAAGAAGAGACAAGAATAAGGAGGAGTGGCAGATGAAAATGTGATAAGACACATAAACTCACTACACAGAAGCAGTAAGAAACAATAAAGAGTTAAAAAAGTCAGAGCCTATTGATTTAGGTCAAAAGACAATTCCATAGTTTTTCGCCATGACACGGAAAGAAAACAAAGGGAATGTAGGTGTTTAGGTGATTGAGAAATTTATTTTTAATGAGTTCTGTCTGATCCTTTCCCTTCCATCATAAATCTAGACAAGAAGTAGTAAATAGTTTTAGTTTTCTGGCCACGCAGCTTGACTTGAATATATAAAATTCATTGTACATTATTCAGAAACTCAGAAATGCAAGGCCAGAATGGATCATCAGATCATCTTGTCTGACCTGTGCTATAACCCCACAGAATTTTACCCAGCTGAGACCTATAATTTATGCTTGAATAATACATACAATAGCATTTCTCCTACAGCTTTTCTTCCCCAGTGTTCTGAGAAACAGCTAGCCTCATTAAAGAATTTTCTGAACTCCTGGGATAACTGGAAGACCCAAACTGCCAGGATTTTAAAAGCGAATAGTACCTCATCCTCAGTCCTGAATAACTTTGGCTAAGTCAAGGTGAAAATTATTTTGATATAATTATTCATGTGTGGGGCATTCAGAGGATTATCTCTTTGCTTAGTGAAATGTGATCCGAACTTGTACTGAGCCAGTGCAGCAGACCATAATGATGAGACAGTAATTTCAAGCAGAATTTAGGCAGAGTTTAACCAGAGGTTTTGTTTGTAGAGACCTGTATATTAGCAAGAGTGTCTGCTGTTTAACCCAGGTATGTACCATAGCTGTCTTTGACAATACCACCTGTATTTCACAGAATCATGCCATAGTTCTGGTCAGAAGGGACTTCTAAAAGTCATGGCATCCAACCACCCTTAAATGAGCAGGGACATCTTCAACTAGGTCAGGTTGCTCAGAGTCCCATCCAGCCTAACCCTCTGTGTTAGCAGGCATGTGGAACCCACCACTTCTCCAAGAAAACTGCTCTGGTCTTTCAGCAACCTCATGGCAAGTACTTTTTTTCTTATATCTAATCTAAACTGATCCTCTTTTAGGTTCAAATCATTACTCCTTGTCGTACTGCAACAGGCTCTGCTAAAAAGTCTGTCCCCATCTTTCTCATTAGCCCTCTTTTAAGTACTGGTAGGTGCAGTAAGATTCCCCTGGAGCCTTCTCCAGGCTGAGCAGCCCCAACTTTCTCAACATCTCAACACAGGAGAGTTGTTCCCACTCTCTTATAATTTTTGTGGACTTGTCCTGGACATGTGAACCACTTGTAAGCACTCATTACTATGGAGATGGGTAAGAGGGTATCATTCTCATTGAATCTTAGTATGTCACTTTGAAATATTAGTATGGAACAGGTAAAAGGCTGATAAGTGTTCACTTGAAAGAATATTCTAGAAACCTGAAGCCTAGTGAGAATTTCATCTTCACACCATGCCATGGTCAGTGGGTAGGGGCTTGTCATATGCTACAGGATCATCGAAAGAGATGTAAGATTTATGTCATTTTCCTACCAATTCTGGGTTTCACATAATAAATCATTAGCTACTTTTGCATGTCTGTACATTTCTTACTGAGAATCCCAAACAAATTAGAACCACTGTGGTTTATATAAAAAGAAACATGAAACATACAATGTTCCGTAAAGCTCATTCAAAATGTTATCAGAAACTTCACATAACCATTATATTGCTGATCTTCCCACTTCATCTTTGTCCTTGCTTTACTAATCATGGAGTTATCACTTCTAATGTATATAATTTTTCTTGGCTTATGAAGAACTCCTTATCTTCCCATAGTTCCTGTCAAAAAATTATTCTGTTTTCAAATTTTATTGTTGGTCTTTTCTTCTCAAACTAGCAAAATATTTCAAGAATACTAGTGATTTTAGATAAATTAAAAGCAGCAATATTTTTAAACATCATTACATACAAATCTGGAAAACACATAAATCAGGATAAAATTAAGCTTGCTTTTGTACAAAAATTTTAAATCTTTTGCATTTTTATATTCTACATTTACATATTTGATGATGATTAGTAGATTGGAACAGAGAAGGAATTTTCTTATCCATCTATAAATTAAGATTGACTATTCTTTTTCTTCCTCAGATGACAAAAGGAGTTCTCCATACTGGAACTGAGCAAGAAAAAAAAAAGTTGTGATCAAATTCATTTCTCTCTCTAAATTATCCACAAGTAATTTACATGGAATGGACATAACGATATCTGATTATAAAACACGCTGTTTCAGACTGGGTAAAAACTGAAAAATGAGATTTCCTTTCTATCTTAGGAAGTTAATTGAATTAAAAAATTTTCTTAAAATAAATCCCATTATAAAATTGGGTTTTAATGTAAAAATTTACCAGTCAAGTGGTTTTGAAGACGGTGCTTGATAAATCTTGCTATACAACAGAACAACCCTATCATCTTCTGTACACATTATCTTTTGAGAAAAGTTAGTTATGCATGAGAGTACCCTACAAATTTTGAGATGAAACTAAGCCTGAATCCTGTTCATATTATTCATACATGACTTGTGGTTCACTGAACTGTAACAATGCAAGTCATTTCACAAAGTCTTTTAATGTTAAACTGGCAGGGCCACTTTTGCAAGGCTTTTCTATGCCAGCTCAATGCTTGATCTCCTTTGTGTAGAAATGCCAAGAATATGAACTTTTGTTTATGAGTTCTGATAAATATTCTTTTCCATTTGAGAACAAGTCTGAAAAGAGCATGTGCCCTCTAATTCTTTGTCTCTTGTAGTTCTTAGCATGACACTGAAACATCAGTAGTAATTAAACAAAATTGTATTGCAAATCCCAAGATAAAATGTGACTAATGATTAATTCTCTGGTATTTTGTCAAAACCCTTCTCATAATTTCAAAGCTCTAGTCAATATTCACACAGCTAATTCTCCCTTAGTAAATTTTTCTTTCCACTAGGAAAATGTTTGTGTGCTGCTTAATAAATAATTCTTAAAGTTCTGATGATATGTTTTCTGTAGTTGTTTTTCTTTACTATTTTATTCATAAATTTGATTTTCAAAAGAGTAAGTATTTTGAGAGTCACACTAAGGGATTCAGTTTTTACATATATACGTATTTCATTCTCGTATCAAGAAGATGAAGTAGACTTATTTTCTGTAAAGATATAAAAACCTAATGCTACTTTTTATATGGTTTACACTACAGTTAAAAGACAGAGTTTTTTTCCAAAAAAGCTTTCAGAATTATGCTTCTTAAGACATAAGTGCAAAAAAAAAATAGATACAGCAAATGCAATTTCAAGTCTACTTTTCTGACATATACTTATTGCACATTAAACTCTTAACTTGCTGTCTTTCAAACCCCAGGTATTCTTACATCTCTATCTGTTGTCCATGTTATCTGTGGCGAGGAAATCTTTGAATTCACACTACAAAACTAAGCAGAGAAATTCAACTAATTTGTTGAACTACAATGCTTTCATCCAAGCAGGGCTTTTAATGGTCCATGTAGCAGCAAATTTCACTGGGTACTTTAATGGAAATTTATTGTCTGTTGAATTTTTTTCACTCTGTTAATTTTAACTGACTGTATTTGATGGTCAACTTCTGACACACTCTTTTTATAATTTGTATGTATTGATTAGAATTTTCAATCTAAACAGGATTTCAAAGACTCTAAAATTAATTAGCCTTTAAGCAACTATCAAAAATTAAATTCAGCATTTCATTTTTTTATACTGAAATTTGAAACCAGGAGAATTTTAGTATATTCCTTTGGCTACATGAATTTTTCTGCTTTGCCTCTATTTTGTTACCTTAGATATGCCTTTTTTTTCTAGACAGAGAAATAAAAATATACAGAATTTACAGTACTCAGAGACTACTGTGAATAAGGAAATGTTTGCTTTTTTTATTTTCTTTTTTTCCTAGAACGGTCATTGAAAAGTGGAACAGGTTGCACAGAGCATTGTGGAGCCTCCATCTGCAGAGATTTTCAAAATAATCTGACTGGACACATTCCTGAACAACCTTCTTGTGCAGGGAAGTTTGGCCTAAATGATCTCCAAGTGTCCCTTGCAACTTCAGCTATTCTTTGTGTCTCATATTTTGCATGCCATTCAAGCTGTCTTCTCTTATTGTTCTGCTGAGATTGAGACAGAGACACGACCACAAGTAGAGCAATCTATTTGCAGTTTGCTTAGACCTCAATCAAAATATTTTAAGTAAGGAATCATATTTTACAGGACAAGGGAGCTTTAAGTTGTCAAGAAGAGCATGTGTGAAATGAATTGTATTATGGCAATATGGTGTTTCAAATGAGTTCACATGAGAAATCTGTGAACTACCTGTAGCTTGAAGATCCAGTGCTGAAGAAGAATGGGACTGCCTACATTTAAGAGGAAAAAGTCAGTGTAGAGTTCTCATTCAGCCTTAGAGACCTACCATACAGATATATTTAACCAAGTTGCTCTCCATAAGTTCCTTTCCTAATTAGAAAAAGACAGGAATAAACCTTTACACAGAAGAAAAAATGGATTCTGTTTCATACATTGGCATTCAATTAAGACATGCCATGTCTTTTAAATTAATGATTTTGGTGTTGATTATAAATGAAATCTAGGGTGAAAGTTGACATTTAAACAATAGGAGTCTCTCTTCCAAGGCCCAGAGACCTTAGAGAAAGTAAACCTCTCAGAAAGCTATCATTGATTTGAGTGGATAGCAATTTGTTCCTTTACCACATTTACTCATTTAGAATTTTTCTGTGATGTTGGCCTGACTGACTTTGCTTTTGATTTATACCACAGAAATTATTGTGGTAAACTGTGACACAGCTCACTTTGACTCAGGACTGGCAAATAGAAATAAAACCTAACAACGCAAACCCCACAAATATTGATTCATGGTTGGAAACATGAGATACAAAAAAGAACAGGAACATGTCCTATATAATGTGTGTACAGTCAGTCTAGAAGGGATTAGCCCTACGTGCAAGTCAATCTGTATCTGGAGTTCAGGAATGAGTCTGGTATTAATGCCTTAGGTGGTGCAGATTATTACATAAGTTTTGGAATAGATGTGAGCCTTGAGAGAAATTATGTCTGACTATGTTTAGACAGCTATCAGGACAACAGGTCTATACAGCTCAGCAACAGCCTTTTTCTATTTATGGATTTTATAGAGACCTTTTGGAAAAAAAAGTGACTCAGACAAAGATTTAGGTGCATGTTGTGAAGGTACACATCTATAAACCTACATAGTTCTGCCACACATCTTGTAGTACCTGCTAATAGAAGCCTCCATTTCTCACAATACTTTCATTTTTTAAGTTTATGTCAAATAAAAATGAGTTTTAAATTTTATTTAATGGGACTTTCTAAACTGTATGTTCTTCTTCAAACCTCATGTCTATTTACCATGACTGGTTACTATTTATCCCATTTGTCACAGTCCTCCAAAGTATGTAAATATTTAATTATACAGACAGATATCTATAGGTACTTATAGAAATGCACAGGGTTTTTTTAATTGAATTAATTGAAAACTTGGTATTTTGGAAAGGATGTCAAACATCCCCCTAAGCCTTGGCAGGAATATGTTCATGATCAATAGTGTTGATCTTTAGCTAGACAGCATCCTTCTGTAAAGAAAGAATCAAATCCTTCAAAAACGTCCACAGAAAGAAGACCCCGATTATAAACTGCACCTCACTTTAAAAAGAAAAATCTTCAGAGGAGCTCCTTGTTTCTAAATCAAATTCCAGCTCATAAACCAATGTTTAGTGTATGCATAGAGAGCAACCTGTGAATATCCAAGAATAGAATTTTGAATATCACAAAATTTCAAGACTCCAGGCTCTGTGTAAATGTCAAATACAGAAGAATTTTAGGGAAAGGGAAGGAAAGGAAAGGGGAAAGGAAAGGGGAAAGGAAATGGGAAAGGAAAAGGGAAAAGAAAAAACCTGAAAAATATAAAAAAAATTTAAAAAATAAAATAAAAGAAACTGAAAGGTGATTTGAAAGTGGAATATTTATCCCAAAAACTAAGTAATTTGGGGACAATTTCATAGGTCCAGTCTTGCAGCATTTCACAAGTAACAGGTTTTCTTCCTTCATTGGTGTTCATTCAGTTACAAGTTACTTTCTTTTGCAAGCATGCTCTTCTAATGCTCTTTCATTTTGAATTACTATTATTATTATTATAAGTAGTAGTAGTAGTAGTAATATTATTGTAAGTGTCAGGAATGAGTGTTTTATCATAAAGTTATTTGAAGTAAAATGCTTACTCCAAATACCTCAAAGCTTGGTTGAAATCTACATCCAAAATCACAATTACATAGATTTTGTGTATGCATTTTATCTTAAAAAAAAAGACAAATTTACCTCTGCCTTCTACGTTTTCCATTGAAAAATAATCAGTATACATATATTTACTATGATAAGACAGAAAAAATATTTTTTTTTCTTCTTCTAGTACCTGTTCATTTCATAAAGAAACTGTAGAACTTCAGGAATTTCAGGAGTTATCATGGGGTTCTTTATCACCTCTTCTTATAAAAAAGCATTATATAAATATTCATTGTGCTATCTAATTTCTAATTAATATTTCAAGTAATAAAGGCCTTATAAATATCAATATTGAACATTTATGTTTTAAGTTATCAGAGTATAACATACTTTCTTTTACAGAAAAAACTTTCTCAGATTTGTTCTCACTTTCCAACTGAGGTTTTCTTGAAAGAATTCTGGAGTTTTATTTTTTTTTCCCACATTTTCTTCTTAAGCTTTTTGGTCTTTGCCATCATATGGGAGAAAAGAAGATGAGATTTTATTGACGCCAGAATGTGTCTCCCAATGAAAAAGATGTAATCCGTTCCCCAGTAAAAGGAAAATATATGGTAATGATCCCAAGTTTATAACCACCTCTTCTTTTATATTTCATTTCCTCAAGAATGGGCACAGAAATATTTGAAAGACTAGCTATAAAATGTATTTTGTTTCTTAAGAAATCTGTTCAGTTTTATACATATGAAAAGAGACATTAGACATAAATAACACCAGGACTGAACAGTTTAGCAAATGGTGTATATAAGATACAATAGCAATATTCTATTTGTGCCCAGCTGCAACTTCTTTGTTAAAGCTCTAGACTCCAACTCAATATAACACTATCTGATAAGAAACATGGATAGAGGTAAAGGAAATTAGGCTTTTGGTGGTTCCTAAAAACAGCATTTCCTTTTTTTTTTTAACCTCCAAACAGTGTAAATCGTTTCAACTGCTAACACATCACACGAAACAAAGAAAACCAGAGACATGTCACCTGTCTTTAGGGACTCCTAAATCAGGAATAAAAATTTAGACTAGTTACAGTCCCTGTATAGTCAAGAGAGAGGCAGAATCCTCCAGTTAATGATTAACACTACAAAAAAAAATCTCAGTGCTAATTTAAGGCACTAGACTTAAAGGTACAGTTTAATGTTCTTAAAGTAGGAATGCCATTTACATTGGTAGGCTGGTAGTAAAAAAGCTGTTCCTCAAAGAGCTTCTTTTTAGTAGCTCAGGATGAGATCCAAAGAGCTAACAGGGCTTCTGTAAAACTCAGCTGAGATCTGAAATGCAAACTGAGCAATCTATGAGCAGTCAGCTAACGGCTCAAAAGTCTGCAAGTTTGTATGCCAATCTGTTGTCACCACAGAACCTACTTAGAACATTACATTTATAAACTTGTCAAAATCCTGAGATACCTGAATATCTTCTGCATGTTAACTTGCATAAATAGAATTGCATGTATCTTGTTCAACCCTGAATGTATTAAGGGAAAAAAACCCAAAGATATTCTGCAGCTCAGTGATGAGCGGACTTTTAGGGGGATAACATTTCTGCTATGCCATTTCTTGTTGGATAGCTGAGGCTGTTTCCTGTACAGAGTATTTCCTGCTAGAAAATCAGCTCACAGGATCTCTTTACAAAAGAGACCTGAGGGTATGTTTTCCTTACATATTATCATGGGATCCAAATCTTTTCCAGGCTGCTCCAAAAGTGCATTCCAGTCACATGATAGGGCAGTAATGTAAAGAGATGCCACTGCATTATTCAAGATGATACAAGTCTGTGTACTCTACTTGGCATTGATTATTAACTTGGATATTTCACTGCAGTCTTGATAAGCAGATACTGACTACAGAATTCATCTGGGCAACAGCAGATTAGAACTGCTTGCCAGTATCTCACTGCATGATGGAGAAAAGCACTGATGTGCAAGTTGTGAATGTGGTTTAGTTATCAAAGCCCTGGAATTTAATTTAGCTTTCTTTTTCAGAATCTGGCTTATATTATTTAACAAGCTGAACACTTATCAACCTTCTATGTTTTAGCACACAGACCATGAAAAGAAATAATGCATTCATACTGAGACAAGCTACAGAGGACACTATGAAATTCCTTAGAAATTAAAGGATATCAGACTAAAATATTAGTACTGTGTTATCCAACACAGAATGCTGTATGCTACCTAATATTCATTATTTGCTTAAGCCAGGCACAGAAAATAGTCTGAGTAATATGTCTTTTTTCTCTTTCTTTTATTTTTTAGTAACTAAGCAAACAATAAATAATATCTGTTGATTATGAAAGTCCTACAATTAAAATATTAAGCATTCTTTTTCAGGTTAATAAAGTATCATCCAGTTAGTATTGAACTGGTATTTAATTACCACAAAACATATGTCAAGTTATAACTCTAAAAAAAGCAAACAAATATAATAAAATTCATGCAATGAATTGCCAATTTTATGTGCAAATTGAAACAAGTCTTCACAGACTTCATTTGCTGCTCATGGGTCAGATACAATTCTGTTGTTGTTTTAGCAATATATTTAATGAAAAAGAAAAGCAAAACCTCTCCATGTAGGTAGGTGAAGTACTATGTGTGAAGTGAGAGTGTTGCTGATCACATATATCACTGTGCCCATTTCTGTTTAATAATACATTGAGGAAGAAAAACTACCACTTAGGAAAAGAATTTGCTACCTATTTAAAGTGAGCTAAGGTTCCTCCAGATTACTTTCTAAAAAGTAAATCATTACTTTCTTTGTGAAACTGTAAGGATTTTAACAATTTTGTTTTGAAAGATGGGTATGAGGAGGTTATACCTCTTCCTTTAAAATTTACTCTTTACTTGGGCAAGTTCTCAAGTTACATCCTGCAGGTTTTGTGCATCTTATTAAGGAAAAAGAAAACTTTTAAGGGATGAATTGTCTGAATTCTATCTTTGAAGTAATGTAAAAGACTCTTTAGTAGAGATTGTGATAGATAGATGGATAGATAGATGATAGATAGATAGATAGATAGATAGATAGATAGATAGATAGATAGATACACAGACAGACAGATAGATAGATGGTGGTTGGATATAGAGAGAGATTTAAACATATATTTATATATATATATATAACCAGAAGCAGTAAGGTTACGGAAGTACTTTGAGCAGGATAGCCTGCAGACCTCAGCTGACAATGTAGCCTTTTTCTCTGACAGTATGTGAAGCCTCTTGGCTGTTGATCTGTAGATCTATCTTTTTATTTTTGTTTGGAAGTGATTGTGAGCCTATTTAGAATCTGAGATAAAAGGTTTAAGTAGTTTCATCCATTTGATTAAGTGGATTTAGGACACTATGGAAACTCTTCTGAATAATTGTTACCTGACAATATACAAAAATTCTGGTCTCAGGTGTTTTTTTTATCCAACCTCAGTTACACTCTAAATGCCTACATATGTTTCAGAAACTAAACTTCTGAAGGTTGTGCATCATTTTTGCTTTGTTTTGTTATCTAGGAAACCAGGTACACAATGTCTAAATTGTTTAAAATAAACAGTAATTTTTTGCTTAAAATAACCCCAAGAATGAAATAGGTCCAGCAATATAGAGCAGTCTTGGGAGTTCCAGCATTTTCCCTATGATCACCTGACTTATTTCTCTGTAGAGAAATAAATCCTCCCTCACATCTTGGGAAAATAGAAACAATGAAATGTTCAGACACAAGTAACAAAGCACTGGATATTAGTTACTTTTATTCTACATCTTTACTAAGAAAGAAGTGAAATGACAGCCATTTCAAAGGGGGCAGATCGCCGGCACACACAGATTTCATTTTGAATGGATTTCCCTCCCATCTGAAAGCCTGGGACTTATGCCACGTACTGGGAAGTCAAATATCATGCTGTTTATAAGAAGCAAGAATCAAAGAACATACCCATCCTAATGGAATTTAACTAGTATTAAAAAGCATGCCTTCAACAGTCATAGCTTCTGTTCCTTTAACAATTTGCACAGCTTCTTAAAAATCCACAGCTAGCAACCATAGAAACTTATACCTTTTTCTCCCACCGTAACCCAATCTTTTTTCAGCTGTTTGTTTCATGGAAATTTAAATGAAAAGAACATTCTTAGTTATTACTTTCATTCTCATTTTTTTTAATAAAGAGTATTAGGTGTGCCTTAAAGATTCATTTTAAATGACACCAACAACTATCTCCCCATATAACAGACCTGAAATGATTAGGCAAAGCTGTGAATAGACATCAGTATTTGTTTCCCTTTTTTCTGCTTTATGTATTTTTCATGAAAAACATACATTTTTCTATATGCTTTATAAATGAATTAGTAAATATTTATTCTACATTGTTATCTGAAGTCAAGAGATCAAAAAAAATATAATCTATTAAGTATTTTCTTTAAAGATATTTTAAAAAATAATTCTCAAATTCTCCTCTGAGTTACAATACAGCAATTTATCTTCTTTTTAATCCTCTTCTACATCACAACAACTCAAATTAAGGTGAGTTCCTGACTGATATCTCCTAACATCTCTTATTCAGCTTGACAGAACTTCATTAAAATCCACAAAAGGGGAACTTGGCCCTTCAGGAGCACTTTAAACTGAATTGATTACCTGATTATCTCTTATAGGCATAAATCTCCTTTTTCTTGTAATCAAGTAGGATCTCAAAAAACTAAAAGAATCTCATGGAGTTGTTTGAAAAACTTGTATAATAAGAGTTAGCCTTGCTCTTTTATTCAGCATGACTCTTCTTCAGGTAAGTAACAGGCTTTCCTGTACTATGGACTCTTTGCTTCTATTATTTAAATGTGGGATGGCTTTCTCATGATATAATCAATATAATAGTTCCTGTGAACCTTCAGCTGCAAAGAGCAGGCAGTGGAGAAAGGATGCTTCCCATTTGTGAGAAGAGTGTGAGTGCTGGAAGCTCGGCCTAGGAACAGGTATTGAGCAAGCTGAGAGATAATGGGTTGGGATTAGAGCTCAATGATGTGAGCATTATCACTGTAGATGTCTTCCAGCTATTGAAGGAAACATTATATTTGCAGAATCTGCTCCTCATGGTAGACCTTAATCATCCTAATATCTACTGGGAGGGAAGTATAACAGAGAAGAAGCAACCAAGACAGTTTCATGGAGTGCATTGATGACAACTTCCTGGCAGAGGCAAGTGAAGAAGCAAAAAGAGGAGATTCTTTGCTGGAATTCCAGGTAGGAAATTAGTTCAGCTCTTAAGTAAATGACCCATATGGGGATAGAACCCACAACCTTGGCATTTTTATCACTGTGGTCTAATCAACTTCTTCTGCTATGTTCTGTACTGCTGAAACATAATGGGAGTGCTGGGTGTAGTGCTCTGCTCCGGAGTGTCTCACCACACTCGTCATGAATAATTTGTTC
The DNA here is from genome assembly GCF_022539315.1 of Serinus canaria. Classification (NCBI taxonomy): domain Eukaryota; kingdom Metazoa; phylum Chordata; class Aves; order Passeriformes; family Fringillidae; genus Serinus; species Serinus canaria. The sequence goes on from NC_066313.1 coordinate 57,553,524, forward strand.
CCAGTGAGAAGGAGCAAATTCTTTCTTAGAAAAAGGAGTGTCTAATACAGAGAAAAAAAAAAAAACAAAAAAAACCACAACCCAAACCAAAAACAAAACAACCACCTTGTTTGTATTGTCAATCTTTTTTATTTTATTCCAGTTTGAATTCAATCCATTACTAAGAGCTTCAAGAACAACATAATCAGGAGCGGCCATACTGACTGCTGGTTTTGCTTTTGGTTATTGAGTTTCAATAACCTTTCACTTTTTTCCAAACTTTATGAAACATTAGATCTATAATATCAATTCTAAGAATAACTATTTGGTTTTAATAGCAAAATTGCTGAGACAGTATAAAATCCACTTATTTCCACTCACTAAACTATTTTTCAAAATTCAGTAGAATATCAGCACTTGATTACAGTAAATTTAGAATCAATACAATTTCAAACATAATATTTTTAATAAGAGAGACCTCAAGAAACACACAACATGAACAAAATAATTTGTAGAAAGAATCAAAGCAAAATGTAAAATGATCTTCATATCCATTGACAAGTAAATCTCTGATCTGTAAGCCTCATGAAATCTTTTTGTTGCAATATTGTTAGCAATTTCCTCATATGAATATGAGCATAATACCACAATAAGCAATCTTGGGAACCCTTTTGCAAATATTTATGAGCGATCATGTTACATTTGTCCGTGGATAAATTCACCTGACTTTCTGTTTATCTTTTCACAAAGATGTCTCCTGGCTGGAAGAAACATAATGTCACCTTAATTATGTTCTTGCCATGGTAGCATAAATTATTTATGCTTTAACATATTTATATTTAGCCTTCTCTAGCTTTCATTCCTGACCTCCAGTGTGTGAGCTATGTGAGGAAGCCCAGTGTTAAGGTATACGACCTAGCAATGTTTACTGGGGTTTTTTTGCCTTGTCAAATCTCTTAGTAATGTTGATCATTGAGACTGAGCAGCGATGCTAGCCAGCCCATGAAGTTGCAAAGGTGACAATGTTCTTAGCTGCTATAAGTGAATTAAGATTTTATACATATCAAGAATGTCATTCCAGCTGCTACACCTGCTTCACGATAAGTGTACAGCTCTGAAGATTGCCAATGGGAAAAGTATGGATTGTCATAGCTAGATCATTGAATCAAAAATTGTCATGGGATTGAGTGTCTTAGGAGGACTAAAAGTTATGGTCACCTCTTCTCATTAACTGTAGGAATTGGGAGCTGTCAGTACTTGAAGGAATTAAAAGACTGGATTTCAGACTGATGACCCAGTACCTGAGAAAAACATTTCTTCTTCTGTGTCCTTTTCCCAGAGTCAGTATTAACAGCATTAGCCTCTAGATTAACTGCAACTCCTGAGTTAGGAATCAGAAAGTTAAAGAACTCAAATGCTTCTGGAGCTGTGGAAAAGATCACCGGCAACAGCAAATCCAGCAGATCCAAAATGCAATGGAGCAATGTATTTAGAGCACTTGTAAAATACTTTTGACTAATCAGATACAGCATACAAAACAAGCTATTCAGCTGAAAGTATAGATTGATTTGCATACAAACATTTTATATAATGGCTTCTGCAAATGGATTTAGGAGGTGAGGAGTAACTTTAAAGAATCCAAATCTCCAAACTACATTCCTATTCCCATTTTCTATGTCTTCAATGCATATTGTGTTCAATACCAGTAAATGTACAGACGGTGGTAATTGCTAACCCAATCGTATTCTGATTCCCAGCATGAGCTGTTAAATCAGTGATTTCAATATTTTTCAGGACAATGGTTGAAATCAGTGAATTAGGCTCAGGCTTCTCATTACTCATGATAATATCAGGCCTATCTTACTCAAATAGTACCTAAACAATACTAGCAGAAGTTTAGGACTGCAACTTCCACTAGCCAGTAAGACTATTTTGACTATCACATCTAATCAGGACTTTCCTGCAAGTAGTTTCAGGTTCTAACATTCTTGACACTTCAAATTCAAATAATTATGAAATATCAATTATTTTACTGTAAAATCAATTTCTAATCTTTTAAGAGAGACATTGTTTGGATAAACCTATAAAATTATTCTGCCTTCCATTTGTCAAACCAGAAATGAAGAAGGAAAGGTGGAAAAGGGTATGCCTATTTTCCCCAAGATGATACCTGAGTGGGACAAACTGAAATGACATTTATTGTGAACCTTTTGAAGAATCAATCTTCTTAGCTTGAACCTAGCTGTAGACCTGGTTTTCTCTCTTTTGCCACTGTAGTTTCCCTTCATTAGGAAAAAACCCCAAACAAAGGAAAAATAAGGCTTCCTATAACATTGTGCTCCCAAGCCATAACAAAGAGTTCTGGACTTAAGGTGGATGATAATAATGTCTAAAGTTATTCTGTTAAAGCAGGAGGATTCATAGCTACAGGCCATTTCTGAGATAATGCCTCCCATGCTTCTGAGTCATACTGTTGCAGGTGACATTTGCACTATTTCTCAAAGAATACCTCTATGACAGAAATGAGTTAATTAGAGTTATTTCTGTTTATTACAAATTTGAGTAAATAAGGGCCAAAAATGAGATTCTGAATATCTTAGCCATTACATTTATGGGACTCATTCAAAAAAAAATCAATTTTTTTTTTGGTGGATGCATGTTAAGTTTCATATATACAGAATGTTAAAGGCAAGCTATTTTTCATCATTACAGAGTTAATAGCACATTTGATTTTATATCTGAAATGGAAGAAACAAGATTATTTTCCTGACCATGATTATCATTCTGATTACTCACTGATGGCTGAAAATTCAGAGGATGAAGACATCTAGGAACAAGAATAAAAATATTCTAACTTGAGATGAGAATCCTTGTAATAATATCATTGAATAACTCCATTCTGGTGCAATCTCTTTAGACTTTAAATTCTTGAGAATAGTTCATGAGTATATCACTAATTACTGAATTACTCATAAAGTCACAAGTTGTAGAGTCTCTGGAGGGGATAAACTGTTTGTTATGGGGCTCTGCTCCTGCCAGGAGCTGTGCAACATCTGGAAACTAAACAGGGTGATCATTTGGCTCTCTGAGAGGTCCAGACCAATGTACTGTTACAAAAATGTCATATATTCACTCAATCAGGCCACTCATGATAAAATGTACTAATTTACTAATTTTGTAAGTACTGGCAGCAGTACTGCTTACATTTTATATGTGATGTCTTACACAACAATATCCTTTCACTATTTCTTGATTCAGTTCAACTGCTTTATTGTGATTTGACCTTCTACTGACCATACTCTAACAACTGCACTTGATGAAAATATTAAACATCCAAACTCTGTATCTAAACCTTAGGTCTTTGTGGAGAAGTTTAATATCAGTTTTCCACTTCAACATGACAATAGTTTGGAAGTGACTTATCTTGACCCTTGGTTCTTCTTTGTAACCTAACAACAAAAGACTTAGCAGGACAGTTATGAGTATGCATAACATTAGATATAATTTCAAGACATTTCAAAGGGAAAGATAAAGACAGAATTTATCCTATCACTTCTGTCCTGGAGGACACAAGATATATGAGCACATGAATGTTTGCTTCCAAGTCATTTGCCTTACAGGACATAATCAGTTTGTTGGTTATGCAGTGGTTATGCAGTGCAGATGCCCACAGAAGCCTGTAGGCTATAACCATGCAATATTATTCAGTGTACTCTAAATCTATATCCAAGTTAGCTCTCAGTAAGAAGTTTTTCTGAAATCAGTTGTACCTATTTAATATGGACAACAATGTACTGCTGGCCAACAGTGATTACAATAGACAGCTCCTGAGAGAAGAACATATTTCCCTTCCAAGATAAATTGTGAGTTTTACCTACTTACCTGAACAAAGTGCTGAAGCTATTTGCATTATAATATATTGTAATAAAATATGTTGCTGCAAAAACAGATGGTGCTGCCCTTAAAAGTCTCTTAGCCTTTATGAAATAAACTGTCTTAGAAGGTACACTGCTGAGGTGTTCTCCCCTGAGCAAGGCAGTGTGGAAACAGAGTTATATGAATAAGAGCTAGGAAGCAGGAACACAGCCAGAAATGTGTGCACCACTGACTCCTTTACAGGATGAAAAATCTAATAATCTGATGACTCTTAAAAAAGTCCCTGGGTCTACTGCCCATCTGTTTTACTTGTGTGCACTTAATGATGATGGAATTGTCCTACTTGTTCTTAAAACTGCTGCTGAAGTAGTTTCAGACTCTTTTGAAAACCATCATGATTCTCAATAAGGGCAGAATCTAAACAGCATTTTGAGTCTGTTGCAAGAGAAGACCACTGGTGCTCAGAGCCTGAGCACTCATTGTCCCAAATATCCCTAAAATCTGCACAAGCTTTAGGGTCCATGTGTCCAAGTTGAAAATAGCAGCCAGCTGCCACTGTGCACCAAATCTGACAGGTCAGCATTATCACATATGCACAGTGAGTCCAAGTCTGTACGGAACAGACTTGAACTCACTGCACATAGAGGCATAAAGCCACCCTAATTGCTTCCCAGAGAAAATCACATACGACAGGCAGAGTTATTTGCTAACTTTAATGGTGTAACTCTGCAGCCCTTTAATATAATATTGCCTTTGATAGGCCTTAAGCTCTGTACTGAGTTTGCCTGGCTTCAGGGCTGACACTTCATGTCTGCTCTGTCTGAAGTTGTCTTGACCTGCTTGCAGCTTTGTTTCACTAGGTTTACCTGTAACAACAACTTATCTTACAGATCAGATATCTATGTCTAATGTATTCTACTTTTCTTGTCCTTGAAAGGTAAAAAAAACAAACTATATCTAGGAGTTATTAGTTCTTCTTTGTAGAATGAGAGGCTTATGACTCTTACATAACGATGTAGAGCAGAGGAAGTGTGGTACAATAATGTCCTTTAGAGGTGGAGACTCGCAGTATATCAGAGAGAAATACAGCAATGGGACTTTAAGGGATAGGGCACAGGGTGGCATTGGAGACTCCACAGCTGTGAAAAACTCAGTTATGAACATTTAAAGAAAAAGAGACCTGGAGCAAAACTCATTTAGTTAACAAAGAGAAAATAAATACGTATTTATATGACATATGTAAAGGACAACATATAGAGTAATTTATAGTAATTTTGATAAAAGGTGAAACTGTTAAGTTCTTAGAGAAACAGAAAAAGTGTAAAAGTGTGTCAATAAATATACAGAAAGGACCACAAGAGGATTTTAGAACAAGGAAGAAGCCATTACAGAAATATCACATTCCTCACAGCAAAGGACTCCAGCTACTGATGACTCACCAGACAATCCCTTCCAATGCTGCCATTATAAAGCCACCAAGTAGCAGGAAGAGGGGGAACCTAAAACCAAAAAAAGAATAAGAATATAAAGGATGTAAATACAATTTTTATAACTGCATCAAAATAATTTTTTTCTTCTCTGTAATAATCAGATCTAGCCCAATAAAGATTTTTCAGTTGCACTGTTAAGAATTTGATGATGTCAATAGCTTTATTTGTATTGCGTTTCCTTCTTTTGCCCATTCACAAGATTTTGAACATACCATGAAGACATAAGGAAACAGTCTATTCAGAGTGACTAGTACCTACTTCAGAGTGCTCAAATTATTCAATGAATTCTAGTGAATTAAGTAATAATAATATTATTAACCTTTAACAGAGGTGATATTACTCTTTGAATAATGGAAAGATAGATAAAACTGTATTAGTAATTACCACAGTATATTTCCCATGAAATAAAATTTAATAAAACATGGGCCCTGATCCTACCCACAGTGTTTTCTAATAATTAAATTGCCACCACACTTACTGCTTTTAATGGTATTTTATGAACTTTAATATCTCTGTAGAAATTGAATATTTTCTTCTCTCAAGGAATAAAAGCAAAATAAAATGTTTTTCTGTTTTAAGATTTACAGTGTACTTAATGAAGGTTGGAATCAAAGAGATTTGCTAAAAATACATTGCCTAAATTAAAATAAACCCCATACTTTGTACTATACATAGAATCTTCTGTGCTTTAAATATTTCTTTTCTACATAATGAAGTGCATGTACAGAATGTGGAAACCTTGTGCTGGAACAAGTATTACATGTGCCCATAAATTAATGTGTCCCCTTAGGAAAATGAAATTTCACAATGTAATTACCCCATTTCTTCACTGAAGACATAAAGGAATTTATAGAACTAATTACCCTGATAATGGTGAGGGATTTTTCTTCTCCTCTTTCATTGCAGTGCCACCTAGAAGCATGATACAGGAAGATGTAATTCGTTGAACTCCACAGTGGCTCTGCTGTTATACATTTATTGGAAGAAACTGTGGCATTTCAATAGTTTTGTGTCAAATTTATTCATAAACTTCCAATATAGCAATAAATGTAACATTACAATATAATCCTGGAGATTTTGAAATAAACTTTTCCTGCTTCAAGCTTTCTTCTGCTAATTTTCCAGGTAAAATTATTAGTAATTGAAAAAAACACTTGACCTAAATTACTGTTTTCTCAAGGCTTCTTTTCCACAACTGTTTGTAACACAGCGTATGAAGCTCCTCATTAATACTATACTTTAGGCTTAAAAAAGCTTTCACTGAAAATATTTATGGTTATCCTAAAAAACGACCCTAAAAGCTACATGCAACTAGTGAAATATGGATAATAATAATAATAATAATAATAATCTTTCATTTCATTATCTCAAAAGTGTTTGCAAATTGGAACTGTTAATTGTATAGAGTAGATATTTGCTCGTTAAGACAGTACACATCAGAAGGCTAACTAGACAAGAAAAACAATCTTATATTAAAGGAATGTCATGCTCAAGAAATATTGTCAACTAAAATAAAAGAACAAACAAATATTTAAAAAAAAAAAAAAAAGAAAGGAATTTTCAAAAATTTTATAAGGACTATCAGTCCTCTGAAAGGCTCCCAAGCCAATCTTTGGAGTGGGGAAAATATCTTTTTTGTGAATATATGGGGGTGTGTGTGAGATTTTTAGTTTTGTTTTTAAAAATACAGTTTGTAAAGCACAGCAAGAATAGAAAAGTTAATAGAGAACGCCATATACAATTACAGATTCATTTTGGTTTGAAAATAGCTGTAAGGTCATTGAGTCCAAACATAAAACTATCAACTAAAACCATGTCCCCATGCATGACACCTGCACATATTTTAAATATCTCTGGGCCTTTTGACTCAGACACTGCTGGACAGCCTGTGCCAATGCTTGATAGCTGTTCCAGGGAAGAAACATTTCCTAATATTCAGTCTATATCTCCTTGGCACAAGTTTTGTTCACAAACAACCGGATCAGTTGGAGAGTGTCCATGGCTGTCTTTCTCACCAGCTGTCTCAGGAAGTAACCTTCTACACACTGCAAGACACTCCTAGAATCTTTCCTCTTCACTGTATTGTTTTTCCATACAATCTGCTAAGGAGCCTGCTAAGTTGAAGCCCCCCATGGGAACAAGGGCTAGCTTTTGTGAGACTCCATTTTATTTTACATATCATAGTCATAAAATATTTCATCTAGGTATGGTGGTCTACAGCAGACTTCTACCAGGATATCTTCCTTGTTGGCCTTTCCCCTGATTCTTACCCACAAAGACTCAACCAGATCACCACCACCACCATCCATCAAACCACTCCATCAAATACACAATTACTCCACCACCTCTCCTTCCTTGCCTATCACCTCTGAAAATTTTCTAGGCATCCATTATGGCACTCCATTTGTGCAAGTCATTCTACCATGTTTCCATGATTGCAACTATATTTCTGCACTATTTAAAAAAATAATTTTTTTCTATAAATAGCAAATCTACGGCAATCAAAGAGTTAGACTTCAAAGACATTTAACATCCCCTACTCTTACTGAATTGCAAGGAGTAGTTATTATATCAAAGTGCAGACAGTCATAAAAGAAATGTCAGGGAGGACTGGTTTGCCTGAACATCAGTGCTTTAAAATTCAATGGTTAGTGCTGTGCTAGTCATCTTGGGCCTGTGTTATCGTCAATGAAAAGAAGTAGGCATCTCCAGAGAGAGATTAATCTCACCCTATGAAAGGCAAGCAAATTAGATCAAAGCCGTCACCCTCTGGAAGTGCATATTTATCTCCAACAACCATAAATGAAGCCTGAGGTGAACTGCTCAGACTCAGATGTCTAACACATAAATGTTAGGTGAAATGAACCTCTAAAATTTACCACTGGAAGCTCTATACAGTATTAATTCCACATCTTACAAAACTTTTCTTATTTAGCATAGACCACAAGTCTCACACAAGAACGTCTGAACTTAACATTTTTAGAACAACAACTGAAAAATTTTTTGCAGTCAGAGATGAAGTCACCCATTCTAGTGGGCATTGAAAGTGTTTTGAGGCATTAGTTCCTGTAGCAGGAAGCTGGAGTGAAAGTGTCCAGATAATCCTGAGAAATAGATTGCTCAAAGAAAGAAGCAAAGCTCAAAAAAAAAAAAAAAAGATGTTGCTACCAATCTCCCCAGAAGAGAAAAATTTATTTTTTTTTTACCTAGAATCTGGTGTCAAAATGAAATTTGAAATTTGACTAATAGCATCTAGGAGACTCCAGACATCAGAAAACCAGGTGCTGAAATTTTCATCTTTTACAAGGGAAGCAGAGAAAAAAGAAACAAGAATCTAGAAAGGAAGGCTGACCAAAAGTAACCCTTTATTATCTTTTCCTACAAATACATCCAGAAACATTGAAAATATGATACAGACAAAATGATAGTCACCAAGATCAACTTCCTGGCACTGAAAGAGTCAAAATTTAAAATTTATATTTATAAAAGTCACAGAGGAATGTTATTTTAAAATTAATACGAAGTCACATCATTGAACATGTTATTAAAAATGTTTGCTAAAATTCTATTAACAGTGTTGATAAAGGCAACTTTTGCAAAAGAATGATCTACATCTCTGAAGTAATGCTCAATTAATAGAAAAAAAAATATACAAAATAAAATAAACAAATATACAAACAAAACAACAAAAACAAGAATAGAACTAAGAAAAAATATCCTAAAATAGTAAATCTATAAAAAGCTTTCTACAAATATTTCTGACCTATAGTAGACGTTGAAATAGAAATGAAAAATAGATTGCCGCAAGTAAAAAGAAAAAAAGAATAAAACACATTTATCAGAAAATTGTGCTCAGTCTCTGCTAATTTATATGATTTTAGAAACATATTCATTCATTTCTTATATAGGAAGCACTCCTTATATTTTTATATAATAAATTATGTCTTCATATATATATATATTTAATCTTGGACACCAATCTATAACAATTAACATAGTATCAATCACAAATTATATTTTATTGTGTTCTGATGTTTGAAATATTTTGAAGATTTGATCTAATTTACTCTGGAAATTTCCTTAAGTATGACTTCCCTTGAAAACTGCATTTCAATAGAACAAGAAAAGTTCTGAACATCTAAAAGCCTTTTGGTTCCAGAGATGGTGTTTTCATATAAAACAAGCAAAATCTTTGAGATTATTTGAGCAGGGAGAGAAATGTCTGTTTTGTGCTGTTTTTCTCCACTAGAACTAGTTGTTTAGGAGAGAGAGGTAAAGAAATATTACAAATTAAATGGGAAACAAGAGTCTGTTTCTAAACTCCAAGAGGCAATAGGAGTTGAGACTATGATTTTCCATAGTAAAAACATTTAAAAAGGAAATCATGTGGCTTTAAAATATGAAAAAGTAGTTCTTAAAAGTCTGGTAGAGGAAGACCATTAAATCAGTGACAAATTCAAAATGCTGTTTATGGACAAGAGCTAATTTTAGTGGTTTTAGATTACTCATTCAGAATATTCAAAAGATTACGCATTCAAAATATTCAAAAGAAAAGAAAAATGGGTGGTGATGATATTTTTAAATTACAGAGTAAATGTAATCCTGCTTTATTTAAGGGTAAATTATCATAGACTTAAGAAATTGCAAATTGCAAACCCAGATTTAGCTGTCTTTTTCACTTTGAAAGTTTAATATTTTCAGACAGTATTTTATAGCAGTGACTATGATGAAAATGAAATTCCAACCCCCTAAAATTTTGAAGCAGAAAAGAAACACAAATATTTGTTGAATAAATTGTTGGCTTCCAGTACTTTGTCCAGCTCTGCTATTTAATAGATGTAGCTTTGGAAGTGCTCTAATATTGTATCTAAATTTACTTATATGTTCTAAATTTTGTGCCACTTAGCCTTGATATATACAATCCTTAATATCTAGAACATTTGGTGGAAAGGTTTAATTATACCCTATCTTTAATCTATCTTTTACCAAATCTAATTAAAAGGAAAATCTTGTCCTCATTTGCCTTTCTAAATTCATTCCTCCCAGGATCTCCATTACTGATTTGAGACTGAACACTCCAATTTAAATTGTATTCATCATCAGCTTTTTTGCACCAGTATGGGCACAATTTATTTCATATACTGTTTTTATCTTGCATTATTTCATTCTCTTCTGTCTGTTTGGAATAGAACATAGAAAGTATCTGTTTGGGATACTTTCTCAAATATCAGTTGTTGCACAATGGTTGCAGAAAAACATTCTGTATATGTTGACTTTACCCATAGTTCTTTAAGAGTTCTCGTCTTTCTAGAAGAAAAACTCTCAGAATTTTTCATGAAAAGAGCATTAATGTATACTTCCACGCACTTACTATTTGACATAAGGATTACTTGTGTATTATTGTGTGATTACAACCAAACATGATCAATTTTGTTAAAAAGTAATAGCAAACAGCACTCATAGTAAATATAGATTAGAGATGTAGCCTAGATATTTGATAGGTTTTGTTCAGAAAATTCTCTTATAGCCTTGCTTGAGTTCTACAGTGGAAGTTTCAATGCATCAGCAGAGAAATTAATATATAGACTGAATAAAATTAGATTTTAATTTTTATAATGTAGGATAAAAAATCACATCGAAGGACTGGGAGTTCAACATGCTGATACGTGAAGTACAAGAAAACCAGTGGAAGCAGAATGAAAACTTTAAAGTGTTAATAAATATCTGCCCGTGGCAGACTTGAGGAAGCAAATAAATGACATGCAACTGGGACTGAAACAGACACTTTAAGGGAGATGAGATGGGGTACACAGGGAAGAAAAAAAAAAAAAAAAAGAGCACATGTCAGCTGAAAATAAGTAAAGAGCAAGATGAAGCACTATGAACAGAAAAATGTGAGGAAATGCAGGCATGCAGAAACCAGAGCAGTATATGGGACATCATGGAATGCAACAAAGATGAAACCAGATAGTTGTCGCAGGAAAAGGCAGAGGTGGAAGGAATTATAAGATATTTAAATTATATTGTCTTTATAGGGCTGATTATATTAAAAAAATCTTATTGAAATAAGGAATTACAATGCTTTAAGATCTCCTACAGTAAAGCCCTAGAAAAAATATGTTATAAAATTCATTGGTGTAAAGTTCCAATGCTAATGGATCGATACTCTACAATAAAAACAAAAAATCCTGAAGGAAAAATTAATCTACGAACTAAAAACTATTTGTGTATTTTACTTCTTTTAAGAGAGATTATTTTTAAACACTCCTAGTTAGTTTTTAAAGTTGACTATTATTAGCAGTAGTAGTAGTATTAATAGTAGGATTAGTAGTAGTACTTTATCTTAGGTATAATTCCATAGCTTTTTTATTTGACCTATTTCCCACCCCCGATCTTTATGGACTGTTAATGGAAATAACACCTGTTTAAATTATGCAATATTTTTCACAAGTTTTTCTCTTACTGTTACCTAAATGACAAGCAGTGCCAAGGCAATTGTATAAAATAGATACAATGGGAAAAATGAAATACTTTATAAATATCCAGGAAGATTTTATCTCTTTTGGTTTACTCTGGAAAGCAGCCAACAACCTCCTAACTGCTAAGAATGTAAGAAGCAGAGGGGTGTACCTTGGATAGTACTGTCCAGAGGTTTGCCTCTCTGAGGTAACAGTGAAATACTGGAGATCTTGCAGAAACTAGAAACTATCAAGTAGGAAGAGAGGTTAAAGGAAATTTTCTCATTCTCTTTGTGCTTAGAATAACAGTGATTTCACAAAACACCTTCTGAAGGTAGAGTTTTCCATTTGACTTCCATATTCACAGAATCACAAAATGAATATGGTTGGAAAAACCTACAGTGGCCGACCTGGTACAACCTCCCTGCTCAAGTAGGGTTATCCCAAAGCACATGACACAGGATTGTCGTGTGCTTATTTTTTAACCTACAATTTAATCAAAATTGTAGGTTAAAAAATAAAATTTCTGTATTATGGTAATATTTCATAGCACTGAGTATGGTTATGTCATTGTTGATTAAGCTAAACATTTTTTGTGTATTTTTAAGGAACAGAATGATTTTCCTGCAATTTTTCTTGCTCCTAAAACTATTAAAGTTTTTCCTCTTAAAACTTCTGGATTAGCTGAAATAGCTTATTCTTTTCTTTTCTTTTCTTTTCTATTCTATTCAGTGAATGATCATTTGCCAGCCAATAATGCATCCCTTTGCAGGGAGGTTTAATAGCTGCCTACCTTGCTGAGATTGTGTGAGAATTAAGTATCTAATGCTGTTAGTAAGTGCTTTGCAGATGAAAATTGCAAAGTAAGTGCTAAATATAATTACTGTTATTAGAAACACATTCCAATCCAAATGTTTCTTTGATTTTATAGCTGACATAGATTCCATTTGGTATAATATGCAAAAATGGCCTTTATAAGAGTGGTCAGGTAATGAAAGTTCCTGTGATGTTTCTTGCTGATCAGGTCATAAAAATTTGTAAGCTAAGAATCAAATGCATTTTTAAACAAACAACTAGTCTTTCTGCTTTTAATAAAAATGCTTTCCAAGTAAAGTAATATTTCTTATCAGTCAAAATGGTGTGAAAAGGCTATAAGATTTGAAAAGTATCCCAACAGGAGCCAGATCCTGACTGGTTTGTAAAGACAGAGCTCTTTTTCTTTGCACAATCACACAGGCACCAGAAGTGCTAGCAGAAAAAGATTTAGGTGTGGGTTTAAATGCACTAGCAGCAAGTAGTGAATTTCAGGGGTTGGTGAACAACTATGATTCACAAAATTTGCCAATCTGTTTTCTGTTCTTTAAGAATATAAGACTTCATATTTGGATAACCCCTAAGCAACCAGCTGTCTTCCTGTGAGCACTCCTACTAGATTCACCAGTGCTTAAAGGACATCTGGGAATGAAACCTTGGGAGCTAGAGATTAGAAATAGCCATTCAGTGATGGTAGTGAAGGGAGCTCCACTGCCCACCTGACTGAGGCATTACTTACAATGCTACCAGAATAATGGTTTCTTTGCCTTCCTTTTTCAGCTGAAATATAGGTTTATTTCACAGAATCACAGAGCTGTAAGATTTGAAAGGGATCTCTGAAGACCATCTTGTCCAATGCCCCTGCCAAGGCAGGGTCATATAGAGCAGGTTCCGCCTGTCCAGGTGGGGTTTGAATGCCTCCAGACAGGGAGGCTCCATGGCCTCCCTGGGCAGCCTGTTCCACTACCGAAATATTTACAGTACTAAATGTCTGAACTGCAGTATAAGCAATCCCTGTCTCTATTATCCTTGTTTTACCAACAGTAAGCAAAGTTTGCTGTTTGCTAACAAAATTACGTGGTCATCTTTTTAAAAGGCTAGCTGCATTTGCATCACATTAACATAAACATGTAAGTTTAGCTGGCAAAAAAATGGAGGGACAGTACACATGGAATATTTTTACAGTCTGGGAAACAATATGTAGCTATTTGCTTGTATAGGATTAACAGGTATTGTAATGTTTCTGTCACACTCTGCAGGTAATGATGGTCTTTGTGATGCTGCAGACTATACTCACCTAAAAAAAAGCATTCTAATGAGTACCAAGACAATTAAGACCTGTTGTGGAAATAATTATGTGTGAAAGTCTTGTTGTTATGCATCCTGTTGTCATGAAACACAGTCTATCAAATAAGGAGAACTTCAGAAATCCATGAGATATCAGTTTGAGTCTCTCATGTCTGATGCCAGCAGGACTACAATTCTTTAGGTCTATTCATAAGACCCTATGGGACATCTAAGGAAAGTGGAGTGTCCAATCAAGAAGTTTATTGTTATCTTTTTATTCAAGCATCAGTCTAGCAACATCCAAGGCAAGATACAACTAGAATAATAAAAGCCACTGTTCCAGGACTAATAATTACTATTATTATTTTTTTTAATCTAATGGAACTGATCTAAAAAATTTAGCAGAATTAACATTCCTAAAAACAATGTGTTAATAGTATTACAATTACTCCTCCAAACAATAAGGTTATGGCTATTCATTTAAAACATATCCCTAATTTTTTTACTGTAGTAGAAATCATTGATTTCTATAATCTCTTCTAATAATAAAACCTGTCTCACAAGCCTAAAAAGATTGGGTGAAAAGCTCTGAAGGGACAAAAATGAGATTAATTACATTGATCTTTTGAGATGTCACTGTCTTCTATGGACACAAGGTATCCAGAGGGCACACGGAGAGACTTTCACCTTTCCTGATGCCATGCAGCTTCTTACAAGCTTGCACAGTGGATGCATTAGCATGATTTGCTGAGAACAAATCTGTTTAGCAGAAAAATGATTCCTCGTGGGAGTTACAGCTGTCCCTCAGTATTCACTGATGACATCAAGGTCACAGTCCAATATGAAACTAAGCACTTTTTTTGACTCTTCATTCTAATGATTCAGTGGACAATCAATATCATCTCTTATTTCCTGGTCAGGCAACAAACATTTTTAAGAAGGTTTATGTTTACACACAATTCAAAAACAGAAGCAGAAAAATAAATCCATTATTTGTTAGTTTTTATCATGAGTGTGTTTTTATTACTTTTACAGTCACCATTATTTCCTCTTTTCTTTTTTTTTTTTTTTTCACAATAGGATGTGTCTCATAGCAGTCCCTGGATTTTGCATAAAAATATCAACTTCAACATGAGCCTAAATAAAGGTATGTGAATTTCAACAGAGACTAAAGGAGAATTTTGATAGACAGTTCTACAAGGTCTGAGCCACAAACTGAAATTCAATTGTGTCTGTGTCCTTCTTTTTTCGTGAAAGATATAATTACATTTTCATTAATGGTTACTTATTCATATTGTCATGATGATTTGAAAAATAAATGTTCTTTTTATGTGGGAGACTACACCTACATATTTGTTAGCATCCAATTTAATGTCACAACTCTATTTATTTTCTCATACTCAATTATATGTATTCCTATGTTCACTCCAGGGATCATCTTATTAAAACTATTAATTGTATTATCTGCCTTTAGTGGAATTGAAGTAAAAGTATAATGGAAAATAGAAAAAAAAATCTCCTAATTGAGAACTATCTTGAGCTTTGTGTCAAGTTTCTATATAAAAAAAAGAAAAATAGATATATATTAGGGAAATACATATTTAAGAGATGTAGCTGTTTTTGTATGCAAATTTGATAGCAGCTTTCATTTGGATACTGCTTCAGTAAGTGTAATAAACCAGATAACCACCTTTTCTTTATTGGGAAAAGCCTTAATACAATAAGTGCTCTGAACAACACTATTCAAAGTTATTTCAGTCTCAGAAATATGATCAGATTGCTTCAATTAAAAGTGCAACAGAGTGCAGCAACTGGAAAAGTAGATCTTAGTTAAGACCTATAGGAGTTGTGGTTTACAGTTTTCCAAGTTACCAAAATTTCCCATGTTTAGTCCCAGTAGGGTCATAATTATGTTTTTGGCTATCACATGGGAAAATATCAATCTTCATTGATCATTCCTTATCAATTGATATTGAATTCATTCATTATCAATCATTCATTGACATGATTATTGTAAGTATTGCAAAAAGGTATTTTGATAAACTCACATTTTAAGTTCACATCTATGTAAATATTCATTTTTTATTTAGAAGTCTTCAGACGTCTCTTAAAAAAATACATGTAACTGGATATCTCTGAATGGTGCTTTCTTTAACAAGCTTGCTATTTGTGCAATACAGTATATTACTATGGCTTCAAATGGGACATTATCATCTCTTAGATATGCATATCTAAAACCAAAGCAAATAGGAAACAAAAGAGAAGTTAAATATCTGGTTCTGCTCATAGGCTTCAATGATCTAAAAACTACCCACTGTTTGTAGATATTTAACTCTTGTTGCTAAAACCAATGAAAATTAGAACTTGAGAAATTAAATTTAGCAAAAAACCCCAAACATCCTGTTTTATCTTCTCTGACATCTCAAAGACTTCTGGCAAACCAATTTTTATTTATCACAGGAAGTATATGTGAAATTACTCTATGATTAAAATGTCATAGGAGTTACTCAAACATGTGCCTACATATTCAGGGATGCCTAAATATTCATATGAATCTTTGAATAAATATTCATCTTCTGCAACTTCTACCTGACTTGAAATTTAAATGATGAAAATGTTCATAATGGAGAAACTTAAATACTGAAAAAAATATATTTTAAACCTTAATTTTTTATAAACAATTTATGGGTCTAGTTATTTTGTTTCTACCTCGTTTTTTGCCATTTGGGAAAATAAGTCTGCAGAGTTTATTTTTATTTTGCCTCCATATAACTCAAAAAAAGACAGTTCTCACTGGGTTACTACAGTCAAATTGGTCTGCAAATTACTGTGGTCCACACTGTTATGGGAAGTGGTTTGCAGTTCATTCATAATCCACTGTATGGTGTGATTTCAGTATAGGTTCCCATTAAATTCAGTGATGGGAACGTGTGATTTGGTAGTGATTCACGATACATTTTTATTTCTATTTACTTGGCAATAAGCAGTGTCTGAGATTCTATTGTGTGTGTACGAAACTTCTACTCATCCAGGACTTCCTACTGTTGAAGGACTACATAAAGGTACATGAAGGTACATGGCATCAGCAGTGATGACAAATGAATGTCAGGCACACTCGGATCAGAATTCTCCTATAAATAGGAACAGCTCCCAATAAACTTCCTCCTGTCCTGTGCTAAATTTACCCTTGAAATGCTCACTTCTGCATAAACACTACAGCTCTAAATAAAGGACATCAGTAAGAAGTCTCATATTAATGATATTTCAGATGTTAGCTCTGAATTTCACTGAACATATCCCTTTTGCTTTTGGTTAATTGGTATCATTATCACAAATGTCACAGTTGCTTAATTTAATTAGTTCTTACTCATATGTAATATTAATTTTCTCTTTCAGAAAGCCAAATGAAGAAATGTAATTGAAAACAGTGTTTTGGTTTGGTTTGCCTTTTCTCTTCTGTAGGACTTCTACATAGCTGATTTTAAGGCAATCCTTCTCAGAAAAACTGTTTCTTTACAAGCAATATCTTTATTTTCCTACCATATTCACAGCTTTTGGTCTAAAAACCATCTGTACTAATCAGACATCAATTTATTTCAGCACTGAAATGTACATTTATATTTGAATGTCCAAAGCTTTCCATGACTATTAAACAAATGAATTGATTTTCTGGATTGTGGTCTTAGGATATTTCTGATTTTATTGTATATCCTTACATAAAGCAATAATCATTGCATGAAAGTATTTACCATGGAATAAAAACTAGATCACAGTAGTCACATCCTCAATTTTTACTGGCTATGGAAGCTGCAAAAAAGCCTTCCTCATACTCTGCACTTTTGTTTTCAATTAAATATTAAGTGCAATGTTAATTCTATGATAGCAACCCCTTATGGCAAATGATAAGTATAATTTTTTTAATTACAACTTCTTAAAACAAAACCACAACAAACAAACAAACAAACAAATAAAAATCCCAAATAATAAAAAACAAGAAAAACACCTTTAGGTTCCTCCAGAACCCCTCTGACATGATTAGAGCTGAAGAGAGTGACTTGTTTTCTGAAATGATCCCTGCCCTAAAGATGTGAAAAACACACTGAAATATACTGAGGAAAATAAAATTGCTTAAGGTCACACAGCAAATAAATGACCAAGACAAGTAAAGAATTGAGGGACTTTTCTTACAGTTACCAGCACTTGCAGCTATCTTGACTGCCGCAAACCTAAACCTGTTTTGCTTTGCCAGGGATTATTCTTTACTTTCATGAAGAATTCATCATCAGTCTCTATTGTGTCTTCCACTGATGTCTGAGAATTTTCTAAGTCATGGCTGTATGACCAACTACCACACTTTAATATACAGGCCTAGAGCAATGTTGGAAAATATAGGTAAAACTTACTACAGATATTCCTGGAGAAAAAAAAATAGGTGGCCGCCTTATGGAAGTTTACACTGGTGAATTATTTTCCTTACTGTGTGCAATGGAATTCAATAGACCACAATGAGAACTCATGAAATGAAATAATTTTAGCACTTGTATCCCTCTCCATAGCAAGATTATTGATTCAAACACTTGTATGTTGTATTCAACATTTATAGTAAACAATATGTGGTACTGCAGTATTCATGATGCTGCAGATTAAACAAGGGAAGAGATCAACTTTAATGAGAAGGAAGTTAAACAAATGTTTCTAGTTATTTGAACACAATTGGCTGTGGAGGGGAAGACACAGTAGCCTTTCCAAATGTGCAACTCTCATCTAATAGCTTACAGGTATTTTGAAGATTCATGCAAAATGTCAGCATTTAATTGACTATATAAATTAAATTGAATCTTCAATTTTGGTAATTTTCACAGCAAAAAAAAGGGATCCAATGAAAATCAAGCAAGCTTCTTATAATGTGAGACTAGAGAATTTGTATTTACCCTGCAGTCTTTTTAAATGACAGTACATTTATAATGTGATATTCAAAGTAATAGAAAAATTTCTCTCTCCTTCACTCTTTCCTCTCTCACCATCATTTATATTTTTTTTGCCAAAATAGAGATTTGTGCATCTGTTCAATTATGGTGAAAAAAAAACTTCAGAACTTCAGTAGGTTTATGTTTGGATATAAAGTAGATGTTCTTATATTAAGAAAAACCCACAAAATACATAGACAGGCTTTTTTGGTACATGATTTAAGCACTCCGGATAAAAGCTTAGTCAAGCAAGGTAGAGTCTTTATACTTTCTATCTATTTTTGTGTGTTTTTCCCCTGATTTTGTATTTTTTTTTTCTTGGGTTCTTGTGTTTTACAATACAAGAAGAATTTTAATACAGGATATGAATTATTTAGAGTATGACTCCCATAAGGTCATTTCATAGTTTTCACAACAGAATATGTAACTAACAACAAAACTTAGAATCATAAAATAGTTTGAGTTGGAAGAGACCCTACAGATTATTTAGTTCCAACTCCCTCTGCCATGGACAGGGACATCTTTTCCTAGATCAGGTTGCTCAGGGCTCCATCTAACCCAGGCTTTGAACACTTCCAGGGATGGGGCAACCACAAGTTCTCTGGGCAACTGGTTCCAGTGCCTCACCACCCTCACAATAAAGAATTTCTTCCTAATGTCTAATAAAAACTACTGTCTTTCTCAGTTAAAACTGTGGGAACCCAGAACATCACTCCTGATGTCCAGAGCTACCGAGAGAACCCTTGGGGGGCTCGGGGGCCTTGGAATGTTGCCAAAAGCACTTGGTGGCTTGATTTTGATCCATCTAGGGATGTGCCACCGATGTATGGAGAGGAGGCACATCCCTATGGAGGAGATGGAACCTGTGGGAATCACTCGGGTGTGAATGGTGAAGGGAAAACGTAGTTATAGGGTAAATTACAGATTTTGGGGTTTTGGTACAGGGGGGTTGTGGAGACAAGATGGAGGAATCAGGGCATGTCACAAAACTCTTCTTTCTTCTTCTTGTCGTCCATCTTCTGCTGTGGTGTTGGCACTTGGGGATTGGTCTGGGATGAGGGTGTACTTGGTGACGAGAGTGATAGGTATTGGGGATAAAAAGTAAATATGATAGGCGTAGTTTTTGTTATAAAAGATGTGCCCGCCTTGGGGGTGGCCAGAGTGCCTTTGGCTGCCGTGCTGGTCAGATCCAGGTCAGGCAGAGAAGGGACTTTGTAAATAAGAAACAATAAACAATTCTGAAGACCAAAAAAACCTAGAGTCCAGACTCATCTTTTGAGGCCCAGCGTGCAAGAAGCATCCTAAGCGTGTGTGGGGACAGAGACAAACAGCCGATTACCATAAAAACTTCTCCCTTTGTCTTGTCACTACCTGCGCTTGTAAATATCCTCTCTCCATCTTTCTTGTAGGCTCCCTTCAGGTGCTGGAAGGCCACGAACAGATCACACAAAAATCTTCTCTTTTCCAGGCTGAGCAAACAAAATCCTCCAGCCTTTCCTCATAGGAGAAGTGCTCCAGCCTTCAAATCAACTTGGTGTCCCTCCTCTGGACTTGCTCCCACTGCTCCATGTCATTCCCATGCTGGGAGGCCCAGAGCTGGATGCAGCACTGCAGGTGGGAGTCTCACCAGAGCAGAGGGTCAGAATCCCGTCCCTGGCCCTACTGCCTACTGCCCACACCTCTTTGGATGCAGCCCAGGACACGTTTGTCTTTCTGTTCTGGGCTGTGAGTGCACATGGCTGGGTCACGTCCAGCTTCTCATCCAGCAGGACCTCCAAGTCCTTCACAGCAGGGCTGCTCTCAATATGTGCATCCCCAGCCTGTGCTGATACCAGGGAATGCCCTGCCCCACGTGCAGCACCTTGCACTTGGTTAAACCTCATGAGATTCCCATGCATCCACTTCTCAACCTTGTTCAGATCCCTCTGGATGGCATCCTGTCCTTCATGTGTGCAACTGTGAAACTTAGGGACAGAAGTACTTTCAAAAAATTTACAATTATGTTGGTAAGAATTTAATTTTAAAAATTAATGGGTTATGAGAGTAAAATTTGATCTTCAGCTTCTCTTGAAACAAAAAATGCATACAATTTATTTTCAAAATTCCATTCATCTGTGTTCTTCTGTGAGGATTTATACAAAAGAAAATTGCATTTCAAACTACATCATATTTTTCTTTCTGTTTGTTGTCTGTGAGTATTTCTTTGTGTTCTACCAACTGCATATTTCTGAGGGGTTTTTGGTTTCTTGCAGGGGAGAAGTTTATATTTCTAGTTTGTGAAGAGATCTTTCTGAAAAGAGTTTTGGGAAAAAAAAAAAAATTCTAAGTTCCTAGGGAGACAAAGGTAGACAAAAAGCCAAGTCCACAAAACAAATATGAAGAGACTTCAGCTGCAAGACCCAGTGAAAATTTCAGCATCAATTCTGCTATAATAATGCATTTATTATAGGCTTTGCAAAGGAAAAGGGTATTAAATTGGTAGAAAAATATTGAGGTGACAACACAATCTGGATCCTTCAGCTTCATAAATGAGTTTTTAGCATGAAAAATAAAGAAATACTTGATTCTCAACAAATTCAATGTTTTGTATGTACAAAGGTTAAATACACCATTTTCTTTTAAGCAGCAGAGACAATTTTGTTTTGAAATGCCTGAGTAGTAACATACCTTGGTAATGACATTCGCCCTAAGTTGTCTGACACAGCAGAAGAAGTTACCTAGAAAAATGTCAAACATTAGTTACTCTTTTAGAGAAACTTCATGGCAAGTTTTCTTTTGGACTTCACGAGTTATATATTCATATATAAATGGCAAATATTCCTCCAAATGAAGAGAAAAAACTTTATTTTGACTTGGAATCCAAAAGGAAAACCCATCTATTTTCTTTCTTTATTAAAAATGTTCACCCTCATCCCCTCTACCAAATTTGACTTAGTAAAAAATTATTTTAAAAAAAATAGAGAAGAGTTATTTCTTCTAATTGTACAAGTGCCATGGCGCAGCATTTGCATGACTTGCCCTCACTGGACAGTCAGGAGGAGCAATACTTACTGGTATCTTGCATTTCTCCTGCTTAGAAGGAAACCTTCCAAAGAGGGTGGTCAGTTTTTCTCTGGATGATGATGACAATTTCTGATACAACCTCAGCTGCAACTGACTCCTTGAAGCGTTCTCCTCCTCTTCTCTCATGACTCACCTGGCCCATGGGCCTCCGTTGTTTGTCTTGTCTTGCAGTCCATTGTTGGTAAGGCTCCTGCAGCTCCATGTCCCCAGTCCAACTAGGAGAAAGACTGAGCATGGTTTTCCAGTAGACACAGAAAAAAATCCATACAATGTACATAAAACAATATAGATATGTAGGTGCTGAAGGCCACACAAATCAAGAGAGACAATGCTGCACTCCATAGTCAGACAAGAGCAAAAAGCATCAATGGTCTCATTTTGCTTCTCTCCATGGCTGATCAGGATTGTGATCTTCTAGTGGATAAAGTTCTCATATATATACAAAGGCTATATGTGTCATAGAATAATAAAATCATAGAATATTTTAAGCTGGAAGAGACCAATAAAGACCAGGTTGAGCTCCCTGCTTTTCACAGAATTAGGTAAAACTAAGCCACAATACTAAGTGTGTTGTTCAGATGTTCCTTAAGCTCTGACAGTCTCGATGCCATGACCATTTCCCTGAGAAGCCTGACTCTGACCATCCTCTGTGTGAAGAACCTTTTCCTAATATCCAGCCTGAATTTATGAAGCAGCTTCTTGCCATTTCCTTGTCCAGTTGGCCCTGATATCTATGTGAGCTTGTGTGTGTGTGTTTGTTTTTATGAATGTGAGTATGCATGAATCATCTAACTGTAACTATCTATAATAGCAAATTAATAAATAGATGCACATACATGGATCCCTCCATTACCTGGACTCAGACACACAGCCTGCACAGTATGTGACTCTGGATCTGATTCTCCCCTACTGCTTGTCAGAGGCTACTGAGATGGTTGCTGGCCCAGCAGGAAACTGAGGTGACTAAGAGCACCGAGAGCACACATAAATATAGTCCTCATAACCCAGAGCATCACAGCTACAGTTGCAAAGAGAAGCCTCCATTTCATGCATATAGCACTATTCTAACTTCAATTCCATATACCTAGCCTCACTCCATGCTCATTCCAGACTCTTTTAGCAGCTGCAGACTGTGACTGGCTGATTCCAGGTAACCTGGTCTGCGTTTCTCTGAATGGCAAAGGAGCTTTCCACCTCTAACAACAATTTCTGCATAGCACATTAACTGTGAAAACAGCCAGTTTAGCTCATGATCTGACTGCTGACTCTGTCCCAGACAAGCCAAACAGTCAGTACTGTTAAGAAGGATGCAAGGGTCAATGCCCTTCTGTAGCTAAGATTATATTTTGTACATTTTTTTGTTTGTTTTCTGAAAGTATATTAAATTTTGAGCTTAAAGAGGAACTGACAGAGTTCAAATGGGAACAATGAACCTGTATGCAACAAGAAGCTGGTGAACTGAAATCCACATTAGGGGTAAAACCATACAAAATTAATTGTCACTCCTGGTTCATCACTGATCTGGAAGAGATGAACTCCTAATAATTCTTCATAATCCCCTATGAGGTCATTGTGTATTATAAATCAAGCTTTCCAATAAATTTCTCAATGACCACAGCCATATTAAACATATATCTATATTCAATTTTTTGAAAAAAAAAATTCTATTTTGTATTTTGGGAAGAATTCACTTTAATGAGCATCTTTTTTTCACAAAAGAATGAAAAAAAAAAATCCCTTCAATTCTTTTTCTTTCCTTTATGGAATTGAACCAAGAAAAATACTTTCCAAGACCATAGATAACTTGTGAAGTTCCTTGCTGTTAGTGCTAAGTGAGAGACAATATATAGTGAAGAAATAAAAAAAAAAATGTGCCATGTATGTGTAGCAGCCTGAAATTCGAGAAGAAAAGAAAATTACTAAAGCATTTCCATATGAGAGAAAAAAAAATAGAAGAAGAAGCTGCATGGAAGATCAGCAGCTGAAATATTCAGCTTCAAATAACACTTAATCCAGCACCACCAGACTCATTTACACTGGTTAAGGCTGTAGCAGTGTTGCCCCCTGAGATTACTACAGAATCACAAGCTGAAAAAAAGGAAAAAAAAAGAAAAAAGGTATGTAATGACAGGTTCCCAACACTGTGGAAAGTCTCTTAGGGTCAAAATCACAGGGACTACTTTCAAGAAGAATCCATGCTTATGAATTTTCTGATGCTGTTGCCATGAATCCAATGAGAAAGTTGGATAATAAGCTATTCTTGTTAGTTATGTAGCACTCCTCAAAAATGGAGTCAAGATCCTCTTGGTTTTTTCATTTATTAGGGTGACAATGAAGTAAGTAAAGCAATAAGGGATATCATTAAGGAGAACAGACTGAGTCTAAAATTTGTGCCATCATAGAATTTAAATAAAAAATTTCTATTTTTAGGTAATGAAATAATTTAAGGAGAGTATTACAATGACTCACATTTGTTGGAATTGCTCTAACATCTAGATCTAAGGTTTTCAAGAGACCCACAAAAATGAGAATTTTGAAAGTGTTATATGCCTAGCTTCTCCTAGCTCTTGAAATGTCATATTTATAGGCTGCAACTCACAGTACAATAGTGCTAGCTGTTATGTGGGGCTATACTGGAATTTATTATCCCAAAAAATTGCTTTGTCAGAAGTGGCAGGTAATATTTTAAAATAAATAAAGTGATAGGTAGATAGAAGAAAAATTATACAAAAGCATAACATTTCCATGGAGAGGTGTGTGTGGGTTCAATTCAAAAATTTATGAAGAGTTTTGTATGTGAAAAATCGTACACTCAAGTGCAAGAACAAAATACTGGTGTACTATATTCTTATTGATATTATCAAGTTTAAAAGCAGAGGCTCTCTTGTTTCAAAGACTACACATCTGTCATAACTAATTGAACTTTGTGGCATTAATTTATATTATACTTTCTGAAGGAAGAGATTAGATTTCATTCATGCTTTCCATTTCTTCTTAGTCTAAAATGTTTGTGAATTTAATGGAACTAGAATTTGCTAGTCCTATAATGTCTTCCATGCTGCAGAATCATGTTTGCTCATTTCCTCTAGCTGATTGAATAATTATTTTAGCAAAATGGAATCATCTTCAGGGAGTCAATAAGCAAGATCCAAACAGAAAGCCCTGTGGCTTGTAGTGTACATTACTACAGTTGGATGCCTAAAACTGACGAGATAGCAGAGCTTGGATTCTTCCTGAGAGCACCAAAAGACTTCCCTTTCTCATCTGCTTGAAAGTCTTTGGTGTCTACAAAAGAAAGTCATAAATTCTATATGCAGGAAAATTTACTCTATACCCTGGAAAACCTATGTACTTAAGAGAATTTAATAAATATTAAACCCTCTAGTCAGTTTTTCCATAGGTTAGATACTACACAATGGGTATTCAGAGATATAGAAAAATGGGAATATCTCTCTCCTAACTGGAAATGCAGTGGTATACCAAATTTCTGCTGATGCTCTCCAGAGACCACTTCCACCCTCATCAACTCTGTCATTGCACAGCTCTATGATTTAACCAAGCAAACGATAAAGAAGAGAAAACATGGAGCAAGCTGCAAATTGATCTAGTTCAAGTTGCCCCTGCTCATTGCTGAGAGGTTGGACTAGAAGATCTTTAAAAGTTGCTTCCAAGTCAAATGATTGTCTTTACCTGTACAAAGTGAAGCAATGCAGAGTCCCAGGCAGGTGCAAAGGAGCACCAGTTTATTGCAAAAACCAGGTCTTTTTAAGCAGTTAGCCCATTATCAGCTACATAGCTTTAAATCATAACAAACATAATTCATCCAACCACCATACACCACAATGTGAATATGCAATGGTTATAGAACTTGTTTTTTTTCTAATTAGAACTTCTAATTCAGCTGAATCACTTTCCCATAGTCCTTTTCTGCTTAGCTGAATATCAGGCCTGAGCCATGATTTTACAAGGGTAACAAGGCCCTTATTTTATAAGGCTTTATCTATGAAACTTTCTTTTGAAAATCAGGATTTGAAATGATAAATAAAGGAAGTGTTTATTTTATAAGAGAATTAACAATCCTACACAAGTTAAGGATCCTAGATCTGGCTGGTGTTCAAGGGATTTGAAGTTCTGTTTTTCTAAAATCCAATTGGCTTCTAGGTCTTTCTTGTCAACAGTTCTTCATCCACAGAAAAGTATTTGTCATCACATATTTTGACAGGGCAACTAAACTCTTTCCTAAGGCTCTGATCTGCATGTGAGTTAAAATCAAACACATCCAAAACAAGCCAACTTTTCCCAAGTCAGTAACTGATCCTGAGAAGAACTTTTTATTTCATTTTAAGAATTATTTTCATCATAAAGAGTAACAGCAGAAATTTCTTCATCCAGTTTTACACTTGTTTTGACAGGGTCCTTTCTTTCATCTTTTCATTTACTTGCCTGATGAAAAAAATTAAAAGAACTACAATTTATTATGATTTCCAAGTGTATTCCTTGATATTCACCTTATATTATTATTTTCTACTCTAAAATAATACAGTTTGCTACTATTTCAAATTATTTGACAGAAATTGAATCAGAGTTAGAAAACAGTGATGCCCTTCAGTTTGTTCTACTTGATATAATTTTATATAATTTTAAAATTGTACTTAAACAGCTAGTAGGGACATTTCTTGACAATTACTTATTCAGTATTTGTTTTGCTTGTCTGATTTCTTCTTCTTTTCTTTCTCTTTTTTTTTTTTCTTTCTCATGTTTTCCTTATATTTTAAATGGGACTTCAGAAATCATTTAATTTTATTTATCTTGCCACAAGCAGATCTATTTCTGGAATTGCTGAGACTGCTTGGAGTAG
Organism: Serinus canaria; assembly: GCF_022539315.1. NCBI lineage: Eukaryota > Metazoa > Chordata > Aves > Passeriformes > Fringillidae > Serinus > Serinus canaria. Next base: position 57,580,315 of record NC_066313.1, read on the forward strand.
CAAGCCTCTGAATAAAACTTCAACTCTGCTGGGAATTTTTCAATAACATCCTGATACCTGCTTCTGGCAATCTGCATTTCATTGTTTGAGAGCAAATACTATCTGTTTACAAATGAGATATATAGAGATTTAACATGGTTTCTCCTAAAGAAAGATTTCTATTGAAAAAGCAGAATGATAGACAGGAAATCCCACTTTTACACATCCTTCTCCATCTTCTATTTTAAAATTATGTAAAATTTAGACTTTTAAAGGTGATATATGGGTCACCTACCATAAAATTGCTTAGTTAGCCAGACATCAAATTATCACAAGTGAATGAGAAAAAAGTGAATACTGAGAGAAAAGTAAACAAGTTACTTAGAGCAGACAAATCAGCCTTATGAAAGAAAGAAGAAATTGATCAAAAATATTGTTTTTAAAGGTTCTTATTCAGTTTGATCCCTGTGACAGAAGTAACTGTGAAAATACTAGGAGCAAGCATTTTTTTAACTTCCAAAGCAAAGCACTTATAAATTTGCTAGGATTAAAACTAAATGCCAAAAGTGGATTTACGGATTTGTGTTTGTGTAGTTCACAATCCTTTGGAAAATTCCTTCCATTTTTAGAACATATTCCTGGTTTTTCAGGCTTTCCTTTTACTGTTTCCAAAGAGTTCAGTTTGATAAATTTTCACATATCTTAGCTGTTATGTGTGGGAAATTTTAATACAGTCTTAGGACTCTAAACATCTTAATCAAAGCAGGAATTCAAATATGACTGTAGACGTTAAGAGCATTCAGGCGTTGGGGGGAGTGAAGGGGAAATGTTGCAACGTTCAATGGATGGCTCTTTTCAATTGCTTGGTTGATGTAGGAAGGAATGGGGAGAGGTAAAAAATGAGAAGGACTTTGCTCGTAACATTTCAGTGGGCTATCAACAAGTGAGCATCATACTGCATAAACTGTAGTGCTAATTTCAATAGCATCAGTCCTTCACAAAAGAGGGAGAAAATTAGAGGTTAAACAGGGTTGAATCACAACTTGATTTTCAATTTGTTTTTACAGGGTTATGGTCAAACCATGACCAAATAGTTGTGAGGGACCATAAAGAGATTTCTAATTGAAGTAATAATTATTTTATAAAATGAATGCAACTTACATGTGTATCAATGCCCTTGATACATATATCTTCTATATTAAATATTGTATCTACCTGATCTAAGCCTCTATCTCAATTCCCTAAGAGAATCCCAAATGGCTCAAGCCACCTGTCCTTCAGAAACTAAATCTGTTCTCCAGCAACTTTGCTGAGCTGGGACTTGAATTATAGATTAAAAAAAAATTAAAAAACAACTTGTGCCATTTAAGGTACTTAAGGGTGTCTGAGTTAATTTCACAGCCTTAGCACATATGATGTGATCTTCAAAACAACCAAAATTTCTTAAATTAGAGGTCAAGTAGAATAATAGAGTAAATATTTGGTACCAGCAACCTATATTGATAGGCAAGAGAAATCTTCTCATGTTAACTATTTTATAGAAGTCTGTTCTGACCTGTGTGCTTCTATGTTTTGGAGATGGTTTTACAGTTTTTGGAAATTTTAATTAGGAAATTCTACACATAACCACATCCAAAATTTTTTGGACCTATTATCTGAGCTATATATGAGTAATAATGACAGCATGTTGCTAACTGGGGAGATACAGTGTGCTCCCTCTTGAAGAAGAAAGTCGCAAACAGTCACAAAAAAATTTTTTCATTGATGACGAATTAGATGAGATCAAGTGTGAAGCAAAAATTTTCCCTTTATACGTAAGGATCAAACAACAAGATTATTTTTATTAAACATGTCTTAAACAATGAAAACATTCACCAAAAATTGTTACTAATGCATTATATAAATCTTAGCTCTTATAATAATTTAATACCCTTCAAGGGCACCAAGGAGATAAATAAATAAATACATATAATACAATAAATAAATTAAAACTTCAGTTAAAAAAAAACAAGAAAAATCTATGTATGTATTTAAGAACGCCTTCAGACTTGTTTTTGATGAAGATCTCACTTAAAACAGACTTGAAAAAATTTGCAGTTTTCAAAAGATTTAGAAAGAATAACCTTTCATTCTGGACAACATCAAATCATTTCTTCACTTTTTTTTAATACCATTCATTAAATATAGCACATTAATTTGTGGTACATTTAGTACAGTTAGATAAAATATAATTAAGAGTCTATCTTGTTTACAAAACTAGCATGTTGAGACTATTAAAGGGCAATTCACTCACACAAAATACTGTTATACACCAAACAGGAAAATAAAATGGAGTAATTATCATTTTCCTATTTGTAGGTTGGGTTCTAAAATTAAATTCCAATAACTGTTTTAGTGTAACTCAGATAAAACATATATCAGCTGTACTCAACTGAGTTAGGATGTTTATTGCCATAAATAATGTTGAAATAAAACTCCAGCTAAATGTGATTACCGCAGCCCTAGTCATTCCAAATGTGCTTTCAAACCGGGATAATACAACACAGATTTTGTACTGCTTAAAAATGATCACTCTATTGCCTTTATTCCATTCACCTTCTTTTTTTCTTCTCTTTCCCATGGGTACAGAGAATAACAGAATCACAGCTTGGGTTCAAAGGGACCTTAAGATTATCTGGTTCCAGGACCCCTGCCATGGGCAAAGACACCTTCTGTTAGATCACGTTGTTCAGGGCTCTGTCCAGCCTGGCCATGAACCTTTTCAGGGATAGGGGCATCCACAGAATCTCTAGGCAACCTGTTCCAGTGTTTCACCATTCTCACAATAAAGAATGTCTTCCTTGTATCTAATCTAAATCTCACCACTATTAGCTTAAAACTCTTCCTCCCTGTTCTATCACTACCTGCCTGTGTAATATTCCCACTCTCATTTTCTTATAAGCTCCCTTTATATATTAAAAGGCTGCAAAGGGGTCTCCCTGAACCTGCTTCTTCTCCAGGATGAACAAACTTAACTCTCTTAGCCTGTCTTCATAGGAGAGGTTCTCCAGCCTTTAGATCATTCTCATGGTCCTCCTCTGGACCCACTCAAACAGATCCATGTCTTCCTTTAGCTGCGTACATCAGACCAGGGCGCAGTACTCCAGGCAGGGTTTCACCGGGGCAGAGTAGACAAGCTGGCCACTTCACCTAGGATGCAGCCTAGGATGTGGTTTGCCTTCTGAGATCTAGCGCACACTGTTGACCCATGACAAGGTTTTCATCCACTAGAACCCACTAGTCCTTCCCTGCTGGGCTACTGTTGATCTGTTCATCCCCCAGTCTGTTCTCATATCTGAGAATGCCCCGACAGAGTGTAGCACCTGCACTTGCACTTGCTGAACCCCATTAAATTCTTGTGGGCTCTCTTCTCCAGTTTGTCCAGGTCCCTGTGGATGGCAGCCAACTTCTGTTGTGTGAACCACACAGCAAAGCTTCATGTCATCTACAAAACTGATGAAGGCGCACTTGATCAAAGCTTTCTCTGATACTGATGAAGATATTGAAAAGCACCAGTGCCAAGACAGAGCCCTGAGAGTCATTATTTGTCACTGACCTCCATTTGGGCATAGAGCCCTTAACCTGAACTCTCTGGCCACAGACAGTTAATTCCTTATGCAAATAAGTAAGAGGACCCTAACATTTCTAAATGTTCATCCCAAACCCATTTAGTTTTAGTAAATGTTTCTGCTGGCGCTGAAGAAGGAATTACTTTGTGTTCTGCTGTAAAAGTTTTTAAAATAATTTTGAAGAGGAATATTTCAGAGTTATGACTGAACATTACACAATGTTTTAGTAGTCATACAGTTAATGTATGCAGAGCCTAAGAGCACTGCATTATCAGAGTAAGTCCCTCAACAGATGTTCCACTGGAATAGCCCAGGGGAGAGACGGTCCGAGAGAGGATTACAAATGCTTCGCTTGTAAGTATAGATTTAGATGGCATGATATCCTCTTCATCTTTCTCTGATATATGAGCTGTATCATAGAGCACAGGCAATTCAAAGACTATGTTTTCTTTAGGTTTGTAACAGACATTTATAGGTATATAAAACATATGCTATTGAAGAGCTAAACCAGTGTAACTCCTTTAAAATATTACACTTTTCTTTGTGTCTTAATAGTGGGAAACTTTATCATATCTTCACGAACAGAAAAATGTACACTCAGAAACTCATTAATAATTAAACTGAAAAATTTTGCCTTCTGGACTAAATGACTGCTGGGTGAGGTAAATTTCAACCTTCTCTAAACAGCATACTATTAGAAATTTTTACCTTTAGCCATCTATCTCATAGTTGCATTTTATTTGCTTTAGGGATGTCTAGAGCTTTGCAAGGGGTGAAAATTTTACCTGTTGTAGTAGTTCCACATAAGAATTGGTCATTACAGTGCTAAAGCATGCTGAGTTCAGTATAACCACTGATTAAAAAAATCAAAGTCAGTATTAAGGTAAGGACATACTTAAACTATGCCTAACTTGTGAAAATAAGAACATATGTATCAGTTCATATTTTAAAAAAACACAATAGTACTCAAGAAATTGTTAAAGGCTTTCAGAAAGCATGTTCTAACCTCATTCTATTTAAAGATTTACAGATAAGGTAGTGGTTCATTATGAAAATCAGAATTTTTAAGTGGTAAAATTTTCTTAACCAACAATACAAATAAAGCTCAGCCAACAGCCAAGTTTCATAGCCATTCTCTGGAAATAAACTATTCAGTAGTTGATCTTAGTTATGCCTTTAAGTCAGTACAGCAGCAGAATTATTAACTAGGTGAGATCAATTTAAAGTGTGAGTCCTTTGTTTTACTAAAATCCTAACTCTTCATATCTAAAGGATTAGGCATAATTAATAATAAGTACTTTTTGGTTAGAATTAAGACCTTAAGTTAATGAAACCAATCTAATTATTTTCTGTACTTGAATAACATTTGCTAATTTCTGTTATCCTATAAATGATACACAATGGTGAAAACTGAGACTAATAAAAAATGCTTATCTCAGTTTCTAAATAAAAATTAGTCTATATTTACATATTCATATACTTGAGCATAATTTTCTAGTTTATCTACCTGTAATAGTTTTCTTAGTTAAAACTTCAAAAAGTTCTTTGTGCTTTCAAATATGTGTGTGTAGAATAAGAGAAAGATTCTCATAATTTTACAACCAGCAAATAGCTTACATAAGAATTTTTCTCTAACTTATTTTAAATTTTAAATAATGTTGGAAGAAGCAGTCTGATAAGCCAAGTGATTTTAAATAGGTGTATACATAAACAAATATAAAGAGAAAAATGTATAGAAATCATTTTCTCCTGCTTACTAAGACTACTAAAACTATTTGTAGAAAACCAATTTGTAAGAAAAAAAAAATTACCCTGGATAATTAAAAACCTGGTTTTTTAGTTGACTGAATCATTAACTATTTCATGTAACCAGAGAAAAAATTTATTCAATTTCCTCTTAAAAATTTGTCATTATTTTTTTTTTCTTCTAATTTCTAAGTGCCCAGTTATCTTGTTCTTTAAGAAAATCTAATGCATGAAGCCAGAAATTAAAATCTACACTTAATAGCTGTATTAAGCTAAAAAAAAATGAATGATAAACTGTGTCTGAGCAAATTCCTGGGTTGTAGTGGCTAAATATATAAGTCCAGTATCCACAGTCATAAATGGAATGATGGCTGTGATCTGTGATTAACTAGATTTTGAAGAGGAGTCAGCAATAGGAGTCTGAAGGGGCACTTGCAGTCTGTTTGTACACTGGTGTGTAGAGGAGATGGGAAAATATATCCTCAGAGCAAGAGTGAATAGGTGTTCTGGCTTAGTGTGTGACTCTGAAGTACACACAAGTCATGTGCCAACAAGGGTAGGACATTTTCACTTTGTGCTGCAGGATGGAATAAATGTATCACAGGGAAAATACGCAGGTTATAATCAAGTTATATTGATCAGATTTTAAAAACTGTTTCAAGATAACCTGTGTCCATCCTGCATTTCATGATGTTGTCAGAACCTACATTCCGATTTAATTTTTGGTCCTATACCCTCATTGTTCTGTACAGACATCTAGTCTTGATAGAGCAGAAATTTTTCATATACAAACTGCTGTTTCAGTCCTTTACACCACTAACATTTATTTCACTCTTCTTGTCACACCACCCATTCTTTATTATTTTTATTATTATTTTATGTTTTTCAAAAATTCTTCATTATTGTTTGTTAACCGTGGTTTAGATAGACTACTAGTCAAATATTCCTTATTAAAGTGAGCTTTTACTTTCAGTTTCTTGCCTGAGAGGTTTTCAGCCAGATAGTTTGGAAGCCTGAAACTGCCATTTTCATTGTCATTATTTTTGGGAAGAACAAATATATGGGGAGGTACATCTTTTTCCCAAGAAAAAAATAGTTTAGACAGAATCAGTAAGTTGAAACTAAAACCCCAGTGTTCCATCAGGGGTGAGCATATCAATGTGTACTTCAGAGACTGATATTGTTTGAATTTGAATGATTGATTCATTCTGTTGGAGGGCATGGAACACATGATGCTTTCTGGACATCTTTTCTGCATCAAACAGGGCCTGAAAAGCAGTTTCAAAAGACAAAGACTTTATAACAAACAAAAATGGACTCTGTGATTTGTTACTGTACTGTACTTGGGTCAAAATTTTGTTCAACATCTTGAGACCTCAACAGCTACACTTATAAATTATATGCGGATTTTAGGCAAGTGCAAATGATAGTATTATTACTGATATTTATTAAATATATGGTTTAGTTATTTGTATAGAGATCAGACATAGAAAAAATGTCAGATAAGTTTAAACATATCTACAAGTTTAAACTATTTTAATCATTATAAAGAATTTTCTAATTCTACTTTGTCATTTAGACTTCTGAATTACTGCTCTCCTTTTCTGCTCTGTGCATCTTAAATTATTTTCTAAACATTCCACTCTGCAATTCTGCTCTGAACTCAGAGTTTTGTATTATATTTTACTTTCTAATGTGAAAGACATTAGAAAGAAAATGTGAAAGACCCTTGTGACATTAATCGTGCATCATTCCTTTTTACTGAAAACAATTCACTTGAAGTTCCTCTTTCACCTTATTCCATTAAGATCCTGTGTTTGTTTAGGGAACTAGAATCAAGTAAGTGCTATTGATGAAGCCTCAGCCTTAAAGGAAACAGCATGTTCAGCTTTTGTGACATGCAAAGGGGTTACCTCCTGCCTGTAGAACCATTTGGAATAGCTAATTTGGTATAAAGTATATATAATTATTACTATTTGATACATGCTTGCTTTATCACATTACAGAAAACTAATTTTCATCCATATGCTTGGCTCACACATAGAGTGACTCATCTGATGTCAGAAATGTGGGCTGTATTCCTGCATTTGATAATGTAATTTTCTTCAGAATTGTATAATATTATGAGCTGACAATGCAGAAAAAGCAATTATGATCTTAAGTGAGACAAGAGAAAATTTTAAAACCTGAAAACAAAATTGTTCAAATTAGGTGTTTTTTGTGTATTAATAGAAACATGAAAAATTCTGAATTCCCTCTCAATATACAATGATATTAGAATACTTTCAAAATAAATGCCTTAATAAAAAATGAAAGAATTTTTAAAAGTACAAAAATAAATTAATTGAACCATTTTGTTCTTTGTAAATTATTCCTGAAAAGGATATGGAAACATTTGGGACATTTATTATGAGAAAAGCAAGTCCATCTTTCTATGGGAGACATGTCATTGCGCAGATCAATGGGCGAATAGCTTTAAGCAACATTCAAAAGGAGCTCTACATCGAACTGAGTAATGACTCACAAAGGAAAATCTTGTGGGGTTTAAACAAGGGGGAATGTGTGCAAAGTTACGGCTGGGAGAGAAAAGACTGAGAGTTGGGGAACAAATCAAGAGTTTCATTACACTGGAAGGAAGGATTCTGGTTTAGACTTTTCTGTTTCACGTTAAGATGGTTAAGATTATTCCCTTAAATTATTTTCCATGCTTCAGTGAATGTTTTTTGTTTATATCAAACCAAAATGAAAAAGCATTATCTTTATTTAAGCCTTGAAAAACTGTACAACAAAAAATGTTGCTGGCTTTCCATATGTGCACCTAGTTGTGCAAAATGTTATAAATAGATTTTAAATTGTTAAGTACAGAGATGTTTTAATCTCTGTTGTCTATATATCTTACCTGGTTTTACCCAAATAAAGGGCTCCAATGCAAGAATAGCAGTACACTGTTCAGTGTTCTTTTGACCAGTATGTCAAAATTCCAAACATCCATCCAAGTAGCATCACAATAAATGAAATGCCCTGTGACATATCAATAAACGTTGGCAAAACAAAAAAATACATTTAATATTTCAGAATACCTCTGTCCTCTATTATGAGATAGGGATTTCATGGCATTGTAAAATGTCTTCCAAAGAGACATCATGTCAGTTCAGGACCCTGATTTCTGTATTTTAGAGGCAGTATCCATCAGGAAGAAGGAAAAGTGTCACTGGCTTCTGTTGCCTTGGCAACCAGTGTTGCCAAACAACAGGCTGGGTACCTTCTAGCAGGTTTATACTTTCGGTCTGCTGAGAGACTGACTGCAATGACAGTAGAACAAATACCTTTTGCTAAATGCTTTCCTGATAGCAAAACAAGATAATATTTTGCATATCTGTTCAGTACTTTTGATGCTGTTTCCCATTTGCTTTGTTTTATCCTTGTTGATATCACTAGCTGTAATTATTCTGAATTCTAAATCCTCCTTTATATCTCCTTTTTTGGATATATAATGTTTTCTCAAATTCCCTCATGATAGTGCTTGTTTCCACACATGGTCTTCTTTAGGATGGCAAATGTTGGTGGGATGGCTGAAGAGAATAAAAAATGAATTTTTATGGGGTTTTTATTCAATCTGTTTGAACTTTCTCTTCTTTTGGGTGCTACAATTTTAAAATATTTGTCATAATGAGATAACTGGGTGGGATTAGACACCTCTAGCTGCAGGGCAAATTTAAGGACTAATGCAGCTGTTTCTGTAATTGGCATGTCGATAAAGGCTACCTCTGGTGGGGTTGGAGCTTTAGACAAGCCTGTCTGGAGCAGATGGTGCAGAGCTTCTCTCTGATATAAGACACACTATTATCTACAGACACCCAGGTGGGAGTCCTCTGATCCAATGTAGATGCCTGAATTTAAACTAGTTACCTTAGGTTCTTTTATTGCCAGTGAAGAGAAATAGGCACTGTTAGGAAGACATTTATTTCTACCTAATGTAGACTAATAAACTAGGAAAGATGAACTTTGCCCTGCGTGTTCGTATTTCTCTCTGTTGTATATAAAAGAAGCTTAGTATCTAACTCAGACAGAGAGGTCTACTCAATGCCTAAAATTGGATGAGCTGAATCCACATTTTATAGGTTTATGGAGACCCCAGTTATCATTGCCCTGGCCATTAACTGAGTCTCATTTTGTGACTCCTCTCGCTAAACCTTTCGGTTTTTAATTACATTAGCAGATTCATTAGTTACTCTCAGCCATGGGTTAAATTAATCACATGTCATTTAACTTGCTTTAAGCTATCAGACATCTGGGTTTGACCCAAATTGCTCTGTGGAAAGGCACTTCTATACTATTACTTAAATTCCTTTCAGTGTTGTGTTTAACTTGTGTTTGGGCGTCAACTCAAGATGCAAAAGCATAAAATAATTTGTTTTCAGTGCAGCTGTCTGCATGTAAGCTGAGTGCATATGTTCTGACTATAATTGATGGAGATATGGGACATAATGCTGTTGCCAACCTGTGGGCATCCGCTGCCATTCCACACTCCATAGGGAAAAGGAAACTTCAGGGCAAGGTTTGCACATACAGCACAGAAGCAATGAATGACCTGTTGATCTAGCCAGAGGTCGAGTGAAATACTTAGAATATAATCTAAAAAAAATTTGGAAATTATGGCCATGACACCACCTGAATTTTTCCATAGTAAGATGTTCAGTTGACCAGTTGTATCGTAACAACATACAATAATTCCCTGACAACTTGCCAAAAAAGTAAGGCAACACAGTTCAGTCTGAACTATGAAAGCCAATTATATGCTCAAGCTTTATTATATTATAGATTCAAGGCTTGAAGCTTATATTAGCTTTTCTGTGAACAATTCTATTCAGATGGGTATAGGGACAGTATTTAGAAAGAAGCTGAAAGAATAATTTACAATAAATTATAAAATCAGAGTGTTCATTGCTTATCTAGGAGTATGTTTTCCAGAACTGTGTTTGTTCTGGAAAAAAAACTGACTGTTCCTGAGAACAAAGAGATTGCACACAGAGTAAGGTAAGAATTCATCCTAAAGTATGGTCTTCTCCTCATTTTCTATTTTTTTGTTTAAAGATTATTTTATTTGTGTCCAGCAGCAACACCCAAGTAAATAAATGCACATTTATACAATTTTATTCTGTTTTATGTTAATTGGCCAAGTATAGGAACTCAGTCCTTCATGGATGTAGTGCAGTTGCTGTAAACCATTTAAATATTTTTGTAAGAATATGGTGCAAAGCAAGCTGAATTAGTTGTGTGCTTTCAGTGTGCCTTCAAGTGATTTGCATTTTCTTATTTTTCTTTCTGTTTTCTGGGACACCTGGGCCAATTCTTTCCCATCCATGACTTTGGAACCTCATACAATGTAAATTGGCAGGGATCTGTGATTTCATTGGCAATGTATTCCTCTAGTTCAGCTTAGAGTATCTCTAGGACTGTAGGAGGTGACTATAGAACAGACCTCTTCAGTATATATTCAGGACAACAAACTTCTGTGCCAAAGGTATAGACACAGCTTTCTCCTCTGGGAGAAGAACTCACCAAATATGCACACTGTATCATATATATATTTAAAAATGTGCTGTCAGGAGTATTGTGCCTGGTCCCTCTGGGTTTAGGGTACTGACAATAATGAAATTCTTTTCCTTTATCCATCCATGATCATGGAACTTTTTAGAGTTGTCTCTTTCCCTCAAAAGCAATTTAGCTTATTTTTATTTATTTTATATCCTAGTTTTACTTATTTAATCTTACTTTTCTGTCTATTTCTCCTTATAAATCCAAAAACTGCTCATAAACCTCTGCAATGATTCTGACAGGAAGTGAATCCAAAATAAAAAGTTTTGTCCTAAGCAGTTAGTTTTCTCCAAAGCATTAAAATTTTTAATTTTAAAGCCCTTTTATCTTTCTGGAAAAGAAATTAAAGGAAAGTGGTTAAGACTATAGATTAAGAAAATGCATTGAATCATTCTCAATTTATGTTATTTGTATGCTACTTGAGAAAGAATGCAACATCTCTGGTTACTCTTAAAATTTCAGTAGAACCTTGGTCCAAGTATACTGACCTAAGGATATATTCTTTGTTTAATGTATGGAAGTAAAGTGCAAGGAAATTAGCAAAATTTATTCAGGTTCTTCATTAAAAAACACACACCATGAAAACAATAATTATTTACCTTGAAAAACTGTTTTCATGAAAATATAGCCAATCTGTTGTCACTTGTTGGTGTTGCCAAATTTTCACTGTGAAAAGGGCCTAAATTCTTCTGCCTGCTTTCCGTAAAAGGAGAAAAAAAATGAAAAGAAAAAAAATGCCCTAAATTCGATTTTCCATTTTATTTAACAAGGTTCTTACAAAATATTTTTTTTAAATACTATATTTTAGACACATTTAAGTATTAATAAAATTTGCCAGTGGTACGTGGTGCTTGTTTACCTTTGATGTGTGAGTACTGTATGCTTTATACAGAGCAAGGCAAGATCTTATGCCAAGAAGGAAAGATTGCTTAGCTGTTTGTTTCTGGAACACCTCTGCCTCCTCACCAAAGGGGTGGTTTGAGGGGGCAGTACAGGGCAAATAGAGAAAAATCCACTCCACACAAGATCCTGTGCCATGACATCAGTCTCACTGACTCCTCAGCTTTGTTATTCTGAACTGACCTGAGACTGGGTGCACTGGATGCAGCTGCCTGATGCTACCTGAGACAGAGGTGCTTGCTGAACAGACTGGGAACTGTTCTGGGTGCAATGAAGCAGTTTGTATAGACAAGTGATGCCAGAGCATAGGAGGACAAGAGAGAGGAAGAGAAAAACCTTTCAGCAGCACCAAAGTAACACTGGGTCTAAAAGCCCCCTGAAAACATAAGATATAAGCATTTCATGAGGCATGGATAAAACCCACAGCCGAGACTGAACAATGATAGAGAAAAGATTTTTTTTTTTCCTCTAGAAATCACTGGACTAGCAAACCATGCAAAGGAAATACTTTCTTACAAAGACATAACAGAGTGTAATTTTCAATACTTTTTTGCCTTGTTTCACCTGTGAGATTAGCATTTTCTCCATTCCTATAGTCTGTTCTTGTGATGAAAAATTAGTTGAAGTGACTAGATTTTTCTGGATATTTGCTTTTTTGGAGGAAGATGGGTAGTTGCACTTCAAAGGTTTTTAGTAATATTTTTTTGAGAGTGGAAGGCTCTGGAAATTTGAATAATTACTTTTAAGAAAATGAGAGGAAGGAAGTGGTGGAAGGAAGTGGCGGAAGGAGAGAAGGAAGGAGGGAAGGAAGGAGGGAAGGGAAGGAGGGAAGGAGGGAAGGAAGGAAGGAAGGAAGGAAGGAAGGAAGGAAGGAAGGAAGGAAGGAAGGCAGGAAGGAAGGAAGGAAGGAAGGACGGAAGGCAGGAAGGAAGGAGGAAGGAAGGAAGGAAGGATTAGGAAGTGAAGCGAAGGAAGGATACGGAAGGACAGGACGGAAGGACAGGAAGGCAAGGAAGGAAGGACGGAATGGACAGGAAGGAAGGACAGGAAAGGAAGGACGGAAGGAAGGACGGCAGGAAGGACAGGCAGGCAGGAAGGCAAGGAAGGAAGGAAGGATCCTCTGGTAAAGTTGGAAATTCTAAATAATCTGACTATTTTTACATTAACATAAAACATTTTTTTGCTGTTTGTTTAATCAGTTTAGCCTGATCATAGGCAAGCCATGTTTCCAGCTGAGGAATACAGGAAAAATTATTGGATTATAATCATAAAGATAATGACACTTACAGAAGTCAGGGCTGTTAACAAGCCTCATTGTTTAGGTGCATTTTCTGTCTGCCACAAAAATTGGGAGGTTCTGGTTTACAATAAAAAAAACTAATCAGGAGGATTCTGTATTTTTCAACACCATACTAAAAAAAGGTAATGGGTCAATGTAATATGGAAAATTTTGTTAAAACACCTAGGGTAGATAAGCTAGTGAATTTTGACATATTTCAGCTATTAGTTATAACTCAACAAGGACAGTCAAAAAAATGCATGAAGGCAGGTGAAAATGACAGACATTCTTAAATAACTTTATTAACATGAGGATTCATTGACACAGCTTGTTGAAATGTTTTCAGTTAGCTCAATATTAAGTTAATCCATTTTTCTCTGTGAGCAGTGAATTGTGATTTTATTTCTTAATAATAAACAAAAAAAAATCATGGATCGTTTGGAATCCACTTTTTAATTTTAATTTCAGCAAAAAGAAGAGAAAAGAAAGCAATATCCATGAATACTGCAAATTAAGAAAACAGCTGGAAATTAAGGCTGGAAAATAATGAAAGAATTCAGAACCTTATAGAATACTGGAAGATATAAGAACAAGAAATGAGGAAAATAAAAATTTTACAAAATCTCCTACGAGACTGAAGAAAATAATGAAAAAAATTAAGAGTGCTACTATCCTACTAGAAAACAATATGCTATAAAACAGGTTTTCCCTCATACCTTGAAGTATATTTTTTTTGAAGAAAATGTCTCTGATGACTAACCTCTCTTCTGAATTCTAAATACAATGCTACTTATGACCTTTCACAACATTTGCAAAAGATTAATACTGAGAAGAAGAAAAACTTTTTGAAAATTACAGATGAACACAGGAGACCATGACACTTGAATAATCAAGACAGTTTCAGTCAAAGTAAGTCTGACTCTTACTGTGCAAGATTCTTAAGAATCTAATGTGAGTCTTAATGATTAGCTGTTGCAAAGTCACCAACTCTTTACATCAGATGTTGCTGCCCTTTTTTGGATCATTTTTTTTGGGAATATTTAACTATTCTCAAAGAGAGGTCTGCAAGCAGGACATACACAAGCAAAGGCATAAAGCAATAATTTATTAGCTAATACATGAAATATAAAGCTAGATATTTTGAACTCTTGGGATTAACATCAGTGTGCTCAACATCCCTACAAAACTGTGAAAAAGTGTTTGCTGCCCAGACAGGCATTAGGGAGGAGAAGCATCAGATTTAGCTGCTCCCTAAAATGTTGGTAAGTTTTGCTGAGTTGCTGAACCCTCGTTTCCTAGCTTCAAGGTATTATCCCTCTTTAAACTGCCACCCCATGGAGACCACTGAGATGCAACAGACTGACATTAATGACACCAGCTAACTCCTTGGACTGCTCTTTTTTTCTTTAATGACAATCAAGGTTTTATTCCTGAATCTTTATGATACTCACAGACTCCGTGTCTGTAATTGTGCCTCTGCCTGTAGTTTTCCCTCTAATCCTACTTAGCCTCACTCTCTGGACCTTCTCATCACTTAAGAATTTCTTCAAAAGCCTGGACCAAAGTTGTGCTGCTGAGCTACATCAGAGCTGGGCCAGGGTAATGCAGATAGCCAGGCCCAGAAGAGGCAGGGGAGGTTACCGCAGAGGTTACAGGAAGAACAGATTTTACGAGAGCTCAATTCCCATGACTGGCCTGGACACATGGAGTAGAATTGATTGCATGGTGACTTGGCTTCAGCCCACTTTGCAGCAGTGTGTAAGTTAGGTGCCTAATTACTGGAAGCTTCCCTCCTGTCAGGAGAGACAGAGAAGCTCCTCCAGGCAGAGAATTAGACTTTAATGGCCTAAATAAATATCAGTAGATGCCATCCTCTCCCTTCCTAACCCTCTCTCCCTGGAGGAACCTTTGTCTAACAATCCCAACTAGGTAATTTAGTAAGAAAAATTCTGCACTTCCTAGGATGAACTCAGGTCTTTGCTGACAATAATTTCTTATTGAAAAAAACAAGCATTTACCCAACATTTACTGATAAAGGATTAATGCTCAAACTCTTACTCACACTTTTTACTCCTAAGTAGTTCTGCTAAAATCATTCAAACCATTTACATTAGTACAAAGTGTTACATGAATGTATTCAAACAACTTTTTAAAAGGCTATAACTCACTCTGCTTCTTTGGACTTAGGATCCAATGCTGTTGCTGACAATTTGTGAAGCACATAGCTGTCTCAAGGCCTCTCAGATATATAGATGTGGGAAGGAGAAGGGTAAAGGGCTGGAGACAGTCTGTGACATAAACCTAAGAATTAAAACTCCTGTCCCAGAGCAGAATTAGGGACCTTGGAAAATTGAATTTACAGTCTTATTACTGCTGTTGAGATGGGAAGGGGGCTGGCAACTGTGCTGGGAGAAGCCATAACATAGTCTTGATGTGTAATCACAAACCACAAAACATAGCACCATTTGTGGCAGCAAGGGCTTTAGCAGCTTTTGGCCATCAGCCTGAGAGGTCTTCTCTGAATATTGCTGAACTGCTTGTTTCCTGCCAGGAGCTCCTTGAGGTTTAGAAGCACTTGGAAGAGATCAGGTCCTCCACATGGAGAAAAGGAGAAACCTAGCCAAATGCCTGACACACGAACCCAGTGGGCAAGCAGTAGAGTCCTCCTCAGTGTGCCAGGAACAGTCATGGGAGGCAGAAGGAGATTGGCTTTGCACTACAGGAACAGTCCACAGGATGGTCTGATTGTTGCATTTCCCCAACATTTACTCAAGGAAGTAAAGAGCACTTTAAATGCAGGAATCTGGCCCTATTTTGTGCATGTCCTGAAGGAGGATATATCACACTTACCCACCAGTGCTTCTTACCAAGCTTCTTTGTGTCTAGCGTCCCTTCACAGTCCTTCCACATGCCTGACCTGGCTGGATAAGATCCACCCAGGCCAGGAAATCCCCATGAAAATGCTTCTGCTAGCTCATACTTTACCAGCTCCATGTCATCAGGATCATGTCTTGTCCTTATCCAGTGTACTAATACCTTTTATTACCTGGAAAAAAGGTAAGAACCCAGTAGGTGAGATTATGTTGAGATCCAATTTCCTGATGTGCTGGACACACATCTGGAAACAATGCAACAAAGTGGAGAGCATGAGTGTGTTTATACCATATTTTTTTCCTGTAAAGTTTTCCAATTGCTTCCCCCTGAAACAAGAGGGCAAGTCAGGCACAAGGGTCCTCTCAAAGTGTGCCAGGATCCCGTGCCAGGTGGTAGCTACACTTTTCCCTCACCTTTTTGTTGTCACTTTCATGTTCTAAGCGGTCCTTGAGTTGCAGGATCTTATCACCATTTTCCCTGATACCTTCCAAACTGGCTCACCCCACTGGGGAGGGGATTCTTGGCTGGAGGAGTCTGTGTGATGTGGGGCATCAGAGTCACCATAGAGCTTTTTTCCCTTCCTGAATGGTGTCAAATCCCAGCACAGAACACCCATGGAATTTTTTATACATTTTATTCTGTGACACACATGCTGTTCTTTTTCTACTGTTTTGACTCAAAGTCCTTGTTTTATTTTTAGGTTTTTTGGTTTTTTTTCTTTATCCCTCTTCCTCCTCAGGGAGACCTCATGTTTAGTTAAAACGTGGTTCTGAACACACCATTAGAAGGCACCCTGATTCAGCAGGGCTCTGACACTAAAAAGAAGCATGTCTGAGCCACTTTTGCTGCAGCCAGGTACATTCTGGGACACATAACTGCCTTATTTACCCATGGCTGCCCACATCAAGCCAACTACAGTTTCCTGAAGCCCTACTCAGTTATGTGTTTTTGAGCCTCATTTACTACTGAACAGGCATAGACTCCGTAGATTTTAGTCATGCAAAAAGTCTGAATGATTGCAATCACAAGTAAAAATTATGCGGGTGAGTAAGGGTTGCCGGTTCAGACCGCTAATTAATAAATGTCAGTAAAGAGCTTGCAATGAAAGATGTTGTGGGAGCAGGGCCCATTCTAATTAAACCGTCAGATTTACTTCCACAAGGTAGTCACGGACTTTGCAAAAGATCAGTGTTTCCAGAACTTAAGAAACTTGAGCATTTTTTAACATGAATTTCATTTATGCTGAAAATGTGTATTCCATAAATTTAAAAAAAAACCCAAAGTATTAAAAAATGTTAGCTGATGGCTTAGGGCTGCCTGGAGGAGACCTTGCAGTCTATCCTTTTATATTGGAATCTGCTGTGTACCATGTGGAAAGATACTTATTTTTGACTCACAGAAGATTTCAAATAGTGAGCAGTGCTATAAGAGTTCTCAAAAAAATATTTAAAGTACTTCCATTTAATACATTATTTTATGAAGTCATATTGTGGGGTAAGAGATATTTTAAAGATGAATCAATCAAATCTGATTCCACTTAGCTATAAAGCACAAAGGAAAAAGAAAAGCCAGGCACTACTGTTTTTCTTCTGGTTCTTAGAAGCAGTTATGGAAATGTGATTTATGTGTATGCTGTTGTAAAACGGAAAGTAAAAGGACCATGGTTAAGCATTCCCCCTGGAAAAAAATAAAATGTGTTATTTTGCCACAAAATTACAACTTTTGCAAAATATTAGTCATGGTGAAATATTCAGATTCCCAGAAGAGTATTTCAAGTGCTTTTACAGCAAATGTTTTCGTCTCCTCTTCCAGCATTCAGAAGAAAGATTGTCAGGTTAATAGAGTAGAAGGAGAAGTATTGGATACACTTTTCTGATTCTAATATAGAAATATAACACTTTTTTTTTTTTTTGTATTGTGACTAGAAAAGTAGTTTATTTAAAATCTAGTATTTTAGAAATTTTCTTTGTTCCTAAATCAGCCTATAATAAAATCCATTTTTCTAAAGCAGCTCTCCAATTTGTATTTTTTACCTCAGCATTTTCCTTTTTTTTTTCAGTTTTAAATAAATGATCATGTATACGGAGCTCACACTAGGTAACACATATTCTAGAAACAGTGGAACCACTATCATCAGGTCTATTTTAAGAATTAAGAGCTACTTAAGGGTACAAGTGGAAAAGCATTATTTATTTTTCACTACTTATTTATACTTTTCTATGGAGAAAAATAATACATGCATGCCAGGTGGGGTTTTAGAAGCTCTCAGAGCGTTATTCTAAGTTTCTTATTTTAAAAGGATAGTTCCCATGGTAACAATTACATCATTTGGCACACATAGTACCTGAGGAAAACAGGACCATTTAATAAAGAAACACACATTCACCATTGTGTGATGTGAATTGATTTACTTATTGCCTAATTATGTTTCCTAAAAACAGGAGACTGTAACAATTTTCAAAGTCAGCATGACCACTTGCTTGTCAAAATTATCCTTTCTGCTCCCAGTTCTTTGCAGATCCAAAACTCCCTCTGCCATTCATTTCTTAGAAGCCTTGACACTGTTCAACTATTGTTGAAAAAGAACCTACTCTAGCTATGCCATTTCTTTCTGCATGCTTATGCTCTTTCTTCTTCTGATGTTGAATGGTATTGCAGATTTTCTGAATTAAAACAAAATAAAATAAAATAAAATAAAATAAAATAAAATAAAATAAAATAAAATAAAATAAAATAATAAAAACAGCCTATTTCCTAGGGATGAATTATTTTTAAAGGGTATTTGTTTAAATTTTTTTTTTCCCACATTTAGCTAGCTGCTTTAAAAGTAATTTAGATTGTGCTCTTACAGGACTATGCAAGGGACAACTACTTTTTGTGCTCACATCCTCTACAAACATTTACAAATACTACACATGGGGTCTAATGAGTTGAACAGTAAAGACCTGTAAGCAAGAGTTGATGTTATCCAATACCCAACTTTTCCGATTGGTCAATATTTTCTCTCACTTTTTTTCCCCATTCTGTGTATTTTCATTTATATTCTGCCTGGCAGACTGTAATCTCTCCTGAGTACCTGTCTCAGTTGTTTGGGATGTTAAAAACCTAATTCTTTCTTCCTTTCCTAACAATTAATCATTATCACCTATTATCTATGCCTAAGCTTTAAGTAATTCTCTTGACTCCTTCTTAATTTTTGTTGGTTGTTGCATAAGACTCTGCTTTTTTGATTAAACAAGACAATCCTTCTGTCCTTCTGGTTTGTAATTTCTCTAGTGGTTATTTGAATTCTGTCTTTCTTTTGCTAAATAAAATTAGGAGTGTATTAGGACATGCCTGTGCTTGTCAATCTGGAAAAAAAAAGCAGGGTGGATATTTAACTGCCTTAAGCATCAGGAGTCAGGCCAAAAAAAACCAAAAAACCACCAAAAACCCAACCCCAAAAATCTTTTTCTATTTTTACACTTATCAGGACACACGTTTTCTAAAGACGTAAACCACAGTGCTGAAACACTAAAATGGACACACAATCTGCCGCAAACTCTGTACCCCTGAAAAATGCTGCAACAATTCCGCTACTGTCTCTTTAGGATAAGTGCTGTTTAAATTCATTCATTTCCTGGGAAATGATTTTCTGATCTATCAAGGCAAATAGGTACTGTGGGATGCAAAATTAATCAAGAAAAAGGAAATGAGGCTCTTTTTTTTTGTTGCTTTCTCTCAAAGAAACCTCTCAGTAATAAAGCAGAATAAAATGAAGTCAAGTGGCCAGAGATAAGGGGAAGAGCAGAACTTAGAAGACAGAAAAGGGTTGAGCAAGACAGCACCATTTTAAGAGAGAGAAGAGCATAATCTTTTGTGGATGACTGAATTTTACTAACATGAATAGTAAGGCATTCTACAGTAAGTTCTTTTCTCTTTGTCCTGTGTGTAGGACTTGTAAAAGAAACAGTCAAAAAAGGACTTTGAATTGAGGTTTTAGGTTCACAGCTTTTCAGGGGCAATTGTTACCCTTAACTCTTCAGCTGCATTGAAATTATTTCTTCTCAGTACTAGTTACATAGAGAATTAAGGTGACTCAGTTTTACAAAACTGGCACCATTTTGTTCAAGCCTGTATTCGGCTATGTACTCATAAACATATGACGAGATTCATCTTCCTGACGGATCCAGCTCCTTTACATCCCCCTTCAGGGTTAGAATATTCAATGCCTTAGTTTCAAGGGCTTTTATTTTCCTTGACATTTTTGCATAGTTAGAAACACTTGGATATCTTTTTCAGTTTCATAAAGAGGTTTAGAAGAAGCAATTTCCTCATAAAACTCCTCTTTTTGCTTTGTAGTGCCTTGTATTCCCAAGTTCTTACTTATGACCTTTCATGGTGGAGACAGATTACACCTAAACAGACAACACCTCAGTCTTCAGAGGGGGTTTTCTCATCAGAAAAAGATGAAATAAAAGTGGAAACAATGTAGCACTTTCATTACTTTCAAAGGTCTGCAAGTCTCTAGTGCTTTAGCCAAAGAAAGTGATGAAATTCCAGGCCATGTACTTATGTGACCTTGGTGGAACTATTACAAGGAGTAACAGGATTCAATTTTTATTTAGAAACATTTAATTATTGTGTTATTTATCCCAATATGAATGCTGACCCTTGAAAACTTGACTGTTTATGTTTAATTTTTCCTCATGGTGTAGGCCCAGGAGCCTGAGGACTTTTGTATCTTCCGTGAGAAACTAAATAGTGAATATGTGCTGGCGAGATCCTCTCAGTCTGGCTAACATGAGACCCAGAAAAGTGGGTCCTTGCAATGACTGAGTGACTGACAAGCTAATAGGATGCTGGCTCCATGACTACTCTATCACTCTAATTCACCATAAATCTGCCCTGCAGCCAAAATAAGCAATCTGATTCCCATATCTGCACAGAGTAAAAGCATTTTTCCAACCAGATGGCCAAAGAAACAGATTATGTCACTGGTCTTGTTCAAAACTGCTTGTTTGTTTTCTTGATTTATATGTCATGTAGATCAATTTGCATTACTGCATGAATACTAGTGCTAACAAATGGGAATGTGTAGCTTGGGACAAGTGTGATCATCACTTTGGGCAGAAGTGAATTTATTGTGCTTAAAAATGGCTGCATATCTTTGAACTGGCTAGATCATAAAAACTTCTAAAGAGCCCTCCTAAAATTTTCACCTGTGTTTTTCATCCTGAGAGAGAGGGAACATCCCCTCACCTCCAGTTAGCCTCCCCTCAGACCTGGGAGGGCAGCAGTTTCCATTACCATCCTGTAGGCTGCATAGCACTCTTTAACAGGATGATTGGCTGCATTCATCCAAAGGTAAGCAAGGCCAGCTTGCAGAGTTCTCAGTAACTCTATCCTCCTTAAGCTTCTGTCGCACAAGATGAGGCTCTGCATACAATGCTATTCAAATAGTTAGTAAACTGAACTCATGCTTCAATTTAAAACAGCTAGAGAAAATCTAAAGTGAAATTCAATGTGCAAAACATTCAATCAAAAACTGAATTGCAATCTCAATTGTGGAGCAATTCCAAGAAAAGGCAAGTCAGTCTCATAACAAGAATGCAGAGTGATGCAGGCTCAACAATTTACTTTTCTTCTTAATGGATAAATGAAAATTATGTTCTCAGTGCCAGGCACGTTCTACTGCAAGCATAATAAAGGCATTGATTCTGATCTAAATTAGAAACACAAGGAAAAGAGAGGAATAAGAGATTTGCCTTTGTAGCAGTGCAGCAGTAATTCACCATCAAATTTTATTTGTGTTGTTGTTGTTGCTTTTTTTCATTATTGCTATTAATATTATTATTATTAATAATAATAATATTGTACAGAATCCTTTCTTCCACAGTCTTACAATACAAGAAACAAAACCTGAGCATTCTCACATTAATGTGAAGTACAGAAGAAGTATGTGAGACTCCATTGCTACCCTCCTGGTGTAGGACTATACATATCTTTCCATATCTTTGGACTGGACACACTCTGGCTTCATTTTGCCAGCATGGTGGAATGATGCTTCGATGACCAACAGGCACTCAGCACACACCAAAGAAAAATCTGCATGCAGTGGTAGAAGTGGAGGTGGAGTGAGCTCCATTAGATCTACACAGAGCATGTGCCCTGGACATACATCAGGAGCTCTAAAATGTCAGTCTGTTCATGACTGAATAACTACCTGCAGTGAAAACCTGTTTAGGCTGTTTCTTAATCTCTGTTCCTGAAACATCACTTAGTGATGCAAAATCAGAGGTCTATAGATAATCTATAGGTTTGGTGGATACAAGTGGAGGAGATACATTCACAACTAATTATACTATTTTTTGGTTTAAATTCTTTCTTGTTATCATAATCCTAATCATATTAACTGATTTTGAAGATTTTTTTCAGTATGAAGAGGATGATTCCCTATGTTTTTTTTCTGGTATAACCTCTTAGACAGGTGAATTCAACCGAACAGTATGAATGTCTCATTTTGCTTATCACAAAAGAAACATAAATCATCCACATAAAGTAGTTTTGACAGAAAAGCAGAGAGAATAAAAGAAAAACATAGACAAATATTTATTTGCATTATTTAATGGGCTTGCTTTGGCCGTGATCACTGTTCTTTGTTATTTGCTCTCCGTGTTCATTTGAACAACCAGATTTTATTGGAACAAATGCTCTCAGAAAATGAAGTTAAAAGTCATGAGTATTTGCAGAAGCCAAACATTTAATTCAGACAAAAATATCATTATGGAAATGTTTTCCCACTTTGTAAGAGATCACAGTAAATCACGCAGAACAGCTCTACAAAACAAGGAAATATATAGGACTGATTTGAAATCACAAGTCTGAAAGAATAAATAAATTTAAAAGGATGCACATTTAAATACATGAATTGTCTGATAGAAAGCATAAAAAAACAGAGCTAACAGTCATGACATTGCATGGAACCAATAGAAGAAAATTAAGATTAGTTAAAAAAATTCTATTTCTATTTAACACAAATTTTAAAGGAAAACTATGTTTGAAACTGTTTTTTCTGAACACCTTAAAATGTTTTATTTCCACTCATTTTACCACAAGATGTGAAAGCTCTAAGCTGAGTACTCAGCTCAAAGTTTTCTGTTGCTAACTGATATAATCTAGACAGGAGAGTATATTTTGATTTTTGAATAAAAAAAATTAATAGTTGATATTCCTCAGTAAGTTTGGTATTTTTGTCAGAGGAAGAACAAAAACAAGCAAGTAAAGCCCACCAAAACAAAAAATGCAAACCAAATAGTCAAAAGCAGCTGTAATGAGAAGAATGTCCTTCGAAACTGCTATCTTGCTTTCTTTCTCAGTATTTTTATAAGTAGAACAAGCTTCTCTCTTATCAAGTTCCCCCTTGAGTAGGAGAGCTGATGAGTATTGATTCAGTTCACAAATATAGGTTTGTGGTGCTGAAAAATTAAACTTTGTCATTTAGTACAATCCAATTCTGTGATATAATTTTTTTTCAGAGTAAATTATTTTGTATGAAGTTATCTAGACAATATCTAAATATTTCATCTTAGCAAGAAAGGAATAGTAACAGTATCAGTGAAAGGAAACTAGTGAGTTTGATAGTTTTATGCTCCTTGTAAAACATATTTTTACAGCTCTTTTCAAGGTCTTTTTGCATTTTAAATTCTCCAAATAATTCTTGTGTGGGTTTCATTTCACTTCACTTCTGTCAGCTCAGGTCCTCCACAGAAAAGCTGTCACACAACCATGTACACAGAATTCATACACATGAAAATGACGGAAACAAATTGCAATTGATTATGACTGATCTCTGAAAGTGACTAATTCTCCTCTTTCAGAGTAGTCGAAAACAGTCTCCTAAACTGACCAGGAAACTGACTCATATATAAACATGAGCTGGCTAGTTAACCAAATATCTTCATAAAAGAAGTGCTTGTAATTCAGGCTTTGTTTTTGTTGTTGCTACTTTTTTTTTTTTTTTAAGCAAGAAATAAATTCATTTAGCCACATTTTTGTTGTCATGCCACATATCCTCTTTTATACCAGAGAAAATTTTGAAGATCATGCAACTTATCGATAATATGGGCATTAAGTAATTTAACATTGCAAGCAGAAAAAAATTAGATAATTTTTGAGCTTTCTGACTTGATTAGAGTGGAACTGAAATAAGTGAGATTTAACCTTATGCTTTCTGTCCACTCAGGAGTTTGGTTTTGAGGTGTGATTTTTTTTTTTTTTTAATGGTAGTATTTGTTCAAGTGACATCGGATTTGCTAGATGTTCCAATGATTTGATGTGTTTATAGTTCTCATCTCTTTTTGAGCACCTGCAGGCAGCATGTAATTGGAACACACATTTTGATCTTTAGGACTTTTTCTATATCTCCAGATTGGATTACCTGTTTATTTACTATTGATGTATTTAGCTTTTAAGGACTCTATTTTTCCTTTTTTATTTGGTGATTTGCTGTTAACTCATGAAGGCTCTATAGTTACAACAGCAAGACTCCTGCAACTCAGACTCGAAGAGTCTGAAACAGGGCACAGTCACTCAGCAGAAATCCACATGTTTAAAAAGTGGTGTTCTAGGAGCAGCAATTATCTTTGCATGATTACCTCCTAACCTGCTAAATGGCTAGTTCAGATCTCCTGCTGTCAGTAAACAACCAGGGGCTGATTAACAGTCTTCTCATCATTCCAAATCCCTTTGATGTGTGCTGTGCTACTTTTGACCTCTTTTTTCAATGCTATGTGTGTTTCTGGAGTAGGTTACCAATTTCAGCAGTGGAAAGAAGAGAGTAATTCAGCGTGCCTGACCTAAAACGGAATATCCCAACTGAATACGAAAGACTGACTGTCTTAGCTGATCTTATTTTTTAAACCCTTTTCCAACCCACACAATATACTTGTTTATAATATGTGAATGCCTAAACGTATTTTTATTTTGTTTCTCCTTTAAGCCATGTAAATATTTATAACAGAGCACACACTAACACTATTGCAAGTAGAAAACAGGCACAAAGTGTCCATAACCTTGGAAATGGAATAAGGTTTTTCATGTTGCTTAAATAGTACCTTAGCTTTACTTTTAAGACAATTGCATTACAAAGCTTATAAGAATCCATTTAAATGTTTCCTGCCTAGATGATTATGGAATGTGCTGGTTGTCTCTTACCAAGTAAATGAATATCATCAATTAAACTTGCATTTTTCACCAAAGGCCTTATAGGCTGTATAGCTCCCGGTTAGAAATGTAGTTTCTGTACCAATGACCTACTTGGAATTTTTGCTACCTTTTCTCCAGTCTTCTGCACCTGTTGGTCTGATAATAGGCTTCAGTTCAGTGAGAACCTGATAAAAAATTAAGTTGCTGTTGACAAATATTGAGACAAGAAGTTAGCAGCAGAGTTTGATAACAACTGTGTAAGAATATTGAGAGCAACTGGAATGAGGAAAGCAAAAGGACATTTTCTGAAGTTCTTCAATGGTTTATGTGCACCTTGAGGACAGCTTATAAATAATAAACTCTATTGATTTTATGTGAAACAGAGGTATTCTGGCACCTCTTCATCTGAAAAGCTTTAAGCTCTTTAAAAGAACACATCTTTACTGCCACTCTTTATTCAAAGTCCTGCTCAGTTTCATCTGACGTTTTGACGTGATCCTAAAGACATCAGAAATAGCGGGTGAGGCTGGCCCAGCTTCATTCAGCCCAGAAGATGTGATACAGGAGAAGCACGAAAGTCTAGCCATTTTTTGAAGTCCATTCTCCTTGCATTCTCTCAGCATGCCACTATTCCACACCTTTGCCTAGTTCTTTCAATAATTGCTTTAAAATCTGAAGGCATGGGAAGCATGGTGGCAGCTGTAGAGAGTGCCACACATCGGCCATGAGGAAAACATGAAGAAATAGGATACCTTCTGTCACTTCTGTTACACTGAAGGGAAAAGACAGAATTTCCTGAGTAGAAAGCAAAAGAATGACTGTCATAACTTCAGCCCCCAGCCACAGGCTGCAGCTCTATGCCCACAGCAGTGCATGTCAGTGCCATCTCATACCATTATATCATGAAGCCTGCCTCTAACTCACTTTGCTGTTGAAGGGAATTTTAATCAGGTTAAAATGAAGTTCTTATCTACCAAACAATGGAGACAGAATAAAGAATACTTAAATAAATAAAGCACATTACATGCAATTAGGAACCAGAACGAAACAACTCGTTGGTGATTGTTCTTTTTCTGACATAGTAATAAAATTCATAACTGGAAAAAAATCATCTGTGCAGGAGACAAAGTTCTTCACAGTCTGGTAAAATTCTGGTATGAGTTGAAAATCTCTGTGTGTTTGAATGAAGGGCACATTTTTTGAACTTGCTTTCTTTGACATAAACACAGAGTAACATTAGGAGGGAAAAATTAAAAAAAAGGAAAAACTAAGGTGGAGGATAAGGAGGAGCAGACCCAAAAGGGACATAAATGTGCCTTTCAGAATAAAATGCTACATTGCATACTATTCATTGAGAGACAATGAAAGTCAATAGTATAATTCCTTATAGACAATATCCTGGGTGTATAGCCAGATGATTTAGCAGTTAAGTTCTGCTTAGATCAAACACAAATTTTGCAAAACTCTTTTTCATGTCTTTCATTGAAAAATTTTATTTATTTATTTCTTACTCTGTGAGTCACTGAATAATCCATAACTTTCTTCATCTTCTCAGTAAGAAATCTAAGCCAAAAATTTCACATTACAGATTAGTAGAGTTTAATCCTAAATTTCTCTCTTGGTTCAAGTGAGTGAAATTCTCTTCTTTCTATTTTTCTATGGATAATCTTTCTAATGTGGTCTTTCTAACTGTTTTTCAGTCTTCATTTTACATTGTCACTTGCCTCTTGCCTTGGAAGAGGAAATTACTTTCCAGTAGACTGAAATTTGTATTGTTCTCTCTGTAGGAAAAAAAGTAACTATTATTCAGAGGTTGTAATAATATGTTTCGAGTCCAAAGCACAAAATAGTGCAATGAGTCAATGAGTCAATAAGAGTTTCTCAGACAGAGAAGTATATATATGGCTATTAGATCATTTGGGTGGAATAACAGCTCTTGTAGGTGAATGTATCCTCTGTTCCAGATAAGATGCCAAAAAAATTATTTGTAGCTAAATTGTCATTAACAAAACCCCAGAATCCTTCTTAGTAATTTCTGATAACTTTTACCATGATCCTTATTTAACCTGAATATTTGAAAATTAAACATTGAAATGGAACTTGAGGTGAACACTAACACTAATTTTTCACGCACTATAGGATTTTGTTTAGAACTATATAAAGTCAGAAATAACATAGAACTCTGAGCTGACAGAAAACAGAAATGCCATAAGCTCTTCTGTGCTAGTTGCAACTGAGGTATATTGATAGGGTGGTTTACAGTAAAAAGTAGGCCATCAATACACAGGTGTAGTTAGAAAATTAGGGTTCAGGAACAGATATTGACAGACTGAGAAGAAACAGTAGAGGCTGGAAAGAAAAATAAATGTTTACAGAAAAATGAGTAGAGCTCAGTCCTAAGAAAGATGTTACAGGTTTTTAAAAGAGACTAAAAAAGAGCCTTGTTCCCAGATGAAAACAAAATCCTTAGTGTAGATGTTGTTATTAGATTAGGATTTCCTAGATGAACAATTAATAAACCCTGCAAATATACTTTGCTTCCTGACATAAACATGAACTGCAAATAGATGTCTTATCACAACAGTTTATTTTTTGTGCCATAAACCCAAACCAAACCAAAGCGGACTCATACTACAACAACCTTTTTCTCTTGGCAAAGCTGTGCATCATGTTTCCAAAGCCTCTCTGGTTATTTTGCATGTAGGAGAGAAAGGCTGACAAATTCTGATAAATATATTCTCAGTGCCTAAGATGTGTAAAACACAAGCTTATGGCAAAAGAAAAGGTTAAAAAAAGAAAGGGAAAGTAATAGATCATTTTCTCCCCTCTATAAATAAGAGGAACAACAAGAAAACAGGAAGAAAGGAACTCAAGTGGAAGCAGAAATCAAGAACATGAGATAAAAAGAGAGAAGAATGTGAATGACACACATCAACATTTCTGGAGTTAATAACTGAGACATTCTTATGTGGTCTGTGTGTCTATGTTATGAGCTCTCTCATCTGATGCTTCATGTATGCAGCTGAGCTAAGAAATGTCATGACTGTAGGATTGTTTTGATATTCATGCAGAAAGAGAATTCTCCATTCCTTCCATTGCAACTTTCCACTTTTACTTTTTTGGCCAAAAACAGTCTGAATGACAGCTTATTACTGTCCCAAATCGTAGCTGATAGAATAAACATGTTACTGAGCTTGCTCTTTTTTGTTTGTTTTTTTTTTTTTCTATAATATCTGGGAGTGGAAAACATTTCTAGATAGTTATGAGGCCACATTTTGATGTTTTGTTCTTTTTCTATAAACTGTGTTAACTTAATTGACTGCTAAGGATGACATAATCCTGGTAGACGTACACTGAATACAATTAACCTGAGTATGGCACAAACTGCCTTGTCTTGCTGCTGATTCTAATTCTACAAACAGAACCTCTTTGGCATGATTCTCAAAAGTGACCTCTATGTTTCAGTTATCTGTGCATGTTTAGCTGGGGACAAGGCATTAGGCTTATCTTTCATTTTTCTAAATATTCTTTTAATTCTGAACATTAAATCCTTTAAAGTTTCTCTTGTTGGATACTCAGAATTGCCAGGTGTTTTTGTAAACTGTGGCCCTACTCAGTAGATATTCACTAAGCCCAAGTTATCATCACTTCTTCTAGCTTTGTGGTCACAAAATAAAATTGGTATGACCTAGTTCTTACAAGTGTGGCGCTTGAGATTTACACCCTCTGTAGAACTGTATTTGAGAAAAGAATAGCACATCCAAGCTGGATATTTCTGTCAGGGAACTTTTGTGACTGGCAACAATGTGGGGAGGGTTATAAGACTTTGCTATTCATTATTATATTTTATAACTTTTTATTGGTTTTTCTTTTTTTGTTATCTATTACTTCTATTTAAAAAAGACAAAGTCAGAGTGATTACAAGGTAAAATACTGCTTGAATCATTCTCTGCAGTAATATCATTAGGGACTGAAATGCCAGCTTTAACACAGAAATCTTCATTGCCTCCTGACACTGAGCCACACTACACCTGCCAGTCTCCCAAAAGTCAGTTTTCTTGCTTCTTTTTTTAAAACTAAGCTGAAGCATCTAATTAAGTTTAAAATAGAATGGCCCTGGGAAGAACTCTTCTGAAAGCTGCAGTAGAGATAGCAGCTCACCTTTACTGGGGGCTAAGAATCACAATACCACGTTCTTTCATGAAATCATGAGAGTTTTATGTGAGCAAAAGTGAGACTTTTGCAAAGTCAGCCAGCACAAAGAAACCATACAACTAAAGAAAAGAATTTGTTATGCATCCTGAGAAGAAATAATCTTTGGGAAGAATGAGTGACAGGTAAAATGCAAATGGACGTATGAACAGTATTTGTGCTGGCATGGAGTTCCTAGGCTTGGCTTGGCAACAACGTGGTTAAAGGGAGAAGAAAAATGATTTAATAGGGTTCAGCACTATTTTCTGAAAGTTTCATCTTGACTTAGTGGCAAAATCTCCGCTGTAGTTATCGCAGTAGGTGTAAAATTCTAGACCCTTTTTCCAAAAAAGCCTTCTCCATGAGAAAATGTTAGGACTCAGAGGCAGAAGCTGAGGTGAGGAATTGCTGATGGAGCTTGTGCATGAACTACAAAAATCAGTTTCAACTACATCCAAAAGGCCTGATCCTCAATGCCTGCAGAACCATTTGAATTTATTCACTTCAGCCAGCATTTCACTGAGGGTGAGATTGTGATTTTGAGATCCAGGCCAAAACCGCTGAACAGTATGCCTGAAAACTATAGTAGAAGAAAGCCCAAGTGATGCAAATCCCTTTCCTTCAGCTTTGTGCTATATCTAGTGAAAGAAAAGAGTAATATTGTGTTATATATTGTTTTCTTCACACTTTCTCAGCTGTATTAGCTAGGTAGAGTAAAATAAATTTTACTTCTAATAGGCTAATATTTGATTTTCATAAAATAAAGATGTTTTAGCACACAGGGTACTTTTAAAGAACCATACAAAAAGAGAATGCTTGATCCCAAAATACCTGTCTATTCAAGTGCTGATTTTGTTTAAACTACAACAGGGTTATGTTCCCTAGAATTTTTTTTTAATTTATCAATTTTTGTTTTCCATAGCCAAAAACATTGAAGAAATCAACAGGTGCTTAGAAAATCCTTGAGAGTTAAAAACAATTAACTTCTTTTTGCAATAAGCTTAGACAGGAAACACTTTTCTCCCCTGAAATTTAACCTGGTATCGAGGAAGTACTTAGTAGTAACAAGAGGAAGCATAATCAAATAGCAGTTATGCAGTTTTTCCCTTTAAGTTTGGACATTTGTATTAATATAAGATATATGTTGTGTTTGATATTTCTTCACAAAGATAGAATCTCTAAGTGTATGGAAAAAATAGCTAGCAGTTACAATGTCTGTTAGGTATAGAGGAACTGTTCATTTGCAAAGCTGTAATCTCTTGCTTTGGTTCCTCAGGTAGCTTTATTAAAAGCTAAAGTGTCCTCCTTTTCTACTCCATAACTGTATCAAAGATCAAGCATTATTCAGAGAATGTAGAGGAAAGATAAGTATATACTTTGGAGTGAATGTCAAGAAACGATCTTAATAAATCTTAGTTTTGCAGGTATCTTATTAAATCATAGTTTTCCAGAATGGTACCAACAATAAACAGCAAGCAGGGTGGGGAAATGGTGTTTCTAACATTTAAAAACTATCAAGATAAAATCTGCTTTGACAAAAACAGCCCTACTTATTTTCTTTGCAGAGCTATACTTGTAAAAGACAGAAAAGGTGCAATTTTAAATTATATTCCCAAGATAGACATATTCAAGAATCTTTACAGGAAGGAGATCCCCCAGCACCTGATAGCCTGTTATAATCTGTAAAATCTCTATTAAAAAGATAGCCATCTTGCCTGTGTAATACAAATATCATCTTGGTAGAAAATTGCAATTTCTTTTTGAAATGTTTTTTAATTTTTTTTTCAGAAAAAAGTTAAAAATTTTAAGCATGGAATATGGTAATGCTAAGGGGAGAAGCCCCCAGTGCAATGACTACTGTATTATTAACATCTGATTTAGAGACTGGAGTACTGTCCAACTTTATTTCAGACTCTGTGGCTTTGGTACTCATATTTAAAGTTTAAATCTAGTAAATTATTACCCACATAGAGAAAATAATTTCCTATGTGTCTTTCCCAAATACTCTCTCCTTAGAATCCTTTCTCTCTACTGGCTAGAGATTTGTGATCAGTTCTTTGTCCTGTGTTGGCAACTGACAATGGTGACAGCAATATTTCCAGTGCCAATATCTCCTTCTTTCACTGTTTTCTCTTACTTTTGCTTCATAAGGGAGGACTGGGAAATGAACAGAAGCTAGAATAATATATATAACATAACAACAACAGAATATTCTGTTTTCCTTATATCTACTCATGACTTACAGCAATATTATAGACTTCTTATGATAGGATTTTTTTTTAATAATTCTGCTCCCCAGAGAGAAGTATTATAAGTGAAGTTGTTTGGTTTTTTTTTTCCCATATTTGTGCCTAGACATAAAAGTAAATTCTAGGGGTGTGTTTAGCAAATGTACTACCAGAACACTATAAATAACGAATGTTGGGTGTTTAGAGGGAAAAAAGGCATGGTAACTACTCCCAGAGGCTGCTATTAAGATTTTCTTTAACAAAGCATCTCACCTGGAGAGCTTTCAAATGAATTCCTAAAACTAGCAATCTTTCCCTAGCAATTTCTCTTGTAGGAAATACAGACATTGTATAACACCAAAAGGGTAAACCTTTTAAAATTCTGTTTGTTATCATTCTCTGTGCCATTCTCTTTTTAGTTTCTACAAGTTTTCTGGAAATTACTTCCTGTGTGGGAGATGCCCCTCACATCAGTGTGCTATCAATGTTTACACCCCTGGAGCACTGCACTTCATGATGATCCAGCTCAGATCAGCCAGGTGCTGCCCTAGATAGCAGTCTTTCCCTGTGGGCACACCCTGGTTTGTAATGCAGGCATGCAACCTACTTTAAAAATTCCCACCCACATACACAGAAACACTCATGGAGTTAGCTTTTTCCTTGCTGAAAGCAAGACTTTTAGGAAATACCCCAATTGGAGTATTCATACTTGTACTTGATAAGCAAATCAGTAACAGGGGAGCCTGTAATTTGGTTTTGCATGACCTAGCTTTCAGATATACACCCAGTAATGTTATTGTTGTGTTTGTATTTGGGTTTTGAGGGGCTTTTTTACTACACAGTAACTATTCTATGATTCTATTTACTAAGCAAACCTCTGCCTCATTGGAATATTCCTCTTTATAAACTTTCCAAAAGGCAACACAGTTAAACCAATGTAGAAATTTGTAGTCTGTTATGGATAATTTATAAAGAAGTGGTATGATATGATGGGCTAACCCTGGCTATATGCCAGGTGCCTGCCAGAGCCATTCCATTAGTCCCCTCCTCAACCTGACAGGTGAGAAATAATTCCAAGAGGGTCATAGGATAAGAACAGGGAAAGATCACTCACTCACCAATCAATGTCATGTGTAAGTCAGACTACACTTGGGGATATCAGTTTAATTTATTACAAATCAAATCAGACTAAGATAATGAGAAATAAAAACAAATTTGGAAAAAAAAAACAAATTTCCCTCCAATCCTCCCTTTCTCCCAGGATCAACTTCACTTCCAATTTTCTCTACTGCCCCAGAGGTGCTGGGGTGCAGAGAATGGGGGTTGTGGTCATGCTGTCTCTGCTGCTCCTTCCTCTTCAGTGAGAGGACTCACACCTTTCCCCTCCTCCAGCGTGGGGTCCGTCCTGCATGAGACAGCCCTCAACAACTTCTCCACTATGAGTCCTTCCCACAGGCTGCAGTTCTTCACAAGGATCATCCACAGGGTCCCAAATCCTGCCAGCAAACATGCTCCAGTGTGAGAGCCTCTCTTCATGGGGCCACAGCTCCTGCCAGGACCTTGCATCAGCACAGGCTTCCCACAGGGTTACAGCCCCATTAGGCACATCCACCTGCTCCACTGTGAGGTCATACGAGGGCTGCAGGTGTATCTCTGCCCCACCATAGACTTCCATGGGCTGCAGGAAAACAGAAGGAGCTGCAGGGAAATGTGCTGCATTGCCTGCACCACCTCCTGACGCTGGTGTCTGCAGAGTGATTTCTCTCACATATTCTCACTCTTCTTTTTAGCTGCAGTAGTGCTGTCATTTTCTCCCTTAAATATGTTCTATCCCAGAGGCATTACCATTGTCTGATGGGTCCAGCCTCAGTCAGCAGTGGATCCATCTTGGAACTGGGTTGCATGGGCTCTGTTAGACACAGAGGAAGCTTCTGGCAGATTCTCACAGAAGCCACCCCTGTAGCCCCCCATGTTTCCAAAATCTTGCTATGTAAACCCAATACACATGACTAGGAAAATGCTTGGAGATCACTTATAGAGCAGAACACAGAGCCCTCATCCTGAAGTTTCATTTAGGAAAATGAGCGTAAGAAAACAAACAAAGAGAACAAAAAAAACCCAAACAAAACTAAATAAAAAAAAAAAGAGAAACAAAACAAAACCACAAACCACAATATCCATATGAAAGGCTAAAGGAGACTTTGATCCTAGATTGCAGAATATGTAGTCAACCAAAATGTAACAGTAATGTGATTCTTGTTCTACATGTTAATAAAAATGCTTTAAAACTTCTTACAGAAATCTGTGGGAATTGCTGAACCTGAAATTAGGTTTCAGGATAAAATTCAAACTTAAGCTTTACTGTCAGTAAGGAAAAGGCCTGAAAAAAGGCAGTAGCTTAAGCAGGACATAGGTAGTATATAGGAATTCAGTGCTTCTGACCTCTCTACAAAGCAGTGAATTTCCCTCTACATCATTAATCCTATATAATCCAAATCTCTGTAACAATGCCAATTTCATTGTTTTGATCATTTTCTTGGCAGCAGTGTTAGAACTGGTTAGCTACAAATTACTCTGACTGAGCCTCCAAACATGAATATGTTTATGAACTATAAATTATGTTCAAAGACATGTCACTCCTGCCTTCCCATAACTACACAAAGTTCATTAAACTGTACATAATATGGTGTTAATGCAATTTCCTTTGATGTCAATAGCGAAAAACACTGGGCATGTGCTTGTTGAACTGGTAGGGATTTTGATGAACTGGGAGCACAGACTGACTGCTGTAGTGCTAGAATGTCTTTCCATGAATTCCAGGGCAAATCAGTAAGAAAAATAACATGTAGTGTTAATTCTGAGTCAAAAAATGTGCATATTTGGTGTAGTTAGGTTTAATGACTAAGTCTAATCCTGGAGAAAAATGAAAGACTGTGGGGATCCAGTGGGAAACTCATGGCATCTTATTCTGATGTGCTCATTACCGCCTTTATGGACTGTGGAGAAAAAAAAAAAAAAGCTAAACATTTCAGTATAAATTAATTTAATCAGTTTTGGACGTTTTCTTTAGAATGCTGCAATGTTTGCCACAGATAAGCATGTTTCTTTCCATTGGAGTAGCTTTCTGCAGATGTGTACACCCAGTATCATCAACCTTTACCAGTGAGATTCCCAATGCTCCTGTTGGCAAAGGTAGAAAAGCCTTCACTCAGCTGACTTGTGCTGCGGATTCTGACTGGTAACTCTCAGGCTGTGAGGAGACAACCTGTGGAGCAGGGTGCTCTGAGTTGTTCTGGTAGAGTCAGGAACTGAGCAAATACCCGTGCTGGTGTTAGCACATCCATTGTCACAGAATTTGAGGCTGTGTAGATATTGCTGATTTATATAATAATTTAAGGTCGTAGTCAATTGGTAGCTGTGATCATTAACACTACCTGAAGGCTGCATCAAGCCACATGGATCTCTTAGTTAGAAAACATAGGTGGAGAGGACCAGATATTTATGCTTGAAAAGAAATTGTTAAGAAATCAGATCCATTTATTAAAGTAGGTTATGTAGAAACATTTTTTCCTCAATAATCTCTATGATTTTTTTCTCAAATACTTATCTACAAAGAAGAGAAAATACTATATCCTTTTCCTCCTTTGTTTGCATACTGTTATGGTAGAAAAATGTCTATTGCAATGTGCAGTTTCTGGACATATTCTTGTGTATGGGGTTCCAGATCTTGTCTAGGAGAAGAAGGTGATTTAGGAATTATTCTAATTATATTTTATAGTAATTTATTTCATTGATTCAAGACAAGTTGTATGGTTTCCCAATGGCGAGTATGCCTGACCAATCCGGTGGCCTTTTAGAGTGGAGTGAATACCTCAGAGTATAAGGGAAGAGCTCCATGCCATCTGTCTGTAAGGTCTTTGACAGGGTTTTCTGCAACATCTAAATTGGAGATAGAGGAATTTTATGGATAGACAGTTTGGTGGATGAAAAATTGGTTGAAAAGTTGCATCCAGAATGCAGTGGTTAATGGCTCAATGTCCCAATAGACATCAATGATAGGTTTTGTGCCATGAGGTCTGCCCTGGGACTAGCACTGTTTGATTTCTTCATCAAGGACATTGACAGTGGGATCAAGTGCACTCCCAGCAAGCTTCCTGATGACACCAACCTGTGGTGTGCAGATGACATACCTGAAGGACAGGCTGCCATCCAGAGGGGCCTGGAAAAACTCAAGCAGGGAGCCCATGTGAAACTCATGAGGTTCAGAAAGACCAAGTGTAAGGTGCTGCACCTGGATTGGAGCAATCCCAGGTATCCACACAGTCTGGGGGATGGACAGATCGAGAGCAGCCCTGCCAAGAAGGACTTGGGGGAGCTGCTGTACTTCCACAGGGCTTATAAGAAAGATGGGGAACAAACTTTTTAGTAATGGTTGTTTTGGAAGGATAGGAAGTAATTGTTTTAAACTCGAAGAGAGTAAATTAAGCCTGAGTATGAGGAAGAAATTTTTTACACTGAAGGTAATGAAATGCTGGAATAGGTGTACAGAGAGGTGGTGGATGGCCCATCCCTGGAAATATTCAAGATCTGTCTGGGTGGGATTCTGAGTAACCTGATCTAGTTGAAGATATCCCTACTTATTGCAGGGGATTGGAATAGTTGGCCTTTTAAGGTCCCTACCAACCCAAAATATTCCATGATTATTCAGAAAAAAGCTCCACATAATATTTATAGGTGGCATTTGATGAATAATGAGGCTATGAGGTGGTTCCTCCATTACACAGAGAAGGCACACTTGAAGACTGTAGCAGCCTCAGGTCCTTGAGTTCAATCCCCTCCCTTTTCAATGCCAAAGTTTTTCTCCCATCCTTAACTTTTATTTTACAAAAATAAGTTTCCAACAAAACTGTTTCTGACTAAGTAAGGTGAAATCTCTGAGCTTTTCAACACAGACCCCACATGTTGAAACCTATTAGAGCTGTGTTCTATTACCACCTTTGCGTTTCACTTGTCTAGAAGGCTGCTAGAAGAATTTAATTATATTTTTAACACCATTTTCTTCTTTACATGAACACTCTGTTCTTGGCAATTGGAAAGGATTTCTGTAATCTAAAAATTCTTCAATGATTAAAAAAAAAAAAAACACCTATTTATTTGATGTCTTTGTATGTCCATCTAGCTACCATCTGCCTGTGTATTGTTTTATTTCCAAAACAAATGATAAACAGATGATATTGTTTCTTCTGCAGTGTTTATTTACATAGGTGGGGCTTGCATTATAAAACTAAATGCTGTAAGCATCCTGTAATGCACGCACAGCTTGGTGGTTGCTGCCAAGTCTGACTATGATTCTTCCAAAGAAATTTAAGTTACAATAAAATAAAATATTTAACAGACAATTTTAAATACCATGTTTCCTCAATGCTTTAATGTTTCACAGCAGGTCTCAGTACTATAAAAGAGTGTACAAATTTTTTATTTGCACACACAAATAAGCATAATCAGATATTGATGTTAGGAGGACCACGAAGACACTTTTAATGCATATTTATGGTATGGTATCTGAAATGACACTGATATACAGCTACTTCATATTTAGATTTCAACCTAGCTATTCAAAAATCTATTATCTGCATGTGGAAGTTCCCTACATCTTGACCTTGGATACATTTGGACATGACCTATCTTACTTATCCGACTTCTAGAATAGGTTAAAGGGTAAACACATGAAAACAGTGGATATAACTTTGGGTCTATAACTTCATCTCTGTTAATGAAATGCAAGGAAAGGAAATAGATTGCCACTAATATTGAGACTTCCTAATTTATTTTTTTTCTGTCCCTGAAAATAACACAGCTGTGAAATTTTGTGTCCAAATTCATTTTATAAATCTAGATACCATGTGGACCATGTCATGCAGAGCTGCAGCAAAATATTTTATAGCATAGAGTTTATCATATTGTATAGCAATCAGTGTATTTATGCAAAGTGTCTAAAGGTATGTACACTTAGACTGGGAAATCTGTACTGAATTGCTCTGATCATTAGTGTAAACAAATAACCTTTTTGGAGGGAAATTCATATTTGTTGAAGAAAAGAGCAGTCCTAGCACATGAGGAATTTTTGTGCTACTGGAATATTAATGGTGGCACTTTGTACCTACACTGTGCTATACAGTGATACATTGCAATTAAAACTACAACACTGAACAACACGATCACAAAATTTGGCATATACATGTATTATTACATGTATTATAACATAAATTTAACAAATATATGTATTATTTTGGTTCTATTTGAGATAGAAAACATTTTTTATTTTATTTGTTCCCAAATTTTAAATACTGCTTAAATGGAACCCTTTCAAAAATACTTGTATCAACTCCAGTTCTCTTCCAGCTTTTGCAATACCCTGCCCTTAATTTTAATACTGCCAAACATTTGCAATTGTTTACCTCTGTTGACTTTCAAATAATCACAAGGTACCTTTTTTGCACATTTCATATAAACACTTCTCAGTTTTTTGTCTGCTTATTTACAGTCTGCCATAATATTTCAAATTGTGGGCCTACTGTCTATTCACATTTCAAAGTGCAATTTCTGCTTCATCGTTATGTAGTTCAGTCCCAAATTACCAATTCCATATGTTTCACTATCAACAAATAATTGAATAACAATCAATCCAATTCCATAAACAATATAACATTCTCCACATCTCCTTTACATCTGCACACACATAAATAATGAGTGTGTGTGTGCAGAGTATGACAATAACTTTTGGTTTATTTCATTCCAGAAGCTAATAAGAAAATTTTATATACTTGATAATTGTGATAAAGATGATTCTCATTGCCACAGCAGTCCATCTGATATGGAACATCAAGTCTCGAGATAACATGGCCACCCTTTTTAGCCTTCAAGGTCCTCAAGAGCGATGGGGGACTTTGGTGCTCAACTATTTTCTCAAATATACAGTAGTGTAATGCAGCTGTGAAATGTCTGATCTTTAATATTGTTTTCTGAAAATATTATCTAAGCTGTATATTAACATTTTTACTAAATAATTAGGTGATACCTAGTTAAATAATTTCTTCACTCTGCTACACATCCGCTATCTAACCATAATACACAGGACTGCTAACCCAAAACCATGAAAAATCAATAAAGTAGAAACAGTAACCAGCCTTATCTTTTTAAAACCAGATTTGTTTATTCACCCTTATCTTGTCACACAATGGAAATGGGGGTTTGAAGTAAGTTTCATTTTTTATATTTATTATTATTATCTATTATAACTTTTTTCTTTTCCTTAAATATTAATGGAGAGTGTATTTCTTAGTCCTTCATAAAGAGCACAGCTTCATTTTCTGCAGAGAAGGACCTGGGATTCCTGGTGGAATACAAATCAACCATAACCCAGCCATGCACCCTTGTAGCCAAGAAGC
The DNA here is from genome assembly GCF_022539315.1 of Serinus canaria. Lineage (NCBI taxonomy): Eukaryota > Metazoa > Chordata > Aves > Passeriformes > Fringillidae > Serinus > Serinus canaria. The sequence continues at coordinate 57,619,352 of NC_066313.1, forward strand.
CCAATGGTATCCTGGGCTGCATTAGGAAGAGCATTGCCAGCAGGTCAAGGGAGGTGATCTTGCCCCTCCACTCAGTCCTTGTGAGGCCTTATCTGGAGTGCTGTGTCCAGCTCTGGGATCCCCACTTCAAGAAAAAAAAAGGAACTACTGGAGATGGTCCAAAGGGGGGCCACAAAGACTATTAGTGGACTGGAGCATGTCACTGATGGGAAGAGGCTAAAGGAGCAGAGCAGGATTAGCCTGAAGAAGAGAAGTCTGAGAGGGAATCTTATCAATGCAAACAAAAATCTTAAGAGAGGATCAAGAGGATGGGACGTGAGTTCTTTTCAAATGTTCTAAATGAGTGTCAGGACAAGGGGAAACAGGATCAATTGGAAACACAGGAATTTCCATTTGAATTTGGGGGGAAAAATTTTTACTGTGAGGGTGACAGAGTACTGAAAAATGGTGGCTAGAGAGACCATCTTTGTCCAGATATATTTAAAACCTGCTTGGATGTGATCCTGTGAAATTTGCTCTAGGGCGAACCTGCTTTAGCAGGAGGATTGGACTAAATGTTCCATTCCAGAGGTCTCTTCCAATCAGTCTGTGATTCTGTGATTTTGTTATTCTCTGATTCTGTGATTCATGTGAAGCACAACAACAAACTGTTAAGAAGTCATTGTCCCTGAGATGGCCTATTTTCAGCAGCAAATTAGGTGAATATAGCTTATGGCTTCTATTAAGCCTGTCAATAGTTAAAGCTTAAGCAAGAAAACGAAAGACACTTGTGAAATACTGATAGTAGTGGAATCAATGGCAATAACCTCATTGACATAAGTGATGTCAGGTTTTCAACCACTACGACATGCAAAATGGCTTTCATTAAAACTACCATAATTATGAAGCTATTGATGATGCCAAGTCTTAAATTCTTTATTCAGTTGGGTTGAAATCTGAAGTAATGACCTAATAAGACTAAGTGTGTAAGAATCTTGACTAACAATAAAAATAAAATAACAAATAATATATTGCATTTACAGCTATACTTTCAGATTTTAGCTACAGGCTACTGTAAGAGTAATGAGAGCCACAAGCAGGAGATTAATGTCCCTATTTCTTGTTAGAATGGTGAAGATACAGACAGATGAACAACTATCCATAGACTGCTTAAATGATCAGTTTTCCAACCAGCAGACATTCCCTAAGCATGTGTCCTCATTCCAGTGTGCAGACTGTGGGAGCAGAACCTGGAGGGCATTTCAAAAGTCAAACAGGCTCAGTGGAATGGCTGATATAACTGTACAGAAAGCAGCAGGTGATCTATGATTTGGAATAAGTTCAACATTTCTTATTCATGGGACAGTGGAACTCAGGAACATAGCAATTAATAATTTCTACCTGGAAGGATGTCAGAACTGCATGAAAATAAAACATTATTTTATTCTGTTTTTGGATCATGCCTCTGAGGTTATCTAGCAGCTGAGCAGTTATTTTTTTTTTTAGTTTTGATTTCATTTCTGCCCTAACAAATGCAGAAAACAACTCTTTCCTTTTTCAGATATGAGTTATAACAATTCATACACAGGAATGAAAAGCTCTAGTTATGCTTACCTGAAGTTTCTGACATTTACACTTCTTTTTATGGACTAGTGCTGCTGCCTACAGTAGCATGGTCTCCAGCATCCATGTTCCTTCTTATACTGCATACTCTGCACATCTGGTCCTGAAGAGTAATCAGTTCTCAGGTTTTCTTTGGACCTTCATGTTCTTCTTTAAAAGTCACCTCTGTGGTAATACATTAAAAAAACTCCCCACGTTCTGATAGTGGCTATAGAAGGCCACTGGGTTGGTCAGGCAGGACTTGATCTGGGTGAAGCTGTGCTGGCTGTCCTGAGTCACCTCCCTGTCCTCCATGTGCCTTAGCAAAGCTTCTGGCAGGATCTGTTCCATGGCCTAGCCAGGCACAGAGGTGAAGCTGACAGGTTAGTAGCTCCCACGATTCTCCTTTCTACCTTTTTTAAAGATAGGTACATTGTTTCCCTTTTTTTCCAGTCGCCTGGGACTTCACCTGACTGCCTTTCCAAAGTCATGGAGAGTGCCTTGAAAACTGCATCAGTCCTCAGGACTCTGGGGCACAACTCTTCTGGTGCTATAGACTTATGTACATTGGCTGATCATGAATCTGATCTTTGCTTCAAGTGGGAGGGACTTTTCTCCCCTAGTCCCTATTCTGCTGTCCATCCACTCGAGCTGGGGGAAGAAAGGGGAAGCTCCAGGGACTTTCACAGTGATGATGTTTGTATTCCCAAGTATCTGTTAAACATGATGAAGCCCTGCTTTCCTGGAGATCACAGATTCCCTGCCCATGGAGAAGTAGTGAATTAATTCCTTGTTCTTCTTTTGTTGTGTGCATGGCTTTTACTTAATCTATTAAACTGTTTTTATCTCAACTCAAGAGATTTCTTGTGTTTGCTCTTCTGGTTCTCTCCCCCATGTCCCTAGAGGGGAGTGAGTAAGTGTTGCTGTGGGGCTGAGCAGCTGGCTAGTGTTAAACCACAACAACTATTTACAAATTTTGCACATAGTGTCTCTGTGCTACAATATCCGAATATTCTTGCTCCTTTTTTTGATCTTTCTATAATGTGATGTCTTTAAAATTTAAGGACTATAGAGCGAGGGGGTTTTGTGAATGAGTCAGTAAGTATAGTACCATTCTGGTGCCAAGTAATACCCTCTACCACAAGAAGAGATTCAGCAGAGTCCCTTGTGAAATAACGAGTACTTGGCAAAATTCAAGTTCTTCCCATCTGTCACATATGTGTGTCTCTCATATAAATAACAGTGTATATGTGTGTGTGTGTTTGTGAAGTGAAAATTTATACACTTATATATTTTCACTTACACAAACACACACGTGTTTGCATGAAGACAAATTAGTTTCAATACAGCTGATCCTTGTTGCAAAAATAGTGGTAATAGATGATCATAATAAATCTCATAGGAAGTCAAGATGTTATCACTCCTAAAACTCTTTGGAAAGTCTTTACCCAAAGATTTAATTCTCAGAGTTCATTCTGATCTTTCTCAACCAGAACATCGGCCTACATTCCAATGTGAATGTGTTTGTGTATATATATGTGTGTGTGTGTATACATCCATATGTACATCCATATATATATATATATATATATGTATATATGTATATATATATATATATTTCACTTCTGCAAGTGAGACAAGATACATTTCACTCATAGAGTTACATTTCATTTCCTTCTCCGAGTGACCAAAGGGCCAACAAGGACAAGTGCTACACTGGACCTTAACAAGAAGGGACTAGTGAGGAATGTGAAGCTTAAGGGCAGTGGCCATGAACTGGTGGAGTTAGAGATCCTTAGGACAGAGAGGCGGGCAAATTGTAACCTCCCTGCCCTGGATTTCAGGAAAGCAGACTTTGGTCTCTTTAGAGATCTGCTTGGCAGAGTACTGTATGATAAAACCATGAAGGGAACAGGAACCCAAGAAAGCTGTTAGAACCTCATGGATTATGGCAAGGCCAAGTGCAAGGTCCTGCCCCTGGGTCAGGGAAATCCCAACTACATATAAAAGTTGGGCAGAGAATGGAGTGAGAGAGAAGTCCTGAGGAGAAGGACTTGGGGGTGTTGGTGAGAGAGGATTTTGACATGACCTGTGAACATGGACTCAGCCCAGAAAGGCAACCATGTCCTCAGCTGCATCAAAAAGACCATGGCCAGGAGGACAAGGGAGGGGATTCTCCCCCTTTTCTCCTGTTTATTGGGACCCCACCTGGGTATTGCATCCAGCTCTGAGATTCCAAAGAAAAGGAGGACATGGATCTTCTAGAGCAAGTCCAGAGGAAGGCCAAGAAGGAAATCAGAGGCCTGGTCCCACCTATGAAGATAAACTGAGAGCTGCTCAGAGAAAAGGCTCTGAGTAGATATTATAGCAACCTTTTAATTTCTAAAAGGGCACAGAAGAAATCTAGGAACTTTTTATAAGAGCTTCAAATGAAGTTATGAGTGTTCTATCCCTCTGAAGACAGGGCTTTGAGCAACCTGGTCTAGTGCAAGATTTCCATGCCATGACAAGGGTGTTGGAACTAGAAAGTCTTTAGGGTCATTTCCAACCCAAATTATTCCATGGTTCTATGATATTTCTTGATATAGAACTATCTTTCCATTAGGTTGAAATCCCTTTACTCTCAGTCATTAAGAAATTACAAATATGAGCATTTCTAGTGCAATTAATAGGATACGAAACTCATGATTTAGCTTAAATTACAATTTTTTAAAAAATTCTTTTTCTTTTTTTTACACAAATCCACCCTGTCATATCCCATCACACATATCTGTCCAGTGGTAGAAAAGCCTTGAAGAGGCTCCTAGTCAACCTAATGCAAATGTCATTAAAAACAATAAAATAGAATGCAATATACCAGAAATAATTCCATCCCTAAAGCTATAGATATCATTTAATGTAGTATATGGCTAACAGAATTGGAGTAAAATTCTAATTTTCCCTCTGTTAGCTTTTGCAGAATAACAGAGACTGCAGTGACCTATATATAGAGAACACGAGGAGTCAAAGTCTTTGGTGTTGTTTGTCCGCTTGTATGAATCAAAATGAATCAGAGCTGCATGTGATATGGGAAAATGGGTGGAGGAAAAAAACCAAATGGTTTTTAATCTTTTCAAACCTGCAATTTAAAAAATGAATTTTATTATCAGTATATGATAAATTTCATCTGTCTCGATTACAAAAAATAATTTTTAAATAAGGATGACAAGAAAATGGGGTAGTTCTCTTCTGAAGTGCATTATATAGATAATTCTTTGGTTCTAGTGCCCTCCTGCTATTTGAGATTTCACTTCAGGTTATTCAATGAAAGATGTACATTGATTGCAAGCTAAATTTACTTTAACATTATGCCTTTCATCTGATTTTATGCAAAATATCGATTTTTATTTAACATCTACTCTTTGGTTTCAATAAAACTAATAATGAATGTTGTTGATGAATGTTATTTATATTAGACCTGATTTTTATAGCTTGTAGACTTTGTTGAAGACATGTGCTATGTTAATAAAAATTCTGAGCTGCTCATCCAGTTCACTTGTCAGGTATGGAAATGTTCCTGTTGTTGCCAAAGCAACTTTAAGATTACAGCTTTACACTGGAGGGTGCAGGTATTTTGGAAAGAATGTGTCTGTTTATCTGCTGTTTGACTTTTTAAAGTGGAATATTAATCCTCTGCATTTTAGTTATTTATTATTTTCTTTTGCTATAGCATAAGACTGTAAAGTTGTAGGCACCCTATCGGGCAGGTAGATCATATGGATTTGTGCAGCTCCCTAACGGGGTTTTCTCCCTTTACAAGCCTCATTTCACTACATCTGTATTGTGCTATAAGAGTTGCACATACCCACATTGTCTAGCAGCTCAATACCTTTCAGCCTAAATTTGTGGCCATCCAGATGCTAGGAGGAAAACCTGAGGTAAGCAACACCTCCTGTAGGGTTTGTTTTTCCCCCGACCCAAACAGATGATCTAGAAAACCTCTTCTCTGTTTCCCCTTCTATGGTATCTCATGACTGGAGCCAAGCACAGTAAAGGACCAGGGATCATCCACAGAAGAGAAGGTTCTAATAGTGTTTGCTCCAGATCAAGGAGATAATTTCTTTCAATCATGATACTCGCAAAGGAAATGTAAGGAATATCTTCTCAAGAGATCTCTTGGGTTTGGATTTTCTCAAACCCTAGAGATCAGGCACCATGACTATATGATTTGACCAAGAAGATTTTTCTCTATTCTGTCCTACAGTAATCATGTTACAAAAGCATTCTGTAACATTACTCTCAGGTTTCTTTGTCCAGAAGAACCACATAAATTCATGAGACTCTAAATCATTATTTCAGTACTCTAGTGTGAATCACAAACAATTTTACTGAAATGTCGGGACAATTACAAATAACACATACTGTAAAGGCAAGAACTGCTCATAAAACACATTTGGCAAAAAAATCTTAAATCTTTTTTATTTGTTGTGAACAAATATTAAATAAGATATGCTCGTTCAGTGTTCACATATATTATACATAAATTAATATTTGGTAATCATTGTTTTAAATATGAATATGCACTCTTTATAAATCAGAGGGTACTATTTGCCTGTCTAATATAAGAATGCAATTTATTAGACCAGATACAAGCAAATGGCAGCATCTGAACATATGAATTTTTGGGTAAAAGCCACTAATGAAATTAGTGAAATGAAATGAAATGAAATTTTCGGGTAAAAGCCACTAATGAAATTACTGCTAATTTCAAATTTAACAAAAGCTGCCATTTTTAAGCTAAAGCCTTGGAAAAAGATGACCCCCAAAAAAGAATAAAATCAATTTTGTTGGAAAAAAGTTTGTTAAAAATTCACCATAAACTACATCTAAATATTTGGTTGACTATAAATATTGATAAAATTATCCCATTAATCTATGGCTGATTGTATGAATCTGGAAGCTTTGTAAAACTGTATTGGTAACAGAGTGGATAATGCTTTAGAAAAAAAGTGACTCCAATAAAATTATACATGATGGTATAATGAGTTTCTTTGAAAGATAAATCTGAGTTTGACATATCAAACTAATGGGGAAAGAAAACTATATACCTTCTTTTGCCTTCTTTTTTTTTTTCCAATATTTTTCTCCTTTATATTTACCTATTGGTCACTATTTTCATTCTTTTATTCATCTTGGAGGACTGTTCTTAATTTTGAAGTATTTCTCTGTTTAGAACACAGAGTCCTAGAGGCCACTTAGGAAGTAAGAATTTTTGAACATCCAGTATTCACAGACACAGAAAGATTAGGACTGTCATTTCTAGAAGTACATATTGAAAAACCACCACTATTTTTTAGTCTAAATTTGTTTTGAGAAACTGTTTAATACAGCACTGTCTATCAAGTGGATATAGAGGACCTAAATAAGAAAGGTAATTTGAAAGCACTTGAAGTCAGTGTCATGTCAATTACCAATTACAGCATATTGAAAACCTTCTAAATGACATATGCTCACATTTTTCAACAAAGATACTGCAAACAGAGATGTATATCTGCTGAACTGTTTTTACCTGCATTTTCTTAGACTACAAGTTCATGTAATGATATGTCTTTTAATGGTTACATGTGCCTGTCTGTCCCACTGTATATCATTTCTGAAAAATGGTTTTTGAGCTCACTGGCAGATTTGAATAAATAAAGAAAAAACCCACATAAATATAGTGAAGTTTTATGAAAACAAGCAGTGGAGTAAAGAAAAGAAGATCATGGGCTCTGCAGCTTTCTACTAAACCACAGAGAGCATGTATTTGTAAATGCTCCAGACACTCAACAGAGCAACACTCACTGCTTACAGGTCCCAAATCTGAAAAAAACAACAAACACTTCATTAGTACCCATGCCCACAAAGAAATCTTTTTATGGCTTTTATGAACATTATTCTATGAGGAATACTACATTTGCAATACACTTGTGACTATAGTCTGTTAAATGATTCATTCTCAGTTTTACAACAAAAGAAATATATGCGAAGAAAAAATGTGCATATAAGAATAATTTATACAGGCATGTAGCTGCATGCATGCACATGCCAAGACAAAACGTGAAACTGAATTTTTTATGACTTCCAAATTGGATTCCAGGATTTCTCTAATACTTGTCACAAATAAGTGTGGTAGCTTCATAATTTCTATTTTTACTATCATAATATTCATTGAAAGAAATTATTCCAGAAAAAAGAGCAACTTTATCAAGTATTGGTCTGCACAATTTCCTTCATATGTTTCTTGGCTTTTTTCTTTTAACTTATTTTTTCTGCCACAAGATCATGATCTGATTGTACATTGTTTGGAAGCACACAAACCAGACATGAAAGCACTTGAAACACAAATTCCAATGCAATAGTCTTATGTCAGATTAAAAAAAAAAAAAACACACCACCCCCCACCCAAAAAAAAAGAACATGTTTGAATTAAGCAAATTAATCATTTAGAACTCTTCTAACAGACTCTTCACTTGGCTTTGAATGGTAGTTCAACATGCTAAAAGGTATGTGATATTGCAAGGGAATTTAATCTGATTATTTTTCAACACTGAAACTATTCTAGAACAAATTCATGGAGTAGAAGAAGTTTCATTTTAAATCAAACCAGGGAAAATGTGAAATCTCCTTTTCTGCAGCAAAGGAAAAATCCAGAAGGGGTATTTATAAGGTTTTGGATGTTCTAATCCTAATCTTAATCCTAATTTTATATAAATAGATACAGGGACATGGAGATATTTGTATATACACACATAAATTTAAAAGATCTTGAAAGGCCAGTAAATGAATGAGTGTTCAATATTATTAGTGAGGTATCACTATTCTAGATGAAATTCTATAAATTGCTCAAAAATAAATGTTCTCAAGTGAGGTGTTTACATTTTAACACTTCTACAAGTGAAATCACTATGCTAAGTGCCTTTTTTTTTTCCTGGTCTGTTATTTTATTCCTTCAATCGAGATATCAACTGAGAATATGGCATTATTATTTAGAAACATGGTTTTAAAGCTATTTATCACCATGACTTAAAAAAGTTTTTAGGATTCAGCTACTTTTCCAAGGCCTGATATGTCAGCTTCAGCTAAAGACCATGGCAGCTGTAAAATACCTACATACAGTTTAGTGTCTGAGTGCTATTATAATAAACCAATACCTGATAAATAAAGTTTGATTCAGTTGCCATAGAAAAGTATCTAATGCTGTTTGAGATACAATGGAGAATTGCATCCTGTCGCTCCTGAGGAGTGACATAGTTGGATACCACATTCCCTTGAAGAAATAATGCTTTGGTACCTAAATAGGGGTTCCACAGCCTGGAACAGAATCTCACCCCTTACATCTTGGTAGGACTCACTGCGTTATTAGATTTTCAGCACAATATCCTCAAAGAAATTGTAGTGATCTCTATCAGCCATGCCAGCTTTGTCAAGTGCTAACACCATCTGACTTATCTCGGACTAGTTATCTTGTGTGCTGGATTCATTGCACTACTTCAGATAATAAAATTGCAGACATCTGCATGTGTGCTAGTCACAATAGTGCCAGTAAGTAATTTAAGGTACAATTCATCTTATCAACAGAAGGGTCTGAACCAAGGCCTGTGTCTTAGAAGTTCTGGCTTTTATCATTTGAATGCATTGACAGGGTGGCCAACCAATCTGTAGACATATAAAAGCTGTCATATGGATCCCAGCTACAAAAATATTTTACACTTCAGTGATACATATATAAATATATATATATATAAAAATATGTCTCAGCCCTACTCTTTGCATGCTCAAGAGGGTGCATGCCTATGTCAATTGTGGGTCTGAATGTACAATTTAACAGCAATTATGTTTTGACTGAAATTAGAGCCCTAGTTCGAAATTACTATGCCTCAAAGCTTTGACTGCTAAAATCTCTGTTGTACATAGAACCTGGAAGACAAGCACAAAGGAAGGAATAATTGGCTATGTCTCGCTCAGTCAACCAGAGGCAGAATTGATGGTGTCTGAGACTGCTAAATAAAAAGCCAGGGACCCATCTATCTCTGCTCCTCATGCCAGGTGTCACAAAGTGACTTAAGAAGTTATGTTCCTTAAGGACATACCTCTTCAGAACTGACAGGAGAAAACTGGAGAGGAAACTGAAGTCCTTGACACCTCACCATATACACTGCTTTTTGTTATCTCATTTCATGGCAATGTTGTGAATTTCCGTAACATTCTGTTTCTCTCCCTCTAAAGGCCAAGCCGTCAGCTAGACAAGTCTGGATATAAACTAGTTGATAACTACTTGGCCTCAAGGAGAGAGGTTGGTCTTTGACTTGCTTTTATTAAGCAGTTTAGGCAAAGAGCCATTTCTGTCTATAATCCATTGCTTTTTAATGTGGCCCAGTACATTAGTAAGACAGCAGCTTCTACCAGTCTGCTCTATGAATGAAATGTCTCCAGGGAAAAAGACTGAAAACAATCTTCTGCTTTTTTAACAGTCACAGAAGGTTATACTTACAAAATGTTCATGTAATTGCACAAAACACTAGAGTCTAATTTTTCTTTCTCTTTCACTTATGACTTTGCCTGACAACTTTGCTAGCTTCTATGGAAATTTTCTCAGCAAATTTCACGAGCTAATTTGTGAAGAGAATCAAAAGTCTGAACAGCATAATATCAGAATATAAATTACAAGACGCAATCTATTATTTTTTTCAGATCTTCTGCTTAAATTTTCAGATGCAACACTTACACCCAGATTCTGCAGATGTATTGCAAATTTGCTTTCTCATAATTATGAACTGTTAACTAGCAATTGTGCTATGTCAGTTCAAAGCCAGTTCTTTAATCACATCTTGCTGATTCTAATTAGGTATTGTTTTCTTCTGCCACAGTTGTGGTCACATTTGTGATCCATATTGTCCACATAAATGATTTCTTGGTCATTACAATTATTTATTTTATTAATACAAATATAAGGCATCATCTTAGTACTTGCAAAACAGTGGGCTCAGATTCCTGGAATTTCTCAGACTTCCTTTTGCTACCCTTGCTTTCTGCTTTTGCTTAAAGCTGTTCTTCCATCTGTTTCTACCAAAATCCATGTATTTTCAGGTATCAAACAACACATATTTTATTAACCCACATTATGAGACATGTTTTTAGCTTGGCACATTCCTTAAAACATAAGAAAATGCATTTTGTAGAGAAGGTCTGAGTACTTCAGTAGTAGAAGTAGCAGCCACTTTATTAAGTACAGAAATGATTCAAAACAATAAATACAAGCACACATTTCTTTGTTGTCTGCGGATCTGAAGAGCTTCCAGTCTGAGCACACAGATGGAGGAAAAAATATAAGTTAGGAGAAATAAATTATGTGACAACACGAGACATACAGTTTTTTCCTTTTCCTAATATGGGATGAATAGATGGATTTAAAAAAATAAAAGGCAAAAAACAAAACACTCTGGAAGAAAATGAAAGGTAAGGACTATGTGGAAAAAAACAAAGATAATGAACTTAATGTGAAGAGACTCAGGGAAAGATGAAGCAAAAGTACCAAGTTACTGCAGTTCTAGGAGGCTGTCTACACAAAAAAAAAAGTGACCTCACATTGGTCTTTCATGCAATATTGGAACTGACTCCGAGGGTACCATGCCTTAGATTATACTTGGTGATGTACCAAAATAGCAAATAAACAGTTCCAGTCACTCTGTTTTTTCTACAGGTTACTAATGTGCAGCAGAGGGAAAGTCCAGAGCGGCTTGCTGTAGAAAATTAGGCCAAAAAAAAAAAAAAAAAATCCACGAGGGAAATGTAAACATAAAGGAAGTGAGAAACTCTTTAGAAATTATGTCAGAAAAAAAGAATACTCCTTTTTTTTTTTTTTAATATAGTTTTGGGGGAGAATTTTACCTGTCAAGGTGCTGAATTTCTTTCCAATTTCTGAAGTAAAACCTCCCTGATGTGCAAATTTCTTCAATCTATGAAGACAGCCTGAGTATGCTGTCCTTCAGTGCTCAAAATTCAATGTCTTCAAAATTATTTGAGTGCTGAAATCCAAATTCATTAAGTTTTTGTTCTTTCAAAATTCTGTAAATTCAATTCTAGATGGCCATCTCATGTTCATTGCACAAAGAGACTCCCAAGTTAATTGATTTAGTAATAATCACCACTTGGTCCAGGTGGAAACATTCTTATTTGTGTTTATTTAAAATATAGTGGAAACAAGTAGTGTCACTTTCCTTTTACAGTGTCCAAAAAGACACTGTCTTTTATTTAAAGAAAGACACATATGTTGTTTGAAAAATTTAAAATCCTGAAAGAAATTGCTCTTCATACTGGACTGTAGAACAGTTCATACCGGACTGTAGAACAGTTCTCATTTTTTTCCTCCATATCTCTTGTCTGTTCCAAGTAGGCAAGTGTTTTTCTCAAGTGTTAGCTAGAGAAAGAATATGTTCACATTCCTCTCTACATATTGTATCCATTGGGATTTGCTTTTGGAGATGTAGCTTAAGTATTTTCAAGGAAAATAAGAACTGCAATATGAATAAACAATGTAATTTCTGAAAACCTCGTCTACTAGGCTATGAGAGCAGAGGGAGGTAAAACTTTCTCCTCTGTCACAGTCTAGAAGAGAAAGTGTTTTAGCTATCTAATTCTAGAGTAATATTTAAGGTTAGTGAAACAGGTAGAACTCCAAAGAGCTTTATAAATTAGAATGCATTTCCACCAGAGCTCCATACTTCTTGCAGAAGATGGCTTATGCTTCTTTATGTTGCATTTTGTATGTCTCATTTTAAAATATTTTTTGAAAGCCTGAGTTTGCTGTAGAGAAATTAAGAAACAGGAAGTTGTTGAAATTTTGGCTCATTGTTCAAATACCAAATCCATTTAATTTCTAATTCTTAGGAACTGGTTGCACAGAAGGTATAGTCAAAAGCACCTACCAATAGTATGATTAGTGCAGTTTCTTCCTACATGCTGTTCAATACTGCATGTGTATACTGCTAATTCATTTTCAGGGGCTTTCTTTTCCGTTCATCTGTGATTTAACAATGCATAAGTCTGTGGTGCTTCTGAATAATTGTGGGTGTTTGTTTGATTTTTAATAGATAAGGTATAATTAATATACAAATTATTTTCATTTTTGGGGGAGAGAAGCATGTTAGTATCTTAATGAGCAATGCATGAGCAGAGGGCAAGGACAGAATAAATATCAGGAGAGTTCTTTTTTTTGTGTGTGTTGCAAGTGAAAGCAATTACAAAATTATCTGTCCTTTACTACTAAACAAGTGTGCAAAATTGTATATCAGAAGGCAGCTTCAGAAACAGCAGGAATTGAGGTATAAATGGAAACAAGAGATGCAAAGAAAGACATGAATGATTGCCCTGTAGGCAAATATGGCAGCAAAGCCCCTCAGAAGAGATCAGGACAAAAAAAATCTAAGGAACAAATGTGGGATGATAACCATCTAACCTAAGATCCTAATTTGTAATACTAGTGTTGATCTCAGAAGGAGTAAAGAAAACTTTACTGTGCTCTGTTTCATGTGATTTATATTGACTTACAAGGCTAGTACTTTCTGACAAAATTACAAATTAATACTTAAAATACTTAAATACAGTTTTAATGTTTACACTTCCAGTAGAAGACATTAATTATTATAAAAGTATTAAAATTGAGTCATTGAATCAAAGTTTGGGAGCTGTTGGGAATGGGTGATATTGCAAATGAGCATTTGAACATTCTTTTCTCTGTCACTATAGTTTTTTCTTGCTTTCTTAAAGATTTGAATACATAACTGTAGATTATCTAAAGTATGCCAGTTAAAGAAGTTTTTAAAAGTATATGCTTCTGTGCGACATACAGCTGCTAGCTTTTGAGTCAAATCTGCTACATGACTGCTTTGCACTTCATTCTTTTATGATATAAGTGCCATTTTCCTGAGATAAATGAAGCTTCATGTCTGCATTCTGCAGGAAATTTCACTCAGTTGGACTCCTATGCTCACATATAGCCAAAGGTCTGATGAATGTCTGGGTTAAGGAAATAGCTTTGGATCTGGGAGAAGGAAGTTTAAGTATTCACATGAAAGATTTTGCTTATGGGAGCTCTTCCTCAAACCACTTGGTCTTGTCAGGGTTAGCTATCAGAGTTATCAAGGTTTTAGAGGTTTTTAATGCCATATAAACCCTGTATACGACTGAAACATTCACACCTTTTATTCAATGACAATACTATTTCTACAGATAGGAGCATTTTCCATAAGCAGAAAATATCTTCTAGTTGTGAGGCTTCACTACTGAGCATACAGCTCAGACTGCATCTGGTAAAAAAACCACCTGCTTCACAGGATTGCTGTAGAAATTATTGCCAAAAAAAAAAATATTACTTTTTGAAAGACCGAGGAAAACTTATGAGGGTTTAAACTTCACTATATAGCTAGAGTAACTCTCATATATCCTTTTAAGACAAGGCTCTTAGGATATAGCAGGGCTAAGAGCTCATAGCTCCATGAATCCACTGGCAACACCTTCTGAAAGACTGGGGAAGAGGCTATTTTGAAACTAGAATAAGCACAACATTGCCACTAGATCTTCACCAGAATTTATTGCCCCTGAGCGAATCAGGCAATCAATATTCAAGCTGACAACTTTCATAAGTAACAAATTCTTGAAGATTCTTGGGTTTCAGCAGTGCTCCTGTAATGTCTTACTTATTACACTGATTACTAGGAAAAATTTCTTTGATTCTTTGGGTCTCAACTGTACACATAGACTGTGAAAATTCTGAGGGATCTTCACAGTTCAGATAGACAGTGTCCTTCAAGAACCTGGAAAGGTCCTAGGGAGCTGGAAATTTATAGACTGCACCCTCTCTGTTTGATTTTTTGTTAAACCCTTGGGTAAGGACCAGTTAGTTATTAAAAAAGAACTAAAAGAACTTCTTATCTGGGAATATAAAACCTACTCTCATGTCTATCACTGCAATCAAAAGCTTATGACTACAGAGAACCAGGCAACCTGGGATGATACTTCCACATATTTTTCCAGTGTTCAAGTGTCTGCAACACAAGAACTCCTTGACCCAAAAGTTGATTTCATGTTTTCAGTAATCCTCAGTGAATTTCTTCTGTATGAACTTGTTAGGTCTCTCTCAAAATGCATAAAAACATCCACTATCTTGTAACAGGGAATTTTGTACTTAGATGATACATTTTGTAAAGAATCTAGTAATTCCTAATGCAGATCAGTCTGAGAAAATAAGAAAATAGATAAACAAACATGTTTATTCACAAAAACACCTGTGACATTTTGCTACACATCATGGCAGCAAAATAGGTGAGAAAAGAAAGGAAAATCACTGTTAATTTACTAGAGTTAGATTAATACGGAAGTTCTTGCTTGCAAAATTTCTGAAAAAATAATTCATACAAATCTTTTTTTATATGTTCATCTCAGAGAAAGTACCATTCTGAGGGAGAAAGTCTCCTCTTCATAGTCCTTCCATTTGTCTGCATTTATTTATCATTTTTCCTCAAAGCAAGTTTTCTTCTTACATTCCTCTAAGCCCACACATTTACCTGAACTGAAATCTGTCTCACTTTTAAACTCTCCTTAAAAGGTGGCTATTTCTTTTTTAGAAAAGGCATCACCTCCTTGACTTGACTTACCAGTTAACCTCAAGTTATAAAACTCTTCCTCTTTCTGACATGACGTGACATACTTACATGTTCAATTATTACTCTAATTCTGGCTCTTATTTCTTATTTGCAAAGATAAACCCACACATTTTCTTTCTTGTCTTCATCTGACATAAGGCATGAGTGTTTGTGGTGATTGCATTATTCATCAAGCTTGCTGTAGAAAAATTTAAAATGCATTTTGAGTGGACTTTAATACCTAGATGTACAGACTGTTTACACTCTTTGTTACAGCATTGCATGGAAGGAGTATAAATTCTTCCACTTGGATTAAATTTTTCCCTTGCACCATTAGAAAGGGGTTAAGATCATCACAGTTTTTAAGTTCATGGCTAAATCTCCAGCTGCTGTGTAGTAAATTGGTCATAAACTGGACTGTTTTAAGTCACTCACTGATAGTGAGAACATCAATGTGTCCTTTTTAGCTTGTGCATTCAAAATAAATTGATCAGAAATGTAAAACAATATATTCTGGAGCATAGAAGGACCATTTCTTGATTGAATTAGACAAATATATCTCTGTTGCACTGTAATTACATCCCCTGATTTCCTTCTCTTTTCACTATTATTTATCAAAATCATAAAACAAGAGAAGAGAAAACATATGGAAATTTCATAAAGGAAGGTCCTGCCAAGGAGAAAAATTCAAAATCTTATTAATATTATTAATTTAAATTAAATCTACCAGAAGATTATTTAAATATTTTTCAGTCTTCCATACCATTCTCTCATTACTAAACAACTCTATTAAGCCTTGCTCAAGAGAACTGAAACTAAGAATATAAAATGTTCAAAACACGATCTGGTTACACATTGATCAGTACAACAGTAACATCTGTTAGAATACAGTGATGTGATTTGGTTTTAGTTGGCAACAGTACTGACATGTGAAGTGTGTGGCTCTTGCATAAATGTAAGTTCGTGTGAAAAATACATTCCCTCCCCCTCCAAAGATGGATCCAAGGAAACAGTCCACCCACAACCATTCTCATTACTTCTTTCACAATCATAAGGTTGGTCTTTCCACTATATGTATCATAGAAATCAATGAAGTTTAACTAGAAAAAAAATTAGAGTAAAATATGAATAAAAGGCCTCCAGATCTTATAGACTGGTTTGGAAACTGTGACACTTCTGTATTTAGTGACAGCCCAGCAAAAATTAGCAGGAGCTGAAGAAGAACATTCTTCCCTTTGATACTAGATATTGGCCAAGTTTTTAAGAAATTTCTATTGAAATTAATAGCTCGTACACTCATAAGTAATAAAACCTTAAGTAAGGATTTATCTTGAGCAGTTGTGGTGCTATGTGATCATGAGTATACACACAGATTTCCAAGACATGTTAACGTGATCAGTATCTGAAAATTCCCTCAATGGGGAAATATAAACTAAAATATTATGAAAATGAAAATCTTTTTGGCTATTTCAGGTAACACCAACAAGTACACTCAGCAAGGCTCTTAGTAAAACTAATTACTTTAAGTCAAAGTTTAAGTGGAAGCAACTACCACTTGAATAATGCATGATTTGGGTAATTGTGTAGAATCAGTCTTTCATTGTTGAAAGTAATTTAACCATGTGGTATAAAATATGTAAAAAGTGATTGAAACTACCAGAATGTAGAGCAACCTGATGATTTTCAGACTCAAAAGAAATATATAAATCATTAAATATGAAACATTACATTTTTCATGTCATAAATACAATATTTTATTGGTGCATCAAAGAGAAAGACCAGAAACTATTATATAAAAATAAGAAAACCCTTTTTAATGCAAATAACACAAGTAACTCGTATTCCATATTAAACAGATTAATATGTTGTTCAGAAATTTCAAATCAAAATGCCTGGATGATTTTTGTTCCCCACATATTTTATAAAAAGAGACAGAGGAAAACAGATTTCATATTATGTTCTAACTTTTACTTGACACAAATTATTGTTAATTTATTGCACAAATTATTGTACAATAAGCAAAATCTCACCTACTTTTTTGATAAATCCTTTGATATTTCTGCATTGAATCAGATCTTCTTTAGTTGAATTTGATCTACATGTAGAATCTCTGCATAACAAATCTCTTAAGGATAAGAGATATCCAAAGAGAGAAACTTTGTTCTTTACACAAGGTTATTGATTTCAAATATAATCCCACCAGTCTTAATTGCCTTTTTATAATTCTCTTCCTGACATTTTCAGGAGAAAATTGCTCACTTTCTTCAGAGTTGTGGATCTCATCTAATTCAGGATATTTTGTGATTATATTTAGTATACATATATGTTCCAATATTTTATAAATACATTTTATCACTATTTTACAATACTTTCCATCCTTTGCTGGATCCACAGTGTTGCATAGTGTCAGGAAAAGAGAAAAAAGGCTGAGGTACTTACTGCAATCTTTGTCTCAGTCTTTAATACCAGAACCAGTTGTCCTCAGGATACCCAGCTTCCCAGAGCTGGAAGTTATTGGCCCCACAGTCCAGGAGGAAATGGCTACTGCTAATCTGCTCTGCAAATTAGACAACCATCCAACCATGGGCCTGAATGGCATGAACCCAAGAGTAATGAAGGAGCTGTCATTCATCAGTAGTCCTGGTTATCTAGAGAAGTTGCCCAGAGAGGTCATTGAGTCTCTGGAAGTGTTCAAAATATGGGTGAATGTGACACTTAGGGATATGGTTTAGGAGTGATTATGGTGGTGTGGGGTTGGCAGTTGGACTAGATGATATTGAAAGTCCCTTCCAACCTTGATTATTCTGGGATTTTGTGAAAAATGAAATGTGAATAATTTTTTTTTTTTGGTCATCAAGCAGAATACAATATAGGTATATTTTGAGCGATTAGACTATATTTTGAGTAAATGAAGTTTGTTGTACACTTGTTACTTTGTTTGGGGTTTTGTTTTTCCCAAAGGGAGTTTTATAATCCTGTC
This sequence comes from Serinus canaria, assembly GCF_022539315.1. Taxonomy (NCBI): domain Eukaryota; kingdom Metazoa; phylum Chordata; class Aves; order Passeriformes; family Fringillidae; genus Serinus; species Serinus canaria. The sequence goes on from NC_066313.1 coordinate 57,637,574, forward strand.
TCTCCAAGATGTGAGCTTCACATTTAGATATGAGTTTCTTCTGTTTGTGTATAAAAAACCAAGATTTTCAGCTACTAAAACTTTGCAATTAATTCATTTGGTTGTTTAGCATTTTTGGAATTAAGGCCATCACTTTAAATTTGTAAATGGTAATTTAGGATATTAATTGCAGGCATTTATTTCTAAAAGCAGTTAAAATTTTCTAAAACAAAAAGGTAGGCAGCCAGGGATAACATGCACTTATGTTAGATATTTTGTCCACTGTCTATAGAGGAAAGTCAGTCCTTGTTAGCTGTTCTTCTAATTAGCTGAATCTCTTTCACTGAGTCTATAGGCACAAAATGACAATGGTATATTTTCTATTTTCAGTATGCTCAACTTCTGTCTAAGAGGCATGGCAAGAGAGGGGACTTGTCCAAGCATTTGCAAATTTTCTAGAACATTTACAATTTCTAAATTATCTGTCTCTGAAACAGTTTGAACTCTAGACAGTTTACTCACACAAACTCAAAGAATTATATCCAAATATGTACAGATTTGAAATCACCTACCCATTGGCAAAAGTTATCTTGCCTGTCATGCCATGAAATACCTTGCACGGAAAACTTTTTTACCTTTCAGATGGAGGTGAGCTATATCTGTCAAGACAGCAAGCTAGTCAGCCAGCCTAAATCTCTCCAGAAGGTAGTGGGTGGAGCTGTGAGATTCTTATCTATCATCTCAGAGTTAATTTTATTGTTCCTGTTTTTAAGTCTAGCAATAACCTAATGCAAAATGTAGCCATGTCCAAAACCTAAGATCCTTTTGCCCCTGAGACATATTTCCTGTTCCTAGTTTATTCTGTAATTCTGGTATGTCTTGTTATATAGTCTCAAGAGAAAAGGTGGCATTAGATTTGTCCAAGGTGTATCTTTATTTAGAAATACTCTCCTCAAATGTGGGTTTAACCTTTTCTATGCCCATCTTGCAATCCCCATAAATCAGTACTCATTCATGCAAAAAGCTTATTAGTATGCTCCTCTTTCTGGCAGACATTAGCCAGACCAAATGCAAAGTGGATAAAGGCACCTCTCATTTCATATTAATTTACTTTATAGTCAATAGAAATCTGCAGGACATGGTGCTTATGACATTCTGCAGATGTGCAAAGAGAGCTGATCAGTCTTTCTCTTCCTGACAAATTAAAAACTTTAAAGAAGCCTTTTTCTTGTACTACTCATCAGTCATTTCCAGAGAAAAGACATTTGGTTAGCTCGTGAAATGGCTGAGAGGAATTTGTGCATCAAAACAGTCAGGGGAGGTGATTCAGTTGGGAAGTAATGAAGCTCTATGGCTAAATATTTCTTTTTTTGTAACTTTACAACCGAAGGAACAAAGCTAGAATGAAAGGGTAGTCCAGGTAAGATAACACAAAAGGCTGATAAATAAAAATAAATGAAAAAAAACCCCTCAACCTAGCTCTTAAATTAAGCAGATAGCATTATTCTCTGTCAGTCCTCAGAGACACCAAATTTTTTTTAATTACTTCTTTGGTGGTCAGGCATATAAACTTTTAAAAAGATGGTAAAATTTCAATGCAGTAATATCTTGATGGGCAGGAATTTACTGCTCTGAATTCCTGACAAATTTACAATTTCAGAGGCAGAGACATGTGGGCTAAACCTGCAGAATTTTTCAATCATGGTCATCAAGTTTTCACTTCTGTTATCTGAATTTCTGTGGATTTCCCTGTAGGAAGAAGTGATCAAATAATTGATTCCTACTTACATCCCACTTTAAATTTATAGTTAATTTTCATTCTTTAAGTATGTGGCAGTTTTAAGACAAGCTTAGAGTCCAGCTTTAAAATGTTGTTGAGCTATAATCATTTGGTGAAAAACAATTGGAACTACTTGGTTATTTCAGTAATATACATCTTGAATCAAGTATTTTAAGCCATTTTAATTTATACCATCTTATACCTCTGAAAAGGTACCCTCCTTTATTGGGAGCTATATTTGGTGCTAGAAATTGAATTTCCAAGAAGAAAGATCGAGCATAAATTCTTGTAGCAGCTGCCCAGGTGTGCTTGAATGGACAAAACATATTCCAGCTGGCTCTAATGGACCCACTGCAGTACACAGCTGAGGTCTTTGGCCAAGACAGTGGCTCCTTGGAGAAAATGTGTTTACAAAAGGGAGAAAAGCTGGTGGGACTTTAGCTCCTGATGAAGGCTAGCCTGCCACAGTTCTTTGTGCTTACTTTTTCACACATTGATGTAAAAAAGGAATACATGTCATCCCTTAGTTTTATGTTACACTTAGCTATTAAATTTTAATTCATATAGACATACTTTCCTTTTATGCTGTTTTTACTCATTTGCAAGTTATGATATTTCTTCAAAATTAATTCTAAATAGAAAACTTACAGTGTTAGATAAATGTAAATTACAATCATTTACCATTTTAGGACAGCTCTAGAAGAATCTGATAACTTTACACTTATAGGAAACTGACAGCACAACATTAATTCTAAAACAAAACTGTTTTCTAAGCTCTTTTTTTTGGTAACTGTATATAAAGATATATTTCTCTGAACTTAACAGTCTGGAATTACTTTATTGCTCTCAAGTTAGTAATTATTGCATGAATTATCCCTGAGCTGAAAGTGTATGCTCACTATACAAAAACAGAATAATTCATACTTTGCTGAACAGCAAGGTCCTCAAAAAACATTTGCAATATCACAATATACTGAAAAAAACCTGCCTTACATTCAATTCCTATTCTAAAACTGCAGTGAAAAAAATGTTTACCAGAAGGTGAAAAATAAGGTTCTGCTTCCTTTTCAGTTGAAACTTGAAGTATAAAGGCAGGGGTACAAGGGTGATCAGGGAATGGATAACTTTTCGTGCAGGAGGATAAGCAAGGTAGGTGGCAAGTGAATATGAACTCTTAAGAGGTTTGCTGTATAAACACTTAAAGGAAGGGAACTGACTCAGGAAAAAGCTTTTTTTTATAATTTTTTTTTTATTATTTTTTTGCTACAAAAGACAAGGTCACTATGAGATCAATGTGAGGCTCTGAAGTAGTTTACCACCGTAAATAAAATTCAAAACAATCTGTACAAATAGTAATTAGAATGCTATCTGAATTGTATATAAAAAGATCTGCATTATGGAAGATGCCTGTTAAAAGCAAAGCTTTGACAAAGTAGTTCAAAGATTTCAACTCTGGTTTTTGTTTATTGTGTTGTTTTGGTTTTTTTAGCATCAGGAGTTCTTCATGTACACTGGCACACATTCATTTGTTGTGAATATGGCACTGTAGTGGGTTGACCCTGACTGGATGACAGGCACCCACCAAAGCTGTTCCATCACTCCCCTTCTCAGCTGGATAGGAGAGAGAAAATATAACCAAGATTTAGGGGTTGAGATAAGGACTGAGAGGCATCACTCACCAAATACTATTGAAAGCAAAACAGACTCAAATTGGGGAAATCAGCTGAATTTATTACTAACCAAAATCAGAGGAGGATAATGAGAAGTAAAATAAATCTTAAAAACATTTTTCCTTTACTCTTCCCTCCTTCCCAGGTTCTACCTTCTCCCCTTAGCAGCTCAGGGAGACAGGGAAGGGGATTACAGTCAGTTCCTCACACATTTTTTGTTGTCCTACTGCTCAGGGAAAGTCAGTGTGGCGTTCCTCCTACTGGAGGCAATCTTCCAGAAACTCCTGTAATGGGAGTCCATCCCACAGGCAACAATTCTCCATGAACTGCTCCAGTGTGGGTCACTTTTCCATGAGGTGCAGTCCTTTGAGCACAGCCTGCTTCAATGAAGGTACCCCTGGGGTCACAAGTCCTACCAATAAACTTGGTTAAATGTTGACTCTTCTCTCCATAGGTTTGTAGGTCCCTGTCCAGAGCTTTCTCCAGCACAGGCTTCCCATGTGTTCACAGCCTACTTTCAGGCATGGGTCTCCTCCACAGTCTGCAGGTGGGTCTCTGCACTTCCATGAATGTGTCAGGGAGATTCCCTGATGTTCCATGGACTTCACCATGGGCTGCAGAGGAGGCTCATCTCATCTCTTGCAGCTGGAACACCTCCTCCTCCTCCTTCCATGGTGTCTGCAGGGCTGCTTCTGTCACACATTCTCAGCCTGCTCTTCTTGACTGCAATTAAAAATTATAACTGTGCAATATTTTTTTTTTCTTCCTAAATATGCTGTGGCAGAGGTGTTCCTGTCATTCCTTATTGGCTTGGTATTGGCCAGTAGCATGTCCACCCTGGAGCTTGCTGGCATTGGCTCTGCTGGATGTGGGTGAAAGCATCTGGCAGCTTCTCACAGAAAACAAACCTTTTCCCTCCGTGCTTCCAAAACCCAGCCACACAAGACCAGTGCAGAAACCAAAGAGAAAGGGTTCTGTGTATGGCCTTAATTAATTTTTAAAACAGATTATTTCATTCTTAACAAAGGTTGTTCTCTATTCAGTCTCAGATTAGTATGCAAATTGCATTACACTTTTTTTTTTTTAATTGAAACCACAATGCCTTAATTTAACTTAATGTCAGGAAAATAGATTTATTTTCCTGGAAGGAAGATGGATAATTAAATCTTTCATGAAAATGATTAAGTCTTATTGAAAAAAACTAGTGCAAAACATTCAATTGTAATTGACTGAAAGAGTGCTGTACTAAGAGACTATAGATCAAAACATTTGGCATGCACAACTGAGATGGGCCAAACAAGAAAAAAAAAGTACTTAGACAAGAGGTAGACAGCCACACATAGTAAGTCATCTCTACTCTTTTGTGAGTCTTCAAGAGCATGACAGCAAATATCATTAGGAGTGACACTGCCAAATCAACATGTCCTTATAATTCCAGCTTTCATCATGTCGGGTTTCTATTACCATTACCCCTAAAACAGATAAAAAACAGGAGGAAAAAAACAAAACTAATAAAAATTATTATTGTCATGATCTCATTTATAACTCCTGTTAAAAAGCCCTCCTGCTTCTATAACATAGTAAGAATATACTGATTCTCTTATTCTCCTTTTATCCCCTTCTTTGCCTTTGCTGTTGGGCAGTGTCAGGCTACTGCTGCTCTGGGAGTTAGCTTACAAAGGCTGCTTTATTGCTCTTCACTGAGCACCTTCCCACAGGGACCTTTAGTGTCACCTCGGTAATGCAACTAGCTGCCCCCAGTCCAGTGCCTGGAATACAACATTTATTTTTACCTTTGATTTTATTTCATATTCTCATGATGTCAGAAGACATTTGCAAAAGCTGGGCTTGAATTCTCATTTTTGTGATGTTCTATATTCTGACTGACATAATTTAAAGTTTAGGTGGTGGAAAGAAGGAAAAGAGAGGGAGTGTCTGAAAAAAAAAAAATGTCCAGATGTGTTTTCAAAAAATAACTATGATTACTTTCAAGTTTGACATGTATTTGTAGTAATAGTATTCAGACTGGTTCTAAACAAAGCACAAGTTTTAGTGCCTAAGACAAAAAGCATATCAGTTTCCTCATTATTGCACATTGAGATAGAAGCAGAACTAAGTAAGAGGAGCATAGAGGCATAGAGGCATCCTTTTGAATTTAATTCTGAGTACCATCTGTATCACTTTTAAACCACTGAATTTAAACCACACATGTGGGAACCTAGCATTGGATTGAAACTAGATAAAACACAGATAGGCATGAGTATTCTTAGATAAGTCTTTGGATCAGTTCTAATCAATTCCTTGATCATGCCAGAAGGCAGATATTGGAATTGGTTTTCATTTGGATGCTGATATTTATACAGATCTCCAATTGAATTAAAGATGGCAGGATAGTTCTTTATATCATGATATTAATTTGAAACTTGCAAATGGAAGAAGTTTTGTTGCAGAGAGATTTCAGATCAGTCATGGAAGAAGTTTTGTTGCAGAGAGATTTCAGATCAGTCTTGGTGAATACTTAGTGCAGAGAGTCACAGAATATCCTGAGCTGGAAGGGATCCACAGGGACCATTGAATTCCAGCTCCTGGCTCTGCACAGGACAGCCCAAGAATCAAGAGAATGTTGACTGAATTAGGAGAGAAGAAAGCTTTGTAAGCTTTCAGTGCTGTTGATTTGAGTTCCCAGCGCTGCCCTTTGGGTTTTTAGTTTGCTGTTTGGGTTTTTTTTTGCTGATGTCAAAACAGTTTTTTAATGGGACTACATTGCATTGTACAGAATAACCAGAGTCCATCCATCTATTATTCACTCTCAGTGGTCCATAAAAGTTAGTGACCATTAAATATGTCACTGCAACCCTGGCTTCATCCTGACATTTCTGACATTTAGAATATGTGAGATAGTGCTGCACTTTTGTCTGACAAGGGATCAGACTCTTTATTCACTCCATTTGAAAGCACCTTAATGCAGCAAGACTATGGCATCTGCACAGTCCCTTTCCCTATTCCAGTGTCCTTTGTTTCAGAGGGGTAAGGGCCTTCCTTACCTTCTTAATAATTTTCACTGACTCCATTTTCAGGTATGTGATACAGAAAGTCATGCAATGTCCTGGTTTTCTCTCCATTCACTACAGTCGAAATAAGAATTAAGGGAAATTATATTCTTTCACATGTCCAGGTCAAGGTAGAAGCAAGTTAAGTGACACTTTTTATTCAGAGGACTAGTCACAGAGTAAGCTCTTACTGCTAATATACATGATGATAGAATTAATCCTGCTACAATTTCAACACCTGCTGTATGGAGACTGTATGTGATTACAGAAATGTTTAATCTTCATTTCCAGATCACAGAATATTCTGAGTTAGAAGGGACCCACAAGGATCATCAAGTCCAACTCTTAAGTGAATGGCCCATACAGGGATTGAACCCTCCACAACCTTGGTGTTCTTAGCACCATGCTCTGACAAACTGAGCAAATCTCTTGATTTGTAGCCTCCTCTTAAAATTAATGAACAGGAAGAGGACATTCTAGGTTTCAGTTCATCTTATTCAAAAATACTTGGCCCAAATAAAACAGATAAACCATGCTGTAGGGTAATCAATTTGTCTGTCTCTTATTTTCTCTAAAAAATTAAATTACTATCTCAGATGAAGATTTCCAGGTCGAAATAATTCCAGTATTAAGGCAGATGAAACTCGCTTTCATTCCCTTGATCTTATCTTTCTTCAATGAAGTCAGAATTTTTCCTACTTTGTCAAATATATAAATGCTGCATACTTCTGATTTAGTGGGAAATAATTCACATGCCTTTCCCTAATAAAATGATGCTTCGGTAGTAATGGGATTTTGTTAAGCACATGGTTATTGACAGTTTTAATGTTTGACAAAACCAAAATCCATATTTTTCCTTTTTTTTTTTCTGTTGTCAGTAATGCAGACACTACAACAATGTAGCCTTAATCTATAAACCAATTTTTAATTCTATTTGTGGTAAAAAACAGTTGAATAGTGTAGGGGACGGTCTATTATTCTGTTTTAGTAGAGATAAAAATGCCTGTATTTTATATTTAGCCTGAAATATTGCTGAGGAGTTATAGCAAAATGTTAAAAAGGAATCTATAGACACATGTTGTTCCTGTGTGGTAAAGAACACTCCACTTCAGACTGAGATCCAAAGCACTAGAAGGTCACTTCTTTCCTTATACAGGCAAGTTCCTCGTAAAGCCAACATTTTATCTGTATTCCATTAGCTTTTTTTATGAAAGACTTGCAGGTGTTTTTATATATGCAACAAAAGGTCTATTTAGCAGATATAGTGGCTGCAAATATTAAGAGGGATTGAGGACAAAATTACTGAAGATGTGCTTCAATGCATCCATTTGCTTCAATGCATTATATGCTTACCTGTGTATACGCTGTTTTTTCAAATTACAGAAGTCTTAATTAGCATCCAATGTTAATTACATAACACCTAATTAGTTAATTAGTTAACATTTAATGGATCTTTCATGTTACATGGAAACCTCACATACAGTTGTAAAATTTTATTTGCAATACCAAGTTTTCATTAGGTTTTAGTAATTTGGCAATTACTAAAATCTAATTACTCATTTCCACTAAGCCAAGCCACCTTGTGATTAAAGAAGTCCAATGCTACAGTGTTATTTTAAAAGATTTATTAATGAACTATTTATAGTACCAGGGGTGTTCTTAGGAACAGTTTTCCCAGCTTATGAAGCTGGGTCACCCTGATATTAATGGAATGTTTGTGATTTACTTGGCAAACCACCAAATGTGTCTGAGCAGCATTACCAAGTTATATATTTATACAAAAATTCCAATACATCTAAACTAAATTTTTTTTTCTGCCTGATTGCTCTCCAGAACACATCAAACAGATTTAGTATACATAGGGAGCACATATTATCTAAGTACTTCATAAAGATCAATACCTGAAACATGCCTATTTAGAGACATCTCTTCCTGTAAGGCTCATATATATCTGCTTATTACAGTGGAGTTCTTTCTAATTAACTCCTGAGAAGTATCAAAACCTAAATGTAGACATTAAAAGGAATGCACTAGTAGTGAATAATTTGCAGTCTGTATAAGCTCTAGTTATTAACTTCATTGCAAAATCATGGGATATTCTCACTTATGTGAGGGGTATGCATGTAAGAAATGCAAAAAAACCCCAGATTTGCAAAAAAAGAAAAGGGTGTAGGCTATGAAGGTAATGTAAAAAACAAAAAAAAAACAAAAAACCAAAATATTATTTATTTAAAATATAATTCAGTTGGGTTAAAAACAACTTTTATAAATGTAGCTATCATTTGATTCTATGTTTTACCAAATTTGTCTTTGAAAAAGTTTTTAAACACTATATATAATTTTCAAGTCTTTATACATTTTGTGGCTAAAAGGATTGAGTAATAAAAAATATTATTTGATTTTTCTTGTGGCAGACAGCTTTCCTGCAATAAGTGCAACATGGGTTTTTTTGAAATGCGATAAATCTGCTGGACATAGAGCTTATGTCTTGTTTCCCCACAATCTGCTGTAATGACTAATTATCCAACTTAAAAACCTACAACAATTGTATTAATTTTGTTTTATTTAATTTTCTTCTGCTTCAGCTGCTAATACTGTTTTTCTTTATGCTGTCTGCTATATTAAAAACGTTGTTAGATGTCATGTCCCTCAAACAATATGTTTAGGTCATAGTTTCATATAATTTTAAAATATTATATATATTTCTATCACGTTTTTGTTGTTTTCAGCACCAATATTTTAGAAACTTGTCTAGATTATCTTAAAAGCTTACAAGAAGTTAGAGGTCACTGTAGAAACAATAGAGACAAAAATATTCTACCTAATAGTAGGAGTTGTCATCTCTGTAAAAAACTGAATTTGAGATTTTAAATTATTTTTATAAGGAATGAGACTTCACCTCAAAAAATGTTTAGAATTTTTTTTTCAGTAAATTAATTCCTTTGCACTTCTTAGCAAAAGAAGTAATGGATTTGGCTTTGAAATTATTTGATATGCAAATATTTACACGGTATTTGTTAGATGGCATAATTTTGCATAATTGTTAAGACTCATATTATCAAAATGAATTCAGTTTCCTAGGAGCACTATTCATCTTTACCAGAGCTTAAGAGGAGATATTTTCAAATGCTTATGTGACAAATATGTATAAACAAAAGTTTGGAAGACAAAGGGACCCGATTCAGGCAATCACATGTAGGTGTTCAAAGCTCTTTAAGATGATGAACTTTCTCTGCTACTCCAGATGGATATCAGCACTCTCTTGAATTTGTGTCTTAGATAACCACCTGCGGGTAACTAAAGTGTTGAATTCTTGATGGTTAGAGAGTGATAAGAAAATTTGTAATACCTTTGATGCATATGGCACTATTTTGTATTTCATACACCAGAAATCTTAGAAAGCAAGGGAAGACTTCAAATGTGAATATGACAAGATATTAATATGAAGAAAAGCATTGCTTAGAGCAGTTATTAATGCATTGCATCCTCTAAGATTTTTACATGAAGCACTCAGAAAACTGCTGTGAATTGCTGTGCTTTGAGAGTGAGTCAACAGACTAGCAACAACAAAAATACACAGAAATTAAAAATTTTTTTGTCACTTGGTCTTTAGTGTTTTGGAAAGTAGCTTTTAGTTATGTTTCAAGATATTTTACATGAAAAGATAAACATTAACAATAGAAAGCTTGCTTACTGTGTTTGTTCTTACTTTTTTCTGATTTGAATGGTGGCATTATGCAGGTTTGTCAGACTTTAAAAGATATGCATTAATGTTGCCTTCATAAAGAAAGTAAATTGGTTATTTTTTTTGTTTTCGATGTGATAGTAGAATGATTCATTATATAGAAAATTTAAGAAAACTAAGTTATCCTCCTAAGAAAAAATATGTAAGAATTCATTTTGTAGATTATGTCATTATTAGGCAATGAAATACAGTACACAGTTATGCTGTCCAGTCTATAGGACAGTGGAAATCCCCCCCAGATTTTCCCATTTCCTATTATGTGGGTGGGAATGAAGACCTTGGTAATTTCAAGTGTTTTGGATAAAAGGCTTGATCCCAATCCATCACTGTCTTCTGTCTTATGAAGTGCAGGGCTAGACAGTGATTTAATGCTATAGATGTTGATACTGTTCATTGTACGTACTTAGAATGAAGAAACTCCTGTAACTTTGTGACTGCTTTGTATGCACAACTGCATTTGTATGTGTGCATATATATTGACATGGAAGGGGAAGGGGAGTTTATGATGCTCTCTGTGTATGTAATTTCAGAGTAAAACTGGAGAGTATTATTTCCATGAATGTTGGGTCAGTGCTTCAGCTTATCTTTCATTGTTATAGGGAAACCCCATATAGTAATAGAGAAATTCATGGAGAACATCTTATACTGGATATTGCTAGTATTATTCAAAGCTGCAATGTAGAAAAAAAAAAAAGTTGTCAGAAATCAAATTAATGTTAGAATTCCACTGAGATAAAAATTTAAATATTCATTAAGGAAAAAACATAAGATAAGAAGCTTCTGTTTTTTCAGGTTTTTATAAAAATATAAATGCAATAAATATTTCCACTTAAGTTTAAGAAATTTATGGTATTATTTCTTTGGCATATACTCTACAGAAAGGTGAGGAGGGTGTCCAGCAACACTGAGGAATACATTGCTATGAAGATATGAGCATTGACCAGCTTTATGAAATTTTGCATGTGAAGGATACAGACTTTTATTGTAAAACAGAACTCTTAATTTGACAAATCCCCCCCCAAAAAAAAAAACAAAAAACAATCTGTAAATCTTTCAAAACTCAGTTTATTATTCCTTTCACTTCTCATGAAAAATATTTAATACAACATCCAAGAAGTCAACTCATCGAAACACGTTTCTCAAGTCCAAAATTGAAAGAGGTTGTATGGTAATTGAAACATTCCCAAATTCAACTCCAAAGAAGTATTTTGCCACACTATATTGATTTTGTTTCCAACTAAAATAACTCAAAAATCACACGTCAGCATCCTAAGGGAGCTTTAAAAAGCCATGCCAAAAAGACCTTTCACAGTTTTCCAACAGTCTTGGACAGGAAACTTCTTGAAAAACAGACACTTGAGTAAAAGACCCCACAAACAAAAAAAAAAAAAAAAAAAAAAAAAAAAACCACCAAAAAAAACTACACAATGGGCAACAGAAATGCAGTATTTCTGAATGAACATGCATGTACATTATACTAAATTTTCTGCAATTTCATTGGAATAGAATTTCATATATGTAGAATTTAAAGTTCCACTGAATCGTGAGTCCAGAACAGGAAGACGGAGGTTATTTTGGCTGGCTGTCACTTTTCAAATTTCTAATCAATTTTATGAAAGGAAAAAAGGTGCAAGATGGAAAACAGTAACTATTAAAAAAATTATCTTAGTACACCCCCCACACCAGAAAAAAATTCAGAAAAAGAATCCCCAAGAACCCTTATGCATAGTAGATGAAGTTCCAGAGATTAAGAGCTTATTAACTGCCACCAATAACAAGCATATTGATTGCTTCACAGTAGTATTACTGTTCACTTTCAAAGCACCCACAGACATTTGACCTTGGTTTTCAAATGACCATTTGAGTGTCAAAAGAAACACTTGGAAAAATGTCAGAAATAATCACCATCACAAGTACATCTTTCCTCAGTGAGGAAAGTGATATAAAATGTGACTAATTAAAAACATTTATCATCTTCCTGTTCTCTCCTTTTTTGTCCTTAACTACAATACAATCATTTTAGTGATTGATGTCTTTAAATTCATGTGTTTAACTTAGTCATATGACTAAAAATGAGTTAAGTACTTAGTGGATAAAAACACTTCACTGAATGTTAGAATCTTATCATGTGATAAATTATAATAATTCTTTTAACTCTTCTAATGCTTGTCAAAATTGTATTAAATTTTCTCTTGAAATACCTCTTTCAAATTCAAATATACTAATCTATAGGGAAAACCCAAATGTAGTGTATGTAACACAGTATTTCAAGTTTATAAATATTGAAGTTAGTTTTCTTAGTAAATACTACAGAAAAAAAGTTGAAATCTTAATTTTGAGCTAAAATCAAAACAAATATTCGATCATTTGATCTTGATTGAATCTTTTTTTTTTGGCCACCTTCACTAAGAACTAGAAGTTAGGTTAGCATTTTAGGAAGGATTTTTTCAGTATGTAAATAAAACTGGGAAGAAAATTATATGGACTAGACTTTACAAACAGAATCACAGGATGTTCTGAGTTGGAAGGTCCCCACAAGGACCAACCCCCAGGTTCAGCTCTTAAGTGACTGACCCATATAGAGATCAACATCACCACCTTGGTGGTATTACCACTATGCTCCAACCAACTGAGCTAATCTCAGGGTCTTATTCAGTATTGTTGGCAGAAGATACAGGAATTTAAATGGGATGCAACAGAAGACAGAAATTAATTCTCAGAAGTGAAAACGTTTATTTAAAAGGACACAAGAAATTTCCCAGAGAAAGATGTAATTGAAGGATGTGCGGTACAATTTAACAACTCTCTTCACAAAACCTGTGGTCATTGAAATGAACCTCTCTAACTGAAGACTAAAAAGACAGATTTGATCCCTTTTTAATGGGCAACTCTAACTAAAAGATATTGAAATTTAAAAAAAACAAAACCAAGCTTACTTTCAAAAGAAAGTAGAAAATTTAATTAAAAAATATTCAAGGAGCATGACTACTTACACAAAAATCATATTAAGAAGTTCTGGAGCAAAAAGCTGGCTGACCTTAGAGAACATTTTGAGTATTATCATCATATATTTGTTCTAATCTCACATCTGTGTAGATGTGGTGCATAGGGACATGGCTCAGTGTTAGCCTTGGCAGTGCTAGGTTTACAATTGGACTCCGTGGTATTAGAGGTCTTTTCCACCCTAAATGATTTGATGATTTCCCCCCAAACAACGACTTTTGGCCACTGTAATAAACAAGATCTAAACCTATATGTACCTACTATTTAACATGGCTTAATTGTAGTGTTTGCAGCAGTGTTAGCAGCATGACAAAACCAAGTTCATCTGTTACCTGTTTTCCAGGTCTTATTAGTCAAATAGTGCTGTGAGGATGAATTCAAGGTCTTTTTCTGGGGGATGTGTTTGACTGCAGGCCTCAGTCATGACACTAATTCAACCTAAATTCATTCATACTTTCAAAATAATCATTCAAGAAATAACTGGCATGATTTTAAGTTAAGAATTTAGGTGGGTTTTTTTTTTATTTCATTATGTTCATTGATTTAGAGGGCTCTTTCTAATCATTTGCTTCTTAGATGTTTCCATTTTTGAAAAAAAGATGTTTAAATTACATATTTTTATTGCATTGTATTTATCATGTAAGGAAAAAAATATATTGAGGCAGGGGTTGGGAGTAGCTATGGAATTTGTAGTACTCTGCAGTGTAATCAATTCTTACTCTTATGATTCAGAGATACATAAGAGAAATAGCTCTATTATATAGTAATATTTATTTTAACCTATATGGATTTGTGACCTGGAACTAATGAGATTTTAACCTTCAAAAAATGGTGAAGCTCTGGATTCTGGAATGCAATCTACACACTACAGTGTCCTGTTTTGATCTGCCTTTCTTTTGTAGTATACCAGTGTCAGTATTTCATCTCATAACTGGGATACCCATACAGTTGAAATAATTTTTTTTGTCTTCTAAAGAAGTATAAGAAATCCCCTGTGGAAAACTCTGTATTTCATGCATATATTACTGATTGATCACACTTTTGCCAAAATTAACATAATATACTTGTATGTGTTATAATTATAATGATTTAACACCATAATTCTAAATATCTAATTTTGATTGTTTAATAGACTAGAAAATTATTTAATCAAGTGATTAATATCTCCTTAAAAAGTTATATTACTTGGTTAAAGTCTCAATCTGTTTTGAATTATTATCGGGCCCTCTGGCAATTTATTTGTTAGTAGAATAGAAGGAGTGCCTAAACACCAAGCACTGAGTAATAACAATATCATAGTTGTACTGTGCATCCATGTATCCCAGTAAGACCTTCAAGGTATTCCTCTGGGTATGTTTTTGGAATTGCCTGTTTGTTTGGTTTTGATTAAGTGCTCAGAACCTCAGGAATACATTCCCTCCAGTATTTATGCCTGTTACCTGTGCTCTGCTCTCACAGGCATGAGCAGGTTCCCACAAATCCTGCTGTAAGATGCCAAGATATAATTGAAGCATGCTGACAAGGTGGGGGCAAAAGCTGCTTCTCATACTGTCCTACTGCTTCTGTCCACAAGTTACTCATGTCAATTTTGCCCATCACTGTGTCCAAACAAGTTCTCAAGTTGTCTTCTCTTAGTACCCAGTAATAACATTGATACAATTAAAATGTGAACTCTCCACATGGCCTTTTATTCAAAGTGTAGGGAAGTCATTATGGAAGGCTTATGGACCCTGAAGAGGAGGACCTTTATGAGATAAAAAAAGTATCTACATTACTTTTCTTTGTAAATTTGCTTAGTTCTTCCTATTTTGTTCATGCCCAGATGTTCATTAATTTGAAATAAGTGATAATGGAAGTAGTGAAAATACATAATAGTATAATGTATTATAAACAAGATGCAACAAATATTAAGGGGTTCTAGATGTTTTGTCCAAAACCAAACTAGATATTCTTCAGTAAAAAATGTAGCTCTTCCCCTTAGAGAAGGGATTTGACAAAACTAAATCTCTCAGAAAATCATTAAAATATAGAAATTATACCTAAAATAGATCAATTCTTACACTAACTCATATAATAGATAGCAAAATCAAGCATTTTAAAGTATAAATGAAATATAAGCTTTTTCCAATTAATTTCTAAAAACATTGAAAAATGCCTGGAATACATATATGCAAAACAAAATACTTTCCCTTTATTGTATAAATCAAGAAAGTGGCATTTTTATATAGTTAAGATCCTCTAAGAGATAGAAAACCTGACTCAAGAAGGAAAAAAACTATTAAGCTTTTCTTCTGCTAGATTGCACCACATGTTCATGTATACTTAGTGTGTTTTGTGGGGAGGCCTTTATTATTAAACAGCCTTTTGAAATTCCAGTTTGTACCTGCCTACTTTTTTTCATACCTCTGACACAAGAAGGTAAAATTTGTAGCAATTCTTTTGTCTAGCACCATTTTCAGTTAAAACAAGAGAGCTGTTTTAACTGTGTATGTTAATAATGAAGGGTAACAACTCTACCCCCGCCGAAATTTAGACACCAAACCTGAGCTCTTCAGTTTTAGTTTAATTCCAGGTGACATCTTTATTTGATTTTTTTTGATGAGGTTTTTGCTATGGGGTGTTTTGTTTTAAAATATTTTATGGTATTCATTATATGTATTAATGACATTTTCCATAGAATTGTGGAAATAGCAGATCAGGAATTAAAGCAATAAAAATATTTAAATTATTTTTGAGCTTTCTCACATAGTTTCCAATTTTGCATTACATTTAAAAGATAATACAGCATTTCAGAATAAGCCCATATTTCAGAGTTCACTACTTTCAGTTCAATATTTTCTTACAGAAAATTATTTTAAGGTGTTTATTCACAAAACAAAGCTTTGCTTTCACTCCAACATAAGCTTTATTAAAGATGATAAGTTCAACTGGGACATGAAAAAATTCATTTAATTAGAAATCAAAACCGCTGTCTAACAAACTTCTTTGCACCTCTCTTTCTCCTTTCCTATTGCTCCCTCTGCTCTAAAATTATTTTGATTCTTTTAAAAGACAGTAATAAAACTTTAAACTGCTCAGTAAAACCACACAATGACACTCAAGTGTGCATGCTTATTTATGTCCATATTCTTCATTCACGGCATCCAAAAACACTCTGAAAAAAATTTCAAAATGTAATTTTCATATAATCTATTTTTTTTCCTTTGGAATTTCATTTTAGTCTTAAAATTGAAATATTAATTTTTCGAATTAATGTGACCTGAAATGGAATTTTATCATTGCACAGTCAGCTGCAATGCCAAGAAATTACTTTTATATTTCTTATTGAGTACACAACTTTGATCACATTATAAGTCTCAGGGAAAAAAATCCCCACCTGTTATATTATAATATAATTCATAGCAATTAATTACAATAAACAACTGCATTAATAGATTGCTAAACTAATTCATAGGCAGTGAAATGAAAAACAGTAAAAGTTTTCTGTGATTACTGACATAACTTGTGGTTATTGGCATAAATTAAATTACTAATTTTAGCGTAACACCAAAAAGTCTTTTTTCTACTTTGTTAATGCTACAATCAAATTTATAATATATCTGCTACTCTCACTCTACTTCTTTACCCAATCTCTTTTCATATATAACTAATATAAATACTCTGTTCATGTGTCACTATTTGTGTATATATACTGTCTTTACTGAAATATATGTGTGTATGTAAATTTAAAAAATCAGTACATTTGGCACAGCTCTTGTGCACTATAAATAATTTTAATATTTGATTTAAAATTAAATTAAAACTACTCTTATTCCAAACGATTAAAAAAACCTACTCTGAACTTATGAGAAATGATGGCATAAGCATTTAATAGCAGTCATATTGCATAAGTAATTTTGCAAGAAAGAATATTAACTTTTAACAATCTATCTAACATTTTAGAAGGACCAACCCAATGATAATATTGCTACACACATGTTTAAATCATGAAAAATAAATTTACACAATGGAAATACAGGAAGACCTTTAACACCAAAGTGGTTTGGGTTTAGCTAACATTTACCTCCAAATATAGGAAATAACCTGACTCTCTTCCTGAACAGGTGACATGTTTATCTTACCTCGTGCCCTCCTGTTCCTCAGTAGTCTTTGACTTATCATAATGTGACCTTTATAATAGCTTTATAGAGGATCAATCAGGCCAAGACAGAACCGTAAGACAAAGAAATATTCTTTATTTTATATTGGCTTAAACTAATAGAGATGACAAGTAAAACACAGGTGATTGATTTCCTGACCTTTAAAGTGTTTTATATGTAAAGTGCATAAGTTCCAGACATACAAGATATTTAATGTTAAAAATGAATCTTAATGTTTAACTATATTTGTTATATGCTGCTGATGGAACTCAAGTTTTATGACAGCAAGATCTACTGTTTTATCTCTTTTCAAAGACCCTTCATGAACTTCTCTGATACTTTTCCAGTTCTTTAGAGCATATATTGTATTTTCAAGGAATAAAATCTCTTTTAAAATCTATTCATTTTGCAAGACTATGAACTAAATTGGAATCAAGCCAAAATCAAGTTCAGAAATTTTTCAGAGGCTAATTTTCCAAACACCTACATAAATTACTGATGTATCTTTGGGACTGAATATAAAATGACAGCATTAAACATTGTGTGGCAATAAGAAAAATAGGTGAAAAATCCATTCCTGTTTTGACAAAAATTAGTACCCATTTCAGAAAGAAACTAATGATCCAAAAATCTAAATTCTATAAGGAATTTATTGAATATTTATGTATTTTTACACTATAGGAAGTAAATTTTGAGCAGCTGCTCATAACTTGAGACTTAGTATGTAGTTTTTGAACTCCCTCCTGTATTCTCTGAATCTTAACTTTCACGAGATTTTCATACAGATTTTCGAAAAATCTCTACTTAGGGTAACATTCAACTACACAGATTCTGCCCAGTGACCAGAATATGGATCTCATTATCAAACAAGATCCAATGACTATCCTCATCTGCTTCTTAGTTAAAGAATTAATTTCTGGCTTTTTGTTCTGCCACTACTGTGAATCTGAACCGAATCATATTGATACTTTTTTTTTTTAATGTATGCATTTCAAAGTTCACCTTTTTTTTCCTCTACTATCTAGTGTCATCTACAATTTATCCTTTTGATACTTTCAGTAAGCCAAAAGAATCTTAATTTTGCTGAAAATACAACAGGATTTAAGAACAGCTTAACTGGGTCATTCAAACATTATAATTTTACCATGATCTTATCAACTCCCTCCCACCCAAAAAAACCCCAAAAAAACAAATAATTTACATGGCTGCAGATTAGAATGGACTCTTATAACTATGGTCCTTCTTGTTCCTGAATTAAAAATTTCTTGGTCACTAAGGTAACTATAGATGCAGAATTAAATTGCATTTATCTCAAGAAATAAAAACTGCGTCATTTATGCAAAAGGAAGAACAAAATTGTAACCATTAATATTAGGGAGACTAGACTTAAGTGGATTTCCTCAGCTTGCTTATAATTGTTTTGTGCTAGTATTCTAATTTGTAGTAGATATATTGCCATCTCAAGCAATATCTATCAACCATACCACATAATTATACAAATTAAACACACATTTAGAAGTTCTGATGTTTAGTCGGTGACTAATACTTAACTAATGAATGTTAAATAATATGGTAAATATGTTTGTTAAGTGCCCTTTCCTGGGATAAATTGGAATGTTCACTTCCTACACAGTGGTAAAAGAATACACAAAGAGCACATGAGGCCTAAGAGTTTCTGTATTCATCTTGCTGGATGCCTTGATGTTAAAAAATAAACCTGTGGGAAAGGGGTTGAAATTTTCTGCTGTGTCCGTGTTCTGAAGCTTTCTTCTCCCTTTCCTTTCTCATTTTTTTTCCCATTTTTTTCTTAATAAATTGTGTTTTAGTAAAAACAAACAAACAAAATCTCTGTGCCTTTCAGAGACTTGCAGAATGTGCAGGGTTAGAAGTGACCACAGTGGGACACCTGGTCCAACCTCACTGCTCAAGCAGGGTCATCCTGGAGCACATTGCACAGGATTGCATGCAGACAATTCTTGAATATCTCCAGGGATGGAAATTCCACGACTGGACACTAATCCAGATGTGGTCTCCTTTCTTGAAATCTGGCAGGATTGGATCAGAATTATTATTGTAATAATTATTCCTTAAGAAGTGGAAGAAATTGAAAGGATTTCTGATTCCAACAAGCATTTTCTGTTATCTATTTAAAATTTAGACCTCCTGAAATTTCCTGTTATGACTGTTAAATAGTCCTGTCCTTGTCCTCTTTAAGATCCTGGTCTCGTTCAGGACATTGTCTCTCTCCTCAGAGCAATCAAATGTTACATTTTCAGAAAGAATTTGCAATTGATATATATTTGTACATTTCCAGATCTTCTAAAACAGTGCTGACTTAATATACCTTATCATCATTAGCTGAGTATTATAGTTATCTGTAATTTTCACTTTCTTTTTTTTTTTTTTCTAGATCAGGAAAAGATCAGAACTCTCAACTCTAAGCAACATAAGTCTTACAGTTATCAACATTTTCCTTGGCATCTCAGTCTCACTTAAATTAAATTCTTTAGGCAATTCCCACTTGAGTGTAGGTTACAGAATAGGATTCTTAGATTTTGCATTCTTTACAGAAATATCATAAAAAGCACTTTCAAAATGACTGTCATTATCTCACAGAATACATGATTAGACAGGGAAAATCTGTAGTCTCTCTAAGAGTAAGCAATAGTAAAAAGTGTCTAAGAGGACTAATACATGACGAAAACATTAAAAAACCCCAATGCAGAAGCAGAGAACCAAAAAAAAATTATAACCAATCATATCTGCTGTTACAAAACCTCAGTCTTTAGAAAGATACTAATTTTTTTTTCATAATCAAAAATTCAAGAATACTATTATCTGATTGATAGTTGTCCACATACAACAGAGTTTCAAAGAGAAAACAAAATAATTGTGCAATAATGATAAACATGGTAAATGTTTTCTCCACAGCCATTAATAATCAAAACTCAAGATCAACTTGATGCTACTGATCATTATCAAATATTAAATTCAACTTGTACAACTAATAATTTTTTAATTTTATATTTATGTGTATGTTTTTGGCAGCATGTACTTCATTTTTTCCATGAGAAAATATTTTGATCAAAATGACTTTAACAACTTAATTTTTATTGTGCATTTATTTGTTTAATCTGAAATATTTACAGAAGTCCAGTTTCAGGAAATTATATGGTGATACTTATTCATGTTTTAGTCTTGTTCAACACAAGGTTTTCTGAAAAGTAAATACTGACTCAGATTGTTTGTTTTGCCATCTTCCCAGAAGAAATCTAGATCATGCTCTTATGGGCTTAAAAGAAAGACTAGTATTTGTGACATGTACAAGCATGTCATATATAACACCTGATATGAAATATATCAATTATCTTAAATTTCTTTTCATCCAAGTATACTTTCATAAGAACATGGATGTATATATATATATGTATATACAAATGTATGTGCACATATATATATATATATTTATCTATGTATAGGTATATCAATCTATATAAATATATATTTTGCATGTATGTACATGAAAGCTTTCACATCTAGTCCCCCTCTCCACATAAATCTTTTTATATCCATCTAAAAATCTTGCTTTCATCTATTGTTAAAATCTAGTGTCCAAAAAACTCACACAAGGTATTTTCTCAAGATTTTTGTAGTGCAGCTTTTTCAAGTTCAAGAGCCTTGTTTGTTTCCCACACTTTCTTTTCTTTGTAGCACTGGGGGTTGCAATTCTACAGATCTAGGCTTGGATTTCTCTCTAAAGAATGTTTATTATTATTTTTAGTTGAATACATTTTAAGTCAAACTAACTATAGTTAGCAAACCTGGAAAGATGCACTCATTATTAATTAAAAATATTATCACCAAGTACTTCACAGAATATTAATTTTGTGAAAAACCAAGATAAGTCTCAGCCAGTGATTTTTTAAAATAATTTTCTTAAAGATATCCTATAAGAATTACCTATTTACTATAATTGAAGCATAAGTTTAGTTTTCTGTATCAAGACCCTTAGTTTTAGTATCTTGTTTACAAGACACTTTTTTACTTTGCACTTAGCTTTTGGTAACAAGACTAAGAACACCCTTCTGAATTTCAGGATGAATAATTAAGATAGACTTTTCAGAAAAAAAGCTATTACTTTGAAATGCAGCCTGTCTTGTAACTTTAGAAGTCCACATGCCCAAGTTGTGTCATTTATGACATCCAAACCACTGGAAATAAATACTGGATTTCTTAAAAATCTTTCATTTCTCTTTCCTTATAAAACCAACTACAATAAATAAATAAGTAAAATAACTATATCTAAGCAATCACAGATAAAGTTAAATGAAAGTTAGTCTCTGTGCTAACCATATTTCAGTTGAAAAAATGTAAGTAAGATAAATTTTTCATTCAAGAAAGCAATAAGGAAATAATAATGCAATAGTGGAACATAATAATCTACCCAAAAAATCATGTTAAAGGGTGACACTGACCTGATATAAAGGAAAAAGAAAAGAATTTTAGTGGTTGGTTACGCCTCAGCTCATCCTGATAGAGTCTGTTACTCTGTTCACAGTCAATGAAGAGAAGTAAACACTTCCAGGGATGATTTATTTCATCCTAAATGAAATGCCTAAGATTAGTCAGGTCAGCTGTGCTCTAAAAGAGTATTCTTTTTCCCTCTAGTAAGAAAGAGGACACACATAAGACTGTCTCATGTCAATGTCTGCCATGTGGATGTTCAATATAACTCATCAAATTTCTGTGATATATTTGCACTGTTTTCCATATATCTAGTCAGATCCTATTTTCAAGAATGTTTAAAAGTAGTAACAAGATGGTAGGATTTCAATGGAGATGAACAGACCTAAATTAACAAATCTTAATGAAGTTAGCAAAGCTGTTTGCCTGTCTCGAGAAAATCTCAAATAAAAAATTTAAAGAAATGTCACAAACATATTCACATATACTCTGACTTTGTAAAATGCATATATCTGTATATACATATATGTCAATATGATAGTTAAGCAAAATCATATTTGTTTAACCCTTATACAGTCTCTCAGATTGAACAAAATGGCAGTTTAAATTTACAGAGTTGTGTCCACAACACTAACATAGGAGGATGTCATATGCTTAGTCACATACCCTAATTGACATTTACAATAGACAAAGTAATACTGATTTCAGCAGATACTCTAAGAACACTTAGTATGCCACATTTTCCAAAGAATTGACTTCTTTGATTAAGTGGTTAGGTATCAGTGTTTGTTTTTTTTTTTTTTTTCTCTTCTGTTATCCAGATAGGATTTTTCTCAGAGTCTGTCTATCTAGAAATTTTCACCATGATATTTAAGTGTGCTAGAATAATAAAGAATCATTGATTAACCACTCAGTGTGGATATCAAAAACTTTGAAATATGATTTATACAGAAGCAATCTTTTAAAGTTTCAAGGAAAAAAGGAATATAAAACTATCAGTAGAAAATGAAACTTTAATTCAGAGCCTGACTTGTCTCCAAATGTTTCAGAACTTCATTCATTATATTATAAAATGCTGTGGAAAAAGAGGAAGCCTAGGTGCTGCTTTGTTCAGCTTTAAACCCCACAAAAATATTTTTGGCCTAGTTGTCACAGTGAATACCAGGTGGGCTGTTTTCAGTCATGTAAACATATTTTTGTAGGGCTATTAATGACTGCTTAGAAATTCTTGTGGCTTCCAGCTGCTGCTTTTGAAATCTGCAGACTTATTTAATTCACACTTGCTATGTTTGCCAGCCCCAAATTATAGTTTTCTGTAAATGTCTGTAAATCCAGCTGCATAGGAAACAGTCTGTATTACCCAAAGATTACCATCTACATTTAGACACCTGATCTTGGTTGTCCACAGGAAAAGAATTTAACTTTAAAAACTGCTAAGGATCAAAATCTTGTTTACAGGCAAGGAGGAATCACCTTATATACACAATCAGTAATTTGTCATTAATGTAATTGAAATTTTAGCAATTTAACCCAATAATCATTATTAGTTCAGATCTGATTGTTACAGAAAAAGGAGGAACAGTTCTACAGAGGAAAAAGTCACAATAAATATGCATGGTTTACAGTTGTGAGGTCTTCAGTGTTAGCTTATATCCCATCACTTTTTATTCCACAGTTATGTACCTCTAGCCCACAGGTGTTAGGCTTATATCTCATCATTTTTATCCCACAGTTATGCACCTCTAGCCCACATCCTGTGTCCCCACAGACACAAGGCTGTACTCTAGTACCAGAAAGCTCTTCCTCAATGCTATCATTAAGTTTTCATCCTAAAATGTTGGTGACACTGTCCATAAGTTATTCAAAAGCAAACCAAATTGGCTGGTTAATTAGAAAAATTACTGTCACAGTTAAACCAAGTGAAACAAAGCTGCAGGCAGGTTAATAAAGGATCAGAGAGAGAAGGTCCAACAAGCCTGAGTCTTGAGGTTTTGAGCAAAACCATGTGCCCTGTTACCAGCAGTGTCAATGGCATGCTTTGAGCCATAGGATATTGAAACGTAGTGCTGTTCAGGTACAAACTGACATCCTGCCTTTCTCCAGCTCTTGATATTAGATGCCCTAGGACGTCAGGAAGTGGAGATTTGGAGGCCAGTTGATGACACATATGACAGTCTGCAGAAGTTCCGTGCTCTGGAGAGGTAGCTGGTGGCCAAGGAGAGCTGCTTTGAGGCACAGAGGATGGCATAAAATGCTTATGTTAAACTTGTATATACAATCAAGTAAGAAAGAAAGCTTGTTCGAGATGGCAATTCATCCCAACCAGAGAGAGATTTAGCATGAGGAAGTCAGGTGTGACAGGGTTCCCTCTTATGACCACAGAGGGCAAATACACAGCTACCTTAGACTTAGAAACCTTAATTTCAGACAGCAAAATCAAAATGGAATAAATAATCATTCATGCTTAATAGCAGCAAATATTTTTGAGTCATCCTTCATTACATGTTTGCTCAATCCCTCTTACAACACTTCAGGATGAGACACTTCTCTCTTTCTGAATTCACGTGTCCATGCTAAACTGGCAAGGCTTGCTAACATGTCCCAACACCAGGCTAGCAAGTCTATTTCTCTGTGATCTGTTCCAGAAATAATGTCTATCCTTGTTGAGTATTGTCTATATAGGCATATTCTCTCTTTTTAAATCTAAAAACCCTTACTTGTTTACATATTTCTTTTAAACATAAAGTGTGAAACGGAGACTTTAAATGTCACACCTCTTAATTAATTTTCCTTTTTCATGCTTCCTGAAAAAACTGTTTCAGTCCTAGCTCCCACCTGTTCCTTACTCCAAAGAGCTTCTCTCTTAGAAAATAAAACAAGTTCTTAGACAGTGAGATAGTTAAACCAAAGCACATTATATTGCAGGGAATGACATTCAACGAATTTTCTTTATAATCATTCCTAAATGGCTGATCAGGGAGTATATATGGAGAGGAACTGATTAAACAATGATAGCTATCCTTCAGCTAGTACATTTAGCTGAACTGAATTAATCATAAGTTAATATTTTTGAGTTTAGCAAGTGTACTGGTCCAGAGAGCGTGCCTCAAAGGCCAGCATGCCTTTTGGGTTCTCTGGAGTCCATTTGTTGGCCTATGGCTCAGAGCTGCTTGATTGTAAACTGTCTTTTAGCTCTACTGAGAATAAATTCTGGTTGCTCTAAAGTAAGTTTTGAGTTGGTTTTTAAATTGTTCTTATGGGGTCCTGAAGTGTCATCAATAGGGACACCCACGAGCTTAAAAAGAAAGACACCTGATTTTCAAGACACTTTGAGTGCTTTGAAAATTTTCACTGCAACAATTAGTTGCATTTGATATAATAAACTACGTGACTAGTTTTTGTCTTACACTACTTTTTGTAACTTTATTACCTGAAGGGATCCTGAAAGACTTAACTTAGGGAAATTTTATCTAGAAGTTTGTCTTTTCTGATGAACTGGTATCATATTCTGAGCTTGGTAATACTTCCAGAAAAATGAATTAATACTCCTTAATTTACTAAACATCTCATCCTTTGTTTTGTTCACCTGATATGTAAAAGATATGCTTCTATATATGCTGACTCACTCTTTCCTGTCTAACATTGGATTAAGTGCACCTATAACAAAGAAGAAATGAAGATTTTAGCAGTGCCCATTGTGATGGAAAAAGGGAAAAGGGTTTTAAACTAAAAGAGTGATGATTCACAGCAGATATATTAAAATAAAATATCTTTACTGTGAGAGTGGTGAAACATTGGCAAAAATTTCTCAGAGAGGTAGTCAATATTCAAGGTCAGGTGAGATGTGCCTCTGAGGAGCCTGATCTAGTTGAAGACATCTCTGCTCATTGCAGGGATGTTGGATTAGCTGACCTTTAAATGTCCCTTTCAACCTAAAACATTCTATGAGTCTGTGATTTAAGATTCATCTGATGACATAGATTTGACTGCTGTCAAACATTTGAACTGCATTAATTACTCTCTTTTTTGGATTCTTCATTAGCTAAGGCCATTATATAAGAAGTTCATGTCACTATCTACTTGCAGAATATGCAATTTCAATGAGTTTAAGAGTATTTTCTATGGCTAGCTTTGAAAATTTACATCATATAACTGAGCCGGGATTTTCTACATCCAGTTAATGTTAATAAGCCTGAAAATATTTGTATTTTTTTAAGAAAATAAATTCTGAGCTTGAAACCATAAAATATTCACATTTTAGCTCCTATGATGTACTCCCTCAAATGCAAATGTTAATACTGCTGTAAGCAAGACAGCTGAAGGATTTGAAACAAGGTCTGTACAGAAAGATAATATCCTTTATTAGGAAAATGTTATGAGTGGAAAAAAATTGACTTTTTCATATAATATTTCTTATTCATGTTTGGAGTTTGCTTTTTCAGTATGTTGATCTTGTCTTGGTACAGAGAAAGATTGTTTGCTTTGTTGTGTTTGCTTTCTTTATTTTTCTTGTTTGTTTTTCTAAAGGCATTATCTCTTCTCACATGCCAAGAATCATGAAATAAATGAGAGATTGTGGTAGAGTTGCATGTTGTAGCATGAAAAGTTGTAGCATGACGATGGTGTAATATGCAGTAATGTTTCAAGATGGAGGACCCAAAATAATGCTTTTAGGTTGCAGAAATCAGACAGGTTTCGTGTCCATCTGTAGTGTTCAACTGCCCTGTGTGGGGTCTATCCTGCTCCCTTCTTTGAAGTACAGAGTTTTTGGCAAAGTCCTTAACATCAAGCAACGATTTTCATTTATGGCCTAACTATTAAGGACATATTGAAAATAACTTAAATGTACTGTCTAGCTACATCTTTCTTTGTGAAACTAAATGAATTATGAATCAGCCCCAGTGAAACGGACAGCAGTTTTGCCAAGCTGCCCACTTCAAGGACCATCCATTCATTCGGGGTTCAGCTGTAACAGTTACGTCTTTAACATAAAAAAAGGTATCCAGATTTTCATATTCTAATTGCTCTTTTGTTAGGTGCCTTTGGAAAGCAAAAAGAACAAGAGGCAACCAGTGAAGTAATCATAGGATTTAATACTATGAAATGCAATGTCCTTCTTGATAGCCCTAATCTTTCATGTAGGTGAAGGTCTACTTCCCCTGATATTGCTTGCTATCCAGATATCATAATGTACGACTTCATTTGATGACAAATTTTTCCTTGATGATTGTGTCTTATTGGCATCTTCAAGTTAATGGAAGTAGCATTATTCACTTCAACAGATCTTCCACAGATCAGATTAAGCACAAGTTCATAAAGGACAAGTTAGTCATCAGGAGTTCAAACAGGAGAAATCATACTTGATCATCTGGATAGACCTCAATGATGAAATAAGTGGTACAGGGGGAAGAGCAGGTGGATATTGTCTACCCAGACTTCAGGAAGGCTTTTGGCATTGACTCCCATAAGATCCTCACAAACAAGTATGTTCATTTAAGATCAAGACATGAAATCTAGTCAGAGTCTGGTTAGTAGCAGTGCACCCATGGGTCAGTAGCAGGTGGAGTCGTGTTTAATATTTTGATTAATGATCCAGATGATGGGGCAGAGTGTACCCCCCAGCAAGTTTCCTGATGACACAAAACTATGGGGAATGGCTAATATGCCAAATGGTCATGATTATGTCTGGAATGACCTCAACAGATTGGAGAAATTAGCCAACGGGAAGTTCATGGAGCTCATTAAGGGGAATTGCAAAGTTCTACACCTGGAAAGGAAAAACCTCATGCAATAATATATGCTTGGGGCTGCCTAGATGAGAGAGAATGTGGGAGACTACACCCTGGAGAGAAGTTGGGGAATACCATCTGAAACAGGAGCCAGCAATGTACCCTTACCCCAAAGAATGCAAAAGGAATCCTGGGCTGCAGTTGGCAAATTATTACCAGCAGGTTGAGGGAGGTGGTTCTTCTTTAATCAGCATTTGTTAGGACACACATGGAGCCTGTATGCAGTTTTGGGATTCTCAGTAGAAAACAGATGGATGAGACATGGGTATAATGGAG
Organism: Serinus canaria; assembly: GCF_022539315.1. NCBI lineage: Eukaryota > Metazoa > Chordata > Aves > Passeriformes > Fringillidae > Serinus > Serinus canaria. The sequence continues at coordinate 57,665,469 of NC_066313.1, forward strand.
AGTGACCAACACAGAGCTTATGGATGGAGGAGACAAGAACAGGGATAGTTCAGTCTGGAGAAGAGAAGGCTCTGGGGAAATTTTGTTAATGTGAGAATATTCAAAGAGAGGTTCTAAAGAAGTGGCCAAACTTTCTTTCAGTGATACCTGGTAACAGAACCAGAAGGCACACAGTGAAGGACAGAAGGTACCGTGTTGTATTGCACTAAATAGTTTATTTAGTTGTTGCTGCACTGGTGGTGGGTTTTCCCCCTCCCTCATCACATGGTTTCCCCCTCACACACCCCCCGTTACACACACCTGGTCTATCCCTCAGGTGCTTTGACCCTCCCCAATGGCATCCCATTGGCTCCGGTTCTCTCTCCCCCGCCCCCAACCCCTCGGGTATAAAACCTCCTGTGTGAGAGCTCCAACCCCTCTTTTGTACCTGGGTGACCCATCACCTGTGTCCTGCCCCAAGCCAATAAACTGGATACTTGCACCCACGTGGAGAAGAGCGCCTCTCGTCTTTTACCTTTGTCTATGCGGATCCGTGTGGGCTAGAGTCTTAAGCTAGCCGGATTGGACTCATATAAGGCCCAGGAAAACCACGGATTACCGCAGTACCGCCTGAACATGAGAAATGTGTTTCCCATGAAGGTGACTGATCACTGGCACAGGGAGCCCAGAGAGACTGTAGAGATATTCACCCCACCTTGGAGATATTCAGAAGGAATTTAGATGTGGTCCTGGGCATACTGTTCTAGATAACCTTCCTTGAGCAGGGGAGTTGGATGAGATGACCTCCAGAGGTCCCTTCTAACCCTAAATATAATTTTATTGTGGTAATAATAAATACATAATATTGCTATCCAATTTGTGTTAGAATGAAGGAGATTATGTGAATTTACTGTAAAATATTGTTTTGAGTAGTACAATTTGGATTTAATGTTTGAGTGTAGACATAAAGGAATATAAGTGTCATTTTATTATTAAAATTTTACCCTTGAAATATATCTGTTCATCACCTCATCTCAAAATTGTATCAGATATGTTCATTGAAATGGACAGTAATTAAATTCAGAGTATTGTCTCTCCTTTTTTATGTGTGGAACAATTTTTCTCATTTAAACATCAGGAAAACAAAATACTAAAATCACTCACATAATTCCAGAAGAAGACTATAATGATATTGCTCGATTTTAACTAATCTTTATTGTTTCAGAATTTTGCATAAGAAGAAAATAACTGTGCCCTGCTATCAATTCTCATTAGAAGCCTTTCATATGAAATAGATATGATTTCCACTTTTGTATAATATTTAAACTAAATTATTCTGACCCACAAGTGTACACCATTCCTGGTAAGTGGATGTATTTTCATTAGCTGGACAATTCTTGCTTATACCTCAGTAATCTGTTGGGGGAAAAACCAAAATTGGCCAAGCAATTAAAATTCAAAATAGCTCACAGTAGTGCAATATCTGGACATAGTAACTGATTTAACATAATGGACTAAGCATTGAAAAATTCCAATACCTCATTTTTGGACACAGATTTTAATGAGAACAGAAACTGGCACAATATTAATCAGTATGACATGATTCCTTGAACATAAGGGGAATAGGAGAAGTGAAAAATTAAAATCTCAAGAAGTTCTCATTAGTCTGATGACTAAAAACTATGGATATATTGGGTCACTATACTGCAGTCCAAGAGGAAAGAAGCCTCTCAATTTCTCAAGCACTTTGAATAATAAAGTAAAACACTAAATTGCAGAGAAATACAGAGAAATTTTTTTTATATTATATAAGTGAGACATATTCATCTTACCAGTTTTCATTTCAAGTGGACTGATCTGGAATGGGATCTGCGTCCTTGAGCAATGCATCTGGATGTTCTGAGTAATACAGAGCAAGGTAACTTAGCAATATTCCTATGTTAGTAGTAAATACTCCTTTTTTCTTGAATCTTCTCTACAAAGTAGAGCAAAAGAGGAGGAATGTCAATAAAACCTTGTCACTGATAAAAAATAAGAGACATATAACATGCTTTACTCTTACTGACAGGAGAGTTGTCTTTTCTTGTGGTTCTACAAAATAATTTATTCTCAAGTATTTTGCTAGAACATATTAAATTTCTCTAAGTAACATTAAATTATGCTTATAAGATTTGTACATAGTTTGGTTATTTATAGAAATATTCATTAATTAACATAAATAGTTGTATCAGTAGGGTTTTGCCTGTTATCTTTCTGGCTTTACTACCTTAATAGGATAAAATGCGATGGAAGTGAACATAATTTTGAGATGCCTATGACTTCTTATGAGCAGTAATTTTTGATTTTCAGGCAGAGATTATATAGTGATATATGACATTTGCAGTATTAACCTTAATATTCGTGTTGCATTGCTAAAGTGGTACCAGACCCTCACTAACATTACCCAGTGTTTCTCAGGAGGATTATCTATTTGTTATTTCAGTTATTTTTACTTCTCAGCCGTTCTTAGGATCTTTCAACTCTATGCACTAAGAGAGTCTCAAGAATGTTTTTCAGTTGCTTAATATTGTTTGGCATTTCCTAGCACAGACAACTTCATGCAGAGTGTTGGGGTTTTGTCTGTTTTCTGAAAATTTAAAGTAATGCAAAAACATATGGAATTTGTTGACAATTACATTTTGTCTAGTCCAAATCTTCTATTAAAATATTGTATATCTAGTGATATTAAGGGAAGTCTAACATTGCTCCTCAATTTAGGAGCAGTACTGAATTTTTAAACTTAGAGGGAATGAAGCCAAAGCCCAAAGTCTCACACACACACAATAAAGTTTTTGGGTTGTAAATAGTTGCTAGGTATTACTGAATGATCAAACTAAATTTATTTCCTTGGCATTCCAGCAAAATGATATTAAACTGAATTCTGCTATGAATTAGAATTTAGAATTTGAATTGACTATGATCAGACAAATTCTTATCATTATAATAACCAGTTCTTATTGGCTTACTGGAGCAGTATTTAAAGCATAAGGTGCACTGCCTCTGCACTACTTGTGAGGGTAAATAATCTTTTTTTAAAGTGTAGTTTCTATCTCTGTGGGGTGGACTAACAATGAATCCCACAACTGACAGGTGGAATCTGAAATCTTCAGTACTCTTAATAATGATCTTCTAACTGGTAGGTAGGAGGACTAAGAAGAAAAAAGGGAAAGGTGATGAGATGAAATTGTTGAGAACACCCCATATTATACTCTTTATATAATCTTTAATGCTAACATAAATTAACATCAAAATAAATGTGTTCCAGAATATCCTGGGTTTTTGATTTAGTATTTTGACTTCTAAATGACTAGATTGACCATAAGAGATTACCATATATTCTTATACTCTAAAATGTATTTTTAAGTCCAGTTATATAGCCCATTGTTTTCTAATTAATAGAACAGTCTGAAAAATTAAAAAAACTGCTAACAATGAAAATTTAAAAAATATCCTCAACTTTGCCATTCAACTAAATAGTAATAGAATAAAATAAATTTCAAAAATTGCTTCTGATGACACAGCTTTTTATACGGTTGCTATTGACTACACCAAGTTTCATGAGCACACTTCCAAATTGTGACAGACAGATGAAAAATACAAAAATGAAATCATAAGCTGTTATTAATCTTTGCACATGATAGTTTGAAATATGAACTGCAATATTCTAGAATATGAGCTGAACTATAAAATTATATTTTCACTGAGAGTAAGGAACAGAAATAAATTAAGTATGTGTCCTTGGTCTGTTAACTGTTCTAAAAGGATGGCAATATCTTAGAGATCAGCGTATTGAAATGCCATGGCTAGATTTATCAGATGATATCTGCTAAAGTTCCGAGATATAATGCTTGCACTGTTTTCACATACAAGAAGTTGCCATTACTGACAACTGAAAAACTAGTAATCTTCCTATACTTACACACTTCTGTTTCCTTTACATTGTTTTGTTGTAAGAATGATACTAAAAGGTTGAGTCCTTATTATTCTTTGAAAGTGAGAAAGAAAGGGAAAAAAGAAAGCAAGAAAAAAAAAAAGGAAGATGAAAGAGAGAAAAAGTCAAATAAGCCAAATAAACCACTCATTTTTCCCCCCCATTTTGCAGTGAGAAAGGGACAAAAAACAGACTGTGGCTTGAAGTATCAATTTACTGAAAGCACAAAGCATGCACAAGACATCCACAATAAACCCAGCAAAATTATATAAAAAGAGAAGCCATTTTCCCTAAAAAAAGTTGTTTACCACCATGAACAAAAGTAAGATGGTCAACACTCCCGGTAGGTGGCATCCATGTGGCTTCCCGAGCCAAAGGCAATATGGTGGCTGTGCCCACTCTCCACCTGTGGTGACTTGGGGAACAAAGGCAATATGGCAGGGGGAGTTTCAGTTCCTACCGTTTCCTGTCCCCCAGCCTAAAAACTGAGAAAGACAATGACAAGCCATTGGAGGTCAGGCCATCCAAGGAAGTGCAACGCTGCCAATCCGCTAAGCTCAGCTCTGAGCAGGTGCCAGTGCTGCCACTTGCAATGCTCCTTCACACTGTGGGGCTTCCCTGTGGCATGCTGAAATTTTCCTACTGCTCTGCTGTGCTCCTTTTGGCTCTGCTGGGCTCCCTCTGGGTTCAGCTGGCTCAGCTGTGACCAGCACTGTTGGTTCTTGTGGCTTCACCCTGCCAGAGTGCGAACTCCACACTGCCATGGCCCCACTGGGCTCAGCCACACCTTGCCTCTGCCCCTTCAGCGCCCGCCCCAGAGGCACATCACCGCCTCTTCTCAGCAGCACATACCACAAAGGCATCACAGAGAAGGGGATGAGGAGAAAAAAGGACAGAGTGCAAAGGATTGGTCTACAGATGTTATGTATACAACCTCCAGCTGAGAGAACCAAGAAAAAAGTGATTTTGGATGCTCCTCCTGGCAGCACCCCTGCCCCAGTGATGACTGGGTGGCATTGAATAAAAATGGCACTAAACTCCTGCCCACCGCTTCCCCCAAACCAGGACAACAGATATTATTCCATACTAGCCAATGCTCCTGTTTAGTTTCCAGGCATTTAATAAATGTAAGTATAGATATATGCACAGATATTCAGTGACTTAGCATGTATACATTAAAGTCACAGTTGCTGTCTACATAGTAGTTTCAATTTTGAATATTACCTGTATCTATTACATTGGCCTGTGACTGAACCAAGGGAGTAAATCAGATCTCAGTGTCTGGGAAGGAATATCGCAAGGACTTAAATGCCCACAATTAAAATACCCAGAAGAAACATATTGTTGGTGGCAGAATAGTCAGACTCTCTTTGGAAGGAAACAGAAGCATACAAGTGGAGGTTTGACTAGACTGAATTTGATTCACATAAATAGTGAGAGTTATTACAGAAAACTGCATACAGAAAACAAATTAGAGAGAATCCTAACTCTCTCTAATTAGTAAACCAGTAAAATAAATTGTCTAAAAGAAAGAAAAAAAGAAAAGTACATACTCATGAGAATGGTTCCAAAATATAAATTTCAAGCAATTCAACGCATTGACAACTAATGACCATTGAGAATTATTTTTTAAGTGGAAAAAAGACTTACCATCTCCTAAAAGAGACTATACTGAAAACACAGGTAGAGTTGTCCTGGCACTTTGTAAAGATGGAAGAAGACAGAAATAGAAGAAAACAACTTTTGGACAACTTTACTAAGTCAGAAGCCAAAAAAAAAAAAGAAATTAAAAAGAGGGTCTGTGCACCCTAGTAGAAAGCTTAGATGTAAAATCATAATGATAAAGGCATGAATTACGAATATCAAACAATATAATTGAAAACATAATGGTTTTATAAGTATATTGAAGACATAGTCAAAATTATAAAATCATTTTCATGTGGACACTCTACATTTTCTTAACCTAAAAACAGTAGTTATGATAGACAATAAATGACATAATTATATTTGCAAAGTGTTAAAAAGGAAGACCAGTACAGAGTGTGTGCATAAGTCAAAAGAGATTCAAAGAATTCTCTGGTAGGAAAAACATATCTAAACAAGCATTAGAAATTTCCTGTAAAAGTTGAGAAAAATTTTCACAAAAGTATTAAGGAAAAAAGTAGAAGCAGCATCTAGTGATAAAGAGTGTTGTGGATTGAAGAAGCCACATAGGAATAAAAAGCAAACACAGTATCCATCTATGGAAAGAGTAGGAGAAAAGACTTAGAAGGGTGTAAAACACAGAGTCTACTCTGATTTCCAAATGAATAGTACAGGAAATATTAAGCAAGAGATTGTTGTAAACATCTATATAGCATCTGTAAAGTATACAAAACCATCTGATGTAGATTCATGAAGGACAGCCCATGTAAAAGTAGCTTACCATCTTTTCAAGGGCAACTAGTATAATGGATAAGGGAAGAATTAAATGTGATATTTGTTTTTTTAAGTTTTTAATAGATATTCTCAAATTAGTCTATTGTAAGGAAAATAGTAAAAATGTATCAGACAGTATTGTGGAAATATTATTTAAGAGCTGGTTGGAAACTTAGAATATGACTTAAAAAAAATATTTCTGTTCCTCAATTTCCAAAGTTATTTAGTAGAAGAATAAAGTATTTACCTTTTTAAAATATTTTCTTCTTCTCCTTTTCACAACCTTTAATAAAACACCTTTTCTTTTAAACAAATACCTCATCCCCACAGTAAAATCAAAAGAAAGTAGCTTTGCTTTAGATGTTAGGAAAGTATTTTCTGTGAGAGTGGTGAGCCACTGGAACAGGTTGCCCAGAGAATCTGTGGATGCCCCACCCTTGGCAGTGTTCAAGGACAGGCTTGATGGGGCTCTGAGGTGAGTTAGAGGTGTCCCTGTAAATGGCAGGGGTTTGGTTAATAGACAGCCTTTAAGATCCCTTCCAGCCCAAATAATTCTATAATTCCATGAAAGTGACATTAACTACTTTTGAGGTTTTGGATCCTGTCAGTTATATAAAATATCTCTTGTTTTCAAAGGCAAACTAAATGTACCATTTCATATTCAGGGATAACACATGGATTCAGGTAGCCACTATTATTTTCCCCCTTTTTCTTATTTAAAGGATAATCTGGGCTGTTTAGTGATAAATTTATCTTTTCCCTATATCTTAGTAGCTGTATTACTGACTGCTTTCAGGGATATAAAACTTAGATTCACTCATTTTGTGTGTTTTTCTCCTATTTTTGACAGTTATCTCTACTACAACATGAATACCTGTCACTAATGTTTTGTTGTTTTATTTATCTTAAATCTAGTTTCTGTCCCTTGGTGTTATTTACTTTTTCTTACTGTTTTGCCTCTTTCTTTTTCCTGACAGAAGTCAAAATGCTCAGCTGCCCAGCTGCAGCAAGTTCCAAGAATCTTTAAAACATCTGATAGGGTCAAAACAGATAGCTGATTTGACTCTAGCCTTGGCCCATCACTTGTTTTGTCTCTCTGGGCACCTTGAAACATCAAGCTCTCACTGATATTTTGGTCTTCCTTTAGAAAAGAATTGGAACAGGAACAGTATTGAAATACTGTCTTTCTTTTTTATTGAGATACAGTTTTTCTTCCAAATTTCCGTCATATTAGTAAATGCAGCTACTATAAATAACTACAAATGATTATATGGATTAGAGCATGCAGTTGATGAGTCTGGGTAAAACTCTAACAGTAATATAGATATTTTATATAGATCTACACATATATTTATATAAAAAGCAGGTAAAGTATGGAAAAAAAGAAAAGTTTAATACAGATAATGAGACAAAAGCCAATGTCTGGATAATTTGATTATAAAAAAAAACAACTGGTGAAATCTGAGGACCCTTTCTAACTTGATATATCCCATAGATAGCTGATATGAAATGCCCTCAGGAGAAAAACCAGGCACTGCAGGGCAGCCTAAAGACATCTTGAGGCCCAGGGTGAAATAATCAGACAAAGCCTACAGTTCTACAGCTCCCACAAAAGCCAGACCCAGAACCCAAACTGCTGATCATTTTTCAGATGTCCCAAGCCACTGCTGAACTGTCCCTGATACATGCATGTTCTTCCTGTCCCTGATACATGCATGTTCTTCCTGAGGTCCAAAGGACAATTATTTGAGCCAGTTCAGTTTGCAATGCATTTAGGGGAAATGTAACATCTGAAGTTTTTCTCCTTTCTTCCTCCCTCTTCTTTCCTCTGAAATGTAAATGAGGAATGAAGCAAAGCATACAATGGGTTAAAAAAAGAGTGGGGTTCAGAGTGACAACTAGTCCAGTTTACCATGAGGATAAGTAGCAAAAGAGGTGTTTCAGGTGATTTTTTTTCTTTAGCCCCCACACTGGAGAATTAAAAAAAAGAAAAGCAGAAAAACTGCCAATCTGATTATCATTTAAACTGGATAAGTGAAGAGGGTGACAATTCACAGTCACCTATTCAACTCTTCTGCTAACAGAAAATCTACTTTGTTGTTGCTATTTTTGATGGAAGAGTAATTTTTTTTTTTTTTTTTTTTTTTTGTTCTGATGTACTCTGGTTGCAGTAAGTGTTTTTAATTGGCTTCCTGCTATGGGAAACCTAAACAGAAGTTAATGTAGCTTATATATTTTTGTTTCTTTAACTTTAACCTAAATGGGTGTGTGTAAGACTCAGCAGGAACTTGTCGTGTTTTTACCAGCAGGAAAAAGCAGCTAATTAAATGACATTGTCAAGTCGAATTAGAAATTAAGGTTTTTGGAAGTAAGAAAAAGCAGTTAAAAGTAAATTACAGGTAATATTACTGCGGTCATTCAAGAAGTACATTTCTTAGAATGTTACTGTTCTTGCTCACAGCAGGCTGAAAGACTGGATGTAGAGAGAATAATAAAAATTTTGTCTATGTTTATGTTCAGTATATGAGACAGCTAGACTGAATAAAAAGAGAAAATGATGTGCCACTAATCCTCAAGAGAAATGCCAGTTCAGACATAAGCTGTCAGGAAATTGTTCCCTTTACAATAGAGAATTTAGGCTTACTCTTCTAATAATCTGCCTGTTCTCTGTGTAGTACTTGCTCAGGAATTGTGGCTGCTCTATCTATTGCATTTCACAATTCCTAAAACACTGGGCTTTCTTTTTTTCTCTCTTGCTCTCCTTCTAGCCATATATATTCATACTTTAATTTCCTTTCTGCTGCAACCCTAAAAGTCTCCTCTTGTTTAAGATTACAGCTACTGAGCAGGATAAGTAGCATGCTGAGTAACCAGAGATTCAAAAAGGAATAACATGGCAAGTATTGCTGGGCATCATTTCCTCACTTTGCAATGACTCATGCTGGAAGAAACAGTCTTTCTTTCAAGACCTGTACAATGTTGAAATCAATGTCTTGGGATCCCCAATTGAGATTCTATCAATTAATGAACCTAATAACTGTAAATACCTCTATCTTATCTTGCTATGTATCTATCTGCCTAACTACTACCTGCCTATGTATGTATGTATATGTCCCTATCATCTATCTTTTCATTATACACTAAAATGCAAATTATGTATGATTTTCTCTGTATAAATGTTACCTATATGATACTCATATGAACATACACATATGTATGTTCACATACATTTAAATATTTTACTCACAAATAATCATACATGATATATCTTTTTTTCCTGGGACATACTCATTTCCAGATTGGTGCTTTTCATAACTTTCCAGGAAGTTCACTGGAAATAATTTTGTTTTCTTACATTCACTACTTTGACTTTGGTCATATCTAAGATGTTTACAAATGTATGTCTTGTTCTAGGAAGACATAAGGAGTGTTAGCCCTGACTGTAGTTTCATCTAATAATGAACTATAGCTCTCTCTATCTTGCAATGCTACTGAATGCAGCTGTGCAGCAAAGTAATTATTTATTATTATCTCAAATTAAAATGTATTTATGATATGCATATATTTTATTACAGCTGGTCTTTTGTCTTATTTAACTGCTGTGCAGGTACTTAGGTAGTAGACTGGAATTCATTTTTCCCAATATCATGATACATTGATTTGTGTTCTCATACCTTCACATGGGAAATCTATCTGAATTTACTTCAATAATCTAATACCGCATTACAATATGTGATTCCTCTCTCCACGAACTTCTCTCATATTTATAAAATAAATTATTTCCCCATTGTCCATAAAATTTCCCAGTACTGTAAGTCCTGTGTTAGAAAACCATAGTGTTTTTTTTCAGTAGTGGCAATATAGAATTAGGAGTGTTAAGGTTAAAGTTTAGCTTAATTACTTCAGATCTTTATAATGAATACAAATAAAAGTAGGAATTAAAAACAGAGTACTGAACCAATGACTGTGCAAATAAGAGCTGGTCAGTGCTCTAAAGACCCCACATTAATAAGGTTTAAAACCCACCATCAGGTTAGATATGTCTGCCTCAGAGAAACCAAGCATACTGGTGTGCTGATAAATTCTTAGTTTTGAGTAAGTAATTTAAAATCTACATAAAGCTGAATGCTATTTAATAAACCTCTTGACAAGATTTTTAAATATGCTAAGGGTGTAGCCAAGATTGATCAATGGGGTTCAACCAGAAGATGTAGTCTATAATTTTAAGTAGTTTATCTTCTGGCAGGACTTGTGGGTGTGGGATTTTTTTACAGCTTGTTTTTGCCTGCAGATTGCTGGTAACATTATACTACATTACACTTAGACAACTTTTTACTGATACAGCACTATGTCAAATGTTAAATTGCATTATGTCACAGCAGTTTACATTGTCCTACTAAAGGCTGGTACAATGTGTAGCTAGAAGGACTGCTTCTACTTCAACTTAAACATTTTCAATCAGGACACTCAGTAAAACATGCAATAATGAGAAATATAGCATAATAGTATGTTTCTACTATATATATATATATTAAATAATTATTTCCTAAATGCTTTTGACACAGTATAATTACAAATTTAATCTGACAGGTCTTATACTGCAGCTGTAATAAAGTTACTCATTTTCAGAGCCATTAAGTTAACCACCTACCTGCTATAATGAGAAAGTCAAAGTGACCTTAAATGAGACAATAGGTAAAGTACATTGACTTATCATTTTCTACTTTAGGATGCATTTTATAACATTTTTCTCAAGTTGTTTAAACAGAGTTTTTACTGACAGAAGCAGCATGTAACTGGTGAGCTAGACAATGGGAAATATATTGCCCCTTGATATGTGTGGAAAAGTATTTCAGAAATCCATATATGCTTGATGGTATTGGATTCTTTTTCTGTATTTAAAGATAGATTTTTGCTGCCTAGAATAAAATATTCAATTTATACTGTAAGGGTGTGAACATCACAAAGTTCCAATCAGATTAGGATAAAGGAAATTTTCCGTTTAAAGAGAGGTAATAAGTAGTGGAGGAGGTGATAAATAACACACAAAGACAGACAAACAGTAGACAAGGGCTAATGGAGGCAAAGTCTCCCAAGACTTCCCATCATTAATTGGCCAGTCGTTAAGTAACTACAGGCCCAGCTTTGGAGAAGGCCAACCTGACCATGGAAACTGGTACAAATTTGAGAAAAAGGGGGAATGTGAGCAGCTCTGATATCACACAGATAGATTGTGGAATCATGCAAAATTTATTAAAGAAAGTTTAAGCGGAGAAGACTGAGGAGAAATGAATAGGGGTAAAGCAGTGTAGGAGGAGCAGGTGAGGTGCTGGCCAGCATGCTTGCGCAGCAGAACCCTGTACCTGAGCATTTTATTCTGTCTTTTTTTCTTACTAAATCTTCTTTTAACAAATTCTCTGAGCAATCTCAGTCCCTGTTTCATGTGTGTCAGTGCCAGGTGCTGGGGGGACTGGTAAGAAGTGACTGAGTGCCAACCTCTGCAGCCAGATAGCCTGGTCTGACAGTGGATGCCCTTGGCGCGTGGTCTCGCTACTGGAGTCAGTGGGGTCATTGACCTCCAGCCACTGAGGTGGGTGTGATGTGTGTCCCAAAACCATCCACTGAGGTGGCTAAGAGTGAGGAGAGTGAGTGGCTTAGCAGTGGTAGCTGTATTGGGATTGTGAGTTACAGCATGTGGCCCAGGTGCCAGTTTCTGGGGGCAAGTGTCTATTCCTACCTATTCTTGCTCTGTGTGGGATTGTGAGTGTGGAGTTGCTGAAAAACTCCAAGCTGAGACCAGCTGGGGAGTAGAGGCCTTAGATGTAGGCTGGACTGTCAGGAAGTGAAGAGACTCTGCAGGCATTCAGGAGGACCCACAGACAGAATGCCCGTGGGACAATGTGTGGGTTCTGTGTGTGCAGTGAGAACCCAGTGAGAGCAGCCCGTGAGTCAGGGACCCATGGGGTGAGTGAGGGGGCCAGGATCTCGTCAGGGCTGCAGGGTGGGCAGAGGGACCATGCTGGTGCTCAGGGGTCTGCCAGTGTGTGTGTGTGCTTGTGAACCCAGGGAGTGTGGGGTGTGCTGCACTTGTCACCCTCTGCCTCTGGAGTGCGAGAGGAGGAGGGGACGTGTCCCTACTGCCTGTGCCCGGGGGGAGCCCGGAATGGGGGGAATGTGCCTCTTCTGTGGCTCTCTGTGTGACCAGATGTGTCTGTGTCCTCTGTATGTTTGGGTGAAGCTCACCACTGGTTAAAGTGATGACAGCAGCCACATCCCCTGGTCTGACTGGAGTCTACAAGTCTCCAGGCAGCAAGACGGAGGAGGAGTGTGGAGGAGGCCAGAATCTGCTGGTGGTGGTAGCCAAAAAATCCTTTAGCATTAAGATAGTAGTTTGTGAAAGATAATTTGATATGGGGGCATTCTAGTTAAATTTAATTACTATCTTTTGCACTGAAATCTCCTATGATAAAAGACAGGATTCCAGAGGTTGTTCCAAACACCTCGAGGTAAGCTGAACCAAAAAGTGAATTAAATATTATGATTACAGCTGTTGCTAATATTACTGGTGATAGAGATTGAGATACTATTTATGCAAATAGCTGCAATGGAGTAATTGATCAATTAATAAATTAATAGCATAAATTACATATTAATATTTGAATAGAAAACGTGTTTGTAAATACATAAATTAATCACATCCTGAGCCAGAGTGTTCTTATAGGCTTTATTTGCAATATACCTTTATAGAACTGCATATTCTTCCAATACCTCATATAGAAAAGGTATTCTTCCAATACCTTATGATGTAAAGTAGTAAAAATAGTTACAACACAGAGACAAAAAAATGAGAAACATTTAAAGGTAACTTCAGGGACATATTTTCTTCAAATGTAAGTGGAATATAAATCTGTAAAGAATTTGTCACTGGGTTTTCTGAAAAGACTTAGTGTGGAAAATATGAACATGTTAACTGCTGATATAAAAGACTTTTCCATCACAATCAGGCAAAATAAGTGGACTGCATGGCTGATATCTCAATGCATTCAGTTTGGTCTCATCCAATTGCTTATTTAATTCCTATACATGGCAAGGAGTTTAAAAGCAAATTAACGTTGTGTCATTTCCGTTTCACAAAACTTGAGTCAAGCAAATTGCCCTCCAGGTGTGTCCTGAATAACATATCAGCTGATTCTCTTCCAAAGGAAATCAGTGATCTGCACTGCTTGAAAAAATGATTTACAATACATTGAAATATTTTTAGACAGATACTGATTTGAACACCAAAATGAGCAGTCACCACTCACAATAGTTATTGCATTTATCCACATGCAAGAGAATTGTAAAATGACTCTATTAATTTTCAGAGTACAAAAGAGAACAGTATTCTAAACAAAAACCTAATTTTCTTTATTTTCCTCAACTTTTCACAGCTCTTCATGGTTGAATCTTTGAGGTATTTTTTTACAGTTCTGTGCCTAACAACCTACATGAGAGTAATGGATAATTCTGATATCTTGTAAAGGATTTGGTATGAGTAAAGGATAATTCTGGTATATTGTAAAGGATTTCTCACCAGCAAATTTGGCCAGCAGGGGTACAATACACACAGCAGAGCAACCTGAGGTAACCAGTTTCTCTTTCACTGATGACTAAACAACCCTGCACTTTTTACCGTGCCACATTTGCAATGAGGTAAACACCAGTACCTGGAACAGGACCTGAGTACAAGTGATTGCAGCATAATAAATATCATAAAATTCCAAGTCGATCATTTATCAAAGAAAAATATCTATCTGGGCATGATTAATTACCATTTCTGCTTGCCAGTATCCCTCCACTGATGATAAACGGAATTAAAATGCTTTTCTAAGATTCATTGCTTAACTCTCCCTTAAAAGGTGAAACAAATTTCACTCAATAAATGAAAGAAAAAAAAAAAAAAATTTAGATTCAAGTAAAATCAATTGTACAGGCATCAAAAAATATACCTCTGCATCTTTCAGATTATGTATATACAGCTTTTCAAAAATCAAAACTGAAAAATTAATTCACTAGTTATTAAATTTATCTTAAGGTTATATAAATAAGTCCATTCATGGATGTGCTCATAGCATAAAATCAGTTATGTAAGATGAAATTTATCTGCACTCATGTAAAGAGCTGGGTAGGAGTTTAAGAAGGTGAAAGATGCAAGTGTTGTGTTGGCAAAGAAATATGCCCTTTGCAAATGGCATTTTAATAGCACGAATATACATCAAGTGGGTTACTCTTGGGAAGGATCCAATTCATGATAACCAGTGCAGGTGCAGCAGGACACTGTCCTTCATGTACAAATCAGGAATAGTCCTTAGTTCTGCTTCCCATGATAGCAAGAACTCAACACCAATGTCTAGCAAATGATTGCCTCTTCAGAAAGTAAAATGTTATTTTCTTCACAAGCAGCATATGTGATTTACCTCTGAAAATAGCTAAGGTAATTTCAGGGTGGGTACATTATTAAAATTTAATTTTTGAATTTTTTTGCACTCTGTACTTGGAAATAGCATTTTCAGACAATCAACACTGCTTATTATGTGTTAAATCATTTGAATTTTGGAAGAGCAACGTGTCAATTTTTTATCAATATAGAAGTGTCTGTATCAAGTGCCTAGACAGACAGAGGAGAAAGAGCTAAATTATTTTACCCTCTTTAGATTGAACCTAATATAACTCAATTAGCCTACTGTAGTCAAATCTATCTGCTAATTTTTTAGACTTGTAGCACTAGATAGCTGACTGTTAAAGAAAGTGATTGGTACTTAGCAACGAATACACCAAGAAATAAAAAAGGCTTGTGGAGATGAGTATCAATATGACAGATTTGCTTTATACAGAAGTATTTGATTCCAGTTGACCAAACAGACCAAAAAGCTGTCTGTTTTAGATTGTGGAATGATAATTGTATATTTCAGATGAACATAAAACAAGAGAAAAAGAATATTAGCATTGAAATTGTTAACAACAGCTTAGAAAGGAGATGAAAGTCATGATTTATAATCTCTCTTTTAACTCTCTGTAAAACACATAACATTGCATTTCGTCATCACATTATTGTGTAATAAAAATCTTCTGATCAGTTCAAATGGAATTTTCCATTAAGTACAATCTAAAAAACAATCTTTTGGTTTGCAATCTATAATTGTATAAAATCTCTATTAATTTTTAATCTAATTTTGCTTAGGTAGAATGTTTCCTGAAGTTTTAAGTATGCAGTATACATCTCCTACAATTTCTAGGTGCAATCAGCAAACATATAACTATTGTAACAAAAAAATAACATTAACTCACAGTATGTGTCAAACCAGGATAAGGTAATAATAAATATAAATGTTGTATTTTCAATTTGCATGTATTAATGAATGCTAGAAGCATCTGCTGCCTCCAGCAGCTCTCGTTCTTGGGATTTCTCCTGCCCCTGTGTATAGCCCTGAGACCTCAAGGTCTCCATCCAAGGCCAGTGGATGCAGCTGATACTTTCCTGCTTGTAAGGTCAGCCAGCAGTGAGGCTGAATGTGCATCTCACACACACAGAGGGCCACAGACAAAGCCACAGGAGAGCCACAGGCAAGGCTCTGCCCCAACATTCAGGACTCAGCAGACACAGGCACACAGGGACACGTCCCCTTCTCTTGGGCTGCAGAGGCAGAAGGTGACAAGTGCAGAGCACACCCCTCACTGCCTGGGTTCACAAGCATATTGTATTTATGGAACCCAAACACTGGCACAGCATTGCTGCCTGCTCAGCACATCTGCACACACAAAACAGCAGCTCAGTTCATATCACAGCAGGGAAATATTTTCTGCTAAATTCCCTGCATTATATCATGTACAGTTGTAACACATGGACTTTATACTTCTGGATGACAGATATCTGTTGAGCAAGTAAAGTAATTCAGAGAAGGAGGAAGAGTCCTGTACCTACAAGCTACATAAGGTCCAGGACCAGGTCAGGATGAGTTCAATCTGGCAGAGAGGGTGGATCATGATCTGAGACAAATTGTCTAGGTTCAAACCCAGGAACTTTGTCATGTCTCCATTAAAATTAAATGTAGCCACTTGGTACAACGACAGCCCCTCTAGGACATCAGGGTCTTGGTGGGAGACAGGATAGAGTAAATTCATTTACAAATTAAACAATAGCAATTGAGTAACAAGGTATTTCCTGGGGCTCACTGATCACAAGGAAGGATCACAATAAATGCAGCTAGTCCTTATTATCAGGAAACTGTTGTGATGATTTTATTCTTTTCTACACACTTGTAAATGCTTTATGACAAGGTCGGATAACAAGTACATGCATATCAGGATGATAAGCATCTTAGAAATGCCTGAAGGTTGTTATTACTACTGTGAGGTGAGAGTGAAAAAATCATCTCTAAGATACCTACCTTTGCATGGCTATTACTATTTCATTGGTATGTATAAAGCCTTTCTGGAAAATTAATGTATGATTTACTAAGCAACCAGTTTCCATCTCTCTCCATTTCGTTCAGCATGTAATTAATATTTAAACATTTTTTCCTTCTCTTTATTTTTTGCATTGTTTCTTAATGACAAATATTTTTACAGCTTGAATAAACATTAGCTAGGATTCTTAAATTAATGTTTGCATATATTTTCTGAATGTATGACTATATCTGTTTCTACCTTAGGTGCATGCCAAGTACACCTATTACTTTTCCTGCTTTCAGAGACATGATTTATTCATTGATTGTTGAATAACCCAAAATTATCAGTGGTAGCAGATAAGAACTGAAAGATCATTTCATGATTCTGGGATTCTGAAAACAAAATTAATAATTTAAAAAAAAATTGCACTCTTAGTAAGTTCTTTATAGAAAGCCATTGAACGTAACAGAAAATATTCATTGCTGTTAATAGGAAAGACAGCAAACTCAAAATGCATTACAGACAAAACTGTACAAAGAGAAGGATTGCAGTTTATTCTGCCAAAAATAAGAAAAAGGGAAAAACCCAGGAATTTTAAAAAAGAGAAAAATTTCAAAGAAAGGACAACTGAACCAAAATGAAGTCTCTTTTTAAAAACCTTGACATATTGCAATTCTTTGAAAATAATCAGTTATGTCATTTTGAATATACAAATTATATTGGAGCTTGTGGTGGGCTGGTTCCTTTGAAATTCACCTTATTCTGTACTGGATTTAGCTGAAAGACTCTTGGGAAACACACTGTTAATGAATAGGCTACAGGAGAGATCATACTTAGGCATCGCTGAACATAACATTAAAACCGGTTTTTCTTCAGCATGTCTCTGGGAGATTGGGTTCAGACAACCATATTTAACCAACCTTAATAGAACTCTATAAATTTTCTTTTCAAATCTATCAATCTTAAACATTGCAATACTCTGGAAGTGGGGTCCATAATTTAATCATGCATTATTTAAAATATTTTGACTATTCCTATGACTAGATAGTCTCTAGTCCCCTTTTATTTTTATGAAAAATACTGAAAAATCATCCCTTATTCATAATTTGTACCATTTCAGCCATGATTCTATAAGCCTTTCTCATAGCTCTCCTTAGTCTTTTAGTCCTTATTCTCCTTTCGTTTTTTCAAATTAAAGAGTTCACAGGCTGTTAATGTTTCTCCATACAGAGACCAATATCTAAAAACAAGGGGAAAAAGATCAGGATGGACACCATTCATGTTTTAAATGAAGACTGAAACTATAAGTGACACAAAGGTAGTCACAATGGGAGGAGTGACCTTATTGCAAAGAACCACAGAGAAATCACAGCATTCGTGGATTTACTTGCTCTCAGGCTTTTGTAAACCAGCTAAGCACATTTAAGTCAGAGTGGTCAGAAAAAAACTGTATTAATAAAGTTTTGGGTTTATAATGAAGTGCAATGAAGTTTCCTATTTGTTCCAGAGCCTTGGTTAATAACTCTGATATAGTTTTTCCTATGTTTTATCTGAGTACAGAACAAACTTCTGGAGAATGATCCATAGATCATGCTCATCATTTCACATCTATGTGGACTCCAGTATTGCCAGTATTCCTGACAGGATAACAGCTATTTTAAAGTTTGTTGCGCAGTAGGAATGCATCTAAATTGTGCAAAACACAACATTAGGATTGTCAGGCTGAAGGAAATCCAACACAAGAAATACCAGTACTGTGGCACCATAAAGATCAGTTGCCCAGTGTTGTATGCATCACATTTGTATACCCCAGCTTGGTCACTGGAGTGATACTTGAGCAGGAATTGGAGTAGGGGTGAGAACTAGACTTAAAACTTTGAAGCTGAATGTTTTGCTGTGTTTTGAGATTATTTGAAGCCTCTGAACAACACTATTCTTGACTTAAATGAAGTTAGCAGCTAAATATTCTGTAGTCTTAGCTGTGGAGGTCATTCCCAATTAGACCTTTTCACCTGTAATTCCACTGAACTCCTTTTTCCCAGAACAAAGAACACCCCTTGCTTTGAGGTTAGCTTATGTGTTTCAAAAATACATCGAGCTGAGGGGGAAATAGACCACCCACTTTTTAAACAGGTAAAGAAAAAGCATCACCAAGAAGGAAGGAAAAACCCCATTTCTAAATTTAGCAGAAGTTTATTGACTGAGTTTTAAAAATGTACTTGCAATGAAGGGCTTTTAATTTGTTAGAAATTTGCTTATTTATTTGTTTTGTATTTTTTCATTAAATACGAAGTTTCATTAGAGCAGTGATACATTGTCTGTTGGCAACTTGATCTATAAATGCTGTTAAAACAAATTTTTCTGGCAGTCAGGGCAGATTTAGGAAACATCAAGTTCACCTTAATTTCCTGCAGGTTTTTACAACGAGACAAAGTAGCTGTTAAAGGAGAGATTTGGTCTTGCTCCTACTTTTTGGTTTTATATTTTGAAGAGAAAATGGAGAAAAGTGATACTAGATGAGAAAAGTGATCCTAGAGGACTAAGGAATTGTTTAGTCAAAAATGTAAACTAAAGGAATATTTTTCAATACAAAGAGAACTTCCTATGGAATACTGAGATGCAATCAAAAATTATTTGTTTTATGTAAAATCTTTACTTATATTTATGCACATTCACAATTATTTACAATTATAGAAAAAAGATATGTTTTATAATTATATTGAACAAAATATATTATAAATATATTTATATTATGTAATTATAAATGTGAACAATATTATATTGTAACATTGCATTTTTTGAAAAGTGTCAAACTATTCACAAATTCTCAGCATTTAAATAATGTGCTTTATTAATATATTTAAATAAAATACTTTACTAGATCCTGTTTATTAATCTGAATATATGTTAAAAAGGTTCTAAATTCTTGGCCAAAACGTGTTTTAAAAGATACATTTAGAGGGCAATATTAGTTCTGTCACAGTAAGAGTTGAAGGATTTTGGTTTTACTGAGTATACCATAAAAAGCTCTTGGATTTTCATAGGATATACTGCCAATGATTTTCACCCTGAGGATTTAATGGCCCTGTGTGGCATTTATGGTCTTTTTACATCAATTTCTTGATACATAGGCTTTATTCTGTGCATTGCAGACTCAGTGGTAGAGTTTATTGCAGCCATCATTTCATGCGTCCTTGGAATGTTTCAGCTCCTTCTTAAGTACCATAAGAAAATGTATATTTCAAGTATATATCTGGCTCGTGCCATGGGTTTGCTTGACACAGCCAGATGTAAAAGATGTCCTGCAATAGTATATTTGAGTTGTACAATTAAATTAATTTGTGTCAATGATGATAAGAGAAATACGTATAATATATGAAGTCACTCTTTCTTACTCTTGAGAATAAATTACCTATTAAACTATTAACTGTTGAGACAATACATTGATGTGAAATGCTGATTATTAATATATCTCAACAGTAATGTTGACACATTGGTCCATAGTCACAACTGCTGCAAAGCCACGTACTTTCCTCAAGCAACTTCAAATATGAAAGTTTCCCCGGCTGTTTTGGTGATTGTAGCCCACAATTGATATTCAGCGTCTTCTTTAAAATTAAATAGCTCATTATGTTCCAGGGTATATATTTTTATTTTCTTTTTCCAAGATAAAAAAGTAATTAAAGTGGCTATCATTCTTAAAAAAACTTTTACCTGTCAAATTTAATTTTAAAATCAAATTATTTAAAATCACACATTTCTTACATAACTTTACATTTCTAACATCTGATTTTTAATCTTGGGTTATTTTTTAATAACAAGTAGCAATATTTTCCTAATGTACACTTTTACATGGGTATGCAACGTGTTGAATTTCACAATAAAGAGATTTGATCTAGAGAAATTAAGATGTTTAAAATATATAATTTCATAATCTCATGTAATCTCCTGTTCTTTCTATAGAGCAATCTTTCTGTAGCCATGCTGGAAGCGTTTTACCTAAGACTGGAAGGGTGAAGCACAGCAGTATAATTCATTGAATATTGTCCCTCAGAATGTTATCATTTTGAGAAAGCTCATAGGAGATATCCAAAATCTGTACAACAGAGACCTGTCCAAACACTTTTCCAGAAATAATGGGTTTATGTCTGTGAACTGCCTAAGCACAAGGAATGAGAACACTATCAATCTTCCATATGGCTGTGTTGCAGAATGTTGCTACACAAAGATGTTTCCAATTCCTTCCATTCTTTTAAGAATTACCATGTGTTAGTGTATTTTGAATGCAATTGAATGTTGTTTATGTTCTTCTCCATTTTCATTCCAGTAAGAAAAAAACCATCAAAACAGGCTTTCAATGATTAACAATTGTAGAATTTGACTTCCCCATTTTCTTCTCGAGTATGAATCTTCATTATTAATCTGGAGAGCTATTGGAGAAAAAAGAGCAATGCATAGAAATACCTGGGTGCTGTGACGTGAATCTCTAAATGTGGCAGAATTTGTTCTCTGGGGATGTGCACCTTCTCTTAACCAAAAATCTTTTACTGACATGTTGTCTGTATTTCCTCATCTATTTCTCAATGTAGCATGTATGCTAAAAGTGGTAAAATTGAGAGTAAAATGAACCCTCTCCTTGCAGGTACTTCTGCAGTCTCTTCTCCAAGAACAACTTCTTACAAATTCATTACAACCATGCATTATGAGTTTTATGAAATACTATTACAAATTAATTGCTTAAACATCTTCTTAGTGATTTTCAATTTGTTGATGGATTGTGTTGTGAAGCATGTAATTCCTGGAGCAAATAATTTCAAAAATGTTTTCATTCTCACTCCCTAGGTACCCACACTATCTGTGTGTGGGCAGCTGAGCCCAACCAACATCAAAGCACCCACCTGGCGACTTGCTCAGACTGCTGTCCTCAGAGACATGGAAGAGAGGAATGGAAGAGCAAAAGCTAAAAAACACATGGGTCAAGATTAAGGCAGTTTAATAGGTGAAGAAAAGTTTCTCATGCAAGCAAGACAAAATTAGGAATTAATTTGCTACTTCCCATCAACAGGCAGAAGTTTAGCCACTTGCTGCAACATTTGGCTTCAGTACACACAGAAGTTCTTGGGAAGACAAATACTCTAACCACAAACAGTGGTTACAGTATTTGTCTTCCAAATACTCTCTCCACCCTTACCTGAGCTTTTATTTCTCAGCACACTTTCATATGCTGGGGATTATCCCTCTGGCCAGCTGGAGGCTGCTGCCCTGGCTGTGTCACCGAGCAATTTCTTGTGTACTCACAGCCTGCTGTCTGAGTGGTGGGATCAGAGAGAGAAAAACATAAAACCTTGACACAAATTTAAAACACAGCACCATAATAGCACCTCAGACAAAGCAAGCTAATCATGTTAATGACTCACTCTTGGAGTCCCATTGTGCTACCGACCTAGGTTCCTGCCCAGGAAAATCCTACTTTTTAAGAAAAATCACAGCCAAAGCCAATGTAAATATTTTAAGCTTTTTTTGTTTATTTTCTCTAATGCATTTTATTCATTATGAAGGCATTTGCACAGAAAGAAAATCTGGGCCAGCATATATGTGTCTGTTTTAACACCAAACTGTTTCCTTAGAAAGACTCCCTAGCAGTAAACTTGTAAATGTATATATTCATACACACACATGTACACATAAATGTAAATAAATGTACAATTATATATGCACAATATATGCATATTTTTATGTGACAAATGTTTGCTTTTGTGGGCTGGGGGTTTTAATCAGTGATTTCTATCAGTTAAATTATACCAGAAGGAGAGCAGAAAGCAACTAATGACCCAAATGGCACACAACATTTTTCATTATTTTCAATATTTTACACACTGTAGAGGGAAGAATTTATAAGAATTGAACAAGTTTGAAGCACACAGACTATGCCAGCCTAATTGCTTCTCACTATATTTTTTTCCTCCGTCATTTTAGAGTTAACTCCACTGTGGAGAAATAAAAGTTTTCAATTTTATTTGTTAATATAACTAAGGTCAACAAAATCACCTGACCTAAATTATCCATGGCATTACTGCTAGCTGATTTTGCTGCCTCTTGCAATAATGTCTAGTATCTCTACTTGGGTTAGAATTTGGAATCCACACCTTATTTTGAAAGGAAATGTACTGAGTTTGTGAGATAAACTATGCAGAATATGATGTAATATACATTATTATTGTAAGTTCAGTTATTATTCAGATAAATTAACATTATAAGTTCAAAGAAACCCAAATTAATATAATAGAAATTTATATTCTTCAAGTAGGTTCTAGTGATAAACTGCAACAATTTAAATCTACTGCATAATCTTCTTGAAGTTTGCAGTCTTGTTGCAGTTTTTGGTTGGGAAATTCGCTTTTTTTTTTCTCAGCAGAGGTGCTATAAAGCAGCAGGATCTAGAATATGTATGTACACAGACTACACATGGCCAGCAGATTTGCACAGAGTGATCTGCACTGTAGAATACATAGTTGATCTGTATTTACAGCTGAATCTTTTTGCTGTTTGCCATAAGAATACAGACATGATGATTACTATCAAATTTGTAGGCTGTAAATGTCCTGGTTTTGATCCAGAATATATGATGTCTTACATTAACTAATAGGGCTCTCCTTGTATTTGATTCACTATGACAGTAAAAGCGATTGAATTTTAGGTCTATTTCAGCCCTAAAAGGGAGACTTGATCTCTCTGAAAACTGGCTGTCTTCAGTGCTTACAATTCTTAAAAATTTCTTATGGATTTCAAATTTATTTTTCTTTTCTTTTTTGTTTTTTTTTTCCTGGTTATTTTTAAAATAAGTTGTTGACTTGATGCAAGAAATTTGCCATATTTTTCTGAGCCTGGACAGTCTAAAATCACAGACTTGTAACACGCAAGCATTATTTTCTTGTGTGTTACAAGCAAATAAATACAATGTTGTTTGTCTAGTTTGATATGTAAGACAGGTAAGCAAGATTCACAAGCCATTTTACAATAATCTTGCATCCACATACCCACACTTATATACATATTACTTTGTAGATTAGGAGCATTTTGAGGATCATTTTCTCTTTACAGTAAAAGTGCACAAGCTTTCCGTCACATTACTTTAACATAAAAGTACAAGAACACATTTGTGAGAATATGGGCATGAGTCTATTCTTTCCATGTTCTCTCTGTCTTCCTCAAAGGCTTGTCTTTGAGGACGTGTCTTATAGGAAGTAAAGATTTAAAGTCAATAATGTCTTATTTACAGTTTCAAAGTAAGGCCCCTACTACTAAATTCACAAACATATATAAACTGATAGACCTAAATGGGGTACAAGCAGCCACATAGTTGCATTTATAGCAAGTTGAAAATAGCTCCTTCTAATGAATTTGGTTATGTTAAACTAATGATGGACCTATAAATAATGATGGAACAAGTAAAAATTTGCAGTAGTCAACAAGTGACAATTGTGTTTTGAGCTCTGACTTTATAACTAACTTCGTAAAAAGTACACATGCTAAACTATCTTAACTGTCTTTTTTTAGAAAACAAACTTTATTTGATTATTGAAAATAGCACTTTTTGAATGTGACATTTGTCCATAATTAATATAATTAGACTCAGACAATGAAATAATTTGTGTGGCATGCAATTGATTCCCAGTTCATTCCACTTACATCTGTAATATTTTTTAAACTTTAGCACAGACATACGAGAGATAATAGCTGTGTGTTCATTCTAAGGCAGTCTGTCTCAAAGTACAAATCTAAGCTGACTCATTGAAATCATCATATGAATTTCCAAAATTATTCTCTTGGAACATAACATCAGGATATGTGACAGCAAACTCGGCTGCTCACATATTAACTGTGCTTACACTTTAGGGATGGGTGAAGAGGCAGACCCAACACAAGGTTTATATTACCATTTGAGGTTCTTTGATGGCAAATCTTTTGAGCATTTCTAATCAGGTTTTGCCACCATATGGAAAGCATCAGTTTTATCCTGTGGTAATCTGACCTTTATTCACCAAATCTCTGGAGAATATAAATAGAAATTGAACAAGTGTCACCTGGTTTTGCATCCAAAATAGAACAGAGTCAGACTCATGCTGAAATTTTACTTTTTTTGCTAATATACACTTCATGGCAATTGTTACAGAAAAAAACAATGGAGGAAAGTTTACTTGAATTCCAGTTTGAGAAATCTAACAGCTCTTATTTCCCAGAATAAAACACAAAGTGTCTTGGCTGTCAGAAGAATTTTTATGAGGAAAAGGTACTAATCTGCACTTATTCCTTTCCAGGGACAAAATCTGGGTTTACATATAGGTGTGAGAGTCTCACCCAAACGCCTGACAGTTTTCCTGCTTTTTTCCCATGGGGATATTAACCATTCACCATGTTCTGCCATGGTCTGATCAGAGGATGCCAGAACACTCAGGGTAATCCAGGAAAGATTATCAGTTCTTGGCTGCTCTCACATCTCTCAGCTGAAAGTTTAGGCTCACCCAGATACTAACGAATAGGGAACAAATGTACTGCAGTAAAAGACAGCACTAACAATTTCAGATTTCTTGGTCAGAACCGTATTCTATTAAAAGTTCCTTTTCCTTTGTAAAGCTGGTAGGTAACATGCGATTTTAGAATTTGTTCTAACTCATACAGAAATACTGACTCAGATACTACAGTTATAACGTGAGTTGAATAAAAAGTACTTAAAGGTGAATACTGATTAATTCTCTAAGGAATTCTCTTCTAAGGTAGAAGAAAAGGAGTAAAGATAATGCAATTCGGAAAATCCAGCCTGGACAACTCAGAAAACTAAGAGACAAGGTGCTTCAGAGAGAGAGAGAGGGGGTAATGTACAAAGAAATGTGACGGATCTGGCAGTAATGGAAAAGCTGAGATTATATTCGTAAGGGTAGAATATACAATCCCACAGCTAAGAAGCCAATTATTGAGAAAGCAATACAGAACCAGAAATTCTTCAATGATGTGCAAATAAAAATAGATAAATTAATCAAAAATAGGAACAAAGATAGATTTCTAAGAATAAGGGAGAAAATGGGATAAAATCAAAGAAACTGAGGTGCAAAAAAGACTTTCTGTTAGCAAAGAGCATAAGAGCCCTAGGAGAAGGAAATTTAAATAAATAAAAAAGAAGCAAGGATATATAGAAAATTTTGGATTAGGTAAAGATCAAGACAAATCCTACCTTCTTTGGTTTAAAAAACCCCATCTTCGTATAACTATATATGTAAAGAAATAAAATTTATTAATTTTTATACAGAAAAAAATGAAAGAACATGCTATCTTTTATAAATTGAGTGGTAAAATTTGATTTGTGCATTTTGACTAAATTAGTCTTAAGTTAATTTTAACATAAGGAGTTAATTTTTAGAAATGGTCAGGCTCCTGGAAAATAATGTTTTGGAGTTCTGGTATCCAGAGTTCTAAAAGGAATAAGCTTACCACTGAACCTTAAAAAATATGTTGAATAAAAATAAGAAAAAAAGAAGACAAAAAAAAAAAGAACCCAAGGCATTACAGTTATGTTAGTCTAACTCAAATTTCTGGCAGGATTCTGTAAAAAAATTATTAAGAAATCAATTTATAAGTACCTCAAAGATAATAAGGTGATAAAAAAGGACAGCATGAGTTTGTCAAGAACTGATCATGTCAAACTAATCTAATTTCTTTCTCTGACACTCTAACAGGCCAAGTGAATAAAGAAGCAGGAGGCTAGGTACAGCTTGACTCTATGATGTTTTTTTTGACACTGCAATGCATGACAGTCTTATAAGAAAGCTAAGAAAATGCAGTTAAGTTATAATCACCCACTTAAAATTTACTCTGGAGAAGTAGTTATTAAAGGCTTATATATCCTAGGAAGACATTTCAAGTGTCATTCCTCATGGATCTACCTACCCTGGACTTGTTTTCATTAACAGTTGGAATGGATGAAATATGTAAAGAGATTCACAGAATCAATTAAGCTGAAAAAGACTTCTGAGATCACCGAATCCAACCAATGACTGAATAACACCCTGTCCACTAGACCACGGCACTGAGTGCCTCATCCATTTTTCCTTAATCACCTCCATCACCTCCCTGGTCAGACCACTCTGATATGCAATCATGCTTGCTGGGAAGAAATTCTTTCTAATATCCAACCTAAACCTCTCCTGATTCAGTTTAAAACAACATCTTGCCCTGTCAGTTGTTGCCTAGGAGAAGAGACTAACTCTCACCTGGCTACAGCCTCCTTTCAGACAGTTGTAGGGAGTGATAAGGTCATTCCTGACCCTCATTTTCTCCCCAGCTTCCTCAGGTGCTCTTCATAGGATTTGTGCTCCAGTCTCTTCACCAGCTCCATTGCCCTTCTCTGGGCATGTTCCAGCGCTTCAGTGTCCTTCCTGAATTGATTACATTATAGTAGAAGAGATGGCAGGCATTTCCAAGGACAGATCAAGACCATACGAATTGAAAAATTCCTACAAAATTCAACAAAATTTAAATTCAAAGAATTTCAAGTTTCATTATACTTTTCAACATGCACAAGACTCATTGTTTCAGTGTCTGCTATGAATGAGTTGACATTCAGAGAATCTCAATCAGAGAAATTCAGTAGTTACATCAAAACAAAGTGCTAATGAGAGCTAGCTGACTAGGACTTTTTTTTATTTTTAAAGGCAAACATGCATCTTGACCTTTAAATAGATTTTAAGCCAATTATGAGTCAGTTACGAGAAACAGAAAGAACCCTTGTTTTGGAACACATTAAGAGAGTTTTTAATGTTAAGACATTATGACAGTAACAATTCTTGCTCTTCGGAGAGCAGGGTTAGCACTGGCTGGAATTCTTCCTCTTTTTACGACCACAGATGGTAGTCCTCAAAATAGCATTAAAATAGGAGATCTTTGGTTTCCTGTAAATTCATTGTCTTGGTGTTTCTTACAATATGTATCATGAATTGATAGATTTAAGAATATCAGTTCTAGGATGATATTTATAAAAATTTTATCTAGACAATAATATTGGTACATTTCTGTAAGATAGAAAACCTGTCTCCCAGTTAGGGTAACTAATCTGAGATTCCACAAATTCACAGTAGTCAGTGAGACAGTGTGGTTTGTGCATATTGAAAAGTAAAGCTGCATACAGGACACATGCTGATTCAGAAAGACCTTCCAGCCTACAAGGACAGAAAAAATGAAATCTACCATTTCTACCATTTCTTGGTGGTATTATTAATATTCTCAGTTACAACTTAAGTTGCAGATTTAAGTTGCAGATGAAATAGGTAAGTGAGAGCATTATTTTAGAGTATTAAGGAGCTGTACTGCACACATTCTTATTTCACTCTGGCTATTTAAAGGACTGGCTGAGCTTTTGCATGACATTACTTTGAAAGCCAAATAACTATTATTAGTCCATGCATTCAGTGTACTTTGTAATAGCTCATTTGCTATGTTGCACTTATATTCCAATAAAGAAGTTTATAAATTTCCGAGCAATTCTACTGAATTTTAAACATCAGTCCATCCTGGGAATTGACGAGCCACTCAACTTCTAGAGCTCAGCTGACAAGGCAAATCCAAGGCATACAGCTATTTGAATGGCTTATTAACTTAAATCATAACCAATTAGTAAGGATTGTGCTGTTCCCCTCCCTCATTGGTAAATACTCATTTATTTTCTTGTCTCATTTACTTTCTTATGTATCATTATTAATGGGCTTTCTCTCCTGCATAAAGCAACAAGCCTGCAAAAGCAGATGAAAGGAAACAATGAAGATCTTGCAGATTGCACATGCTGACATTTAAGGTATTGTAAAATTTTATTCTCTGGGGCTCTGGACTTGCACTGTGTTGTTCAAAGCACTTTCTGCTATGAAAAAGTAAAAAAACTATGCTTTTTTCAGTAAATACTGGAAGGAAGATGGAGGATGGAGAAAAATCCTACAGAGACCAAAATCATGCCTACTTTCTGGAAAGCTTAAAGTTTTGTCCTCACACACTGCTAGAAAAAGTAAAGGGCATGCATGCTGAGAATTGAAAGAGCAAATGGTACCTGACAGGGAGAAAAAACAGGGAAAAAATCACAGCTTGTTGTTTAAATTGGTAGTCTGTGTTCCACACTGCAGAAAAAAAGAGTCTCTCTGTTTCTTCTTTGAAGACATCTGCTGCTGCATGTTGAGAATAATCATTGCAGTGGTGCTGAGATCTGTCCTATAAGGAAGACATGCATTAATTCTGATATTCCTGCCTAACATGTCCTGAAACTGGAGCAAAACCTCAGACTCTGATGTCATTTATTTGCCTTGGAGACTGGCTCCCAAAAACTGCTTCAGACATGGGGCTTCTCCAAGGCTTGGCAGACATGTATGAATAAGTGTCTGAGGCATCAAGGTTGTTGGAAATGGTACTGGATGCCCATGCATATGCCTAAGCCTAAGGAACTAAATCAGGCAAAACTTTTTGTGGGATTCACCTTCCTTGTAGCAGCAAGGGAAAAGGCTTCCTAGATGAGGCAATGCAATGCAAGTGGTAGTGTTGCAACCATAGAGGTCCTGTGCAGGGCCAAGAGTTGGACTTGATCTTTGTGGGTCCCTTCCAGCTCAGTGTGTCATATGATTAATTTCAAGTCATATCATTGTCTGAGCTTTTGTGACAAATTAGGCTCTTGTATAAGAGCTAATTAGAAAAATTTTGCCAAGAAGGCTATCTTTTGAAAACATGGATTACTGAGCATAGAATACAATATTACAGGATTTTAGCAGTTTTTCTGTTGTCTTCATTAAGAAAATACTCTGTTTTGACAGGCAGGTATTCCATTAAAATTCCATTTATATATAATTATTTTAAAAACAGATCCCCTTCAGTTTAAAAACTTTTTTCTTCTGTGCTTCTTTCAATATAAATTGCTTCATTTTCTGGCACCACTTACATCACAATATTAATTCTTCCTGAGTGTTATAAATAGTGTGAACCACAGGGAAATGATGATAAATGTTAGCTTACTGTTTAGCTTAACTAATGTAGAATGAACTTCCGTCAGCATCTCACAATGGGTAATAGCTAATGAGATTTCTATCTTACGCTGCAGCTTAATTGCATAGAGTTGTTCTCTTTGAAAGCTTGCTATCTAATGCAGTTACATGGAAAAACAAAGAAAATAAAAAAGATTAAATGTCTAAGCAGGCTGCAAGTTATCTGCAAAGGTTATAATTGTACCATTACAAAAATTTTAAAAGCAAAAAGAACCTAAGAAGAATAAAAACCCTAATATTCTACTATATTTTCTGTAGAAATCAATGTTTTGATTTAAATGTATCTTATCCACTCAAATGGGGTAATATTTTGAGTGTACAAAAGTATTGCAAATCACCAGGTCCGGTGAACTGCGAAATTTTGATTTGAATTTAGAAGTCTGTTATCAATATTATGATATAAATATATTATTGCCATTTAATTTGTTTGAGTTCCACTTCTGCCTTCACATAGTATGTACAAGGTACGCTTAAAGATCAAGAGAATTAAGAGTTCACTTTTCACATGAGACTTGTGGATAACTAAAAAAATAAAAAAAGATAGATATTAGGAGTGTTGGAAGGTTTTTAGCTAATCTTATACAGAAATCTTTGTGTATTCTGAAAAAAAAGCAAACACTTCTTGTGTATGTGAAAAAATCTGAGACTATTTTTTCCTGCTGAGGAGGGAAACATTCCAGTAATCTAACTGAAGTTATCTGCAATATTAAGGGCCTCTTTCTGACTATCAGAATTCATTTGTACATGGGAGGTAAATGTTCGCCATTCTACACTAAGGGATCAAAGATGTCAGGAAAATAAACTTTCCTTCCTATTACAAATGTGGGACTGAAAACCTTTTGTTACAAAATATTTTTCTATAAGGAAAAATGGAAGAAAATTGATGTTGTCTCCATTCCTAAAAGTGCTTAGCTTTTTACAGTAGAACCTCAGAACAATCTTGAAGAACAGCTTGTCTGTATCACTTCATTCTTGCAATGCCCTTCTCTCCCTCTGTACTTCTTGAAGAACCCCGAGTGTGTGAACTAGTTGGGAAGAGGGAGTAAGGGGAAGTAGCTAGCACAACATGAAGCAAAATTTAAAAATTTCTTCAACCACAGCCTCAGCCTGAGAAATCTGAGAAAATGTCTGATGTTTTTAATGGCACATCAGCAAGGACATGTCCTTGCAGTTTGTGTGGAAGTGTGTGCAGAAAGGGCTGGCTGAAACTCAGCCACCTTGATCAGGGAGTAAGGGGATCAAACTGGCAGAGGACCTCATCCTGTGTAAACTCTGCACATGCCATGACTGATGCAGCTTCCCAGACAGAGCTGTGATGGGAAAACGCTGCCACCCAGGTATGGGCTGCAGGATGTGCCCTGCTCCTGCGCCAGTACCAGAAAGCATCAGTGAGCACGCTCGTGGGAGCTGTACCCAGGAAGAACAGCTCCACGTGGTGACAAAACACAGGTGAGTAGGCTGAGGGTTACCAGGGAGAGACACTAAGGGAATTGCTCCCTAACTTCCCTGAGTCAGAAAGACAGGACATGATCTATGGAGGATTCCCTATCCTCTCTCCAGCTAGCAGAATGCATTGACTTAAGGGATAGGAGGCAATGGTGATGAGATACAGCTAGGTGCAGCAGGCACATCTCTGTGACTACCCCACCTTCCTATTGCCCTGGCATAGCATGGACAAGGCTCTGCAAGTGGAACTGAGCAGTGACAAGGATGAATGTTCATTTGGTTGGAAGTATCACAGAATTTAAGTTTGAAGGCCTATGCCCTTCATCAAAACTACTTTGATTAAGGGAAAAAAAAACAAAAAAAAAAAAGAAAAGCTATTATCATAGGACACACTCTTCACACTCTTCTGAGGGGGAAAGGAGATCCAGCTTAGGGGCCAAATCCACTTCTTAGAGAATTCTGCTGTCTCCCTGGGGTTCAGGATAAAGATATGATGAGAGTGATGAGGGAACTTCCCACCATGGTATGCCACTCCAACTGTTATCCATTATTCATTTTCCTGTAGGCAGAAATTAAGTTGCAAAAAGAAATCTGAGAGCAATCAAGACCTCAGGGCCATGGGACTGCAGACTGTGGAATCAGGAGGACAAGCACTGATCTCCAGAAATCTTTCAATCACTGGGAATAATGAGGGAAGAAACGGGCTCCTCACCTGGTGTCACTGGTAGAATTTGGGAGATTTTTGTCATAGGTTTTCCACAAGGGGAGGTTTAAATTCAATATTTGAAAAATTTCATTTGTTGAAAGGGCTATCAAGTGGTGAAGTCCCATCCCTGGAGTTTTTAAAAAATGTGGCACTTGGGGACACAGTTTAGCAGTGGACTTTTTAGTTAGCTTAGTGGTTGGATTCAATAATCTTAAAGATTTTTTCCAACCTGGATGATTTTAGGTTCCATGATTATGCATGTGTGGTTATGCATGTGTATACCAAGTCAGTTAAAATTTCTGAATCTATTCTAAAAATATAATTAAATTTTTCTTTTCAGAAATAAATAAATAGCTAACATAATTTTCCAATAAATTTGCTTTTAAAAAATGGGGTTTAATATAATAAATATTTATCTCAGTCTCAGTAGGTTCTTTGGTATCCATACAATAGTTTTGTGAAATATTTGATAATTACCCTCATTTTTTGAAATTATCCATCTCAATTCCTGTCTGAAATTCTTGCCCTGCTCACAGAAAACTTCTTCTTACCTTATCCCTGCACGCAGGGTTAGGGTGTCTCTGTCTCCCCAAGGGCCCATTAACATACAATAATATTAGGCTCTGTAGGACGTGGATATGACTTTTGTTTACAGGTTCCTGGACATGGAGAGATTTTTCACATTTATCTTTTGAAATAATAAAGCTTTGCTGTTTCAAAGTCCTGCTCATTGTGCTCTTGCTGTCCAGTTGAAATCTGTTGAGGAATCCATGGCCGATATATCAAGCACAATAGTTTTTTTTCAAGATCTAATGATGCATGTGCTCAGAAGTCTTATGGCCTTAAAAGCTTCAGAGAACATTTAGAGATGGTGCAAAACACAGTTAACCTCTTGATAATGGCACTTAGAGAAAACAGGTCCCATCAGAAAGTGGAGTAAGGCTTTGAAAAAATGTGTAAAAGTTTTAAAAAATCTTCTTATTCTGTGATAGAAAAGGGTTGATAGAATGCTCTGGTCTGAAAACAATGCCCTCTTTATATGAGCTAATAAGAGTTCCTGTGCTTTCTTTAAGACACTAAGGCACTAATATTTAAGATAAACTGTTCTTGCCAGAGAATCTAGAGTTTTCACAGGCTGATTTCCACTAAAATGCTAAAAGTTCTCATAATTTTTCCATAAATATTATGGAGCCGACATAGCAAGAGAAATACACAATTCTAAGTGAATAAACACATCACTAAAGCTACTGAGCATGACTTACATCTGCAGCAATGGACCAGTAGAATATCCATTATTATTTTACAGCAATATCTCAAATAAATTACTGCACATTTTTACTAGTAATATTTTTAAATATATCCTCAAATATTTTTTTTAAATACACCTTTTGCAATTAGGCAATGTAACAGAAAATGAAAAGGAAATTATTTTGTAATGTAAGGAGAAAAATTACATATAAATAATCAATGTTTTAATTTTGTTTCTGAAAGAGAACAAATTAGTTTCAAACACAATTTGAACTAATAACTAATTGAATAAAGCATTCAGGAAAAAGCTTTTTAATTACAACTTCTATACCAGACACCATCAGTAATATCATATGAATTGTAAATTACTTAATAGAAGATTTTATTTTATAATTTTCATGTTATAAAGATTCATTCTTTTTAGTCTCATTGATGATTTATTATTCAATGGGTATATTAATTTATTGACTCATTCCCCACTGGAGATTAAAGCTTCAGAAAGAACCTACTGTTTAAAATATAGAGTTTTGCCTTTTTAACCACATTTTACATTTTTTTCAATTTTTTTTTCTTACTTTGGTGTTATAAATAAAAGATTAAATAGATGGATTTTGGGAAAATAAAAAAGAAACAACTATTTCAGCTGCATTCTTCTCTCACCTGTGGTGTAAGGGGGAAGAAATCTCCCATGCTAAATTCACAGTTAAATGCTGAGCTTTCATTAGTAGAAATTGAATTGACCAATTTTGCCCCACAACTCTTCTTATAAGAGATTAATGTTCTTCTTACCTTCTATCCATTACTTTGTAATGAAAGAAAAAATGCCCCAAAATGATGAAAGAAAGTAAGGACAAAGATGAACAACATGAAGAAAATATTATTGGTTTTTTGTTTGTTTGCTTGTTTTATAGAGAAAATAACAAAACATATATTTTAAATCTTCACCTTTTGCACTTCATCCACAAACTTAACTTTCTATTTGAATTTCTTGAATTTCCAGAAAATCTTCCATGCTAGGCAAAAATGTTGTCATATTGGTATTAAGTTGATACATGGACTCTCAGTAAGATACTATCTCTTTCACACACAGAGGAGCTAATCTTAAACCACAGATTGGTTCTGATTTCTCTCTTTTAGAGATACTTTTATTTGTGGGTAATTTTCATGCTGTAATGGTTTTTTGCATAGCTGGAAGCCATCAGAAATATCCAAATTCTGTGTCACACATCTAGCAGGCAATATTTTCTGTTTTTTAGATGTAGCAACAGAGTTTCATCAAGGAAATAGCATTGGTGGTTCAATGGCCTTTTTACCTCTACTCCGGAAAACATTTGGGAAGGTGTCAAATAGAGGGATAAACAAAATTTAATTTTGTTTTTACATGTTTACTAAATGGTTAAACAAGGAAGAATGCTCTACCTTCTCTATTAGAGCAATTCCAGAGTCTGTGGTACCATGCAGTCAAGATCATCAGGTTTCTGTGGTCACTTCACTCCTTTTGCCAGTCCTGAAAATAAGACACTGGAGGGGAAAGGCCAATGGCATGTAGGGCATGCAGTAAGGAGCATCTTATAGCCTTAAGCCATAAGGGTCCTCAAAACCCACCGAGGAAGCAAAACCCATCAGTGGTTAATCCTGAAAACCTGAGGAGAAAATCATCATGACCAGCAAGCACAGAATCACCAAGGGCAAGATATGCTTGACCAACTTAAAAAAAAGCCCTTGACCTGTCTCTCCTGAGGTCCTCAGAAGATAAGTTGATGAATGGGCTAGATGGGCAGACAGTGAGCTGGACTGAAAACTGGTTGAATGGCCAGGCCCAGAGGGTGGTGCTCAGTGGCACAGAGGCTGGCTGGAGACCAGTAACCAGCAGGGCAGCACATGGAACAATAGTGGGTCCAGTCCTGCTCAGCATGCTCATCAGTGAGCCAGATGATGGTGCAGAGTGTGCTTCAAGCAAGTCTGCTGATGACATAAAAATGGGAGAAGCCGCTGATACTCTGGAGGGTTGTGCTGCCACCCAGAGCAGCATCAAAAGGCGGGAGAAATGGGCTGATGGAAAGCTGGTGAAGGTCACCAAGAGAAAATAAAAAGTCTTGCATGTGGGAAGGAAGAGTCACATACACCAGGGTATAGTAGGCATTGTCCTGCTGGGAAATTGTTTGGCAGAAGACCTGTAGGGTCTAGTATACTTAAAGGTGATCAGGAGTAACAATTTGTTGTTGCTATAAAGCATGAAAGTGGTGTCCTGGACTGCATTAGGCAATGTGCTGCCAGCATAATAATAACACTATTATCTGTTTTCAATTTGTTTTCAGAGAAAATAAACAAAGAGGGGAAAACAAGCAAACAAAAACCCTCCAATCTTTTGTTTCTAATTGCAATACAAAAATTTATTGTAAATCTAAACAAAATTCACATATCTGAGAATGTCATTCATGTGAATTCCTTCAAATTGCCTCCTATGTGATAACAGCATGTTGCCTCTGTGAAATAATGGAAGCTGTTTGGGCTGTCAGCATCTGAGCAGCATTTGAAAGTAATAAGAAGCAGTGAGAAAATTTGTGGCATCATTTTGATACCTCTGGCATGAACTAGATAGAAATGTTTTCAGTACTACCACAGCTAAGATGTTGCTGTAATAATAAGCTACAAGTCAAAAACACTAACTGAAACTGAAACTGCTTTCCTTGATTTGGAACAGAGAAAGGATCAATTACAAAAACAGTTTTATTGGAAATCCAGGTCTCTCCAATAGTTTTGCAACTCCAGAAATAAAGAGACCTGTGAAGACTATTTTATACAATAATGTCAGCAGTGGACAGTGACATCTGGAATGTGTCAGAAAGGTAACACTAATACTATAATATTAAAATTTGATACCAAAGTATGACTCTCTCTGTCATAGATAATTCAATGAAAAAGAGAGGGAGAAAGGTGTTGCAGATGACAATGATAATTTCCCAAGCACTAAAGATCACCCATTTTAAACCAAAAGTTGCACTCTAGCTTTGATAAAATGCATTAATGTGAAACCATTAAGAACATAATGTAAGAAAAAAGTATGTCAGGAAAGTAAAGCCCACAAAAGAAATTACAAATCTTAAGAAAATACATTCACTGAATCACCCCTAACACGATAATGCTTATTATTTGGAAATAAAATGCAAACACTGTGAAACACAACATAAGCATGAGAATTGATTAGATCATTATGACACATTTGCAAAGACCAGCAATCTCATAACATAGCTGTTCAATTACCTCAGAAATATTCTTAATTTGAACTAAGACTAATACTAGAGGAAGAAGATGAATGTGCTACTGACCAAAGTAAATCAAACATTCTTAATATTAAGGTAGAAATCCAAGGGAAAAATGAGGTCTGTGTATCACCAGTGATAGACAGAATGGCAGGGGAGGAGGAGAAAGAACTGACAGCTATGAGATTCATTTCACTATGAATTACACATATGAGAAAATATATGTGTATGACATAATGGGTCAATATTAGATTATTTTTTCATTAAAATACTTCTTTTTTTGAAATGAAAATTTCTTACCCTCTGTGTCTAATCAAGAGTAAATTCATCACAAAAATCACGTAACTTCACAACTGAAAAAGTCTCTGAATAGCTCTTCTAAAACCTGAGAAATACCAAAATTTAGAAAATTAGTGAAGAAGGCTAAAGGTCTCCCATTTCATGGCTGCAGTTCTGCTGTGTAAAGTTAGAATGAGAATATAACTCTTGAAATCACTGTATATCAATCTATTAGAATGCATATAGTCACTGGCCATTGTAGGAAAATTTTCAGAATTGCCATTTTTGACAGACTTGTCAGCTTGTAAACACACCTCCCCACCCCCAAAATTAACTTAGTTTGCTAATATTTTCTTCTTGTTCAAAAGGGGAGGTGTTCAGGAGGTGATGGATGATGCCAAGTTTGTTTATTTTTTATGCTTCATACATCACCAGGGTTATGCTAGCTACCCTTGGAAAAACAGAGGATATATTTGTGCTCATTCAACAGCCCCTTTGGGAAACACCATTTCTCAAACTGCCATTTGGACTGTGTTCAGTACACAGTGTTTTATGAAAAAAATGCAACTCATTTCTAATGTCATATGGGTTACTGATGTCTGCACAGATGACATTTTGATCTGAGGAAAAAAACTGTGGAAGAGCATTACCAGAAAAACATTTGAATGAAGAGAACAAATAAAAAATACACAAAGCAAAATGAAGAAAACATCATAGGAAGATAAATTATCAGAATAAACAGATATAAAACAGTAAACAGCAGCTGCTGAAAAAAAATCTGATTCAAAAAACAGGGAAGAAATATAAGAATGCTATTGATTCTGAACTATGAAAGAGAAAGCTCAGTCCCATACATTTGTTCCAGAAAGAAAAAAATAGGAATACTAAGGTATCAGAGGAAATCATAGGTTTTGCAAGAAATCAGGAAACAAAATATATTTAAGGGCTGTAAGAGTGGTGTCCTACTAAGTTTTTCCTGAAACTTATTTCCTCACTGATATATCCAAGAAAGGAAATAATACAATCAAAATAAGTGGTGTTTCTGTCAAAGGCTGAAAATTAAGATCTTTCACACAACACATCTAGCAGCACAAGCAAGTTCCATAATAAATTGAACATGGCTAATTACTTCAGATGCTGGACTGACATTACAATTAATAATTTAATTTGATTTAATTATTGAATGTAATTAAATTCAATACTAAATAGTATTTATTGTTAATTTATTATAACTAGCTTTACCAAGAACTAAAGTGTTGAGAATCATGTTCTGCACAAAGTTTTTTAATGAGCCTTTGGCAACTCACCAACCAAGCTAGGTAAGTACAAATTATGCATCAGTGTTCAGCTGGACTGTAGACAGCCAATGACACAGATCTTTATTTGTCTCTTTGACACTGAGTGAATGAGAAGACATCTGAGCTAACAGCATTGCTTGCCTTTACCACAGAGTAGTTTTTATTAATTTCATTGCTTTGGAAAACAGCTGACATTCAATCTGGCTGAGAGAACGAAGATACTTCTGAACTGACTTCAACAATCTTTCTTTTTGACAGCTAGCTTGCAATGAATGAAGCTGAGTAATCAGCCACTCATGTTTGAAATAGGAACACTACACCTGAAACACATCTTGAGCTTGCATTTCAGATGGATTTGGAGCTATGAGTGTGTTAAGATTTTCCATAATTTTAGAGACACTTCTCAAAACTTGATTGAATGCTGAACTTTGTACTATCAATTACATTGAGTAAGATATATTTATAGAATTTTCTTGTGGATAATGGATGCTGTTCAAGTATTTTAATTTAAATTTTCTTGAGAACATCCTTTCCTCTGGGCTCTGTGCGCATCAGCTTTATCTTCCTTGTGACTGATTACATCAGGACTTCAGGTTTTATAATTTTGGGTGACTGAGTAAATAGCATTTTTTCATATTTTTATATGGCTGAAAAACCAACTACTGCCATTATCAATTATTTTTGAGAATTTCTGTAGATCATGGATCCTGAAGAGATTCTAAGAAGCCAGAAACTATAATTACTGCGGGTTTTGGTGGTTTTTATTTTGTTTGGTTGGTTTTTTTGTTGTTTATTTGTTAGTTTTTTTTTGTTGAACAAACTAATTTTAAAAGGAATTTCATTAGCTTAGAGTGAGCTTTCTGTGCAGTACAACATATAATGGTCTGCAGCCTAAAAATGTTTCAAAACTGCTTGTCTTTCCTGTTTCAGTCCTTCTATTTGATAAAGCAACAAAGGAAAAATTAAACTTTATGTTTCCAGAATATACTGCACTGCTAAACTGGGTGCTGTTTTTTTTTCCTTAGTATTTTGAATTTTTTACTTAATAATTTAGGGTTTCACTTTATTTCAAAAGACTCTGTAAAAAGCATACTCTGAGAGGGAGAAAAATAACAGATTTTATTCCTATTGTTGCACTTACTAGCTATATCTGACATAAACCAATATGCTTAAGCCATTTAGTGAGAGTTGTTTAAATTTTGTGATTGCCAATAAAAAAATGTCACCACCATAAGGTGATACATTATAGAAACTAGTGATATCTTATTGAATGGTCTTGTCAGTTTCCAAACTCAAAGGCATAAAATCATTTACTGTGGCAAAAGTCAGCTATTATGACTTTAAAGTCACCATCATGAACTTTATTAGATACTCTCCTCAAATTTAATTATTTTAGTTAAAATAAATGCATTTCTAAATTAATTTTGTTTTGTTCCCATTTTGTTCTCATTTTTCAAATGAGAAAATGCAAAACATATGTAATATTTCAAATGCAAAAAATAAGTAGTAGTCATTTCTAGTTAAGAGCACTGTGGCAAAGTATCTGCCTGTTTTATCTATTTGCTGTAAGTTTATTGCATGGATTCTGTAAATGTTAGTGAAAAAGTGACAAGAAGAAACATACATGGTAGTTTGCCTGAGAGATTCTTTTTGGGTCATTTGAAATCCCAGAAGAGAGAAGAAATATTTTCTCCCCTGACATCATGTGAGAGTACTCATCCAGGAGGTGGTTCTAGGCTTGAGGGAAGGAAAGCAATGAAGGTGGGGAGACGAGGGTGGGGGGAGAGGGTTGGAAATGGGAAACTTGATGGAAAAATAAAGGATTTGATCACAAGAAGTGTAGACATCTGTGATACAGACCTAGTAATAAGGACTCATTTTACAGAAAAAAAAGAAAAAAGTCATAATGTCTTAAGGTAGACATAAAAATAGTTTTATGATTCCCTCTGTTAATATCTGTTTCTTTCCATTGACTGAATATAGAGTTCAGGGTGAGTAATTGAGATACATGCAATACTTTACAGATATATACGAGCAGTTTGTATGACTAAGTGTCTAAGAGAGATCTAAGAATAGAAGAAAAAATGCAGCATCAAATCTAATATGACAAAATTACTTTCCCCAAGACCAAGAGGTGTTAGTGTAGAGTATGTTGGTTGAAGCACCCACAAATTTATTTTTTTCGAGTAAAAGACTGCAAGAAGAGTTTTCACATGTAAATATTCAAT
Organism: Serinus canaria; assembly: GCF_022539315.1. Classification (NCBI taxonomy): domain Eukaryota; kingdom Metazoa; phylum Chordata; class Aves; order Passeriformes; family Fringillidae; genus Serinus; species Serinus canaria. Next base: position 57,705,799 of record NC_066313.1, read on the forward strand.
AAGATAAACTGATTATCAACCTCTTTCTTTTCTTAATCCATCTCCACCAATGGATTTTTCTGTAAAAATCCATCGGTTGAGACAGATTAAGAAAAGAATTTTTTTGAAATTTTAATAAAACAAAGCAATAAATATAGATGTTCTAGGAAAGGCTCATTCTAGACTTGCAGCATAAGATTTTCTTTATCTAACAAATCTAATTAATATGTGTTTTTATATTTTCATCATTATATATTCTTTGTATTTTTTCTTTTTTTTTTTTTCCTTTAGAAGAGTGAAAGAGCATTGTGTTACTTAGAGTTTTGTGGCCTCTGAAGAACACCAGTTGTTTCAGCTGACAGAAGAAACCTTGATAGCTTTCAGATATGCATCTAAACTTTTCCGATTTGTAAATCCACATCAAGTGCATGTTTTGTCTGTGTACTTTGTCTGAAGTAGTCTGGCATGAAAGTCTGAAAGAGCAATACTAATAAAACATTCCTTCCCTAGTTTCAAAATAATGATAAATAATGATGCCTTAACAAACAGGATACTAAAGTATCCAATGTTTCTGTAATGACCTTTCTGATAAACTAGAGAGTAGGATTTTATTCCAGATGACATGAAATGTGGATGGACAGTTAAGATGTTGAAAGACAGGACTGAATTTCAAATTATTGCAGCAAATGGGAGAGAATTGGGATAAAATTATGTAAGGACATCTACATTTTTATAAGCTTAGACAGGATAATTATCTATTCACATGCCAGGCTTTTGATTAGGTAGCTAGCAGAAAGAGGCAAACATTCTAGGGCATCTCTTTGGAAGTATGAACAGTGTTTTAGTGTGGAAAATGTGGAAGAAAAACTTTAAAATCTAAAATACAATTTTAAGCATTGTATTTTATGAGAGATATAAAGAAAATACAAACCCCCAGCAAGCACAGGAATGATCTAGAAAATATGATGTACAAAAAAAGGTGAAAAGGACTGGTATCACCTTCCCTAGAAAATCAAGAAAGAACATGCTGAACCATGTTCATATCCATAGAAAGCTGATATGGAGAGGAAGGGAATAATCTGTTTCTCAAGTGTAGCGTTTAAGAAAAGAAGATAGAAACTGGAATTGCTGGAAGAAATAGTCTGCTTAGGCAGAAACATTTTATTGTTACAAGTAGGGATACTCCTTCACATGCAGCTGGAACAGCTTGAGGTTATAGAAAGAGGCTCGATTAATTATGTGTGTTTTCCATGTACGTGTGCTGTACAGTTAATAACTAGAGTTTCCACTGAGTAGATAAATTATTCTAGTGGCCAAAGCTTTGTCATCAATAACCATTTTCTCCTGAAAGATATTTTAATTTGTTTGTTTGTTTGTTTTCTGCTTATTGGGGCATGTATTTTAAATGCAGTCAATACTAATTCAAAATGATTGGCAATTTTTATTGTTCCAGTTCTGTATGCCAAAATTTAGATTACTTAAGGGAGTCTTAGTTTTTCATTGTGAGGTATGAGTATTTCCTTAAATTTTGACAATATTCAGACTTTCAAATTTAGCACCTCAATGTTTACACACCAAAATCACTACTGCAACAAGTAACAAAGTTCTCCAAAGCTGCTGACAGGCAGACCATCCCAAAATACAATTCTTCAACCAGCTTATTTTCATGTTCATATTCTAAATTTAGTCAGTATATTCCTGTGGAAGTTGTGGAGTTTTCCTCAGTAGGAGTTTTTAAAAACAGGTTGAAGAAACATCCATCAACTGCGATGAATTGTCTGGTGTTTGAAAGCCAGGTTCATTCTTTTGGTTTGCTCTAATTAGTCAATTTATTATCAAGTTGTCTAATACATGAGGGAAAGATGAAACAGAAGAGCCTATATACAATATATTAAGTGTATAGAAAATATTGGTTTTGGTATAACATGTTGCAGAGAGGATAGCAATGATTATGGGACTCTTTTTTGCACCAAAAGTCCCACAAAAAAGCGTAAAGTGGTCATGCTCAGAGAAAGGTTTGAATGATCATCAGTTTCTTGAGTAGGTGAGGGAAAGAACCAATTTGATTGAAGAAAGAAAGAATAAGAAGCTCAGACAGTTGTGCCAAATTTTTCCTTATAATCTAGGACAACAAATTTGTTGAGAAAGACAAAACAGAAATCAGAGATAATGATGAGAAACATCTTTACCAGACCCTAAGTATTAAATGTCATCTGATAACTTGGGGATATGAGACTTCAAGCAAAAGAGATGATCAGAGACTCTCATTCTTGATGAAAAGGTGAGTGTCTAAGTGCAATAATAGAAGATGTAGAGACTATATTCAACATTTTCCTAATTTATACTCCTATATTTTTTCAACGTTATTTCAAAAGAAATGTTGTCATATTTTTCTCACAACTATTCCCATTCATGCTTTTTGTTCCCTTTTAAACTGTGCTGGTTTTTCTATTAAACTTTTCCTTAACTTTCATTTGCTTGCTGTATTTTTTTCTCTCACATGCAGAATATGCCATCTTATGATTTTGATGTTCAACCTCTTCAGATATTAGTTTTGCTGTTAATTTTTTTCTCCAACTTTTCTCTAAGCATTCTTCTAAAAGCCCTTTCTCCCTTCTTCTCATCCTTTTTTTTTCATCCTTTATTTCTCAGACTCAGTCAATCAGTGCTAAGTTTTTTATATTCTTACTTACACTCCAAAGAGCTCTTTGTCCTTTTATTTTCCAGTCATCATTCTGTTTCATTCTTGTTACTCAAATGCTTTTCCTCAGATCATTACCTTGTCTAGTGACACTTTATTTGTTGCTTGTATTTCAGGATTTCTTTTACTGCTTCCCTATCTGCTTTCCTTTGAATATTTGAGATATTTTCCAAAGTTGTTACAGCAGGTTAAGACCTCAGAGCTTTATGTCTATATGTACTTAAAAAGAAACAACAGGACACTTAAAATAAAACATTTAGTTCCCACAGGTGACCATATTTTGCATATTCTCCAACATTTCTGCTTTCTTCTTTCTCTACTACACAAACTGATGCATTGGTTTGATTGATATTATACATTCTTTGGTAGAGGGATCATAAAAGATCATAATCTGTCTCATGTTCACTAAAAGATGCTATTTTTGCTCCAGCCTAGATAGCTATGACAGTAGGATAGAAACTAATTCAAGTGGAGGCTTGAGCACCTGCTAGTCAGTCTAGTGCAGCTGCTTAGAACTGTGTCTCTCAAAAACTTTAATTATAAAAAATACTAAAAAAACAAGTGACTCAGAAAATCACTGGAGCTTACTTAGTATGTCTGACTCAGAAAATTCTTGGCACAGAAAATATGAAATCCAACCTGTGTTTTAATTTTAGACTATAATTTGGGTTTAGAACAGAAAACCCATCTCAAAAATCACCCACAGAGTGAATACTACTGTGAATCCTCCAGAACTACTCACAGCCAACAAAGAAAGAAATAAAGCTGGAGTATTTTTTTTTAGATTACTGAACTTTAATTTTTCACACCTCCTTCACATACAGCTGGAGTGGCTTGAAGAGTTCGTAATAGACTTGATTAATTGCTTGGCTTTTTGATGAAGGAATTCATACTATATAATTAGAGATTTCGCTGAAGTGGGTACATTATTTCAAATCTTACATAGATGGGGGAGGCTTTCACTTCAAAGATTTCTCACCAAGTAACATTTTTCATTGGGGCAGATATTTTCTAATTCAATATTATAATGTTTTACAGTTCACAATAGCAAGTCACATTTCATGCTTTAGTTTTATGCTTCCAAATTTGATACATGTTACACAGTCCTGATTTTCTGATCTTCTAGGACTCTATCTGTAAGGATTTACAGAGCACCAAATGTTAAACACTAAAATCACACAGGTGAAAATAATAGATATCTTCCTCAATGTCAGGAGGGAAAAAGCTAGATTTGATACTTTCACAGAGCAAGTGTTTGAGATTTGAAGATACTTCTGGAGATCATCTGCTCTAACTCCTTTGCTAAAGCAGAGCCGAATGCTGAGGACCATATTTAAACAGGTTTTGTATATTTCCAAAATGAGAATTTGTTCAGGCTCTCTGGACACCCTATGCCAGTGATCAGTCACTCTCACAATGTTTCCTGACATTCAGAAGGAGTTTCCTGTGTTTCATTCTGTGCCCAGTGCCTCTGGCCCTGTCATTGGACACCACTGTAAAGGGATTGGCTGTATCTTTGCGCACTACCTGAGGGTATTAATGGATGAGTATCCTTGTATGAAATCCTTTCTGAACCTGCTCTCCTCCATGTTAAACAGCCCCTGTACTGTGTGCCTTCCTATTTTTGAAGTATGTCAGCTTTCCAAACCCTCAACTATCCTTGTGGCCCTTCTTTGAGCTGCATCCAGTATGTCTTTTCTCTTTTGTACTGAGGAACCCAGGACAGCACACAGCCCTCCAGGTGTGATTCCCATCTTCATTGCATTCAGTAACAAAATATGCATTTCTGGGTATTTCTTGCTGAATACCTTTGATGAGTTATGATGCATCACAAGGTCAAAATATGCCACAATAAATATTTCTTCATTGGAAGGGTTGTCAAGCATTAAAACAAGATGCTCAGGGCAGTGGTGGACTCACCATTGCTGAAGGTGTTTAGAAGACGCATAGACGGGGCAATTCAGGAAACAGTTTGGAGGTGGGCTTGGCAGAGTTAGGTTTATGGTTGACCTCAATGATCACAGAGGTCTTTTCCACCCTAAACAATTCTGATTTTTGTATGGTCAATTGCATGTTAGTGTTAAAAGACAGCTCTCCTCAGGTTCATATTCTCTGAAGTATGCAGAGGAATAAACACTTTTTTAATTTGGGCCAAAACATACACATAGTAAATTATCACATTAATTCATTCTATGAAGAAATAAAACTCTTGCAAATGGATTGCAAGGAAACTAGTAGTGATTTTGGCAGACTGACAACTTCTGCTTCCAGAGTTATGCTTTAAAGATGGGGAAAATTACACACATTTATTTCATTTTGTATGTCTTGTTGCGACTCTTCATAATGTTTAATTTAGCTTTTATTTTGATATAATCTTATTTATTAAGCAGGGGCTTTGTTTGAATGACAGGGTTTCCATAGAGACCGCAGGGCAGGAAGAAGTATTTCTGAAATGCTACACATCTGACACAAAGGATAGGATTTCTTGGAATGGATAGCACAATTTGTGCAAAGCCACAGAGTGGGTTGGAGAGCATTATTCTTTCCAGAAAACCTATGGAGATAAACCACTTTTCTCTAATTACCATTTATTCTTTACTAACTAGCAATATGGAGGTAATTAAATAAAGAAAAAGAAAAAAGTGCTGGACTCTTGGATATTTGCACTGCCAGTAAATTTTTGCTGTACTTACCTTAAGTGCTTGATAGGCCAAATAACACCATAATATTATTTAGTTGATACCTTATTTCTGTAATCAGGAAGTTAGTACTCACTTCTGCTATGTGCTGAATGTGCTCAGCATTCTTGCAAGGTTGAGAACAAGTTTCGACAAGTTTCTATTGATATTTAGCATGACCTGCAGCCCACTGAACTCAGTTAAAAATAGTATTGCTCGTGTTTCAAGGGGCATGTTCAGAGGTGGTAGCTGGGAGACTTACCAGGTTGCTACAAACACCCAGCTCTGCAAAAAATATTTCAAGCAAAATCAAAATGGGGTGGTTGCTGACATAATTATCTGAGTCCACTCAAAATGTTTCATTCTTGTCTTTTCAGGGATGTTATTGGTGGTTTTATTCCCAGAAAACCTAGTGTAAAGAAAAAAATGAGGCAAGGCAATGTGCAGGCAAGTCAAGGCGAGATGAGGAGCCTTGTACTTTTTTCCTTAGGGTATCTTTTCCTATAATTTCTAAAGTATAAAAATCTTAAGACTGGTATTAAAATAATAGCTGTATTACTTATCCACATATCAAGCATAAGAAAATAATATTTACCTGTTTGAAATCACTGCTTGGAGAACAATACAAAAAAATAAGCGCTTCAGGATACTTTTTCAAGTGGTTTCTATTAATAAGCATTTAACCTTTATCTCCTTTGAAAGGATAAATCCTTGTTTCTGCATATAGCACAAGGAAGTTATCTGTACACAGAGAAATATAATCAGAAGAGACACATCCTAGAATCTTGACTTTCAATGAAAATAGTCTATCAAAGACCATTCCATAGAAGGGCTATGAAACTAAACAAACTAGTCTAAAAATCTCCCGGTAATGTCCTTGTTTCTTCAACAAACCTAGTGGTCCAGCCACTGTTGCTATTCTTTCAGAATCAGTACACTATAGAAAAAAACACAGCATACTCTTAATAGTATAATTTTAATAGTTTCACTGTCTCTCAGAAGTTCCAGATGTTAAGTGACTTTTTTAGTTATACTTTAATGTCTTTTGGCAACAGAGGAATGGGTTGGGAGCAGCCCCAAGAAGGACTTGGGATTGCTGGGGAACAAGAATCTCAATAAGAGCTGACAATATGCACTCAAAGCCTAGAGAGCCAAAAATGTCTTAGGCTGTAGCCAAAGTAAGACCATCAGGTAATGGGAGATGATTCTCCCCCTCTGCTCTTATAAAATCCCACCTGGATTCCCCCATTCAGCAGCCCCCCAAGACAAGAAGGATGTGTACCTGCTGCAGTGAGTCCAGGAGAGGGTCACAAATGTGATTAAAGTTTACTGTAACCTTCTTCTGTTTTTAATCCCATGTCTTGCAATATAAAGACCTCCAGGAGAGAATGGAAATGGATTATAAATTTGTGGGAAGTTCTCAATTTTAGGAGACAGTGGGTAGATACAAGAAGATATTACTTCCCTCTGATAAAGTAGATTTTACTTTCCCTCTGATTTATTCTATAATAAAGATTTTTAAAGATAGTTTTATTTCATTGAAATATAAGTTTATAGCTGCATGATAGCAACAGGTTACTGTCTTTTCTGAGATTTCTAAGTACAAGTCACATTGGTGCCCTTTTTACTTACCCACACATATTTAAACACATACAGTCTTGGATTTCTTTCAGCTTATGTTTTCTTGAATGCACTGGATTGGACCAAGTGCTATGAGATGGGATGTGCCAGTGCACTGCTAGGAAAAATCATTCTTTCATGTCTTTCTCCAAAGAGACATTGTTCCTCATAATGAAAGGAAAAATGGGAACTGAAGACTAATAGGCTTTATTGAAAATAATTTTTAAAGCTTCTAGTATAGGTAAACTTAATAAACCTAATAAAATACAGTAGTTTTGCTTGCTGTGCTTTTATCTAATCTTATAATATGAGATATTTTTATCACTTTGATCGGCGTAAGGTACCGCACTTAGTGATTAGAGGTGTTCCACAATGATATTTGGAGTCCATTATAATCAGCAAAATGATCCTTTTGGTTTGTAGCCTTCCTTTGAAGGCCTGTCACAGCACACAGACATTTTGTCTATTCCATCTTAATACCATTTTCCTCTGGCTTTCATCTCTTCTCTAAACCACAAAATATAATAGTAAATGGCTTAACCAAATGGACATAAATGTTGCTACCATTATTTTCCCTTTAAGAGCCAAACTATTGCAGCTCGGCTGCAGACTGAAGCACAGTGAGGCAACAACGTGCGTGGTGGCACACAGAATAGGCAACTGTGAAAAGGATGTGGAAAAACATGATGACAAGTATCAGGATAATAAGGGGAACAGAATATGAAAGGTTGGCTGGTAATCTGTTCTGATCAGAGTGGTACCATGTTTTAACTGTCAGCAGCAAAACTTGAACTGAGTAGACTTCAAAGGAAATGAAACCCCACTAAGGACATAAAGAATTATCCAAAGGTTGCAGCTTTATTTGTTTTCTGAGGAAGTCTATGTTGAGCAATCTTTATTTTTTTAATAATTAAAATAAAATGCAGCCCAAGAGAAGAAAGATTTACATTACAGAGCAAGAAAACAAACCCATGTTCATACTGAATAGTCATACTAATATACTGTAAACTGTGAATTCACCTTTAAATTATGAGTACACTAGTAATTCCCTTTGAAACTAGTCTAATGCTTGTGAAGTAAAAGAGCTATTGTTTGATGCTTTGTTTAACAAGAACATTAATTAAAACTAGTTCAATTCCCATATTTTTGATAGCTGTATGTACTTGTACTACTATACAATGTTGGATAGAGTACAAGCAACCAAAGCACTGTCTTAAACTATGCTTTTTTGTGAAGTAAACTTTTTTCTTGTGGAAAAGAACACTAGAATGTTCTTGTTTTTACTTTCTTATGTGAGGGATTACATTTTTGTTTCATTAACACTGTATTGCTTATTAAAGCTCTTTGAAAAAGTAGCTATAAATGCTTTGAGGAAATAATTATTTATTTTTATTATTAATATTAAAATAATAATACTAATAATATACATCATTGTAAAACATCAAAGAACAAACAAAATAGAATATTATTTTCAGCTGCAACTGCAAAGGAAATGTACTTTAATTTGAGACTTCTTTCATAAGCATGCTTAAGTCATAGGCCTTTCATAGAGCTGTCTTTGACATTTCAGAAAGAGGAAGCAAAATTGGAAAGGTCAGGCGAGGTCTACCAATGCCAGACTTCAGATATGTATAGAAATTTCTGTTGTGTGTACAAACTTTAAACTGTTTTCTAATTCCAATTGAATTCAGCAAATTCAATTTGTTTAAGCTGGATTTCTCTGATCCTAGTCCAAAATTGAATTCACAGAGCTGGAGGAAGAAATTATTGCGTTGTTCTGCTTCTATTGTCCAACAACTCAGACTGTGTCCAGGGTACACTACAAGATGCTTTGCCGAGATATGAGACAATATAAGCCAATTTTTGCCTTTGATTCAGCTGTGAAGTTCTTTTTAAGTTTTGGGTTTTCTACCTGCACAAAAATTGTCTCATTAATATGGGAAAGGGCATTTTGAATTACCATTTCTTTATGATAATACTTCTTCACTTCAGGTATTATAAAACCTGAAATACTAATTTATCCAGAGAGAAAGCACATAGGAAATATTCTTTAGCTTGAAGATTAAAATCCTTACCTAAAAAGGGTGCAAAAAAAGAGTTCTGACTATTTCTGCCAGTTGTATCTGCTCATTCACAAAAAAAGATGAAAACCTGTTGACATAAATAATAGGACTGTCTCGATTTCCCAATATTCATTCTTTTGTTCTGTCATCATAAGTCCTTATGACCAACATTGATAAATGGTTTTGAAGAGAGAAATGATCTTATAACAGGATGAAGACTTTCTCCTAATTTGTCTGAGGCTCTGTATACAAAATAAGACCAACATCATAACTTTTCAGAAATGAGTATGCTATTTCTTTCCTATTCTCCCATAACTAATTCTGAATAATCAATATGGCAATATGCAAGATTCCATGTAGAGTTAATTATTGCTTACTTATAGATAATAAATAATAAATATTTTTAATTTAAAAAATATTTTAATATAAGTATTTTTAAATATTTAAAAATTTTTATTTAAATATTTTTTCTTTCCAAAAGCTTTTTATAATTAATTTCAGCTATTTAATTGAAAGATCACTTTCTCTTGCAACCTCACTTACCATCAAGAAATATTCATGAAAATCAGTAGTCCAACCTGTATTGAGTGCTGATCATATTTAACACCATGATTTTTATATGTCTAATAATAAGATAGCCAGTCACACACCATCCTTCAATTGCAATAAATTATTCAAATAAAAATAGTTAACTTACTTAAAGTTCGTTTAGTATTGGACTTAAAATTCATTACTCACTCTGCTCCTTTAAATTAATAATAAATTTCACATAAGCTTGTATTTTATTGTGCTTGCTATTAGGTTTATGACATAACAAAGTACTTTTAAAGAATCAGCATCTTACATTTCCACTCTAGTTCAAAAACTCAGGATACCCAGATACAGTATAGCTGATGTCCAACTTCAATACGTCTATTTCAAATATGTAAAAACCTCTGAATATTTAAAAATGATGACAGTTTTTGTGAATGAAATCAGTTATTATAGTAGCCTTGTTTGTGTGCATTTTTAAATATCTGTTTATAAGGTATGAAATATTCTTAAGTCAAAACAAATCCAGAGATATAATCAGATAAGACATAGACTTAAGTATTTATATCTCCATGTTAATCCTTCCTTTCTCTGATTTTTTTATTGTCATATCTATAGTTTTAGATGGTTCACTGAATGGTATATTATTATTGTACTGTACCAGAATATTGTGATTTTTTTTTTTAATTTTATAAATCTCTTTTACATTTTTTGGGTTGAAAGTGACCAATGGTCAATATATGTTTAGCTAAATACATTTTAGAGCTACATTTGGAACTTGAAATAGAATTCCACTATGAAAGGCCAACTTTTAAGCATTTCTTTTTTGTGTTCTTTCATAGGATTTCCATAAGAAATTCTAAGAGTTTTGTTACCAATGTTGAAATTTACAATAGCAGAAGACAATACCATATAGGTTGAGTAGTAGTGAGTAAAAAAAAAATCCAAGCTTGCTACTAATATGTGGTCATTCAAGAGCAATATTATCTCTAAAATATCAATATGCTGGCCATTGTTTTCCTCAGTGTATCTTTCAGGATGGAGCTGCAAACAGCTGCAGCACATAAACTTTGGATCTAACTGTGAACTTTTGCTTACAAATTAATGCCTTTTAAAGATAGAACAAGTCTCCTTGTGAATACCCACCTGGTCTGTCTGTGCTAGTTAGAGCTGAAGTGATAGACAAGATTTTGCTTCTTCTCATGACACTTATTCCTGCATCCACTCTATGCAATGGTGGTTGTTGTATTAACTTTTATTAATAATTAACTTATTAACTCTGATTCAGTTCCTCAGATCCATAGAAATCTAAGAGTGTCCCCAGCCATGCCATTTTGCAGACAGTAATCTGGCTTCTGATCCCAAGTTTCATTTCACCTCCGAATCCCCAAACTGTTTCTTTCAGTCAATTGTGAGTTATCATACCACATCACTCATATCAACATTCCCACCATGCATTTCCTTCCAAGCCTCAGTGCAAAAGTTTACTTGATCTATCCTCTGGTCTCCACATATAAACCAGTTTTATTTGCATGTTCTCTGTGTTTAAGAAATCTCATGTGTGCCACGCAGTCTTCTAGACTGCATCTACAAGGGCTCAGAGAGGATTATGGCAGCAAATATTCTAGACTCAATTAAAAGTAATCTATTAAAAAGATTCTTGGTTATAGATGCAATAACGTATACATGTGTACTATTTGAAGAAGTGCAGACTACTTACTGCTCATAACAGGTGTATTTATTATGGTAGTTCTTAGTCTAAATATAAGATATACTACTACTAAAATGAACAGAAAATGGCACAAGTAGGAGAACTGAGATTTTAACATCCACTGCTATAGCTGGGAAGAAAAATTATTATAGGCCAGAAAAAATTCTGTGATTTGTAACAAGCAGCTATTCAACACAAACAACTGCTTCTGAAGTCGCTGTGGGTGTTTTATATTCTGAAAGACTTCAATATGATCCCTTTGAATATGCCTTTATTTCTTAATATTTCTTTTGGTTACACTACTGGCTTTAAGTGCCTTTATAGTATGTAATGTATTCAACTTGCAAGCAGTAAGGCCAGGAAATAAACAATGAGGTGCCCCATATGGAAATTCACCACATTCAAACCATGCACTACATACACCAGTCAAAAGATAATTTCTTACTATCATTCTTTATGATGCCCATTAAGTAAACCTTTCATAAAAGTAATTAAGATTCCATAGAGACTAACAAAGCTGATCTATGTCTTTCCACCTTAGGGAGTAAAACCTAACACTGAGGGCTCACCACAGAGAAAAGAAGAGGAAAAAAAATAGCATTCTCCTTTTTGGTTCAGGAGATTTTTTTGTAGAAAACAGTGACTATTTGTAGCTATGGTGATTTTCAAAAGGATATATATACTTAAATGCAATCAGATAAAAAACATCTCTTTTTCTGGGTAATTACAATGTCCAAAAATGAAATATTACATCCTGTGAAGTCCTGTGGAAGGGATTCCCATGATGGGATTTTCAGAAGCCACATGCCAAGATATTCAGTTTTGAAATGTTCACTAATAGGATACTAGATTTTTAAGTTGTCTAGTAGTAACAGCAGCTATGGTGCCACTGCTGGTACTTATCTCTGTATTCAAAGTTTGATCTTAGTCATTGTGTTAAGATGGGTGAATTTAAGTGATATTAATAACTGATGTTTATTTCCTTTTATTAAATGTGTGAAAAATTTTACCTTTACAGAATACTGTGATCATAAATTGATTAGTGTCTGTTAGAAGATGGGATACTGTTTAAGTGCCACTAAAAACTAAAAAATGTGTTTAATACAATTCTCATTACTCTCAAGTTTAGAACAACTATTTCAGTGTTGTCCGTCCTGAATTTCTACTTCTTAGAATGGAATGTGTATTTTATAAAAAACTTCACATTTTTCTTTAAAATCTTCTGTTAAAAATTACTGTCATCACTCATTATGCCATCACTTTCTATTCCATCTCTTGGCAACCTGCAGGATTAAAACTGATGCAAAAATTGACATACCCTGCCCTCCCCACTGCTAATTCTGGTTTGGTTTCATTTTCATGGTTTGGTTTTCTTTCACAAATGCAAAATCTCACTGAAATCAGTGAGGACTGATTACACTGAGATTAAACACATGGTGAATGCCTTTTGTTCCAGTACACACTAGCCTCAGAACCTGCAGTCAAAGAGAAAAACAGGAATTGTTTTTCTCCAAATCACAGTCTGATCTTTCTGTACTCTGGTAATGCAAGAAAATAAAGTTCTTCCTTATCAGAAATCCTGCACAAAAGGACATATGCAATGAGTTGATTTGAAATCTACCTAGATAATTGTCTTTCTTCTTCTCATTGTCAGCTTATTCAGTCCAAAATATGTGCATTTCAGTTTGTGGTTTTCTCACCATCTCATGCTGTGTTCAGTTATTGAACAGCTTATAAAGATAGAAGGTATCTTGAAAGAGGTAGCTGATTAACCCATGCCCTTCAACCTTTAAACAGAAACAATAAAAAAATTACTTCTGATAATGGAAAAAATTCGATGAATTGTCAAAGCAAGGGATAATAATAGCGATAAAAATCTACTTCTATTGGCTCCTCAGTCTTTCAATGCACATAAGGCACCATGTGCCTGCTATTTGAGCTGTAGTCAATCCATACATAGTAGGGCAATGATAGCAGTGCAAGCTGCTGTCAATTTACAGCATCAACATCCATCACATAAAGTTATTATGTATGCATCCATTATTTGGTGTATTAGAAATAAAGTCATTGCAATAGAAATTTGTCATAAGATCGATGCTAGAAAATGAATTTCTTGGTTTCACCTCGGTGTTTACAGTGTTTGGTAGCAGGAGGCCACTGTCGTTTGACAGTCTTCTATAGTGGTGGCAATATCTCTTCATTTGAGATCAAGCACTGTACATGTCCTTTAGATTTCTTATTATTTATAGATTTTTGCATTAAAGTTACTGTGAGAAGGTTCAATGAAACACAAAGTACAATGAAATACTATTTGTTTCAGTCTTCCTTTGTTGCAAGCCTGACTAGCCACATATTGGCATTAAACTGCTTCATGCTCTGTCTTATCTCCACTACCCTAGAAATGTAATAGCACACAAACACTCCAGCATTTAATTAATAAATATATACCAAGTCTACTGCCTGTCTTCAGCTGATACAGTGAATGAGTGCAGGAGTTACTGACATGAGAAATTATTTTTTTATTTAGCCAAATATCAATATAACTTTTTTGCTTACTGAATTATTCTCATTGATGACTGACAAATTAAACAAAACTTTATATATGAGAATTTTTGTCATGGCCAAAGCTTTTATATAAAACATATGGACTTAGGCTGTTTGGTGGATTTTATTCCCTCCATTCTGATTTTTTTTTCAATTGTATAAAACAATTACATACACTCATATAGAAACAACAAACACAACTATAAATGAAATGGCATTTGATTTTTTTTTCTCACAATGTCAGATTTTAAATGTTAACATTAACATTAATTTCTATTGACTTCTGGTAAAACAAGTGACAAGAAACTCCTGAATTTCAGCTCCAGTTGGGAAAAACTCCAGTGACTGGTGCACGTTTGGTCTGTCTCCATCCTGGAAAAGAGATAATAGAAGATTCAGTAATATGGCACAGCTTGGGGTTGTCAGCAAAATTGATAAGGCCACATTCAATCCCTCTGTCTACACCACTAACAAAGATGTCAAATAGCTCTGGGCCTGATACAGACTTCTGACAAAAGTCACTGGTCTCCCTGTGACTCTGAATAAGCAATAATTCTAGGTGTCCTTTCCTTTTGTCAGCTTTTTCTATATATTTTGAAAATATATAAGAAAAAATTTTAGTGAAGAAAACATTTCACAGAACCACAGAATTCAAGATCCTTGAGTCCAACCCATGCCTGTCCTAACACCTCAACTAAACCATGGCATTCAAGTGCCCTTAGATTCTCATCTTAAAATTGTTGTAGGTATTTCCTTTCATAGCTTATAACTAACTTATAGACTTGTAACTCATGCTTAAATATGAACTTTGAACCCCAGAAATGGAGTAGAGGAATGACTAAGCGTTAAGCAATTTTTTTTATAATTTATGGTTTTTAATCCATTTACTGTGACCAAATTTTAACAAGTAAAAGCAAAAAACCCTCCACAATACATAAGTAAATTACTACAAATATATAGACTAACCAAAAGCTGAGATGAATCATTACCATTCATTGGAACCAATGTAAATATATTGATTGTTATTATACTAACTAAAGGGTAATTCATATTAGGTAAAATTATGTGATCACTGGAAGTTGAATTTTGCTGGAAATTGCAAAACTGAATTTTGCTGGGAAACAGATAACTCTGTTTTCCTTAACTTTGGGTATCAATTAGTCTTATTTCATTGAACCTTGAGTAGATTTGTACCTGCCACAAGTTACTCAGATAAAGTAATGGTCAAAAAATTTCAAAAGTGTTAGTGAAATAAAGATTACCAAACAGTATTTCAAAGAGCCTAAATTTTCATCTTTTTCATAGAGCACTCACTGAATGTAGAGGATTTTTCTTATGGGGGATTCATCTTTTTTGTAATAGCAGCGCTACAAGCTTAAGGTAAATTTCTTTCCTCATTCATGAAAGTTTGTTCAGTTACATCTAGTGAAATTGCTAATGTCAGCAACATAGATGGAAAATAACAGGACTGCAAGCCGAGCAACACATTATAACTGGTAGCTGTAGCATTTACTGTACCAAAATTGTTTCTATATTGACCCAAAAGAGCATTTCTGTGCTATTTATAAATTCTGGGAAAATAGTACAAGCCTTGTTAATTCAAATAAATAAGATATTTTCAGTCTGATATGTATTTCAAGTATGTGATTGCCACTAAAGCTGAACAGAAAATTAGTTGGGGTGGGTTTTTTTGACCTGAAAGATATGACTCAACCAATCCACAGTAATGCAAAAGGCTTTTGAAATGGATACTACAAGTGAGAACTGGGAAATTTTAGCAAGTTCTTAATGGCTCACATCTCAGAAACTAAATGTTGTGTTTTTTTCAAGAGTTCAGTTATAATAAGGATCCCACATGTGTAGCTTTTGAAAATCTGTCTGCTTTTTATGATACTTTAATTAGAGCTGCACCTATTTTTTTGTTATAGCTTTCAGACACAATGACACAGAATCACAGAGATTCCATTGTGCAATCCTCTGTTGTTTGTTTGTTTTTTTTTTTTCTTGCTTTTCTTGGTTAAGCAGCATGGTAAATGCAAATAAATGCAAATAAAAGAAAAAAAAAAACAGGAGGAATGTTAAATGGGACCTTAAAACCAATAATCTGTTTTAAAGTTTTACCAAAACTTTCCCTGACACCAGTGGGTATCAGTATGCATACTGCCAAAATAAAATATTAATGAAACTGATGGTCATGAATACACTGTGTAATGTAACACAGAGTAGGAAATCCCCTAACCAGCTCTCAGCCAGCCTGAACTTCTATCTGAAGTGACACACTGTCACGGGGAGATGCTAGCTCAGATCCTGAAACAACATTGAAGTGTCAGCCTTACACAACACCGTAAGAAATCATCTCAAAGATAGGAGGAATTGGCTTGCTGCAGCTCTGCTAAAATGACTATACTCATTATAGGTCTACAGCTAACTCTTTCTCTGATATACTGGGAAAGCTCTGCACTGCTTGCAGCACAGGCAGCCATATAAGACCAGCACACATCAGGAAAAAATTACGTCATTCCAAAAAAATTGGACTCCTATTTCAGAATCCAGCACAATTGCATACAATAGGGTAAAATAATTAATATCACACAGTGGCAGCATATAAAGTTGCTGAAAAACAATTACCTCATAAACTGAAGTTTTTGGTCTCTTGATAATGCTTAAGCTTAGAAGAAATAAACTAATCACATAATTGCTCTCACATTATGCAGTTGTTCCCACATAAAGTAGTTGGCACTCAACTAACTAATCAGGTGTGATTACAACTTCAGTATTTGTGAATACTTAAAAAAGAAATCTTCCTATAAATCTTTGGAAATGAAATGCAGTATGGCTGTAGTAAAGAAAATAGCATGGAATAAACATTTATGACAAGCAACAAGTCTGAAAGTGAATATTTGGATTCTAGGATAGAGTGGTGCAAACAATGGATTCATTTAAAATTCACTGTTCAGGCCAAATTAAAGGAAAATGGCCAAGAGAACTGAAATAAATATATATCAGGGTTTGGACCATAAAGAAACAGAAACAAATGCAAGAATAGATACTTTGAACATGTTTTCCTACTCAATATGAAAGTCTGTTTAATTTTTTGACTCCTTTTCCTCAGTTTTGGATAGTTTTTGCTCAAATGTAAGTGAACTTGGGAGTGAAAAATATTAAAAAAAAAAAAAAACACATTTTTGTAAGGTAAAAAAAAATGGAGGTTCTACACCATCTGTTAGAGAATTTTGGAAATAGTTTATCAGCATGTTTTCAATCCTGAAATCTTTTATTGCTAATATTTTAGCTAAAATCGTTAATTGAATTCCAATCAGATATAGAGATAGTTTCCATTGTTTTGTGTGGTATAATTTTTCTAATAACAATACAAAGATCAAAGCACTACTAATAGTTCTAATACCTGTTCTACAGAATTTACAGTAGTATATTAAAAACCCAGTCTCTATCTCTTTGGCCATTTCATGCCTTTATTCATGAACTTGTAGGCTACCTGCAGAAAAAAAATCTGTTTAGGCTAAGTGCCCAGGTGTGAAAATTTACATGTGACTATTTTCCCTGCAGTCCCTCACAGTCCCCATCTTCAAACACTATTTGACCTTGAGGTGTGTAAGTCAAGCAAGATTTATTTCAAAGTAACTGTATTTCTAAACAGGTACTGTTTACCAGAAGAATGTATTTTTAACTTGCATGGTTTTTAAAAAAGTGGCCTGCATTTATTTTACTTAAACATTTGCTTAAATTGTAGCAAAATGACCCCCTGGTTACAGAGGTAACTTAAAAGCAGCACTACCATTAGTTACCTGCATAGTTGTTATTAATATCTATCCAATGGGCCTGTGCTAAGGTCCATTCAGCACCAAAATATCATGATCTTGCTAATCTGTACCTAGGCGTATACAAGCATTCAAAACATCAAGAAAATTCCAGCAAAAAATAACAAAAAGAAAATAAGAAATACAGAAATAAAATCTAAACTGCTATGACTTTTAAAAACTTATTTTTGGTGAAAAAGAAAAAGGTACAGCCAGTGTAGTTAATGTCAGTCCAAAGGAATATAACAAAGTCAGAGGGAGTATGGTATTTAATTTTAATGTTAACAGTTTGCCTTTTATATAAATAGCTAGTCTTGGTTATAAAAAATAAATTAGGTTTGTCTAAAGATATTATTAATAACTTTATCTTTTTATATTATTATAAATATTTTTATGATATTTATCTTTTCCTGTCTAATTCTCACAAAAGAAAATTACTTAAAATTTATTTTGCAGTGAATGTGTTTATTTTTTTTTTTTAATGGTGTTATATAGAAAATGGAAACAATAGAAATCCATGAAAAGTTACGGAGGTTAGAACATAAAAAAGACAGTGCTATGCACTATTCTGATGCTTTGGTTTGTTTTTTTTAAAGGAATTTTACAGACTACCATTAAGAACAAAGACCAGTCTTAGTCAGAAAAATTCAGTAAGTTTTAATAAAACCGATAGAGATCCACTAGTTTACAGAGATGAAAATCAGTACAATATTATTTAAAAATAAATCAATGTAGTATGAATCAGAATATTTTGATTATCTTAAACTTTACATAAATCTACACAATGTATAGTATAATCAAGGCTAGTTTCAAGAACAGCCATAAGTTTTTACTCCCATGGCCTTATAAAATATTTTATCACTATTGTCTGACATATTAAGCCTAAGTCTTGGATAGCGAAAATATTTATTGTACTTTTTGGTAAATAATGGTGAATGGTTTACACATTTGTGTCTGATCTGTAACAGGAATGTTTATTGTCTTTTAATTTTTTATTTGCCTTACTTGTTTGCTCACAAGTAAGCAAACATTAGAAAACAGAATATTTTTTTTTCAGAGTAAAAAACACAGGTCATAATATTATAAATAAAATTGTAATTTTCAATCTGAAATCACAACTTTATATTTTTCAAATATAATGTCTAAATTTTCTAAATTTCAGTTTACCAGTTATGGGGGTGAATTGGTTCTGTTTACATGAATTATCCCATTTTAGGACTTAATTGCTCCTGTGAAAAGATTACAATAAAATGTAAGAATTGAATCTACTGGAATTCGACCTACTGGAATTCAACCAGAAGATTGATTTGGCGGCTAGGTAAGGCCAAACCTCCAAGCTTCCTCTTTCAAATAATTTAATAGTGGACTCATAATTACCACATCAAAACAAGAATATAAAAAAATGGTCTTTGACATCTCTTCTATTATATGCTGTTTGGAAAGTAGTGACCCGCTTTTCAAAAAAATTTTATTAAAGATTTGAATTGCTAGAAAATATTTAATATAATTAAGCTATTTAAAGCATTTCATAGCTGTTCCTGTTTCTTTACAGTGAAAGAGAGGTCTTTTAAAGTGCCTCTGTGTTAAATGTTCACTCTGGGATTGCCATTCTCTGGAAAACTACAACTCCCACGTACATAGAGGCAAAGGTTGCCAAAATGAGTTCATTCACATTCATTTTTCAAATAATTCAAACAACTTATGTTTCTGAAGCTGCCTTAGAAAACCACAGGGAAAAAATTATAGAGTGAGCAATTTTCTGAAGAGAGAAGGAGGCAGTTTGTTATCTAGTGAAATTTCCTGTGTAGCAGGAGCAGCACACCTTCCAGGATCTGCACTTTCCCAAAACCTGTGAACATTTCTTTTTCTAAGGAAAAGGCAAACACTGATCACTAGCCCTTCTCCCAGTTGCTGTGTTAGTTTGGAAACACATTTACACTTTTGTTAACTGAATCTCACCTGTTCTAAGCAGCCCTTGATACTCAGAGATGGATCCATGACTGTGAAAGAGCCATCCCCTGCTATCAACACCAGTCCAGCAAGCTGATTTTGACCCACAGAATCTCTTCATTCCTTCTCAAGCCTTTCCATTCCACTAGCAAGATCAAAGAAAAAAAAAAAAAAAAAAGCATAAAAAAAAAAAGCCTCTATGTCCTCAGACAATTTTCCCCCATGTGCCAGATAGGAGGAACACAGGAAAGCACCCACCTTTATTCCATAAGTTTAAGCACTGGATTTTAAAATTTTTTGTCTGAAAATTCAGTGTACTACATATCTTGTAGTACACTGAAAAAAAAGCAGAGCCAATCATGAGATCTGGAACCAGGAAACAATTTTTTTCCTTTTCAGCAACTAGAATCTTGTCTGATATTACTTAAGACCTCGTTCGTTGCTCATGACTCTCAGTCCCATCTGAGATACTTCACAGACCCTTGGTCAGGCCCACAGCTTCAAACACCCTTGGAATAAAAAGAGCCTCAAAGGAAGCTTGCAGTTCTGGATGAGTATTCCAGTGAGGAGGCTCTCATGTAAAAACCAGGTCTCTCTCTCTAGCCATAAAAGTACTTGACAGTTTCTGTATCTGAATATAAGGCACAATTGAAAAGTAGGTCTTGTGTGTTTATTTAAAGCCTGATTCTACTCAGGCTGAATTTCCAGGACCCATCTCCAGATTAGTTAGATGGACCAGCTCTTGCTAGGTGTCACTGTTTTCCAGACTGGAGTGTTTCACCTTGTAAATACAATTTAATTTATTTGAATCTAAATGCATGACTTCCCTTTCTGCTGTATTGAACCAGATATTGTTTGATTACATTCAGCTTGTCAAGTGATCCAGATAAATTTGTAGAGTAATATATCCTCTTTATTATTTACTACTCTCTCAATTTTCAAACCATTTACAAATTTCATCAGTAATGATTTTATGATTTCTTTTTGGTCATTGATAAAAGTACTTCACAGCATGAAGCCAAGAGCTGAACTGAATGAGATCTTACAGAAAAATAGAAGTGCCAGTATTTTTAATTTTGGGGCTTTTTCCAAAACAGTAAAGTAAAAGACATGTTTCCCTTGCATGACGTATTATTAAAAATAAACAATTAGTTTTTATCTATGTCTATATAAAATAATGAAATTAATAATTTGCAAAAATACAATTAATGCAAATATTTATTTTTAAAATCATTGCCTTGTATTTGTAGTTCTTCACATAGCACATTAATTAGGTTTTCCATAGTTTTTCTTTAGTTTAAAGTAGACATGTCATGGGCATGGGAAAGAGGAAAAAAAAGCAGAATTTTGAAGTATGATTTTTACTTGCTCGAGAACTGAGTACCTCAATTTCGAATATATCTTATTTTCAAACAAAGGGATTTGAATTGATAGAGATGTTTTGACCAATATTTTACAGTTCACTTGTATTACATTTACCGTCAAATTGAAAAAGACAATTAAAATTTAAAAATCTCAAGTGCCTCTTTTTCAACAGCAAAATTAAAAATAAAAAAATTATGTATTCTACGTACAAACCAGAAGGCAAATGCAAACTTGCCTCTACTTTAATGAACCAGATTTCATTTAGAAAAACAAATATTCTTCCAGAATTATGAGTTCATGAATAAGCAGCTAACTGTGAAAAAGAATGAAATGTTAAAAATATTTCCTCAGAATCATTTTAAGTTAATTGAATGATAATTTATGTCACAAACATATCACTTGTTTGTTTTTAATAATTTCAATGAATAGATCTTAAAAGTTAAGATGCCAGATTCAGGTGACTGAAGTATGGCCTTAGACATAGCTGGAAAGAGAATGAGAAAGAAAAAAAGTCCCATGTATTTAGTCAGAGAACTAATTAAATATTTTAAATTGATTCAAGTGTATATTCAAGTACATTCAAGTACATATAAAGCTATGAATAAGTGATGACAATCCTGAGAATTTCATGGCATGCAAGCCATTTTTAAATTAACAAAAATAAAACAGTATAATTTTACCAGCAGATGGATAATTGAGGGAAATAAATAGATCTCTATACTCCTTTACTTCTCTACTACCTACTGGAGTTGGCAGGAATTAGTTTGACTTCTTACCCTGTTATGCTGCCATATTTCAGCCACCTGAATACTTATACCTCTACCAAGGATGAAGGCTCCTTTAATTTCTTTTTTAACCTCCCAAATCCACAGATTTATAAAATCAGAAATATAAGTTCCTCCAGTAAATTTATGCTAACATTTCCAATTATGTTGTTACATGAAAAAGCTTTCAACTTGGAGAGCAGTCTGTATCACAACTCAGTCATCTAATTAGAGCATGGAAACCCTTAACAAAATTTAAGGCATGTTTGATAACACCTGTTTAAAAGCAGCCTTCCTAGTCATCTGAAGTTGCTTTTGAGGTTTCCTTTGTACCAGACTGCCAGAGATCTAAGGCAAAGTGCCTTAAATAAAGTGATCCAAACATATTTCTAAACTAATTCATTCAGGACAGCCTTTCAGTATTCCTAAATTTAATCAGATAACATTTCTTTGTACAGAAATTGCTGTGCTTTAAAAGGTACAACGTTCTTTTCACTTTCAGTCTCACAATTGCTCTGCAAATACCAATTCAACGCTAATGCTCATGGTATTTAGCTGGCCATTGCTAGGATGTCAGCAGCTCCCTTGGTCTTGTTTGAACATTTGAACTATTTGATAGGTAATTAAGGTTTCTCTCAATAGTCTGTAGCTTTAGTTAAACCATAAAGTCTGTGTCAACGGAATTTTTTCTCCCCCAGTTAAGCCTCCTCTCACTTTCTCTCTCTATCCATGCAGTCAGTGATCTCACATACCTCTGTAAAGTGCCTCACTGAGTGCCTAACCAAATCGATTTTTTTCATCCAGAATTTTTCTCAGTGAGAAGAAAGGCACTTCTAGGCTGCACCACATGCACAACCACTCTAAGGTTCCTCACTACCACTTACAGTAAACCAAACACAGTCAGATTTCCTGTGTACAAATCAAACTAATCTGGAGGCAGATTGGTGAATCCTGCCTACCCAGGATGTTTTATAGTGAACAGTAGTCTGGTTTCATTCTCTAACTTCATTATCAGGAACTTTTCAGTGGCATCTTGTGTGTGCATACAGTAAGTCTCACACTGTGTACCCTGTGTGAAATTCAATACTGCAGCAATTTGGTATACTAGTTACAATCCCTGAAAATCATGGATTATGATGAAAACTTTGAGAAACCAAAATATAACTGTACAAACACATCCCTATGATGTGAGAAAAAATAATGTTTTTCCAGTACCAAAATACACTATTGCATTTATAAATTTACATTCTCTGTTTGTACTGGGAATATAATAAATTATAAAACAGTTTACAATGTTTGTAACATGTTTAGCATGTTGCAAATTTAAGAGTTTATAATCATATTATTGATGTTAATGCTAACAAAGGTGAATTTATGTAATAAAAATGAGAGCAATAAAACTTCAAAATTATTATCTCTGATGATATTTAAAATTAATTGATTAGAGCAGAAAAGATTTATAATTAATTAGATCAGGAAGGGTTAATGTTACCTGAAAGTTAATAACACTGGAAAAATCACAAAAAACCCAAAGAAACAGAAACCACACCATTTTAACTTCTCTTAGAACAATTCCATGTATATGAAAACCAATAATTTCCCATTTTATTTAAGAAAATAAGTTGCATGAGACCAGTAATATTGTACACAAGCCTTTTGCTGAGGACTTAGGTAATCTAAAATACTGTTAAGGCTTTGAATAGTCATCTCTGTTAAGAATAACACTCCTTTTTAAAGTCAGACATGAAAGCATGTAATGTAGTTATATTAATTTTTTTCCTTCTTAAAGATTTAGTACATAAAGCTGCAAAATTATTATTTTTACTCAGTTTGTAACTATTTTGCCCTGTAGCAAACCCATGTTCTCTCCAGAATTATTTGCTAAGACAATTTCCTAAAAGAGAAACAGATTTGTACAAGAGTTAAGGATGTACTTTTTGGAAAATTTCCTCTGTGTTTTCCCAGTGAGGTTTTCCTCCTCCAAGTTAAAGCAGTTGCTATATTTGAAACCTGACATTCCAATTCCTGATTTTATTTTTTTCTTTCCTATTGAGTATATGGACCATTTATTGTGATTCTCAAGTCTGAAAACATCTTTTCAAACTCATTTGTATTTAAGAAGGCACGTCCACAAGAGAGAGGTAAATAAGTCTGGTTATCCTCCCCAAATAAAAGATTATGATAACAATAGAACATGTGGATGAAAACAGGAGACCATATTTTTGTCTGCACTAAAAGTTTAGCTTCATGGCTACTGTTATGCATTTATCTGTTGTTTTTTCCCCAAATATTGTCACAAAAAATAAAGAAAAAGTGATCTTTTGACTTCAAATTCTTGCCTGTCCTTTATGCCTTTTTTTTTTTGTTTGGTTTTTTTTTGGTTCTAAGTGAAAACATCTTGTAAGTTAAAACATCATGACTGAGGGACTGAGGGACTGAAGGTTTATTATCTCTCACACCACCATGCATCTGAAATACTAAAATAATGTACAAGCTTAGACTTTCAGCAGAGAGGATGGTAATACATTGGTGAGAAAGGTTCAGAGATTTGAGAACAAAGAAAGCTCTTGGCTCCTGAAGAGGAAATATTTTGCTGCAAACCAACACTGTCTAGGGCCTTTCTGGGCTAGGTGCTCCTCACCAAGTGCCCTTGTAAAGTTTTCTCCTCTGTGTCACCGCAGAGATTTCTTCAAGGATGAATTCACTTCGTGCCATAGGAGTGTCCCTGACAAATTGCAGGGTCTTTCAAGGTGCATTTGTGCTGCCAGACATCCACTCCCAGGTTCTCTAAGCCTTGTCATGATCAAAAGATTTCACAGACAAAGCTGTTTACTTCTGCCTCCAAAAAGCCCCTACCAACACAAAGTGAAGGAGCTATTTAAAGACAAACAAGCAGCTTTGCTCCTTGCTGGCTCACTTCCAATCTTCTAACAACATATACTGGACTTAGAAACCAAACTGGAAACAGACGTATTAAATATTTCTACCATCTGTCACAGAGCAATTGCAAGTGGATTGCATATCTTGCACTGCCATAACAGTAATGATTCCCTTCAGTTTTAGTAGTTAAAAAGAAAAAAATATATCAATATTCACTGGAATGTCACCTTTTCTGTTCTGACTTTTTACAGACTCATAAGCAAATATTTGCCTTCAATAGTGCACTGCTAGAAAAAGAAAAAATTACCTATGCATTAACACACTGTGTTTCAGATATTTGAATGATCAAACTTAGAGGTATGTTTTTTAGTTCAGTGGATAAGATTTTAGGAATTATCATTGCCACAGATGAAAGAGAAAGAAAAAGAGAGTTCAAAATATTTCTTCAGTGAAAACCAACATAATTAATACGACATGACTGGTTTTCACAGTAACTCTGTTAAGTCAAGGCCTGGTTCAAAATTTTATATTTACAGATAGAAAGTGAAGCTTGTAACACTGCTTCTCCCAGAGAGAGAAAAACAAACAAGAAAAAATGAATTGATATCCTGATTTCTGCACTAGGGAATTCATACAGATAGGTTAGTTTTCCCATCAACTACCAGAGAACGTTGAATTAGTGATACACAGTCAGCAAGGTATTCTTTCTGTCACCACCTAAATAACTTTTGGATAGTTCACTGTATCTTCAGCTGCAATCTTGCTTTGGCATGCATTGAATCATATTAATACCTGAATGAAATTTATTCTTCGAATCAATACTATATTTTCCACAGCTCATAGGGATATTATGAAATGTTTGGTATAATATGAACATGTGATTGTTCTAATTTTTAACTTTTTACATCTTATTTAGCAAATAAAAATGTGATAATTTTTTAAAAGTGTAAAATATCTATCAACAGAACCACCAATTTTAATTTCTAAATTAAAACTTACCTCAAGTGTTTCCAATTATAAATGCTGCCCACCTCTTCACATACAAATTCCAATGTTTTAGTAACTTGCTTAGATCATTAACCATTCTCTCATTAAGAGATATGTAGCAATACTGTAAATCTCAAAACTGAAATATTCCTTTGTTAGGGGAATAGATTTTCTCTGTTTTCAGAAGTGCCAAAAACTTTTAAAAAGTTTCTACCTTTGCTTCTACATGCAACTAAGAGTATCCATCCTTATCCACCAAGATAATTCATCCAGAAATCTTCCAGTAACAGGGGTAAATTTATGGAGTGATACATTGACAAATAGAAACAAAAATCACCTTTTTGAAAAGAAGAACTGAAAATAAAAAAATAAATAACATCTTCCATTAAATACTATATCTTAAAGATACATTGCGAGCTTATTCTTTTGGCTTCTCTGAGACATTCTTAAATTATTCCTTTTTTTCTTAGCATCTTTGCTAAATCTTAAACAGTGTATGAAAATAGAAGAAAAAAGGATTACACTGTCTTTTAGAACAGTGCAGACTTTTCAGTGAATTGATAGACATGTAACAACAAAAACAGCATCTATTGTCTAGGAAATTCATCTATACAACAAAAAATGTACTATCTACAGTGGCCATGCTTTGTATGAACAGGACATGCAGAGGTCATGACATTTTCAAGTTATAATCTCTATTTTTTTATAAATTATCATATTTTAAAGTACCTTTTTTAATGCCATGAGAGAAGGAAATGTACAGAAGAATCATTTCAGTTATTTATTGACTATAATTATAATGTGAATTCTTTAAGAATAATTAATTTTATTTTTTTCTGTAAAGCACATGTACTATGCAGCCTGTTAGAAAACCTTTCAGAGTTTAAGTTGATTTTGCATATTTAAAATTTAATGATTCAAAAGATTTATAGTTAGACAGGTGAAAAATATTACAGGGGTCTTGCTTTGCCTGTGGATGCAGTAGCACTCCTTTCTCCTCACCAAGAGCTGAGTCAGAGGTGATGTGGAATTTATTTTATAATCCCCAAGAACCTATTCCTAGGTATTTTGACACATTATTCTTTAAAAATAAAGAATTCCAGAATGTTCTCTCTCCTCTCTATTCCTTTCACTCTGTATCTTCAGTTCAAATTCAACTGCCTATGAACTACAATGAAATAACAGAATCGCAAAGTCATAGAATGGCCATGGTTGGAAGGAACCTTCCAATCTTGTTTCAGCTCACCTGCCATCAGCAGAAATATCTGTCACTAGACTGGGTTCCTCAAAGCCCTGCCCAACCTGACTTTGAGGTTTGGGGAATTCACAACTTCTCTGGCCCATCTGTTCCAGCATTCTTCATTCACAGTGAAGAATTTCTTCCTAATATCTAATTTAAATCTACAGTCTTTCAGTTTGAAGCCATTCCCCCTTGTCCTATCACTCCATGCCCTAGTAATAAGCCCCTTTCCAGCTCTCTGGTGACCCCCTTTAGATACTGGATAGCTGCTATAAGGTCTTCCCAGTGTTTTCTCTCAGTGTTTTCTCTACTCTGCACTGCACAACCCCAATCTTCTCAACCATGTGTGGTAGCCTTGATTTTTATATTCTTTTGGTTCATGCTTAGAATTCCTGCAGAAATTAAATATTACTTCTGTCCCTTCATCTACTTTGTTACCTAGTTATGACCTTATCTACCTTAAGCATTAATGCCATGAGTTTTATTTCTGGTATTGTGATACACCTGACAGTTCCACCAAAAAGCAAAAGTTCATTGAGCTGGGGTGAGGATAGTCACATAGGAAAACTTGTCGAGGATCCAGCTGGGATAGGGTTGATTTTTTGTGGTAGGCAGGGCATGAGTATGACCCAGAGGATATTTTATAGCACCTCATATCCTTCTGTGAGGAGAGGCAAGCTCGCTTCCTGATCAGGGCAGCAGGATGGTCAGAATTGTCAGGCATTGTTGAGGGCTTCTGTGGGGTGAGTAAAAACATTTCTTTTCTCCTACACTCTGTCATTACTATTGTTGTGTTCATTTTCTTATCTCATTGTAGTTTCCAGTAATTTGTTCATATCTCAACCCAGGATTTTTACATTTTGTGCTTCCAATTCTTCTCTCCATCCTCTGTCAGGGTTAGGGGAGGAGCAGGGGGAAGTGATCAAGAAATATTTGGGTTAGAGTGTTTCAGTGGAAATATGAAATTGGAGAATATTATTCCTAAACCACAACTGTGAAATCTAACTTCTGCTGAAGTAATTGAGGATTAAATATTAATTTGAGCAATCAATACAGGACTGGGAATATTCAATACTGAATTTCTACAAACATTTTCTGTATACTTTCTTTTGCCTCTCTTAGCTAAGGATTTACCTATTTATAATTTCCATCAGTGGTTTCTGAAAAGAAGTGGTGTGTTATACATTTACATAACTTCTCAATTTAATGTTTCATGACAAGTTTATTAGTTTTAAAATAGATATGAGGTACTTGAATAGCTGCCAGTTTGAGGAACTTGAATTAATGTGTTAAAATATTGAACAGAAAAGTTCTAATGTTCAATACATAGTTTGGTTTAATTCATATAGAATATTTTTCTGCTATCAGACAGTGGCTATTGTGCAGGAGTTGTGAAATCAATATATTTGTATATAAAGATTTAATTTATTCAATATTTCCTTATTATCTCCCTGTAAAAGGAAAATTAGATGCTCCTAATAAATGTTTTGATTTTTTTAACTAAATTTTTTGAAGCAAAGTTATCCAGAGACAATAATAATTTTGATTAAACTTTGCATGATTTTTAAGGGAAGCTTAATGATTTTCTAGGGAAGCTACTTTCAGTTATTAGATTTTAGATTGTGCAGTGTATCTTTTATATAATGCCTGCATATCACTTACTTTATTTATCATGGATTCAAAGGGAAAGAAGAAAAACTGAGGCCAGAACAAGAAAATTTATGAACCATATGTGGTTTAGAAATAACTGTGGAAATGTCTGGTTTCCAACGAAGGGATCTAGACAATGCGGCATTTCCCAGGAATAACACTCAAGGTAATTCATGGACACAACTTGAGCTATAAAACTCTGCTAGGATAGTTAACCAGCAGCATAGAAAACTCCTGAGATTATTTCAGAAAGATGAGAATTTATAAAGAAAAGAATTTTAATTTTTCTTGGGTTTTGTCTTTTTAAAAAAATCTTTTTTTTTCTTCTTCAGAAGAGGACAATGAGGACATTGAGCAATCAGAAATGAAGGAGTGAAGTTGAACATGAGAAAAAGGAAAGATGGAAGAAGAGGTTTTTAGCTTTTATCTTTATTGCTCACTATCCAAATCTATTTTAATTGACAGGAAATTAAATTACCTTTTCACGAGTTTGAGTCTGTTTTGCCTCCCTATTTTTATCTCAGTCCATCAGCTTTCTCATATTATTTTTTCTTTCTGTCCTGTTGAGGAGTGGGAGTGAGAGAGCATCTGGGTGGGCATCTGGCAGTTTACAAGGTCAACCTGCAACAGCAAAGAAACAATAGATTGTTTTTAAAAAAAATTTCCTCTGATGTTTTTTAAAAATCACTAAAATGGAAATCGGCAAGGCTACCAGCAGTGATTGTTTGTGAGGACAGAAAATAAAAATTAAAAGAGAAGATGGTAGGAATTTTTTAGTTTCTGTTTTTAACAGTCTAGGTAAAAATTGAGAGACAACTGAAGTTAAAATATAAATTTTTTCTTCTTGATGATTTTTATCTCTTTAATACTCATTATCCCCCTGACTTTTCTACAAAAGAGCTGTTTCTATAATGCTGCCTGAATGTAATAAAACATTAGAGTAGAATTATTTGTTCTGCTTGACAACATTACTGCACTTTGCCATGAATTGACTCCAGGTATTGGCAGAGTACCTCGAAGACAAGATAGAAAAAAATCTGTCCCCGCTTTTTTTTTTTTACAAGACATTAGGAAATTACTAATTCTTAGTGAAACCAGTGGGCAGAGGAAGACTCCAGTTAGGGAGGAGTAATGCCCTAAGTAGGTGGCGAGGATCACCTTGCAGTGTTACAGAGACAACTGGAAGAGCTGGAGCGGTGCTGTTTGGGAGGCTCCAATCTCAAGATGTGAACACTTTGTTTCTGCCCAGGTCAGTTCATTATGGTATGAACAGGTAGGCTGGGCTTTAATAATGCTATAGTTGCAAAGGAGAGTTTCCATTAGATTGTGGAATTCTA
Organism: Serinus canaria; assembly: GCF_022539315.1. Taxonomy (NCBI): domain Eukaryota; kingdom Metazoa; phylum Chordata; class Aves; order Passeriformes; family Fringillidae; genus Serinus; species Serinus canaria. Next base: position 57,735,617 of record NC_066313.1, read on the forward strand.
CTGTGGTGCTTAGAACTGCCTGGCTTGTATGAATGAGACAAGATGGAAGCTTTACCAAGGCATCTGGTGAGGATAGCAGTATGGTTGTTTCCTTAGTAGACATCACTGTAAGATACCCCCCACATCTGAGCACCAAAGAAAATCTGCTGTCATTGTAGAAACACAGAGAGGGAAGGCTTGGCTGCCTTCCTTTCATGGGGAAGTTTTATACTTTCAGGTACAAAGACATTCTGGAAAGACAGGGAAGTGCCAACAAGAAAATGGTTAAGGGATTTAAAGGAAATATGAGAAGCATGAAGTAGGAATCCTGGAAAAAAAAAAAAAGTAAACTTAATTTTGTGTTACCTCAGTATGTATACATATTGTTCTTATTAATACTAAGATTATTATGTAAATATGGTGGACTGCATGCATAGAAGTACAATTAGACTTTTTTAGTGAAATGAAAAGAATTTTAGATGATTTAATTCTTCCTGCCTATACTAAATCACACTTATATACAGTATGCAGCTCAAACAAACTCATTAGTCCACAGCATTCTGCATGCTGCAGTCTGAATTCCTACAGGTAGCAGTGAAACAGAAATTCTGGGATCACAAAAGTGCCCTGTAATGCATGCTGCCACCTAGGCTACACTGTGATATGGGTAGCTTTGTAGAATACTTAACAGTCAAATGGTAATTGCAAATATAAGTCAAAGACACTAGTTAACCTAAATTACTACTATAGAGGCTTTAGTTTTTCACTAAAAAATTGTCAATTGAAAGAGGCTTTGTGAATAGGACAGTCTGCTGAATGGGGCTGAATAAGGCGGAAAAGGATAATATCCTCACAATATGTTATGCTGTCATAAAAATTATATTAGTAATGTGCCTGACATATTGATGTTTTACAGCTGAATGCCATTTTTAGCTAGAGTAGGCTAAACAGATGCCCTGTGAAATCTATCTTTTCCTTTTGAAGATTCCTGTGTTTCTTTTTTTTTTTTTTTCAAATCCTGTAATTCTTACTAGCAGTGTTGAAATGCTTTACTTCTATACCTTCAGAGGGTAAAGCTTTTAAAGTGTTTCTTTTTGTATATTTAGAAAAGTTGAAGTCCCAAAAGCAAATAAAATTAAGAATAAAATTTGACAATGGCCACTAATCTTTTTAAAAAGTCCAGCGTTGAAATACAAAGGAAGCCATTTAAAAGTTAATTCTTCAGTAATTCACAATATTATTTTAGGCAAATTTAGAATTTTTTTATCATACAAAGAATTACTTTGTAATTTTTTCTGCAAGAAGTGTTGTTTTTGCTTTTATTCCACTACACCTATTCCAGGTGCCTATTTCTCTCTTAAAAACCTTATTTCAACCTATGAAAATATTACCTTAGCATGAGCTAAATTATCATTCCAGTTAATCCTTAATATGTTTTCCATCAGAAATCTTGCAAATGCTGTGGTGGGGACATAAAAGTAGAATATAACTACTTTGTTTGCCATGTCTTATCAATGCACATAACAACAAACTATATGAGAAATGGACTTCTCTGCTTTAGAGAAAAGATTCATGGCAATGAATGCAGCTTCAGAATACTAAAACATCGCCTTCTAGGCATAATTAAAACATTGCTTTCACTTCAACTTGTGTGAATTCTGTTAATACAGTTTAGGTATTGTTGATACTTTTTTATCTTTGAATTTTTAATAGATAATGAAAATCCATCTTTGCCAAGCTAAATAAGAACTGAAATATAACTTTTCTGTATGTAAATTACTTTTTTTATAATTTCATAATATTAAAATGACATAGTCTAACTGATATTAGGAAAAAGAAAGAGAAAAGCCTGTGGCTATTCCTATAGTAATATAAACTTTACCTCTATCCACTTTGGCTGAAGTGGCTAAAAGTATGTGCACTCCAGTTCAGCTACTACATATACAAAAATCTGAGCAAACACAGTAAAATATCAGAGTACACAAATCAAAATCACACTATCAGCTGTTGTGATGGATTCCTTAAAAAAAAGACTTCTTAAAAGTCTGAAAATCCTGCCCTTACTCCAAAGTGCCAAGCTATTAAAAATCATACATTTCTATTGTGGTTTAACCCCATCCAGCAACTAAGCACCACAGAGCCTCTCACTGCCTCCCTCTGGGTCAGATGGGGCTGAGAATCAGATGAGCAAAAATGAGAAGATTCATGGGGTGAGATTCGTGGGGTGAGATAAAGTAAAAGCCTCATATGTAGGGAAAACAAAGCAAAGGACTCATTCACCACTTCCCATGGGCAGGCAGGTGTTCAGCCATCTCCAGGAGAGCAGGGCTCCATCACCTCTAACAGTGACTTGGGAAGACAAATGTTATTACTTTGAATGTTCCCCCCTTCCTCCTTCTCTCCCCAGCTTTATTCTGATCATGATATCATAAGGTCTGGGATAAACTCGGATCAAATGGAGTCAAATGTAGTGACTGCATCCCCTCCCAGCTCCTTGTGTACCTCCAGGCTCCTTGATGGTGGGATGGGGGGAAAGGCAGAAAAGGCCTTAGCACTGTGCAAACATTGCTCAGCAACAAACACAGGATCACTTTGTCATTCAACCCTCTTTACAGGACAAATCCAAGACACAGCCCCATAGTAGCTACTGTGAATAAAACTGACTCTTATCACAGTCAAAGCCAGCACAATTTCTTTATCAGTCATGCAGATCTCGAAACTTTATAACACTTGGGCTTGGTAAAAAGATCTTTAAATTATTCAGATGCAAACAACCAGCAAAGTATGTGGAATTCCAGAAGCATCTCTGCCAGCCAGTTAAGCTCAGCCCAGCGCATCTTGGCCTTGGAGCTTTCTGCAGCTTCCTTCCAGGGCTTCCACATTCTTGGATGAAGGAGTATATCCAGACAGGAATACTTCTGCAGGTGCTGCTGTACTATACATCTGTGAGCCACTATCCTGAGCAGCAAAGGACTGATATTCCACCACAGGAGGTTGGAGTTGGCCCTGCCTTTACTCTTTGATCACCCTGCCCTGACTTTTGTAATTACTGTGACATACAGATATAATCTCTGTGTGGAAATTTTTTGTTGGTTTATTTGTTTGCTTGATTTGTGGGGGTTTTTTTGGTTTATGTGGTTTTGGTGGTTTTTTTGCCAGTTTTGTTTAGGTTTTATGGATTTCTTTACATAAATCCTCTGAATCAAAAGGTTAATTCTTGGGCTTTCATGCACTTTCTCCAGACTGGGTTCTGCTTTTTGACACTTGTCTGTGACTTTGGTTTTTTCCTTACAACTTTAAGACATTACTCTGAACGAAGGAGAACAAGATATCAATGTGAGATTCTGTTGTTTTTTTCTTGTTAAGATATGATAAAGATGATTAGAGTCATAGGTTCTTTTAAGCAATCCTAAATGATGCATTTATGAGTAATATAATTTCTTGCTAGAAAAATATTACATTGATTTTACTGCAAAGCTACAGGTTTCACTGGCATACACAAATCACTTCCCTGCAAAAATAACTAGATAATGGTCTCTATTGAAACAATTGCTAACGCTTTTGTGTTGCAAAGTAAATAGTGCAATTAAGTGTCGTGCAGAACGCAGTATACTATGTAATACCAGGCAGAAGTTCAGTTTTAACATCTCATTTCATTCTGAAAATGATTAGAGACAAATGTATGTTATTTCTTCTACAAATATATATATATAAATAAGTTTTTTTTCACCTCAGAAAATGCTTAGAAATGTGTTGTTAAAGTATTATTGCACAAGACAGCTTCATATTCCAGATCTGAACAAAAAGAAGTTAATAGAAAAGTACACAATACGAGGAATAACAACACCTTATTTAGTTTTTGGGAAAGAAGAAGCACAAAGTTCTGCATGTGTGGCAGCAATTTGTTGTCATGATAAACCAGTCCTATTTCTGGAAGAGAATTCCAGTGCTGGTAGCTGTTATTTACTACAGGAAATAATTATTTTTTTAATATCTACTATCATATTAGGATTTTGGATGAAAGTGTTTCTATTTGTTAGTTTCTTTTTTGCAGCTTTTTTTTTCCCTTCCTCACACTCTCTCTGTACAATTAGCCATAAATGTTTTTCTGCTATTTGTGTTATGGTTTCTACTTGGTTATTTGCAGTTCTTCCTTCTTTCTTTTCTGCCTCTTCTCAGCTCTTTTCAGCTCTTTTCCTCAGCTATGCCCTAGGAGAGCTAACGAACATTACATTGTTTTTTTTTAAGTTAGCATTATTGTTAAAATTATAAATCTTTTAGTTATCATTTGTTTTATTTTGAGTGCTATCATTTCCACAAGAAGGCTTCAGCACAATTAAGGAACAGCATGTTTCCCTTTCTTCTAGTTTATCATTGTTCTTCCAAGTTACAATAGCTGCTAAATCCTAATGAGGCAACTGCCAGTCCAGTGAAAGTCATTGTAGGGTCATTAGTCTGAACACCACACACTTGGCTTAGTGTTTCTGTTCTCAGATAAAATAGGCTGTTCATGAATATTTGGGATATCCTCAAATATTTTTTTTTCAGCTTTGGACTATGTGTGGGGTTTTATTCTAGCACAATTTTATATGCAAAAGGTGTGTTGTATAACTTTCCAGTGGAACTTAGGCAGAAATTGAGCATAAATGGAGCATAAGTTATTCATGAATAAAAAATTTATGATTGTAGACAAAAGTAGATCTATTTTCTTTAGAGTTGTTGTCATCCATATGGATGCATTTCAGTCTAAAGACATTTATATAATAATTTATCTCTCAAAATATTTTAATGAGAATGATATATATGATTTTTTTGTGTTGAGACTCAGAATATAAGGAAAATAATTCAAATTACAAATTAATTTCTAAATCTGTTAATTATTATATTCAGAATGCAGAAAGAGAAGGGAGAAAGGGAGGATGGGATGAAGGGGGAGGGAAGGAAGGAAGTGGCGGAAGGAAGGAAGTGGGCGGAAGGAAGTGGCGGAAGGAAGGAAGGAAGTGGCGGAGGAAGGAAGGAAGTGGCGGAAGGAAGGAAGGAAGGAAGGAGAAGGAAGGAAGGAAGGAAGGAAGGAAGGAAGAAGGAAGGAGGAAGGAAGGAAGAAGGGAAGGAAGGAAGAAGGAAGGAAGGAAGGAAGGAAAAGGAAGGAGGAAGGAAGGAAGGAAGGAATGAAGGAAGGAAGTGCGGAAGAAGGAAGGAGTGGCGGAAGGAAGGAGTGGCGGAAGGAAGTGGCGGAAGGAAGTGGCGGAAGGAAGTGGCGGAAGGAAGTGGTGGAAGGAAGTGGCGGAAGGAAGGAAGTGGCGGAAGGAAGTGGCGGAAGGAAGTGGCGGAAGTGGCGGAAGGAAGGAAGTGGCGGAAGGAAGGAAGTGGCGGAAGGAAGTGGCGGAAGGAAGTGGGCGGAAGGAAGTGGCGGAAGGAAGGAGGAAGGAAGTGGCGGAAGGAAGGAAGGAAGTGGCGGAAGGAAGTGGCGGAAGGAAGGAAGGAAGGAAGGAAGGAAGGATAGTGGAGCGGAAAGGAAGGAAGGAAGGAAGGAAGGAAGGAAGGAAAGGAAGGAAGGAAGGAAGGAAGGAAGGACAGGAAGGAAGGAAGGAAGGAAGGAAGGTAGAGGAAGGAAGGAAGGAAGGAAGGAAGGAAGGAAGGAGGAGGAGGAAGGAAGGAAGGAGGCAGGAAGGAAGGAAGGAAGGAAGGAAGGAAGGAAGGAAGGAAGGAAGGAAGATATCACCTTGAGTTTTCAGTAAGCAAGAGTTTCTGTAAAAAAAGCATGAAAAAAGACAAACTAGAAACAGAAGTGGAAGTACAAAAATTGTAGATTCCATCAGTAACAGACTGCATGGCAAGTTTTGTATCCAATTCAGACCAAAGCAGGATCCTTCTTTTTGACAACTGTCAAAAGTCAAACTTATAGACTCAGTGAGACACGGGGTTCTGGTTTGTACTTTTATGCACATTTTAGCATCACTTATTGTCTATACAAGGACATACATATTCATGAAGCTGTCTACTACTAACAGACCTTTCCAAAATACAGATCCAGTGGGAGATTTGATAGAACAGTAGCAGGTTTTCTAGGGTCATACTTAAGGGAAACTAAAAAAATTAATGATTTTTTTAACAAAACATAATTTTTTGTTTAATTAAACTCATCTTTTAAAAGAAAAATAACTATCTTCCTTAATACTTTATTTATTCATTATGATTATAGGTAAGGATTACTGACCTTTAGCTAAATGTGTAGGAAAAATGGCTTAAAATACATTTATGATGAGTTGGGGCAACAGAGTTTCTTGCACTTTTGATAACTAAATACCTGTTGCAAATGTAATAACTTAGAGCCTTTTCATATGAACTGTCATAGTTTATGGTTCAGTATATTATACTATATGACTGGTTTAATTAGGAAGAAGAAAAACCCCTATATCAGGTGTATGAAAGTAAACTACAGTATTCTTAAATTATGAAGGATGCATACAGTACTTTGCTGTAAATCATGTAGTAATCTTTAGAAGGCGAGAAGAGGAACTAGATCAAAAAGAAATAGGATGACTACCAGTTTTTAAATAAAAAAAAGTAGCCCATTAACTGTCTAATCAAAGAGTGTAATTAAAGAGCAACATAAACTGACAAACCTATGAAATCTTTCTACAGGGAACCTAGATTTATCCAAAACTCAACTCTTTGGGAAATCTGTGAGATTTATGTGGCCAGATCACTTTATTTATAATCTGTTAATACAGGATCTTGAGTTTATCATTAATCCCATTTCTTTGGATCAGAATATATAAAATTTCAACAGGGAAAACAAATGCCCTGAAAGAAGGCATATAAATTTAGGTATCTAAATAAAAGCCCACTTGAGGAGCCCTGCCATTTTATTGGACCACCCTACCTAAGAACAAGACATATGTTACCTTCTTCTTTTCGCTGATGAAACAGAATTTAAAATATAATGGTGCTCAACTTCTTTGCAATGAGTGTACTTTCTTAAGTGGAGTAAATCTTCATTGTAATTGAATTTCACTATGCAAATCAGAACCAAAATTACATAACTGAGACCAAGATTTAAATATTTACTTCTCACAGTGTACATGAGTTTGGATTAGTATTTAAGACTTCATAGGAAACAATAAAAGCAGTAATACTCAGATAATTATTGAAACCTAAGATATTTGTGAAGAAATTTAGACTTTTTTTCTGGTTCTTGTTGAACTTGATACCTCTTGTTTAATTCAGAACATGAAATACCTTCAGCAAAATTCAGAAATAAACATTTGCACTAGATGCTGATATTCAAAGTAAAAAACCAGTACAGCAGGGAGGAAGAACTGGCAAAACTAGCTTCCTACACAAACCATGAGAAAATGCATGGTTACCTTTAAAATGAATAGACTTTCATGCTTTGAGGTATGTAGCTGAAATGAGAAAAAATTTCTGCATGGAGAGATTTTTCCATTTCCAGTTTCCTTGTATTTTCTTCCAAAACATCCTTGGTCAGATTGATGAGCAACATGTCATGCTGAGTGCTAGATCAACTCTTACTCCGATATGATGTGATTCTATGTGGACGTGAATAAATACATCTTACAGACATTTCCCTTTTGCAACCTGCATTAAAAAAAAAAAAAAAAAAAAAAAAAAGTGATTTTTTTTCTATAGATACACAAAGTCCAAGTACTGTTATGAGTACAGATAAGTATATATAAAATAATAGACGTATAAGAGTTTTGCTGAATAAATAACTCAGGGAAAATTACTACCATGTTTGCTACTCTAGTAATTGTTGAGACCTTACAAAAAATAAGTTTCAGGACAAAAACCATTTAAACCAATGTACTTATACTTCTTTGAGTTGTAGGCAAAATGCTTGGCAAAATTTGAAAGCATTGTCAGGGAGTTTGAAAGTGAAGCCATGACACAAACTGTTAAACCCTTTGAAATATTCTGTCTTGGGATGCATCTGTGTAACCACAAAGTGGAAGAATGGTGAATGACAAGAATTGGTGCTGGCTAACTTGTGAACAATTGGGCGTGATAAGAAAAGATGTGTGCTAATGTCTTTACAGACACTTTGATGGGTGAGGGTATGGGTGTTTTGAAATGGGTCTTAATGTCTCTACCAAGCTCAAGCCAAAGTTCGCAACAGAACCCCGAGAGTTTAACTCCTGAATTTCAGGGTAATAGACAAATGGGTCAACACAAAGGCTACTGTGGAACCCAGATAGCCTGAACTTCTGAACTTGAACATGACACATGCAACTTCTGAACTTGAACATGACACATGCCTATGTGGTAGGCAGTCCAGGTACGTTGTATCTCTCTAGTACCTCAACCAACGGGGAAAGGAATAGGGCAATGTGGGGCTGGGAGTTTAGGATAAACCGACACTGCGTCCTCAGAAAACTGGAGAGAAAAACACCACAGTGGTATGCCCCAGAGGACTCTCTTGTTTTATTTGAATTATGTTGCAGGACTCCTCTGTCTTTATGGACACTGGCTTTTCATAGCATGATTTTCCACAGAGGCAGGTGTGCTAACATGATTTGCTACGACACTGACAGAAGAGATTGTGAATTCTGCAGGCTGCCTTCATTAAAGCCACTGTCTTTGTAGGGATTTTGCATAGCATCTAGAAGTTAATTTCTTTTTCCTTAGTAAATGCATTTTAAATTAGCTACATAGCATATGCCCACATGCACAGTTCACCTTTGGGCTTAAGGCAAATAACATAAGTTTCTAGACCAAGTATGTTTTGAGATAAGAGGAAACAGAGGTAGAAAAAAGCCTGAGCAACTTTTCTTACACAGATTTTGTGTGTCAAAGTACAAGTTTCTGAGCAGCAGGCAGGTATTAGAAAGGAAATTTCTGTGCTTTATCTATCATAGAAGATTAGGCTGGATGAGCATAACCTCAAACTAAAATGAGAATCTATCTGTTTGCTAGACCAGTGAATATTATCCTTCTAGTGAGACTTTAGTATCTGAACAGAGTACCAAGCCTTAAGGCAATGTGTTTAAATGTTATAAAGGGTTCAGAGAGAAAAACAAAATAAAACAAAGGAAAAAAGAAATAAAAAATTACTTGCAGTAAAACTACTAAAACTAATATGTTATTTTCTGAACTCGTAAGACCTGAGGAAACTGTACACAGCTCCTGGGATAAAGACCACATCTTGTTCACACAGCAATGAACTTTCTGGACAATATATTAGTGTTGACAGTATTTCACAAATACATGTGTGGACCTTTATCTAAAACATGGATAGCTGAAAGGTATGGGTAAGAAGGCTTTTGGACACTTCAATTACACAGTTGTTTTGCCAGAGGTTAGCAATGGATCATATTCTCCTAGAATAGGAGTAATGGGGCATAAAAATAAACAATGTCCTGATGATGTCATCCTAAATAATCCATGGTCCTGGCTGTAGGGGCTGAGATGGATGCTCCTTTGCTGCTTCCCTGGAGGAGGGTGTCAGTGGGTGGTGTGGGTGAGGAGGTGATGTCAATCATGTCACACATGTGATGGTGAGAACAGATGAGATGAGATGAGATGAGATGAGATGAGATGGTGGTGCCTGAGGCATTCCACCCACAGACATGAAGCCAACAACTAGCTCCCATCCTCCAGAAAATTAAGAAAGTAAAAATAAATAAGCCTAAAAGTGTCCTTTTGAGATGCAATGTCATTACAGGCAAAGGAAAGTCTTTTACTTACCAAAATGGTTGTTGAACTTTAGATCAGCGTTATGGAAACTTCCCCATCTGAACATTCACGAGACTCCCTGGAAATCACACTCCCACCACCAGAGACTTTATTGAACCTTGCTGGTTCAGGCCCAGGTTTCCCACAGCAGTATCAGATGTCTCAGATAGGAAAGATATGTGCTAATGTCTATACAAACAATTCAGTTGGTGAGGGTATGGCTGTTAATGTCTTTGAAATAGATCTCAATGTATTTACCAAATTCAAGACACAGATTTGTTACAGAATTCAGACAGTCTGACTCTTGAAACAGACAAATAGCATGATCCAGAGTTTCTGAACTTTGGGGTAAAATGACAGGTTCAAGGGAGGAATATGTAGTAGGCAGTTTGGGAAGGCTGTACCTTCCTAGTACCCCAGGCAAGAGGGAAAGGAAGGGGGTACTGTGAGGCCAGGAGTTTAGGTTAAAGGAGGCTGCACCCTCTGAAACCCTGAGAGAAAAACCCCACAGTGGTATGCCCCAGAGGACTCTCTCACATCTCTTGAATAAAGCTGCAGGAGTCCTCTGTCTCCTTTATAGACATTGGCTTTTCATAGCATGATTTTCTGTACATCCCATTCCATAAAGCCATTTATTCATGGCACAGTAACCCAGGAACTGCCCGAGGCAGTACACCCAAGAAGGAACCCACCACGAAACTTCTGGGTTCTTATACCCTCAGAGTTCATCTGTGGACAAGTCTCTCTCTTCTCTCATCAGTCCTGGAGGTACTTAAAAGACCTGTAAACATGGTGCTTAGGGAATGGCTTAGTGGCAAACTTGGCAGTGTTAGTTTAATGGCTAGACTTGATCAAATTAAGGGTCTTTCCAACTTAAATTTTTCTATGATTCTATGACACATCCAACACCTAGGTCCAGAATAGAAATTCTCCTTTAAACCAGATTGCTTCTTTATAAAGAATGCTTTATACACATAAGGTGCTTTTAAAGTGAGGGAATTTAATGCTTTTTCAATTGAATCAGGTTTTACACTGACGATGGCTAATACATTAGCAAGCTTATCAGGTGAGTTTTCCCCTGCTTTTGAGTTTCACATTATAACAAGTAAGTGTTGAAGAGTGATCAATCAATATTTCCACTTTTATCTGGTGAACTGAGTGATTATGTAGATGACTTATTATTACAGTCAACAAAATTGCATCTGAAAATTTTCATTGATAGAAGTAGATGGTTAACATTAGTACAACCAAATACTGCAAGAGAAAATATGACTGCAAAAAAAAATGGAAACCAATCCCTTCTGATGTGACTTATTTTCTCTCTGTATTTTTAATTCGAAGACATTCATCAATATAATTTATAGATAAATGGCTGATTTTCACTTTGTTTTTCATGCTGTAGGTGCTCACAACTTGATAATTATCACAGTTGGTATTTTTATTGTTATTATTATCGCAATTTTTCTGCGAAACCATTTTGATTTCACAATTTCGAAACTGCATTTAGGCAATGTCATTCTGCTTCTGAAAACTTATGGCTTCATGCTTTGCCTTGTGACACATCTAACAGTAAAAATATACTCATTCTGGTTGCATTCACAGGATCAGCAATCTGGTACCGTCTCCAGGGGAAGGAGATCAGCTACTCAGCTAGTCAAATACTGCCATCAGCATGAAGTGTAATTGTAGAAAAGGTGTTCTATGGCTACCACCTTTAATCCATCTTCATAGAAGAGTGACAATTTTGTTCTATTTTGCAGCTTATTTTATATAGTGTGCATCTACAGAGAAACTTCCTTCTTTACCATCTTTGCCTAATCCCTCTCTCTGTCAAATGCTGTCACAAAACTTACCCTTTTGCTATGAGTAAGAGTGAATCATTTCTTTGAAACTGAATTTCAGTTCTCAAATTCACAGCCTGGCTGAGGAGATTTAGCTGTCACACCTGCATGATACATTCAGCCTCACAGCAGCTGAAATAAACAGCCTTGTAACCATTACTCCATTCTCATGTTAGGCTTGCTACTCAGTTCTGTGTGAGAAAGTCTGCAGGACATTTTGTGCATTCACTCCAAACCTTTCCAGCAAATCAATGCACCATAAAATATCTGAAGTAGTCCAAAGCTTACTCTACTAGTCATTAACTTAATCAACTGCTGATCAGACAAGACACAGATAGTATATAACACCAAATCTGTTCACTTACATTGTCGATATTTGGCCTTATTTTTGTATCTTATTAGGACACTAGTCTAATTACCAGTAGATTTATTTGTATTGGTTAGTAAATGAAGCTGTTTTCCCCTTAACAAGAGAGTCAGTGGAATCAGAGCTGGCATTTCCATTATTTCATTTTCTAATTCCAAAAGCAACTGATGAAACCTTAATGAGGTGGATGCTTTCAAACTGTCATTAATCTTTGCCTGAAGTTCTTTAATAGGATTATTAGTCTCAGAAAATAACAACCCAGTAGAACAACCCAAACCCCCAAAACAAACCCACCCCATCAAGTAAACAGTTGATTGTCAATCTGTGGGCTTTCTTCATGAATGATATGAGGCATTCCTACTCTTTTGTAAACAAAATTGGATGGGCCTGGAGGAAATATCCCTTCAACAGAATAAATAAACATATCCAAAGTGAGTGGATATCACTTGGGAGAAAAATCTGCTTGTGCCTAGTTTGATGTGGAGGTAGTAAAGAGAATGCCAATTAGAAATCCCACTGCTAAAGTGACATTTCTATCATTTATTTCTGCAGTACTGTATCACTGCAGCAATATATGCAATGACAATAAAAACTCCAAAATGTAAAATCTTGGCTGTTTTGTAGAACTTGATGAAAGTCTGGTGTCAGGCTGGGCGAGTCAGAGAGATAGATGAAGAATGAGATGCATTTTAAGTTTACATAGAAGCATATTCCCGTACAGCATTTCCTATGTTGTGATGAATACTTCTAAATAATTTGCATAATATATATTCTTTTGCTTTTGGTGCTTTCAAAAATACACAGTAGACACTAGTTTTAAACTTGCATGTAATGAGCTTTCTATAGGGTTGAATTTTTTTGTTTATTTATTTTATTTATTTATTATTTCACGGAAAAAAAAGTCATCAAATGCTGATTGCTTCCAGCTATTGACTGTATACAGTATCACTTGTAGAAATGAACTTTTTTTGAACAAAAGATAATTTTTAAAACAAGATAGTGCAAATAAAATCTGTAATAATGAAAGTATAAAAGAAGGTGCTATCCTTTAAAAAACTATTTAGAAAAAACCTGAAAAGATAATTTGTGTTCTTTAAATGTCCACATCCATTTAAAAAGTTTCATAATGCAGGTTTCTACTGCAGATCTTATTCATTTGCTTGTTTCTATTTCTGAAAAGTGCACATTTTTCTGCATCAACTTTAAAAATTAATACAGTCCTACATAAGAAAAAAATCAATGCTACATGTCAGCATACATATATTATGCCTGAGCTTACTGTGGAATGAAAGATATCCTACATAGGTTTCTGCACTATTTGAAATCTGAAATCTTTCAAATACTTTCTAATCCAGACTATATGACTGTATGAAATATTTATGCTGTGTTGAATTTTTTTTTTCCAGCCAGTGTGTGTGACACTCTATTTAAAATCTGGGCTGCATTGATTTTTTTCTATTTGAGTTGTGATTACATGCGGAAAACTTGCCATGTTTTCTAGTCAAAATTGAGTAGACATTATGTTCTTTATAAAGTTAACAAGCTGCATGATTTTTTTGCTTGATCTGCGTAATAGTAAACCTGATTTTGAATGTCAGTAACTGCAAATGGTCATTTGTACAAGGCTAGGCTTCAGCTAGGAATATGATTATAGTTTGCAATAATTTTTTTATTTTCTTAAGGTGGGTCATCTGGGGGAAAGTAACAACATTTTTTGTATTGAAATCAGCTGTTTATTCCTAGGAGCCTTATTTTTACCATGTCCTGAAAAACATAAGATTAAATGTTTTCACTTTCCTTCAAAATGTTCTGTCTTCTTTCCTTTTTCTCTTACTTTCCTCCACTTTCCTAAAAGGGATCAAATTTCAGTTCATGATCTTTCAACCATTGTGTGAGATCCCTCAGTATCTGCTAACCCCAACAAACAAAATCCAACACCAAAGTCCCAGGAGAAAAAATAAAAACCCCCTTATTTTTCTCTTCCCTACGTCTATTACTAATCACCAACATGAAAAGTAAATTGAAGAAAATGCTACATAACTAAGCAAAATCAAAGACTAAATAAAAAATATTAACTTTTGTGCAATCATGTTTGATCACTTTACCCTCTAGTGGCAAAAGATGCACCATAGGTGTGAGATCTACAGATGTTTCAGTAGAGCTGGATGATGAGTATCATTAGGAGTCAGGTCCTATGTAACAAGCAGCATTACAATACCACACCACCACAGCATTTAGACAAAGGCTTTGGTTTCCTCTCCTCAGATGGCACAAATATTTGAATTTTGACAATTTGGAACTTGCTTCTTCCAACCTGACCAGAAGTGTATTTGTCTAGTAATAGGATTAGTATGTCACTGCTATGACAACTAACCTCTAGTTTTAGTGCACAAAATGTGGTGACATTTTGTGGAATGTGTAATAAGTTCTTCTGACTGTCCAATGACTGCTGATCAAGGAAATAAGGAATGCTTACATGGTAAACAAGAAGATAGTTCTTTAAAAATTAATCTTTTAGATTTCCAAGTCAAAGATGTTTGATTTCAAACCCTCAAATATACAAACGTATTTTTCAGTATTACTGACATACAAAATATGAGCTAGCTGGAGGACATTAATTTATTTAGAAATGGTACTGGATTATTTATGAAAATCCCTGTTTGGCAAGCATGTTTTTGGATGGCTTTGGAGTTCTGCTAGCTTGTAGACTAAGGAAACAGAGAAAAAAAAGGAAACCTGAGGGATCAAACTATAAAGTCTGCAATACTGAGAAATTTTAGGAAAAAAATCGTAAACTACAACAATCCCAAGATTTCCAAACTGCAGGGCTCCAATGTAAGATGTGAATATCCACTGGATCTGTTCAGCAGAAAAAGCCAACTTGGCCTTGGAGCTTCTCTTATCAGTTCAGCAGAATGGGATACACTAGAGAGAGGGTGGCAGCTGCTGCAGCATGCCTTACCTCCATATTTCCTGACCAGAAGGTCTTTCTTAACAGACATGAAAAAGCACCAGTATCTCACGAGTCATAGAATGCTGACAAAGCTATATATAGGCAAAATAACAAAAAATTGAGAAAGCAAGAAAATTCCCAAACTTTTCTGAAGTTTCAGAAAGGTTTATTTTCACTGAAAAATCAAAACTGTTTCTTACAATACTTCTGAATATGACTATGAAACCGCTCTTGGGAACTAACCTATTCCTCCCCTCTTGTAAAGGTCCTCTTTTTGTGTTTAATAAACTGAAATGTGGTTTTTCCTTCACTGTTTTTTAATAAATTCCTTATCTTCACATGAATATGTTCTGTGTCTGGCCTGCTGACCTAACTCTCACCTTCCAACATAGCAAGTAGATTTAGCAATATGACTGAAGAATATTTTAAAACTGAAATAATGGTCAGGCCACTGCCTGATCCAAATCCCGCAGGGTACCATGCAATTCTTAGTTCCTCTTGGGTGAGCAAAACCTTCCATCTTTCACTGTGAACAGCTCATTTAACACATTAGAAGGTATCATCTTGCCTTGTAAAGCTCAGGTAAAAAAAATCCCAAGAAAAAATTGAAGCATTATTATAGCTCAAGGGTGTCCTACCTGTACACGAGAGACCATTGGGCTATTAATCTTGATCAAAAAAAGAGATGGTTCCAGGAAAAGACACTGAGAACAACTTTATCTTCTCCCTCTAATGATACAAAACCAAGACAGGTATGATCTTACAGCTCAGTCCGCAGCTCAGGAACGGGGAATGTTGTCCCTGACTATGTCACAGGCTTCCCCTGGGATCTTTTGCAGTCATTTCTGTCCAGATTGGTTAGATGCTTAAATCTTCACTCATGAAGGAACATCTGTGAATCTGTGCTGTAGACTCTGAGGGCATCAGTTTCTTAACAAAAAATGTAAATTACAATCAACTCTCTCCCACATCATAATTTTCATCAGTATTAAAAGAAGACATTCTGATGTCTGAGATGAACCGTGTAAATTTGCATGTTGAGTATTTGTGTGGAGAGCTACTAAGTCTGTGGGAGAGGTGTGAGATCTGAAAAGTTATGGCTTAAATATTGTTAGAAAAGCACTTTGCCCATTATACAAAAGTATTGAAAATTATACAGTCAGAACTGTATAGAGCTGCTGGTACCACTGAAGCCCATTTCCCATCCAAATATGTTTCTTGACAGGAGCTGGACTGTGAAAAAGGTGGTACTATTCTCTAGTTATCTTTGGCCCAAGGGGAAGAATATACCCACAAGGAAAGCCAAGCCCAGCATCTGTTCTGAAAACCAGCTCTGGCTGGGTTCAGTGGGGGCGAGCCACAGCCCACAGACTCATGACTGAGGCCTTCCACCAGAGCACTGCACGTGGTGCAGAGTGATGCCACAGATCCAGAGGCTGTTGGAAGAGACTGTGTAAAACTTCTCCCATCCAGGGGAGTTACCTGGGCACTGCCACCTGGCCTGAACATATGATAAAACATTGAACTCTGTTTCCTTCAGGACCCTCACCACTGGGAAGACCATAAAAAGAGGACCAAAGGGAGACTGCCAGGATCCATGGAGTGTTGATGTTTTCTACTTAATCTGTTTCTTTATCACTTGCTTTCTGTCCTGCCCTCCCTTTCCTTCTCTCTCTGTTTCTCATTTATTGTTAAATAAAATTTATAGTATCAACTTCAGCATATGGTCTCATTTGCACCTTAATTTGGTCTGACACATCTCTCTAACAATTTTAATAACTGGATCTTAATGGGAGGGAAGTAAAAAAAAAATGTATTTGAATCAGCTGGATTCTGGACTGGGTGTATTATCCTTATCTTGCTGTTCAATCCTTTAAAGTGTGCACTTATTTAATTGCAATGTAAAATTTACTTTAATTTCTTAGGCTTCACAAAGTCTAAGCATTTTGGGTCTATCAAACCAGACTAAAGAGTTTTTACTTTTTTTTTTTTTTTCACCTGCTGTAATCTATCTTGCTTGGGTGTGGTTTCTTTTATCCATAGCAGCATGCACAGTACTGTGGTTTTAGTTTGATGGATCCAGCTAGACCATCATAACCCACACAATTCCAGGGTCAACTGTGAGGTGATGATTCTCTCAGTCATGGTTCTCCAGCTCAGGGCAGCAAGACTCCCTTGATCCACCACCCATGTTGAAGATGGAGGCAAAGAATGCCTAAAACACCTCTGCCTTGTCCCTGTCCTGGTTTGTGAGGTGACCATTCTTGTCCTCTGATGGGCTGATGTTATTTTTACACTGCCTATTGCCATATTATATTTGAAAAATGCCTCCTTTATATTCTTACTCACATTTCTGGCAGCTTCAACTCTATTTGAGCTTTGGCTACATGATTTTTTTCCTTACAGTGGCAAGCAGCATCTCTGTGTTTTTCCTATATCACTCCACCCTGCTTCCATAGAGTATACCCATTCATTTTTTGCTATATGTCCAAGACACTACTCTGGTTCACCTAAGCCAGTCTTCTGCCTCATCTGCTTCACTTCTAATATTTGAGAATTGTTTGTTGCTATGCCCTTAAGAGGTGATGACCAGCAAGGATGGACACAAACAACTGCAAAAATATTTTCCCAGGAAACCTAATTCACTAATTCCCAGAGCAGCCTCAAATCTGCTCTTCTTGTGTTCAGAGTTCAGATTTTGGTGGCACTTCTTGTCAAACAGAGATTTTAAATTCAATCCTGTTGTGGTCACTGCGGCCACCAATCTCCACTTCGCTCTTGACATCCACACTGTTGACTAGAAGTGGATAAAGGAAGATACCTTTCTGAGTCAGTTCCCTAAGGAGCTGTTCCATAAAGTCATCATCCAGGTTTTTAAGGAGTCTTCTGGCCCAGGTTGTTCCAGATTTGTGATTCTTCCAGGTAATTTCTAGCAAGTTGACAGAAGCTGACTTGCAAGGGTCCATTGGTTCCTCAAAGAGTAATTAATCAGTGTTGCTGCCCTGGATAGGAGGTCTGCAGTCAACTCCCATGATAACATCTGCATTATTTGTTGTCCCTTGATTCTCACCCAGAGGTTCTCAACTGTGGCACTGCCAGTTTTGAGCTCCATACATTCTACCCCTCCTATTGCATATAGTGCCACCCCTCTCCCTCTTCTGCCCTCTTTATCCCTCCTGTAAAGCCTGTAAGCATCCAATAGGCCATCCAAGCAAAGGACTTATCCCACCAGATTTCATTTATGTAATGTCAGCAATGTCAGATCTCAGGGTCTGGGCCAAAATTTCAAACTGGTGGCATTTGTTTCTCATGATGGGTGCATTAGTGTAAAAATATTGCAGGTTTGGTATATGACAGCCTCATGAAGCAGATTGAGGGGCCTCAGTAGTGCTCATTTCCTCAAGTATTGACAAGCCATACCATTGCTCATCATTGGCTAGCCTGGTTTAGTCCCTTTCCCCTTTCCAAGGCAGGGCAAAACTCTATCAGTGTGCCCCACTAACTCCTTTGATAGAACTCTTTTTTCCCTCTGAGATAGGTATTCCATTAGATGTCAGTAGATCAGGTTTTGAGTAGGTCATCCCATGGTCAAACAATCCAAAATTTTTCTGATGACATCAACTTCAGAGTCACACATTGACCTGATGGATCTGATGATGTCTTGCCTATTGTCCAAAACATCATCTCAGCTTCAGTACCATGAACTATAACATGGGAAGGATGGTCACCATAGTTATTCACGTCTTTCTGAAAGAAAACAACTTCTATCAAGAAAGGAGTTGAGATATAAACTACTCAGAGTTTCATATTCCTCTTTGAGATTCTTAGAATTTGTCTCTTTACATTCCTTTCAGTGTAATTTCTATATATTTGCATCTATACTGCTTTTGCTAGTTTAGACTGTTAAAGCATATTTAGGCACACCTGTATGAACTATTTCTTTAATGAAGTACAAAGATTTGAAAAGGTCAGAAGGGAGTTTTTAAATTAGAATTTAAAGGAGGATTTCACATGGTTTACAAGTCAGAGGATTCATCTGCCAGATCTTTCTTTTCCTCTCTCTACAGACTTATGGCTTTTAATCCTTCATAAAGTTTATTTGATCAGAATCATATAAAAACTGTAAGCATTTATTCACAACACACCTGTAATCATCATTGGAAAATGCATTAAATCTCTTGTCAAGCTGGGTAACTCATGTGAAAAATACTTCTTAGATCCAAAGAGGAATGATTTCATCACAGTTTAGTTTTATGAGGAAGGCTGAAGAAAGTATATAAAAATTAACAATAATCTTATGAAAAAATAAAGTCACTGGCTTGAAACAATTTTAGGAAAAACAAATTTAAAATTCCAGTAACACAGAAAAAATGTGAAGTCTAAAACTGGTAAGTTAATGATACTCAACTGTCTATGAAAGCAGTGTATTTTAATATAAAATCAGCAAGACCATTTTCATCACACAGTTTTAATAGGATCAAGAATCATCAGTGCTCTGGTGAAAACACATGTAGCATTAGAGCAGAAAAAAATTAAAGTTGTAAGCAATAAAATTAGAATAAACTGGAAAGTTATCTAGGTTGACTTGTTCTTTGTTTGGGTGGGGTGTTTTATTTAGACAAAATGTAGAAATGTGTAGGGAAGATAGCCTAAACATGCAGTTGTGTATCAAGATGCTGTTCCACACAGTCATAGTAAAACAGATCAATGTCTATCTGCACAAAAATACCACCTCAAAAGCTGATACAGACTGCTAACTTTAAAGATAGGATGCAATACAGTGAGGAACTAAGAAAAATTATATTGTTCAGATCAGTTGTTGATTTTTTGCCATGACATGCAAATCTTTACATCCTTTTAACTTTTTAAATGTTCATAATAAAACTGGGGAATGTTTAAAAAGGGACAGTGAATACACAAACCATTCACTGATACAGGCTAAAAGGCTAGAATCTTGGATACAGTAATGTATAGATAAAGGGATATTTGCAACTCACCCATCATATCAAAGAGTAAGACTCATAAATGATTGATAGACCTCATAGGCCCAATTTTAAACATGGACATCAATTTTATGAAGTATTAAAACTCCTATATTTTTGTAGTTGCAACATAAAAGCCTTTTGTGTTGAGGTGCTCAATGCTTTTGAAGTTAAAACTTTCAAAATTGGTTTTGGAAAATAATATTTTCTTTGGAAAAAAATTGAAGGGGAATCAATTAGTCTGTCAACAGAAAGACAAAAATAATGTCAGACAATGGAAAGATATAGGATGTGAAAACACATTTTATTATTTACTTGAAGGCAAATAAACATGTAAAAATGTCACATGTATCGGAAAATAAATCCTGTAATTAATCAGTACTGAAGGCAGAAGTATTACAGCCTAGTAAAATGCTTATCCTAAACATCTGATCATCATTTTTTTATCATGTCCAAGCAATTAATTGCTTCTTTGTTATCTATATTTAAGGACAAGTCTCTAAAGAAAAAAAAAAAAAGAAGCATTGACCAAAGCATGAACATCAAACCTTTACATCCCTAATTGCCTTTTCCAACTTAAAGTTCTTTGTGGAGATCAGGGAAATAAGAAAAGAGAAAGGATGTAAGGATTCACCCCATTAGGTCTCAGGAAAACAAGAATATGTCTCCCTGTTACAAAAGAAAAGAAATAATATACCTATTAGAGTGGAGAACCAGGAAGCCTTAAAAGAATAACTCTCTTTACCATGCCAAGATCAGCATCTGCTTATGTCATTTGCTATATTATCTAGTGTCTTTATAGCAGAATTTTTCAGTGTTTTGCTGATGGGCTGGTACACAGCAAGGTCTGTGCCAGATTGTCCCATTTCTCTTCACTCCATTTGGAACTTACTCAAGCCCAGAAGGTACTAACTAAATGTGCCCTTTACCTGCAAGTAACAGCTGTTGATTAAAATCTGTTTTGTCTGAGGGACTGGGGTACAGGATGTTCTTTGCTGCAAGTTCATCTCCAATAATACCAATTCTTATTTAAGGTCGCTTGTATCTAGGTTTCTGCATCTGTCTTCAACTTCAGTACCTAATCAGGCAGCTCTCATTGCCATGCTCCTGAAAAGAGTTCCTGACATCTATTAAAATTATTATTTATGAGACAGAGATAAAATGTCAATGGACTAAAATAGGATTGATCTGAAAACAGGAAAATCTTTTTAAGAGAAAAACTATTCTTTTTATTTGTTCCTCACCAAAACAATTTGAAAACTCATTTGGAGAAAAACATTACATCACAGTGGCTTTGAACAGTATTTCAAACTGAACTTTAAGATTTTTTTTAAACCGATATTTCTGAATTACTTGCTTGTGGTAATCATCTTGTAAATTCTGTCATGTCTCTGCAGAACTAACATAATGTGAAAGAAAGAAGTTATAAAGCTGATTTTTATCCAGCAGTTATGCAAATTTATAATTAAATAGGAATTTTATTGTTTAAATATTTAAGAACTTGTCTAAAAAAATAAAGCATTTAAAGACTTTCTTCTGAATTTTTTAAAGTATTTTCTTTTTGAATTTTAAAGATATTAATACCATATATGATGTAATTTTCAGCAATGTGATTCTGCTTAACAATTGCCTCAGAAACATCTTTTGCAATTTGTGTTGCAGGTAGTCAGTTTCTGTACGCAGCTTTTCTCATACTTATGGAAAACCAATTTAAACAGAGAAACAAAGATGCTTCTGAATCTGGCGTGAAATTAGGAACTTTGGCTTCACAAATTTGAAAAGTTTGGCCTAGTGTTCAGGTAAGTCATTGTTCTAAGAAGGAGTTTATGTTTTGAAACTTTAAACACCACTGTTAAAAATAAATAACCTGAGTGCCAGAGTAATTGGCACTCTTGTTATTTATTTGTAACAGTGTTAGCAATTGTCAGTAAGACATTCCAGTGAGGATTAGTAAGGAAGCTTCCCTGTCCAGCCATCCTGGACCCACTCTGGCAGTCATCTCATACCACCTGAGCTTCTACCCAGGCCCTTTGCAGCCACACCCCCAAAACTCACACAGTCACACTGGGTTTCCTCACTGGCTTGACACAGGTTTTTCACAGCAGAGTCTGAGAGACCCAGATAATTAAAACAATTTGGTGCTGGTGCAATAACTACATAACCAAATAACCTGGGTGTTCCAGGCCCTTTGTTATGCAGGGGGTTGGCAGTTCCCAGACTCTTGCCTCGGGCACCAGCCACCCAGAGGGCAGCCTGCAGCTCCCACTGCATCTGCACCCTGAGCTGCCTGCGCTGAAGATATTCCTCAAGGTTTTTGCTGAATTTGATCTGGTGTCAGAATACCCTCTTTCTCAAGTTGATATTCCATAGGGAGGTACAATAATTTCACATTTTGTAAGGAAAACTACTCAAAACTCGGAGAATGTCCTCTGAGCCAGATCTAGTAGCAGTTTTCTGGTGTAAATTGCCAGAACAGAGACCTCTAATGCCATTTGAGATTCCCTAGATTATCCCAAGTAACCTCCTAGTGACAGTCCAGAAGGGAATATGGATCATTCATAGGTTTTATGTCATGCTTGACATCTTCTTATAGATATCTTGGGTACCTCAGGGCTTCTCGGATGCCACTAAGTGTTTTTGCATCAGGGGAACTAAGATGACCCTTATTGCTTCTCTCTCTAATCAGATTTGAAAGAGGAAGCAAAACACATTTGAGCAATAAGCAGTTCTAGTAATCAAGACAGCTTTTAGACCACTTCTTCTCCTTTCGGTTCTGGTTTTATTCAATATTCCCAAGTTAAAAATCTTCTTTATGGGGAAAGTGGACAGAGAACTACTGTAAAAAGACAATAATTTCTTGTTTGTGTAGTGGCTATTTTAACAATCTAATCTAGGAAGTATTATTAGTTTAGGTCAAATTATTACAGAAAAAGAAATAATGTTTCTCTATCGAATAAATTTTCAATTATACCAGTAATACAATTAAAACAGTTATACACATATTTAATTTTAATGCTTTTTCTGGTATTATCCCTTCTCATTCTTTAGTTCTTGGGATCCATTTCATCCTAGTGCTAGTTTAGGAGTTGCTGCAATGAATTGTAAGCAGCAATTCACCAGGAAGAATATTGTTGATGTTAGTGTTGAGATTTTATTTTTCCTCATTCTAATATTCACTAAGAATAATTTTAATGTGTTTTCTGAAATAATTTTGCAACTTTCTCTTTCTTCACTGGTCTGCAACTGCATATTATATCTGAATATAACATCTATGACAGCTTTAAGGTATGTTAGGTATGTACTCCTTTTATTTTTTTTTTGCTACCCCTCAAACTAGTTTTGTCACTAGCTCCAGATGTGAATTTCTGTAACTGCTCGTGTATCTCCAGTGCCTTCCTGTATCCAGCCTATATCACTCCATTCCTGTGCTTTCCTGTGCTCCATCCCCACTACTCTGAGCTTCTGTTATCAGACTAGGTCTTCATTTTTCTGCATTATCTTAGAACCATAAACACCTCATTCTTCATAAAACCCCCTCCCTACTTGTCACTACTATCTCTATTACACTGTGGTTGCACTGTATAATGATAGACCAAAAAAATTAGCCATAACCATCTCATCAGAAGAAAAAATGGCTCTTTGAGGTAAACCAAATAAAAGAAAGCTGCAGGAAGCTCAAAAACATTCAGAAAAGGGAATAATGACAAACCTCAGTCCTAAGACCTTTCAAGCCTATTGCAAAGCCTGTGGCCTTTACTAGTTCTGGGTATAGTGTAACATAGGTCACAGAATTACAGTATTTGCAGAGAAAGAAGTATTACCTCCTACATAACACTAATTTTAGATGCATGAAATGTCATCTAGTACAAATAAAATTAAAGCTTTAATTGTTTTTGCCTTAACAATAAAGCAATTAATTTAGCAGATGAGAATGGATTTAAAACCATTCATTAAAGAGGAACATATACCCACAGTATGGAATTTAAACCACTCCACTTTTCTGAATCTGGAAAGCAGAGAAACAAGCAAGACTGCTGCTATCCTGGACTAAGTCTACTAGCATAATAAAGGAGACTTTGAGATGTCTATTGAAGATGCCCTAGAGACATTAGCTTTCTTTGTTTTGTTTTTTTGTTTGATTGGTTTCTCGATTTCCTAAGCAGTGTGTATCTGCCAGGTTGTGAAACCCATTTGTACAGCTTCATCGAATCTAAGCATGGTAATATCTTTAAAGTTTATATCAATTAATCAGTAAAGATGCCATAGTATGGGGTGAGGATATGGTTCAAAATAATTGTTTTAATATTTCTTATGTGTGTAAAGTGCTTTTACATATAAAAAAACCTCCCAACATATGTTGTTAGGGTTTTTTTTCTCCTAATGTGTGTAATTTAATAGGAAATCTTGTGTTGTTTTGTCAATGTATTTTTTGATGCCTTAAGCAACAAGCAGAAAACTGTATTGTGTTAAGACTACTGAATCTGTAATAGTGGATATTGGACATCTCAGGAGAAATTTCTTTATTGAATTTCCCGTGAATTGTCTTGGGGTAAACAGCTTAGCAGATGTGGAATACATCTATCAAAGCTCACTGCTAAAAAAGGACAGCAGGCATGGTTTTATGTTGTTCTTGTCTACCTCTTTAATCCTCTTGTCACAAGTAAGTAATGAAATAAGCATTTATTAGACATTCCATTAACAGAAGAAATTCTGGCAAAACCTTGTATAAACATATCAGAAGACAGATGATATTGTATCTTCAAATTTCTCCAGCTGTGCCTATGATACATGAAGTAGACTTTAAAACAGGTTTACAATAGTTAAATTTTGTCTCTGTTTAAGTTGATAAATAAGTCTAGAGACTAATGCCTGACCTTGGACATCTGAAAGAAACTTGTTATAAACCCAAATTGACTCAATAGATCGGATTTGTCTTGGAGAGATCTACTTGGAATAAACCAAACCTGAGATATGGACCCAAGCTGCACATAAGCAGGGGAACAACAGCACTTCATGCACTGCATGACTGTGTGCCATGGACTGGGTTTGGCCCTAAGCCTGAGTAGCAGGGCATGGCTTATAGACTCAGACCTAACCCTTCTGCCCACACAGTCAAGCTTGCCACAATACATTGCTCATTACAAATAACCCTGAGCACATGGGAATGACCAAATAGGGGTCAAGCACTGTTTAGAGTGGTGGCTGGCACAAATTAAATTATGGGATGTGCTTTCCTAACGCTTTAACTTGATGGGTTTAAAAACTATGTGCATGTACCCATAATATCTCCCTTTTAAGTTCCCTGAAATTGGTATAGCCTTGCAGATTTGATGCACTAGATTTATCTTTCCCCTTCTACATTTAACAATATAGATATACAGAGACCCATGCAATTTTTACCTGCATTTCTTTTTTATTGAATTGCTTGTAGCTTGGCCTAAAGTGTTCACAGTATGCTTACAAAAATACAAACTGACACACTGCTTCATATCACAGTCAACATTATACTGACCTAGCAGACTGCAAGACTGAGCACCAGGATGCATATTAAGTCAGTGAATATGCTGAGAATCTGCCTTCTAAAAGGGATCAGAACTCAATCCTATACCTTAAACAGAGCCCAAGCTTATATGTAACAATACAGAAAGTATTTTGCTTTAGACTCACGTGTGCCTCCCAGAATGACAAACTTGCTGTGTTTAATCTTTGCTTAACACAGAAGAGGTTTCAACAGTATGATTATAACCCCAACATGAAGCCACCATGAGCAGAAATAGATGACTGATGATGAAGTTGTGGTCTCTCCTCTTTCATAGATGTTTGTCTACATTGTAAAGGCACCATGTGGCTTTCCAGACATCTGGTAACAGCTGATCATATTAAGGACAAGGACAGCAGGATTTCTGTTAGTCCAGATTGCAACACAGCACTAAAACAGCCCTGAGGAATCTTGAATTTTATTTGACTCTGTAGAATATTATCAGCCCACTCCTTTCAGAGTCATTCACGTATTAAATGCAAACCAGAGTACTCTTATGCATACACTGTTCCAGTTCTGTATATGTTGTATAATTAAGAAGATGTAACACCAGTAACTGATTACCAAGAATGACTACAGCCAACTGTAAGGGAACACACAAAACTGTACCCACCATTTGTTAAGTAATTTAAATGATAATAATAAAGTTTAAAAAAATCCAAACAAGTCTAAGGGTGAATAGAAGGACAAATTTCAGATGATTTTATTGATAGATTTTGCTTACTGCTCTGGGGCACACTCTTACAAATGTGCTACAAAATGTACAGGAAAAAAAAAAGAATTAAACCAAGCTAGAATGGCTCAGGGGCCTCCCAGGGCTTTTAAAGCAATGTTTTAAAATTATGTCTGGAAAGGGTAGCTTGGGATTCAGAATACACCTGTAGGCTGTAGCGTATTTAGGCCTAATAACTCTAAAACAATGTCAGCCAGCTAGTGCAGATAATGAATTTGCCTTCTGAACATGTGTTAGCAACAGATTTTCTAATGTATAGTTGATATAAATATATGTATATAATAAAAAGCATAAAATTAAGAGACTGAATATACCTATTAACAGTATGTGAGATAACATTAAGTACCACCTGTCTCTTCAAGAGCAAAATATTTTCTGGTTGTTATATTGGTTATGCATGAAGAGTTAGGGCTAAAACTTCCATAGCTTTTAAACAAATAAGGTAGCACCACTCCCTCACTATTCCCAAGTACTTTTCTCAGAACATATAACAAATTGTGATAGCTTAATCAATTAAGACTCTGCAACCACTTTAGGAATATCTATTGTAGTGCCCAGTCTTAATTTAAAATTCCATTACTGACAGTACCCATTTAAGCACTAGATACAGATACAAATATTGCATCTGGTATAAATGTATGACAGACTAGAAAACTAGTTTAGTTCATTACAAGATCACAGGGCTGAATTTCAAAGAAAAGAAGTTCTGACCAAGTATTAAAGCTATGTTTTGTGTGAAAACATGAGTCATCCTCTGAATTGTAAGTAACTTTGGGAGTTAATCCTCTCAGATTCAAGGAGGATTAAATACCTCTAACCATTTTCCATTAGTAAGGAGAATTCTGCTGAAACAGTTTCGGTCTGGGTTTTGGTTGTTTTGTTTTTTTTTAAACTTGCCCATAGAGACAGAAAATTACACTTACTGAGTGAGCAAGTGATTCAGGGTCTAGTCCAACTGTCAGTTAAATAAATGAAAGTTTTGCCATAGGTCTCAATAGTTCAAGATCAGGAATACAGCATTTAGTGTGCAATAGGAATTAAAGCATGGTCTTAGCATTTCCATACAGGCTCCAGCTGTGAAAGTCAATGTGCTGGTTCACAGCATGCTTTAAGTTCCCTTACATTTCTCCAAAAAAAATATGCATTTCTCTTGGTTGACCAGCAATTCCACATAAGACACTAAGGGTAGAATTCGATTTCAGTTTAAAAAGGCACCAGTGTTATAAAACTGTCGGTACTTCTGGCAATTTTAATTAAAGAAAAAAAAAAAGCCACTTTCCTCCCTGTCATCCCAATTACTTTTAACTATATAAGGTTGTATTAAACTGCCAGAGTCTTCATAGGAAAACTGAAACTTATTGAAACTATTAACCTACATATATTGTTACCAGGCTAACACCCTGCTGGACAATGGCATTTTTTAATAATGGCAGGTGGTATAAAATCTACGGGGAGAGGTACCATTTTCCATTAGCCACTTGTAATTGCCAAAAATATTAAACAGGGTTTTTCTGAGCATGCAAACACTACTTGCAAACTTTTTCCTGTCTTTGTTATAAAGAATAATTCATCCTTAAGAGTTCTATATTTGCATACAGAGATGTAAGAAACATTCCCTTGGTGGCTAAGAGGTCACTGTAGTGTATGTTTTTTATCCTTTTGAGACCCCCAATATGTTTGTACTTCTTCTCATGCTGCATAGGCATTAATTCCGTTAGTGTATTCTGTCCAAGTATTTGTCTGCTTGATATTCAGATTTTTTTTTCTTGAAGGTAATTGAGCGAAACAAGAAAAGAATTTAAAGGATTAGTCTGCTATCAAAGAAATATTTTAGGAAATATTTTTGTAATTTTGAACTTTAATAATATCCAGAGGTTGTTAATGTTCTTTTTAAAAATAATTCCTACTATCTCAAATAAATCCAAGGTAGAAGAATGGACAATTGCAAAATAAATATGGAAAATTAAACAATCACATTTCTCGGACTTTTACTATCCCCCCCCATCTCTGACTTTTAATGTCCAAACTTAACAATATCAGTATAACTGTAAAGTTTTAACATGAGATGAAACCAGGCTGTTTTGAAGATGAAGAAGTATTTTTCAGAAATAAAATTATACCTCATTTAATCTTCTCCATGGTAGTAAAGTATTCTTTTTGCTATATTGTATTTTCAATATGAAATACAGAAAATTATAGGAGATGGTCCTTGACCTTCAATTTGTTATTATACTTTTTATTTCATTTTAGGTAGACATAAGAAACTAGAGCTTAGAAGGGAATCAAGTAACACAAAGTGACTCACCTGAGTCCACAAGGGCACAGCAATGTGACAGTCTACTACATATTGCATTGAAATTTACCTGCATTGGCTCTTAGCAACTATTTAGAGGTCCAGCCCAGGACTATCTCAATACACAACAAAAATTCTGTGTATAATGTGTATATACAAAACATGTATAAATGGGCAAACAGTGTCATATGTGATTTTATTTAGTCTTATTCACTTGGAATTTGGGATTGGGATGGAATTAGAAATGCTTTGATATGCACTATGTACTTTGTACATGCCTCATAAATTAATGGAGAGCTATTTAGAGACTGGTTTAAGCATCTTAAGTATTTTAGTGGAACAGTTTTTCTTTTTGTTCCCCACATGTTAAGCCAGGTGCCACGGTATCTGTGGACCCAGATGTCCACAGCTCAGAAGATCCTGTAAATTTTCTCATAACCGGCTAAAGCAACTTGATTATTTGCATTACAAGCCAACTCTTTAATACAAAGACAGCTAGTTCCTAAATAAACAACAAGCATAAATGCATTCATGTATTGATGGAGGAGTTTTTTTGTGTCATAACTAAACCTTTACTACTAATATACCTTAATGAGCACTGTTTTTATAAGTCTAGGTTGTTATCCATTTTGTTTTGATTATAAGCTGTTTGGTCCATTTACTTTGTAGTGCTCTAACAACAGTACACAGCAATTCTGCCTGAAGAAGTAAGCCCTCATTTGCCAATGTTCATATTCATGTATATGCTGATTACATGGGAGCATATAAACATTTACACATCTGTGTGTTTCACTGTGTATTTGTAAACTTCTGTATACAGCTATATATGTGAGAAGTATATAAATAACTAGATTCATATACATATACATACATAACTCACTGCAAATATTTAAATATTCTAGATCTACAGCAAACATGGTCTTTCAGAATACCTTAGAGTACTCTGTGGTTCATATAAAAATAATTGGTGGTCTTTGTCTTAATGTACTGAAGCAGTGTCCATGACTAACACACTCAAAGAAGCAACAGCATTGCCACCTTTGCTAGTAATCTTATAAAAAAAAAATACTTGTTCAAAAAGAATTACAAACTGAATCTAGCCTGTATAACCTTAGGCCACTGAGACATGAGCCTGGGGCACTTACCTGTCATGTATCCCTTTACACCTTTAAATCCCCACAGTAACAGACCATCTGCACCCATAATCAGATGGCCAGATTTTAGAGCAATACACCTTGTTTATAAAGGGCAATTCTAATTTACAACCAACTCTATTTTGAGAGGTACTTTGGGAGCAAGCCTCTGATGCTTTCAGATCAGCCATCTGTCTCCTTTCTTGCCAAGTTACCTCTAGGTTATGCTCTTTCCCCTCCTCAGCATATTATCCTGTCTCTTGCACACTCACATCTATCAAGAGAAAGAGCATTTTAGAAGCTAAGATGCTCAAAAATTGTCTTAGAATATATGTTTGTATACTCTTCTGAGTAATAGTTTCAACAATGAGAGGAAGCAGTTTTAGGCACTTTCTGCTGTGGTATTTGCTGTTTCTTGTGGCCCTGATTAGGAAGGGGAGAAGCTGCGGTACAGGGACAGAAACCCTTAGCACAATTTAAAAGCATCCACATTACCCACTGAGGTCTGCACTGTGGGTTTCCTGAGGGCTGGAACATTCCTGTGTGTCCCTGGTGAAGTCTACAAACTCATCACATTGCCTGCAAGCAGCTCTTCAGGATAAATCATCTTTCTTCCTTTGCAAGCTGCTGCTGCATTCACCTCTTAAAGGATGGGCTACCAGAGAATTTCATGCCAGTTTTACCCACGTGCAAAATGCCCAGTCCTAATGATAAACTCAGTTTACAGCAAGCTAATACAGCAAGCTAACTGGTAGGCAGAAGTGTAGTCATTACGCAAATCCAGCACTTTGGAACACACTTGAACTCCCTTAGAAGTGTTCCTGTAAAGTGCCCAAGCCATGGCAAGTTGTTTGCTGTTCCTGCTGCCTTTATGTGTGCTAATATGTTGCAGAAGTGCAGCAAATTTTGAACAGATAACACAGGCTAAATTAATTTTTGGGAAAATATGGAATGGAACTAAGAATTCAGCAGAACCCCAAACAGCATAAGGTATCAGTGCTCTAAACACATACCCCACACATAAATGATAAAATCCTTAAGCACTGGAATCTCTGTGCACTAGAAATGGTATTAGTGCTTATGTTTCTGGAAAGAAATACAGGGACACAGGAATAAAATATTGTTGTTCAGGGGAAAGATGGCTAGATTAAGTGTTTTGATATTTGTAAAGAGGCATGAAATAATTTTTACTGCCTTCCTTCAACAGTTTGATAGACCGTGACCATTGTAAAACTAACTTCAATACAGTCCATCACAATCTACACATCTATGCTGAAAATCTATTAGTCTACAAAGTAACTCAGTTAACAAATTTCATGTTAAAATCACACTTATGTCAGCTACATAATAGAACAACCAAAGGAAAAAAAAGCTGATGAATACCTTTAAGAACAGCTACAGTGACTGGATTGAGCAGTAAGAATATTATTGATAGAACGCTGTAAAAAAAAGAAGACAGCACAATCCTATCAGCTCTGGGAATATCTAACATTTTTTGTTTAAACAAACTTTAAATTTCTTTAGAGAAATTCTGTGAAATGGTACTAAGACAATGTAAAATTTGTTTTGACTAAAATATTGAATGTTTCTGAGGAAATATCTGAGTATTTATATTACGATTCACTATGTAAGTGAAATATTCAGATGAGCTTGGTTTTACTTTATATTGTGCTTGCATCATCTAATTTCTGCATCACTTTCAAACACTGTCTCCTGTACTATGGGTGTGCTAAAAAGAGCAACATCTGAATTGCTCTGGTAGCACACATTTTACATCATTGTCTTGAGAAATCTACCTAGTCCTCATGAGACTAAGACCTCATGAATTCATATCCTTTATATCAACATTTGTGCTTTGATTTCAGACATGACTCTCTGTGATGGTACACTGTCCTCCCACTCATTGGAGCTATTACAGAAGTTTAACATCCAACAACCACAAAACTATTATTGATGTAGCTTATTTTTATATAAGGAAATAGATGTTCATTCCAGAAACAGCTGCATAGCTGGATGAAGCTTATAGGTTTGCTACATCTCTGTTGAGAGATGTTACCACCCAGCATTTCTCAACCATACTTGATTTAGAACAGCTAAAATGTTCCCAATGCTTAGTAAAAATCCAAGTGAATTCATAACTGGTATTTAAAATTCTTGAGCTGACCCACAAGACAAGGAATACATTCTTCATTTTTATCAGCAGCTAAAATTAAGACACCTTTTACTCTCTATTGCAAAATTTCTATTCCTGTAAAAAAGTTAATGAAAATGGGGATGGGGGAGGTTTGATCCTCTGTTTTTCCTTTGAAAATATTTTTAAATGATAGAACACTTCCTTCATTATTATTTCCCATCATTTATTTTCCTGTTAAAAATTGAAGGAAAAAGTGATAATTTGCTGTGATGCTATTTCAAGAAAGTGGGAACTTTTATTCAAAAATGCTTCTTAAATCAATAAATAGCTATGACAAGTTGCATTTAAATATAAGTCAATGAACAGGACATTCCTGGTCAATCCGCTTTCTCTCTGTTAAGAATCTGAATAGAGTTCATATGACTACATATATCATATGAAGGTGATATACTCTCAGAATGAGATTAAAAAACAAAC
Source organism: Serinus canaria (assembly GCF_022539315.1). Lineage (NCBI taxonomy): Eukaryota > Metazoa > Chordata > Aves > Passeriformes > Fringillidae > Serinus > Serinus canaria. The sequence continues at coordinate 57,767,744 of NC_066313.1, forward strand.
AGTGGTTAGTTGTTTTGTTGTTTTTTTGTGGGTGGGCTTTTTTTGTAAAATATAGATGAAATTCATGTCCCAAGTTATTTCTGATTGCCACAAAATAATTCTCTGAAATGTCTTTTTTCTTGTATCAGTGAACCAGTTGAGTCACAAATGAGACTCCTCTAAACTTTGTCTAGCTTTAGTTTCACATTCTATTTAAGTCTTTCTGTATTGCCTAAACAGTTACATTTGTTTAATTCCATTTTAAGGAAGCTTAAATTTGAAGTGCCAAAATATTTTGTTATAAGTTATTCTTCAGGGATTTGGCTTAAAAGTACTACTAGAATAGTAGAAAATATCTGAAAATCTGTTTTCCTGTAATTTTCTCTCCAATTTCAGTGGCCATAGATTCAGGAATTAAAGTACCTCAGATAAGTTTCACATCAATATTAATTTTTACTATTTTTCAGACTTTGAAAATAATGTTTTCTGTTTGATCTTTTTATTTAAGTTTGGTTTTAAGGAGAACATTGACCAACTTTTTGTACAGTACAAGTGCCGCATATAAGTTAGCAATCTAAATGCAAAAGGTGACACAAAGGGCTAAGTATTATAATCTTCTATGATAAATATTGACTGAAAAAGTGTTTATCCCTGAATGATAAATTCTTGATGTCATAGTCTATAGTGAAAAAGTTGAAAAGTTCTATTTTATGAGAAGTCATGTGCTATGGCACATGTATGAGAACAAACATCCTTTATTATTTGAATCACTAATTAGGGGTTTTTTTCCCCGTGAATTGCAATTTTGCCAAACCTTTAGGCTCTGAAACAATGATTCACAACCCTGAAGTCTTTAAAGAACTTCTAGCTTCAGACACCCGAAATATTGAATGTAGTAATATGATTTCCTCCCTTTATAAAAAAAATTATAAATCAAATTATCTTTTTTTTCCCTCTAATACTAGAACTAGCATAGTTTCTCTATGATTTTTAAAAGAATATTGAGGTAGATTATTCTTGGAAAGTTGTAAATACACCACCAATTTTGAGTTGACACACATACCCACACAAAAAGTCTCCTTCATTCTAAAAGCTGAGCAGAGTGGGATTTGAAACATAAAGAGTCTACTGTAGACCTCTCCCCTTGCTTACAGGGCAAAACCAAGAGCAATAATCCACATGCATTAGATCAAGGAAACAAAAAGTCAGTCAGTTTTACACTGTAGGCACTAACTCAGACTTACAGGCATCTCTCTGACTATAGCAGGAGCCAATTAACAGCCATAGCAGGCAAAGGCTGATCTGCTCATTGGTTTCAGCCACCAGTGAGAGAAGCTGAATGCTTTGTCTCGCTAGCAGCTGTAGGTCTGTTTGTGGCTTACATCTACAGCTTCATCATTGTAAAGAACTTTCTTCCACTCCCTGGGAAAGCCCAGATTTTATTTTCCTTATTAAAATACATGCTAGTTTACTAATACTGATCGAGCCCCTCCTGAACACACTACCAATTTTCAGTTTGAAGTCATTCCCCCTTGTCCTGTCACTACATGCCCTTATAAATATTCTCTCTCCATCTTTCTTGTAGGCTCCCTTCAGGTACTGGAAGGCCACAGGTAGGTCACCCAAAGACTTCTCTCTTCCAGGCGGAACAAACCCTATTCTCTGAGCCTTTCCTCACAGTCAAGGTGCTCCATCCATCTGATCAACTTGGTGGCCCCACTTCGTACCCTATCCAACAGGTTCCTGGCCTTCCTGTGCTGGGGACCCCAGAGCTGGATAGTGTACTCAAAATTTATGCTTAAATTTCTGTTTCTTTACATACTTCATCTAATACTGAAGTACTAAGGCCTGAACCAAATTTGCCCTATAGAAGAAGCTTTCAATCAAGTTTTATATATATATATATATATATATGTGTGTGTGTGTATATATATATATATGTATGTCTATATATATATATATATATTCGCTTATTAACAAAGTAGTGTCATATGTGTTCATTAACAGGCAAAACATGTGTGTTTACCTTTCTATATCTAGAAACTGGATAAGGCCACTCCTGACCTTATCAGCAGGCTTTAGGATCAAAGACAACTCCCTTGGCTCCCCACTGAGCCCTGGCCAGGCTTTGGAGAAATCCAACAGGAGAATGTAATTGGAAATTATGTCAGCTTGTTTGTTTAACACTATAAAAGCTGGGCTACAGTCACAGCAAAGTGGGGAAGCCTCACAACCTGCAAAGATGGATGCACCCCTGGATTTCCCAAGCACTCTGCATGGTTCTCCAATTCTTCATTGTGACAGCTTCTTCCCAAGGCTGATGTTTCTTGGACTTGGATGATTGTAAAGTATTGGGGAAACTGGCAATGTGCATTTCCCAGCTGGTGATGTGAGTTCCCAGTTACCAGTCATGATTTTCCAGTCCTTCACTGTGACTGTTCTACACCTATTGTTCATTGGAGTTGAATCTTTATTGGGGTAACTGGTGATGTGTCTTCCTTAATCACTATAGGCATTCTTACATAGTAATGAATATGTATGTTGCTTAGCTTATCCTTCTGTGATTCACTGAAGTTTTACACTTTAGTAAATCACAGTTGGGGTCAGTGTCAGCCTCTGACCCTATTTACTGGCGAAACAAATACTAACAAAGTACTGCAAAGAAAATATGACTCATTTTCATCGCAGGATGACTGTTTCACTTGTGAAGATTAATTTAATAGCAGCCTAGCCATGATTTAGGGGAATAAATCTCTGATTCATTAAGAAAAGACAAAAAAAGAGGAATTTATTAAAAACAAACAAAAATAAATATAAAAGAAATTTAGATCCTGTTATCAAGGAAATAAAGAAAACAATGCAGACTCCAAGTGTTGAGAGTTCATAAAAGATATTCTGTCTTCCACTTTTTTTTATTTATTTCCCAGAAACTGGAGTCAGGTATAATTTTTGCTATTGTTTTAATAAATCAGAACTATCAGTACCTGTCAACTCTGATTTACTAAAATCCACAAACTCTTCAAGTTTGAACCAACAGACTCTGTTATTATCAGTAAAACAAATAGAACTGGGACACAGATTTAAACCCAGGACATTTTCTTCACTGTTTAATAGAGAGCTCTAGCCTCTGGCATTGTTTTGATTTCTGTGAACTAGTGCTCTTCCAGGTAATATTTAGACCATTGATAGTTCCCAGGAGGCAGGATAGAAAAAAAGCCATATATTCTGTATATACTATATATTGTATATATTCTGGAGCTGTGATGTGCCAGCAGTCCTTAATGCTGGAGAATGAGCCTATTTTATTTGATAATATAAACGTATCCAGTGAAACTCTGGATGCTCACAGTTACTCTGCCTCTAATACTTTACCACCTTGAACATAAATCTAGACACAAACTATTTTTTATTTCTAACCTACCAGAAATGTGGTGGAGGTCATCATTTTTACTGAACACTCACATGCTTGTTGGTCCTTAGCTTTCCTACTTGCAGTTTTCCTGGTACTTAAGGAACCAGAGACCCAAGAAGTCAAAAACCTAGCCTTTCCCATAATCCACTGAGATCTTTTCCACACAGAAGCTGCAGGCAGTCTGTGTTTGGGTGCCTTGTGGTAAACTACCCAGCTAACTGCAGACTGGTGCCCTAATGTAGAGCCCTAGCTCTAGGGCCTTCAAAGAAACCATCTAAAGAAGCTATGGCCTTCAGTCATGCCCAGGTTCTGGGTTCTTGTTCTGTGGTTTGATTTTAAAGTGTGTCTTAGAATTGATGGAATTGAAAGTAATAACTGGATCTATTCAAACTTTTCAGTACTTAATATAAAAACAAACAAACAAGCAACTTTAAAATTTATCATTAAACAAAGATTGGTGTTGTGGTGGTTTGAAAGGTCATATTTAGTGGAAATAATAATTATTTTAACCCCATACTTAAATAACAATAACTTACCTCCACACTCTTGTTCTTAAATAATTTTCAGACAAATTGACATCTGACATTCCTCTGAACAAAAGGAGACAATTTAAGCAATATTGCTCTTTTCTAAAATAGTTATGTGTTTTAAAATAAGATAATATTTGGAAACTAGCAATGACTTCATTTGGTCTACATCGGTCAATCAATAACATATTTAAATAAGTCTTGTTATACAGGATGGAAATAGAAACATAATATGTAATGTAACATCCTCTATTTTTCTCTTTGATTTTAGTTTTTTAAATCCATACCTCTGGGAAAAAGTACCTTTAGCATCAGTCAGGACTATAGCTTTACAAGCTGTAAAAAACCCCATATCATAGTCAATTTATTCCTAGGAGAGTCACCATAAAAAAACAAACAAAGCTTTTTTTAATACTTCCCCCTTCTTTTTTGCTGCTAGCTGACTATAGAAATATCAATTTTTTTTTTTTTTTCATTTCTTTACATTGTAACCCACCTGAGAGTTCATAAAACATGTGCTTGTTTCTTGTGATTCAGCAAACTCAGTAAATGCTAGAAATATATTAAGTTTGTACATCCCTAGTAGAATTATTAGGGAATAAGAAACAATGACCCCTACAAGAAGTCAGAATTCAACAGGGATGTAAAGTAGATTGATCATAGTAAAAGAAACCTACCAGAAGAAAACAATACAGCACTCAAATATTTCAGGCCCCAAGGTAGCTCTCTAAGCAGTTGAAACTGCAGCCACAGCCACTTTTTGTTTGTTTGTTTGTTTGTTTGTTTAAAAAAATATTAAAATATACTTTGGGACAGAATTTTTTTCTCATGGACAGTAAGAGTTGTGACAAGCTTTTTTCCAAATATTTGCTAGTGGCTAGAAAAAAAACGTCCCATGTGTGAATTGTACTTTGGAATTATCCAAGTCTCTACATGGGGAATACAGACTTAGGAAAATAATCCCATCACATAGATGTCTGCACTTGCATAAAGTTATGTGAAATTGACTTGATCTATAATGGAACTTAGCTTTTTTCCAGATGTGGCTGAAGAGATAAAATTCAATATTAGAGACTTCTTTTCATATTCTCACCAACATGTAGCAGAGTACATAGCCATTGTCATGGCATAAAATCTGATCCCTTGTTACAGTACATATAGATTATTTAATTACCTCATTCTTTGTTCTGTGCTTAGTTCCACATGGAAGAATTTGCAATATTTGAAAAAACATTTAGAATTTATCACATTTTCTCCCCTGCAGTGTTTTACTATTAAAAAATAATACTGACAAGATTCTTATACAACCCTTGGCCAATGATTCTTTCTGTGATCTTAGGCCTTTAAAAGTGTCAAACGAGAAGGAAACTCTAGCTGTGGGAATGTAGGTGATTTTCAGATGGGCTGAATCTCAGTCTGTAAAGTTTAAATTTAGATTTTTACATGCACAAAATTTTCTGAGTAGTACTCACTTTCAGAAGAGCTAAATTCTAAACAGTCCCTAGTGAATTTGATGAATAATATTTCATAAATATTAATTAATTTTATTAATTAATATTTAATTAATTTTATTTATTAATTAATTAATATTTCATTAATTGGTGAAATACCAGTAAAACCAATCAAATATGATATTACTGTTTTAAATCCATAGATAATTAAAGTCCATGCACACACAGACAAAACTCCCCTCCCCACATAAAACTCAACAACCAAAATCAACCCATCAAGAAAACAAATAAATTCTGTTATCAGTCTGAGATATGGACTTAATAAATAGACTAGAGCTATTTTACACTAAGTGCAATAACATCACCTTCCTTAAGTTATTCATATTCAGGTATTCAATCATCAGTTTGGCTTATAAGATTTTATGGAACTTTCAGATAAAAATATTCAGCCTGTCAGCATCCTGATAAATACTTATTTTATGTCTTTTTCAAATGACTTCATGAAGGATTAAATATCATTATGTGCTTTGACAAGTAAGGTAGAATAGCTAGCTGAACAACAACGAACAAGTTAAAAATCAGTGTCTTCTAAAATAAAGGTAATAAGTACTTAATATAGAAGATAACCGCAATGCTGTTCCCCTCTGCCATAGAAGGAGTTATTTAAATGCAAATTAACAATTGACCCAGTAATTCTGGTTCAGAAGCAAGTTGGATAGAAAATATAAAGTTAGATATACCCTCTATCCTTGCTGAGGCCTATTCCTGGGATCATGTTTCCTGGGCTTCAGCAGGTATATCTGTGCTGTTCAATAAAAGAATTATGAAATAGGCTTGGCTCCTGAAGTCCACACTCCTTGTTGTCAGCTCACTGCGTAAATCTGTTTGGCTCCGCATCTACTTACATTCATTAAGATGTTATGGAATATCATGGAAATTCCCTACATTTTCATGGAATAGTTTGCTTTCTAAACCTCTCCAAGGGCAGTGAGGTGGAAACCATGACTCTGTTTGGTGAGCTGCAGCATCTGCACTGATCTGATGCTCCTTCAGGAAACAACCTCTGCAGCTTCATTTTTCAATTCTTTCATGTGCTTCCAAGGGTGTGTAGCACATACACTTCTAGTTTCATCCTGCCACTATTGAGGGAAACAGTGTAACCTTTTATTTATTTATTTATTTTTGTTACAGACATGCAGCATAAACAGCCAGGAGATAGGGAAATCCCATTAGACTCAGAACACCTAGGACAGAAAGATAAGGCCAATCCATTTTAAGAAGAGCTTGATCAATGTGTCAAGCTTTGGACCATAGTCTTTAACAGCCTATACATAGCCAAGGACTTCAAAATCAAAACTGCTGATCACAGAGACACTAATAGAGTTACAGAGGAGATTTTAACTCCCTTATTAGGATGAATAACAAAAAATAATCTCAGGTTTTTTTCAAATATAAATAATCCTGCATTACTCATTTAGACGCCAAATTTATAATTGACAATTATATTTTAAAACTGCTGCTTAACAAAACCCTAGAAAAAACTATCCCAGGTTCTTATCTTGTTATAGACTTTATATGGGAAAAGGACACTTCTCTCTTTTAATGACTTTTTTTCTACGACAAATATTTGTCAAGATAAAAGAATAGCATTACTTTGGTCACCTTCCAATTCAATGTTTAAAGAATCATTTTTTGCATCTCCTCTCAATGTCAGCATGAAGGTCCTACCTCCACATTTCACTAGATTTGAAATTTTACATTGACTCTCTAAATGCCTTATCAGCTAGTCTGTAGGATATTGGACTGTTGTGTCCCTAAATGAATAATCAATTTTAATAATGATTTACTTTACCATTGAAGAGTGTGGTCCAAAAAATGTAGGGATTTTGCTGCACTACCCTAGGAGAAGTCTGATTCTGTATTATACAATGGGGATCTTGGTCTTTATCCTTCATTTTCCTTCAGTGGTGTGACTTATTGTCTATAATCTGCCATTCTGTTTGTTGGGGTTTTTTGGTCTACTTGTTTCAGCACTGATGAAGCCACAGCTAGCATATTGTGTCCAATCCTGGGCTGTCCCAGTAAAAGAGAGATGTAGACATACTGAAGATAGTCCACAAAAATGATAAACAGACTGAAGCATTTCACATATGAGAAAAGACTGAGGTGGTTGGGCCTGTTAAGACTGGAGAACAGGATGTTCATGGGGAGACCTGATCAATGCCCATAAATACCTGCAAAGAGTGTGAAACAAAGGTGAAGCCAGGCTCTTTTCAGTGGTGTCTGGTGACTGGACCAGAGGCAATGAAGATGAACTGAAACAGAGGACACTCCAACTGAATGTCAGGAAACCTTGTGAGGGTGACTGATTACTGACACAGGTTGTCCAAAGAAGTTGTGGAATCTCTGGAATCCATTAAATATGTGTGGATATTAAAAAAATTTCTTTGGAAATGGTCCTGGGTGCCCAGTTCTAGGTTGCCCTGATTGAGCTGGAAGGTTAGAGATGACTTCCAACAGTACCCTTCCAAACACAGCCATTCTGTGAAGTTTTGAAATCTCAGCCATAAACAGAGAATGTGTACATATATTTTGTTTTCTTGCTCTATTAAAGAATGAATGTCTTTCAGTGAACCCATATTTTAAATGGTTATAGCCTTACAGTTTCCACTTCCTTAAAAAGAATTTCATTTTACTCAGTGTCAAATCTTTTATTCACATAGTGGGACAGAATATTGATAGACAGCAGCACTCCAAACATATTGGTATTGTACTGAAGTAATGATCTAAAGTAATGCATAAATAATGATTTTTTTTTCCTCCTATTCTAAGATGGATATTTCGCAGTTTGCATCCACTAACATTAATCTGAATGACATAAATAATTTGCATAGAGGGATGCTTTGGAGAGTCAAATCTTAGGAGAGTGAGACAGTGGGATTACTACTACAAATTAATGTGATACATTTCATCTGGTGTTTCCTGTAGTCTCAGTGTTAGCAAAAACACGAACTGTACAATATATTAGGCAGTCCTAGACCAAGATTCTTTAATAATGCATGGAATGATCTCTGTTACAAAGATTGCAGAACTAACCAAAATTTCCAGGATGTTCATATGTTACACAATCAGAAATGCTTAAATAAAAGTTTTGAGGTACCAGATGTAGTGTGGAGAATAAACACAACAGGTGTAGTTTTTTTTGTTTGGTTTTTTTTTTTTTCCAGCCACTCCAGTGAAAATCCTTGGTTAATGGTGCTGCAATTAGCTTTCTTCCGTTGAAGGCAGAGGCTAGGAAGGGAGATAAAGGAAAAATCTCTTTACTGTTTATTATTTACAGTTTTAAACTTTTATTCATCTATTTTAACATGCTGCCTTCAGATGAGAATGTCCTTAGTCAGCATCAAGATTAGGAATATGTTTTCACTTGTGAGGATAAATTTGTGAAGCACCTATAAGAATTGTTTTGATCTTTGCAGTTGAGAGGGACATAATTTTTCTTGCATGTGACAAAGAAAGCCTCTTAATCCCTTTTAAGAAATAATCAGTTAGATCTTTCCTGACTTGCAATGATATGCTGGACAATTTTATTCACTGTTAAATCCTCCACATCAGTCACTGAGTCATTTGAAAGGAGGTGGATTTCAACTTTTGCTTTTTATTCTTTTTCCTAATTTCTTACAACACAATGTTTATGAAGCCTCATCATTGCTTTTTCTCAAGGTGATATGAATTAATAGTTTGTGATTTATTTCTTTTTCTATAAAAACCAAATCTATGGATTGATTATTCTTTTCTATTTAACTTGTAATGTGAGAAACATGAAAGACTGAAAACTCCATAAATATATATAGAATCCAAAGAGAGATGAAAATGTCATCACCATCACTATTTGTGGCATAGTGTCATGGTCTACCCCTAACTGGTAAATGATCTACCTCACTCCCCCACCTAAGCCATGGAGGAGAGATTTGTAAAAGGGAGAAAGCTCTTAAGCTGAGGTAAAGACAGTTTCATGGTAGAGCAAAAAGGCACACACACAAGTAAAGCAAAACAAGGAATGAATTCACTGCTTCCTATGGGTGGGCAGTGCTCAGCCATCTCCGAGAGCAGGGCTCAGTTACATGCAATAGTGGCTTGAGAAGACAAATGCCATCATTCCACATGTCCCCTGCTTCCTTCTTCTTCACCCATCTTTCAATGCTGGACATCAAACCTTACAGTCTGGGATATCCCTTTGATCAGCTGGAGTCAGCTGTCCAGCCTGTGGTCCCTCCCAGCCTTTTTCCTTACCACCAGTCTTTTCATTGCCAGGGCAGTTGGAGAAGAGAAAAACAGCCTTGACTCTGTGTCAGCACTACTCAGCAATATCTAAAACATCCCAGAATTGTCCACACAATTTTCAGCCCAAATCCAAAACATGGTCCCATAACAGCTACTGCTAAGAACACTAACTCTACTCCAGTCAAAACCAGTGCACATAGCAAAAGATGGATCAAAGTTGCTTACTCTCTCTATCTTATAACTCTTAGGGTATTGACCATCAAAACCATTCAACAAACCCCATTAAAACCCCAAATTTTTATTTTCTATGAAATTATTATGGGTTTTCAAGTTTTTAGGAAGAAGATATTCCCAGGTTTAAAAATCTTTGAAGGGCGGGTGTCTCTTTCATTTTGTTTTGTCTTTTTGTTGTTGTTGTTTGTTTTGTTTTGTTTTGTTTTGCATTGCTTTGCTCTGTTTTGTTTTGCTTTTTCTTCCTGCCAATTCAAAAATTTTTTCAATTTTTTCTCTTGTTTGGAAATACGGGAATCCAACAAGAAAGTAGCATTTTTTTCTTACTGCAGGATTTCTACATTCATTTAGAGGAAAATGAATGTAAATAGTGGATTCAGCTGTCAAAGCAGCTACCTTTGCCTGACTAAAATTGATTCCACTAAGTCTTACTTACTCCTTTTATGAGTGCATCTGACAGTAAGAAAAAATATTTATAAATTTTTAGTAATTTGCTTTATAAGGGAGAAATAAAAATAATATGAAGAAATAGGCCAAAAATTAGAATAAATACCTGTTGAGCACACAGGTATCAATCATGAGGTATGTTAATATATAAACCTTTGAATTATATTGAAAGCAAATCTGGCTCAAGGATATGCATGTCATTCTTAGATACTGATTTGCAAATGTGTGTGTTTATTACTGCTCTTACAATTTAGTATTTAAAAAAAAATATATTGTTTGAATTATTTGAGCACTTAAACTGAGATGAAAAACCCAAATTACCAACCTTTTCGAGACATTAGCTGATAGCATTTAAAATATAGAAGAGAGTTCTGGATTTCTTAATTTAAAATAGTTATGGATTACAAAAGAAGATCTATAATGATATTAATTTTTCTTAAAGTATATAATTTAGAAATCATCTTAAAATATAAAAGTAATTTGTGCTTCAGGACATGTAAGGGATGAAAACTAGAGTTCACTTCGAATTTGAGTTAAAGCTGTAAAGAATTAAGTCAGGAAAAGAACCTTCTATAAATTTTTTCTCAATTTTATCTTCTCCCCTCTCAGGACTTCCTCTGTAGGTGCAGTTCAGACACCCATACATGCACACATATATCCAGAGTAATGATTCAGCTACAGCCAATAATTCAAAGCATTTCTTTTGGATGCCGTGGATCAGTTTCTAAAAAAACCTGAAATATTGACATACAGTTTTCCTCTTCAAAACTCATTCCTTTTAAAATCACTGAAATGAGATCTTCCATTGTGGCAACTGCTACTTTTACTGACATCAAAACACATAGAGGAAAAAAACCCTAAACAACACAGTATTAAACCTGCCTTTAAAATATCATGATAAAACATAGTAATGAAAAAGTTATCTAAAACCACAGGTGTCATGGCTTAAAGAAGCATTGAATTCGGCTAATAGTTCCTTAGGAAATATAGAAGCTAAAATGAAGGCAGGTAGAAATATTTTTGAGTTAAGCTTAATCATCATTTTGGGTCCCTTCAAAATTGAGGTATTTTACTCTATTTTCTTCTATTCCATTCTATTCTGTTATAGTCTAGTCTAGTTTAGTCCACGTAAAGAGTTAAAATATTTTGTAATTATTGAAGTAGAAATTAATTGTGACAACACTGGAAGAAGTCATCAAAATTCTGAGTACATAGCTTCAAAATTAATTATTCATAACTTATTAAATAGAGCTAGAGACTACTTGGAAATGTTGCAGGTAATAAAGAAGATTAATGGTTATAAAAGGAAAATGTGCTAGTTTGGTAAAAATTGCCTCTCAGCTGAGTGGCTAGTAGAATTTTCTGTTTGTCTAGACTTATCATTTGACTGCAAATTTATCAGAATAACTGTCACTGTTTCATGTACACTGTTAATTGTACATGAAATCTATGATTGCTAATGTTTGCTAAGATGTTGATTTCTTAGGGTTGTCCCCTGAAATTCCGAACTTAAATTTAAAGCTGGTAACAAATCCACAAATGAAAAATTCATCAAAAACCAATAACTGAGCTATCTTCACTACTATAATCATATTTAATTCTGAAGTTAGGCAAGCATTCTCACACTTGCCATTCTGCAAGACAGAAACAAGGTGAATGTCAGTTCTTGTGATAACACCTTGAAAAGAAGTTAAACAAGTAATTCTTTAATAGGCTTTTAATCTTTAAAATGTCTTGTTTACATATTATTTAATTAGGTATAGATAGCACACATCCCCTGAAATTAACTTACCATATTATATTAACTTAAGAGGTTTTTTATTAGTATTTACACTAAAGTAGCATTAAATTACACCAGCATTCAACAAGCACACTTTAAAAAATTCTAACACTTAAAGAACTATACTTATAAAATAACTTATGCATTCCAAGTATTAAAACAACCTTTTCCTCTACTTAGTCAAGATGTATTTCAGTCCTAGAAAATACATACATCACATTTTCTAACTCATTAGCACACACACTAACTCATTAGCAAAAAATCCAAACACTTTCTGTGCCAAGCGTAAAATCCCTTGCTATTGAGTTTCTCATCACTTGAAAAGTTTCTTTCCAAGTTGCAAACCAAAATTCTTTCCTTACATTTAAGTTACCTTTCTTTACTGCTAAGATACCAGTAGATGCAAAAGGACACACATGGTATCTGACTTAATCCATTGTCAAGCTCCATCATTATTCTTGTCACTGGAGTGGGACACAGAGGAAAAAGAAAACTGTCATCCTCTAAATTACCAATGCCATTGTTTTTATACCCAAATTCTCCCTTTCTGGGGTGCTTCTTGTTTGAAACAACATGATTTTAGTTGGTAGAATTCAATGAGAGTATAAAGTGGTGTTATGGCTGAAGATGCAGAAATAAGGTCATTAGCATACAGATGCAATAAATTTTACATCAAGGGCAAATCAGCTTTCAGATGGCTGTTTCACCCTGTTAAAACATTCTCTCCAGGATCCAGATTACTCAATATTCTTGACACTTAATCAAGGTTGGCCAGCATACAGCAAGGAAGCCTAAGTGAAATATGTATCCCAGCAATATTTTAACACTATCTTAGGCTACCTTCAGCTTTTCAATCTCAAGTTTTTCCAGGTTGGAGGGAGTATTTTATCATTTTCAGCATATTTCCTATCAGTATAAAAAAAAACTCCAAAACTTTCATAGTAAATTAAATAAGGTATAGCATTAGGTCCAGCCAGAATATCAAAGATGGAGCACAACCTGTCAAGAAATAGCAATTTTAAAAAACAAAGTGAAAGAAGATCTTGTACATCATGTGTAAATAAATTCCTTTGAACTAAAACAGAAAAAAAAGGAAGGAGCAAGGGCAGAAAAAAAAGTTTCATAATGTCGAGGTAAAAGACAACATGACTGTGACCACATAAAAATACTTCAGATCACAACACGAACTAGAAATCAAGCTAAAACTTCATTGAAAAAACCTGTTTGAGGTTTACCTAAAATTAGTGTTATACAGAGACAGCATTCATTGTCATCATGTTTTTTCATCACAAAAATCATGTATAGTGCTGAGACTTTTGATAGGGTGCTGTAACTATGTTTGCATAGTTCAGCATTGCGTAAAGGTGATAACACAGTTCCCTACATTAAATCAGTATTATTATCACTTTATTTGCCTTGAGAAGAAGATATTTTCATGACCATTTTTAAAGGCACATCTTTTACTGTCCTTTCTCTGTTTTGCTCAGCTCTACAGCCTTTCTAGCTTTAATTTTCCTTTCAGGATAATTTGATATAATAATACATTGTGCCTGTATTTTGCTCAGCCACAAACCAGGGAAGTTCCTCTTGCTCCTCATTTCCTTTTCCTCACTTCAGAACAATTCTTCAGAGGAAAAGGAACTCGTGCACCATTTTGCTGTCACAGGTCAGAATTTTGGTGACATTTGATGGTGATTGCAATAGTCTACCAAGCATCAGGCTGTAGAGAGAGTAGATTTTCATTGTGCTAGCAATAGTTTGGTCGGAAATGTTAAACATGGACAGATGAGTCTGCCATTATTTACCAGCATTTTGCCTTAATGTCTCAGAACCACACAAGGAAAATTCCTTTATATCTAAGTTTTTGAATATTTCAAAAAGATGTTTCTACTGCAAAATATGTCTCCAAAATAAAAAAAATGTCAACCAAATTTCCTCACTGCTTCTCAAAGCTAATAAAAATTATAACCAAAATTATTCCAAATAAAATTTTAGCCAAAAAAATCAGTGAAAAGTGATATCTGTTCCACAAGCCAAGCACATAGTTTAAAAATCTACAGCTAAAAAGAGTATTATAATTTAAGTTAAAATCTCATTTAATTTCTTCCAAGATGGTGCTTGTTTAACAAAACTGGATTTTGTTTTAACTTTTGGACTCCTGTTCAAGTGCATTAGATCTACAGGATCCAGAATTTAAATTCTTCAGACAGAATTTGATTTTATCTTTAAATAATCTTGCTTAAAATGGGATAAAGATGGTGCTTTGTGTAGATATTTAAATTGTGCCTAAAATTGACTGGTTTTACCACACTAATCCTTTCCAATACAGAGATCTACTGTAAGGTTCCTAAAATGTCTCATCTTTCAGCTAGCAGAAAGAGAAATGGATAGGAAGCAGAGAGAGGGTAGGAAGCAGACATTTAAAACCCTCAGCATGAAAAAGAAAGCAGAAATGTTAATATTGAAGCAAAACCTGTATTACTAGTTTCTATCCTAAGATGTTTCTGTAAAAATGTATATCCTCATACTCTATACCTCTTTATTATGTGAACTAGACTATATTCAGCTTGAATTTATGAATCCTGAGCTACCACTTTTCTTGTGTTTTGATCCAGTCCACTTGCCAAGAGAGTCTTGCAAAGGAAAAAAATCCTTTCATCATGACATACTTGATTCTTGTGAATAGTAGTTAATAAAAAATCCCCCAAATCCCACCAACCAACAGACCTCTTGTTCTGTACCAAATCACTATAGCCAAATCTTTCTGAAGCATTCCTAAATTCCAGGACTTTGCTATTAGGAACAATTATTGTGGCTTCAGACAGCAGTTGTTGTCTTCAGACATGGCCTTGTGGGTTTTTGCAACAACTCATGCTGAAAATATTTTAATGCAGCTATCTGCAATTCATGGTCGAAATTTGGAAGATAAAGGTGAAAAAATGTAACTCCTTTGTTCATAAACAGTATTTCCACTGTTATCCCTGTTGCCTTCTGCTATGAGGCAAGGCGACCTGGTTTCAAGGGACAGCACGGCGACCCAAACTCACCAGGGGCTGCTCGGGCCAATGACGGATGCAGACACCAATGTGGTAGATGGTCAAAAGGTGTTTATTATCTCATCTCGTAGGGTTTTATAGTCTAGGGGGCTTCACTACGTCAGAGAGGGGTCTGCAGTACCATCTATGGTTAGTAAGGAGTGGAAAGTTACTAGCGTTAGGGGGGCTACATTCCTAGTTACATTCCTAGGGTGATCTCTTATCTCAGGGGATTAAGGGAAGAGGAATCCTGCCGCTTTCCGTCACATCGCGTGATCTTCCGTCTGCCTGTCCCTATCTACCACAATCCCACTGATGTTTCAAGTATTTTCATGTAAATTTATATTTAGACTTTGAACAACAACAAAAATCTTCATGGATGGCATAAGTCTCTTATTTCTTTCACCTTGTTAAAGATAAGATCTTAGCTTTTCACATAAAAACTTAATTACTCTAGAAATCACATTGATATTTGCATGTGATTTAAAGCATTCCAGCAAGTATTGTCATGCTGAGGTGCAGAGCATCGTATTTCTCAAAAGTCTAACAGTTAGTCCTTTCAGGGAGCAGATCTATCATCCCTATCTCAGCTGAGTTAGCATCAACAAATCTTTTAGAACACAACCAAGATCTTTTAGATCTTCTATCATTTAATGGAATCTGTCATCCAGACTTACATACTTACGATCCCTGGACAAATCATAATTCCTAGTGTCAAAGAAGGTAGCCAGAAAAACTAAGTTGTTAAGTAAAGACATCACCCAGAGTAGGAGAGTCTGAAATGAAAAGAATAGGAGATATTCTTGCAATTCAGCCATCCTGCTTTGACCCCCTGCAGCCCTTAGATGTCGTATTCTGGGCAACTTTCTTTTAGGTCAAAACTTGTGCAGGCTAAGGAAGTAATTTCCAGAGACATCTGAGTACCCCAGGGGAGCCCAAGAGGGCTAAAGGACAGCTACACAGAACCTGTAGGATGCCTGAACTGGCAGTGACAGGTGGGAGGAGTAACCTGTGAAGCCTACAAGAGTGATTACAGATATATTACATTACTATTTAATGTAAGAGAGAATTTTTTTCAACCAAGACATCACAAACAGGATCCTATATAACAGGATTTGCGATGCAAAGACCACCTTCATTCCCTCCAATCTGCAAAAATACTGTAAAAATAATATTAGCAGTATTATTGTAGAAAACTCTTAACTCATCTCCACTTGGAAACATAGGGAATTGCTTGATATTAAACACAAAATTCTGACTCACTGCCCAAAAAAGCTGATTAATAGCTAGTTGTGCTCAACAGCCTAACAGTGCTTTTGTCTGCAGACATGTTTCCATAGATATTTGCAAAATTGGCCTGGGGAAAACAACAAAAAAAAAAAGAACCTAAGATTTCGTCTTTTTTTTTGTGTGTGTCAAAACAATGGCTCAAAAAAAATTACATGCAAGAATTTTCTTTGCATTTTTTTCCAGGTTGAATTCTATCTTAAGGTCTGCATCCTATCTGTATTCTGGCACAATCAGCTTCAAAGGAAGGTTTTTGGAGTCTGTTTTCCCTCTTTTTGACCAAATTTTATGGTTTAAATAAGGCTTCTGAAAAGATACAAGAGGTTTTTGAGAGACTGTTTCTATTAGTGATGACTTTTTCCCCTTATACAAACACATAAAATGTAGTCTTTCTATTGTTTGTGTAACATTTGCTGCTAGTGCTCCTGATGTTTTGTCTGCTTAAATCTTTCCCTCCTTTTATTTTTTTCTCCAATATTCACTCAACTGAGAAATACTTTTTAACTTCTAGCATCAGTTTTGAGGCTATCACATAGCAGCAATTTAAAGTCAACAATTTACTATTTTAACTGGGAGAAAACTGACAGAAAGGTCAAATATCAGGTTCTAAGTGTAGTATCAACATACCCAACATCAATCCAAAGAGCCTAAACACCACAATATTCCAGTTCAAGAATGACAGATTCAAGATATGTTCCTCCTCTTGTAGCAAACCCATCTTAAGGCTGGCAGTAGAGTTATAGTAGCTGAGAGAAACGGTGAGAGAAGGGTTTGGTACTCAGTAGATCTCTTAAATAAAAAAAAAAACTGAATGAAATATTTCCATGCAGTAAATCTGCATGGTCAGGAGCTTATAGCAATTTCTACTATTACTCCCCCTCTCTCTGACTGAGTAACAGTTCAAAGATATTCCTTTTGTCTTTAAATAATTTCTCCTTAAGAGAAATGCCGATTTCAATAATAAAATATTTAAAACTAGTTTTTGTGCCTGATTCAAAAGCAAAACTCATTGTCTCAGGATGCTTGGATGATCTCTTCATTTCTATGTGAACTTTTATTTTTGTTTATAGAATTGGAAATATGGTCACCATTCTCAAGGACTCCAGTACAGAAAAGCATGAATTTTGTTACATAAGCGAAAAAAATTCTTACACTAATACTTCATGTGTGATCAGTGCAAAATTATATAAAAAAAGAGGATTTATATTTTGTATTTAGTCAATGATGTGTTATATAAGTGTTTAAAAATTAATATGATTTTATATTTTTTGCAATTAGCAAATAAATACATTTAATTATAAAATATAAATTAATATTTGCTATGAAGAAATTAGTGTTGCCTTCTTTTACTAGAATTGCAAGAAGTATTGTTATTAATGTCAGTGTTTAAAGATATGTAAGTTCATGCTTTAGTTTCTGAGAAATGTTGATTTGAATGGGATATTATATCAACCTTTTATGTTTGATGGGTTTGTTTCTGTCACTTCTTTTTCTGGGTATTAGTATATCTAATTGCTATACTTATTACATATTGATGCTATTGATCAGTTAAATACATTAGACAATATACTTGATGACATGTTCCACAAGTACTTACAATGCCTTTCTCCACAGAATTCACTGTCTGAACCTTCATATGGACTTTTTAAACTTCTTTAAAAACCTGGGTTTTAACTTTTGCTGTTTTTTTTTTTCCCCAGAGGGATCAATTGCAGAAAGACATGAAGATGTAGAATCTGGAACAGAACATTCTATTTTCATTTGTGTATCTGAGCTAGGTAATATTTCTGTGAAGATCAATAATGATAGACAAATTGTTCTTCTATATTGTCTTTTTTTTCTTTTGTAAAAGCTACATTTAGAATAAGACACATGGAAATAATTCAAAGATTTTCATTCTTTTCGCAGAAAATAAAAAAGTCTTTCAGATTTAGACATCTAATTGTACAAGATTATTGTGAAAGTATTATGTAGTTTTCAGCTTTTCCTACTAGTTATGAAAAGTATTGGGTTTTCTATATAGGAATGTTTTTGATTGCTTCTTGTATATTTGTTTTCTCTCATAATTCAGGAAGGTTATAGGGAATAATTTCTAATGAGAATGTGAAGCCAGAGATTCATAGTTTGAGCATTCTAGCCAGTTTACTTTTATTTCAGCTAGATAAAAAATGGACAGATCTAGGCAGTTTTGCTTCCAGTGAAATATTGAAACAGATTTCTTTTTTTATTTCTGGGAAAAAAATATTATTAACTCACTTAGAATATTCACTCTTAGGCTTCCATTTTGTTATCAAAGATGGACTCCATTGCAAAATAATTTCTTCCTATGAAAAAATATATGTTGGAAAATGTATATCTTACAAAAGCCTTTACTCATTTCTTTAGCTGGGCTTGGAATATAACAGAGTCTGCCATTTTCTAACAGCTTTACCCTTATACAGATCTACATTTTTTTCTGATCACCTCTTAATGAAAAGAAATTGGCATTTATTGTCAATGCTTTTGATCAGATGTTGTTTCCAAGGTGCTAACAGCAAGAGGCAATTTGGTTCTAGTGAGGGAAAAAGATTAAGCAAGTAAACAAATAATTAGAAAATTAGTATTCAGTTATTATTAACAATATCATGTCCTTTTTCTCTAAGTGTGCAGCTCTCTATATGTTTTCCTTACAGAAATTATTATGCACAGTTATTGGAAGAATGAGCATAGTGGATGAGATGTTTATTCTCTCCAATCATCTTCTGCTCCCCAGAACCAGATAAGAACAGATACACAGGGCATTAAAAAGGAAGTAGTTCAAAAAAAACCATACAGTACATCTGGAGGAAGCAGCACAAAGACTGTGTTAATAGGTTCATCAAAATCATCATATTTAGTCACCAATGAACATACTTATGAACTTACTGTGTGTGACTTTGCATAACTTCTCCTTGAAAATTTGTATTTTAAATTTATGGTTTGCACAATGCTCTTTGTCAATAAGTCAGACTCTTTGTAAGCATATTTGTTTGTTTAAATATTGTTGCTTGCAAAACTTAGAAGGGTACACTTTTCTTTCATTGACAGGTAGAAATGATTACTAATTCTGAATTCAGTGTCTCCATGCCAATCAGATATTTCATACCTGCTAGTGCTTGCCTCAATACACTTCTCTTGGAATAAAAAAACTCACATTACCCATTGTACTAAATGACAAATTTCTGTCATGAAAATTTTAACCACTTGGAGTAAAATAGATTAAGAGAAAAAAAAATATATATTGAAAGGATTTTTGAATGAAAATATCTACTTGTGATTTCCAAGTCCACCCAGTCAGGAAAGAACGGAATAATATTTCCAAAAAACCCAAAAAACAACAAAAAACCCACCAACCAACCAAAAAAAAACCAACCCAAAAAAAAACCAAACAAAAAAATCTACCCAAGAAAACTCATCTAGAAGGTGAGCTAGATGCAAAGAAAATCTTCACGTGACTATTCCTCCCCACCATCATCTTTTCCCATCTTGTCCCCAGTGAGAGCCTCACTAACCCAAGGAAGAAGGAATAAATTGGGAAAGGTCACAGATCCTGAAATGTCTAAAACTCTCTCACCTGTTTGTAAATGCCATTAAGCAGAATATAACACATTTAGAGTAGAGTGCTTAATGGAGTATGCAATCAAGGTACTCAAAATCTTTTATGTAGCAAACTGTCCCTAATCAAGTAAAGCGGCATAAATTACTTTCATGACTCAGTTCTATTAAAAAAATGAAAATTATCCTATTGCAATTGATTGACCTTTTCCTAGAGTGTCACAAAAAGTAGATCTTCATTTGTAGATCACATGTAAAAAATGTTCTCATGAACAATCGAGAAATTAAAAAAAATAAAGCCATGAAAAAAGAAGGAGGCAAAGGATTGGTAGCTTGAAATGATTCTTGAGAAATTTAGGCAACAAGTATACATAAATGAATAACAAGGATCAAGTATAACTGAGCATTTTCAATAAGAATAATAAAGCATACAAATTCAGAAGGAAAAAAACTGCTTCTATTAAGAGAAGATGACACGCATGTCAAAAGAAATGAAAGCATCATAATCCAATCACATTTCATTTAGTCTAACAAAATCAAAAGTGCACATGTGGAATTCAGTGTTTCTTTTCTCTTTTTTTGTCAGAATAGAATGACAATACATGCATATCACTGCATAATTTTCTTTATTTTGCATGAGGATAGGAAATATATGAATATTTGACTTTCACTGGGGAAGAAAAGTCTCAACATTTAAATATTACCAGAAAGTATGAAAATAAAATACAGACATAATGAAAAATCATCAGCAGTACTTTGGGTATGAAAAGACACAGCTGGAAGAAAGAGTTTGTTTTAATTCTCCTGATGATAACAGCCTAGTTGTCTGAAATCTGCTTTTTTAACTCTTATAGTGTAATTTTTGAGGCAACAATGCAAATATAGGGTAACTTCTATGTTTAGGTAATTAGATGGCCAGCTCCCTGATTCCATTAGAGCTTTATTTCAGTTTTGCCCCTCCAGACAGTCTGTTATTCAATGCTCTTTGGAAACTGGGCCAATGAAATTACAAAATGTTTGGGTGACTTTCCAGATTGGTCTTTCCTAGCTGATATGATTTCAACTTTGGGAAAAATTCAGTTTTATTTGAAAAGATAGATCAATTTGTTAGAATGTCATAGTCAAGCTTTCTTCTGGCACATCAGAGGAAGGTACAAGGAAAATGGTGAGTGTCCTAATCCAGAAACAGAATAAATATGCAAATATCAAAATATCATTAGTTCCTTCTGACTAATAAATTCATTTACTATAATATGAATTCTAGGATATTAAATTTGTTTTGGAAATGTAAACCAAGAAAAAAGGAGTTATTAATGAAAATGCAATCCAGATTCAGAGTAAAAGATATCTAACACATTTAGACAATAAAAGTATGCAAAACATGTACTTACTTCTGTACAGAAATTATTTTCATACTATTGGTCCCAACCAGCTGATTGATTGAAATAATCTAAATCACCACTATAATAGTACAACCATAATTCAAATAGAAAACCTACAGAGAAATTGAAAATGCATTGAAAATTTTCATCAAAAAATTTAAATAACTTTTAATGTAAAGATAATATATTCTTACTTGCCTAAAAAATGAAATTTCTTAAAACTGTAAACTCTAAGAGAAAGTATATTGAGTACATTTACACAGATAGCCCAATAGATTTCCAATGAACAAGATACCAATACCATATTTCAATTCCTTCTGCTGAGAAACTCAGTGCGATCGATTGACAACAGGTTTCTGTTGCACAGTCTATATCATATCTATATTTTTTTACATTACATTGGGGTTTTTTTTCCTCCCTATGTTTGCCTTTTGAAATACAGTAAAACTTGTTTATGTGATTTTCTGCACTCATATTTTATTAATTCTGTTTTATAATGATGTAATTTCTCTTTGGTCAGTTTGAAAATCTAAAACTAATAGGACTGATGACACTGACCATTAGGTATGTATTGGTAAGTACAATTTGAGAACTTAATGATATCAGAAGTCAAACAGTCATTCAGTGGATAAGGAATAGATTGGATGGGTGCAGGCAGAGTTGTGGTCAATGATTCTATGTCCATGTGAAGGCTGGTGATGCCTCTGTTCTGGGGCTGATGCTCTTCAATACCTAAACCAATAGTACAGACAGTGGATCAAGTACAACCTCAGCAGGTTTGCAGATGACTCCAAGCTCAGTGGTGCAGTTGACACAACAAAAGGATGGGATGACATCCAAATAGACCTGGACAAACTTGACAAGAGGGCCTACAAGAACCCCAAAAGGTTCAACAAGCCCAAGTGCAGGTGCTGCACCTGGGTTGAGGCAATCCATGATGTGAATACAGACTGGGAGAAGAAGACATTGGGAGCAGTCTATAGAGAAGGACTTGGGAATTGTGGATGAAAAACTGAACATGAACCAACAAGTCAACAGTGCACACTCACAGCCCAGAAGGCTGAGTTTCATGAAAAGATACATGGACAGCAGCTCAGGGAGACAATTCTCTCTCTCTATTCTGGTTCCTGTTCTGGGTTCTCCAGCACAAGAAAGCTGTGCACCTGTTAGAGGAGGTCCAGAAGAGGGCCTCAAAGATGATCTGAAGCCTGGAGCACCTCTCCTGTGAAAAAGATCTTATTAGGGCTTTTCATTACCTAAAGGGGGATTTTAAAAAAGAGAAAGAAGGACTTGGTTTGTTTGGGCAGAAAGTGACAGGACAAGGGGCAATGCCTTGAAGTTGAAAGAGGGTAGGCTTAGATGACATACTTGGAAGAAATTTTTTACTGTGGTGAAGGACTGGACCATGTTGCCCATAGAGGCTGTAGCTGTCCTATCTCTGGAAATGTTCAAAGACAGGATGGATGGATGAAATCCTGAGCAATCTGACCTCGTAAATGGCATCCCTGCCCATGGTAAAGGGGCTTTAAGGTCTCCTCCAACCTAAATCATTCTATGATTCTATTAAACATAATAAATCACTAAGTGTTAGAGTAAGCATATCTTTGTCATACTGATGTAGACAGGACTTGAGTTTTATTGCTGGAAAAATATCTATGAGTACCTGTATGCAGTATCAAGTTTACTGTGAACAAGGTGAAGATGATGGACTGTGCTGTAAAAGAAATAGTATATAAATCCAGAAAGGTGGCATATTTGTATACTGCAGTATTTATATGTCACATTGAGTAGTGTATGTAATGCTGAAATTATAAAGCAAGAAATACAGCGGCTAGGCATGAAAGTGACAGGTACTAAAGATTTATAAGAGGTTGAAAGAGCTGATTCTACTTTGATAGACAAAATGTCCTAAATTGTGTTATTAAATTAGGAAGCACAGTGATGAAAAGATCCAAATAGCTTTTGAAAAACATTGAAAATGCATCCATACAAAAAATATATATAATTATATATATGGCCCTGAATGTAATAATATTACTATCTACCAGTTCCAGTCAGATTCTTTTTTTACACTGTTTCAATCTCAGCTCAACCTCAAAAAGTTTTGTTCATCTATTGATCCACATTGGCCCAAAATGACAACTAATCAATTTATCTAGCTTGTCTGTAAGAAGTCTTGAATTTAGATGCAATTCATTTTATGCTTTTCCTTTTTTTGCCTCTATAATATATGTTTTGTGTAGTGATACCTTATAAGAAGCCAGAAAAGTGACATATTATATATATTCCTTAGTAAAATTTAGAAGCCTTATCATAACCTATATTTTGTAGTAAAGTAGATGATGTCATCAGATTAATACAGAATATACAATAAAAATGAGTTGGCATATAAATAATATTTAATTAGTTAATGATATCAAAAATAGCATTAGAAATATATGCACATCTACAAGTTCTGTGAAAAGCTTTATTATCATTAAAATAAATCATAATCTGCATGAGAGACTCAGATGAAACATTTATTTCAGATGTTTTATTTACATAGACATGTGAAATTCTTTGTTTTTCGAGTAAATCTGTTCATGGAGTGAAAATTAAGGGATTCACAAAGTATTACCTCTGGATATATGCATTGAGCAGGTCTTAGAGCACAGAATGAAGTAACACATATATAAAAAGAAGCTGTATAAGTTTCAGTTTCAGAGTTCCTTTATTTTAAGCTGTTTCTTTATATTTTTAAGACTTTGGGATTTCTTATTTAATGCTGAGCATTTTCGAACCATCTTATAACAATATGCATAGTTACAGTGCTTTATAACTAAATTATAAATCACCTTTTTTTCACTAAGCAATGGAACATTAAATGCCTATATTAGAAAATTTCATGTATTTTTAACTACAAAATGAGAAATCCAGCAAATAAAAGTTGAAAAATGAGAAATAATCTTTCTTCCATGACAAGGAAAAAGAACAGATCCTTGCCCTTCTCATTATTTTTCACTGATGTGACACCAAGGGCTTAGCCAATGTCTTAAGGGGTAATACAATGCAGAAAAAATCCTTGAATATACAGCTGTTGAATCAATAAAAGCCTCACCTCCTGTCACTAATGAGATTATTGTCTGGAACATTTTTTTTTTCTTCTTTTTAAAGAGAAGTAACCCATTTCATTGCAGTCACCTTGATCTTCTCTCTTAGCTCACAGTGCAGTTGGGTGAAGTCAAGGGCTGACTGGAGCATGTTTCTTTACTGATTCTTGTCCTGGAATTTGGGACCAGTGGAAATTACAGTTTTCTAGATCTTGGAGAGCTTCTGCTATTATGAATGATCAAAGTGTGGTGAAATGAGAATGTACACTTCTATCACCTTTGAACTTTAGGGATAAAGTTAGAGAATCACAGAATTGTTGAGTTTGGAACGTACTCCTAGAATTCATCTAGTTCAGCCCTCCTATTCAAGCACCTAGAACTGGGTACTCAGAACCATGTCTAATCTACTTCTGACTATCTTCAACGTGAGAGATTCCACAGACTCTCTGGACAACCTATGTCAGTAAACAGTCACCCTCACAGTAAAACTGTTTCCTGGCATTCCTGAAAGGGCATCCTCTGTTTCAATTTGTGGCCATTGCCTCTGGCCCTGTCACTAGGCATCACTGAAAAGAGCCTGGTTCTTTCTTTGCAATCTCTCTGAATTTATATACACTGATAAGATTCTTCCTTAGCCTTCTCTTCTCCAGGCTGAACTGGCCTAGACACCTCAGTCTTTCCTCATTTATGAGCAGCTTCAGTTCTTTCATCCTCTTTGTGGCCCTCCTTTAGCCCCTCTCCAGTAAGTTCAAGCCTCCAGGGACCACAGGCTCAGACAAGGACTCCAGATGTAACCTCACTAGGGCTGAGTAAAGGGAAAGGATCACTCCCTGTTTATTTGTTGGCATGGGCCACTTGAAATTGGACTAGGTGGTCCTTGAATACTAAATCAGGACTTTTATGAGTGCCTTTTCCTCCCCAGGCCTTATCCTTTAGGACTCTTCCAAGCATACCTTCGATCCAGCCAAAGTCTGCTGTCCTGGATTCCAGGGCTGAGCTTGCTCTTCACTCTGCTCCCTGCTCTCAGTACCATCTCAAATTCATGGTAATCTAGATTTTCAACCTAGACAACCCCAACAAGCCCTTTCTTTTTTGTGAGCATAATGTGAGCCAGAGCACCCATTCTTTGGCTCCTCCATCATCTGAGTGATGATCAGGGATCTTCATGAAGCTCGTGGACTGCTACCCCTCTGCTATATTTAAGTATAATAAAAGGGGTGTTTTAAAAGAGGTGTTTATTTAAATGGTTCTGATACATTTATGAAGGATATACCATTTCTTTGCTTTTAGCCACACTTTTATAGTGAAAAAATACCTTCCATTCATTTAGCATTTTTCCCAAGACCTATACCTTTGCCTGCTTGTCATCAGAGTCCCTGCAGTAGAGTAAGGGGCTTTCCCTCTTTACTGTACAAGTTATAAAAGGTTTCAGGTTGGAAAAGACTTTCCATAGCAAGAAGACACTTTGCCAGAAGGTGCATCAAGAGTCACTAGTGTTAAGTTACTTTGAGTCTTATTACTACAATAAATTTCTCCTCAGCTTCCCAAGTGAGTGCTTCATTCCTGAATATTCCTCCCAGTTGTCTTTTATTCAGAGAACAGCAGAAGTAAATGAGTAAGTCCACTGAAGATCCTAAACTGACAGGCTTAGTCATTGATGCTAACCTTTATGAACCCTATAGACTCCTCTTTAAATAACAGCTCTTTAAGGAGACATAATCCAAAATTATGATCCCTTTTAGAAAGGATTATTTACCACAGACATTGGAACAAGAGACTCCTTTCTTCAGTATTTGGGATTGTCTCATGCAATACCATTATCTTAGACTGAAAAAAAACCCCCACAAACATGCACCAATTTTATTATCAAATGTATCATCCTGAGTCGCTAAAGTTAGGCTTTTAAATGTGTAAATAGAAAGCAAATTAGTTACTGCAAATCCTTTTGGCTCTGCCTGGCTGGATTGTCTTGGGACTTTTTATTTGGTTAATGTTTGAGGTTTGTTTTTGTTTGGTTTTTTGTTTGTTTGTTTTTGCAGGGGTTGGGATTTGTATTTTTTTCTTATAGCCTTTTGTATATATAGAATATATAGAATGGTATATCTATATGTAGAAATCATGTGTCTAGCTTTCAAGCACTCATGTTTAAAAGTCTTGTGCATCATTCCATCAGAAACAGTCCTCCTTCATTCATGTTTTCTTATAGAATCTCAGGTTTTTGCACTTGTCAAATATGACGGCAAGAACAAGTGTTTTAAATGAAAATATAACATAGATGGAAATAAACACGTTCAGAGTTCACATTTAAAATTTTAAAATGTGTTTAACTGTGTCAAGCAGTAACTAAACTTCAAAGTCAGCAAGAGAAATTTAATTTAGGTAGGTATCTTCTTCTTAAGAGGTAAATTACTATTACTTCTTCATAGTTCATTTAAGGGAACAATATTTCCTCCATATAGAAACTTTAAACGTTTGACATTAAGTTAAGTTCTAATAGGACTGTCAAAGTTAGTACATAAAATTTACTCATAAGCTGGAAATATAAACCTCTGAAACTATATCTTTAAGTTAAAAATTTTTTTGTTGTCTAATCTATGGTGATCCATAGCTGGCATTCTTCTTTTTACACAAATAAACCAACGTCTCAGTTCTATTGCCCCATCAGCCATTATTTATTTTTTTTATTTAACCGCACCTTAGTTTGAGTCAGTGGGTATTTTTTTGTCCTAGGCCCTCCTTTGAAATAGAGAGGGAGAGATGAAATTCTTCTATTAGGGAAATATGATGGTGCTCTAGAATTCTTTTGGCTTTTGTAAATACCTGCATATAGGTCCTGAGGTGACATAAAGATTCTTAGATTCATGCCTTTTCTACCGAAATTTTGTTTCAGATTATCCATGCATGTTAAGAAAACCAGTCAATCAATTTAAGGTGAGGATGGAATGGTGGATGTGTTGTCCTCCACAAAACTGAATAGTTTGTGAAGAGTTGTCTCCAAAGAATAGTCTCTAGCAGGTCAAAACCTGGGTAAGAATCAGAGACCAAGGAAACAAGAGAACCTTGTGGCTGATGTCTGGTACAGGCCAACTGATCCAGGACTATCGACCAAGTCTTCTTGCTCTGGCTACAGGAGGTTTCATACTCACAGGCTCTTGTCCTGAGGGAGAACTTCAACCATGTCAACATCTACTGGGAAAGCACAGGAAGCTGTAGGCAGTCTAGAAGACTCCTGGAATGCATGAAGGATAGCTTCTTAAGCAAGAGAATAGACAGCCCTACTACAGAGGATGCAGCAAGTGGACCTGTTAGATACAAACAAACTCAACATCAGGGAGTATCAAGGCAATCAGTAGTGTCAAGCTTGGAGGCAGCCTGGACTGTAATGATTATGCACTGGTGGATTTTGCAGTCCTGTGGGATATGAGACAGTCAAAGAGAACAATCAGCACTGAATTTTGGGATAGGAAACTTCCAACTCTTTCCAGGAGTTATTAGCACCCTCTGCGAAACTGCCCTCAGGAGCAAAGGAGTAGGACAAAGCTGACCAACTCTAAGGATGCTTCCCATAAAGTGTAAGAGCTCCCAATCCCCAGGTGTAAGAAATCAGTCAAGGAAACCAAGAGTTCAGTATGGTTAAGTCAAGCAAGAACTGGTGGACAAACTAAAGGGCAAGCAGGAAGAGAAGGTTGAGAGCATCAGGATTGTTCATCCTGGAGAAGAGAAGGCTCCAGGGACATATTACTGCCATGTTTCAGCAGTTAAAGGGGTCCACAGAAAAGACAAGGAGAGGATTTTTAGCAGGGCCTTTTTGAGACAGGACAAGGGATAATGGGTTTTTACCAAATGATGGTCCATTTAGTTTATATATGAGAAAGAAATTCTTTACAATGAGAGTAGTAAAAAATTAGAGCAGGCTGCCCAGAGAGGTGGTGGATTTCCCATGGCTAAAAATATTCAAGGGCTCTGAGCCACCTGATGTAGTTGAAGATGTCTCTGCTCATTGCCAGGGGTTGGACTAGATGGCCTTTCAATACCTCTTCCAACACAAACTATTCTATGATTCTATGATTCTATGATTCTATGATTCTATGATTCTATGATAAGTTATCATTTTATAAATTGCTATGTACATATTGTGACAGACATCCTAAAAATAATTGCAATAATCAAATCAATCAGCCAAAATCCCTGTAAAGTTTCCATTTAGCTAAGTTAAAAACTCATCCATAACAGTGATGACTTAATAAATAAATAAACTTTGAGCTTGCAAGCTGCTTGAATAATGCTGAAACACTATGGTGATCTCATTTTTCACTGAAATCATAGGAAAAAACAAATGTTCTGAGAGGGAATAATTATTTATTGTTGTCTTCTGTTCTCTGAACACACTACCTCATATACAATGTGGTTCTCTGGGGGTAATTTTTTCTTATTTGTGGCAAAATGAAATGGTCCTCCAATTTTTTACCCACAGTTCCTTATAAAGGAAAAATAGCAATCGTTGAGTCTTCCTCCCAAACTCTCCCACCCATTCTCTCTTAATTTTCTACACTCCATGTAAGCTTCACTTAAAATAATGATGCAGATAGTTAGTGGAGGAGTCAGTCTACAGAGCTTCAGCAACTGCTTTTTATCAAGTATAGTCAGAGGAGAAAAATAAAAAATTTTTAAGCAGCTCATTCTTATACTTAAGTAGATTTCTTCCAAAGAGATTTCTATTTTTACAACTAGGTTGAAAATCCCCTGAGGGAACAGGCTGAATGAAGTATGTATTTAGTTGAAGGCAGACTGAGGCACTTGCTTTCCCACTATTTCCCATTGGTATTACAAGGACAGAGGAGGAGGAGGAATATCAGGTTCTGCACTAAATGTTATGCAGAAATCCAAGGAATCAATTCAAGGAATGCCATGGTGATTAGAGATATGAAAAATCTGAGAAACTCAGCACCAGCCTAGTTTGTAAATGTTATTTGTTTTGGATCAAAATACCTCAAGATATTATTTATGAAATTTGACACTCCGCTTAGTGTAATGGAATTATATGAATGATACTATAGATATTTTCTGGCTTACCTACAAGGCTTACCAAGGTTCACTTACTTAAGATAGTTTTGATGCCTATAATAAGGACAGTGAAAGAAGTGGTTTTTCCAACACTACTTTGTAAGTTTCTACTTATGTTTCAAGACTACTTTAAATTCATCAACTGCATTGAAAAGAGCTCTGAAATGCCTAGAAATTAGTGAAAAGAATTAGTGGAATATAGTGGAAATTAGTGAATAGAAATGGTGCAAATTAGTGAATAGAATTAGCCTAGAATTAGTGGAGAGTTCTCCTAATCAATACACTGGTGTTGAACTGGTGGGACGAGTTAGTCTCCCCATGAGTTTCTGTGAGAACAATCTGTCTATAAGGCAGCAGTGTGCCTTTGTGGCCTGGAAAACCAAAGATATCCTGGGCTGCATTGGGAAGAGCATTCCCAGGAGATTGAGGGAGGTGATCCTGCCCCTCTTCTCTGCCCTGGTAAGGCCACATCTAGAGTGCTGTGCCCAGGTCTGGGCTCATCAGCATGAGAGAGACTTGGAGCTCCTGGAGTGGATCCAGCTGAGGGTACAGAGGATGACTAGAGGTGGGGAGCATCCCTCTTTTGAGGAATAGCTGAGGGAGCTAGGCCTATTTAACCTTGAAAAGAAATAACTGAGAGAGGCTCTTATCAATGTCTACAAGTATCTAAAGGGAGGGTTTCAAGATGAGGGAGACAGGCTCTTTTCCATAGTGCCAAGCAATAGACTAGGAGCAGGGGTCAGAAACTAATGCACAGGAGGTTCCACCTGAACATGAGGAAGAACTTTATTGTGCGGGTGACTGAGGACTGGAACAGATTGTCCAGAGTTAGTGGAGCCTTCCCATTTGGAGATATTCAAGAACCCTCTGGACACAATCCTGTGCCACGTGCTCTAGGATGACCCCCCTGGAGCAGAGAGGTTGGACCAGATAATCCAATGTGGTTCTTTCCAACCATACCCATTCTGTGATTCTGCCATTCTGTGAGGTCACCAGGTTCCTGGATGAAGAAGTAGAAGTTTTGGAAGGTCCTGCTGAAATTGTTTTGGAAGGAATGAGGACAGAAAAAAATCATTTTGCACAAAGAAATGGCCTAAAGGCTAGATAATCTGAAATACAGATTGAGAATCTGCCAGGAATCTGCTAAAGGAAGATGCAATGGTGGAGAATCACAACCAGCAAAATTTCTTGACGACAAAGAGCTTTTACTGTGACAGTATTTATCCCAGCACATATAATTTATTGCTGTTATGGTAAGCCTTGGGTTGAAAAATTAATTCCTGTGCAAGGGAAAAAAACCCTTTATTTCCTATAATTCAAGATAAAAAGCATTCCTAAAGTGTGCAAGACTCAACCAGACAGGTAAAGTTTATTTTAAAGACTTGTACGTTCCAGTTTGTCAGTGGTACAGAAGACACACATTGCTAACACCAACAACCCTGATCCAAGATTTAGTTGTTTGAGTTTTTGTTTTTCATCAACTTTAATAGGCTGCTTATAACAAAAATGGGAACATTATGAGAATTATGATTAGCCAGAAAGATAACAACTTATCTTAACAACAATATTTTGTTTTCAACAAAATATTTTCCCCTCTTCATTTTCAGAAATTTCATTCAAAAAGATGGAGGAGTGTTGCCTATTGACAGAAAATAATTAAGATAATGTAAGATAAAGAAGATATGCAGGATGTGGCTTCTCTTAAGCTAGATTTTAAACTACAGCAACTACAAAAAGAAGTAAGGTACAGGGATCTATGATCATTTATTTTCTATCTTTGAACTCTTTATCAAAAAGCTCACTGTTTCTTCAAGTTTGAAGAGATCTCTTCAATTTCTCTCATAATACAAAATAGAAATACCAAGAAATTCTAGGCAAGTTTTAAATCCTGATTCTTTAAAATATTCTTTTAAAATCTTACATAGTAACAAGTCTATACTTGATACATTATTCTATTAAGGTTACTCAGGAAATTTTTTTCTTTTGGCTTTTTGGGTTTTGGTTTTGTTTTTTTTATTTTCTACCACCTGTTTTCTTATGTTTTGCAAACATAATTGTATAAATTAATTTCCGCTTAGAGAGACAAAAAAATGGTAGAGAGTATGTTACCCTGTTTTAGGATAGGGTTTATTTTACTATTTGGAACTGTCATTACAAATATTTCTTATTATGCAAAAGTTCTAAGAATTTTTTCTATGTTTTAGTTTTTAAAAAATCCACAGCTTCTTTGTCATTTTTCCATTGAAAGACCCATAGTCAAAGCCCTTTTGAGTTCTAATAAAAACTGAAAATCAGGAGCAATATGTAATTTCCTGACATTCTCTGGCTCTCTTCCCTGCTCTCTTCTCCTCATCCCCCCATCAGTACTTAAAAAGCTCATAAAATGAGAAAACAAATAATTAAAAAGAGTTTCAAAACCAAGTTTTTGCATCTCCCAGCTATTTTTGTTGCAGGAATTTTTACAGACTGAGAATTATAACCAACATTGTCATGTAGTTAACCTTCCAACTGAATTGAGGTTGGATTATTTTGTTTCAGCTTACACATTTCACTCTGATTTATTCCATTCTTAGATTAAAATTAAATATTTATATTAAATTCATATTTTATATGTATTAATGATTGGGGTGTTTTTTCCATTGATCTTTAAATCTGTGAACTCCCTTTTCATACAAGTATCAAACTTCATGCTAAAATTATTATACACTGATCTTCCTAGAATGATAGCAATTTTAAAAAAAGACAGTGGAGATAGATGTGAATTCAACTATCAGTAATGTCCAACTTAGATTTAAAACCCCCAACATTTGCTTCTATCTTCAAGACTACATGTCCTGTTCAATTATATTTCACCAAAAATGTAGAAAGTACATGAAGACCATTGATCCCCAGCTCTTTGTGCCAGTGATATTTGGAGACGATGTTCCTGAAGAACTGATGGGAGAAGTGAAGACATGAAATTGTGTGGGTCGATATCCTTCAGTTCACGCTGTTCTTCTGTGCAGTCAGAAAGAAGTGAATGTCCTTAAAGTTAAAAGCCTTTCTGAAATTCCTTCTGGTGTACCACAGATCTGCTGTGCTCTTGGGAGCATTTTTGTGCCAAAAGAGCTTAACACCAGCTAGATTATTAAGGATCTTGGACAATATTTAGTCAAACTGTACAGATTTAGTTCTTTTAATCTTCACTCACAAGTCGGTCTGGTGATTTTTCTACATTTACTTATATTTACTTACATGTAAATTCCTAACAAATTGTCAATAACTTTTTGGTAGTGTGGTACCCATAATTGAATAAAAGCAGCCTTAACAACTTTTAAATACCTCTATTATTATTACTTTTACTATTAGTATAAACTACAAACACTTCATATTACAAATATGCCCATCAGGCCCAAGTTTTATTAATAAACTTTGACTCGGCCTCAAAATCAATTGCAAGATGAATCAACTGTAGATATTTTTAACACTACTAAATACTTAGTTCTGAGTTACCTTTGCCTAGTTATCGCTAAGTTATGTATTCAGGTGAAACTTTTTTATGAGAAAAGTCCTCTGAAAATGTGCCTTGATTTGTCTGGATTGCCTTTTCATAGGTATCAAACCAAACATGAGCAGAATAGACTAGGAATTAGAAAGTCATAGCAGATAGTTTTATAACTGCCACTACTATTGTGAAACACAGCACGCAGGAAACATCTACAAAAGTATTTTTCTAAGGCATTTTTAACACCTTTCAAATTAATATGTTTAGGTTGTGACAGATGTGAAATCTCTTTGACTCAAAGAGCACTTCAGTGACGTTTGGAAGTCCTTGAAGACTGTAAGAACAACCACGAGCTTGGCATAAATTATTTTTTATACGTATAACCTCTATAGGCAAGCTGCAGACAGCTTCAAGAAGTGCCTGGCAATGAAATGAGTCCCCCAAACTTCCTCTTGCAAGTCCTTTAAAAGAATTTTAAATAAAAGACCTTTTCTCTTTCTTCAAGAAAATAATATATTTGTGAGTCACCAGTACATTATATACATTCTGGTTAATAGGTCCTTAAAACCTGTTTGCAAAGAATTCACGAGGTAGTCAAAAGCTAGGCATGATGTTATTTTAAATGGACATTTATATGAGTACTGTTGTTACTACCTTTGTGTTTCTAACATGTAGGAAAGAGATTAAACTGATCATCTTCTTTCTCAAGGAAACTACTGTGGTACTTCTATTCCAAAAGTTTTGGAAAGTGTCACAGCACCAGCTAGTTAATGGGTGAATCCCAAATATGAAGGAGAGTCCCACAGGTCAATATGATGTACAGCAATCCTCTGCAAGCAGTTAGTGTGAGAAGCATTGCTATGTAAGCATGACAAAAGATACAACTATTCAGCCTGACACTGCCTGAACTGTTGGAAGCTGCAAAAGTCTTGAAAATGTTTATTTAAGCATATAAACTGATAATTCTTGAAGAAAGGTCTGCTGCGAGGCAGTGGAGGTACAAATGGAACAAGTCTGTGAAAGTGAGATGAAATAGTACATTACATTACAGACTCAGGTAGTCTAAACATCACAAGATCACCAAACAGAGTCTTCAAGATAAAGAACATTAAAACCCCATGCATATGAAATTAATAGGAAGTTTTTTGAAATAGTCAGGTCACAAATCTTCTGATGTTCAGTATTCTATCAGAAAGAAAGAGATAATTGCTTTGAACAATATTCAATGTCGAATAGAAAGCGTGCTTCTTGTTCTTTTCACAAGTTGTTGTAGATCAAAAACAACACTATTAAAGCTGATGAAGTTAAACACTGATGAAAACAAAAACTTTTTAATGAGAATCCAGCTCAAATTACATAGGTTTGACAGAACCTTTATTGTATGTCACTACCTAGAAAATACAAACAAATTTAAACTTGACAAAAGATGTGACAGGAAAACAAGTGTTTATGGAGCATGTAGTACAAAAGGTCGTGGCATTCCTGCCTGTTGATGTACACTGGAAGCAAAACTGAAGGGGGAGTTTTCAGAAATGGCACCTTCTCAGTATTTAATGTAAAGCAGAATTTCAGAGATGGGAAAAAAAAAAAAAAAAGAAATCATATCAAGATGTTCTGTTTTGAATTTAAACTGATCCATCAAGGTACTAACTGCTCCTGGAATTACAGATTGGGATTTCTTTCTTTGGAAAAACATAGTTTGAATATTAGAGATCTGATAGTAATCTATTTGAAACATAATTAGCACTAATTTGTAACTGGGCATGTATGTCAGGAGGAATGTTCTCAAGTTTTATTAGT
Source organism: Serinus canaria (assembly GCF_022539315.1). NCBI lineage: Eukaryota > Metazoa > Chordata > Aves > Passeriformes > Fringillidae > Serinus > Serinus canaria. The sequence goes on from NC_066313.1 coordinate 57,802,569, forward strand.
TACACGTGGTTATATACTGTTGTTTTTAAATATAATGCATGAGGAATGCCCATAAAAGAATGATTTGCATAAACTTACTCTTTCCAGCCCTGTATGTAGGCACAAAGGAAAACTGCAGACAAAACACATAAAGAACTAATTACATTGGCAAGAAAAGAGCAATTTAAGAACAATTAAAGTATTTCAATACAATAATATTGTCCTTTAATCAATTAACAATTTCTTCACACATTATTTGTTAATGATATATTTTTTCCTCAATTTGACAATATTTGTAAAACAAAAAGGATTACAAAATTTCTTTTTTCATAGGTAAGCTTGATGGGGTGGATAATAAAAAAACCTGAAGAGGCTAATCTTTTTTTAATGAGCACTTAAATTCTTATTCTTGTTAATTCAGAAGTCAAGACAAACACTAGTTAACTTGAAACATGTGAATGCTGCCTTTGGTGTGACATGAAATGAATCACATGCTGTATTGGATTAGATCATGAATATGTATCAATTTCACTGGCTTGCTGGGAAAGGAAAGGAGTTTCACTCAAGGCCAGATAGCTTAGGTTTATACTTGTGTGCAAATCATTGGTAGCAATGTATATAAAACTAAGCGCCAATTATGTTAACCTGTCACATTTCAGTGATGAAAAAAAAAGAATAGTGACAAGGGGGGGTCAGTGTCATGTTCCCAAACATACTCATCTCTTCTGTAGTCTTGCCAACTTCACTGGATCATTAGGAAATCATTCAAATTGGGTTAACCAAATATTTATATATGAAGTCACTAAATGTCAGTGATTTTCTGTTTCTAGTTCCAGTGCTAGATATTAAAATCTATGTTTCATATGCTATTACTTTTGTTATTGGACTTTAATATCAATGCACAATAAGCCAATTCCATCAGGTAGTAGTAATAGGTCCTTTTAATTTAGAATTAAGTTTATAATGTATTTAGGAAGTTATAATTTTCTCAAAAGAGCATCTTTCTGGCCCATGTTCAGGCTTATAGTGACCCAGTCAAGAAAAAGAACTTTGCAAAAACAATCCTGCTACTTGAGAAAGACTGTTTACATGAGCAAAAATGTTTATATGAAGATAAAAATACTTTTTTTTTTCACATTACTACTTGCTCATTTCAACTGTTTGAAATTTCTCAAAAAATTTTAAAAAATATTTTTGATGCATAGATTTTCTCTTGCCCCTGTAGTTAAAAGGAAATATGCAGCTCAAGATTAATATCTGCATATTTTATTATTGATAAAGTGCTAGTCGAGTTGGGAAAATTACACTTGTAGTCTAGAAGACTGTATCTGTGGTGTGGATTTAATTTTCAATTTTAGAAGAGAGCAAACAATGAAGGTGGATCTCTTAACATTCATCAGTACTGACTGAAATGATAAAAGAAATTAAAAATTTGGGTGTATAATATTACACAGAAAGATACCTCAGAAAAAATGCAAATATTAGCATGGTTTTGCTCTAAAAGAGGATTGAGGAAGAATTTTTTTTTCAATAGATAAATCATTTCTTTCTTTTACAGTTTTGATCTTCAAAACACAAGTCCTCTGGTTTTATTTTCTTGTAGAAGGAGCAGAGATGTTTATATACTCCTTATGTTTGTCATTATGAGGCAACTGAGAGAAAAAAGACCTGACACCAAATGTTGAAGGTATAAATGGTATTTCTACTTAAAAAATAAATATATGCATACATAAAATGAATATATATATTTCTATTCTCATAAAGAACATCTCACTGATAAATCAGGACATTGCTACAGAGAGAAGGAATCTTTGCTTTGACATGCACTGCAGCCTTTTGTAGAAAGATACAGAAAAGATAAGAGAGTCAAGAAAAAAAAATACCCTTGATATATTTAAGAAGAGAATGGTAGGCAAGAAACAACCAATTTTTAAATTGTACTGTTATGAATTTAATGCTCCTTTCAGACTGAAAAAATAAATGCAGTCTAATGTATAATAACTTCCAGCCATTAGTAAATGATCACAGCAATATTTCTTCACAGTCTGCCCTTCTGATTGCCCTATAATATACACTGCTGAGGTTAGAAAAGTAAGAATTCTAACACTAAATGCATCACTGGCTCAGGAACGTGTATTCTAAGCAAAAAAAGTCTATGGAACATGCACACCACAGATAATTATGATTCATTTGAAAAAACTCACAGTGGGTAGGTTCAGAGTGGCTTTTCCCAACTAATAGAACTAACTAAATAGAAAGCTCTACCTTTCCTATGGGTTTTAGTTAGATATCATGTAGAAATTGAATTGAACTGCTTACAAAGCTTGTAAAAAAGACTAATTTCTTATTAATATTTGTAACTTTTAAATAGATTTTCCTATAAAAGCCACCACTGGGTCATTAGGAATCATTCAGATTGGGTTAACCAAGTATTTATTTTTATATGAAGTCACTAAATGTCAGTGATTTTCTGTTTCTAGTTCTAGTGCTATATATTAATATATCTATTATATTTTTCAGATCTTGTACTGCATTAGAGTTTAACTCTGAACTTCATGCAGAGTGCTAGTGTTAGCGTTCAGGAACACATAATCACAAGAAATGATTATATGCAGGTGCTTTTATTGAAGAGCTCTGGGTGTCAGGGGTAAAGACCCAAATCTGACTCCGAAATAGGTTCAGGATGGGTATGCTTTTATTTTCTATCATTATATAACTTTCATGTTAATTATTAGACTTACATTGTTCTATAGTATACATAGATTTCAGCCAAGCATGGCCACCTTAGACTAGGAACATACAGTTTCTCATTGTTCTTCTTATGATTATATAATAATTATTTTAATTACTAAACAATCTTTTCAGCTAGCAGTTATAGTACTTATGCAGGTAGAACACAAGGCTTGACATTTCAGAGTTTATCTTAGCATTTTCCAGGGCGCCACTATCACTAGTAAGCTCTCATCACATTTTGGTCAGACAAAACAGTCCTTCCAGGTCTGAGAACCAAAGCCATCATCACAGCCTCAGACCCTGAAAAGTATAACAAAAGTAAATTGGGAAAGCACAAACTGGGGGGATGTGACTTCATTCCCTGAAGCTGTAATTGGACAATTAACCTATGATATGCAAATAGACAAAATTTATATCTGCCTGAACAACTCATGACTGTCATCCACTTTGGGGGTAGCCTCTGCAAGGATCCTGCACTGCCCAAGGTGTACCAGTTAATGGCCTTTAATAAATATTAACTTTATTCTTTTAACTCTGTCTAGCCTCTGTTCTAGACAGTCCAAGGCATCACATTCATCTAATCCACATTTCCTGAGCTTACCTAAAAGGTTGCTATGGCAGACCTACTTTCTGCCTTTTGACCCAGAATCCACACTTCCTTTCTCCTGCACCAGAATCCCTCCCCATTTCAGAAAATCTTATCTATGCTGCTGAGAAAGGTATTACCAGTAAAGAACTACAGTATCAACCACATCCAACAAAACGCTCTTTTAGGAGGTGACTTGCAGTCATTACCTCCTTGGAGTAAGGAATGGAGTCCTTTTTCACTTTTTTTTCCCCTTTGGATTTGTACTGCTTTTTTTCTAGAAATATTTTAATCAAACATACCTCACTTTAATAACCTCACTTAAAAATAGAAAGCACCTTTTGTATAATTCTAAAAAAATTCTGCAATTGTCATATTTCTCTCACAGATTTGAGACTTCTGTCATGCTGTGCTATATTATGCTTTTTTCCATGGTTTCCTTTTCTGGGTATCAATAATTTTTGATCTATTCCTCTATCAAACTCCATCAACTTCTTATAAAATCTTAACATAAGAGTTATGAAAATACCTGTGGATATGCTTGCATTGTGGTTCCCTTACATCCTGCTGAAAGACTCAGCAATATTCATGTTGGTATCAAGCCACCCACTGTCCAAACTGTTCATCCAGAAATGTGCCTAACTACTTTCCTAATTAATAAATAAATAATCATACAATAATTCCTTCAGTCTAGAAATGACCAACATTTTAAAAGCTGGTTTTAATCCTAAAGTTAAAGTGTTTCCCAGAATGAAGACATTATACTGAGATACATCTCTGCCACCATGTGCAGGAATCTGTGTTGCTTCTTCTGTAGTGAGATAGCTGCTTCTCTTTAAAGCCTGCCATTTCTTTTCTTTCTTCCTTAGAACACTCTATACTTCTATTTTGTACTGCCCTCTCATATCACTCTCTCTAATATAAGATTGTTTCTTTTTCTGGAGAAACACAAAATGAGATATTGTGACTTCGAATTTTTTTTGTGCAATAATATTGCATTACATAGATTAATAGTCTTATAAACGCAGTCAATTTATGATCAAATATAGTCAAATACAGCGCAAAATAAAAGGTCTCTTCTCCCCTTCTTCTCTCTATATAATTCTGTGTAGCAGGAAAAAAGCTGCCACAGACAACACAGACAAAATATTGGTAATTCACAAGACCCACACCATATTTTAAACTGGTCACCTCAAACACTAGAGCAATGCATGTTGCCTTTTTTTTTCCTTGTAGTCCTCTTCAACATGGTCTTTTGGAGATAGTAATGGGGGCTATCTGTAAAATCAACCAACAGGAATTTCTATTCAGACTGTGATTGCTTCTGAGCTTCTCTGAGTATCAAAGCAGCTAGCATGGTTTAGATGGAAAATTAGAATAGAGAGCAAAGAGACACAAGTTGCTAACAGAGCAAAGTGCAAGAAACTGGAACTGGCATTTAATTATCTTTGATACCTCTGCTACTCTGTCAAATCTGGCTAAAATCAGTAGATTCAAAACCTACAGGAACAGGAAAGAGACATATGCACACAGACAAATGTGCACACGAACTTTCCTCCTGTAGTGAACATTGCTACAAAACCTCCTTGCCTGGTATGTGGAAGGGCTGTCCCATGCTGCTCAAAGGGACAGCACTCACCATGATGAGGGGCCAGATCTGTGTGAAGCAGAAATGACATTCACTAGGCTTGCACTGAGACATTCCTAGTTTGTAGTCTGGATGCTGCACATGTGCTTTGAAGTACATCCAGAAGCACACACAGTCACAAGTGGGTTAAGGAAACAAAGTCAGAGGATATTTCAACCAAATGTTCCCTTGTTTATTGGACTGTACAGCAGGAAATATGGCTCCATAAGGCACACCTATTTCCCGTCTGTAGGCTGCTACAGATGGACAATACCAATCTCTGTTTGAATCAAAGGTAAATGTTGTCATTTGTTCTCTGTGGCGTCTGAAACAATGGCATTTCAATACGCTATGTTTGGCCTTAGAGACTTCAAACCTCCCCAAAATTCAGTCCTAGATAGAGTTTTACTATGTGAAATTGGAGACAAAAGCAGACAGAAATAAGTTGAGGAGAGTGACCAGCAGAAATTTTATGTATGAAGCAGGATAGTTACAAGGGAGCTAAGGGTTCACCAAATGTCTGATCAAGAACTAGGTTTCTATTTTCAGACTTCTTGAAATCCAACAACTCAAAATACGGTGATTTACCATTCATCTACTGAAAAACCTTTTCATCATATACACATATACATATGTATGTAGGTATATATATGGATATTTTGTCAGTTTAACTTTTGTCTGAGTTTGAAATAATCATTATTTAGCATTCAATTTTGCTTCTATCTTCATGCATAAAGGATTAGACTAACCTGAGTCTAGATCTTCAAAGATTTTTATCTTTCCATTTTAACAAGGTGAAAATAAAGCACTATTTTCCCCTTGGTGTATTCTGCTCTCTTTCATGTAAAAAAAATTTCCTGTTTTAAGGGTTTCCTCCTTGACACTTAAGGCACAAATCATCTCACAAGCATCTCTACGTAATCCCAGCAATGTAACAGTACAGGGATATTTTGATGGATTGGTTTTTATTTGTCTGTATCTATTCCAAAACTGAAATTCCATTTATTTTGTGATATTATGATGATAGTGTCACTCTTTTGTGCTTATCTCCTTTCTGTACTTTTTTTTCACAATGGAATGTGTTTTCTAGAACATATCAACAAACCTAGGAACTTGAAAAACTACCTGATGTCTCCTATTCAGAATAAGGCTGTATATCGGTGTTGAGCAACTAATGTCCATTTTAACAGTTCATCCAGTAAAAAACTAATACTTCAAAGAAATTATTTTTAACCACCTTCATGACTCCTGATGACATTTTTTTAAAGGAAGGATCTTTTGTGAAGGCTGAATGGGTCAATTCATCTAACTACACCTCCATGGGAAAAATCCGAAAATGTAAAATAAGAAACAGAATCTTCAATCTGACAAAGATTTTTTTTAAAGGGTTCTTAAATAAAAATTGATGTATGTAATTTTATTTCTATTTTTTTAAAAAAAGGTTTTCTGCTGTTTCAAATTAAAAGGTATTTTCCCTGAATTCTCTCTACTCTGCTTCACCATGACAGACGCCATAAGCTAGGTGTAGAAGTGTATAAAGAAGAGATAAACATTCCTAAAAATGAGAAATCATTCAAGAGGCAGAAAGGGAGGTCTAGAACTATTTCAGTGGATAGGAAATTCCATGCTTCTTTGGTAAATGTAATAGAGTGAAGTAGGTTTATTCTTAAACCTTGTTCTGACAGAGGGAGGTATGCAAGTCATGGATGCAATAAAAACTTCCCTGTGACTCTTTGCCCAAGCCAAGTGATCTGTAGTTGTAAAAGCTTTTTTTTTCCTAGATATTTTCTAGATATATGTGCAATGGAAAGCTGTATATTTTTTTTTCAGTTGTTTCATCAAACAGAAATTGCTGACTAGCAAAGGTCAGTCAATAAAATGCAAATGATTCAAGCATTTATACTAACTGTATGTGCTGACATTTAGGAGCCCTAATTTTGTTCATTGCATACCATAAATCCTTGATCAAGTTGCATCATTTATCACCTCAAAAATTTCACAGCAAAAAGTTGAAAGAAAGTAAGATGGGGAGAGGAATGGGAACCTTTGATAAACTGTAATTACTCATATTGCTAGCACAAAGCAAAGACTAATGGAAAATTATCTCTATAGCCAAAGAATTGCTGAGAAAGTAATGTTTACACAATGCTCATACAGGATGGGTTCCCTCCCTCCCTCCCTGTTTTTTTTTTTTAGTTGAATAAAAACTATCTTTAGTCTTTTCCCTGACTAGGAATGCTCATCATCTGCAGCATTAGGTGTGTCCCTGAAGGACATCCTCCAACAGTTCCATCTGAAAGAAATCCAACAGTGCTCCAAAAATTTCCCTAATATGAGCTGAATCAAAATGAACAGAAACCATTGACAAATTAATTGAAACCCATGTTTCTGTTCCAAACTAAATACCATTGCAAGCTGAACCTGTAAAATAGTTCTAGCTGCTTGCATTAAATAAGAACTGCTTACTTAACATGCAAAATAATGTTACACTGACTAAAATATCACAAAAAGGCAGAGAGACACAAAAATTGTGTATTCTGTGACATTTAAGAAATCTATTTATTTGAAAATTTTGATTATTGTTTCTAGATATATAAATAGTTCTTCATTCTTCAACACTGTTCACTGTTGCTAGAACTATGAACTTCTGAAACCCATTAATATATGTAATTATGTCTGGGATGCAATCCAAAATTTCTAACCTAATTATTGTAATTATGATTTTTTTTTTTAAGAATGAAAATGGAGAGGAGAGAATGAAAACCATGTTTTTCCCCCACCCTCTGTCTCTCCAGATTGCTAGTCTTATATAGGCTGTATCTTTGTAAACCTATGAAGTGTAATTAACCCAACTGAGCCCTCAACTCAGGTCTCTACTTCCATAACATCAGCAGTAGCAGGCAAGCAAAAGATTTCTATGGTACTACTCCTCCATCTCTACACCTAAACTTATGGATGTAATTAAGTGCTGTGCTGATTTTGACCTAGATGAGGAGCTGGGAGGGAACTTGCTACTTGAGCCGTGTACAGTGGGTGTTGAATGTCCGTAAATTCCACCTCATTGATCATCATATTTCAAGTAGTCATATTATTTCACTACTTGCTAATTGATATTCACCCTCCAGTGATGGAGAAAAAAGCTTAAGTGCAGTTGTGTTGTTACCATTGTCAATTTTTTATCAATTTTGCTAAATTATTGTCACCATATTTTGGGTAGGTATATTACAATAAATGTTTGTTAGACCAAACATTTGGCTGATAAACTCTTTTCCTTCAGCAACTGAATTTTTTTAAAGTTTAGTTAATTGGGTGTAGATTTAAGATGGCCAGTACTCAAACACTTCACTAATAGAGTTGCATGCTTTACTGATCTTAACAGTTGAATGGTATATTTCATTTAAGTTCATTTGCATAATTTGCTGATTAAACTACATGTTTAATCTGTTGACCTTTACACTGTACTTATCCTACATTTACAGAGATGTAATCAATGTGCAGATTTTACTGAACGGAGCAGACATCTCAAAGCTTACTTAGCCCTTAGAAAATTCATTTAAACTATCAGCATGCTGTCTCATTGCTGTTTGTTGGTGTTCCTTCTTTTTCTCCCTCAGGTTCACTGGATGGAAAATCAAAATAATCCACACAGATAATAAACAAACAATATCCATATTTACCACAGGCTATATCTAGTCCTTTAGTTAAGGATGCAAAAGCATTGAGCTTAAAATTTTCAAGGTTGTAAAATCAGCAAAATCAGATCCAAGGAACAGGAAAACAGAACTGCTGTTCTTACCATTCCATGCATGTCTGATTCACTTCTATGATCACTGGCTCCCAAAATGCTTCCCATAACACTGATAATGACACATTTTGAGATGAAAGGAGCTGAACAAAGTATCCCTTACAACTTCTTTGTTTATAAATAACTACACAGTGTTCACCTGAAAAGTGAGTCCCGACAGAAAGCACTACAGCACTACTACTAACAGCATTCTCCCTATTATTGTGGTCTCCAAAAATACAAAACCAAAGAAGACATTTTTGTCAAAGGCTATAACCAAATGATTCTTTGTGGCTCAGTCAGGGAGTGACTTTTTTACAAAACAAATATTTCATCCTCAAAACACTTTTTTAACTTCTCTCATCTTCCTATAACCAAAGCATGAAGTGCTAAAAATTTCTATTCTCAAAACCAATAAAACGATTTCCTTTTTTTTCCCCCCTGCTATTAGTCACTTAGAAAGGGTCAAAATCACTCAGAAAGAAAACAATGAGCATGTGGGAACTACCTAGAATATTTAAAGAGAACATCATGAACCAGATTCTGGGTGCATCTGAAGGCAATCACCAGGATGGAATCCTGTGCAATATACTTTCAGATGACCCTGTCTGAGCAGGGATTTGGGACAGAATTACCCATTCTGTGATTCTGTAAAGGCAACAAGTCATGTTCTAAGCACCTCAGAGTAACTCTGGCTGCACTTCCAACAGATCTTCAGGGATGTAGTTGATTGCCTGAAGACTAGATCATGGAGCTCGGCCCAAGACAGCTTTGTGTTATCTTCAAAGTGTCATCTGTCAACCTCCTGACCTATATGCAGGGCTATCCTGCTCCAAGTGATAAAATTGACTCGTGTGAGAGTCATAAATGCTAGGGAGATGCCTGGGGCAGGAGAGCCATAGTCTACCACTAAATGTAAGAATGACATTTGTTTAAGCTATGATGTTGTTGATGAGATTTCTCCCTTTCATCAGGCAATTTGAATTGCAGCCTATGACCAGCACAGGTGAGAATTTGCTTTTCTGTTCACATAGAGAAATACAAGCTAGTGTTTCTTTCAGAGAATTAGGTGGAAATTTACAGAAGAAAGCCATGGTAAAGTTTCCAACTTGTTCAGTTTAAGAATCCACTTCTATACTTTATCTGAGATTTTTGTTGTGTAGGGAACAATGTAAACTGTGAAGGAGATACTGCAAGCCCTTATGAATGTTATGAGCTGGCCTGTGGTGAGTTTTTGAGAGTTTAGTGAAAGGGAACATGAAGAGCTTTAAGAGAGTATCATACACTGTATTGGAGAAAACCTCAAGGAATTTATACTGTAGCTGAACCAGCATAACCAGGGGGGAAAAGAGGTTGCTGATACAAATTCAGTCCCAGATGGGCAGCTCAAGGCTGGCCCAGTCAGTAGCAATCTGGATACCTGAGGGCTGTTAGCAAAAATCACAGCATAACAGAAACAACTGGAATTAAAGCTGAAGAAACAGAATAAGAGATGGCCAAAAAAGAAAAATGTCTGGGAGTTACTGAAATGGAGACCCAGAGGCAGTCAAAACTGATGAAAGTAGAAAATGTTCTTGAACTGCTATGGAGGAGAGGTAGTGAACAAGATCCCAAGAGCCTCCACCAGCTGCAATCACCATCTTTGGTAAATTACATCTGCAGAATGACTTGCAGCTATATCGTTGCATCTGTAGAATAGCACCTGTAGAATAACTTATATCTCTCAGTAGTTTTATGCCCACTGAAAGTCTGTACAGCTGGCACAAGGTAGCAAAACTCTGTAAAGCATTCCTTTAACTGTCCAAGCAGGCAGGACAAAGAATATTTTTTCTCATCACCCTATTTCCAAGTGAACTTTTTACAATATATGCTGCATAGAAAAAACTTTAGTAAGTTCAGCACCACGATGGTATTTTACCACCGGTAATTATGGAACTTGCTGAAGCAAGAAGGAAGGAGTTTTAGGAAAATATCTATGAATATACTTTGATGTGATAAAAGCAAGGAGTCCTTGGTCAATGATACATTAGTGACTTTTTTTTACCTCTTAGGCAGTGTTGCTGTTGCAAAAAATGAGAGAACTCACAGAGGAAGTCACAGAGATTGAATAAATAAATACAAAACCTCTCTTACCCATAAGCATTTGAAAACTACTTTTCAGCAACAGAAAAAAGGGCAAAAAATAGAAACCATGCATCCCTGGTTTACAGTGCTCTTTTTGAGTACTCTAGGTAGTTCCCATTGTTTTCTTTCTGAGTGATTTTGACCATCATGCATAAAGAAAGAGAAGTAAAGTGAAACAAATGAGAAATGAGCTTGGCTTCCATCTTCCAACTCATATAATACCCAGTTTTCATGTGAATCAGAAAAGCTTCTGCACCCATAATATTCTATGCTGGTAAAGAGTGAACCTGAATCTCAGATTCTCCAGGGTAATGCACAACAGAAATGACAGTAAATTTTAAGTATGCTTAAGGTGAAGGGAGACAGATACTTCTTATCAAAGGAGACATAATCCCAGGTCAAATTGCAAGAATTGCTGTAAAATAAATACAAGTGCCAGTGCTAACTAATATATCAAGAAGGTAGGAAATACTCCTTCAATGAAAACTGACTGTGACCTGTGTGGTAAATAACAGCAATAATTGCATGAATTTCATAAGCTGCAGTGACAGAAATATTCAGTTAAAAATTTGGTATTATGATATAGAGGAAAAAAGTTCTGGAAGAAATGAGGAAGGAAACAGAAAGTTTATGCATTTAGTGTGACAGTAAAAAAAGATATGTAATAAGTGACTGCACCTGATGCATCCCTCCTCATAAAATTATTCTTATTAATCTATTTCATGTTTTTTGCCTAAAGTATCTTAAAGAAACTCCTCTTTGAAAACAGGAGTCTGTAGGGAAACATCCACATGACAGAAGCTGGGTTGCCGGTGGCGATCCACAGACTGTATGTGCTAAGTACTGAGCTGAGCCAAAGCACACCTACCTTCCACAGGTTCTCTTGGGCTATAGCAAAATTAGGATTAGTTCAAGAAACATTTTTGCTTGTCCAACAGACAGAGTGAAATAAAGGACTAACTGTCGTAGATTTATTTCCAAAGAAGAAAAGGACTGTAGAGATCTATTTCTTTTTATCAAGGATCAGTTCTCTGGAGCTGAAATGGATATACACAATCATTCTTTTTATCAAGGATCAGTTCTCTGGAGCTGAAATGTATATACACAATCTCACCAAAGCAGAGAAACATCCTTGCCTCTGGTTCCCTTTTCTCTCTTTATATATGTCTCTCATATAACATTTACACCCATGTAGACTGAAGGTAAAGTGCAACAACATACAGCAAACTGTAAATATGTATTCAATTTAAAGGTGTGGTAATTCTTAAATTAGAAACATTCAGATGACTGAAGTAGTGCACAGTAACTCAATATAGTAGAATTCCTAAAAAGAAGAGAGAAATTTTTCATTAATGGAATATTTAAGAGACACCATTGATATATCTTGGACACATTAAATAAATCTATGAGTCTTGTAAATTCTGTGCTTAAGATAGACCAGGAAGTCTTTTGGTAGTCTGAATTACCTACAAAATACTTAGCAATGTGCAGTACACAGAATGGCCTGCCTGAATTCATATGGGTCCCAGTATGACTATGACAGTCTGATGCCTCATTTTTAAAATTTTCATTAAAACTGCATATTATGAAGAAAATATGCATATCAATTGCATATTATGAAGAAAAAAACCAAAACCAAAACATAGATCTTTGTTGGAGTATTTTTTTAATTTTGGTTCCTCTGACTGGTTATCAAAAATACTGTACTCATTTTAATTAACATGGAGTATAGTGTGACTACTAATTTTATTGAAATCCAACTGGATCACCAAAGTATGCAGCTGGATCCATAAAATATCTAATTGGAACATCAAAGTACGCACTGTAACACACAGGCAATATTTGTACATTTTGAGGCATTAAAATCTGCAGCTGAATCAATAAAATATTGTTTATCAGAAGAGGATAAAAATCCCAAACAATGATATTGTGCAAGTGAATTATGAAGATGTGAAATCTGGACAGCAAAAAAGATCAGATATAATATAAAAATTTTAAGTACTAGAGTGTAAGTTGAGTAAAGGATACATTAAACCAAAACTAACATTTGCAAAACAGTGTTTCAGAATGCTATGCCAGGAACTTTTAGTAGCATTTCTTAGCTGAATATTTACATAGTGTGGCTGCAGTTATGATTTTGCATACTGCTAGCAAAATACATAACCAGGAGACAAAAAAAGGATGATATTTTTGATGGAACCTTCATGGCTGACGTGTTATGCATGTTTTTCATGGCATACCTCACCTTGTTTTGGCAGTCCATGAGAACAGTCATTATTTAGCATTATTTATACTCTATTTGAGTTATCTCTCTACTGGAGATTGCTGTTGATTTTCACCAATACATTATCTCCATTCATAATTTCACAACCCAAGATTTGAGCCTAGATCTGAAATTTATGTAAGTCATATGTATGTCAGTCCGGCTCCACTGAACTCATGATTTACACAGACTAAGTATTTATGTCAACTCTGTGTCTGGTCTTCCCAATGGAAGTCTGAGACATTTTTATGAAGTTTCACTTCCTGCATCAATTTGCATCATATAAGGGGCAGATGTGCCAGAGTGTTCCAACTGCTGTGCAGTGATGCAAAGCAGTTAGAAACCCAGCTTCCTATGCCAAGTTTGTAGCTACTTTGGCATGCTGGAAGAGTGCAGAGCAAGAAGACTGTATCCATGAATGTAAACTCGTGCCTCCTGCAGCTATGGCATTTGATTTAAGTTGATTACCCATTCACGCCTTCAAATTTGCCATGTATAGTATGATTTCCTTCTCTTTTGCCCACAAATTCTTTTTTTTTTCTCTTACAATTCACAATGAATACAAAGATTTCTTCAGGTTATATATAAAGAGAAATCATGTGGACTTTACAGACTATACTTGTGTAAGAACAACTCTGGGAATGACTACATGAAAAGAATAACTCCATTAAAGTCAATGGATTACAGCAATGAAGCTGTAATACAGTTACAGAACAGGAACATAAACATCACCAGGGAAATAAAAACATCTTTCTACAAAACAGGAAATGTCCAGGCTAAACTGAAAGATACTGAATCTTTTGGAAATAGATTTACTGTAAATTAGTTGTATCTATATGGTGAACAAGACTGTATATTCTAAAGTGTTAGATGTAGGCAACCAGAAAATATAAACTAAATAGAACAACTTTTAGATTAATTGAAAGAGTAAATTTCTGAAAGCATGCTCTCTGTCTTAAAAATTAACAGCTTTTGTCAGAGTTTGTGAAATCCATAAGCTCTACATAGTGACATTCTTGACTTTTAAGATTTTAAAATTTATTTTACATTAAAAAATAATAATTTTATGACTAGAAAATTCATTCAAAAAGTGTTATTCTACCACATTTTCAGAGTGCAACTTGTTGAAAAGATTAAGTGTTATTATTATTTTTAATCAATTTATATAAGAAAAAAGCATGTTTGGGTATCTATTTTAGAAACATACATTTGGATGAAATAAAACATACTTAAAAAAAAAGCTATTACTCTTGTCACTGTAAAAGAATTATAATGGCAAGCCCGTATGAAACCATATCCATTATTAAGATCCAAGGTTAGGTGAAGGTAGTCCTAAAAGGAATGTACTTTTTTTCCTTTGGTGTTTCACTAGCATAACCATTAAAAGCCTCTCTCTGATCATGTTACTATGCCTGAAAATTTTCTTCAGTCTTTTCCTGTCCTCCGTCATATCTTTTTTGTTCTCACAGATGGTTCACTGTCACCACAAATTTTCAGGAAAGTAATCTGAAGTTCATACCTACTCAGTGGCTGTAACTACTTCTAGAGAGTAATGTAGTGTCCTTTCACAGAAATTTTACTGTCCCTTCAAAGGCTCCGAGAAAAGAATATCCCAGCTTACTGGGCCAAGGCATTGCTGGGCTGCCCTCACTCTCCTTCCCTGAAGCTCCATTTGGATGGAACTTACACAGGACTTTAACTCTAGTTCTTGGAGGTATCACCCACGGTTCTGGTTGACATCCTGCCTACATGTAAATACACTACACGAAGAGGCACACCTCATGCTCTTTAAAGTTTGCAAATGTTTGAGCATAGCTGTAAGGGGCATCACTTATTGGTGAGAGCTTTAGCCTTGTGCTTTTCCACACCTTTCATAGTTATCAGTTATTTGCATTTTGTATTTATTATCACAGAATGGGTCAGGTTGGAAAGGACCAAAGTGGATCATCTGGTTCATCCTCCCTGCTCAAGCAGAGCCATCCCAGAGCATGTGGCACAGGATTGTGTCCAGATAGTTCTTGAATTCTCCAGAGAGAGAGACTCCACAACCTCTCTGGGCAACCTGTTCCAGTGCATGGCCACTCACACAGTACAGAATTTCTTCCTCATGTCCAGGTGGAGCTTCCTGTCCATCAGTTTCTGCCCACTGCCCCTTGCCGTATTGCTTGGCATCACGGAGAAGAGCCTGGATTTATCCTTCCAGCACTTCAGATACTTACAGACATCAATTAGTTCCCTCTCAATCAATTCTATTTTAATTGTGAAAGTTAATAACGGCACAGTTTCCAGTAAAATGCCTGTTTAAACCAAGAATGTTATAAATACTGTTTAACAAGCATGTATTCTTTTCAAGTATGTACTGGTATGACAGCACTTTTCAGTGGTAACAATATTTGTTCTACCAGAATTTGCTGGCTATCAAGATGGCTCAATATTTCTTTACCACCTGTTTCCATTGCTATTTCTGTTATGTGTCTCATTTTCTGTGTTTCTGCAGTTACTTATTTTTTCATTGTATCATTCTTTCTGCCTTTTATTTTTATTAGTACTATAACATATATGTTTTGTACCAGCTCTTCTGTTCATCCTCTCTTAATTTTCTAAGAATTTTATTAGATTTTTTTTTCTAATTTAATGACTACTTGACAATTTTCTTGTAATTGACTTCTGGATTTTTTTAAAGTTTGTTTTTCCTTCATTCTTCATCTATTGGAGGTTTTAACATTGCTCTTTTACCTCCTCTCCCATTTGAATCAGTATTACATCAGAATGCAAGAAAATTCTGTTTGACTCTACTGATGTCTGAAATTTTCACACACATGTGTGAAAAGGACCCTGGCTGATCCTCGTAACACAAAAAATATATATATGCTAAGATATAATGCTATGGATTTTCCCCTCCCAACTAGGCTAAGTAATGTGATTGGAAACTGGCAGTAATTTTCAAATCATTTCAACAAAATCCTATTAAATGATGATTTCCTATAGGGTATTAAAGCTGAAGATATAGATGAAATGAATTAACAAAAAAAAAAGGATAAGTCCTCAAAACTCACATTATGAATTCCCTTGCTTATAAGGTCCCTTAGGTACCCCATGTATTTATCTCTGGGCATGACTAAAACCTGCCTGATTCTAATTCTACAGGGACATACCTAGACATTCATGAACTAGATATTCCTATGTATTTGATGTAGAGCTACAGATAGACTAGAAGCCAAATAACTAAATAATCAGCTAAAAATACAACTTATTAAACAGGAAGATTTGAGTGATTGGTGTTCCAAGAAACCCAAGATCAGAGCCTCTGCTTTCAGAGAAGGGTGAACAAAAAAGTTGTAGAAAGCCTTCTTCAGGCAAAGAAGATTTTCTACCACAAGGAGTTTCCCCCTTTGTCTGGGGATACTGACCTTGCTAGTATTATGTCCACTAAGATAAATGCCAGATTTTAGTTAGTGAGAAGAGTACCATGTACCTATATAGAGGTGAAAACTAGAGATTATGAGCTGGGGACTTCAGTGATAAACTTCTATTCAAAATTTCCTTTTACCTAGCATATAAGAAACACTCAGTAGTTCCTAAGGGCTATTGTGAGTCACTCAACTCTGCAGACATGACACAGAGAATTGAAGGCTTTAATTCACTAAGTAAGACATATAATTTTAAGGCACTGCGACAGTTTTAAAATTGATGAGGACAGAGAATAGAATTGAACCTTGAGTTTTGATTAGGCATTTTTCAGATTAAGGAAAATAGAAAAAATCAAGACAGGTATTAGTTTTTGCATCAGAAGAAAACCTTCCTAGTAAAATAGTCTTTTTTTAATCAAACTTTATGAGCGAGAGAGAAAATTATATTGATGGAGGACTAAAAAAGAACCAAATTAATACGCATTTCTAAAATCTCTAAAAGAAAACACAATAAAAAATTGTCTATACCAATTGTACAGACTACCTGTAGTCTGACTGATAAGCTCTCTAAGAGGACATTCAAATAATGCATGCATATGAAAGTGAAAGTGACTAAAAGTAGGTCCTGGTTCAGTGGTTACTGAAGCTGGTGGCAATAGGACAAAAGTGTGATTTCAGTATTTAAAGGCCATGTGTGTCAAGTGTCTGCAGAACTACCAGACCTTTTTGCTGTATTCTTCAACCTTGTGCTGTTTCCCTATGTTAGCTCTGTAAATTTCACTGAGCTATGACATATCTTTCTGGCATTAACAGATTACTTCTCAGTGCATTCACTCTTGTGTAAGAAAATAGGTATATAGACTACCCCATGCTATAGCAGGAAACAAATTATTATACAGAAAAATATTCAAATAGTTGGTGTACCATTAAAAAAAAGGGTTTTTACAGCAAAGAAGCACTCGAAATAAATGTCTGTCCACATATATGTCAAAGTGATTTCACACATTTTCTAAGCCCCTTTTCTGATGTCTGTCAGCACTCAGCATACAACACCAAGCAATAAATCTAATCTGATAAAGTGAGAGCAATATGAAGTGCAATTGTTAGCATTATTATTATTGTCATTCTGTGGTGTAGGACCAAATGAAGGTGGTATGTGAAGGAATTTGCCTGAATAAATGATATTACCCTTGTATTTGCCAGCAGTAACTTACTTAGAATTAAGTAAGTAACTTAACTAGTTAGCGACTAGTGAAGAGTACAGAAGCATTTTGGACAAAGGATTACTACAATATATGAAGCACATTAAGGAGAAAGGAAGAATGCTAAAAATCATTAGATTAGTGGAGCCAGTAAAGGAAAAAAATTCCCAGAAGGTGTTAGTTGACCCATTAAGGGATCTGGACCTTTCCAAGTCAAATTGTGCCATCCCCACTAAATTGTGTTATATTATTTTCAACTTTACGTGGTTCCATTTTTCTATATCAGTACCTATGGTGATGTGTGTGCAACTTCCAATCACTACTAATCCAGTTCCTACTTAATGAAGGTTTACTTTATGAATTTATTCCTAAATCTACTCAGAATGACTGGTGTCTCTCTGGGTGCACTATATAGGATAATCTAATGTTTCTCCAAAATTGCAGGTTTCATTCATGGAAAACCATGACAATCTCAAGACCCAGACCAGAGAACACGTAACAGGCAAACAGAAAGCAGGTAAGATTTTACAGGATAAGAAAAAAAAACCCCATCCATTATTTTCATTAACAGTATGATAGCCTAGCATGTGCAAGCCTAAGTACAGCTACATTCCTTGGATCATCCTTTTCTTAGAATATTTTTTTTTTTTTGGTAAATGCAAAAATAAATAAAATAGAAAGAAATAATACCTCATAATTATTTTCTTCCGAAAATAAACTTATGCAAAACACCTGTAACATAACTTCCCTACAAGTGTTTTTTGAAAATATACAATTCCATTGATTTAAAAAAAAAAGTCATTGTCAGCTTATTGCATAAGGATTTGGCATTTTCTGTTCAATCCCATAACTACCCAGGAGAGGTAAAAGGACAAAAAGGACAGAAGTTTCTTGCAGGACAAAAAAAAGTGAATTTCAACATTAAATAAATATTTAGTATTTTATATAGACTTAATATCATTTGTCTACTTAAAAATACATTATTTCTGTTTCTGTCCATAGTGTCAAAGAAAATCACTTCCAAATGATTGCACTTTAAAAGTACTATATACATACTGAACATTTTAAAGAATTGTAACTTAAAGTGACTTGCTAAAATTAGCCCTGAAAATGGATGCCAAAGACAAGTGGAACAGAAGAAAAGAAAAGCATTCTTGACAACTAATTTCTCCTTTGTATTTTCAATTCTTTTTTAGCTTCATTTTTAGCCCTTCTTTCAGTAAAACTGAAGTTTTAATTCAACAGGACTTAACTTTCCTGATGTGTTGGCATAAATTATCTAAATGAAAAAGAGTTCCTGAATCAGTTCTTAGTCTTTAATATACATGCAGAAGAACATGATTTTATTCTCATATGACTTGGAAAGGACCTCAAATACCATCTAGTTCCAACCTCTCTTCCATAGGCAGAGACCCATGGTCTTTCACTAGACCAGGCTGCTCAAAGATCCATCCAGTCTGGCCTTCAATGGTGTCAGGGATGAAGCATCCATAACTTATGTGGGCAACCTGTTCCAGTGCCTCACCACACCCACAGAAAGAAATTTCCTGCTAATACCCCATATAAACCTACTGTCTTTCCATTTCAAACCATTCCTCTCTGTATTGCCACTACTTGCTTGTCTCTCTCCTTTCTCATAGGCTCCCTTCAGGAAAGGGAAGGCTGCAAATAAGTCACACAGAAGCCTTCTCCAAGCTGAAAAACCTAAATCTCTCAGCCTTTCCTCACAGGAGAGCCCAGGAAAATATTGGGTTTCTTGGCTGTAAATGCACATTGCCAGCTCATGTCCATTCTATGATTCTATGATGGAATAATTTATTTGTGGGTGTAGGGTTTTTTCTTCTTCCTAGTGTTAAATCTTTATTATCCTTTTTTGAGACCAAAGTTATTTGCATTGAAGCTAATCATTATGTCAGAAATATTATATCAGGTAGTGAATAAATAAGATGGCATCTGTTAGCTTTGGAGACCATCTGTTAGGCTGGGGAATTATGGATGTGTTGTTAAATTTATATTATATTAATTTTAAACACAATAGAAGGGTGTAATAGGCAGTACAATAGACTAGTGCTCCCTGACTTCTCTCATGAAAAGCAGGAAGGGTGCCTGTAGTCAAGAGAATTGCTATACCAACGAAAAGGTAAGGTTCTATTTGTCAAAACCAGAAAAAATAATTTAAAAAAAGAAACAAAGAAACAGTTTTTGCATGGCCATTGGTATTGGATTAGATATACATTTGAAGATACCCATTTAAGATGGCATTTAAGCACACGCCACAGTTTAATGTGAGGAAAATTACCAAAACATGAGAAGGATTTCAAGAAATAGAAACTTCATAGCACAAACTTTTCCTTCACTCTTCATTGTCAGAGTCTGACACTTTGACTTGTATTAGGAACTTCTAATGCTAAAATTATATAATAAATAAATCTTTTTAAAAGTAAACATATCAGACAAATTTAAGCACAATCTGAAGGGGGCAATCACTGTTGGAGGTAGAATATACAAAAACATTCAAAGGAAATACTGCTGCAATGTCAGGTTATATATGAATATATGCAAAACATAATACATAATAATATGTATTATGTATTGTATATATACATATATAAACAGAGTATATTGTATATATACATATATATACAGAGTGCATGTATATATACACATGCACTCTGCGTCTGAGCTTGAAGCACTTCCATCTTACATGTTTTGGGCAGACAGAAAAACAAAGTTCTTAGATGACTTATGACACTGATTTGATTCACCTTCCTAAATTCACAGAAGTTTATTCAAATAGCAAAATGTCATTTGCTGAGCAACTGCCATCCTGATTAGTTATCCAAAACACAGTGTAATGTTTCTTCTACTTTCTGCTCCCTTGGAAGGTATACATTTTAGGTATTTCACTGCTTCCATTTAAGCTTTGCTAGATATTTAAGACCATCTATGGTTTTTGTAAACCATGTTTTATATCATCTCTCTTTCACAGCTCATACAGGATCTCATATGTTTTTCCCTATATTTCTTTGTTGCTTCAGGCAATTAAATCAGTTGATTCCATTTTATTCTTTTCAACTTCATTTTTCTCTATATCATCCTGCAGAACAACTTACATTTGTGACTTTACCTCAGCTCTTCTAACTTAAGATTCCTCTTTCGACATTCCCTTCTCCAGAACCCTTTGAACTTACTTGACTCTTCCTGTTAAATTTAACAGTGGTAAAAAAAGCCACAAAGAAGTGCTTTTGAGAAAAGGAAGGTTAGAATAGTTATTAAAACATCATCTCAGTCATTACCTTAAATTCCATTGCATCTACACTTTCCTCAGTCAGTCATTGTCAAATTCGTTTGCAGATTCTTCATAGCAGAATAGCAGTTTTTCTCCCTCTTTTAAAGCCATTCTAACACTCTGGATGTGCCCTGTAAATAAAAGATTTTGGGAATACAATACATTTAAATGCAATTCCTATGCATTGATTAATATTGTAGCCAGCAGCTGAGGTAAGA
Source organism: Serinus canaria (assembly GCF_022539315.1). Taxonomy (NCBI): domain Eukaryota; kingdom Metazoa; phylum Chordata; class Aves; order Passeriformes; family Fringillidae; genus Serinus; species Serinus canaria. The sequence continues at coordinate 57,823,784 of NC_066313.1, forward strand.
TAAGATTCACCCCATATCGCAGTTTACTGAGACCTAGACTGGTGAATTAACTTGATTTGTTTCATTGTGAATACATCAGGGAATGGATCTCACAGTTTTTATTTTATTTTATTTTGTTTTTACTTCTCAGATAACCTAATGGAAAACATTAATAATAAAAGATAATTGACCGGAAAGAAACCTGAATTGTTTCAACTGTGCTCCACTAATTAATTTAATTTCTGCTTAAATGGAACTTATCAAATAGGTATTTGTTTTTAAGCAGATGACAGAATTATCTTTGGAAAAGAGACATTTTCCTATGATTTGTCCTCTATTGAAAGCTTCACTATAAATATCCACATCTAGATTTAGTCCAAATATAGAACCTTTAAAAAGTTATAAAAAGAAACAATACTTTATCTCTTATGTCCCAGAAACTCTGGATTCTTCCTAATATTCAGAAGTTCTCTCAATGTTATAATTTCTGTATATCTTCTGTATACAAAATATGTCATACTGTATTAGATGCTATTGCTAAACAGACACTCTAGTTTTAAAGTTACTAGAGAAACTTCTAATTGTACTTTCCAAGGAAATTTACAGCAACAACAAAGCAATATGAGATGAGATCCTCCTGTCTTTAAATCCTATGAATCTGCTTGGAGAACATTAGAAAGGAACACAATTAAATAATTCTCTGTGTTCTGAGTCTTCAAAACATCTCTCATTTTAAAAACATCTTTAGGATTAGAACAAGATCTTGTTCTTAGAAATTCTGGCTGATCCCAAACCTATCATGAAATTTGACCAGCTTATAGACAGTGACACCGGTACACAAGGGTGTGGTATGAATTATTATATGCTTAATCCTAGTACTATTACTACTACCAATAATATAACTGAACCATGTACTTTCTATCAGCTTGGGTAACTAGCTTCCAGAACATCTTTACAGCTTTTATAATTAATAAAAACATCCAGAGGCAAAAGCAAAACAAAACAAATCTTCAGTCATCAGTATTATATGAACCATGCTGAGAAGTCTGCAGGCTAGAATAAAAAGACTTGGCATAGAAAAAAAAAGATAAAAACAAGTACTGTACTAATGCATAGAGGAACTAATAAGAAATAATTCTAAATCACAATTATACTCCTAAATGGAATATACATTACATTGTAAATCTGTCCTAGACTTTTAATTTCTAAGCTACACAAAAAGTGGGCAAAATACATCACAGCTTTTAAGAATATGAGTTTATTTGGAAGCTTTTGTTAAATAACACATTCAAGATTAAGCTGTGTCATCATTGGCAAATGAATGTTTTATTGATAGAATGAAGGTAAAGAGTTGGGGTAAGTGCAAGTAGAAGACATGTCTCAGCTTTCCTGCTGCATCACATCAGTATTATTTCTTCATTCCTTAACCATTCAGGGCTCACTGTGGAGAAACATTAAACTCCTACACATTTCTGATATCTCATCAATGTTACTCATTCTCCATAGGAAAGCTTCAATGAAAACTGAGCTTCACAGAGTATTCCATTATGAAATTTTCATTTCAAATATATTCCAAAACCATAGCTTAACTAGAGGAAGTTATTGGAGGCTTTCAAAATACAATTCATTCCTGATCCACTCGGTATTAAGTAAGGAGAATAAGAGAATTGTGCTTTTTGAGAGCAAAAAAGTGGCTTTTGTTGGTTTTTGGGTTTTCTTTTTAATTCTTCCATAGAGTTCACAATAGAAGCATGATTTTTTCTTTATCAAATATGAAAAGTGAATACACTCTCTGGTTCTAACTTCCCGAAAGAATAGGACTGACAATTCACTCATTGTTTCATGATTGAGTTTCATTCAGAATCCTATTCGTTCTTCACTGTAAAAAAAATTTCAAAATCCTTCCAGGCCTGGATTTGTCTTCCATCTGCTGTTAGATATAACCCTTCCCTCAAAAGAGATCTAGATTAATCTGTAGTTGAATTAGCAAAAAAGATTAAGACTATATTTAAGTGTAGCTATGCAAAGGGTGAATGAATACATAAATGTGCAAGAAAGAGCTTGAAGACTACCAAGAAAAGAAGAAACTAAGAAGGAAGACCTGTTTAATGTGTTTGGAAGGGCCTTTTACTACATTGCAATACACCAACATTGAATGATGCATTTTGCAACTCTATGTATTAGCAGTTCTGCCTGAAAACATTATAAAAACCCTGCATTTGTTATCACAGTGCCAAGCCAACAGCATTTGTCTTCAAGAAGCATATATCAGCACTTGCAGGGAGGTGATCACCTAAAAAAATGAAAGGCAGTTGAGTGCCTTCCCAAGAAAACCATTAAATCAAAAATGTTAATGCCAGAATTCACAATATCAGTGAGTCCTAGCATCCATCCTGAAAGAATTCTCTCTTTAAATGATACAGAATGCATTTATCATGGTTTAATTTTTCTGCATCGCTACTTTGACAGTGCTAAATACTACAGATCTGTGTCATTAAAGCAAGTGAGATGGGAAAATTCTATACTTGGTACATTGTCAAGGTTTTATGACTATAACAAATTAATGTCTAGCTAGTTGGCTAAATTCGGTTAATATGTACAGAAAAACATATTCTTCTTTCCCCATAAATCCAAATGGTAAAAGATAAATAATGAAGTCCATGAATCAGGAATGGATTTAGCAATTTTAATTTATTGTGTCTGAAAAGTGCCAATTAGAAATTTAGGCATAAAATGAGGAAAGGGTCATTTTCCTATTATATGCAGCCACATTTCTGGCTTTTTGAAAACATCTTTAATATTGTTTTCAATAATAATAAATTCTTAGGGCTCCCATCCTCATGTGGTATTCTGTGAGACAAGTGTATAAAACCAGTTTGAAATGGAAAATGTTCAATCTAATTTTTTCCCCAGGGTTTCTCTGCTGTTTGATTAGAGAATGGCTGCATTCAAACATATTACCATTTGTCAGCAGCGCTCACAGACTTGTACTTTCACTGCATGATAAATGAAGTTTACACAGTTTTTGTTGTGCAAGGGTAGAGTCTAGTGAGGCAGTGATGTACACGTGATTTGTAAGTGTCTGATTTGGTTAATCATTAAACATTACATAGTCTTAAACATTCAGGAATTCTGTGTAAACATGGAAATGATCCCCAGGGTGTTGTACATCATCCTATTACTATTTTAGTAGGGAAAACATACCAGCTTCTACCACCAATGATCTGTCTGTCTGACAGAAATTCTTTCTCAGTTATACTTGGTAAAGAATTGTATTTAAAATTAATCCAGCATTTAAGAGGTTTATTTGTTGACACAGTGAGAGAATCACAGAATACGTTGAGTTGGAAGGGACCCACAAACATTGAGTCCAACTCCTGGCCCTGCACAGCGCCCTCCACAAGAGTCACACCACGTGCCAGAGAGCATTGTCCAAATGCTTCATCAGCTCTGTCAGGCTGGTGCTGTGATCACTTCCCTGGGGAGCTGTTCCAGTGCCCAAACCGCCTCTGGGTGAAGAACCTTTTTGTAGTATCCAACCTAAACCAACCTCTGACTCAGCCTTTTTATTTGGGTGCAATCACTGTAACCACTGTAACCACAGAGAGAAAACCAGTGCCTGGCTGTCCTCTTCCCTTCATGAGGAAGTTGCAGACAGCAATGAGGTCTCCACTCAGCTCTTCTTCTCCAGGCTGAGCAGACCAAGTGACCTCAACTTGTCTTCATACAGCTTTCCCCCAAAGTCCTTCATCCATGTTCATTGCCTTCCTTTGGACACTCTCTAACAGTTTGATGTCTTTCTTACATTGTGGCACCCAAAACTGCACACAGCCCTTGAGGTGAGGCTGCCCCAGCTCAGAGCAGAGCAGGACAAAACCATCCCTTGCCCTCTGGTGATGCTTTGCCTGATGCCAGCCAGGACAGGGCTGGCCCTCCTGGCTGCCAGGGCTCTGCTGACCCATGTTCAACTTGCCATGGACCAAGACCCCAAGGTCCCTTTCCATGGCACTGCTCTCCAGCCTCTCATTCCCCAGTCTGTATATACATCATACATACATTCCCCTTACAGCAAGGCTTGGTAAATGCAAAATGTGTAGAGATTAAATTATTACTTTGGGTTTCTTTTTACACAAGACATTCATCCATTCTTTAAGTTGATATAACCATTTTAATGATATTTACAAAAGGTCTGCTTCTGTAGATGTAGATATTTACAGAAGGTCTACTTCACTGTGAAGGAATATAGAAAACTGGTCTTCTCAGTTTGTTGTTTTGTTTTTTTTTTTAGTGGAATATCAAAGATAACTTGTTCACAATATAAAAAAGCCTAAAAATAATAATAAAAAAAAAAAAAAAAAAAAAAAGAAAAAACAGTCCTGATAATGGTAGGCTCTTCCACTTGCCAGGTAAGAAATGCAATCAGTCAATAACTGAATACTGACATTAGAAATGATTACATGAATTATCATTCAGTATTGTAGTAAAAGGTTAGATCAGACTGTACAATTTCCGTTTCATCTAACTTCTTTCAAGGTTGAAAGTGTGTCTAAACATTTTGTTTTGACTCAAAGTAACCACGGCTTGACAACTGCATGTCTTTGGCTTTAGGAAAAATTTCAGGCTAGGTGATCCCAATATCCCAATAGAACTTTCTTGTGTTAAAATACATAGATATGACCAGCTTGGGAGAGTGGGGAGGAAAGGCAGAGGAAAAATCTTCCTGCTTTAGATGATGAGCTAGACTTAACTACAGTGGGCAGTAAAAATAACTGTGAAGTGATTGACCACCCCTAGGTAATCTGCAGCACTCTTCTGTGTGTTGCTCACAGGCAGAGCCAAAGGACTTGACTAGACTAACAATATCTTTTTCCATAATTGTACAATATTGGCCTCCAGACCGCAGTGTAGGAGCTCCAAACTGCCTCTGACCTCTGGGGTACAGACCCAATGTTTCAATGCCCTTGACTTATGGAAATACATATTTATTGGCTGAGGGAATAAAATCATACTTGCTCTATCTGTATATTTATCTTAAGATGAGATCTACCCTCAGGCAAATATTCTAAGTTTCCAAATACCATCTCCAACTATATAAATATCTCTTACATGGAAAATTATCTGTATTTTCAGACAGTTAATGTCATAGATAAGTGTAATAGGTCACACTGGCAGGAAAATTATCCAAGGAACTCTACTTTTCTTCTTGGGTGCAAGACATGGCTGCGTATTACTCAGTGCATTGTGTGAATAACCAATTACAAATATAATCTACGGATGTTTGAATTTCTTTCCCATTATTCTGAAAGATTAGCAATCTTTAAACCATTATAAAAATACCATTAAGAAAGAGTGTTATAAGTCATAACTTTCATTTTAATCCATGACTAACATGCTTTTTTCCAGGCAATTTGTGGGGTTGTTTTGTTCTGTTTTTCCTCTCTATCAATCAGAAATACAGGATCATGGTCAAAAGCAGAGTGTATTCTTCCCTTTCAGCACATCTTTGAGTGTAAATGAATACAAGAAAAAATTCTATTCACAAGATATTTTATTTCATACTCTTGCTTATATTTAGCTCTGAATTAGATTTTACATGAGTCCAAAATATTTTTTGATAAAGAGATCAACTGACACCTGTAAACCTTCTTTCAGGCTCTCAGTGGGTCTAAATGAGTCCAGTTTTACCACTGTAACTGTTCTGTACCAGTTTAATTTGTACCATTTTCTGCTAAACAAAAGTACTGAAGTAGCTTCAGAGTTTGTGTCTTTCATATGGCAGGGTGATTACACACAGCAAAGGACTTTCAGATTAAGGAAAGAAAAGGAAAAAATGAACTTTTTAAATAAAAGCAATCAAAGTTTTAACATCACTTTACTTAAAAAGAAAATTTAAAATGTACTAAATGCAATGAAGAATTGATTATCCATAGAGAAGTCCTGTATGAGATGTTAATGTTCCCAGTGAGTGGGAAATTCCCAGAAATGTTTGTTCTTGTCCTTCATGTGCTCTTCTATACTTTCTGTCCATCACAATTTTTCGACATTGCTTTATAAACATTTACATCCTTCTTTCCCTTCCTCTTTTCCACTCTTACTTTCATTTTCAGTCCTTGACTCTAATCAAGAATTAATACCTGAAAAATCTTACAAAAAATAATGGCCATATTAAACAGATGTAGAAACAAGTATATATTTATACTTTTTTTTTGCTGACTTAGCTCCATAGTGTTCAAACTGACAGATTGCTGGCATTATAAATAAGAAAAAAAATCATATTACTTATGGAAGAATTTTTTCTTCTGCAGGATGGATCAGCAACTCATAGAAACTTTAATGTATTGCTCACTGTAATAGGAAGAGGCAGCATGCGCAGAATATTTTATTTAAATATATTGATCTTTTGACATATATTTAAAAAAAAAAGAGAAGAAATTCTAGGAGATCCAATGAAAGATACCTAAATTATATTTTGCAGGTTTTTTGCATATATCAACTGGCAGCTCCAAAACAAAATTCTTTGCAAATATATTAATGCTTGAGCTACTCATTTATCATATAAGTGTCAGACAAGACTCATAAGTCTCTTTCATGTATTGTTGATGAAGGTCACGGGAAGGCAGACTTTCAAATGACCTTCTCTCTCCCTAAATTACTGCAATGAAACTGTAAAGTGAACATGTCAAGAATACTATATGATTTTCAGTGGCATACACTCCACCGAAGTGATCCTTTCACATCAAATGCAGGCTATCAGGTGCTTAAGCTGTAACTGAGAAGGTCTGTCCCAGGCTGTTCTATTTCCTGATTTGTCTGCCTGCTGAGATGAGGCACAAATCGTGCCTTTTAAATCCTTGAACAGGTAAAGGAGTTGTGTGTTCAGAACATAATGGGTTCTATAAATAGCTGCAGGACATAGCAGTTAGTGTAATCATTTTTGCAAGGAAATAAAGTCTCCCTTTGCCTCATCCAATAAGCATTTTTTTGTGGAATCTAAAACCTTGCGTACACTGTCTCGTGGTCTCTCTTCACTAGAACACTACACCAAGTGGGGAACAGAGATGATTTCCCTGAGAAATTTTATGCTCCTAAGGAAAGAATATCCACAGGGAATATTCCAGAAGCCATGTGTATGTGTCTGGACAGATGTACTGCCTACATATTTGGATGGTAGTGATTACATGTTACTGCTGGGTTTTGTGTAATCTCTAAAATGCCTTTTACTGAAATAAAACTCCTTTGACAAACCAGGACACCACTAGCAAGCAAAAAAAGAAAATTAACAACTGCCTTTGAATTCTAAGCAAACGTTTCAGAATTAATGGTTTCATAACCCTCTTAAAAACACAACTACTCAAAACTAAGAAGTTCTCTTTTTACCTGGAAAAGTAAGCTCTTATACTTCTTATGCATTGTTTATGTCAATTTCTCAAACATTTTTTCTTCAAGTTGCAAGTTGTCACACTTGTCCTCTGCAGAAGATTGATTCTTTTATGTAGGAGATTATGCATAATTTTTGTTTAACTTTTGATCATTTGACCAACGCCACTTTTCTCTTGAAGCAGCAAATAACGCACTCATGAATCACCTCCTCAAGAAAACTGAACAGAGAAAAAAAGATGAACGAAAGTAAAATATGCATATTGAAACTGTCTGTTTTATCCAAATCCAGAAATGTCCCTTTCTCCTCCTTCCTTCCCTGCCTCCTCCACTGAATGGGCACCATGTTCAACAGCACAGAGACATACAGGGGATTGTAAAAATTGTGAATGGAAGGTCAGAATGGGAAATGAGAGCTTGACTGGACAAATAAGTAAGAATTTTTTAAATTAATATCATTAGGTATACAGGACAGTTCTATCTTGCTGGGCATAACTGAATCATGAATTAAATGGAGAAAGGAGAGAGAGGGAAAGGGAGAGAGAGAGAAAGAATAATGTTTCTGGTTGGACAAGTGCAGCTCTAATATCATCAGTACAGAAAAAAGACTGAAAGAAGAACTACAGAGAAGTTATGATTAAGAAATTTTTTGCTGTTTATCACCTTTTTTATTTAGTCTTGTTGCGTTTCTGGCTGGTTGGGTATGCATTTATGACTGATGAATTTAGAATATCAACTGTTTTCACACTGTATTTATAAAATACTTCTAATGGCTTATAATGGAATATTTTGCTTTTTGATAAAAAGAATAATCCATCAACACAACAGGCAGAAAGGAAATGGAAGAAAAAATTTTTTCAGAAAGCTTTTAAATTATGTTGTTTGTTCATGTTAACATTTTTTTCCCCTCTTGCTATGTCTATCTTCCTCCATGAGGACCAAATCAAGCAATTACATAGGAAAAAAAAAAAAACAAACAACATTGCCTGATAGTTCACATATCACCAGGGGAACAAGCAGGGAGTGATTTGCAAAATTGTTGTTTGCTGAGATCATGTATCAACAGCTGAAGTTCACAACTGTTGAACTTGGAACACAAGCTGAACTGTAGTGAAGTACAGAGGGTAAGTGGAGGAGCAGATGCTGATCTCTCCTCTCCCGCGACCAGTGATAGGACCCAAGCAAAAGGCCAGAAGCTGTGTCATGGGAGATTATTTGGGATGGATATCAGGAACACTCTTCACACAGAGGGTGGTTGGGTACTTGAACAGGCTCCCCAGGGAAGTGGCCATAGCACCAAGGCTGGGAGAGCTCAAGAAGCATTTGGACAATTGTCTCAGGCACAGGGTGTGACTCAGGGATGGTGCTGTGCAGGGTCAGGAGCTGGACTTTGATGATCCTTGCAAGTCACTTGCAACTCACCATATTCTGTGATTCTACGAAGGATTCAAAAAATTTATATAAAATAAGGCACTACAAATCAAGAAGTTTCTGCCTTTCCCTGGTTCAACTACGCATTTGTAAAACGTGGTAACACAGACAAATATTTTAAAGGAATATTGGGAAAATCCATACATTATTGCCTGAGGCACTCTTGGTAACCCTACTGGTAGGCATTATATTTCTCCACATAATAATTAATCATATAGTTTCCAGGACAAGTTCTCAAATAGATGCAGAAACTGTGATGATCTACAGAATGTGGAGGAGCCTCTTGCACATACATATCCACCTATTGAGGAGACAAGAGATGTGGGCAAAGGATCTGAGGACAGGTTTTTTGCATGTACCGAACTTGAAGTTTCCTAGATGGATTTAAACTCTTAAACAATTCTGCAGTGACTAATACAGTAAATAACAATGGTAAAAAACTAAGAGCAGAGCAAAGGGATCTTATAAAGTGTGTAGAATAGGCAGATAAAACAAAACAAAACAAAAAAGAAGCCCTAGATGTGTGTGTTCAGAAGTAAGTCAAATTGTACTCACTAGAAATAACCATGAAGTCTTTGAGAAAGTCTTTGTGTCAGGCTCTCCTCACCATTAAAAAGTCATCAAAGTCATCAGTGGTATTGCTTTGGTACAGTTCTGTGTATTCATTTTGTACTAAAATGGAGCAGGAGGGAAAATTTAAAATTAAATATGTACAACAGCCCACTCATGGTCACTTGGCCTATGAAAATATTAGGAGAAGACTAAAACAGCTTACTTTTTCAAGACAGCAGACGTGAGTGAGCCAGGAAAATCATGGACATCTTTATCTTGCAATTTTACAATAACTTTTCTGAACAAGATTCAAATATTTACCCATGGATTCCCAAGAATATTAAGCAATCCATAATTATATAAAACTGATTAATGCTTTACTTTTAAAGAACTATGAAAACATTAATTAATACCAATGAAGGTGTGTGGTATTATTATACATATTCCTCACGGTAGAGTATCTGTCTTTTAAAATTCTATTTGGAAACAGTCTGCCCTGTGGACAGATGTGACTATCAAATTCGATGCCTGCAGCACATTTGCTGACCTTCAGCAAGCTCTGCCTTTTTTATGTTTCAACATTATTTGGTTTTATTATTTTACCCGAAGAGAGCAGTCTGTGATCAGCAAAGAGATGCTTTTATCTTAATAATTGTTCCTATATTCATAAATATTCAGATTTACAGTCTCCCAGGAACACTGTTCACTGCTTCTTGGTATTGACAAAAAGCAATGAAATAATTTCAACCAAGGCTTAATACACAAAAGCTGATAGTCCAGCTATGTTATTAGCATAGGACCACTTTTGTTTGTGCTTGTTATATTCTGTAAAATTATAAGCTTGCAGTCTACAAATCTTTTGCATTAGGCACAGCTACATTTAATTCAAGAGGAACACTTAAAGAGTGTCAAGCCTTGATGCTGCAAAATTTTGAGGGAAGCATTTTCTTTATTCTTCCAGCAGGTTCTGGTAGAGTTGACCTGTGATTAAACTTGTCAAAGACCAAGGAACAGGTCAATATATTAAAAAAAAGGACAAAACCAAAACCAGGATGAAGCCTGACACCAATGTAAAACTGGAATAATGCAATTAAATTTAATGGATTAAAGCAGGCACTTAGAAACAATTTGTCTATAGTGTTTTAGAAGGTAAGAGAAATTTAAAGAATTTTCAAAATCATCTACATAGAAGATATGAATATGAAAAAAGTTCCATGATGCAGCAAATTCAGCAAGTTGTCTTCAAATCAGGGTCTGTCAATTAAGTATGGCTAAAGAATAAGCTATGTCTATTTTTGTAAAGACATATGCATTAGAATGAGAATGTCAGAAGCATAGTGATGACTATGACTTAGATAACCTCTTGCAGAGACATCAAATTACATATTTTTACAAAACATCTTTCTTTTTATGTGAATGCATTGGTCACACAAATACTAAGAAGAAAGCTAACCAAAAGCTTAAACATATTAAATGAATACATATTATAGATAATACATAGAAATATGCAGATATGTAATTTTATTGAGTTTTTTTAATGATAATAATTATGATGATGCTTCACTGCCAGGTGCTAATGAAAAGAAAAAGTCTTAAATATGAGTGTTTCAGATTATGCAGTCACTTAAGCATCAGGACACTACCTGAAGGAAGACTATTATGGTTATTTCTACCATGGTTTGAGATATTCATAAAACTTTAAAATTTTACACCAGGATAAACTGACAAAATACTTGTACAAAACACTTGGTCTTGGCAAACAAAATTTTAGCTGTTGGTAGAGGAAAGGAAAGGACTTATCACACTATAAATACTTTGAATCTTTCATGTCATATTGCTAAATTATATTATATGTAATTACTGAAGGTAATACCTTTCCTCTATTAAAAATGGTGTGAGAATGATTATAAAGTTTAAAATATTAAGACTATAAATATCTTAAGTATCTGAAGTAAAGGATTTGTGCCCTCTAAATTTTATATTTCTCAACTCTGACCAAACTAGATTTATTCAAGTAGCCAATAATGCATGTTAATAACAAAACCAAAAACTTTGCTTGAGCACTAAGAATAAGCCTTGTACTGAGTAGTCCAACAATGGTCCTTTGTGGACCTTAGCCTGGTGGATACCTTATCCTAGTGGATAAGGTACTTTACTGCCAGTACACAAAAATAAATCATGTACTTTATACTGGGATGTGAGGGTTTTTTGTCAGTAAGTGCATTTTGTGAAGCCCAAAGAATACAGAGAATAATTCTCTTAGTAGTATGTTTAAAAGGGAAAAAAAAATCATAAACATGTATTGTATGATTTGCAAAAAATTTCAGTTTCCATCATGAAGAACTGAGTGCTGAACTGCAGCCTGACCCAAGAAAGCTCTAAAAACTCTCTCTTTATTCTGGTATAATTATCAGAATTTTCAAATCACTTTAGTAATAATTTAAAAATAGGTATTAATTAAAAAAAAAAAACCTCCTTTCTAACATAATGCCATGCACCAGAAAATTGTGTTAAACAAGCTTCAATTAGAAATCTGAGGGAAAAAATCTAATATTACTGAATATACAAGTTTTTGAAGAAGGAGGCAACACTCTCGGTTTATTAGGCACTTACCATGTGTTCTGGAGACTTTTGCTGAATTTCATAAGTAAAGAATTTCTGTTTCTCTTGGTAGTTTATTCCAAGACTAAACAAACATGACTATTAAAAGTGAACTACTCATTTGCAGACATTTTGTAGCACAAAATCCATTTCTTTAAAAAAGTTTTTTTTCAATGGTTCTGGGATTTTACTGGAACTTTACAAGTGTTCTCATAAATTCAATGGTAAAAAAAAAAATTGTGCTTTATTATATATCACTTGGATCGAATGCATTTATGTAGCAACAGTATTGCTGGTTACTCAGCCATGACCAACTTGATTAGCCAACATTTTTTACAATGGAATTCTACAAGAAACACAGAAGCATCTTGATATGACGGAGAAAGAAACACACAGTAATGGTGTATTTAAGTATTTCCACACTGTTCATTCTTCTGTCTCTGAAGGAGAAGCTTAGAAACTGCTTCTGACATTGCTATGATGATCTAGGAATTTGGAGAAGATCACATGGGAAAAAGAAGGTGACTTTTTAAGATAATTACAGAGGCAAACGTGAATGACAGAGAAAAAAAAAAAAGCTCTAATTTTCCATTCTTTGACACTGCACATGTTTTTCACATTGGCGTTAGTATGATGCTGTCTGATTAGTCTACACGACACTTCTGAGCCTGTATGGAGGTCATCCTTTGCTAGCTACTATAAAGCTAAAAAGGTTTGATATTAAGTCAGTTTAGCTCATCTTTTTCATTACCCATGTTCACTGTGACTTTACAAGCATGATATTGAAAATGTAGCAGCCACAGAAAAGTGGAAAAAGGATGGACTGAAAATCCATTCTCACACACATGGGTGATGACTGGACCCATACAAGAAAAGGAAGTTTTCAGTCCATTAAGAGGTTTTTATTCTCATGAAGAAAACAGCAGCCAAATAATGACACTGAAACTAACAGCACTGGTGAAGTTTCTAATCGCCTATTTTTGCACCAGCAAGTTTACCAGCTGTCTAGTTATTGAATATTGAATTTGTCCTGGATATTGTTTTTAAATAGAGGTGTTTTCACCTAGGATAACATGTGCAACTTATAAAGTCAAAAATAAGATATGTAAATTAGTGTTTTACCTATCTAAACCAAGATATGTAGTCATTGGCATCCTATCTGAAAACTATAAAGCCATTATGAATTTTTTTTTTTCCCCATAATGTCTCTTGAATGCAATAAACAAGGACAGAAGTACCTCCTCACCCCCTCATTTTAGAGATGGAAAAAAAAAGAAGCACAAAGTAGACTACAACTTACCTAAGTTGACACATCTGATGTGTGGTTACACTGAGAACTATAAAAGTCCTCATGGTATGGACCTTCTTACGGATGAAAATTCCTATAGAGTGCTTTTCCTAATTTATAAATATGGCATATGAAAATAAATTGCAATATTGCAAAATAAACACAGTAAGAAAATAAGCAAATATAAATGCTTGATTCGTGCATAGTGCAGATTTTATACAATTTCATTATCATATAAATAGCTCACATATATAATCTTTCTTGAGTTAATTCTGATAAATGTTACAGTAAAAATTAAGATTAATTGAGGTTGCTTTGAAAGATTTGCTAAGAGTTACATCTGCAGTACTTTTCAGCCTAGATACATTATGTTCTAAAAAAGGTTCAGTGTTCTATTAGTTATTTACGATATCTGCTTACTCATATTTTTATAGACTACTAAACTGTGTAAAATGACTTTTTTCAGTCTTAACTTTTGATGCTTAGAATTCTTCAATTTTTTTTTTTTTTTTATGAGCTGGAGTTTTTAGAATATACAGAGATCTGCTAGAAGACTCAATTGCTAACTGTTTTAGAAATTAATTCATGGTAGCTGAAAAGAAGCATTAAATCTGCATAAACCTACAAAGGTTCATAGCTAAAATGGATTACAAAAAGAAAGTGAAGGACAAACATTATTTGTTGTCATTGAAGGACACTAAGTTTTGCACAGTCGCAAAGGTATCTGGGGATATATGAATTCTTTCTTTGGATCTTACACATACAGAAATACTGCATATCCTTTTGTGTAGGCAGAGATTTAAATAAGGCTGTTGAGAGCAGGGAAGAGGTTTATCTGGCATGTTTAATAAAATATGCAGTGAAACACTAGTAGGTTGATTTCTAACTGACTCTACATCTGGTACAGGTATTTTTTGTGTTTGAGAACTTAATAAAAATTAGATTTATAATATAACAACATTAAGATGTTAGTATTTTATATTCATTTTTCATAGACTTACAAAACTGTTATATATGACAAACTATTAAAACTAAACTATGAAAAGCACATTCCAGTACAAAAATCCTCTCATTTCACAGCTATACCAAACATAGCTTTTCTTCTCAGAACCTCCAGAAAGCTTTGTGCCACACTACTGCATCCTGAGAACCTATGAACTGCAGATTTGGGCACTGTCATTTGCATTAGTGTGCTGTACCTGGTATGATTGTCTTTAAGTTGCAGTTTAGCACTTGCAAATTTTCACAAAAGGAATCCAGCTAACTTATATCTCCCTCTTTTTAGTTTTACCCTTTCTTCTCCTGCATACTGACAATCTTCCTTTGACTGTCATCCACGCAGTAAGGCTAGAGGGCTACAAGCAAACCAGATTTTCTTGTGTGGCATTAACCACCCTGCTGCTTTGGAACTCTGTGCAAAACGAATGGGCATAGTGGATCTTCAATCAGTAATGCCAGGCTCAACAATGCTTAGAAAATAAATTCCCCAGAAAGCTTAATAAAATATGAAAAGCATTTATCCCATTTTCAGTGAATAAATGCCGTGTCCCATAGTTAGTGTTATACTGTAAAATCACACAATAACATATTAATGAATTGGGCTATTCTTTGTTGTTACTTTGCACTCTTTAGAATTCTATAATGCGTACCATGCAAGTGTTCCTCTGGGATGAAGCAGCAATAAATCTTTAATAAACTATGAACAACATTTCAGTCTGAGCAACAAACAATCTCCTAAAAAAGTATTACTGGATATATTATAACAAAAATAAACAAAGGAGGAAATATTATTAAAAGTTTTCCTCTTTTTCCAGATGTGTCTCATACTGCATAGAATTAAACATCAGTAAATCTTTAATGAGGTATGAATGAATATACCAATCACTTGAGAGTTATTGACACATCAATACCAATGGAATAGTGTCTTATTAAACTATTGCAGTTCCTTTCCTGGTAGGCATTATATATTCAGTATCAATAATACATGAGCATTTCTAATTCATTTCTGTTGTTACACCCTGTCCTTACTCCTGCAGCAACATTATTAAAACTGATTTTATAAATATAATTTTCTCAAGATACACGTGTTAAATGTGACTGGTACTGAAGAGTTGTAAATGTAGCTGGTTTAAAATTCCTAATTTATTACTGATAAATAATACATGGCTTAACAAACAGAATAGCGTTATACTTAAACTGTTCTTTCTACAAGATTGACCCAGAAGGAAGGAGAAAGCTTTTATTTTACAAGTCTGACCTATATTTGTAAATTACTAATTTGCAAAGATCAAAGAGCTATGCAACTGTGAATGCTGATCTTTTCACTTTGACATCTGGCTTCTGAGAGTTTTCACTGCAAAACCATCTACACCTTTCTTATGCTCTCACCTGTCAATTGCTGTTACACTGAAGTTGTGGTCCTAATCCAATTCAGAGTGCAGCATCCCCTTAAGACAGGGAAAAGCTTCCTTCTTCCTTGTCTTTCCTTTGCCTTCTGTCTTCCCCTGACTCAGTGCCACTTCCAATTGTTTTCTACCAGACCAAACACTGAAAAGTTTTGCTGTGACATTGCCCTGCTGTCCTCCCAAGTCAATTGGACAAGCACATAAAGAAGGACTGCTTAGAAATGAGACAGCTTGAGAACTGCATTTTGTAAATGTAGATTTAAACCACTTGGCAGAATTTAAGGTTCTGCAAAACAAGGGAAAAACTGCCTCTATGTTCAGGACTAATTGACTACACTCATCACCAAGTATCTTTTCTTCTTGATCACTGCATTTTTTTACTTTATGAATGTCAGATCACTTTGCAGTGATTAATATCTTGTGAGATCTGTGCCTTACAAATAAAAGGTAAGTATCTTTTCCTGAAATCACTGATAAGAACAGAAAAACTTGGTCCCATGCTGTGATTAATTTACATAATCTCTGATAGTCTCTGTCATGGCTAGATCACTTAAAATATATCACCATGATTTTCCAAAAGGATTATTCCAAACTATTGTGTGCCCCTTTACTGATGTATTTTAAGTGCAGCACTATTAATAAATGTGGTCATGTTACTGCCAGCAACGATTTTGACAATAGTGGCTTTTAGGTGTTCATCTAGATTCCTTTTAACAATTCTCTACTGAGCTCCAAATTTTGAATCTAGAGCAGAAGGACTTTGCAAGGGTGGAAGGCAGTAGAAGTTCAGATACAAGAGAAAGGTGACCAGAGGCTAGAAGTCCATCTGGAGGCTACTCACAAATGCAGGCTGGGGGATGAACATATTGAGAGCAATCTTGCTGAGAAGGAGATGGGGTACTTGAGATTAAAAAGCTGGACATGACACAACAGTGGGGGGTTCACAGCCCAGAAAGCCAATGCTGTTCTGGCCTGCATCAAAACCAATGTGGCTAGCAGGATGAGGGAGGGGATTTTCCCCCATTACTTTGCTCTCTTGAGACCCCCACCTGGAGAATCATATCCAGGTCTGGAGTCCTCAGCATAAGAAAGATGTGGACCTGTTCAATCAGAGGGTTGGAGGCTGAGAGAGATGGTGTGTTCAGCTTGGATAAGAGAAATCTTCATAGAGATTGTGTAGCAGGTCTTCAATACTTAAAGGGGGATACATGACAGATGGGCATAGGTTTTAGCAGTGTTTATTGTGATAGGGCAAGGGGCAATGGTTTTAGTCTAAACCGGGGTGATTTCAGACTATATATGGATTGTTTTACATTGAGGGTGGTGAAATACTGGAACGTATTGCCCAGAGAGACAGTAGAATGCCTCAACACTAGAAATAGTCAAGATTAGGTTCAACACGACTGAGAAACCAGATCTAGTTGAAGATGTCCCTGTTAACTTCCAGGGGGTTGGACAAGGTGACCTTAAAATTTCCCTTCCAACACAAATTATTCTGTGATTCTATGATTCTACAATCATCATGATACTTAAAGTTAAAACGTAGAATTTGAACAAGTGCTGCAGAACCTTCAGGCATGGAGTTAGCAGTGAAAAGCACAAAACTGAAAGACAGTTGAGAGTGTCTATCTGTCCTGTAATTCTTTAATTGAGTTTGTTTCTGAAATAAAAGACCTCTGGAAAAATCAGTAAAAGCTATTTTGTTTTTTCTATTTTTCAGCTTTCTAAAGTTGTCTTATATTTTCACTGTCTTGTAATGCTTATGCACTCTAAGCCCCCGTGCACTAATGCCATGATTCCAGCCAGGACAGGGTTAACTTTTCCAGCCCCAAAGGGGCTGGAAAAGTTAGCCCTGTCCTGGCTGGAGGGGGACAACCAGGATCCTTAGATTAGTCTATAGGACCTCACACCATGAACAGGGTGGGTCATGTCTTGTCTGTTTTGCTTGTATGTTCAGTGTGTGCACTTCTCATTTTATTACTTTTTCTAGTGAATTGCTCTTACTTAAACCTGTGGACTTCACCTTTTTGTATCTCAAATTCTCCTCTCCATTCTGTACATGTGGAGGAGGGGAGGAAGTGAGAAAGCAGGTCATGGTCTGGGGTGTTTCAGTGAGAATAGTAAATTGGGAAATATCATTCCTAAACCACTACAATTACGTAAAAATACTTTGGAAGTCAGTGTCATGAATCTTCTTCCATGATGAAATTGCATTCAGATCTGATAAGGAAGGCAACTTCTCTAGTACTAACAGGGTAGGTATGATATTGCTATCAAGTTGGTAGCAATTTCAGAGTTGGTACTCTGAAGAGCATGAGGTAAACATGTCAATCAAAAGACTGGTTGTGACCTGTGCAGTATTCTCTTCAGTGTTCAATAAGAAGATCTTTTTTCCAAATTTTAAGATATCTGAAAATTCTTCTGTCACAGGCAACTCAGAAGCAGAGCTTGATTGTGTTTTGTTGAATATAGCTCTTCAAAACAAAGGAAAAAAAAAACAAACCAAAACACCAAAAACCCCCTAAAAAAAAAATAGAAATATTTGCCTAGAAGTTTGTAGACTTATGCACCTCTGAGTTCTCAAGGCCACTGCCCTGCACCTCCTCGGTGTAGGTGCAGACCAGATCAGACACACATGCAAACACAAGAGTCCAGAGCTCTGCAGGAGCTGATCAGGACCCCCTGGCTCTCAGGCCACACACACACAGGAGAAGAGTGAAGAATTTAGTATAATGAGGAGATAGGATGATCAGGCTTAAGCCCCACAAATGTATCGACCAGAAATCTGCTTGCCATAACCAGCCCTTTCCATCCCCTTATCCACTTTCCCACTCTTGTTATTTCCAAATTCACCTAGATCTCCATTTTTACCTGATTTCTTCCCATAATGTTTGTGTAATCCTGAATTGTTTTCTCCCTGGATTCCTTAATGTCCCATACACAGTGTATGTACTGTATATTTATATAATGTTCTATTTATCAAAACCGACTATGAACAGGTTCTCTGGAGAGTTGCCCCTGATGACTTATCTTGATGGGTTGCATGTCTGGACTCGAAGTGAGGCTTTCCTGGGGCAGCCCTGGGTGGGACCTGGTCAGCATATCCCTTTTCCTCAGTCCATGATTTCGACTGCCTTCACCTTTTGTTTTGCCACGTATCATTATGCTCTGGATTTGTGGAATTTTGTGAGACAGTTACTAGTGGGACAGTATTTGTCATCCTCCAGGTGCCATTGTCTCCCTGAGCTTCTTCCTGGATGCGTAGATGAGCTTTTTACCACATAACACAAAACACTGAAGATAAAACGTATTAAAAAATATCTCTGTCTATAAATGGAAAACAGAGGAAAGTTAGAAACATAGACACATTGTAGAAATCATTAAAGACTTTGGACTTCAGAGAGGACTAAGTTGGCAGAGAGTCTATTGTCCTGTTACTCTAGGCATTTTTGCCTCTAACAGGATGTATTTTTACCACTTGCCTTCCAAATCTCAAATATTATCACTTCGGAAGTTATCTCAAGCTCCATTTTCACTTTTTGTAAAAGCGATTTTTGTATGCTTAGTTAGAGATGAGAATATTTAGTTCTACTGTCTTTCTGCATAAAAAAAAAAAAAAGTTGTTTTTTTTTTTTTTTTTTTTATGACTTTGCTCCAAGCTATGATCTCTGCAGAAGGAGTGAAATGGTGTTTGATATGTATGCCTTCTTTAACACAGTTGAGAGTAACGGAGGATATTTCAGTAAATTTTGTGCATGCTTACTTGCAAGTATATATTCATATGAATATCACAGTTCCAAATGAGAAACTTCCTAAAGAATATACAATTAAAATTTTTATTATTCTGTAAACAACTACAGTGGCTTCTTTTTTATTATTGTTAGGGGCACAGGTTAGTCCATTGAATTTCCTTTTTAGAGCTTCCGGTAATTGATAAAACACTTCAAATTATATTTACCATACTTTTTTAATCAGTTCCAAGCACTGAGCAGTTACTTTTGCATGCCTTTCAACACTTGGCAAAGTCATTTAAGTGCTCATGTGTAGCGTAAAGCACCAGCATAAGTTTAAAAGAAATAAGAGGCTGCCTTTCAAGTGTGCTAGAATATGTAATAATTAATATTTCTGTACCCTATTTAATAGAAAAACATAAAATTTTATTAATAACGCTTCCAAACACTCATGACACTGAAAGTTTCTGTAGTGCTTTATTTTTACTGAAGTAAAGAAAAGAAAATGCAGAAAATAAATATATAAAAATCTAAGACAAAAAAATTGTATTCATTTCCCCATGAAATTGGTAGACCCCAGAATAAAAGATGGAGTCCAACAAAAATTTAAAATGGAGACTGTTCTTCTTCAGGGACTTCTTCCCTGTTCTTCACAGGGACTTCTTCAAAGTCCCTGTGACATGGTGGAAAAGTGGACTATCACAGCTTCTTTCAGTAATGAGAGAAAGCAATATAGTTCATCATAACATTCATTTTTCAGAATACTCCTATTTTAATTAAGGTGATTTGCTTTTCAATTGGACAAAATAGTAAATACTATTATCTGAATAGTAGACCACAGAAGTGTCTATAACAAATTTAACACCTCAAACATAAGAGAATTCTTTCTGATTGTTTGTTGTGGTCACAATTGCCCAAGCCCTCAGAAAAAAACAACAATACAGCTTTTAGTGGATCAGAGTTTATGGCCATCTGCACCTGTTGGATTAATGCCACGACACAGAACTAGAGTTTTCTGTGACTCTGCACCCCACAGAAACAGAGAAGAGAGATCCCCCTCAAACCTAAAAGACGAAGGAAAACTGGCCTCCTGGTAGAGGACATTTAGAGTGGCTTTGATGAAATTCAACATGAGACTGGCTTTTACTTAGCAACCTTATGCAGGAATATAATAATATATGAGTAGAACTAAACAATTGAGTATTACTCTTCCTTCCTGTCTCCTGCAAGTTTTATGTAACATCTAATGTCTTTCATATACTTCACAACCTCAATCTTAAGTATAGGTTTTCTCACCCATCCTGTTCTAACATGACACTATTCAATTAGCTCTTTTCCATTTTCAAGCTTAAATGTATTCAGATATAGCATTGTATATTCTAGATTTCTCTTTCTGGAATATACTGACTTCTTTTTGTCTTTCTCCATACAGTTTCATAGATTATTATTCATATAATTTAACAGTTTTAACAGTTTTTCCTTAGTCTTAAAAAAATTCATAGGAAGAATTTCTAATTTCCAGCATGATCTGTATACAGCATGAATAGATTTCTTCCAGCATCTTTAGGGATTTGTTATCATTGTTTGAGGCTTTCTCTAAAAGCCTTCAAACTCTTCTATAAAGTTAGTTAAACTTTCTCCAGATTAAAAAAAAACCAAACAAACCAGGAGATTTGATACTAAAAGCAAATATTCTGTCCTATTTCTAACAGTGGAGGTGTGGTGTGTTGACCCTGGCTGGATAGCAGACGCTCACCAAAGCTGCTCCATGACTCCTCTCTTCCAGAGGGACAGAGAGAAGGTATAATGAAAGGTTTGTGGATTAAAATAAGGGCGGAGAAATATCACTCACCAGTTACCACGTCAGGCAAAATTAACTCAACCTGTGGAAATGAATTTAATTTACTACCAATCGAATCAGAGTAGGGCAATGAGAAATAAAAACTAAATCTTACTTTCCCCCCACTCCTCCTTTCTTACCAGGTTCAACTTCACTTCAAATTTTCTCTACCTCTTTTTCCCAAGTGGTGCAAGGGCACAAAGAATAGGAGTTGTGATCAGTTCATCACATGTTGTGCCTGATTCTCCTTCCTCCTCAGGGGAAGGACTCCTCGCATGCTTCCTCTGCTCCAGTGTGGGGTTCCTCCCGTGGGAGGCAGTCTTCCAAAAACTTCTCCGATGTAAGTCCTTTCCATGGGTTGTTGTTATTTCTCAAACTACTCCAGTGTGGGTCACTTGCAGAGGGTGTAGTCCATCAGGAACAAACTGTTCCAGTGTGAATCCCTCGCAGGGTCACCAACCTGCTCTGGCGTGGGCTCCTCTCTCTACAGGGCCCACATTCTTGCCAGAAGCTTGCTCCCATGGCATCATATCTTTCTTCAAGGCACACCCACCTGCTTTGTCATGGGGTCTGCCTTGGACAGTGGTAACCTGTTCCATGAAAGACTCCCATAGGCTGCGGGGGGAGAGCCTGCCTTGACAAGGTTTCAACACAAGCTGCAGCGAAATCTCTGCTCTGGTCTAGAGTGCTTTCTTGGCCACTTGGGTGCACTGCTCATGTTCAGTGGTAGAACAGATTTTTCAGTAGTTCAGGGAGTCAGCAGAAAAGGAAAGGCTAAGCAAGCGAACATCAAACAAAAATGTGAATGTGTTAAAAACTGGTGGCAATCTGTAAACTCTGGATGAGGAAAAAGCTGAAGGTGAATCCCAGGTTATGAGTCGGAGTGATGAGCAGAGGGATGGCGTTGTCAAAAGGAAGGAAAGGGAAGGGAAGGGAAGGGAAGGTTTCGGGAAGGGAAGGGAAGGGAAGGGAAGGGAAGGGAAGGGAAGGGAAGGGAAGGGAAGGGAAGGGAAGGGAAGGGAAGGGAAGGGAAGGGAAGGGAAGGGAAGGGAAGGGAAGGGAGGGAAGGGAAGGGAAGGGAAGGGAAGGGAAGGGAAGGGAAGGGAAGGGAAGGGAAGGGAAGGGAAGGAAGGGAAGGGAAGGGAAGGGAAGGGAAGGGAAGGGAAGGGAAGGGAAGGGAAGGGAAATCAGTATTTTGGTGCTTCCTGCATCAACATATGTGATTGCTATATTATTTTTATTTCCTGACAAAACACAATTTCATTTCTGTTGTAGTACACTCTGCATAAAAAAATTAAATAAGGAAATCCATAGGAAATGAAAGTCACCTAGATATCACAACAAGAAATTTAGTCAATATTCTGTATTAGAACATAAATTATTGATGACATTAGAGCAGATAGAGGAAAACCCTGATACTGATTCTCATTTAGTTTTACAGTCTTCATTCAATTACTGTGCTGTTGCACAGCTAAAATGTTTCTTCTTCCTTTTTTTTTTTAGGACAATAAAACTATACTTTCTTTCCATAGTGCCAGCCTAACTGGATTTTCAATTACATTGGTTTATATCAAAAGTCTTTTTCCCCATATGAAAAATCCATAGTAAAAAAAAAAATTATCACAAGGAATAATTTATTTATTCATAAGACATCAAATTAACAATGAAAAACAGATGATTACATTATGAATTAGCAAACTACCTGATAGATTTACTTGATAAACCCTCGGTCCACCTGTGTATGGAAACCCAAAAAGTGGGATAATTTGACAGTGATACAAAGTTATGGGTTTGGCTGTATAGAGTTTTGACAGACAAAACACAATGTATATCCAAGAAAGAAAAAAAATAAAAAATAGAAGAGAAAGACAGGAGTAATTCAGAGCCTTGCTTTGCCACAATGAAAAAAATCTGTCACACTGTTCAGGCTCACGTCTGGAGATATTCAGCAGAAGATGCAAGCTGAGTTTGTTTAGTTTGGATGAAAGAAAGAGAAACCAAAAAAGCATATGTCTGTCAAAATCCAAACTAGTGAGTATAGATTCATGGTGTAGATAGATGTCAAAAGAGAGACAAATTAAACCCTAGAAAAGTCTATTTGTCTTCATTGGTTATTAAAGAACACTCTCAAGATATGGACTAAGATATACATTTGTACCTTGTAGACAATTAAAACTCAGTAAGATGATTCCAGTGAGATGCACAGGACTTGAGCAAGTACATGTGTACTGAATACAGAGATGGGCTTGTGCTTGCAGGTGAGCTTACCTAAGCTAAAGTAGGCAAAATATCCAAGGCTAGTCCTCCTGAGTATGTCAGGTGAGGGGGATGGGCAGGAGGTGCAGATATTGTCTACAGGAGAGTGGGTAGGAAACGAAGATTACCTGGTAGTCATAACATTAGTGCATGAGATGAGACTCAAGGTTAAGACCTTGCTACAAACCACAGGAAGAAGATATCCAATTTTGCATTTTAGCTAAGAGTCTCAACTGCTAAGCTCTTGGAATATTCTCACAAAAAGGAGGAACAGGAGCCTTTCAACTTGTTGCACCATTTTAATGTGAAGATGACAGCGGGCAAATTGCACATAATGACACACGTCTGTAATGAAAACAGATGATACTGTGTTTGTTGCTCACTCTGTGCATCTCCTGACCCATTCTGGATAAAAGCTGATTGGATCTGCTCTCCCTCAGTGTGATGAGGTTCAGCAGGACCTGCAATGAAGCACAGATTCTGAGGCTTTTGGCCTGCAGGCTGGGTCTCAGCTGTTAGAACAGCAATGGTATGAAGCAACATATATTCAGGGAGGAAAACAGATCTTTGGTTGATTTCAAGACCTTTAAATGAAAAACAGAATTAAAAACAGATTGAAGCTGGGAAGAATTCAGGCCATGAAAATGTTACTGGACAAAACCAAAGCAGCTGTGAGATCCCTTAGGTGGTTTTCCCAAAGTCGGCACTGTCCCCAGCACGTATTCAGCATTGCATTCCATTCTGTGTTGTGTAATGACTGCACAGAACAAGTTTAAATTCATTATCCATTGGATTAAAACAAATAATACACAAGAAATTAGTGAACCAGACAATGTTGTTGAATGCATTCATTGTAATCACAATTGGCAGGCAGCTTGCTGTACAATTGTATTTGGTAGCTCAGAGGGAGAAAGGGGAGAAGCATTAACTCATGCTTTGGTCTTTCCTTAGCCTCCAATTGTGAAAGCCATTCCCGTTAGCTCTGATATTTTGAAGGATTATGTCCTTCTCTTTTGTCACTTCAAAACTGACTTTCTCCTGGAAGGTTTGGACAAAGATTAGTTCTTGCTTGGAGAAAGTACATATGTTTTGGGCATGCCACTTGACTGCAGGAAAGATCTCACTCTTGGCTTTTTCTCCCAGTGAAAGAATCAGGCTTAGCTGAGTGAGCTCTGAGAGCTCTCATATGACTGCTGTGATTGCTCACATTTGATCTTCTGTGGCAATTTTTTTGTTACATTCCTAGAAACACCAAGGGACTTAAAAGTACCCTAAACCAGATCAAAACGTACCATGGATTTTAGGAATCTTGGCACCATTAAATTGTACAGCTGTTCCCTTGCATAGTATGTACCCATACCATGCTTATAGGCTTTTCCTGGTTTATTAAACTCCTTTACAGCTGGCTTCAATGCCCAGCCAGTCTTCTGGTGCTTTTGGGACTCCTCTCATCCCCCACACATTCAGAAGCCTGTAAATAGTCTGTGGAGCAATAAGAGCTCTGACCTTACGGTCCCCTTTGGACACTAACGTAAAATAAATAACCCACTGCAACAGCAGGCTAAGTATTTATGTGTCCTCTGTGGGAGTCATACTCAGCATTGGGAAGAATATTTCAGTGAAACCCTTCAGATCACACATGCTTTGTTTTATTTCCTTTCTAATATTATAAATAGGCAAACTGGGTTTTTTGGTTTTTTTTTGTTTGGTTTTTTTTGGTTGTTTTTTTTTTTTTTTTTTTTTTTTGTAATAGTCACACTATCACAGTTTGGAAAACACTAAGCTAACTTGAAGAAATCTCAAGCTGCTCTTGAAACATTCTCTTGGTCTAAAGTTTAGATATTGTCTCACTTGTACAATCAAATGTCTGTCAGTCAAATCTCTCCTAGATTCACTCATCTAATTAAAAATATGTCTCTGCTTTTGTTTTCACTTTCCTTGCATCAAGCCTCATGTAGTAGTCTGTTTGCTACATTTTCTATAAACACGTCTTATTTCAAGTCTCTCCTTTATTCCCAGCAGCTGTCATAGTTTTCCTTCTCTTTCAGAATAATATTTGTCTTACTTTAGTGATTTGTTTTATTATTTCCAGTTGGTGTACCTAACTTTGTTATCTTCCTATTCCCTCTCTAGATTTTTTTATTTTGACTTCTTCTCCCCAGCTTTTACCTTATGCACTTATATAATTCTTCTGTTACTAGGTGCTTTCAACAGAATTTTTCTTCATTTTCTTTCCTTATATTTTTCTCCGGCTGAATTTACCTTATTGGTCTTGCTGTGTATTTTCATCACCCTCACTATTTTTCTGTTTTATATGTTGGTTTTAATATTTATTTTGTATTGTGTTTTTCCTCATGATAAATCTAATAAAGTCTCAGCTTCTTATATTAAAATGCATCTCTGCAGTAATATAAGTTTACAATGACAACATGACAACTAGTACTTCAAACTCACTGCTCCTTTTTAACTCAAACGGTGATGGTGTTAACGGCTTCAGAGACAAAAGAGGAAAGTCCCTACCACAAAAGTTCTGTCTTTGGTACTGCTGTTTTTAGGCACACCTGAAAGCAGAGGTTTGCCAAGAGTGACCCTCTTCTAGGCCTGTATATGGGGAACAGTGGCAAGATGTGTACATTCAGGGAGGAACAGGAACAGCTCTGTTAGAAATTCGGAAATTCTCTCCTTGATAGCAGGTCCTTCTGCAATATTCTCTCCTCTTGCATCTATTATCTTCCAGTCCTATAAAAATAGATAGCCCTCTTCATAAACAGTGTGGCAAGCTCTGTGGACATTGTTCTAACTGAATAAAGAAATGTGTTCTCATGACTACTACAGTTAAACCAATCTCATTAGATAACTGCTAAGGCTCAGTGAGTGATTCACTTGTAGAGATATGTATCATGTATTGGGTCTGGCTGAGATGGAGTTAGCTTTCTCCATAGCTAATGCACAATAAAATGCATCATTTTCCTTACCTGTAGAGGAGGGGTGGAATATTTTTTTTTCTTTTAAAAGGTCTTATATCCCTACTATTATCATTGCAAAATAGTGCTTACTTTGACATTACATGCCTTGATGTAGCTAAGGAATAATTCCTCATTTATGTAACAGGCAAAAAACCATATATGTTCTCCTTTCCTAGCGTCCTTTTTCTTTCATGAACTCACTCTTCACTGTCATCTGCTTTCTTGATTTTTATTCTCTATTTTCAGAATGCAAATAGAAATCTCACTACTGTGGGAGGATTGTCAGACTGTTAATAGTTTCAGAACTCTACATCAATCAGGCAAAATTTTCTATCTCTTCAGAATGACTGAGGAGGTCCCCACCAGATCTCCAATTATCACCAGTTCCAAGAATATTTTAAATAAAGAACTCTGCATTTGAGAAAAGGAGGTTTTACTAGCTGAAGAAGTATGAGATATTTTTACTGGAGTTTACAGCTGGAGGTTATGGAGAAACCAGATATTTGAGACAGTGCTTTGACAAGGACTTTTTATTTACAGAGTAGGACACAGAAAAGTTTGAACTATGTGCTGTTCCACTTTGCACATTCCTCTTTCAAAAGAAACTCCGTTTTCATTTTTCAGGTTTCAGAGGGAAATGAAAACATTCATAGTTTGTTTCACAAAATGAGCCTGACTAAATGTTGCCATAAGTCTCAGGTGTGTTCTTGCCACCCAAATGTTGAATTTTTAAAGGGGGCATGCTCAACTCTGTGCCTCTGTATTGCCTCCTATTTAGAATGCAGAACATTTCAGTGTATAATCTTAAAAAAGAGAGACTCATGGGCCTTACTGCTACTTCAAGTCAAACTGAAGTTCTCCAATTTTGGTTTATACCACAAGAGGATGAAATGGTGGAAGAAATGTAAACTGAAATTACTGTACTCTAAATGTGAAGAGGAAGGCAGTGCCAAAATTAACAGAATGTGAAAGAGGATTCTGCAATCCATCACTACCTTCTTCTCAGCTGGAGGTGGGGTTGTTGAACAGATGTGTTGGGATTTCTGCAGAGAAAGGCGAAAGAACCTGGAGAAACACAAAAGGAAAGCAAGCTCCACTAAGGACATCTTGAGAGTAGATGGGCTGCGTAGGACTCTGCTATGCCACTCAAAATATCCAGCCAAGCAGTCTCTAGGACATTACCTCCTCATATTTTTTCTCTTTGGCACAAGGTACCAAGTATGTGAGGAATGTTACAACAGAAGGCATTTTATCCCTCTGTGTATCAAGTCCTTCTACCAAGCAAAAGGAAAAGCAGTCTGGTTTCCAATATTATAAGAATTTTTTGTCTCTGATTTTGGCACATGACACACAGACTTCATTCTGATGGTAGATTTCTGTTTAGTCTGGATATAAGTAGGTCAAGTAGATTTTATGAACCATGTCACAAGTTAAAAAGAAACTGTGTATGCAGAGAGTATAGAAAAAGCTCACAGAAAAATCTCAAGTCTTCCTCTGTCAAGCTCAAAGATGGAATTTTTTTTGTTTGCTTTTTTGCAAACAACAAAAACTTCCCTAATTCCCTTCAGAATTAGGGAAGTTAACAAGAAGTAACAGGACAAGGTTAACATAGAAAGATACATCTAAAGAGAAAAAGATCAGTTTCCACTGTTTTGGACAAACTGGCACGGAAGGTTTCATTTTGATGGCATATATTACTACATCTGGAGACAAAGATCATCTCGAATGCTGATTGGAAAATACACCTTTCATCCATATTGCTTTCAGCATATCTAAAAGTGATGCTCCAAGCTATGGCTCTGCATAATGAGGCAGAAAAGTACTTCTAGAATTTTATTAATTTGTTTCAGATAGATGAGTTTGACTGAAACATAAAATATTCAATTAAGCAGCATCTTGGACTTCACTGTTTGCACTTTTCAAGCATTGGGTACATCTTTCCATCAGATGCCTAGTATTTCTGGGCACATAAGAAACCTGAATACATAAAAACTTTCAAAAGAAAGTGAATAATTGTAAGGAGTGGAAGCTAGAAAGGGGGAATTTAATATCACTTCTGTATTTTCTTTCAGAATAAGAAAGAGACAAATGACATGAAATGAAAGTTGTTTCTCTTGCTGGAGTGGTGACAATAGTCCCAGCAGATTCAACAACTTTAAAGCTCTGAAAAAGGAGAGTTCAAAATTGGTGTATTACAATATTTCATATTAGACTATTCATTTCCTGCCTGAAAGTCAGTATTTCTGTCTATCTCTCTCCTTGATATGGAGTTACTTTCTGAATTGTAACCATCTGATTAACGATAGGATTTTTTCATCGATGTGAGTAACCAAATTACTTGTGAAAGCAAGATCATTATCTTCAGGTAGTAGTGGGATTGGATATATATTACTATTTGCACATCTCTAGAACCAATCCCATTACATAAAAATTGGAATTTGATTTAAACATCTAATTTATAAATATAACATTGAACCAAGACTGGTTTATATTCCTAAGCCATGATCAATAAATCTACCTAGTAAATCAGTCTTTTTTAACAAATAAACTGGGTTTCATAAAATAGATCTTAATAACCACAGTACATGAAGTCCTGACTTATAAATCACAGATATGACTAAAAATCAGTCATATTGCTTATAAATCAGCAATGCTACTTTAAAAAGTGCCATGCTTCTGAAAAAAAGGTGAAAGACAAATGTTCCTTTCTTTATGTATGTATATTTAATTTAGGTATTTAAAATGAAAGCAATTATAAAGCTACTTCTGAAATGGTTATTTGAAAAACAGCACCTTAAAGCGATGATGGAGCAGAAGGGGAATTTTATTGGCATTCATAAATGTGCACCTTGCCATTTGTAACTGTCTTTGTACTCTCCCCTCTGCACAGGCTGCCTATCAGGGTTGTAGTGTGCTGTCAAGATTGCTGCAGGTCTGATGCTTGTTATTCTTCTGTTTAGTTTTTTCAAATATGCCCTTGCCAGTCTCAGTATCAAGAGACAGACTGCTTTAATTTATTCATTTTCAGATGCTATTTTACAGGCTGGAGCTAAACCACAGTTACCAAACTCCAAGTTTGAGTAGATGGAAAAAGTGAGAGGAAGAGGTTAATTGATCCTTCAAAAATATTGAAAGCAATATTTATTTTTTTCTTAGTCTTATTTAGCAAGTGTCTGCTTTTTTTTTTTAGTGAGAGCATTTGTGAATGAAACCATACTCTTCAGTCATTTACTCAAGGAGTAAGTGAAATACCAACAGACTTTAGAGCTGACTTCAGTGTATATGGGGAAATTCAGTCAATTCTTTCCTAAAACTCCTTAAACATTTAGGTTTGGTACAATTTGGTTTGAATTTTTGGGGGATGTCTTTTTAAATTATTTAGTTAAAGAATTTAAAATATTTGGTTTGTTTACTTGTTTGTTTTTCAGCAAGAGAGTTTTCCTTCTTCAGTTAGTAGGAATAAGTGCGTAAAGAAACTTATAAAAGCATAAAGTGTAAGCACTTCTAGTCCAACTTTTATATAAGTAAAGAAACTTATAAAAGCATAAAGTGTAAGCACTTCTAGTCCAACTTTTATATAAGTATAATAATTAAAATGCTATCATCAATATATCTTTTCATTTTCTACACTAGTTTTCAATCCTCAAATATAATGAAAATCTTTCCATAAAAAGAAGCAGAGACTTTTCTTCCTCCCCAGTTAAACTCATAGTATTTCCTACAGAGTTCAAAAAACTGATAAACTTTTAATCTGAGTTGGGAAAGACTTACATTCTCACCCTCATTCATTCTGCACTTCTCCCATGCTGGACCAACAGCCTGACTGGAAGGATGCTAGAGGAAGTAACAGTGGGAAAAATTTACTTTTTTTTACCCCATTATAATTTGCATAGGTATTTCTCTCATTATTAATCATCAGCAACAGCAAAACAATACTTCATACATTATTTGAATTCTGTGTGAACAATCTCAGAATTTAGGCTGAAATGCAGCACCTTAAATCTAAGAGATCCTTCACTAATTAAATTGTAATTTCTTGATTCTTCTAAGCATCTGTGAGGGGCATTGAAGACAAAGGCATAAAAAGTAAGAACACCATAGAAAATAACAAACTTTCAGCAGAGTGAGAAGCTTACTGATAACTGCTTCATACCCATTGTTCTCCCACTTTTTTATTCACCAGGTTCTGATCAGTCTGTCAAGAAGAAACTGGTGTTTCTATAGATAGCTGTGACATTAGCTGGTTGTTTTCCATTTTGGGCTTTGTGTTCTTGTTTGGATTTTTTGTTTGTTTGTTTTTGTTTTTTTTCTGCACTGACCAGTTATAAGGCTCAAGGAGAAAAAAAAAGTCCTTTTTTTAAACATCATATGTTCATTTTATTTGTATTTTGCCACTAAGGATGGTATTCAGTCAAAACTAATGATTAGTGAACCAGTATTCCAATATTTGCCAAATTTCTACAAATATTCTACAGAGAGAAGTAGTTAGATCAGGGTAAATCCAGAGTGGATTTTACCTAACTAAGGACCTGATTTTATGAATATATGGATAGTTGTCTCTTCCTATTTAATAATAAATGAGGTATTCACTACAGAAAAATGGGTTAAACATCAATCTAAAACATTGTCACATGCTAGATGTCTGAGATAGACAAACCGATTTTTTTCTGTCATTGTTTTTAAAAATGGTCATCTACCTGCATGGATGAAATTTTTATGGAAATTGACTGCTGAAAATCTGATTTATGGACTATTTACTCACCTCTTTTGGACACAGTGTACTCTGAGAGTCTCTTGTGTCTTTCATTCTTGTCCCAGGAGAGAAAAAGTAACAGCTAGTGTGATTCATTTAAAAACCAATGAGATTAGGGGTACTCAATTACCTGAGAGACTCACTAGCCCACAGTGTTACATTCAGTGGACTGAGCTGCTTTTCCTCACAGGGAGAACTGGGAAAACTGGGCAGCAAGTTATATAAGCTTATGCCATAGCTCTGGGCACAGTTACCAATCTCAGGTGTCATCCATCAGGGTTCCTCTCTGGGGTCTCCCACCTTTCATCTTAATGCATCTTTGTGATCTCTGAGATGTTTCCTCATTTTCAGGTTGTTTCCTCAAGCCAGAGCAAAAATCAGGATTTCACCATGTCCTTTCTGTTTCAAAAGCTATTTCTTTCAAAAGCCATTTTCTTTATGTGAATCTTATTTTTTTAGTACCAGCCCCTCTGTTTTGTATCTTAAGCTTCCAGTTTTTTCCTGACTAAACAGTCTGTGTACAAAAGCACAGCTTTGCAATTGGTGTTCCTCCTTCTTGTGTTTTTATTAACTGAAGGATTTAGGATGTGCCAAGTCTGTTTGGATCTGGTGTTTCAAAAATTTACATCCAGTCAATACCAGTTTCATATAGCAAATAGAAGACTTTTTTGGGGGATTCAAAAGCTCAATTTCGAATACTCACAGTCACAGAAATTTATCCTGTTTGCTGAATTTTCTTGGTATTCATAGCTTAATGACTAAGAAACAAATATACCACAAGACAGAATTCACTTTAGCATCATTTCAAACAATCATAGAAGCAAATATATTTTAACAATGGCAATAATTAAATTCCTGTGTGAATGTGGAAAAAGTCACTGAAGGTCAATTAGTTGATTACTCAAGTGGAGAAAGTCTGTTTTTTTCTTTGTGGTGATGAAAAAAATATACTGACATAAAAATTATAACAGTAAGAAGATGAGCATTGGGTGAATGTATGTACTTATGTTGTGAGATCAGCACAGAAAATAACATTTATGAATGAGATAGAAAAATATTGCCTGAAGGTGAGCAAAAAAAGTTTTGCTGATAATTTAAAGCTCCAGAAAACTTTAAGAAAGAGAAGATTGATAAAATGTAATTATCTCATTGTGCTTTATGTTTCTTGTGTCAGTTCTCATTTCATATTGGTCCTAAAACAACTAAGACAACAATTGTTTCTTTCTGGAAGATGGATTGCTGTCAAAAATAGAAATATGCAACAAGCAGCAAGAAAAAAGTCTCTTATCTAAGGGCTTTACTTCTTCATATAACAAACTGAGTAATAAACACAGAATGTTTCATTTGGTTTGAAACTGAAAATTACCTACTCATCAGTGATATTTGAAAATATTGATTATTTATTATATGTTTTATCAACCATAACTGCTTTTCATATAAAGTACAATGATTTAATAAAATTATGGATATTGATCTATTACCGATATCCAACTGTGACAGACAAAGACTCTGTAACAATTAAAGTTAGGAAGTGTTTGTTTATTGCGGCATCGGGCAGGGGGCAGGATGGCTTCTAAATACACAATTTACAGGAGATTACAGAGTCCTTTTATCTGTACAAGTGTTGAATACCCAAAATACAAATGCATATTCATAACTTTGGTACATCCCATTCCCCGCTTTGTGCGGTCATTAGCTCAAAAGCTATTAAGCATGCGGAGTTTGTCCCTTGAAATGGGTCGGTGATCCCTTTCATGAGGAGACGTCCCAAAATGAGGAAGTAAATGAAGTCTTCCTCGTTCTGACCTTTCTATCTTTTCAATGCAAATATGACAAATGAACCCTTGGTAGAATTCCCATTCCTTGTCTTCAATTGGTTTCAGAACAGAGGAGACCTACAATTATCATATGTTCCTCAAAGCTATTTATCAGTTTCCATATTCTTCATTAAAAACTCAGCTAACCAAACACTATGTTGACAAGCAATCAATTATTAGTTAACTAATAACTCTTATCTTCATCGAGGCCTACTCATTTATTTTGATTAACTCTAAAAATTCTCATTTCTAACTAAGATCTCAGTTCCTCTAAAATCTTAACTAAAACCTCAGTTCCTCTAAAATCTCTAAATTCTTTAAAGTTTATGTCTCAACAAGAGAAAAGAAAGATTATTTAAAGAAATAAAGCTCACTTGTATGGTAATTTGGATACAGCTCAAAAGTTTTACCCACTGGTTTTTAGATTAATTTATTATATGATATCTTTGAACAATAGGTCAAGCAGAGATTCAGAAACTGGTGTTCTTCTTGAAACATGGTGGCATTTTGCAAGTAGTTAGGATTACTAGTTTGGCTAAAAAATGCAATAACAGGTGATTTTGCACCTGTAATTTCAATCCTCTTCTGTCTAGTATACCCCACTAACATCAGTGTGAACCTTGTTCTTAAAAATTTCATGGTTATAGAGTTCAGTGAATGATGGAAAGTTTATTAGAATTAGAAATTACCAATGACCATTATAGTTTTATAAAATATTAAATCCTGCTGTAAATCAGTGACTAATAGTTTTAGTTGTGTATTTATAAATGAGTAAATTTTGTTTTAAAATATAAAAGCTGCCTCAGTTAGAAAATTGTTTAAAAAAGGACAAACTGTAGCTGTGATGGAAAACAATAATTAACCTCAATAAGAAAAGTCAAATATAAACAGATGGAGGAACATATGCTAAGTAAAACGTAAATGCGAAGAGAAATCTCTAAGACCTAGAATTTCAGATTCTCTTTTTTGTTTGTTTTACCTTAAAGAAACTTCAAAATGTTACATTACAAATATAAGCAAAATTTCACCAGGTACCACAGTAGTGAAACATTGCAATTTGTACAAGTAGATAAGGCCTCAAAAGTAAAGACACCTAAAAGGTACCTCAAGTGTGTTGCTGAAATGAGGATAAAATATAATAGAAGAAAATGCTGTATCTCATTATGACAAGCCTGTCTTATCTATCAATCTCCTATTCATCAATATTTCAATTGAACACATTCATCATAATTCCTAGTAACTCTGTTGCTTCTAAAGTATTAAAAAAAAAAATTGTCCAAATTTTGTCAATTTTGCAGCTACAGATACAGTATTAAACAAGTAAACCAGTGAGGAGAAATGTAAATATATTTTAAAAATTGTGAGGAAAAAAAACCCAAACAAATAAAGAAATAAAATATCCCTCCAAAAGAAGCCCAAAGCACATATTTTCTTTCTGTTTATTTTCTTGTGCAAGTTTTCCACTAATTCTCTTCTGTTCTGGGGACTGCAATGATGGTTTTTTGCTTGGCAAAAATGCAGGGTCCAAGCTTGATTCCATTATGATTAATGTAAAGGAGTTTGTTAATTTTATTTTTCTTGCCTGCTCTTCAGTTTATGTTTTTTAAACCATAGATTCTTTTAAACAAGAGGGAGGAGCCCAAACAAATGAACACTTAGTTAAAATTTCATCTTTGACTTGGCAAAGATTTCGGATATACATTATTTTCTTAGAAGGAAGGAATCATAAAACACTCTTCACTCTCATTAACTGTTGCAAAAGCTTAGAGGATGAAGAAATACTGGATATGTTAATTCTTATAATTTAATTAACACTACTGATTTCCATTGCCATCCTCCTCACACTTGGCAGGTACACATTCATCTCTCACCTCCAATGAGAAATAGATACCTTTAGGAAACAGATTAAAAAGTCAAGAGCTGGAGCCCTGCAGCCTGTAGTTGTGGGACCATGCTGATTTCAATGAGCAATTAGAAACTGTCATTTTACCTTGTGTACACATCTTTATGAAGTGTATAAATCTGGATTCAAACGATTCACAATGAATTTTCATTTTGTGTGAAGTGTTTCTTGTCGAAAGCTAGTTCCAGTGTTCTATTCCAAGTATAGAAAATTCCTTTGCAAAAGGTAATAAAACTTCAGCATGGTTCTGTTATAAGCAGCAGTACCAGAAGTGAGCAGTTCTGAAACTATTTGAGAACAAAGAAATTCAGTATTAATCAGTGAAGTAAAGAGCTCTGTACAGGGCATTTTCAAACACATTACTTCTCCTATGTGAAGCAACAGAGCTGACAAGGTTGCACATACCAAGGTAATTTTTTTTTTTTACCATTGAGTGAGACTGTGAGAAAAAACCCACATTTTTCTTGCTTTCTTTTTTTAATCTCTATGAATTGAAGCATAAAGCCATTCTTGGACATAATAGGGTTTCTCTCTACTTGATGCTTTACCTTTTGGGACAAACACAAGGAACTGAAAAGGGTCTGGCTTAACAATTTCAGATCCTTGCTATCACAGAAAATTGTCACACATAATCCATTTATAAAACAATTTTAAGAATATTTGGAAGTTTGTCTGTTTTGCACTGCTGCTGTTAGGAAGCTGTTGTGGATCCTTGTTCTTCTGTTTCTTGGAAAGTACGAGAAAACAAATAGTTAAAGCCTTAATGCTGGGACTGCATTTGATTGCTATCAAATAGTGTGCAAAAGTTAACATGCTATTAATGAAGCAGTGTATTCTATCTCCCATCTGCAAACCTGGGCTGGTTTTGATTTTCTTCGGATTGTTCTTTCTTTCAAAAAAAGGTTTTAGGTTAAAAAAATGTGGTACTAATCTCTATTTTTATTATTTCTTAAGTTTTTTATTCATAAGGAAAAAGCTAGCCCAGCATTATCCTGGTTATTCATTTTCAAATCTTTGCACAATATCTGTGTATTGAGTAGGTGCAGCAAGGTTTAGGTTGCAGGGTGGTACAGCAGTGTGAGAAGCTGACAGAAGTTTCCCCTGTGGCCAGCAGAGCCAATGCCATGTGGGTCCAAGGCTGACCTCTCACTGGGCGAGACTGAGCTCCTCAGCAATGATGGTAGTGCCTCTCAGACAGCAGAATTCAAAGAGGGAAAATCTGCCGTGTGATAAACAGACTGCAAACCCCATTCCACTGTGTTGCTTGATGAGGAAGAGGTAGAGAATTTGGGTGAAATGTTGAGCCTGGGAAGAAGGGAAGTGTTGGAAGGAGCAGAGGGTGGAAACTGTTTTAAGATTTAGGTATTATTTCTCCTTAGTCTGATCTGATAGGTAATAAATTAGATGAACTTCCCCAAGCTGAGTCTGTTTTGCCCATGACGGTAACTGGTGAGTGATCTTTCCCTCCCCTATCTCAACCCACAAAAGTAAAGAGAATTATATTTTCTCCCCTCTGTCCTGCTGAATAGGGGAGTGAAACAGTGGTTTTGGGGGGAACCTGGCATCCAGCCAGGGTCAATCCACCAAAACCACCTTTAAAAGGATTTTCTGGATACCACTTTCCCAGATACAACTCTACTCATAGAGTTGTTTAGTATATAATATTAGGCTTTCAGTGTTCCATAGTAAAATTAAATGGCTGTCAGGATCTTTCTGGAGTAAACCGATGGGCTTCCTCCAAAGCAAAACTTGTGTCTGATTCTTCAAAGTTTGCTCTAGAAACCATCTTCAAGGGTGGTCTGGCTGTTTTGTCCTGTGCAACACTATAGCATCCATTAACTCTCTCTTGTGTTCTCATGGTCATCTAGACCTTCAGTTTCATGCAATGAACATATTAACCTAAGAATATACATTACCATTTGTATGTCGATTAAAGCTGAAGGAAACATACATGAAATGGAAAACAATATCCATCCCTACTGTGTGAGGACATTTCACGTAGGCAGCTTCTAAACAACTCAGAGGTCACTAACCAGAGAGAACGTCATTAACATCTGCCTTATAAGTATTTATTTTCTCGTGTTTGTCACAGATACATTTATTAAAAGGCAATTGGATTTTGCTGCAGAACTCAGCTGGGAAGGAGTTCAAGGATGTTATCCCATTGGAAACTACTTTTTTAAGAAGTGCTATTTCATTCATTCATTCATTCATTCATTCATTCATTCATTCATTCATTCATTCATTCATTCATTCGTATATCATATACTACACTGATGTTATATAGTATTTTAAGCCAGAATATCATGCTTTCATACATCTGATAATTGTCCAGTATTACTAGATATACATTTCTAATTTAAGCAATAACATTTTTTCTAGCATCAAGGAATGAAATAAAGTTTGATAAGGACCATTTCCCGTAAAAATGTATTAGTACATTATTATAGCCATGTACTTTATTCCTCAATGAATTTAATTCACTGACTCCTTTTAGTGGTTTTTCTTTGGATTGTTCTTAGACTAAATGTCATACTTACCTGGTCACACTAATTGTTTGTTTAATTTGATTTTAATTGGCCTAATAAAATATCTCTGTAATTTCTTGATGTACTCAGATATATACAGAACAAAGATAGACAAACTGCAGATCTCTTTAAGTTAACTTCTTTCAGTCTCTGGTAAGGCAGCCTCTGGTCTGGCACCTCTTAGTAAGGTAGACTTTAGCCAAAGCTGTTGTCGTTACACTGGAAGTATCCTGTTTTGGCAATAGAAACATTTATTTTAATTAATTAGCATTTTTTTTATTTGTACATTTCAGGTTTAAATTCTCAGTCATTTACTTTTTATTCTAATTTATTCTGGGGAATTAAAACTTCTGAAAAGAAAAGTAGATATATGTAAGAAGATTACCTTGTGTGTAAAAGTCAAGCCATGACCTTGTTCCTATATATAAACTCATGACTTCTTATTTGTGATCCTCTCAGGCTTGCTGAAAAAGTTGTAATTCATAATCTAAGCATTTCAATCACTCACATCCTCTCTCCAGATTCCAGCAATACCACTCATATAAAATTTATTCTAATTAATAAGGAATTACAGTACCTCATAAATGTTTTCCAGATTACTAAAACTTTGCAATAAGCAAGTGAAAAACTTCATTTTCTTTGACAAATTGCTACAACATGATCACAGCAGGTAGAGTTTGCATCTGCCCCTCATGTTTAAATTTAAATTAAAGGCAATGGGTAGATTTTTAATTCCACTTAGGATCAAACTGGCTATTTTAACCTGATTATATCTGATCCTTAATTTGTATATATTTCTCCTATGTCCATATGTATGTAGATATAGATGGATCATCTTGCTGTGATGTGACCTGAAAGCACAAAATTGCCCTTCAAGTACAGCAATATAAATTCAATATAAGCTATCAAACCAGAGAGGTTTTTTTCCTCTAATGTTCATCTCTTTATATCTCCTATTTCAATGGATAGCAAGCATGGGATAGACACTTAAAACACAAACTTTCATCTTCAATTCACATAGCGTCTCTTTGAAATTATGCCACATATGGAATATGTGCAAGCTACATCCTGATCTGAAGCTCCAGCAAACCACGAAAATCCTACATTTCAGTGAAGCAAATTGCCTATTTTAATTGAAGATTTTTATTTTTTTTTTTTAATGAAGATGTAGGAATGATGAATATTTGCTGCTGAAACTGTATGAAATCCCCAGAACTTTAAAAGCTCATGCAATCCTCAGTGGTCCAGAGCACTGTGTGAAACCTTGAAGGAATATCTGATGGAAGTTAAAGCCGTGTCTGTGTAATCCATGAGACTTTTTGTGCTATGATCTTTTCCTAAACTCAATCCAAAAAGAATGTGAGAAATTCTCACTCCCAACCACAGAGCCTTCTTAAATTAGGCTGCAGAGAATTGTGCTTCCAGCTCTCAAAGTCCCCCCGGTATGCACTGTGGCAAAGGCAAGGGGCTGTAAAACTCTTCTCTCCAGAGGAACAGGCAGGCAAGGGCGGAGACCACAGCTGAGGAGTGGGGACATGCAAGCTCTGTAGGTGCCTCTGCCCAGGAATAATTTCAGCTCCAATTCTAACACAGGCAAGTGGGAACAAAATACAAAGATAAAAGTGGAAGGAGGGGCTGAAAGTGGCACCTAGGTGGGAATCTTGGGGGCAGTCAAGAAAAGTAGTACACCATGCAGAAATGAAAGTACAGCCTTGATGGGGAAGACAAGGACCTTGAACACAACCAAAGGGATGGTAGGCAGAGGAAGAATTTTAATTGGAGAATTTCATGGCCTGAATTTTAGCAGATAAAGCTGACTTTCACAGCAGCATTCTGGAAGGATTTAAGGGGAACAAAGCAAATAGCCTGGCTTTTATCAAAATTGGCAGAATGGTTAAATAGAATTTTATGTACATCCGTTATTCTTAGCTTTATAATGATTTTTTAACATTCCTGGGGAGGGGTAAAAACGAGAGAAAGTTTTATCTGGGCTATATGAAGGTTATATTCTGAGGGACAGATGATTGTCTTTATAAGGTGATCATTAGAGCTAAAAATGTTCAAGACTTGAAAATGTTGTCCACCACACAAATGAGGGCCCAAATAAACAAAGAAATCTCAGCATGGAGGGTAATAAATTCCTTCCAAATTGTATCAGATTTACAGTAGATCATGATCTTGTTTAACAAATCTAGTCCTGCCAGAAACGCAGGATAAAATCTGGACCTATTTTGCCATAGTAATTCTATTACTGTCAGCTCAAATAAGCCTATACCTGGTGCATTTTTCATATAAAAATATACATTAATTTTTACACTATTGTAAATTTTACACTTTTTGTACTTTTAATGGGTATTCTATAATTCAATTATAAAGAAGTAAGCAAGTATTCACCAGTCTGTATACAGAGAAGTCACGTTTGTATTTATTTGAATTATAAGAAAAAGATGCTTCTACAGCCAACATAACGAGGATGAGTCCCTTTTCTTATTATAATCAGAAAATTTTGAATTGTAAAACTAAATCTGGCAAACATTAAATTCAGATCCATTTTCTGATGATATTCTGACAATTGTGTCTGATCATAATAAAGTTTGGTAGCAATTTACAGATCATTCTTTAAAGTATGTCAACTATTTGAGGACTGACTTTTACTGAAGCCATACATCAAGAATAAAATCTAAACTTGAGATTGGTGAAATCAGAAGTTTCATCCTGATCTACTCAGTGTGTGCAGTTCTGAAGAAGAAAGCGAAGGCAGTCTATATGCACATATATTGGGGCTTGTCTACTGAGGATGTATCCACACTGGAGTTTACTTTACATCTGGACCAATATAAGGCTTCAGCACATGCTATTTCAGTTTCAAGTCCAACAGATAATTGTAAATCACTACATTTAGGGATATTTCCTTTCTGTTTTACTCCTATATTAAATATTAGTCTGATGAACCCAGAAGTCTTGAACTCTGAAAAGCACAAGTCAGTTTAAAATACCTGTGGATTAAGCAAGCTCTACTTGTCTTTAAATTGGCACAGAAGGTTAGAAAAACATTCACACAGGTCTTAGACAGCCAAGTACAGTACATGTACAGTACAAATGTACTGCTGGGTCTTCAGCTGCTTGTGCATCTTTTCACACACTTTCACTCCAGTTTGTCTCCTCTTTGCCAGAGATTGTTTCCAGGTACTCATAGGAGGGCAGCAGTGGGCAGAGAGATAGGAAGCAGATTCAGCTTACATTAAGCACACAATGTAGACACAGCTCAGACTGCAATAACACATTTTTTACAGTTATCACTGCATATGTTTTGCTGATTACTGTATCTGTGGGTCTCCCACCAGCAGCAGGAGTTTTCAACCACATCTCATTATAAGGGCTCACTCCTTTCAGACATGTGACAGAATTCGAGAACACAAAGACTGAGAAAGTAGCTCAAGAGCACTAATTGTCCTGAAACTTCTATGTTTCAGAATGGGATGAACACTTTGGATTCTTCTTGAAGCTCCTCAAAATGGTGTTGTGTTGCCAGTTTGCTGGAATTCAGAAGACTCGTCCCTGAAGAAGAACAATTTCCCTTTTCCTCCTACAATGACAATAACAACCGTTTAATATTAACAGAATAGGAGAGAAAGAGACCTGATCTATGAGAAAGATCCTCTCATGTTAGTCCTTCCACAGGAAGCTGTTAAGTGCCAGTGTGACACCATAATCTCTGATATATCCCATCACTATTTTTTGACCCTTAAATCAGGTAAGTATAGCAGAATTGCTAGAAGGAACTGAAGTGTTATCAACTTATTTCTCATCAAATTGACAATAATATTAATTCCTGAAGGATTATGTATATTACAGCCATTATTTGAGACAAAACACCCACTTTTCAATGGAAAATTCTCAGTTTTGTATGCTACATACTCCCCCCCACCCATCATTAGACACCACTAACTGCTTCCCTTCCATATTTATTCTTCTTTCTTCTACATATAAACAAAACACACTTCATTTGCAACAGAATTATCTCTCTTCTAATTGAGGTTTCCAGGGAAGCGAAGTGAGATAATTTAATTACACTCCAAATAACTGCTCTACCTCAAAGTGTTCAAATCTCTTCAAATCAAACCTCACATGATGGATGGAGTGCACATAATTTTACAGTAAGTGAATATCATATGCAATACATAACTTAGACTAAATCTTGACAAACGGAATAAACCCCCCCAAACTTTATGGCTCAGGTCTTCACATAGAGAGCCTAACACAATATTCATGTTCTCAGAAATAGGAGCAATAGCCTAAGCAAAACACTGTATCAGGTACTTTGAGGACTAGAGGAGGCCCAAAAGTACCTTTAGCTCAGCTTCTTTCGGTTACTTCAGAAAAGAAGCCAGTCTGACAGAACAGAAATTTTACTTTTCCAGAATTATGCTGATCAGACTTCTTTCAGGCGATCAGCAGGTATTTCTCTCTATCTGCATACTTACATGCCCTCTATTAGCACGCTGTCTGAGCATTGCACAAAATTTAATGAACTTGTCTAATGCAGATGTAGAACCTAAGAAGCATTTCATCAGTGCAAGATTAGTGAGGTGATGCTAAGAATGGTCCTTGGTGGAACATCAATGCTGAAGGGCTAGAACTATATAGAGGGCAGAGAAGTTTAAAAATCTTGATCTCTCATGATTACTCAAGCTCCCTTGGATTTTTCTCACTGAACCATAATGATTATAAAGGGAAAGGAAGCCAGAGTTGAATTCTAAGAAAATTATTTTTGGAATTAATTTAGCATGCAGCTCACCATGAAACTGAAAGTTCAATGACACTGGGACCACAGTCCTGTCTCTCTTTTTGCAGTTGTAAGAAGTTTGATGATGCTATCTCATGCTGCATGGGATATAAACTGACATAAAATTCTGCCTGCAAAGGGACCATGATTAGCCACTGCAGGAAGGTAAAAAGATTGAGGAGACAGGCTGGAAAGACTGAATAAATGTAATTTGAAAATAAAAGATTCTTCATGTGACAATTATAAATAAGAGTCCCCTAATGGCTGAATGATTATGGAACTTGGTGACCTCTAGGCTGGATTGCAGGGGCATGTTGCACCTAGTTACCTGCAACCACATTATTTTAGAAGATATAGGTAGGGAAATCAGTATTTATGTAGACTAACAAAGGGTACTTCTGACTTCATCCATCACTAAAAGGATAGAAATAGCATATAGGACTTTGTTTCCATTGCCTTTAGTAGAAGCTTCTGAAGGCTGATGATATCTCACAGGATGAGACATTGTATGGACTTAGAGCAAAGACAGGAGACCTAAGGCCATTGTAGCAACACATAACAGTGAACAGTTTCACAAGCTACCTCTCAGAAGTATAAAGATAAATTATTTCTTAAAGAGGGACTGAAGAAGCCTTCCAGCCAAATGAAAAATGAGACATGATGC
This sequence comes from Serinus canaria, assembly GCF_022539315.1. Classification (NCBI taxonomy): domain Eukaryota; kingdom Metazoa; phylum Chordata; class Aves; order Passeriformes; family Fringillidae; genus Serinus; species Serinus canaria. The sequence goes on from NC_066313.1 coordinate 57,866,661, forward strand.
TGAAAATGTGAAAGCTGAAAGGCCTTTCCTGATCCTTCTCCTTTTTCAAATAAATTCTGACAGATAATAAAGGTAAAAGATGGTAGATGCAGAAGGTAACAACATCCAGAAAATAGCAGTAGTTCGTACTGGAGAAGGCAGAAGAACAATAACCTGAACTAGGATGCACTGATGAAACTGTCTCTGATAGACATGCTAAAAATAAGGAAAATTGAAGCAAATGAAATAGACATAGACATTTAGACAACCCAGAACAGAAAAAAACCACAATAATTTGAAATTGGAGGTCATTTCAGGAGGCAAGACAAAGGAAAAAAGTGTCAAGCCAGAAACAGAATGCAATTCAAGAGCTATTAATGGACAACTCCAAAAAGTGAACACTGAAAGGGCATACAGAAGTTTGTTTCTTGTGTCTGCAGTGGGTAAGATATCTAGAGATACAGTTGTCAAAACCCACTACTATCAGCATGGAAAACGTCCCTTTTTTTGGGATAGGAAGACTTTTTCTTCACATTTTTTTTAAATGTTAACTTTCTAGACCCTCTTAATACAGTAACATTTAAGTAGAAAAAAAAGATCTAAAGAATAAAAGTAATGTGGAATCATTTATAACAGAAGTGAGACCCTTTAGATTTCTATTTGCTTTTGACAGTATTAAGAGTTTTCATCTGTTACCTTTTACCTATTTTATAAAATTAGGAGGTGCTCACAAATAGCAAAAGAAAACAGTTATCACACAAGAATGAAGCAACAATAAAGATTTGTTTTGAGGTTTATTCCTTTTTCACAATTTTACCTTAAATATACAAACAAAGGATTTAAACCCAAAGGTCTTGAATCACTGTAAGCCAGCAATACAGTAAATCCTGAAGAAAGATACAGCCCCATCAATTTTTTTGCCTAGAGATATACTGTGATGGGTCAGGAAGCAGAGGAAGGGAGAACTCAATCAAACTATTTGGAATAAAGTCACAGGGCCTCTTATGCTCCCAGGGTTAACATAGTATGGAAGATTTTTCAACCCATTTCCTTTTAGGTAAACCTCTAAAGACATAATTTTATGGAAAGATTCCTTGTATTGAATACTGCAAATATAAATTAAGTGTAGATCAGATGAGGGGATGTGATAAATTAATTTTAGGTTCACATTACACTGGGTCTCTGAAGCTCAAGTTTTTATGTGAAAACTTGACTGCAACATCACAGGTTATTTTATCTGGTTGATTTGCCATGTAGTTTTGAGGCACTTCCCTCAGTAGTCCATCAGAAAAAGACAGGTTATAAAATATACAAGAGGGATACCCCTGTGGTAGTCCTTACAGCAAAGGAGGGGGAAAAGTGGAACTTGATAAATAGCAAAGGACATGGCAGTAATATCTGTAATTTGCTTTAGAAACCTTTTTTGTAGGATGGTCGAAAATAAAAGCTAAAAAAATCCATAATGAGCATTTCTCAGAGTATTGCTTGGGAAAACAGAAGGGAATTTACGAAAAAGCAGACATAGATATAGTGGTTAAAATTACTAAGAATAAAAGTATTAAAAGCCTGTGAGAAAAAGATATGTTATGAAATGGCACAAGTACAAAGAGCAAGCTCTTTGCAGTCTGGTTAATTGCTAATTTTTTGACAATGGTACAGGAGAAACATGGTTTTTACCAGAGCACTCTTTTTTAAAGAAATAGGATTATATTTTATTACAACATACATCAAGATATACCTGTACAATGAAGAATAGTGACCGTGAAGAACCTCATTAAATTATTCTACATTACTGTAAAATATCTTAAAAGTATAATAAAAAGGAGGGGGGAAATGGAAAGAACTTGAAAAGTTTCTAGCAGACATCAGGAGAAATACTCCACAGCTGCAAGAACCATTATTCAGAGAAAATTGGTTTAATCAAGCTTCCTTCTCCTTGTACCTCTCTAAAAAGAAAGAATTTGGTGTAGCTGTAGACAAACATAATTCACTTATAGGAGAAAAAAAAGGAAAAGAATAGCCTCAGTCTAACCTGAGATATTAATGCAGGTTCAGGCCATGCCTCAAGCTCAAGCAGACTTTTGAAACAGTTTTAGATCTAGCAAAGTCTGGAGCCAAAGCTTTCGCATTTGGCTTGTAAAGCAGAATTCTGCAACATCTGGTGCAACTGTTTTTCTCCAGATGTCTACTTGCAGAGTAGGGTGGGGTTCATCTGTCTGACTCTAGATATTCAGTAGTTAGATACTCTAAAATTTAAACCTAATAGTAAAACCCTACCTTAACTCTTCAATCACTTTTTATTATCCATTAGAAGGTAGTCCAGGTGGGCTACTTATCTCTTGAAGTAGTTATGTAACACAGGCTGTGAGAGTACCTTAGATGTAGATTACTACAATTTACTTGTATACATTTAGGGCAAAAGTGCCCCAACAGTCATTTTAACCAATTAATTTTTCAGAATAAAAAAGCTCTCAAAGCTGTCAGCTTTTAGGCTTTGCTAACTTAATGATAAATTATTTCTCAAATAAGCCACAGGCTAAATTAATACTGACTCATTCTGCTCTTTCTGTTCTGGAAAAAACCAAAAAAAAATTACTGGCCTTGTTTTCAGTGTTTTTCTAGTCTTCTTTAATAAATAGTGATTCAATAAATAGGACTCTCTGGTCTTATTTCCAGTAATTGTGAATTCTTTTTTTTTTTTTAATTGTGAATTTAAAGAACTTTGATTTCTTCTTCTTTTCACTTACCAGGAAACAATCTATATTTATTTTATTATCACTTCAAGCTTCCCAATGCATATTTTGCTGGGGGTGGTCTGTAAACTACCATCCCCTGAGTGCTTTCCTAGTTCTAGGCCATGTGTCTGCCTAAATGAACTCTCAGCTTTTGAATGTGTAAACTGGATAACTCCATTTTTGGCCATCCAATTTGCCTGTAGAAATAGAGTCTTAAAAATGCAATATTTACATCTATATCTGTTTTGAAAATTTGCCACAAGGCAGACAATTACATTAACCCAGAGCAAATTCTTCCTTTCCTGAATAGTAAAAAAAGTTACCAAACCTTCAGGTGAAAGGGACACTTCAGCTAAAGGTCAAGAAATCTAGCTGTGCTTTTTCTCTAACTACTGCTTCAGACATCAGCTTTAAATTCTAATTAAAGATTGAGGTAAAAGTATGAAATTCTGATGAGGAAGCTGTAGGGTACATTTTTCAGTGTTACATCACATCATCTGTTATTTCTTAAAGCAGAATATAATTTTTGAATACCTAACATAATTTGAGGGCTTGGTTTTCTCACAGAGAGGGATATGAAGCTTCGTGGAGAGTAACATTGAAGTTCACAGAGAGGAACATGGAAGTTCTATGAATAACACCTGATTACCGGTATAAGGGATAAGATAAAGCATCACGTTCCGTTATTTAATTATATTTTTTCTGCAGTTTAATTTTTAAATCAGTTTTAAGACATTCCAGAAACTGATTTTTTTTTTTTTTAAGTCATAGTTTGTTCTTTATTTTTTTTGAGGGCCAAGAAATCTGAACACAAAGTCTTGTTGAGATTTTTCTGGTTTCATGCAGTCCATGCTGGCTAGTAATCAGAAAAAAACAACAACAACAAAAACAAAACAAAAAAAACCCACAAAACAAACAAAACCAAAACAAAGCAAAATTAAAAAAAAAAACTCTTGCTCTATGCTAAGAAAACTAATTACAAAATTTAGCTGTCATTTCAGCATTTGCATACATGTTGTCCAAGCCTGATTAATGCTGACCGCTTCCTCCAAGGCTCATGAAGATTGTTTAATATTCTTTCAATTGGCTTTTGATTTAAGACTTTTGTCCACGCACCTGTAGAAATGTAGAAATGCAGTCTACATTCTCCAATTCATCAAGCCCTGAAATATGTTATATAATAAAATGGCAGAGAAGATGCATCACTAAACATTTTTAGGTTGAAACCTTTGTTCTTCCTTTGCCACCTACCTTTGTCATACAGCTAAATTATTGCTTTCCAAATATTCAAGGACAGGTACCATGCATTCAAATTCCCAACCACTGTGGCAGGTTTTTAAATGATGCTTAAACAGTTTGTAGCTTCTTAAACTCATCCATCACACCAAGAGAGATACATTGTCATACTCATTTTCAATATCCTTAATGCATTTAGTTTCCTTCTTGAAAACTGAAGAATGAGCTTACTTGACCACATCATTCTCTGAGTGCAAATACAACTCCTGATTTCATTCTCTCTCAGAAGCAAGATGGAGTTTCTTAAGCCATAAAATCCTCTATTTTGAATTACTTCAATCTTGAAGAAATTATTATTGTTCCAATCATACTAACAACTGGGCATTATTTTCTGACTAGGAGATTATATTTTTGACTTTCCCCAGGTTAACCTGGGCAAAGAATATGTCTTCTTGATGCACTGAAATCAGCACAAAATTGTCTCGATAGAAAGTTCAATTTATGCTGTCAAAGTTAGGTGTTTTTTCCTTGTTATATGGCCAGTATAGGATTAGGTCTCTTCTGGGCCTTGTTTCACCTTTTTCTTTGTGATTTATTTAGAGCCCACATGAAGTATTTGGCACTTCTTAAAAGAGGCAAAAAAAACCCCTGTAGGATGTTGACAGACTCTCTATTCTCTTAGGTTATGAGTTGCTTTCATCCCCATCTGATATTTTTTTTTTTTGCCACCAGAAATTTTTTCCTGAGCACAAAACATTCTGTTGCTGGAGTTTTGCTGATATTCACTGAAGGTATTTCAAAGTACTCAATACTGGCTTCTTCTCAATGATTTTCAAGGCCCTGTAACCAGATTGCATGTCCTGCTTGTGCCTGGAGCTGAACAACTAGATTTTTTCCTTTTAAGTATCATAGATAGTAGTTGTTCCTCTGCCTAAACTTTTGGTTGTTCTGTGCTTGTTATTATTCCACTGGCCAAACGCCACAGCTTGTCCTCTTTAGAACGCATAAGTTTGTAACTTCAAGTGATTCAGATGCCTAAATATTAAGAAATAAGAGTAAATGGTTGTAAAAAAAATATTTCTTGCCAGAGTCAATGCAGAAAACAACATTCTGGTCAACCTCATTTTCAGCCAAGGGAAAAACATGGAGTATATTTATGAGCACATGAAGGTAACTGGGAACACTCAGCAAGGATTTACAAAAGGTCTGTCTGATAAAATGCATGCATTTTTTAAATGAATAGAAAGTGGATTTCATTCATGTTGAATTTAGGAGGGTTTTAAACACTATTTTCCTACTTCAAAAAGGAGACTTTTTAGTCTTAGTGGGTATTCAACTAGGTGGGTAAAATTTGATTTGACTGAAACTGATTAGAAGCTGGGCTATTCATGGAGGGCAGTAGCAAGTGGAGTGTTGTAAGAGTCTACCTCTAGACCTGTTGTACATATCATCTTCACTGGATGTGACAGAAGAGACAATGTGGTGGACTCTTCAATCCTGGTACCAAAGCATGGAGAACAAACTGATATATCTGATAACAGAAGGGACATTTGAAAGGACCTAGACAAGCTATGGGAGGACTGTGTCCACAGTAACCTACTAAGGTTAAACAAAACAAAGACAAAGTCACATATTCGGGAAGTAATAGCTCTTGCAGCAACAGTCTTCCTCATTCAACCTAGGGATAATGGCTTTGGAGCAGATCTAACAGCTCCACTTCCTTACACATGGGCAGCATTTTCAGAACACAAAAACAGGCTCTTCACAGTGCTGTGTGATGAGAGGCAAGAGACAAGTTCAGAGAAAAAGTGTTTTGACTGGATGTAAAGGAAAACATTTTTACCCTGAGGAGAGCCCAGCCATGGAGCAGGTTGCTCCGAGGTTGAGCAATCTCCATCCTTGGACATTTTTAAGACTTAAATGCAGAGCCACATGGTCAGATTTCACAGATGACCCTTCTTTGAACAGTAGGCTTGAATAGAGAACTCTTGAGGCTCCTTCCAACCTAAATTATCCTATAATCCTATGAAGACCCCACCTTCTGTAAAGGTGCCAAGTTTCTCAGTTGTCTTCTGTTGTCTTAGATAACAAAGGTTCTATCATCATCATAGTACGAGGATTTCATATAATCAGAGCTTCATACCTTCTTAATACAGGCAGCTCCTCTACACACTGACTTCTCCAGGTCCTCACAGTAATCTGACTCCCCTCACTCCTCTTTCCTTACTCTTATATAGCACTAGTTCTTATTGATTACAGGTGTGGCCTGTTAAGATCAGGCCCACCTCCAATCTTCAGCAACTGATACAGCTGCAACTTATTGGGCTTGCAAGATCACCCTCTACAGTCTTTGACTTTTTTTTCAGGTATTTCATTGTTCTATTCCTTTACATGTTCAGGGGTATTCGCAGCTTGGTCCTGAATAAATTATTCCAGCTTCCTGACATTTTCTCATGCAAAATAATCAGCTGTAATCATGCTGTTACAGAAAAGATCAAATTATAGGCCCTGAATGGACTTTGTGCCAACAGAACTGAAAAAGCGTTTCAGATGACCGACAAAACAAACAAACAAACAAAAAAAAAAATCTTGAATCATATGTCTAAATTTGTAGGGCTATTTAGATGTTGTAGGCTTTCCCAGCTGGCATCTTACTATGCTCCAGACAGGCACAGCTCTTCAACAATCCTGTCTGCTGGTTCTGTGCCTTAGATACCTTGTACTACTCACCCATGTTTACCCAGATAAATCAAACTGTAGTTCCTGTGGATGATAACTGGAGATTAAACATCTTTTTATACATTTGAACACCTGCATCTATTCATTTAATTGAGGTGCTTATAAGTGAAGTTTAATCACAGAATTTTCAGTGGATCAAGGTCTCATTACGGCAGTAGTTACAGAATGCAGTCAAATCCCAAATACCTAAAAGTTTTTTGTCTACTAAATATTCTTTAATATGGATTTTTCTAACATAGTTCTTTTATGTTTAAATGAGTGATGAGGAAAGAATGAGACTTGCTGTGCATCTTCAGATCCTTATACTATATTTTTTTCAGAACTATGGGAATTTTTTCCTAAGGCTATGTTTGCACACAGTATGGGGCACATGCAGAGAGCCTGCACCTGTCATCTAAATTGCTTTCAAAGCCCAAGTGAACACTAGGCTATGTGGAAGTAGTAGTTCAATGCAGTGAGAGCTTTGGGTAATGCATTGACACTATAAATCACCTTGAATCTGCAGCCAGCACCGTTCCCTGTCTGTGATGTAAGTAGCACAACAGAGAGGGGGAAAACAGATGTTTTCTGAGATGTTACTGATGCTCATGTCAACAACAACAAAAACCACAGGATTTTAAAAAATATACTGTGAAAGATTTTAAATGATTTTTTATGTGCAAAAGCTAGATATGGAAATGAAAACAAGAAGCCTCTCTGGATGAAAAACAACAGTTTAGAATCGACACTATGGTCCGTGTACTGCTTAATTCAATAAGGTGGACTAGAAATTATTTAAATATTGTTAAAATAACTAAGAGGATTTCCATGCACATTTGAATCACAAGGTCAAAATTATCTGCTAGTATTACCAGATGATATTGACATGCTTAAATGAATCCAGAGGAGAGCCACTAAAAATGAATTAGTAAAAAAAGGGCAAGAAGAGGTAAAGAAAATCAGGTTTCATACACACAATCACAGAAAATCCATGTTTGTTCAACTTTATGCACTCTCAGTCTTACTACTCACCAAACCAGACTCAACCTGGGGAAATCAGTTTAATTTATTATAAATCAAATCAGAGTAGGGAAATGAGAAATAAAAAACTAATGGTTAAAGTGCTTTTCCCTCACCCCTCCTTTCTTAAATTCACTCCTGAAATCTCTCTCACCTTCTTCCTCACAGCACTACAGGGGGAGAAGGAAGGGGAGCAGTTAATCATATTTTGTCTCTGATGATCCTTTCTCCTGAGAGGGAAGACTCTTCACCCTCTGACCCTGCTTCAGCATGGGATCCCCCCTGCATGAGACAATCCTTCCCAAAATTCTCTAACATGAGTCCTTTCCATGGGCTGTAGTTCTCCACAAACTGCCCCAGTGTGAGTCTTTCCCATGGGATGCAGTCCCTGAGGAACAGGCTGCTGCTCTCTTGTGGGTTCAGGTCTGCCAGGCTCCATAGGTCCTTTCAGGACTACACAGGGACCCAGCCTCCTTCAGGCACCCACATGTTCCAGTGTAGGGTCTACAGGTGGGTTTCTGTTCCACCATGGATCTCCATGGCCTTCACTATGCACTGCTGGGGAATCTCTGCTCCAGAGCCTGGAGAAGCTCCTTCTCCTTCTCCTTCTCCTTCTCCTTCTCCTTCTCCTTCTCCTTCTCCTTCTCCTTCTCCTTCTCCTTCTCCTTCTCCTTCTCCTTCTCCTTCTCCTTCTCCTTCTCCTTCTCCTTCTCCTTCTCCTTCTCCTTCTCCTTCTCCTTCTCCTTCTTCTCCCGTACTGACCTGGGTGTCTGCAGGGTGTTTGCTCTCAAATGTTCTCACTTCTCTGTCAGAGGCCTCAGTTGGTGTTCCAGAGTTTTTTCCATTGTAAACTCTGTTACCTGACTGGCACTACCATCATTGCTGATGGGCTTGGCCTTGGCCAGTGGCAGATTTGTCTTTGACCCACCTGGTGCTGACTCTCAGACATGGGCAGCTTCTGGCATCTTCTTTCAGAAGCTTCCCTGTACCCCTCACTACCAAAATCTTGCTGTGAAAATCCAATAGAGGTTCATTAAGGTCATCAGATAAAGAAATTTTTCAGGGAATAATAATAAAGACATACAAAAACATGATAAGCAAACAAAAGAGATAATAAATTATAGCAAACTTATATAATTGTATCAACTTCTCAATCATTAATTGTTGAGCCATTAAAAAATATAGTAAAATTTGTAGAAGGAGAATACAGACATTGCAACTCATGAGAAGGGGGAAACAAAATAAACAGGATGGATATTTCAGGGGGATCAGCAGGACTGTACACAGCCATTAGGGAATTCATAGGGGTAGAATCCTGTGAGACAAAGGAGAGCATCAGGAGAGGAAGGCAGGGAGGAATAGAAAAAAGAAAAAAAAAGGTTTATATTACAAGTACTCATTTGCCCAAGCCCTCTGCCTGACCAATGCAGGCTACTCTGTATTTATTCTTAAGGCTTTTTTTCTGCCATTTTCACTATAATTTCGCTCTCTATCACATGCATGAGTGATGCAAGGTCTAGGTTCTTGGACAAGGAAAGACAGCCGTGGGTGACAGGGCTCCAGTTCTGTATACCAGTGATTCTGGAGATCAGCACATGAGTGCCTGCATGTGGGACTTGTAAGGCTGGTAGTTGTAGAGGGATCTCAGTGCATTTATATTTCTCCCTTAAGAATTTAAATTGATGCCATAGGTATGTGTATGAAATTCAGTAGGAAATTTCAAGCTGGAATAATCAGCAAAAAGGAGTAAAATATGCATCTGTAAAGGTTAAAAAACTTTAAAAGGGAGCACAGGTGCCTTCCATGAGGGTTGGGGTATCAAGTGGGCCGGGGCACACACTGGCATTTGGGGAACCCATGAGTTTGGGGTGCCCAAGGGCTGAATGTGAGAGTGCTGAGTGGGTGTAGACTACCCAGTGGGACCAGCCAGTGAGTTGGGGATCCATGGGGGGGGCAAAGTGGGCTAGAATCTGGACAGGGGTTCTGGGCCATCACCTGTTACAGCAGAGCTTTTTTAGTGAGCTCTGAACTTTCCAATCCAAATATCTGCACAATTAAGACAGTTCAAAGGACATAAGTAGAAAAAAAAAAAGTTTCAGGTTAAAGGATCCTGTAGATACTTCAATTATTGTCAACAATGACAGTGCCTTGTTTTTGTTTTCACTTTCACCACATACTGACTAGAGTGATTGTTTCAGTGATTTCTGTTTTGCAATAAATCGGAAATTATTTTTCTTGTCAGCATGCTGGCAGAAACAGCATGATGATACAGAAACAGTGACAAAAGAATATGACAGCAGACACTTCAGGTACCTTTGTCAGATATGAAATATGCAGTATCTAGTAAATAAATCTGTCCTTAGTAACAAAAACCACTGAGAGTAAACCTCAAATTTTACACTTTTTGAATAGGTGGGCAAAGTTTTCAGAAGAATCTGCACCCAGCATTGTCTGCTCTTGCCTTGGGCTGGACAAGCCAGCAAATATGTATAATGAATATAGGATGCAAGATTATTTATTCCATTACATGGAGCCTTCAGATCAACACAAACAAACCCAGGCACTAGATTTGCTGTGGAAATAGTTCTGATATTTTCAACAATACAAGTCTTGGGTTGAGGTACATGTATCTCATATGTACTTTCTGGATTTTGTCTTTCAGGAATAGATAGAGATGTGAATACATGTGACCCTGATTAGTATGGCAGTGCTAGTAGTAGCCTATCAATGCACCAAGGTAAATGGTTTTGCTTAGAAAGCTCTATCTATCTGATATACTCATGAGTGAAATAAGGATATTTTGTGATTGCTGAGCAAATTTAAGTCTCAAAAATATGAACAGATTCCTTGAGATTTATTTTTATTAATGAACACTCAGTGGGTAAAGAGAAAGGGTCATTTAGAAGAAAAGGCTATATTAACATAATTGAGATTTCTGTTCTTTCTGTTGTGAAAAGGGGGCAGCTAGCAAGAGATGAACACAAGTAACATAGTTTCAGTGCATTTGTTTGGGGCACTGAGTTCCAACGTGCTTACAATGCCAGTAATTGACAATCTGGACCTTATTGACTTAAAAAGTTCTTAGTAGTCTTTTATTCAATATATTTATGCCTAGTGGTACAGCATTTATCTGGGATCTAACTGTGATCTGTAATTATTTATAATATTCCCTTTAAGGTAGCAATCTAAATTAAAATTACTAGCCAGAAGGTTTTTTAAAAGAGCAACACTAACCTCCTTAGAAAATCACATGCATATTGATATAACTAGTTCATCATACATTTTCTAGCACCTTAAGGCATACCAGACTCTTTTTTCTATTTTTTTCCATTTTCATATAGTATCTCATTGGCATTTTCTTTATTCTTTCAGGAAATTTTCAGGAATATAACTCTTTCTACAGTTCCAAATTGTAAGCTTCTATATAAATTTTATTTCCTTGTTTATTGATTTCTTACTTTATGTAAAAGCAATAAATATGAATTTTGTGCAGCCACAGAACACTGATAATTTTTGATATTATGTTGCACACAATATTGACTCATTTATTCCCATATTAACGCGATGTTTTTTCTTTTTATCACTTCTAGGAAGGAGTATGATGAAAACCTGCTTCAAATCTCTACACTGGTTTGTCACTCAGCAGGGAAATAAATAAATGTCTCCAATAACGTTATTCAAAGCATTTTCTTTGGTAAACACAATCAAGTACACATAGAGACATGCAAGCAATGAAATAGCAGAACATCTGGTGAACTGCATGTGGGCCAGGAATATGAAGCTGAACCAGGTGCACAGAAGCAGCTTTTCTGATTCTGAAATTGTATTAGATGCTGGTAGGTTTCTATATATGCGAGGCAATGACCTGCATGATTTCCACTTAGGTTAGAATCAGTGGCACGTCATGTTCAAGAACATATTTCACAAGAGGGTAGGGCTGTAAAGGAAACAACTATTACATAAAATTGTTTTGTTTTATTTTTTTTATTTTAATACACATTTTTGCTGCAACATCTATGGATGTCCTAATCTCCCCAGTCCTTCCCTCTGTCTCCTTCTTATGATATCAATGCTTTTATACATGTAACTCTGGTGTTGAAAATTTAGTTTCCTAAGTAAAAACTACTGTTCTTTAAGATGCTCTCTTCCTAGATTTTTTTTTTTTTTTAACTACTAGCCAGTTGCAAGTGTTGATTGGGGGGTAAGAAGCAACCCTCAGTAAAAGGATGCTCCAAAATTCCATTAGTATTTTTAAGATCCCAAAGCTGAAGCTAAAGATTCCTAATTTCTTTGGTGAATTCAGCCATGAAAATACATCTGAATCCTTTAGGATTGCAAAACATAAATATTTGTAAAAATTTCAGGAATAAGATGCTTAATGTTATGTTATGTATTTTAACCTCATTTGGAACTATGAGGAGCAAGCTCCTTTCCATGACTCCTTACTTGTATTAGGTTCTTTGAGTTAGAGAAGGAGACCTAAAACTTTTATGTCTTGAACTCAATATTTGTTATATGCCTTCTATAGCACAGAAAAATACATCCATCCAGATAGAGTTTGGTCACCTTCTGTACAATAAAGTGTACAGAAAAATTATGTACTTTAAAGCTTTATGTGTTTGTGTCTGTGCTCATCATGCTCTGTACATTACTCCAAGCAGTTTAGTCAGCAGAAAGCATATAGAGATAATTCTATACTACATCTCTCAGGGCTTAAATTGAATTAAAAAAAAAAAAAAAACACAAAAACTAAACCAAACCATATTAAGTTTAAGCTGGTCACTGTTAATTACTTGAGTCACTGTTAATTACTTATTTATCAGTTAGATGTGCTGAATCAACCAGTGTAATCAAAGAAACCTGACCATCTCTTTACTTACCCACTTTGCTAGTAGAGACTTTTACCCAGTTATGCATTTTTGCTTATTTTATTAAAGACTAAATCCTTAGACCTTCTACATACAAACAGTTATTCCACTGATTTCCATTATTTCCACTTCAAATTGATTTAGTTCTACCATTTTGAAAATAATATTTGCACCTCTTCTATAACCCTCAAGCTGTTTTATTTTCCCCCAAAATGACTTGAGGAGCCCCAAACAGCCAAAGAAAGCCTGGAAATATTTTTCATTATGACTTCCTAAGTCATAATATCTTGCCTGCCAACAGTCAAATATTATGGACTCATTTTCTGATACTTTGAGTCAAATCCGCTGAGTTTACCAACTCATCTTTAAGTTGTTGCACATATGGTACCTTTTAAATAGACTGCACTGTTGAATTGGGAATATCAGGGTGGCTGTCTTCACCCTTCCACTGTTTGTAGGCCATAAACTGAATATAATTTGACCTAATTTCAAATAACTTCACGTGCATCCCATAAGCACAAAGGCTTTCAGATCAGCTTAGACTTTCAGACCAGCTTTATTACATAGTGCACTTAAAAAATGGTGAACACCAAAACAGTCATCAACAAAATCACTGAACAGTGTTCTTATGAAGTTCAGCCAAAAATCTATTCCAAACTTAGTGTCCCACTAAGAACAGTAGAAATAAACCAATAATTATTATTTATTTCAATCATGACCCAAAATGCATGCCATTTTAAGTTGCACATGGCATTTAAATTTAACTAGTTCTTTTTTCGAAATGCAATTATGGGTGCAAATTTGAACCAGTGTTATAGTTATTAAACATGCTGTTGGTTTTCATTAGAGAAGGGAAACCTAGTAAGGAAGGGAAAGGAATAGTTCACCCTTTCTCATAGTGACATTTTTCCTTTGCCCACTATGTTACTGCTACTTCCATTCACATATCAGAACCTCTGTGAGGATTTTAATATCTAGACATCCCATGGTACATCTTCATCTTCTTTTGAGAGACACAGTGGCTTGCATTGTCTTGGCCCCACTATACCTATTTAGTTTCCTAACAAACCAACTCCTACCCTGGCCTGTGTAACTGCTGGCTCCTGGAATGCAGTGTGAGGGTGTAAGTTAGCCCAAACACCTGCACACCATAGTACAAAGACATCAGGGGCAAGTTATCCTTGCAGCAAGGTGGCACTGCATATCTGAATCCAACCTTTTGTGGCAGTTCCAGGATGCAGAAAACCATAGAGGGCAGAAACAAAAGCTTGATTCCTTCTTTTTTTTGCTGGTTTCTAGTTAGCTATGGGAAAACCCTCTCCTTGATCTTTCTCCTCCCTTCACTGACTGTATTTGTATTCTATACTCTTCCACCAGCTGGAGGAGTCTGTCTATTTACTAAGCAGGGACCCTAAGAAAACCCTCTTTCAGTCCATATCACCACAGAGAATACTTTTTAAGGGTTCTAACTCTTGTCTAATTAAGATCAAACCAATCCCAAGTAAACTGAGGGATTTAAATGGAGCTCCTTCTTACTTAAACTTGTGCAACTAACAGGGACCTCAGGAACCTAGAGATCATAAATCATTCTTACCTTAAATGAAGACTTTTTTTTCTTCAGTGACCGGGGAAATTGTTTTCTTCCATTAGTAAATGTTGCAGCTGCTGATGATCCTGCTAGAGATTCCTGATTGCAATACTTTGCCATGAAAGTCACTGATACCTCTACTTTTCTTTCAGGGAGACAATAATTGTGAGAAACCTAGTCTTTGCTAAAGTTGCAAAAAGTTCTGATCATTCTGAAGATGTTACAGGAATAGATTTCATTGTTCTTTCAAAAAAAAAAAAAAAAAACTGATTAGTGGGTTAAAGAACAAAAAAATTGTCAGAGCTGTTAGTTTTTAACTTACATAGATTTATTCATGAGTCTGCCTCTAGTCAAACACACAGGTTTTATATCTGGTTGAAATTCAGCTTTACTACTTTTTGGCTGAAAATACTTCAGCTTTCCTTCCTTCCTTCCTTTCTCCACTTCCACCACTTCCACCACTTCCTCTCTTTTCAATACTGTCCTTGGCAATAAGGTATTCTGAATTCCAAGGGGTATTATATCAAGAGTAATATAAAAAAATTATAGAGAATTAAAGGGAAATTTGTATAAAAGCCAATGTACAATAACACTACAGGAGGCAAAATATTTTCAAAGAGCTATGATCATGAAGAACTCTCTTACAGTAATAAGGTAAATAAACATCTTTCATGCATTTAGAAAATTTTATACCTAATTCTTACACATCATCATCCAATACAGGTCACATTATGCTACAAAATGTGAGAAATTGCCATTCTATATCAGACTACAGTTCCAGCCTGATTCTCTAGCACTGATGCTGACCACTGGTGGATATTCAGGTTCAGAGCATTGTAAACAGGGACATGGTACCTGAATACACAAGTCAGAATACCAGAATACTGACTTCAAAGGGTACATTCTGTTCAGTACATTCCATAAATAATGAAGGACAGCATCCATACAGGAAACTGCTATCTTTGAGCTTAAACCTTGAGGTAGATAGACTATTGGTAGTTCATCAGAATGTTTTTCTGCAAAATACTTTTTGAGAAATAATATAGAACCTTTTTAAAGAGTTAATTGACATGGCTCCATCAAACATCATGGGAATGATAGGGAACACACATGCTAGGAGAGATTAAGAGAAACAAAGGTAATAACACAAAATTTATGTTGATCAGCAGACATGAAAGATAAATACCTTCCAAATATTTACATCATTTTTTCCTTTAAAGAACCAATTGACCAAACAAATACCAAAAAAATATAGTCCTCCAGAACTTAGGTACGGTTCTATAAAAATTGCCCTCAATTTTAATATTAAAATAAAAATTCCAGATTGAGTTGTTTTAAAATTAGGACTTTTTTTTCCTATAAAATTTAGATACAAAAATGAAGATGTTCATAAGTTATGCACCAAGTAAATTAAATATATATATTTAGTTACAAATCATATTATTTATTAATGAAGTTGATAAAATATATATGCATATACAATCATTATAAATATAAATCTGAGAAGACTCACAAGCTTTCCATGAATACTCTGCTAACAGTAATCACTTTATTCCTCTGCAGTTATAAAGAAACTGTGATGTCTTTTATGGCTCCCAGCTATCAGCACGCATTAACACCTTACAATCCTTAATGATTTAAATTTCAAAACACTGATATGCGAAGAAAATGTTATGTTTTTGTTACAGAGGGATCAAGGTCCAATAAGGCATAGCATCTTTATAAAAAGGGGCAAGGCTTTCTTCCAGCTACCTGGAAATCCGTGAAGCAGCCCACCATCCTTTAAAACAAGTAAGCAGTGGACCACACTTTGTCTCCTTCTTTTTGCCTAATGACTGCATCTTTCTCTGTGAGGGGAGGATGGACCCCAGAATATATGGCCATGCCAGCCTGCTCAGGAGATAACAAGAGCCAGACGTCAGGCTGAGCGCCGCCGGGACGGATCTGCGCTGATAGGCACAAAAGGCAACATTTCTGCTGTGCCTGGCTAAATTACAGCAGGCTCTGGCCCACAGTATTAATTTCTCACTTCCAAAAGAATGAAGAGGGCAGTAAATCTTTCCATGAAACTGGAAGCAGCGCAGCTCTGTTCTGCACGAACCTGTGAAGTACAAGTTCAAAGGTTATCCCTCAATCGCAGGCTGATCTGAAATCAGCCTGCCACCATGGTAGCACCCTATGGTAACACTTTAAACACTTTATTCAAGCATTTCATTTAGGAAACAATTACTGTAAGTTTTTTGTCTAACATAATTAATAGGTCAAGCAGCACTTATTAAGTCTTTAGGCATTAATTAACATTTAAAAATTATCACATATGACACATTAATTAGATATCAATCACTTATTAGAACTACTGACATTTAATAAGCATTTTAAATTATAGCAAACTCTCCTGCTATACCTATCTTTCCAAACTACAAGTGCCTGCAAATAGTACTTAAGTCATTTAATATGTTAAGACTTATTTTGTCCTTGTAATTATCACATAGAAAAATCATCTGCTCTGTGTATACTTTAGTGATAAATATATATCTGTATCTTTGTGGTTCACTAATGAATGACACAAAAGGAATAAAATACATAACATGCATATTAAAATTGTTTTTAAAGCACAATTGAAATTAACTGTAACTTTGTTTCCTGTGTCAGATTTGAACTTAATTTCTCCTCTGATTCTACTGTCCTGTCCTGAGGAAAGAAACACAAATGTCCAAGTGTTAATTGCTGACCTCTGTCACCCCTTAATTATGCATTCATGTATCCTGTTTGATATTCCCTTGAATAGCTGTCTCCTTTTGCTAAGATCTTGCCATCAGACACTTCACAGATACAATCTCTCTCTTGACCTAATTGAACTTATTATCAATTAAATTTTATAATACTAACTAGGTATTTGGGATGACATATAAAACTCTACAGGGTGCCCAGATTTTACAAGACTAATGTTAATATTGGCAGCTTGACAAGAATCACAGAGCTGTTTCTTCAGCACATACTTTTGCATACATTTTCCTGCTAATATATGCACTAACCCATAAGATACTCAGCAACTTTGCAGAACAAATAAAAATCAGTAGTTTTTTTCACAGATGTTTCTTGTCTAACTTACACCCATGTGATGATTCATGGTGGGATTTTAAAATTTGTAAATACAGAGCATTTCCCAGGTTTCTCTCTATATGTGCTTGAAACATACTCTTCTTTCTGGAAAAGAAAAGTTGTATGGCAGTAACCTGCAGCAGGAGGACATGGGGGGGGGTGGTAAACATGCACCTCCATGAGTTGGCAGCATCCTCATTTATCTGGCTGACTCTCTTTTGTTTGGTGATCAGCAGCACCTGGTAGTGCTCCACCCTGCTATCTGCAAGAAGCTACAGCCAGAACCACAGAAGAATGTGAGAGTGCAAGTCAATTCTGTGAGCTACACCTGCAGTGTTTGGGAATTGGCAGATCTTTACCACACCTCTGATGGCTTAATTGGGCTAGCACACATAACAACAAGGAGTAAAGCAAATTCTCCAGATGTTCTGAGAATATACATGTGAATAACCATATTGTCATCTTTCATTACATCTGTTTGCTGGAATAAGATACCAAATGCAGGATAACATGCTATATTCTCACATTTTCCTTGAAGTTTTAACCGAGTCTAAAGGTAATTGAATGGCTTCATGCAAGTTATAGGTAGTTGTTGTAATGAGAGTAAGAAGCAGACTAATAAAGAATGAAAACACTATGATTCCCTTCTTTTTACAGGTGAGAAAGGAAAAGACAGTAGATCTGAGGGCTACATTGCGAGGAGACCTTGTAACACTAACTCTCACAACACCTTCTTGAGGATCTAAAGTAAACTAGTTTCCTAGGACCTTTCAGTAGCTTACAGAGAATGAAATGAATCACCAATGACTAGTTCAAAGCAGAAACAAAACTCATTTCTTAAGTACAATCCATAGCCTTTAGTGAAATGCCTTGACTCTCTACACAATGCACAGAGAGGATTAGATGGGATTCAGAACAGACAGCATGCTGTGCAAGACTTATATAATAGAGAAGGTCAAGACTTAAACCCTGCACTTACATCAGACCTGGTTTACAACTCAGAAACCTCTCCTGCACAAATGCAACATGTCCCTTCTTTCAAAATAACAGGCACCTGCTCCTTGTAAAACATAGAGGTCAGGGGATTGTTTTTCTTCTGTTTAAGTGGGATTTAGACTGAAGTAATTCAAATCCAAATAACTGGCTGTGAGATGCTGAGGAATGTTTGCATTTTTGTCACTGTGTTACTTTGCAGAAACAAATGTGGAGTGCACTGGGCTAGAGAGTAAAAGTGGAATCCCAGTGACTGCTGAAAGATAGGCCACCTGCCTCTTGACCCCATCCCCAAGGACTGTTGCAGTGCTATATAAATCAAAAGTGAATGAAGACATAAAAAGGCCTGGAAGCCAAGATCAAAACTAATCTTTTAAAATTTTAGCCCCCTCTGAAATGTCACTAAGGGTGCTTGCTCTTTCCACTGCCATGCATCTGCTTGGCAGAACTCACTGCCTCTTGACATCAGGAGATCCCTATTTTCTCCTTTTTTCAGCCTATGTTTAAGACTGATTTGTTTTCATTGACTTTTAACTGACATTAGCTAATTATTAACTCTGCAGGATAGATTAAATTTTAAT
The DNA here is from genome assembly GCF_022539315.1 of Serinus canaria. NCBI lineage: Eukaryota > Metazoa > Chordata > Aves > Passeriformes > Fringillidae > Serinus > Serinus canaria. The sequence continues at coordinate 57,885,481 of NC_066313.1, forward strand.
TTTAATGTCATTGTAAAACACCATGAGCTGCCTCAGCATGATAAGATGCTATAAAAGTTTAAACTGTTGTTTTAAGTTAGCCACCTGTTCAAAACATTAAAAATCTACACATTTAAATCAATCACACTGCACTGGATGCCTCATCAAAGCTAATGTTGATAAATTACACTCTTAGCTCTAGTAGATATAGAGTCATTATTCTCCAGAACAGCACTATATTGGACTTTATTTTGTAGAGTTTTAGTTGGGATTGGGGTTTCATTTTACAAAATCCTTATTACACTCCAATGGGTATTTTCCAATCTGCTATTTTGCTCAGGGATTATTCTGGCTAAACAGTACCTTTGAGTTTCTATCTGGCATGTGAGACATATGCTGGAGATGTACTGTTCCAGAAAGGAGTTCATGGAACTACTCTGGGCCAAATCAGATGACAAAAACCCCTATACCCTTTGCTGGACAAAACAGACAAATCTGCAGGCTGAAGTAAATGAGATTTTTGTCTTAGCTGTGGTATACAGATGGAAAAAAAAGTTACTTTTTCTGGATTTTATACCTATAAAACAGAGCTAGTATTTGCCCATGCCTGTCTTCTCTCTTCACATGGTAAGTTTACTTGTGTAAGTATTATTTCTTATCAAAAGCAAAAGGGCTCTTTCTACAGCTCCAATAAAGGAAGGCAACACATTGAGGCTGCATTTAGTAGACCTAGTTCTGCAGCCATGGATCTGACTTTACTACCTCTTGTTCTTCCTGTGCTCAGAAAAGGTTTATAAGTAAGCCAAAAGAAACAGACTTCATAATTTTATTACAGCTGAAGCAATCTTCAGCAATCCTGCAGCTGAATGACCTCTTCATCTGGTCCATTATTTTCATTTAGAGGAATAAAAATTCTTTTTAAGAACGCACTAAAAAAGCTGTATTATCTGAGATAGAAGACAGGACACACTTCAGTTTCCTTTTGTAACATGCTCCTGCTGGTTCCTAGTCTAGGAATTCACTGAAACACTTCCCAAAGAGAACAATTTTTAAGTTTGCTGTTGAGGAGGGCAAAAAGGTTAAAGAGGATTTAACTGAATGCACAAGGCTTAGCACGGGTTTACCACCCTTAACCATCTAGGGCTGTGCTCCTGCACACAGTGTCTGTGCATCAGAGCCTGTGCCCTGACAGTGATTAGCAGCATCACTGTGGCTGCAGCACGACAGAGGAGCAGGGTGCCATGTGCAGGTCCTGGGATGAAGGGACACAAACTGCCTTGCAGCCATGCAGGTGAAAGCAAGCTTGCTCTGGAGCTGCCCACACAGCATAGCAGACTGGAGCTTCCCACTCTGCACATCTGGAGCATCCATGTGCTGCTGCTACAAACACAACATGTAATTGCTACTTCTATGAATTTTTGGTTCAAAGTGCTTAAAAAAAACGAAGTCTATAAATGCATCTGTCTGCCTCTGAGTGCTGCTGTGATATTTTAACCTCTGTGAGTACATGCTGCATGTCATGAGATGTTCTATCAACATTGCAACATTGCAAGTGTTGTGTTGCAATGACCCTGAACATGGCAAAGAAGAGATCAAGGAGAAGAGAAAATCAAATTCTAGTGCCCACGCCTTGTCTCTAAGACTCCTATTCATCCAAATAAGCCTCTCCTAATTCTGACAAAAAAATTGTTAAATTAAGCTGTTAGATGATTTAAACAAAGTCTAGATTGCAGGCAGGTGGTAAGCTGGGGAATGAAAATTCTTAATACCTAAACACACTTCCTAGTAGAGACAAGTCCTCTGAAACTTTGAAAAAACTTAAGGGTATCTTTCTTTACATGTGTAATTTTTGCTTGTCTCTTTCTGTTTAAAATTTCTTCAGTAACTTTGTAATGGAAAGCTAAATACTGTTTGGTCTTTCTTTTTCTCAGATGCATGTGGAGTATTTCTGTGCTAACATCTCTTTACAAAACAGTTTTGTGTAAGCTACAAGAGCTACCACAACAAAGGGGATCATGGAGACCTGACATACTGTGTCATCTGTCATTTCTGACAAATGTAAATGCAAGAATAAAATCCTTGGTAGAGAATAAGAACATATGAGTCAGGGTTGAGTGAAAGGGCATCAAAGGCTCCAGTTCCTGATGCTTTATCTTTACCTCTGTTGTTTTCTCTGATTTATCTGCATAGTGTAGTTTCTGTTAGAGGAAAATATATTCGACAGCTGAAGAGAGGTGGGGCAGATGTGCTCCAATATCCTCAGGTCTGATCAGCAGTGAGGCTCCAAATGTGTTCTCAGCAAGCACACACATACACCTTGTATATCCATATATACACAAACAGGCACACAGGTCAGACACAAACAAACAGATGAGCCACAAAAAACCAGACACTACCAATGGCCTCATCCTTCTTCCTCTCTTGCAGAAAGAGATAGAGGTCCACTGGTGACAGTATATACATAACTAGATACAGTGCAGATCTTTCCAGCAGCTGGGCTCAGACACTGTTGAGTAAATGTTCATGGACCACATAAAGTCTCACCAGCTGCTGGCTTCTGGACATTCAAGCCCCTGAGGCTGCAGTCCCACTCTTTTTGCCATTGCAGAAACACACAATTGATGAGGACTTCCCTGGTCTCCACAGTGAGTATCCCTGCGCTCTAATTCATAGACATAAAGGCTGACCCTCAGAGACAAATCCATCCACTTCTTCCCTGCTACTTTGAGCATTTCTAGAGATCCCACATTTCCTTGTACACCTGTACTTGTTCCTCTTGCTGCATCACAGACACATTTGTGTCTCCTAGTCTGACTCTGAGCACACATCACCATACACCTCTGTTCCCCTTCCCCATTCCCACATACACAGGCTGAGTAGAGAACCCTCACACTCAAAAAAATTAGAAAGGAATTTCATAAGATAGGATGTGCCATGGTGGTTATGTGCAAGACATAGCCAGGAAAAGAAACATCCCTTTTTATTCCCTTTGTTCTCTATGCACATTTCGTCCTTCCAAAGTCACTTAAATCCCTCACTTTTGTTCCTCCTCATTCCTTTCCTTCTCTAAATATCCCAGAATAAGTCCCGTGTCATGCTGAATTGCTTTTCACCCACAGGGAAACCTCTAGGTTTCACACTCTTAGATAACAACCCTATTAGTTTGAATGGTTATCCAAAGAGCTGCTCTGGCTTCATTTAGTATCAGAAATAGTTTGACCAGAAGGACCAGGGAAGTGATTGTCCTTCTGTACTCAGCACCGGTGTACTGTGTTCTGTTTTGGACCCTTCACTTCAAAAAATTGAAGTGGTGCTACATTGAGGTGATGGAGCAAATCCAGAGAAGGGCAATGAAATTGGTGAAGGGAATAAGTTATATGAAGAGAGAGCTGGGGTTGTTTTGTCTGGAGAAAAGGAGACTCATGGGTTTTCTACAGGCACCTGAAAGAAGGTTGTAACAACGTGGAGATCAGTCTCCTCTCCCAAGGAATCAGCAACAGGAGGAGGAGCCACATTCTCAAGCTGCACCAAGTCAAAATCATGTTGGACTTCAGGAAGAATTTATTTATGGAAAAGGTTTTTAAGCATTGTAATGGACTGCCCAGGGAAGTGATTAGGTCTTCATGCCTGGAGGTTCAAGAAATGATTGGATGTGACACTTTGTTCCATTATCTACTTGACAAGATGATGGTCAAAGGCTGAACTCAACGATTTTGGATGTGTTTTCCAACCTTAATTATTCCATAATTCTGTGATTCTCAACAACTCCTGATGCTTTCCATGTTTGTAAAATCAGGCTGACGTTCTCCAGGGATAGCCCTGTAGGGGCCTGTGTGGAAGGTTTGTTCTCAGGAGCTCTTAGTTTGGGTTCCAACTTGCCATAGTGCCTCCCATTGCTTCTCTGATTCCTGCAGATGGGCCCTTGATGAGCCAGTAGCCCTTTGTGAGACACCTTGGAATAGTTCACCAGGGTGTTTTTTGGAGTCCCCCTCCTGCTGTTGGGGTTCTGAGCTCCTTCATGTGTAGGCAGTTGGTTTTTGTCACATAATCTCAGATTTAAACCCCTACCTAAACTTAATGATTTCTGGAGACCCTATAATCCCAGCTTTCAAAATTTCATTTGATTTAAACAAGTACTTTCAGTCCCACTATTTAATGAGGAATAAGTGGTTTACTCTCATTTTTCAAAAAAGAGGCATTAATATCTTTTCTAGCTATGAGAAAAGCTTCAAAGTGGTGACCAGAATTAAATTAATTTTTATAAGTATGCATTCAGAATGTATGTAGTTTTTATCTTTTCAGTATCCAAGGATTATTCTGTCTCAGTACTCTTAAATACAATTTTCTTGTCTGAGGTAATTTATGCCCAAGAACTTCTGCAGAGGTGATAAGTGCTACTTTCCCCTTCCAGCAGTGATTCAAATGTGGGTGGCTCATTCTATGCTCACCAAATGTACACCCTGAGCTCAGGTGGGTGGCAGATGCATATCTCTGATACCTGTGGGCAGCAAATATTCCTCCTTTGAACCTGCAGGACCCAGCAGAAATTCAGACCAAGGAAGCATCAGCATCTGTAAAACAATTTACTCCATATTTGCCAAACCTTTGGGCAATAAGTTATTCTCTATGTATGCACACATTTCACATCTATCTTTCAGAAAATGTTTTGCCTAGTCCACAGGCAGCAGAATTTCACAGTCTCTTTGGCATCTGGGCTTTTTTTGTCAGGTATGTTTGTACTGTTCCTTAATGATTACATTTTATTGTAATTACTTTTTCCTTTGACAGACAGCCTTGGTCCTCTACGTGGTATACCCATTATCTTTAGAAAAGCACTCAGACTTTCAGAAGGTAACAAGCAGAGAAGAAATACCTTGAGAAATTTATGAAAAATAATAACTTAGCAATGTCCATCTAAATAAGAGTTTGGGATGAGTAAAATTTTACATGTTTTCTATTGACATCTGCAGAATAAGCTGTGCAGAAATGAACACCTGAAAATAAATTTATGCTATGCAGTAAACCTTGGAAGAACTTTAAGAAAACTACCCATAGAGAGTACAAAAAAAGTCTAATATGTCTGTATTGCTTAAAGAAATCTCTCGATTATCTGGTCAGCTTGCTGTCTCCTGCTTTTGCAGCAGTGCAGAAAAACAAAACAAGTGAACCTACATTATCAAAGGACACTAGAAAGTTTCTAGTTCTTAAAACATAGAGAATGAAAAGTTTATAATGTATACTAAAAGTATAGGGAATGAAAAACTCTTCTATAGTAAAATGCATGTCTATCAAGGGTAATAGTTTTGAGGTTTTTGTTGGTTTTTTTTTTGATAGACCAGAAATTTCTGAATAACATTATAACTGCATTAAATTGAACTGGAAAAAAATTATTGCTTCAAAGGTCATCTAATCTTAAAGGGAAGGTATGACTGCAGTCAAAGAACCAAAGGTCTTGCAAAGGCGCCCAAAAGTATTCTTCAGCATTTGAAAGTGCAGTAGAAAGTTCTGCTAAGGCCACTTTAAAATATTTTCTCATTTAAGACTTGGGTGAAACCTATCTGAATGGATCTATTACACAGGTTATTACCATGCTGTATGCTCTGTCTTGATATGTACTAAATCTATTTTCTCTACGGTTAAAGAAATCAAATTGTAAATGAGATACTTGAAATAAACTTTTCCACTCTATTCAGCACTGATAAGGGCCTGAGCCAGAGTACTCTTTCCAGTTTCAGGGAAGATAGTTTAAGGATAAAGGAAAACAGAAGAGAGCCCAGAGGACAGCCACAAGAATGTTACGGTCCCCATGAAAAATTTATATAAAAGGAAGGTTTTTTAAAGAAAAAAAGAAATGAATAGAGATACATAAAAGCAGCTTCTCACTAAGGCATTTTTTCCCATAGTCTCCATTGTGCTTCATGGTCACTGGAACGGATAAATTGGCTTAAATTTTTAGAGAAGAAATTTTAAAGTAGAATTTAGCACTTTTGAAATGGTAAGGTTTTGTGCACAAAAATGGCCTTCCACTGAAGATAATGGGATTTCTTTCCTGGGCATTTAAAAGTGTAGTACCAAAAAAAAAAAACCCCTTAATAGATATTTGAGGCAGTTTTGATTTTGGACAAACTCTTCTTTTTCATTTTTTAAGGAATTAACCAGATGGGTGTTTGAGGTCCTGATAATCCTCAGTTCTGTAGTTTGGTAAATGATTACTTGGCTCCAGCCATTCTGAATGTAGCTCCCAGTTAAAGCTGGATAGATCTGCTAGGATGTCAGTGTGTTAAAGAGGAAAACAGTGGGATCCTGGCATGAGTCAGATCAGGAGAGTGTCCCAGTTGTGTATCAAGCCCCAGAAAATGAAAGAACCTAGAAGCCGAGGATAGACCTACAGTCTAAGAGCTGATTTTAAGGGATCCCAGACATTTTAGCTTAGACTAATTTCTGAAGGTAATATGAACCTTAAATTTTCTAACTTTAGGCATTTTCCTAGATTAATATCTTTGATAAAACTTCCCTTGTGAAGCTGGATAAATACACTGATTTCCCAAAATAACTGAGGAATGGTCATAGGTTACATTTTTAGGACACTGACAGGCAGACTCAGAGGAATTATTTTCACAGAAAACCAGTGATGTGAGGCTTCTTAATTTTAGAATAATTTCCTAAAATGAAGACATATGAATTCAAGATAGAAAACTCTTAACAGATTTTTTTTAAAAAAAACATGGATGTTCTTACCATGATGCTGTCTTGACCATAGATGTTAGACAATGTGTAATATGAATGGCCATAGGCTATGGTGTTTAATGTTTTAACATTTGAAAATGCTTTTTTTAGAGCTATCTCCATTCAGCTTTCTAAAATTTTTACTTTTAAATTTTTATTAATGAAATCTAATAAGGTATGACTTTAAAGTATTTACTATAGCATAAACTATCTGAAATTCAATAAAAAATTCTCATAGGTAATTGAACAATTGCAGTCTTTTAACTAATATGTGTCTGGCAATATGCACCCTTCACACAGAGTTAGTCAGACATGAATTTTAGGTAACTCTAACTCACTTCTTTTTCAAGAACAGCTTTCAAATAATACTAGTAATTGAAGTTTTGCTACAATATGTTCTTTGTAAATACAGCAAACTTTTTGAATGCGCAGATATTTCATTTGAGAATCACTAATCATGCCTACAGTTATTTAGATGCCTCATAAACTGAGACTAAGCTTTAAAAACCCAGGTAAATTTGGCTTCCAGGAATTCCTTCAAAGAGACAGGGAGAAAGCTATTTCTTCTTCAGAATAATAGAGGTAATTTTTGAGTCAGCTTTTCTAATGCTCTGGTACAGTGTCTCAGATGATAATACCTGGAAACAAAGTAGCAACTCTCTGGAATATTCCTGAAGACACCTCAGAGACAGAGGAAAACTATGAGTGAAGCCATAATTATTTTTCTTCCTAGTGTAGATTATGGAAGAAATAGCAAATAAATGTTCAGTGTATCCAAGATTCGTGCAGGTTGGCTTTATTACAAAAGAGTTTCGATTTCTGCCTTTAGAACAAATAAACAAAAAACCCAAAAGTTGACTTATGTGTGTGGCTGTGCAGTTCCCTTGACTGTCCATACAACATATGACTAGATTAAAAATTAATTTACTGGTACAATAAATTCAGTCATGTAATTCAATATCTTCTCAACTGTTGCTGCCATTAGGTATATTCATGCAGATAATGGCCATCCCAGAGAAGCATTGTACATTGCTGTAAACAAAATCTTTCCTAGAAACCCATTGCACCTGCTGAAGTCTTAACACTCCAGTTATAGACCTACTATGGTGGTTAATTTTATATTTATATGCTTTCCCATGCAAAATATCATGAACAACTGCACTTCTGAGAAAATTTTGTTAATAGGTAATACCCTAGATCCTGAACTGCAAGAGAGCACCTAAAGATAATTTATGATGGGTGAAATGTATCTTAGATTAAATTTGCATTAAACCTATGGAAAATAAATGAAATTCTGTAGCCTCAGGATTAAAGGAATGTATAACTAAGAGAGTCCTTTACTAAATATTTCATTTTTTGGTGTACAAAACTACCTCTGATGTTAATTCTGTGGAAGATTGCCATAAATTGCAAAGAATAAATGTGAACCAAAGGAAGGATGGAGACATTCCAGACTATTTTCGTATTCTAAACATTGTGGATGTCTGGCTGCCATTTTTTCCCTTTTTTTTTCATTTTAAGTTCAGGCAGCTCAATTACAGCTTTGTACTTGTTGGTTTAGAGCAAGGAGTATAAGCTATGAGGGTGTCCTAGATGTGTTTATCCTTAAGATACGGACTACAGAATCATGAAATACCATTTAATCTGGTAGTTCAAACTGCAAATCCGGCTTAGACTACTCTGCATGTTGAAAGAATGAACAGGAAGACGAGGAACATCTCTGACCTGAGATTCTCTGGTGTTCTTGCTGATAATGCCATGGAGTTCTTTCAGGGTGAGTTGTGAAGAGAATATGAGAAAATATATTTTGATGACCCTCTGCTTCATGACCAGCTAGTGTCAAATAGTGGAGCATACCAAACTAAATAACCAGCAAAGACACGTTCACTCTAAGCCCACAGTCATAAGTGAAAAGGTGATACTTGTAAGGGTCTTAAAGTCCAAAAACATTTCTACACAAATAATTCTTTGCCTCGTAAAAAGAGGCAAACATAAATTCTAACTCTTGCTGGTATTTAGTAGATTTTAGCTCTGCATGTCTCCCAGGATCTCTGTTGCAAAAATAAAAGTACACAGACGAAAAATTACAACACAAATGCAAATGACTAGTTATTAGCATTCTGAGTGTCCAAGAGCTTCCACAAAAAAAAAAAAAAAAAAAAAAAAGAATATGTTTTTCAGCATTTAACATTTTTCTTTAGGAGTTTTTTACTTCCTTTCTCTTCTAAACATCAACATACCATACCAATTATTTTAAAAGCTATTTCCCAGAATGTTCATTGCTATTTACTAACAAAGGTTACAATTTTGATTTACCCCCTCCTTATTTTCTTCAGAGGAAGCAATTTCAAATAACAGTTTAATGAGTATCCTGCTATCTGAGACCTTTGCCTAACCCAGGAGTTGTGCAAAACCAATTAGAAGTGTACATTTGCAAATTCGGTGCATACATGCATGACCAACTCCTCCTTCCCCTTCCTCCCCCACTCCCAAAATAGGATTTTATTGTAAGTAAATTCAATTTGAAAACATTTTATTTTCTCTCATAACCCACGTCCTAACCCAAATGTAGCACAGATGAGTCTCTTCTGAAAGAATATACAATGTAAATGTCAAAAAAGACAATCATATGGAATTAATGTGGGATTATTTGTTGCTATTTTGTTGTTTTGGGGTTTTTTTCCCTTATAATTTGCTACATGATTTATTATGTATTGATTCACGTGAAGCCTTCTGTAAAGCATCTGAAAACATATAATGGTCAGACTAAAGCAAGTCAGAAGTTTTAATTTCTCTGAATACAGGCCGAGCACATAGGGTGTTCAGTTTTCCACACCTGAAAATTCCACTTGACATGCCCAAACCTGTCCTGCTTAGCATCCAGGTGCTACTACTAACATTAGGTGCCACTACAAAAGAGCACATGTCCTCTGCATGTGTCTGTGGCTTAACTCTGCACTTGCAGCTCATCCCCACACAGCTGCTTGCTCATCCTCTACACTGGGTTGAAGGAGCAAATCAGAGGGTTAAAAGCTAGAAAACTCATGGGTTGAGATAAAAATATTTTAATAGGTGAAGCAATAGCCATGCACACAAACAAAGCAAAACAAAGAGTTCATTCACCATTTCCCATGGGCAGGCAGGCATTCAGCCATTCCCAGGAAAAAGGATCTCCATGGCATGTAATGGTGGTGTGGAAAGGCAAAGGCCATCACTCCCAACATCTGCCCTTCCTCCTTCATCTTCCAGTTTTATTTCCTGAGCGTGATGCTCTATGGGATGGGATAACCCTTGGGTAAGGTGAGGCCAGCTGTCATGTCTGCGTCCCCCCATAGCTCCTGGTGTATTGCCATCCCCACAGCTTGTGGGGAAATGAGATAAACAAGAAACTGACATTGGGAAAGAACTGTTCAGCATTAGCTAAAACATCCCTGCATTATCAACACTGTTTTCATTACAAATCCAGACCACAGCACCATAGAAACTACTAGGAATAAAATAACTCTATACTGTACAAAACTAGTACAAGACATCAAGAATAAATATCTAAAATGGCAACAGATAACTATGGGCAGTCAATTGAGTAAAATCCATACCCATCTAAAAAGATAGGCCGTAATAAAACAGGATACTGTAGTGGGAGGAAAAAAAATGAAATTTCAATCAGCTTTTACAATAAAAGTATACTTTATAAGAGTCCTGTCAAGCAAAAGGACAGCCTTCTACTCCCCAGTATCTTTTCTTTGGTGCAGTATACTATATAATCTTTTATGCCATAGTATCTCAATTCTAGAACATATAACCTGCAGTGGTTTGTACTACTGATACTTCACACTGCTTTTTAAAGAGAGAGAAAAAGAGAATTAAGCCAGGGCAAAGAACTTTTAAAATCCAGGTGCTGCCACTGTTTAGCAAAGACATTCCTCCAGAATAAGCTGAGGGATTTGCATATGAATGATCCTACTCTGAGTGTTTCAGACTGTGATCTAAGCCAAAGAATATCTCACCTGGGAGGCCAGACTGGCCTCAAATGTCTCAGGAGGCGCAGATAAGAGGTTTTTGTACTAAGAGTACTCATACTACTACTAGTAGTAAACAACCCATGCAGGGGGGAATTAAAACAACCAAGTAGACACCTCGGGAGAGTTAATTATATATCTCCAAAAGGAGATTTCCTTTTGGACTATATTTGCAAGCACACACTTTTTTCAGTGTGTGGATTTCAGGGGTAACAGAGGACACTGAAGCTAAATTTGCACTTGGAAGTGCAACTACTGAAACAGATTGTTCTCTATTTTAGAAGGAAAAAAATGAGTCTTGGTAGTTCCTCAGTTCTTCACAATATGAAACTAAAGGTCAATATTAGTTATAGTGAGGCAGCTAATACTGCTAAGTGCCAGTAAGTGGCCATAATGCACTTCAGTACACATAAAATAACCTCATGCGTTCCATACAGGCATAATCAGCAGGTCCATTAAGTGGCATATTAAATATAAGCCATAAAACAAACAGAAGAACATCAACTCTTTAATGATATCAAACAACAATCAAATCTTTAGGTCAAAATCATTGTCCATGTAATAAGACAAAGCGTCCTTTTTAATCAAAGTACTTTTCCTTGTCATCCAGGTTCCAGGGCAGAGTCCTTCACTTTTACCGGCTTCTCCTTCTGCAAGAGATGCAACTTGTTCTCCAATTTTTCTTTTTTTCAGAATTGTTTCCAAGAATTTCTCCTGGAATGAGACTATTTTATTTCGAAGAAATAGTAGGAGCTTGGCTGACCTGAACACTTCTCCTATCTTTCAGAATGCACCTCAGCATTTCAGGTTCAATATCAAGAAAATGTTCAATCTTAGATCTGATAATGGATTGGAATTATTTTTTTTTTTCAACAGTATCTGGGTTTGTTCTTCTTTTCAGCAGTAAGTTTCAGGTCAGCCTCAAGACTGGGAAGTGCAGGCTGTTATGCTCTCCTGCTTTCATAACGAGAGATCATTTGTCCAGACTTCTGCTTACCCAAGAACACTGTCTGCATCGTTAGTTTTTCCTTACTCTTGCTAATAATTGTTATTTCCAAGTTACCTCACATCTGCCACTGTGTTAGAGTGTAAGTTTTGAAACAATAAAACAAAACAAAAAAAGTGCTCGTGCACCTAAAGGAACAGACCTTTTATTTCTCAGGCCCATTACAACAGCACAGTGTTATCCTTATCCTTCCTCTGTGTTGCAGGTTCCATTATTTAATGCCACATTTAAGGCAGAGAACAAACACTGTTCTCTAAGCTGTTTACCTGCCCTACTGCAGGCATCCAGTCAGATCCCATCCAGTCAGATATATAACTTACGTGCACATGATGGCTCTTCATTTCAGTCCCAGAATAGTGAATATTTGCTACTTAACACTTAGGTCAATAACAATTTTTAAGTGTTTTAATACCTTTAGGGGGATTGTTTGGGGTGCCAAATATACAGGCAAGGCCAGAAGGACTGAATAGCATCTCTGGTTATCTATTTCAGAATTTGTCTGTTTTTATTCTGGTTACCAATTACAGTCACCACTTAAAACTCAGAGAACAAATGCATATCATTAATCCCATTTTTATCCATTGTTATCAGGAGATGCCTAAGGAAGAATAAGATTAACACAGACATGAATTATACTTTCTTGTAAAGTTCTCACAATGTCCCACTTTCTATTAACAGTTAAGGGAGTTCAGAAGCTGGACATTAACTCTGTGGATGAATGAGTTAGTTTGGGCTTGTGTGCCTTTTAGAAAATAGTCATATCACCTTCATTTACTGCATTTCAATTTGCCTTTTCAATATTTTTTGAGGTATCTAGGGCTTGCTGTACATTGTAATCTCCTAAGAAGTGAAAATATATACAGCTCTTGGACCTACAGTGGTCCAAGCATGTCAGGGAGCCACAGGAATGTTTCAGTAGCAATCCCATTGCCTTCTGTGTCTGCATGCACAAGCAAGTTCAGAAGGCAATATTTTCTGTTGCTGACAATTTTAGGGTCACAGATAGCCTTGTTTTCTTAGTCCTGTGATATGAAGCCTTAAAAGAACTCTTTATGTTAATGGCAAGCAAAAATTATTTCTATATATGAATGGCTTCTGAAAATTCAAAGCAAATGCTGTAAATCCCAAGTGATTGCTTCACACAAAAAGTGAAATTCTCATCTTTATGAGATCAGAACAACTTAATAATCACATGATGTGTTTTTAAGAAATTTTTTAGCAGCAATGATAAAAACATTAGGCCTGAATATGCAAATTCAAAGGCCAATAGCTCATAACCTATAGCTTTACTCAGGCACTCAAGCAACTGTAAGCCCTATGCATAACAAAGTTGTCTGGAGTCCTTACTACATGTTTCAACATTTTCAAATAACTTCAAGTGATTCTCAATAATACAAAAACTGCAAAGCTACAGTATTTTTAAGGGCTAATATACCTCTGGAGAATGAAAAATCCTCTCTTGCATTTATTTATGAAGTAAGGTCACAGAGTCTATGCCACAGATTTATCTTCATTTAAAAACCCCAAATATTTCCAGTCCAACTTATTGTTCAGAAGATAAGTGGGAAAATAGATGAATTAGCATCTTACTTTTGTAGTGCCAGAAGATGGGAGCAATTTTAAGGTCAAGTCCAGGAGAATCTCTAAAAGTGCCTCTTTCCATTGGTTTTAAATGATCTTGGTATGACCAGCTCAGAGTCCACTGCCTGTGTTTGGTTACATGAGATCCAAACAATGCACATTGTAAAATTTCTTCCTCTGCAAGAGACGATTTTATAGATGTTATATGGAACTGCACTTAGGAGCTACTACTTTTGGGTTTCTGGCTACTTTTCTGTTTAAAACTGTAGTGATTAAAATGTAACTGTAACTGGTAAACTGTAGTTCCCTAAAGAATAATATAAAACAATACAGATAAAAATAAAAAAGGTATTTGGTATACATAAGGGATTGAGATCTTTAAATGATAGATACCCTTATCAGTATTATCAGTTTTAACATAAATAAGCTATCTTGAATACAAGATGATGTAAATAACCTGGAAATCCATTCCTAATAAATAAGCTTTTTCCTTCCAAAAGGGGGATTACATAGTTTAAATCTCTCTTAACACGATTAGTGTTCAAAGATTTTATTATTATTACTACTATTATTATTATTGTTATTGTTATTATTGTTATTATTATGTACAATGTTTTCTATCTTTTATAATAGATTTAAAGGGGAAAGACCCTATTCAACAAAAAATCTTGTTTCTGCATATGTGAAATATTTTTTGGCAATTTTTTTCAGTTACCTATTTGATATGACAGAGAAAATTCTACATTAAAAAACAGTGATTCTTTACTAGGTGCAAATAGACCTGAGTAACCTATCAATGTTGGATATAAACCTCTTGGCATGTTCCAATGGCATACATAGCAAATAATCTTGTTTTCACAACACTTTCAAAGCAGCTGATGAATCCTGTGAAGGAAGGTCTAAGTCCAAATAAAAGGCATAAGAATAATATATCAAAAACTGTACAGAAATCTGAAAATTCTTTGGACTACCTGAAAAGCTTATGTAATTATTACTTGAAATTCTACCTTCTTTGAACTTCATGAGAGTTTTTTGATTGCTAATCTCACTGGTGTAACAAAATCACATTTTCTCTTTTACATAAATCTATAATGGATGTTCCAGTCCCTAGCTGAGCTATAAAAAAATTTTACCATGAGAAGATTTTTTTAATTTTATTTGCATTCCTTGCAAACTAAATGACAGGTTCTGACTTTTAAGACACTCCCAAGATTTATAAATTCTACTAATGAAAAAAAAAAATCAAACGCAAATATTCCAACTGGAGTCAGTTTTATTTCAATCTTTCTGGTTAATATTGCTGTGAGAAAGAGAAGCAAAAATCTGAGAGTCATTTTATAGTTATGACTGATGTCACAGAACCAGAACATTTCTATCTGAAAGACCATCACAGCTTTGATTTATGATTTGCCTTTAGATGGTCTCAGTGATAGTAATGAATTAAACTGCAATTTGAAATTCTATAACTTTGAGTCTTTTAAATAGAGTTACTAAGAACAGAAATATTTTGATGTTGAAGGCCAAATATATTAGTCCTTTTCCTCTCCTCTCCTCTCCTGTGGGACAACTAAAGATTGTAAGACACTTAGGAAACACTGAGGAAATAATTTGGTTACAGGCAGTGAAATCAACAGCCTAACTCTTCCCTAGAATTTTTAAAAATAAATTTAATGACATATATTAAAAAAGATATTTTAGGTACTCTCCAAGAAAACAGATCTATATTTTGACTTTCATGATTTGGATGATTTCACTAGGATTATTTCATATTCACTCATCATTTTATGGAAAGTTTTTAAAATGCCTTTAAATAATTGTGTTTCAGTTTTTCTTTTTGCTCTTTATTTACCTGAAGAGAACGTCACCAGTAAATTCGTGGAGCTGACCAGGCTTTCAAAGGCTATATCTATGCCTCTAGATTAAAGGAGATGGTGGCTAAATCCCTGGCCTGTTAATGCTCTAGAAAAAACACCCAAAATGCATATTCAGATAATAAATATATATATTAACAAAAAACCCTTAACCAAGTGTAGCTGATTTTTTCCTTTCTGCCTGGACCATTATAATGCTGTATAATATTGTGTATTGTCTTTATACATATATAATTTATATTAAAGAAGCTTAAATATTGCATATTGATTGAAATCACTGTTAAATCTCATAAAATAAAAAAAATTAATGGATCAACTCCAAATAATTAAATATGTCTAAAGAGCAGGAAAAAGATATTTTTGTAGATTATGAATTAGTAAAGTTTAGTAAAAAATTTGAGTAATACAAGCACTGTGAAGAGCCAGAATAATTTGTATATAAATTATATTACTTTGACAATTTGACGGTAATTTTTTTCTTGTCTGAAAGACAAGCCTGTTTTAAAAATCATGTTATGGACTCTAAAGGCTAGAAGTAACTAAATTTATAATGCCATCACACCACCTACGTGATCTTTCCATCAAGTTTGTACTTCTCATTTACCTAAACTACGATATAAGAATGTTTCAGGCAGCTGAGCTTAATACAGAAAAAATTAACAACAACAGAACAAACTTATCTCTAGTTTAACTGAGATTTTCAATAATCATGTTTAACATTCCATTTTGAATACATCTTGTTTCAGCTCCCAGCCACATGGTCTCATTATATGCACATAAATGAGATTTAATAGTGCTACTGTCTGAAAATTCATCATGCAAACAATTAGTGAGAAAATTCTTATGACTTTTTCTTTGATAAATTATCTAGAAAGACAATGATTTTCATTTAAGCTGAATTTTGACAAAACGTGCATCAAGGTTTCTTCTATGATCAAAGGAATGAAGTGAATATGATAAAAAGGTTTTTTGTCCCATCCCAAAACCAGTGTCAGGGGAAGCGACATCTTCACTAAATAGTCTCAAGACCAGATGCTTAACTTTTAAAAGAATAAAGATTAGTGAGATGATTAAAAAATGACTGGTGGAGAACCTGAGATATTTCAGAAACATTTGCACTGTTATACATATTTGAATATCATATTTGAACTCCCACAAAATAAGCCTTTATTATTGATCAGTATCTTTAGAGTGCTGACATCAAAACTGAAGATCCTTGTAATGAGCTCATTATCATGCTGTACTTATAAGAACCCCACCTGGTTTTTCTCTGTGTATTAGTTATGCATCAAAAGATTAGTTTGCAGGCTTACCCACTGTGTCATATTTGGATTCTATTTTCCCATAATAGAATAGTGATATTTCCAGGACATCCACGGCATTCAAGAAAGGGTTTTATAAGTGACTTAATTTAAGGTGTTCCCTAGTCAAAGAGGAAAAAAAAATGCTGGCTTACAAATTAATCTCTTCCTGCAACAGTGAGAAAAGACATCTCTAAAACAAAACAAAAACCAGGAGTTACTCAGCTCTAAGCTTGTGATATTTGAAACAGGTTTAGCCTAAGAGGATCACACTGCTGAGTGCTTTACAGGACTGATCAGAGCAACTGGAAAGCAGTGTTGTCAACCAGAAATAGCAAAATCTATCATTAAAACTTCTGCTTCAAGGAAGGAGTTTTAGTGGCTAAGGTACCTGTTCAGAAACTTAGTCTGGACTTTCAAATATCACAAACTTACAGAAAGAGCTCTGTGACTTCATCCAGCAGTCTTTTGGCCTCCCTATGCTGATGATACTCATTAGTTCTTTCTACCATATTTACTTTTCATTAGAGTTTCCAAATGAAAGAGGAAAAAAGGCAACTGATTCTTCAGTAATATCCTTTCTTAAGTCCCAGGATATGAACTTCAACATTTAACTTAGCAGAAGTTTTGTTTCTAGATTTCATTGATAATATGTTTTGGTAATATATTTTAAAAAGAAGGTAATAAGACATTTTTAACACAGATAAATAAAAATTTCACAATTAAAGTTCATGAAGACCAGATATGAACTCTAAGACCACAAAAGACAGTGGGATTACAAAAATATTTTATTGGCTTGTTTATCAAATACCAGTCACAAATGTAAACAAACCAAACACTTTTGTAAAGACTGAAAAGTTGTTTACATTTGTTTACAAATGTAAACAAACTAAACACTTTTGTAAATACCAGAGTAAATGACGGAACAATTTCCAAAACCTCAAAATAACATCATTGTAATTCAACCAGAATTCAGATACAAATTCCTAATTCAAGATGCAAAATACCTCTGCATGAATAGCTCTGTAGAAAAGGACTTTATTAGCCAGCAGTGCAAAGGTCAAATGGTTTAAGGTCTGATATAGCAGTGAAAAGTTAATATTCTATGCCTTTAGTAAAATGCATATATGTACCATATAGAAATAATTTATATCATAATTACGTTGCCATATCTATAGAGAGACTTCGCTTGCTACTGCAAGTATATCAAAGCTTTTGTTGATTAATATGTGCCCTTACACTGATGAATTTCTTTCTCACCCATTCTTTTTGTTTCTCTAATGTCTTTGCAAGTCTGATATCTGAGTAGTCATGTTCTAAAGGCAATGAACATCATGAAGATGAGACATTCTTCATCCTGGAAGAAGTATGAGGATTTAATCAGATGACCGTGGGCTTAAAAGAATAATTTTAACATTTTGGATGATCTCTGCAAGAGATAAGTGGGCAAGTGTGCTGCTTTATAATGACATTCCCTGGAAGAAGATTTATAGAAGTAGTCACTGGCTGCCTCTCTGTAGAATGGCTTCTGTTTGCAGTGATGTTTAGTTTGAATGGTGATCTGTAAAGCTCACCTACAGAGAGGAGAAATCATCATATACTAAGGTACCACAAAACCACAGAATCACTTAGAATGCTGTAATATGCAGTTACAAACTTTGAATCCTATAAAAAAATGCCAAAGGACAAATTTTCAAGTTTAACAAATAAAAACTTAACAATTTTAAAGGATTTAGAGGCCAATGTGCTCAGATCTTGCAAAAGATCTAAACGAAATTAAATCTAAACAAGTAGATCTAAACAAAATTAAATTTTCAGTAAGGTACTTGTAATTTTGGCATTAAGAAATATTCATTCAGATGATTCCCAACCATTCTGACACTTGGCTGCAATGAAAATTAAAACCAGGAAGAATAAAATAAAATAATCTACAAGGACTTTTTGCATGCATATTTTCACACACTTGGGAAATTCTGATTGACGCTCCCTTACATTTAAGGCCTAAAATAGTCTATAAGCATGAATGTTCATGTCCTCTACACTCCTATCACATCTTTCTTTAATAATTCATTCACTTCCTTTTTAGTTTCTCCCATAATTTCCTCACTTTTCCTTGAATGCAAAAGAAAAATAATTACATATTTGCTTCCACATTTTTCACTTTTATGTCAAGTGCATATGCATACATGTATTTCTTCTCTTACTTTTTCTTTCACTATAAAAAGAAAAAAAATCACTATAAAAATATTTCATTTTCCCAATGCAAAATATTTAGACTCTTTCCACACTGAAATTCTGTCCAAAAGTTTTGTTGAAACTGGCACATTTTTTTAGATGCTAAAATTCCATCTAAATGGCTTCTTCTTTTTATAGAAAGCTGATCAGTAGAAAAAAATCTCAAAACTTCAAAACTGAAAATCCAAAATCCACCATGCCTAGTATTTCCTGGTAGCTACCAAATTCGCTCTCTTTAATATGCTTTCTGTCTCTGAGATCATACATTTTTCATTCTGCCTTACACTTGCCCCACTGCAGCAGGGTGGAAAACAGGACTATTTTGCTCCAGCATAAGAGTCTTACATTCTGTAAACACAAAACCAGGCAAAGTGCATAGGCACAAAATCTCCTTATATTTTGTCTATCAGCAGTGATGTGTGGAAGCACTGAATCACTGGACCTTCTTACATAGGTAATGTAAATGTAAATGTAGTAAGATTTTCTGGATTTTTTTTAATTTTGAATTCTTCCAGTGGCGCTGCCATCTTCATTAATGAAACAGGTTGTGTTTCTATGAGAAGATACGTCTTAGAAAATCAAATCACAAACACTTCTGGTGTAGAGATATTTGGTGATCTCTACCATTTCTGTACTAGATCTCTGTGCAGTGTCATTTTGGTTTAGGCCACTTCATCCTCCCCCAAATTATTCACAGGATAGTTGGATGGTTTTAACAGAAGAGGATGTGACTATTCTACCTCTCTGTCCTGTTGTCTGTTTTGGAAGCAAATTTAAATTTCAAAAGTTTGGCATGTCCAACCAAAGGAAGTCAGTTGGCTTTAGCATTGAAGAACCATCCCTGGCACTGCTTTTTCTATTATTAACCTCTGAATCAACCCCCTGGGACACTCAGACACTCTTTTGTTATTTCAGAGACTTCGTTAGATATTTTAGTTAACCTGCTCTGATGTTTGCAATTATTTTCAAGCCTGCTCACTGAAATAGCATCAAGGCACTCATACAAGGAAGCAGTGCAGAAGTAAATAGGTAACAGCTCAGCTTATCATAGCAAGAGGAAGCAGAGAAAGGAAAAGGAGCTCAGAGGAAATGTTAGTTTACTAGAAGAAATACGATTTTGAATAAAAAATACTGAGTGATATGACCATATTTAAGGTTTTGTTTGATTTTTTCCACAGGTATTTGAAATTCCACAGCCAAAGTCTGGAATAAATATTTTTGTAGATTACTGTAGCAGTTGAAGTAGTAAAAAATGTACGTGCTGTGGTAGTCCTATTTCTTCAATATTGACTTGTTACCATAATAGACAAAAAAAAAAAAAAAAAAAAAGAAAAAATTGATAAAATTACAGTAAGTAGTTGCACAGTTTCTCAGCCTTGTTTTTTTCAGAATATAAGGAAGTTACATATAAATGTACAGATCATTCTGGATTTATGCAATAAAATTGGAAAAGTCATAATACAGATGAGAATTATGTTTTATCATAATGGAAAATATTACCTCATCAGTAACCTTTAAAGCAGAAAACAAGCAGTATTTTATAAAAAAATCTTTAAAGATTACTTTTAAGGTGCATACTCCTCACTCTAAGTTAGATTCCAACTAGTGTCCATATAAGCCAAAGGAAAAGAGATCTGCATTGCCCCAAGCAAGGAGAATTTGATTCCTGTATTTCAAAACACTTTCACCTCCTGTATTAAACTTACTGTTTCTTTTGGTATGTTTTGTTTAAGCATGCTCAGGATGTCTAAAGCTTCCTAGCTTTATATATTTATGCATTAACCTTCAAATAAATAAATACCATGATGGAAATGCACTCAGGCCTGTAAGAATGTTATTTCATCTGACTTAAAACATTTTATAAGAATTTATTTCCCTTCTCCTTCCTCTCTTCCTTGGATGTATCTACTGTTTATTTATGCTGTTTATTATCAGGAACTATAAATAATATTGAACAAATCAGGCTGTTAAAAGTTGACATACACAAATATGAGCACATGATTTTTTGGAATCGGGTCCCTGATTCTCATTCAATCATTAAGGTTCTTAGGGTCACTAGCACCAAGGAAATACTCTAATTTTAAGACATTTAAACTGACATTTATTGTAGCATTTTGAATATTATCTGAACATTTAAATTATTTCTTTAATATCAAATAGAAGAAGCAAATATAATAACACATTTATGTCAGAGAAAAAAATTAATTTTTAGTACAGTTTTTTTTGTTTCCCATCTGTCAGCAATAAATTCAGGATTTCAGCTGCACAGACTGCAAGAAACACAATAAGTCCAATCTTCCACCGTAGCCTGGGCATGTTCATATAGAAAAGAGTATGCAAAGCATATGAAAATTGTATACCATTTTCACATATTCTGCATCTTTGCTACCTGAAGACTTTTAATGAAGAGAAAAAGAGACACATTTTTTGTCCTAGGATGGAGTGAATTGCATTAGAAGAATCTGCTTCTCTGTAGTGATTACAAAAGTAACCTCACTAACTACCTCTAGGGTGGATACTGACAGAATAGACACCAAGTTAAGTAAAGTAAATCCCACCTGGGAGATAACAGATAAATTTACATCCAGAGTAAAAATGCAAACTTCTACAAAAAGTCTTCATGATATAAAATTTAACCTTTTTATGGTTATAATAGTATGAAGTAGAAATATGTTTATCCAACATATTAATCACTATTGCTAATGAATCTCTGGAATTGGTGTATAAAAATGGTTCTGCAATGAGCCTAAAAAAATCCATTCAGGATCTTCCTCTAGTATGTACATTTTACTGTAATTTTAATTTTGTGAAATGAGGAATTAGTAGAGGAAATCATTGTTATGTCATCAGAAATTCTAATCTAAGATAGTTGGAGCAGAGACAAACCTCAATGGAGAGTACTACCAAAACTTGAGATTATGCTCATTAAAACCTTTTTCTTCCTCTCCTTCTTTCCCTTATATTGATAGAAACTTTGTCTAGAAAAAATGTCTGGAATTGAAGAAAGAAATAGCTCTGTCAGAAAATTGTCCTGTAAATTAAGACTGTTGTTATATATACCAGTGAAGGAGAATAGAATGTTTTTTAGTTTACGCTTCTTTTGAGAACTTACCTGCCTGAATCTCATTTTAGCTGCAATTAGTCTTATATGTCACAGATTCATGAGTCCTAAGGATTATATTTTTAATTAAAAATATCTTAGCAGAAACAGATTTTTTTTGCTGCAAAATGCACGCCCCATGCTTGCTACTGTGTTGAATTTTCATATGGCAAAATGCGTTGTGTAAGTATATGTGAGGTATATGAAATGCCAATATTTTCCATATGTAGAGTCTACCCACTTTCTCTATTATGTTCGCATATGGTTAAGATTTATATAAGCCAAAAAAGCATCCTGTTAGCATCTCATTGGAAATTGCAGTACCTTACATTCAGCAACACTAGAATAACAGGACTCCCAGATGAAAACTGATCTGAATACAACCTCTGCCCCAAAATCAGATAAATAAACCATACGAAGGTTAAAAATTTACATCAGTTTCAAACTCCAATCTGTTGAAAATTGCATTCTTCACTTGTTAACAAAGTTTTCAGCATTGTGCTGAGGTTTTCTGATGAATGTTGTTTCAGACCTGAATTTTCCATAAATCTAAAAATATTGTATTTATCCTCCATCAAGTTAATTGTCCATTTTCTAGTTTCAATCTATATTACTAATTGAAAAATTTATTTTAATCCCTACACCTTAGTTTAAATTACAATTTAGGTTCCAATATGGGAAAGTAGCTCAAAAATATCTTAAATTCTGAAATTAGATTGAGAAATCAGGCATGACAGTCCAAAAAGAACCTTTTTGGAAGATAATGACATTTTTTTGTTTGTTCCAAACAGAAATAAACTATTTATAGGCTGGAAAGCAGACAAAAAAGAAAAAATCCCCTCAAATTACCATCATGGGTAACTCTTAACTAGTAAGTTTGTGGAAGACGTGCAAAAAAATACAGCATAGGTAATTTACATATGCATTCCTAGAGTTTGTTTTCAAAAGGAAGACTATGAGAATCTCAAAATAATGAGTTTAGATTTTTCTTATAACAGAAATCTGACTTTATGTTTTGTTATCTGAAAATTCTCTTAACCTCTTTTTTGTTAAAATCAGAGTAATTTCTAATTATTTAACCTTGTACCTCTCTTGTTTTTAAGCTTATTTTCAGTAATTTCAGTTGGTAATTCATCTGGATTCCCTTGGTTTATGTTGCTACCATTAAAATTTAACATCAGTACATTGCAATGGTGCCACTATGATGTTTCATTCATATCTTTTCTACTAGCTTTAGCTTATGCTGTCCTAAAATAGTTAAAGCTTGAAAAAGAGTCAATGCTGATTATAACTTCTTTAGCCCCCATATGTGTTTAAACTGCTTATATAGCAGTCTTCTGAATCATATCTTTGACTTATGTCTCTAAATAGTACATTTAAGGATGGTTTAGGTCTACTTACATGAAGGTTTCCTTAGTACAGACCAGCTGCTGTGCTGTTCATATCTTTTGGTTGAAAGGGTATACCCCTGTGACTAACTGTAAGACATCTTCCTGCTGTAAGGCCTCTTTCTCAAGACCCTTCACAAGAACACTTATCAGCTCTTTATTTCTCTTTGTTTTTTCCTTAAGATTTGTTGTTTCTGCCTCTCAGCTTAAATTTATACTTGAAGTTTTATCTTCAGGGTCCATCTTTTTTTCCAGCTTGTACAATACTCACCTGGTGTTCTTTCATGATGAGAGCTTTCAGGCACTTAGAGATAATGTCTCTTTTTAGCTGCCAGCAGAACATTTTCTATGTTAAATGCAATTTTTAGACACTGCATAACAAGAGGACTTCTCAGTTACATTTTGTTCTTCTAGCCTGTTATTAATGAGCAATTACTCACTTCCTATAGGATACAAAGGATAGAACATTCATGCAGCAGATAAAAAATGAAATCTCTTTGAAACCATATAATACTTAGTGAGGTCTGTCTTTGTAGGAGCTGTTATATATATGTAGGAACTTCACAAATATTACCTTTGTAAGGTTGCAAAACTATCAAGGTCTTTTTGTCCTTTACTAAATTGTGTACGTACTCATCTACCAAGGTTTTAGCAAAACTTGAGCCTGACTTCTGCAGTCCTGGAAAGAACAGCTTCTTGAGTCTGAAACAGCTGGTCACAGATCCATCATCACAAGGTATGACCTTGTCCAGCTGTAGAACAGATACATTTTCCTTTTGTAAATGACTCCAAAATAATCAGTTTTGGATGGCCCACTTATAGAAGTTGTGCAGTTTCATCTTCAGGTGGCCTTAAAACTCTCCCTGGATTTGTTTTGCTCTCCAGAAATATACCTAGAATGGACAGTTGGTTATTTGTCTGTAGTCTGATTTTTTCAGATAGATGCATCAGGCTACTGTATTTCATGGGCTATGTAACAAAGTTAAAATTAGACACATATTTATATTTAATTTCATTTTCCTACATAACTCTCAGCCTTTATTGACATGACATTCTTATTCCGTGAAAGTGAATGCGTACAATTGCTATCATGAGTTCCAATCCAATTCAGGTGGAAATTAAAGTTTTACATATTTCTTTGATCATAAGTTCCCCATTCTGGTGTTTTTATTTTCATAACAGGAATACCTATCAATGGATTTTAACCATAAGAAAAAATATCATGCACAAGAAAAAGAAATGTTTTCCACACATCACTAATACTGAAACTGAGGGAAAAAAAAAAAAACCCACCAAAAAAAAAAATTAAGAAATTTATCTTATTATGTGCAATTTCTAAATATACTTTAAAATTACACAGTTAGTGTTTTTTATCTCTGTTACCATGCCTGCCTTGCTCTGTTTAAATGCAGCAAAGTACCTCACACATTGAAAATGGATTTCATCTTTTCCTTCTATTTTTTAAACTTAAGTAGTCATTTAGTATTTGTAAATGATGAATGAATTTAATTTGATCATGAATTTTTCTCCTAAAAAATGGCTAGTTTCTCCACTGCATATGTATTTCATAAGTCTTTTTTGAAAATAAGTAATGGTTCTACTTTTTAAAGTGGTATATTACTAAGCCAATATTCTTATAGTAAAATAAAAATGGGATGAAGATAAAGTTAATTAATATTTTGGAGCTAATTATAATAACAGATTATTGGAGATATGGATTGCAGTTATATAAGTTTCTTGCTAAGCAACAAACTACCCACAAGCTTTAACTCATGAAAATTTCACAGAACACATCTTGGGATTTTCAGATGCCTTTTTGAAATTGAACAATCTAATCACTGAAATACCTGACATGTAAGAGTAAATAGAGATGGAAGTAATATGCTGGATGCTTTTCAGCTTGCTACAATCATCTACTTCTTTGCTAATAGCATGTAAACTGCTGTCATTCTGAATGGCTAAATCATTCTGACTCATGAACACATTAAAAATACTGCATAAAAGAGCCAGATACAAGAAAATTTAGTATCCACTCATTTGCTGTTGATAGATTCTATACTGTGAAAGAAAACCATTTCAGTGGGATTTAAGTATTGTACCCACGAACAGGGCTAGCGCTGAGTCACAAATCTTGTTTTACCCCTTAGCACTGCATTCATTTGGTAGAGAAGCCTGAAAGTCAAACACAATCATTCTGCTTCATGGTTATGTGGTTCTTCATGGTAATAGGTTGTGTGTACAGCCACTAGTTTATAGCACCTTCGTAGAGGAGTTTCTTGAGTGCAGGATTCACATGCTGGTGCTGACTTTGGAGCCATAGCCGCTTAATGATTTTACCATTACTATTACTATTATTATCCATTAGATTTTCTATTGCTATTATCATTACTCAGCTGATGACTAAAATGAGTGAACAAGAAAACTGGTTCAATGACATCTTGTATTCTGACCTTATTAGTGCTGAAATCAAGGATTACAGCCCCTGATGAGTCAACTGCTCTGCCTCAGGTCCTTAAACTAAAATGGAACTTTTCTGAAACATGTAAATTCTTATTATGGGCTAAGAAATCTAAAAAGTAATAAAGGATAAAAAGATAAAAAGCATCTTTCTAGTAATCAGTAATTTTGAATATCAGACTAGATCTGGTTACTTGATCATTATCAGAGGACCAATGCTATGATTTTCTTATCCTAGAAATAGAATTGGTATGGACATGGAGGTTAGTAGTGGAAATTATCATATTAGTATACTTCTGTCATTTAATATGACTTCTTGGGGTTTCCTACCACTTTCCCCCCCTTGAAGTCTGGAGACATTTGAAGATATAGAATATTTTCTATCATCTGGCTTGTAAGCAAACAAATAAAAAGAGAATATTTTCTACCATCTGTCTTGTAGACAAACTAGATTTCAAAATTTGGAAGGAAAAAAATAGGAATTAACTTTATATGTATGTCTTAGCAGCTTTGCCCCCATTTTTCCCCGGTGACTTCCAAGTTTAAAAAATAGTACTAAAACACGTTATTTTTTTTCCTTTTAAAGTAAAATTCTATAATATTAGAAATTTAATAAATTCTTTAGCAGCTTAAAGAGAACAATATGTTTCTTTGAAAAGAATCAAAGGTATTTATGAAGAACTTTGCTAAAAAAGACAGATTTTTCTACTACTGTTTCATTAAAATTCTATTTGAGATCACATGTTTTTCACCCTTCAATTAAATTAGCCTCATTAGCCAACATATCAAGAAAATACAAATTGAAGATAAACTCTTTTCTTTTCTTTTTTTCCCTCATCCCTTTTGTTAAGCAACTAGAAAATTTTAATGCATAAATCTAAGGTTTTTGCAGCCACAGATGAGACCCCAGTTCCTGGGAAGGACCTATGCCATTTATTGATACTTCCAGCTGCAATATATAACAGTATGAATATACAGACATCCCATATCACAAGCGTCCTTCCCTAGGTATATAATGTGATAACAACAGGGCAAAATTAGCATGCTCCTCCACATTATTATTTTTATTTTTAAAAGCAGATATTTTCTGTGTGAAATAAAAATAACTTGTGCTTTATTGTCCTTTCTATGTGTGTCCTTTCTCAGACTCGATCAGTCTGAGTTGCAATTAGTAGGACTGAATGTCAAAACCTTTGGCATGGATTAGGATTTTTTTTCAGTAGAATATTTTATGGCTGTTGAGCATCTGATATATTTCAAATGCTGTCTCTCACCAGCTCTGAATGTGGGACTAAATAATAAACATTCACAGAAATTGGCTCAATTATATGATTGCCAGATGTAAATGAAGACTTCAGAATATGGTTTGCAATAAACAGAGTAGGCAAGTTCATTTTCCTTGCATCATTGTTAAGGGAACAGCTTCAAGGCAACATTTCTAAGCTCCTTGGATTTTAAACCACGCTCCTGGGTCTAAAGAAGAAGATATATAACTAACAGCGTGAGGGACGCAAAGAGGATGTGATTCCAGCAACCACTGAGATCTTATGTTGCAGAACAGAGCCCAGAGAGACTTTTCTTCTTTTACTCCTCTTTAATCAGGTCTCTATTTTTCCCTAAGACAAAGTAAATAAAGTTACATTTCACTCTGTCCCCTGCAGGCAAGTCACACATGATATAAAAGCAACAGAGAGACACTAAGAGTTGTTTTCTTCTAACAAGGAATTTACCCGTCTAAATTTATGGGAATAAAGTAAACAGTAGTATCCTCAAAGTTATATTTTCATTCTCATTCTCTACTTTATAGTAGCACTAATTCCCCAGTCCTTAGTCTCCTTGTGTTTTTAAAGGAAAAGACCAAATAGTATTTCTACGCTGAGACACAATAAAGCCATACACTGCCTAGCTGTAAACAAGCTTCTCAGGGAGAAGGAAATAAAAAGAAATTAGCCTGTGGAGTCCTACATGCTGTGGCTTGACCGTTTTCCATGCCTAAACTAGCTTAAGTCAGATGACATTTGCAAATGAAGTGGAGGCAAAGGGCACTGAAGAGCCAATTTCCCAGCCATGTGGAAGCCAGAAAGAAATTAGAAGCTAGTAATACAATTGACAACTAAGAGAACTATCCAGTATCCATTCCCATGCTTGAGGCCACTGGCACTGGAAAAGCCAAGTAACTCTGAACTCATGATAGCAATGAGCTTTGGTCTGTGGATGACAAGCTGTGCTGAAAGGAAGAAATCATATACAGGAAAAATTGTATAGGTTACTGCTCATCAGCAGCCAGGTAGTATAAACGAAAAAAAAATCTGTCTCATACAGAAGCTGTGAGTTTTGCATATTAATGGCTATTTCTTCTGCTGAATTATATTTTTAGGTTGTGTTGAGAGAGGAATGGAAATGTATTTATAAAATCTGTCTTATGATGATGTAATAGACTTAATTTTGATAAATACCAATAAACTTCTAGTGAATGGGTGTGAGGAAATTTAGATTCTTGCAGCTATGAAGAGACTTTCTATAACTAATATGTGAATGAGAAGAATTACTCTTCCTTCAGCAAAGCATAATGTCCAGGAAAGGCACAGTCAAATTAACTTGCCAAATTGTTGGAAGTCAGAAATTCTCACATGAGACTTTTGTTTCAACCTAGACTAAAAATTAGAATTCTGAGTAAAAGCTACCATTATGATTGCAGAGGATATATAAGTAATTAGAAATAAGAACATAGAGTAGGGCCTGATGTTATTAACGTCTTGAAGCTCTTCATGTGTTAAGTGTTTGAAGGCAGTATTGGAGAAAAGGATCTATCTGTAGCAAAAAGCAGATATCAGAGCAGTTGATTTAGACCTTGATTAATATGTTTTTTTCCCAAAAATAAGATTGAGAAAAATATTGCTGGTTGCAACACTGGACCATGGTCCCAGTTTCTTACTATATAAGATAAAAGTAAAAAGGTAATTAATCACATTTTGAATACTGGATCAGATAAGCAATATACATAAAATTTTACATCTTAATCACAATCTGAAAAAAAAAAAACTAACTCCAACTAAATGATAATGTTGACAACAGAAAATTTCAGTCAATTGAAGGCCGCTACCTATTTCCATACTTAGCTGACCAACTCATTAAACAGGCAGGAGGGAAATAATATTTTGGTTCTGGCATTTGAATGTGACTACATCAAACTAACACTTACAGGTAAAGGAAGAACTACTTTTGAGATACTTTTGAGATACCCACAGAGGTTTCAGACCCAAGGAATGCCTCTGTGAGCCACAAATGCCCCGGGAAAATTTCAGTAGGTGGTAATGGTGAATTACAAATTTTGAGATGTGAAGATAACTTTACAACTTAGATGTCTTCACTTTTCTTCATGAAACCTGGAAATAACATCTGGTAATAGCAGAAAGAAATTTTAAAGTGAGGAAAATTAGTGTTGTTTCATGAAACTTTGATCTGGTGGCTAATATTTTCTTTCCATGTTTCTAAAGCTTATACATGTGTTAAGGAATTGGCAGGTGCATTTTAAAGTCTGGTCAGCCTTCTAAACCCCTGTTGGTTCTCAAACAAGCTGAAATCATGAATACCAAAAGCAAAAATGCTAGTGGGAAATTAGTTGTTGGTAATTGTTGATAGTGTGTTGATAGTGTGTGGAAATTGATCTAATATTCCCTTCTTCTTCAAATGAAAAAAAACATGCCTTTTTATTAGTTTTTATAAATATTGGGTATCTTCAAAACACTGTGATGTTTTGCAGCATGTTTAAGCAGTGTCACCAGAGCTAGAGATAATTATCAAGGTGAAACAGATTAGCTTCCCAATCAGATTCAGTGTAACTCTCAGGGGGAAAGAGTGAAGCAGTACAATTTTTTAGCTTTAGGTTTTAAAGAGCATGGCCTGTTTTGGGGAAAAGTTAGGTATGAATTGCTTCAATATATTATCATACCGAGAAGCAGCAAGTTTTCTAATGAATATGTAGGTGATGGTATTTCAGTGGCTTTGAATATTTTTTTTCTCTTCTCTCAACCCACTATTGATCAATTGTAAATCCTAGAAAAATGCATCTGGACTTCTCAAAGCACACTCTTTAATTCTGGCCCAGAAGCTTTTGTCACCTTTAGTCTTTTTAAAGAAAAAATGCTTGCCTCTCAAAATATCATTCATCTCACTCCTCTCTAGACCTTGCAGTAGCTCACTTGTTTCACTTTAGAAGTTTTCTAGGACACTTATAATGCCAAGTGTGAGGTCACAAGAGGAATATTTTTCCAAGTGAGATTTGTTAAAAACAAAACGAAAAAAACCAGCTTGATGCTCTAAGGGGGCAGAAGAGCAGGATATCCACTGGAAACACTATTGTAACGAGGAAGGATAACACTTCTTATAAGCTGTAATTCTCTGGCTTGGAAATGGGGGTTTTATACTTTCATAAAATCGTAGCATCACAGAATGGTTTGGGTTGGAACAGACCTTAAAGTTCATCTAGTTCCAATTTCCCTGCCATAGGCAGGGAACACCTTGCACTTGCCCAGGCTGCTCAAAGGTCCTTTCAAACTGACCTTTAAGACTTCCAGGGATGAGGCATTCCCAACTTCTCTGTGCAACCTGTTTCAGTGCCTCACCACTCTCACAGAGAAGAGTTACTTCCTCATATGTAATCTAAATCTATTCATTTTAAGTTTAAAGCCATTTTCTCTTGTCCTGTAAGTACTGCCCTTGCAAAAAGTCCCTCTCCTGCTCTCTTATGGGCCTTCTTTAGGTACTGGAAGGCTGCTGTACAATCTGCCTTCTTATGTTGGGGCCCTCAGAGCTGAACAATGAATGCAGGAGGACACAGAGCTGAGTATACTACTCATTTCTCATCCTTATTGCCTTGAACAGAAACACCACTGAACTCCCTAGAAGTTCACAGGAACCACAGAGGAGCCACAGGAACCACTGCTATATGCAGCTTATATTTCATCAGTGTGCTTTTTGACACCATTTCTTCCCAACCTATACAGTCTGATCTGACCTCCTGTGCAGTTTAAAAGATATACTACCTATATTTCTCCCACAAAATAGCAATTTTTCCTTTTCATCTTTAGATTTCTTTAAATCTTCAGTTTAGAGAGTTACCTTTCTAGCAATTATATTTCTCACAAAAGATGACAGTCTCCAGAAACTTCATGCATACCTATCTGAGCAAATAGTAGCATGGCTTTTTAAGGTGTTTCTCATAATTTTTTTTAAGTTACTTTTACAGAAGCCTTAGGCAAAAGGTATTAGTGGAGAAATTATTAATGTTATTTGAAAATAAATTATTGCAAAGAAATATATTGCAAAGAAAAATTTTTAAGCATAAGAAGTAATCTATCCTCACTTACCAAGATACATGAGGTTTTAAAAGTCAGTTACACAAGATCATACATATTGAAATGTGCCTTCTTAGACCTTTAAACTAAACTACTAAATATTAAACATCTTAGAAAAATAACACCTTTTTACATTACACAAATTAAAAGAGAAAAAATTTGCCCAAAAATAACTAAGAGAATAATTTAGAATGTTTCTTGACTTTTTTATACCTTTTGTTTTGTTAATTTGGGATGTAGCCAGATGCTGTCTTACAGAACAGCTGGAGCTATTCAGTAGATGACAGTTCCATAGCTGTTAGTTATCACTCCTCACTTGAGATGTGATAACTGGATTCATGAATACTGCTGGCCCATTTCAGGCCAAATAAACCAGATTGTTTTAAGGAAGCAATGCAAGTCATTTAAGGAAAACTTAATTTACTTTTACTGAACTGAACTAAGAATGAACCCAGAAACTTCCATGCCATCTAATTCCACTACAGTGCAAAACCAAAAAATCACAGGACTCCTACACAGATACAGAAGAGAAAGAGAACACCTCTAGAAGGTGATTCTTTCCATCTGAATCATCGCCTGTAAATATTTCAATCTCTTTATCAACTATCAAGTAAGTTTGAGCCACTAGTTTAGATTAAACAATCATTAGAGCACACAAGTTGATGCTTGTAGTTAGAATAAATTAAAGTCTTGAAGATTGCTTCACATATGAGAGTGATATGCAATGTGTTTGGTGGATGAAGAGTAATTCCTTCTTAAACAACTGTAGCTGTAGCAGGCAAGCTCTTTATAACTTGTATATTGACTTTTCAAAAGGCCTCTAAGACAGTCATATTGTCATTGCTTGCTACCCATATTAAGTGCTTGCTCTTAAAATACATTTGTATGTTTCCATCCCTTTTAGAGTGAATACCCAGACATAAGAGTAAGTTTTTGGGAAGGGTTGTGTAAACTAAGATTATTCATTTACTGTGCTCCTACTTTGTAGGATGTTGTTCTATTCCTCTGTGTAGTAAATCCATGCCACAAACTAGGAAAAGGGAAAAAATAAGACACATGTTCCTCTTTCCTGTTTACTTTCCTTTGATGACTTTGAGAGGAGTGGAAGGGCTAAGCAAAATTGAAAGAGAACAATTTTAAGCAACTCGATCATGAAGATAATTACCTTTATTTGTATTTGTTGTTATATTAATGTCGTCATCATTATTTAAAGTAGATTAAGTATGGCTACATCTTCATTCAATTAGAATCAGCTGAAGCGATGACGGTATGAGCATCCAAATGAATAGCTCTCTTTTGACTTGGTGAGCATTAGATACAAGCTAATAATTTTGTTTGGTTGGCTGGGTGGTTGGTTGGGATTTTTGGTCATTTCCCTGCAAAATCATTCATTTTGACTGGATAATTGTCTTCAGCCATAATCTTCCACTGCAAATAGCAGACAATGTCAATATCGTAAAGAGAAGAGGGGAGAAGAGATTAGTAAGAAAAAGAGGAAGAAAAGGGCTTGCTAATGTTGCTGACCTGCTACTGTACAAACAAGTGTAGTAGTAACAGTACAGGATTGTTTTTAAACCCTCTTCTTTTTCTCTTTTGCACTGTACATAGATAAAATAGAAAATAGCACTAGGAAAGAATGAACGTGACTACAGAAGTCTCAAAACAGGTATCTGTGTGCTACATTTAGCTGTATTACCTTCACTTTTTATTTCAGATGGATTTTACAGCAGAAAACTATTCCTTATCCTGGTTCCCAGGAAAAGGAAAAATTATCTTTCTGATTTTTCCCCTTAAAAGTTTAGTGCATGAATAACATAGATTTCTTAGTAGAAGGTCTTATCAGACATTAATCTGTGCCAAAACATGAGACAATGACAATTGTTAACTTTTAGGAAAATTACTTGAACATGAGAGAGATAAAGAGTCATGACTCCTCCTGTATACTGACATTCCAACAAGTCTGAAAACATATTACCTGAATTTGCAAGGGCAACCATAGATTCCAACCTTTCTTTGCCTCCACAGATCAACCATTTCTGTTCTGTCATGTAAGTGTCAACTCATGTAATTAAGTGTAAAGGGGCGTGTGGTGCCAATGTGTAATACTGGCACAGAATGAGGAATTCCTGGAAAAAAAGTGACATTTTCAGGGTAATGTCAACTGTCCACATAAACCTACTATTGCTTGACTTTTGTACTGGCTTGTGAGTAGGCAAAATGCCATCCAAACAGACGTTCAAGACTTCAGAGAGGCAAAATACCATGTATGCATTCTATGTATTTGCAGGGAGCACTACTCCTATCAAGAATGTCAACTTATCCATCTGTCACAAAAATCCAGGCCTGGAGTTATGGGAATGAGCCTCAAATGACCCATCAATAATTTGGATTAGTTTCTAACAAGATTCTTCTTCAACAGAGAGAAAATTTTTGGCCTATTACCCTCTGTCCAGGATTACAAACAATCATTTTAACAAAGTCTTTAGTTAGTTTCTAATCTCTGCAAGGTTATTCATGATAGAGAATGGTGGCTATGCACCTGCCGCAATGCTCTGCCAGCACATTACATGCTTCAGTTTTCACACAAACTGGTTTCTTAAGTGATTAATGGCATTAGACTGGAAAATATCACACCTAAAGGAAAATGCAGCAGAGGTCACCTGGTTTTAAGCAGGTTAGAAGACAAAAATCAGCCAAATTTTTCAAGATGGTTGCAATAGCTCATATTTCTGATGGTAGGCTGAAGGGTTTTATCCTGCTGAGGACAGTATTGTGCAGAGCACTTGTTGACCCAAACACTGTTGCTCTGGAATCAAAGACAACATATTTCTCACCATGGAGCTCTGCCCAAGTTAACTTACCCTGCTGAGAATCAGTCAATTAACTTGGGAATAATGCCCTGTTTAAGGAAAGGTATAATATGTTTTATATGTTCTTGGATAATTATACTTTAACAAGTCATTGAAACAACTGGAACCTTCCAGAAAATAGGAAAACCAAAACCCAAACAAACCTGCAAAATACCAAGCCGCAAAACAAAACCAACAAAAAACCACCCCAAGGGGTGGAAATATCTTGGTGAGAATAAAAGAGCATGCCCAAAGAGAAAAGTCTTGAACGACTCTTGAAATGTAGAAAGATTTGAATGTTAACATGTTGTGCATGGTTTATGGAAGGGATTTCAAGAAGTGACAGCTAGAAAATAATTTCCTAATAACTATGAAGAAGTGAATATGATTTCTCTTAGTTAAAAAAATCTGAGTTTCAGTTGCTGGGCTAAGAGCCAGAACCTGCTTTCAAGGACACAGCCTGCAGAAGAAAAATAGGTTCTAATGCTCCTTCCCATCCCCCATTTTATTCTGTTTTTCTTAATCAAGTTTACCACCTTTAAACTGGCAAAATAAAATGCTCCCTAAACTTTCCTAGGCATGGAATGGCCCATGAACATACTATTTTACTCTCCAGCTTCCAAAATTGATAGTTTGGAGGCCTGTTTTCTGTTGAGAAGTGTGTCTGACTCATGCTAAATTCAAACTTTACTAGGGCCCTGGCAGTGCATCTGCCTATTCTGCTTGACCTAAAGCACGTTAGAGACCTCTCTAACAGTTTAACAGCACAGGAAATAAAGTTCTGGTTGCCAGGAGATCTCTCTGGCAGGGTTTATTTTACAACTTCAAGCAAATTCTGTTTTCTTTATTCAGAGTTATATATTCTAAGGTTTAGTCTGCTAAAAAAAAAAAAAAATGAAGCTCTGTTTGAATATCATTCTTTCTTTGGACTGAAGAAAATCTAAATATTTCTACCCGCAAAACCCTGTTTGATTTTGAGTCCTGTCACACCAAAGTCATACAATTGTATTAACTTCAACACCTGCAGGTCGGCAATCTGGTTGTGCAGCTGGTGATGTTGACAGGAATTTGGCTTTCACAACCATGAGACCCACTTTGAGGACAGAGGACTGGAAGAGGAAGAGGAGATGCTCCTTACAAAGTCAAGCTAAGATAATCTTTGCCAAAGGCTGTCTCAAACTGATGAGGAGAGCTTTAAACTAGAAACAACACAACTCATGGTAAAGTGCAATGGAGTTGAATAGTGCTGGAAAGCAAAGGGTCAAGATGAACAAGGGAGATCTCAGAAATTATAGAATAGGGCAAAATGAAATTCACCTTAGGCATATACAGTCTAGGAGACAAGCATTAGAAAGTGGAGGTGTGCAAGTGAGTGAAGGCTGATTAAAAAGTTGATTAAAGGTTGATTAAAAACTTGATCTTGCAGCCCAGAAAGACAAATTTATCCTGGGCTGCATCAAAAGCAACATGGCCACCAAGTCAAAGGAGGTGATTCTGCCCCTCTACTCTGCTCTTGTAGGATCCCACCTGGAGTGCTGCATCCACCTCTGGGGCCCCCAATAAAAGGACATGGAAATATTGAAGTGGGTCCAGAGGAGGGTCACAAAATTGTTAAGAGGGCTGGACTACCTCCTCTATGAAGACAGGCTGAGGAAGTTGGGGCTATTCAGCATGGAGAAGAGAAGGTTACATGGAGACCTCCAAAGGAACTTGCAGGAAGGCTGGAGAAGGACACTACCTCAGGAACTGAGGTGATATTCTATCACCTGCACCGATAGGACAAGGAGCAACGGGTACAACTTGAAAGAGAGGAAGTTTGGGTTAGATGTTTTGGAAGAACATTTACTGTGATGATGGTGAGGCACCAAAACAGGTTGGCCAGGGAGGCTGTGTATTTGCCAGCTTTGGCAGTATTCAAAGCCAGATTGGATAAGGCATTGAGCAGCTTGGTCTAGAGGGAGGTGTCCCTGCCCATGGAAGGGTGGGGTGAGATTAGACAATCTTTAAGGCCCATTGCAACCCCTTGACATTCTATGATTCTATGAGTGCACAAAGCCATTACATCATTGAGATAACTGAGACAAATCTCAGATTTAGTAGCATTCATTTTTCTCCAATGAATATAGAGGCAGTTCAGAAAACTATGCCTAACTTCTAGTTTACTATTTAGAGATAAAACCCATTGGTGCTTTTACAGACTTTTTACTTTTCTCCAGTATCTGATTTTTAGAGTGCTAAATACCCAGCTTCCCTAAAACCTACTTATTTGAGTGATGTAACAAGGTTTGCTTAATTTTGAAATAAAAAGAAGAAAAAAAAAAAACTTTCTCACTTATATGAAACGCTAACTGACATTGAAAAATAATTGTCTTTTCACCACAGAGCACAAACACACATGTACAATGAATACAGCTATTAATACCAACAACTGTGGATGAAAAAGAATTCATTCAAAACTTCTGTAGGCTCAGTCCTTATGAGGCAAGAGGTTAATCTGTCTGTCTATATGTCTGTTTTGTAACTCAGATGTCAGTCATGTTTACCTTGCTGAAAAGAGCAGAGCTGCAGCTGAGATGAATCCAGAGAACTCAAAAAGACTGTGACCCCAAATATATTCAGCGGGTCTCTGTTTTTTTCAGCGCTGTGAGCAATAATATATCGAGAGAATCCTATCATATGCACATAGATTGAAAAATAATAATTGTATAAGACTGTATAATTGGTAATAACACAACATATTGTTAGATATAATATATGGAATAGCATTTTTAAAATATCATAAGATTCCTAAACCTCATGCATAAGAAAAACCTGAGAAAGAGGTTAGCTCTGTACTCTCTGACTTTGACTTGATGCACTTGAAAATCAACAGATAAAAGGGAGCAAATTGCTAGGGATCCACAGTGAAGCTTTCAGAGAGAAAAGCAATTGGAGAATAAAAGTGAGACCTTTAATAGTAGTTCTTAACTTGGGCATGGGGATTCAAGAAAGAGAAAGAGAGGCAATTTCTGAGACCCAATTATGTGACTGCAACTTGAACTGCATGTGTAAGTGGAGAGGGAAGCACTCCTGTCTTTAAAGAGCTGGCATAATATTTTCTCTGTTGCCGACTTCACTAAACAAGGGAGTACTGTGGCAATTCAATGTCAAACTGCCTTCATGCATTCTAGATGTACAACTTGAGGGAATAAGAAGGTTTCAACAAGATTTCATTTGGATGTTGAGTTAGAATTTTCATAGGATACTAGGCTATTCCAAATCACTTTACAATCACACATAGTTCTGTGAAGAATTACACTCAAGGGCAGACAAAAATAAAGGAGTTCTCCACCTAGCCAAAACCACAAGATTTTAGTATTCTTTTCTGAAAAAGAGAGAAAATATAGGGAAAAAACATCCTAGTCTTGCAAAATGGGTCTCTTTGCATTTTAAAAAAATACCATACTTAAAAAAAAAAAAAGAAAAAAAAATTAAGACCTCAGGCTTATCTAAGAGCAGTTTTTATACAAAACTTGCAGAAAATAAAATTTCCACATATGTGTGATCATTCTGTGGCTGTATAAAAGCATATTCAGAAAGAAAAAAAATAATGTGTTTTTTTTTTCTTCTGACGTCAATCTCTAAACGTACCCTTCTTTTTATGTTCCTCATTTCGGTTGTTTTTTGGGGATGTGCCTTTTTGGGTGTTTTTTTTTTCTGGATTGTTTGTTTGTTTGTCATTTGGTTGGTTGGTTTGCTTTTGTGGTTTTTTTTTTTTTACCGTTTGTATGTTCATGTGTGTGTGAAGAAATTAGAAAAATAACAAGACAAAAGCAAGAAGTTTATTCACATCACTTCAGGAATGTGGCTGTTTCCCTTGTAATTATAATCTTGCCTACACATTTATTCTTGTCCACAGCCAAAAATCATGATACTGACATCCATCATACACAGATGGATTTTTGATCCAATGTCATACTCCTCTTTTAATGTTCTCTCTGTAGCCATGCATTTTATGGTGACAGGCACTCTCTTCAGCATATCAAGCACATTGATAATTCATAACTGACCTGTAATGGTTTCCTTGGGGAAACCATTCAAAGCTACAGTAAAGGCCAAGGAGTGTTCAAAATTTCAGTGCAGAGTTTTAAGCAAAATCAAATTATTATAGATACCAGGAAAAAAGAAAAAACAAACTTGATCTGGTTTCATAAAAATCTAACTGAATCTGTTGGAATACAATTAAATACTTATGTGTATCCAGACTAATAACTTCCTCTAAGGAAACCAATCCCATGAAACCCACAAATTTCCTGGATCATTAACGTTAGCACATCATTTGGTGCTTCCAGTAATAGCAACACAACAAAATTTAGGTAACTGCTCCTAATAACTGTAACTTTTAATAAAATTTTTAGCAGAGAAAAACCATTGTTGAGTTTCTGCATTACATGATGTATCTTACTTGATGCATACAACAATAATAAAAGGAGAAGTTTTAAACATGTGACCAGAGGCACCAAGATGCTAAGGAGGTGAGAGAAAGGGATATGGAAGAGATATGTCTTCAATTTCATGTTATTAAGCATAAAGGAATTAACAGAGTCACTGATATATTGAATATTATTACCTGTGGCAATTCTAATAGGTTTCTTTAGCTGGTAGGGATTTCAACAGAAAATTTTGCAATAGATTTTATTCTCTGTGTGTGAATGTGCATGTGAATATGCATGCATATAACACTGAGGAGTTTAGGAGAACAATATTTTACAAAGCAAGAAATTTGTTGGTCTTTCATTATTAATATAACACAAGACAAAAATACTTAGGTGCTAGATGTTGGAAGACAGAAAAAAAGGCCATTAGTATTGTGTGTTGCCTTCCACAATGAAATTTCAGTGGGGTTGTGGCAAGAACAAAACTGCACCACTCAGTGACATGCAATCAAAACCTTTTTTGCTCAGTAGGACGGCTACAGTGACTGAAGAGCGACCTTGTAATCTAAGATTTGTATTCTGAGACGTGCACAAACACACACACACACACACACATTTCACTCTGACACTGCTCAAGGTTCCAGCTCCTCTGGGTTTGTTTATCATGGTGCCCAGTTCTGGCTAGCAGCCTGGGGAATCCCTACTAAGGATACTGTGCAGGCACAGTATACACTCTACTGAGAAGCAAACCTGCTTTTATCGCATAGTGTAATGCCAGGCTTGATGCACATCATGGGCCATTAGCACAAGAAGTGAATATTAATAAAGTAAATTAAGTCTCAGGAAGACTTTATTGATATTTTATCAAGGTGTGATGGGGATGGAGCCCATTATCCCCAAGTTTCTCCTGCCCATTCTTAAATATGAAAGATAAACAATTCATTATCAACAACTTACCCAAGCTAATAATTCCTACTGTTAAGATCTGATTTTTAAGGTTATTAGAGAGATGCCTCTTCCCAAATCAAGGTGCAAAAAAGACCATATGCCAAAGTCAATAGAAAGGATTTCATTTAGCATTAGGGAGGGCAGCAGATGTTTTACACTGTATTTTTCAACACTGTGGCCACAGAAGATCATGTCAAATACTGTTAATATTTTTCTCATACTGGTCAATGAGATATCTGTGGTATTTTTAGATTTTAAAAATATCACATATATTTATCCCCACTAATCACTCAGATTAACTTTAAAGAAAATTTAACTTTGTTATCACTTTTAAGACTGAAAATAGTCAGCTTTTCTTGGAAAGCAGTGTTAATGACAAGACTCCTAAAGACATCGAATTCAGTTCTACTGAAAATCTTGTCACATGTTTTGAGGGAGTCCATGACTATTTAAACACATAGGGATGTCCATATATGTTCACTAATGTAATACACTACAGGTTATATAGAAAATCTTATTGCATTCAGGTATATAAAATCAAACCATTTTACAATGATACAAATGTCAAAAGATTTTGGCATAAGGGACATGAAAGATGGACATCAAAGTCACCCCTGCCGTGGGCACAGACACCTTCCACTAGTCTAAGGTTCTCAAATACCTATCCAACCTGTCTTTGAAGACTTTCACGTATGGGGTATCCACAGCTTCTCTGGAAAGCCTCTTCCAGTGCCTCACCATCACCTTAGCACAGAATTTCTTGCTAACTTCTAACCTATACCTATTCTCTTTTAATTTAAAGCCATTCATTCTTGCCCTATCACTTCAGGCCTTGGTAAAAATTGTATTGAATGACTAATTGGATTCTAAGAAATTGAAAAAGGTGTTTGAAGCTAAATGACTGAAATTACTGCTCTGGTTAACTGTAGAATGTCTTCCTACATTTTTTCTCCTTTTTCAAAGATTCCTCCATAAAGTGCTTAGTATTTCATTTTTCCAATATCCAATAATTGTTGGTTTTCTAAATTTCTGTATGTAAAAGCTATTTTATATTTTAATCCTATTTTTTTCTCTTCAGTGCCAATATAAATGCATGTTAGTTGTCTGAATAAACAGAGGTTATATAGACTCTAGGCTGCCTTCCCATGGCTACTATTTAATTTGTTTGATGGGATTTTTGGGTCATAAAATGACTACGGTGTCCCCTTTATTCTCCTCTGCAATGCATTTTTGAACTACACAGACAAAGTAGTTTAATTCTAGGGCTTTCTCTATTTACCCATCACTTTTATTCCTTGGAAGTTATGTCACTGTTTTGAACACTGAATCCTTTAAGGCTGAGCTCACTGCATATTATCCTGAGCAATCACAAAGTGTTTTGACAATACATCATGTAGGTTTCTTGATAGTTTAGAACTTTCTTTCTCTTGTGG
The DNA here is from genome assembly GCF_022539315.1 of Serinus canaria. Taxonomy (NCBI): domain Eukaryota; kingdom Metazoa; phylum Chordata; class Aves; order Passeriformes; family Fringillidae; genus Serinus; species Serinus canaria. The sequence continues at coordinate 57,926,146 of NC_066313.1, forward strand.
ACAAATACACGATACAAGTTCGAGGGCTTAACCTGGAAGGAGTGAAATGCACTGCATTTCTAAATGTTATTTTCCAAGTATAAGTAAAGCAAATGCTGAAAATTATGACTGTATTATGGGAAAAAAAAAAAAAAAAAAAAAGAAATACATTAAACATGGACTAAAATAACAGAAGATTCCTGAAGGCAATCCATTATGCCCGAAGTCATTCTCTAGGTAAAAAAATGTGCTTCATGCTAAAACCATTTATTTTTCATGTCCTATAATAGGCAAGCTCTAAGCACAGTTCACTGTGTGATAGATTTCCTTCTACCAAGTTTAGCCTTCCTCAGTCCAAGCCCGTAGACAGAATTCCTTCGAGAAATTTGTCAGCAAGTGCCAATGACAGAGAGGTCACAACTACTGATACTTCTCATGCATTTTTACATAGAATAATTACCCTCTGAAAAAAGAAGACATGCAAACACAGAAAACTCCAAGAAAACCTTAATTTACAAAGATTAAGTGAATATATTGAGAGTCTTAGAGGAACTCTATGACTCTCAATATATTTACTTAATCTTAGTACTCTATCACTTCTGTCAGAATTTAATTCTTAAATCTGTATAGAAAACGAAAGTTAAAAACTAGTGTGTTACCAGGAGGTGATTGTATAAGATTTTGTAGCAGCATGCTAATTTTCTGCTACATGTTAAAATAAGACAAATAACTCCCACTGTAAATTGGCATTAATTCAGTTCATTTCACTGTCCAACCTTTCTTTTCATTGAAGGCAAGACAAAAGAAAAATACAGAAATATGTCTAATAACACATTATGGGACTGGCTCCTGGACAGTGTGAATAATAGAACAGTATTTTCTTGAAATTCCTGGAAAACTATCAAGTAGACAAAAAGAATATCCAGAAAAAAGTTATTGCAGTACTATCATTCCCCACTTGGTTACTTCAAGGCACTGGTTTAGGCATAGATATTCGTCTGATTTTTGGCTATGAATATCTAGGATGTTAGTCATACAGGATGAACAAATCCTCACTGAATCCTAAGCAAATCAAGTATAAAGTAACAAAATACACACCTGTTTATTGCTTAACCATTGGGCACATTTTCCTGACTTTCTGCTGTTACCTCTCAGCTCTGGAGCCTGTTTTTTCCAACATCTGAGGAGTAATGTTCATTACATGTGCATTACAGCACTGTTTATGGCCTTCTGTGAAGAGGGCAGTTTGCTACCAAAGCAGTTAACTCATGTTTGCCCATTTTGATCAATTAAAACTCAAGAGCTACTCACTAAACTCAAGGTCATATGATCAGGTGCAGCTGTTTGCTATTTGCACCTCTCCCTCTGAGCTGCCTATTTCTTCCTGTCAGAATGACTAAGTCTGGCACAGGTGTAGGTACCTGGACTTCTAAACTTAGAGTAAATGTGAGATTCAGTCCTTGGCACCCAAAGAGTTATGAATAAACAGAATAAACAGCACTATGAGGGGAGAAACAGTGTAAACAACTTAATATTGGAGCCAGGAGGTTGACAGAAGTCAACCTAAATTCCTGACAAAAGTCAGGAATTTAGTGTCCCGCTTTTATGCTCTGATCACTTTATGCACCACACTGCTTGTACCTTACTGTCAAGAAAAAAAACAAGAGAATTTATATATATATATATATATATATATATGCATATTCATGTGTGTGATAGGGTGAAACACACAGACATGCTCATATGCACAATATATATAATTTTTTTTTTTTTTAGCTTGACTTCTCTCTGTAGTAGCTGTGGTTACAGCAGTTAATCAAAAATTTGGATCTGGAAAAACATATCCTGATACCACCTAAATTTAAGACATGATCCTTGTACTGCAGGACTGAAGAGATAGGGAGGAGGTAAAAGATACTGCAAAGTTACTAGGCAGAGGCTACTTTGACACTTCATCTTCTGATGGACCCTTCTTCAGTTTTTAGTGGGAAGACAGAAGGAGAAAGTAAGAGTACTGAGGAGGAAAGCCAGTTAAAAAAAATTACATATATTGACTCATACAATAGACAAAGACTAACAGTTACTTTACTAAGTTGTCCTAGTAACAGGTGGAAAAGTAGTAGTCGAATGTCATTGTCAAATTATTTTCAATAGAAGGATAATTCATTATATCATAGTTATCTCTGTTGAAATCTCCTTTTTCATGACTTAACTGGCCTAACGATTCATAAAAGTGTCTTAAGCATAGAAAGACTACACATTTATCTACATCAGAGCAGCTGAATCCCACCTGTGGCTGGGAGTCTCAGTTTTGACACAATAGAGATAAACAGATTTTTCAATAATGAAGTTCTTGGCTATTTTATGTGAGATATCTTAGGTGAGCAATCTCTTTTATATGCTTTTTTAGAGGAAAAAGTGAGAAACTGGTTAGAGAAGATGCTCAGCTGCTAGATGTTGCAGTGATGCTTTCCCTATTTTTTTTCTTTAACATGGCATTTATTGCTTTAGTTCTTTCTACACAAGAAGAAACATTAGACTATTCTCTCATTTAGACTCTGGGAAGGCAATTTCACATATCAACTGTAACCAGATTTGTGATTGATGGCAGACATTAATATTCTCTAACATGGAATTATATACACAGATACATGCACGTATTTTATTTAGGTTCATTAATCTAAGTGGTTCAAGGACAGTGCTTCTTTATCAGGTTTTCATAAAACAATTAATTGATGTAAATTTGCCTTCTGTTCTGCACCATGTGGATTTGAAGGTTCATAAGATTCAATACTGGAACTCAATAATGAAAGCTAATTTCATGATTTCATCATCTATAACTCGAGGTTGTGTATTCATCAACCCAACTCCAGAGTTTTCCTGGGCTATTTTGAATACCTAATGTGGAATAAATCTTACCTTTACAAGAAGATTATACTCAGAAGGGATTGGAAAGATAGAAATGTGGGTTTTAAATGTTTGTGACCCATCTGCTTTGTATTCACTCTTTTGCATTCAGTACATCGTGTCTGATACTCTGTCAGGCAGTTTATGCACAGCACAGGTTTATAAAGATCCACAGATGCTGCATATCTCACTTTCCTTCTTCAAGCCTATTCAAACGTTTGACGAGCCTTGGTGTCATGATTAATTCCTTTTCACCTTTACAGGCCATTTCTTCACCTTAATATGCTTCACCAATGTGACTTCCTAAAAGAAGTGTCAAAGAGGGAAGATGTATCCCAAACATGAAAGGCATGTTTTTTGACTACAGTACAGTGATTCAGAGAAACATAGAGAAAATATTTGAAAATATATTTGCTCCAATAAGCATAAAGGAAAGCACAGAGTCTAATACGAAATTTATCCTAGCGTTGATGGTATACAGTTCCATAGGTAGGGAAAAGAGTTCCAACATCCTGTACTGCAGAGACATTGCACTCTCTTATGCTGGGACAAAGTATGGTACTTTAACAGTATTTTAAACAAGTTAACATTGACTATTTAAAAAAAAAAAAAAAAGCATCATCAAATACTCGACAAAAGACTTGCATGGCGATCCCCAAAATTTCTTGTAGTGCATTTGTACATGGATTTTTCTTGTGCAAGTTGGTGAAAGAATTGGAAAGTCCACTCTCAATCACATATGCCGTGTACTTCTTCATAACAGTTTCTGGCCTCATTATATACATCTTCAAGACAGTGGTGATGTTAAAACACGTTTTTTCTTTTAAAATTTTCAAAAATGGAGGCAACAACACACACAAAAGTGCACAGAAGTTTGTTTTATATTAGAAATAAGAAGGAATTGATTAAGGCATCAGTGTACACAAACAAAAATATATACATTAATTGCTTCCATTCTGTTTATCCTTTTCTGATCTGGAATTTCTATTTATGGTTCTGCTTCATAAATGACTTTTATAGCATCATGTAATGGAGATCAAGCTTTGAAATCTTTACAAAGCACAAATTTTTTCTCTTGGCTGTTCTGAGGTATGATATTTATTCTAAGCAACTTGACTAAAACAATGGGGGAAAGGGAAACTGCATGCATAAGAGTTATCTGTCCACACAAAAGACTCATATAAAAAATGAGACATTATATTAAATTATTTTTAATAAAATTTATTAAATATTTAATTTCAATATGTTATCCATGATCAGCTACTCCACTGCTTGGAAGAGACTGACTGACCAGTTATCACTGAACTTCACACATCTGTGATATGGGCCAGAATTTCAAGATGACTGTGACCTGGTACTCCTGTAGTTCAATATAAGTGAAGCCAATGGCACCTTGTCCTATCATGGATTCACTCCAAAGAAGGTCCAGCCCTAAAGTTAAATGAAATGAAACATATGTGCAGTAATTTTTCTGTGTGTTCTTGTTATCTTCTCTCCATGAGATGTGTTGGAGGATGATTCACCAGTGACTGTGGAGTTGGACTAGCCCATGTGCAGGAGGCCACTAGCACCTGAGCAGAACCCAAGGTTTGAGACAACAATTTGTTGAGCATCCTAAGGTCCAAGCATGGATGCCAGACTTAAAGCCCATGAACTGAGGTGCTTTTTTCAATCAAGAAAATGGGAGTATGTGCATGTTTCCTGATTAGTTTTAAACCTAGCAAGACACAGAAGAGGAAGAATCCTGGGCTGTCTGTGTTCAGGTGTATGTGCACACTGCTGGTGTTTATATGGGTGCTGGAAAAGGCCATGCTATCTGTGCATTGACACATGGCAAATCACTTCTGTTGTGCTTATCTTTGGGACACTTGTGTATCCTCAGGTATTGTCTGGATCTGGAAATAACAATAGCAGCAACAATAACAATAACACTAGACTTCTCACTTAGAGAAGAAGTCTCATGGGCATATGAGTTCTAATCCAGCCTGCCCTTATCAAAGTCAGCACTATTTTATTCACATGAAAGTTCTCTGCAAAATATGTCACAGTTCTACTTACACAAGGGAGGGCAAGAACCTCTTTCCAAAGGTAACTTATCTTCTGATCCCTCATGCCCTGCTGAACAGGTTAGCAAAAATAATCAACTGATCTGAGTTCCTTCTGTGGAGACAAGGGTTTCCTTTCTTTCTTTCATCTGGTGTATTCCATGACACAGGAACTCAAATGTGGGGGTCCCAGTTGTCAATTTTTCCGTGTCTGGATTGAAGGCACTTGAGACAGTAATTCGTGTTTGGACTCAAGTGTTTACTATTTCTTATCCATAAAATTACTGTGTCTCATTACTGTGAGTTTGACAGCTTTTCATTAGAAGGCACAAGTGGCCAACAGTCTCTTGTTCCAAGGCCTTTTAAGACTAAACTACCCAATTAAGAACTGACACCTAGATTATTTTCCCTTTTAACCCAATAGCTGATCCAACAGACCCCGCAATGTGGACTTTTCTGCCCAAATACAAAATGCCACCCAAACCCAAGAAGAAGGAAGAAGAAGCAGGAAGAAAAAACCCAGGCCAGCACCCTGTGCCCTCCATCTTGCTTCCATCAACAACACACTAAAAATCCCAAAACCTAAATTTCTCACCAAGTGACGCACCTACACTACTCTCTATAATCTATTTCACACTTTTGTGGATTCTAGGCTATCTTGAAGTCTAGGAAACTTTCTCCATGAATGAGGGTCAAAGTCAGTGCTCCCCTGGGAGCACTGCACCCAAGAGCAAACAGAGAAATATTCCCAGTGCCCTGGGTTTCCACACTTAAAGACACCCTTACAGCAAGCTCTTTCCAGCTATCATCTTGGTGTCTCCTCAAAAAGAGTAAATATTTGGTGGTATTTGATAGTTATAGAGAAGGGCAGTAAAATACTGTTTAAATATCTATTAACAGAAATAGTATTTTCTAAAACATTTTAAGTAAACAGTTTTACCATTAGTTCACATAGAAGCAAACTATATAAATCACAAAGTAGCAAAATCCCTCTCACAGGATTAATTAAGCCTCATATTGGTAGTTGACTTTTAATGAATATTAAGATTTACCAATAGAGAGAAAACAAAATTGTTCCTATTCTCCTGTCCGGGGTTTGCTGTAATTGCTCACCATCCAAAAACTTCTGGTTCTTGTAGAATGTGATGTCACATTACATTTTCAAGGGTGCTAAATGTGAACAAGCACGTACATCCACAGCTAATATAAACCAAAAATACATAATCTGTTTTTACATTTGACTTTAACAATATGATCAGGTTAATGATACATTTAAAGGTAATGAACCAGTTATTTTTAGACTAAGCAATAAGCACACACACTCATTTTTCTGTGCAAATAACTGCTCGCTCTCAGTGGCCTTTGTATTGCTGTTTGCACCTCTAAATTAGTCTTGAAAAATTATTAATAAGATCTCATGGAATGTTTCTATTGTTGCTTTCTAAAACTGACTGGTACTCTAAAGAAGTATAAAATCTGGCTGAAAAGCAATTTTATTCGTTTAGTATATAGGTATCCTTAATGTGATATTGCAGAAAAATCAGCAACCTCATAGTGTTATATGGAATTTCTGCAATAACCAAAAGTATAGGTTATTTTTGCCTAAGAGAATATTCTTTAATCTGATTAAATACAGGAAGATTTGGCATAATGACTGACAATAGCAGTGAGAGATTAACAGCTAAATTTTTGGATTGGTGAAGATGAGAGAAGCCAAAAGTACGAGTATACAAACTGTACCACAAATCAATGTTCCAGAAGCATTTTATGGCTTAGTATTATACAAAGAACTTTCCAAAAGGAAAATTTGGGGGTTTTGTTGTGTTATACAGAGAGCAAATTATGTTTTCTTTCTGAGTCAACTGTGCCATTCATGTAACTCCTGACAGAAAGAAGACAGAAATCCCTTGGTACTGCCAAGTGAGTTCTGCAGCCAAAATTATTTTAAGCAGAGATTACAAAAAGTATTGCAAATAGCCAACCTCTCATGTCATGTAAACATGGTGCAGAGGTAACACAGGTATTTGTTCCTGTGAGCAAAACACGTCATCAATATTGCTCCTACAGAATTGTACCTCTGTTCATGGTGGCTGCATTCAAATCTATCTAGATATTGCTGTGACCCATGCATTAACATATTCAGGCTTTATACAGCACCAAAAAAAAAAAAAAAAAAAAGTATCAAATGCCAAAGAGAAATGGATTCCAAGGTGGACAATGCAGTTTTGAGAAAATGCAGCATTGTTCTTCTACAGGCAATAAGCCACTGTCTAAATCAGGACTTTTTCATTATTTTCCTAAATATATGTGTCAGTGGAGAGCTATCTGTAGAGAATATGCAAGGAAAGCTTTTAGGTGACATGAGATCACACATAGGACTTGTTCTTAAGATAATAATTGAAAGAAATTCTGCATAAAATTTGTGTCTAAGCTACCATGCCTAGCTCACTCGTTACTGACCATCACTTTTGTTAGAGGCTGCCTCCTCTCAGTTGCTGATTCTGAAGACACTTGAATCAAAAGAAATTGTGTTACTTTAAAATATGCAAATACCAGATCTTCTATAGTCCAGATAGTTTTGACTGATGCAAATTACAGAGTTCTTGTAACAGTGTTTGTGTAAGGGGATCTACTGGGGAGAATAATGTCAGGCAGAAGGAACAGGAACAGCAGGGCTAAACTGGCAATTGTAACCTTTTCTGTTAATACAGCTGAATCGCAAAAAGGCTCTTTATCCACAGGGTAGAGGAACCAATGGCAAGTATGCAACACCAGAAGCAGACAACTGACACTAGTTTTGACAGGTTGGGACATAAACATCAGTAGCAGTGCAATCCAGAGATCAGCAGTGATATAAAGCTGAATAATGAGGCACAGGCAGAGACAGATTCATGAAGAGTTCCAGGGCTTTCGCCAGAATCCATATTCCCTTGCTATAAGCAGATATTGCATTATCAGATACAGCCAGCTCAGCAAGATGTCAAGGGTGGAGAAAGTCATTCCTGTGTTTCAGTGTGGGAGTGACAGCCATAGGTTTAACAGTACCAGATGGGCAAACCTGTGGCATCTGAACAGTTCAAGTGTGGATCTGCTGCAGAAACTGTGATGTGAATGGCTGTGGGCAAGCTCTCCTGGTGGAAAGCCTTCTGGATCTGCACCAGAAGTGAGGAAATGAGCCAGCACTGGCTGTTTAAGCCAACATCAGCAGGTCTCTCAGGACTCAGCTGTCTGCTCATCCCACTCTCAGTCCACGATAAAGTAGTTCATAAATAACTGTCTAAGGAACACAATATCTTCTGTATGTCATTTGCTTGTGGCTGCTCTGCCTTAGGAAGTACATGACTTTGGTTTATAGGGATATTTTTCAGTGTTGAGGTCCTTGTAACCATGCCTGTACTACACAGCATACACTGCTGACCATTTAAAAATTATAAATACATCTCTCTTATGCTGTATTAATCAGTGTCCAACTGAAAGCAGGAGTCAACAATGTAGCTGGTTTTGTAGTGACATTGGTGTAATTCTTGTTTCACCAAATAAAAGTAGCTATAGACACTTAAATCAATTTTACAGAAAATTCAGGTCAGAGAATTTCTTAAAAACTTCCTCTTTTCCTTGTTCCCTAGCCATGGTCTCAGCTCAAAAGTGAAGATGACCTCAGCAGTTAGCAGCCACAGAACTTCACACTGCAGCAATACCTCCTCCTCAGTGCTGTTGAGTGAAAATGCTCTACTTTATTGCAAGTAAAGAGTCAAACAAGACACCCAGATTTTCCCCCCCACCCCCCTTGTTTTTCATGGAAAATATGCTTCTTTTCTTTTTAAAATTTTGGTGATAAATCTTATTTTTCATCAAAAATCTCTCAAAACATACCAGTTTTTAGCTAAAAATACACAAGGCCCAAAATCACTTGTGAGTCAATTTGATAAGACACACACTTGTTGCTCTTGTTGTTAATGGAAGTATTCATCAATTTAAACTCAATTTTAGAGTTTAGAAAGAAAAATACCAAGAAAAATTGCCGAGCATCCTTGTAACTTAGAGTGTTTAGACTCCCAAACAAGACCTAGGGCTGTGTTCATTGCATTAACTTTTGATCCAAGGTGTTATCTGTGTGTTCTTAAAAGAGAGCCTTCCTTGTTTTACCTGTTAGTGCTGAGGTTCATTGCACCTTAAAAGACTGAAGACCCAGGCACGTGTTCTGATGCAAAATACCTTCTTTGTGTCCTCCTAATGATGAAGCACTAGCAGGAGTTTGTACCCAAATAAGGTAGATTTACTGCTACCTTTGTGCTGGTGATGTTGAAAGCAACTGGATTATGACACCAAAACTTGTTTTTGATGTCTCCCCTGGAAACTAGACAGAAAATCCTACAGAAGAAGCAGGTGCACAGAACAGCTAGGTATTTCAGTTTGCACAAAATTTACCACTTGGTTTCTTTATTACTGGTAGTATTAAGTTTGGCTTTTAAACTCTTTGGTGCTGTTTACTAGTATCTGAATGGTTATAAAAAATCTGTGAAACACAATAAAATTTAAAGGTACCTGGTTAGAGCTTGATTTTTTGTTGTTGTTGGAGGTGGTTTTAGAATTATTTGTATTAGTAGTAGCCAAGAACCCCTCAAATTCTCAGAATAAACTGCATTGACCTAACTACATCAAACTTTCCATGGCTTAAGCAAAGTATACAGTCCTTCACTGGCAGCCATAGCTGCCAGAAAACAATGATGCACTGCCAGTATAATTTGCAGATGTTAGCAATCATGAATTCAGTGGTGGGCATAAAGGAATGTGGAGAGAGGACTCCCAGAGACTGGCCAGCAGCATTGCATGCGGCCAGAATTTTTCACTGAGTTCACATGTGTGCCACGATACTGTTTGTGCACCTTCTGTCCAGATATATTTGAACACACTGGGGAGTAACTTCCTAATCAGCTGTTACCTGATGCCCATCTGCTATCCCAAATAACATGTGTCCTCTGTAACATTTACCAATATTTGCTCGTGGCTCATTACTTTTGCAGAGTATGCTGTTTTGTAAAATAATAGATACCATTAGAGCCGGTATTCCTATCCCCTCACCTTAGGCTTCTGAAAGTCTGGTACTTATTCTAGGCTGCACTACTGGTTCTCACTATGGTCAAATGGAAGCTAGGCATCTCTAAAGGGAGTTTTATCCTTTTCTGAGATACCTAAAATACTCATGGAGAACTCTTCTCTGAAGGCAATTTTATGTTTCCTCTGAATATAGAGAGAAGCAAATATCACTAGTTTAGGAAGTTAACCTACAAGAAAGATTAAGATAAATATTAATCTAACCAAATATAGTTGTCTATAACCTCAGGCTCTTTCTAAAGTCTTTCAGGAGAAATATGTGTAATGCATCTCATTTTACATTTAAATGCCTAAAACCAGTGAGCTAAATAACACACTAGAGCTATTCCTTCTTCTGTATTGACCATGGTCAGGTACATAAATTCACTACCACAGATATTCTCAAGATGTCTTCCACCTTTTCTGGAGGTTTAGTAATGACAACTTTGCATAAAGACCATTTTTCAGTTAGACCATTGGTCTGTGAATAAAATTAATTTTCCCTATGCTGGACAGATATTACAGGGAGAAACACTTTTAATATGCAAACATTTACTCTAAGTTCTTGTTATTGAAGTTAAGACTGAAATTTCAGATTTCACTCAGCCTAAAATTAATTGAAAATTCCCATTGACATAAATCAAGTTAGAAAAGGAATTTACATTAGTAGAGAACATCCTGTGGTTTGGTGGGTTGGTGGATATTTTTCTTTTCCAAAAGAAGAAATACATATTGTAATCAGGTTCCTCACATCTTAAATATAGGAATATCAAGGTTTTAGTCTCCTGGTACTCTCGGTATGGTGTTCCTTCCTGGTGTTTCCATAACAGTGCCCATTACCTAGAGTTTGTGAATGAACACAGGAACAAAATCAGATCAGGAGGGGAATGGAAGCTACCAGCTGGGAAGGGTGCTTTTTGTTCGTTGTGGTTTTTTTGTGGTTGGTTGTTGTTGTTGTTGTTGTTGGTTTTGGGTTTTTGTTTTTTTTGTTGTTGTTGTTTGTTTTGAGAAATGTCAACTAAATTTAAGGTAGCAAATACTCATACTTTGTGATTCAATAAAGCTGACTAATTTCTAGAAGTGGTCAGCACTCAGGAACTGGGAACAGAATTCAATGTTTCACCAGCAATTCTATCAAAACAAAAGGAATAACTACCTGTTTTTGTGGAAAAAAGTTTTTTTTTTTTTTCTTGAGTTAGTTAAGTGTGAATTTCTTACACATTCCCTTCACATGTATCCTACAAAGCATATGAACTTTTAGACCCCACCAACTAAATCACACAGGCACGTAATTCAACTTGCTGCATCTTTCGCTTTCAGCCCTCAAAATCCACAAGGAAAAAGACAAGGGGTGGTAGCAGAGTCATAATAAATCAGTGAAAGATTCTCAGCTGCTGTGATGGGCATTGAAGTAGATCTTGTGTTTGCTCATTTACCAAAAGTTATAAAACTTGAAGAGACTGGTATGTTTCTTTTTAAATTCATTGGGATAACACATTTGTTACTAAAACATAATAAAATAACATCTCTCTCCCTCTCTGCTGTGTCTTTGTCTCTAAGTTTACCTCTCTCAAAAGTCAAAATTTCATAGATGAAGGGAAACTTTCTGCAGCCCAAGCATTAAAGGCGATAAAAGCAAATGTGTCCGTCAGTCTGACTATTAAGAGCAGCTGCACCAGAGACAGTTGACCACCAAATGGTATCCTAGCAACCTACAGGAGCATCGTTACACATACTGCTATCAAGCCAAATTTATCCTTTTCAATATCTTAGCTTCAAGAGATCAGGGATGAATACAGAACAAAGGATGAAAATGGTGCCTATGAGAAAGACAACGTGGGGTTTTAATTTAAGCAGAGGTTACGTGGAATGCCTGTGTAAAAGGAATAAAGAACATCACACTTTTGTGAGAAGGAAAGATACCTTCCTGTGGTAAGGCACTCAGGCAATTATGAACCAATTTGCTTTCAGAATACTAATCCTGTGTACATTTTAGCTTGGAATAAAACTTGCAAAATGTTTTCACTTTAATTCCATTTAAATGTTTCCATTTAAAAGGAGAAGGCTGAGGGGAAATAAATTTTAATTATTCAAACTTTCTAAATCTTTAAAATATTCTAGGCATTTTTACCTATAAACTGTAGCTTTCAAAAAGATAGCTGGTATTGTTTCTAATATTAAATCTAATAATTACAGTTCTGTTAACAAACATTCCAAACTGAGCTCTTCCCCTTTTTTATACTATAAATTGCTTCTGTTCTCCTGTTGTATTTAGTCATTGATCCTGCACAGTCCGGATAATTTACCAATGTGCATAATGATCATAACTGTAAATAGCTTTGTCAGAGAGAGGAAAACTTAACCTATGTGCAGATTAATTACAGGATATTCCCTTTTTTTCACTTTTCAGCAAATATTGGAAAAACATGCTAAGAATCTAGACCTTACCCACCAAAAGGGCTGGAATCACATCCAGAGTAAATTAGCATGGTTGCAGCAGACCTAGTTGAAATGAGGACCTCTGACCTCAGCTAGGGGTTTGGCTGAATGTAACAAAGCTACTGATAATGCAGACAGAGCACGACCTCAAGCAGAAGCAGAACTGTCTCCCTTCAGTCACAGATGCACTGCCAAGCAAGCAGTATGTTGCAAATATGAAGACAGTGTGCAAAGCTACTGATCACTGATCATTTTTAATTTATAGTCCAAACATTATCCTTGCAGAGGACACACACCAGGGGTTTACAAAAGCTATGTTTTATGATATAATAAGTGATTTTGTATGCACTTGAAAATCTGTGTGAAAAAGATTTCCTCATGCCATACTGTAGTAGAGGGCTCTTTGGAGACTTAGTTGAGGAAAAAAAAAAATCCACACAAGAAACCCAAACCACTAAATTATTCGCTTTTTAAAATGGCATAATTGAAGTGAGGTTTTAATCCAAAATTCAGTCTCTCCCTTAATTTGTATTTCTAATTCCTTTTAATGATCTGGTTTGGAACAGGCTATTTAGCTTCCTATCCTTTGTTATTTATTCAAATGACACCAATCCCCCATCTTCTCCAAATAATCCATCAGTCACTAGTTATCACTGATAACTTCTTCATCACATCAGTTGATATCTTCTTTAGCTTCCAAGGAAAGAGTCTGCCATGGGTATATTTTAGTTTAGTAGAATAATTTATCCTACTCTGTGCAGTTCCAAATTTACCTTCTACTCTGCCTCCAAATGCCCGTGCATTTATGTAGCCAATAACAGGATGAAAAAACATATAATCATCCAAAAAGCAGACACATTGGCTTCTTGTAATCTGGCAGCCTCTAAGCAAACTGTATGTTTCTGATTAGTGTTCCCTGAGCAATATATCAAAAGAACACTGGACAAGAAGAAGCCTGAGAGCTGACAGAAGAGATGCCCTCTGTTAGTGTGCAGCCACATTGACTGAGATCCGTGGCCTATGTGCTGTGAAATAAAAATGTCTTCAGCAGTTTAGGCTATATCAGCAGGACAACAGGCCAGACCTCCTTAAAAATGCCTTAGATATAGTCAATGAGGCAATTTATAGTCTGCTGCATATGAATAACATGAATACATATGAAGAGATATTAAAAGTTTGTGTTGTCTCCCACACCGAGCGTGCATTTCCAAACATTGTGTGGATTTTCAGAGCATGTAATTTCTGCTTTAATTTATTTTGGTAGCCTGATCTTTGTTAAGAGCTGAACTAAGGATGCAGTAATCCTGTTCACAAGAAAGAGAATACCATCATTGGTAAGAAGACAAAACAGCCCTTAGTTTACATTTTTCTTGACAAAATGCTAGAAGAATCAGACAAGTCTTCAGAACCATGGGGTGATACTAAAGCAGAGCAATTAAACAGAATTCTTAGGAAGGAATCAGAGTAGGCCTTTTGAGTTTTTATGTAATACTAAATTAATGTTTCAAGGCTATTAACAACTTGGCAGATAAGTGAGCAGGAGAACCACTTCAGAGAAATCATATCAAATAAATGCTGGAGCAATCCACTTTGATTGATTAATATAGGAATTTATGAAGGTAGTAAATGAATTGTTGGGGCATTTTCTGTAATAACAAATGCTGGATTTAGAAATTTGGTTGGTCATTTCCATACCCAAAATTCTAGGTTCACCTAGTTTATAACTAAATTCTGGGTAAAGTAGCTTCCTGCAAGTGAACTTCCTGTAAGAATTTGGTGTCATCTGTTAGGCATTTTAACCTTGAGAATTTTTAAGGTGGAAGACAGGCACAACTCCTTCAAGACTGCCTTTTATCTACATCATGCATCAGAAAAAGTCTGCATTTCATAAATCATACACAGTAAAGAAAATGTCCTAATTCTTGTGGGCAGAGTGTGAGAAAAAAGAAAAAAAAAAGTGAGGGGGGGAGAAATGGCAAAACAAGAACCACACAATTTTAGCTGCAATTCTAGTTTGCTTGGAAAAGGAAGTTCTACTCATTGACAGGCAGGCCTTCTGCCATCTGTGTTAAGTGGGTGCATTGCAAGCACCTGGAGCTACAGTGAATACTTTCCTTTTTAATTCTTTCTTGTAAAACAGATGGGAAAAAGCACAGCTAGTAGTGTTATGCTGTGTTTAAATATGAGAAGACCATCATTCAGTCTCTCTGTTGCCTTTCAGCCTGACACCTATATATTTGGACTCCCATGTTTTTATCAACAGAAACATGTCAGTGTTCAGGAGACTGTTGTAGGGATATACTTGAAAAGATCTGGAAAGAGGCCACAAGTGACCTACTGCTTATGCAATGGCAGTATATTGATTAGAGGAGATTATAGTTTTCTGAATGTAAAGCTCTAGTTCAAGGAGAGTTTTGAGGGTAATATAAGAAATCATGGTATCTCTAAACCCTAAGAAGGTATGGGACAAATAGATTCACAGATGCCCAAATTTAAATGTCAAAAATAAAAGGGATAATTATAGCCTTGCAAAGCTGTTTTTTATGCATATGTCTCAGGCTTCTTCTAAAAAAGCGCCTCAACAAAACAACAAAGCAGACAAAAGTTTGTAAAATCCCATTTTCTCAAAGGCTTGAAGAAGAATAATAATAAAGTACCTTTGAAGTGACATAAGGAAGCATAAACTGAAAAGAGAAGCATGGGAAAATCCTGCCCAACAAAGCAAAGCATTTGAGATTCTTTAGGGGACTAAAGGGTTCTGTCCACAGATTCCTAACTTTGTGTATGCAATAGGCCAAGTGGGTTTTTTTCTGAAATGACAAAATTCAGTTTGGGACACAAACCACTGGCAAAATAAACAAGCATGCTCAAGTCAAAGCTGGAATATTTCAGTTCTCATCTTTTTACATAGTGGGGAGGGGATATAGATGTGATCTAGGAATTTTTCAAGGAGGCAGTGGCCCAGTTTGCAAAAGATGGGTAGAGTATTCAATTTAGAGGAGAGCAGGCTGTTTTCCCTTGGCTATTTCTATCCTTGCTATCCTGTGGCTGCCTAAAGTAAAATGCAGAAGGAGCACTGCTGTGCAGCAGTGCTGATGGCTAAGGCATAACACTGACATACAAAACCTGTACATTTTAAACCTCTGCCTGATGAAGTCTGCTGAAGGCCTAAAACAGAGTTCTCCTGGATAAAAGCTCTGCCAGTAGATCATGCAAAGGATACCATGGCACAGGAAAAGGATTCTGGTATGATTTCTAACTTCACAGAGGTACTTTGAGCTATCCCAACTCCTTTTTAATTTTCTTTTACCTAAAATGTTCAAATCAAACCCCTTTATAGTACTCATAACCTGCTAGTGATCAAAAGCTGCTGAATGAAATACCTGAATACATCTTCAAATTAACTATTTCTCAAGAAGTCAGGATAATGGACTCAACAGATGAAGCAAATACATCATAATCTGGATTATTTTCTAACCCAGTGTTCTGAAATTAAAGATAAACACAGCAGCAATCAGAATTTAAGAACTTTAAAATTAATATGAAACACTTCCCACTCTATGTATTCGGTTTTCCCAGTATTGAAAAGGGGAAAAAAAACCCAACCAACCAATTAAAAAAAAAAAAAAAAAAGGAATAACTTTTCAGGTTTGCTTTGGAATCAATAGGATCGAGAGAGGGATTGGGTTTTTGTTTTGTTTTGTTTTTTTTTTTTTAATTAAGTAGAAGTTAAGACTTCTGTGGAATGAGTAGGTGGGAATTGGTCAGTAACAACTGGAATGATGTTGAAAGCTGTTGAATTTTTCTGACAAGAAGTGAAAAATTCAGTAACATGTGAGAAAGTTCATCTGTTTCCTTTGTTTTCTTTTTCCTATTTAAAAGTATTTTGTTCAAAGTCTTACAGCCTATATTGGGTAAAGATGTACACAATATATTATGAATGATACATAGTATAAATAAGCTATTATTTCTAAATTAGCCGACTTCATTTTTGTATTGAAATAGACTACTTGAATATTATTATCTTAAAACTGAATTTACAATTTAGGTAAATAAATATGTGATATGTGTAGGAACATAGGAATTCATAAAATTACTGAACTTTTAGATCTGGAGCTAAATAATAAAATCAAGTATTGTGGCAATTCACTAAAGGGAATTTGGTTTTTCAGCTTTTGAGAGGCTGTTTCTTAATTATTGAGGTCATAAAAGGAGAATTTAATAAAAAACAGCAGAAGATGGCTGGTGCTAAGACAAATCACCTCTTCAAATCAACAGTTTCTGATGCTTTAGATCCCATCTGTTTTAAGTAGTTAAGAAGAACTGATATTCAGTATTCTTCCAGTGCAAAGGAAAGAGATTAATATTTATGAATTATGACTCAGATTAAGATTTATATATTCATTCCACAAAAGTAGGCTTACTGAATCACCATTTCTCCCCACCTGAATTTCAGGTACCTTTTGCTTGGAAGGAAACTGAATTTAAAAATACATATTGTGCAGTGGGCATACTAAGTCTTAAAACACAACTTTTGATGGCTGAGTGGCAGTGAAAGGCAACTACCAAGTTTGCAAGTAGTTTTTTTCTCAGGAATAATTTCCGTTCCACAAACTGAACTTGGAATAACAATGAAAAGAAAATTTTAGAAAGTTGAGGTGTTTTATTATTGTTTCATAGTTTTCCTAAGGATAGTGTGTTCCCACTTATCATTGTTATCATTATCATCATCATCATCATCATCATCATCATCATCACCACTAAATATTTGCATAAATAATAGACCTAAAACCAGGGAGTAAAATGAAAAAAAAAATAATTACTTCTTAGTTCTAAACTACTTAGATTTTCTTTTTGCTGATGTTTTGTCTTACTTTCTGTGCTTTTTCCACCATTACAAATTCTTCAATAGCAGTATATAAGTGCCCGAGATTTTTTTCTACTCTGAGTTATTAAACCACTTCTGACTTCAAGAATGACAATATTAATGTGTAAATTCAAATGTTTAACAAAACATATTTTTTTCTCACAATTGTTGAACTTAAATATATTAATACCTGATATGTTTCTTAAGGTTTTTTTAAATTATATATCATGCATGTGCATCCCTCAGAAAATCAGGAGTCCAATGAAGTCCTAAAGCTCTGAATTTCCAACACATTTGAAAACAAGGTAATATTGAAGCAAGAGAAAGATAAGATTTTTGAGAATCACAGAAATGCTGAAGAATAGTGTTATTTTTTGCCATCTGACTTTATAATTATCTGTTAACAGCTGTGTAAGATACATAGGATTTATAATTCTTTTAAATATGTATTGGATTATATTCTATGCAGAATTCTTTTTGTAAGATGTTCAGTTTGGATTGGGTTTTTCCAATTTATTATTTTTAATATAAATGTTCCACATATTTTGAAAGTTTTATATCAGCATTTAGAAGTGAATGATGGGCATGGTACTCCATTTTAATGGGCAGTAGTATAACCAAAGTTCAATCACTACAACTCTAAATAAAAGTGAGTATAAAATAGAAATATATGCAGTGCAATAAACACAATACAGATAAAGCTCTGGCAAAATACTGCCCTTTCTTTTCCTTTGCTTTTTATACAATGGAAACTGTAGTTTTGGGAATCCTGATATGTTTTAATGCAGTATGGCATGTTGCTGTGACCAACTGGTAAGACTGCCAGAATTAGAAGGGACATTGTTGTCCTAAACACCATGTCAATATTTCAATTAGCTCTGAAATGTTTTGAGTCAGAATGCATCTGTATGCAATCAGTAACGCATTTAAAATATTTCACCATCTAACTTTTTCAATGTGTGATCATATGTAGAACAGTTATCCAGTGCATCTTTTTGTCTGTATAAGAGATATAGTTTTTCAGTAGGGTTAATGTAATTAAAATAGTTAATTCATTATAGGTACATGTCAGAAAGCTTAGCAAATCAGATTCAAAAGCAGATTTAGGCAGAGACATTCAGAGTTTCAAGACACCAATGAACAAAGAAGTAGAATAATAAAGATTCTCAGTGTTACAATTTAAGTTTTGAATGTCATTTAGTACCCCTTGCTTCTGCATGCATTCCAAAGACTTTTCCTGATTTTAGCTTACAGAAATTTTTGTAATGTGTCTATGGTGACAGAGTGTGTCAGGGTCACAGCTGGATCCACTTTTTTCTAGTCCTGTATGTTCCCATCTATGACATAGAAGAGGAGAAATGTGAATAGAGATTTTTTCCCCTTTTCTCTCTTCAAATATCATGCGTCCTGGTGTTATTGCAACAGCAATATTTGAAAGTCACAGTAAATTAATGTGATTCCAGTTTTATTTTTGGAAAAGTTGCAGAATCTGTCCAGTTTAGATAAATAATTAATACGTCATTAGACCTCTTAATGAATAAGAACTGAAAATGTGTTTATATCTTCAAATAGACAGTGGAAAGACACTTGATAGATTTGGACACATAGTCTTCATCTTTTTTTTTAACTTTGAATACTGTAAGACATTCCTCTCTTGGGTACATGTACACTTTTTGAAATGAAATTAGCAAAATTGGCATGAATTCATTGAAAAAACATTTTTTTAAATTTAATTTACATTGTACAAACATCCAAGGAGGAATCAAATTATTCATACTTCCTTCTTGAAGTAATTAGGTACATTATCTGCTTAATGCCAACATACTTAACTGTATGAACTAGAAGTAAATAGGCAAATGTTAATCAGTTTTCAGTGTGTCTAGCACTGAATTCCTCTTTTCTTTATACAGCACAAGAGGTTAAAGAAAAGCCACACTCTCACTGAGAAACCTGCCTATTAAAACATTATGCAAACATCTTTTATTTAGCCTCCTTTTTCCTTCATTCTCAGTAGTAGAGTGATCTCTCTTCCTCTCTGAGGCTGGCATGTCCTTAAACACAGCAAAGTTTAATTTTCTCAGAATTTCAACTCTTATCCTTTTTCAAAAAGAATAACTTGTCATAGAAGGGTTAGAAGACAAATATTTTTCCTAGGTAAAGAAATGATTATTACTATTGCCCCCAGATTAAAAATCAAAAAAGTAAAAGCAGACAAGCTTGAATAGCACACAACAGTTTTTGCAGAAAATTGCTATATTATTCAAGTAAAAAGAAAAATTGATCTATATTTTCCTTTGCGTAAGACTTCTGCCCTTGGAAATATGAGTGGGGTTTGATTCTGCTTTATGGTATTTTCCAATATTTATTTGAAAAGTATAATGGACCCTCTGTAGTTCCCATGCTATACAACAACATGGAGAAGCTACAAAGCCACAGATACCATTTGTCCTAAAGACACTCATTTGCTCCACATAACTTTCATTATGATAAGCAAAATGATGTGTGCTACTTTCATCTTAAGATTACCTACTGGAAAGAAGGTGCGGGATTCTGGTTTAATCTCCAGCAGCTCTGCTCTAAGTTAAGCCATCATAGTTACAAATAATTCTGATTTCTGCTGGGGTAGAGTTAATTTTCTTCAAAGTAGCTGTTATGGGGCTGTGCTGTGGATTTGTGGGGAAAAAAAGTGTTGATAACCCAGGGATGCTTTTGCTGCTGCTGAGCAGTGCTTGCACAGAGCACAGACCTTTTCTGCTTCTCCCAGTGAAGAGGCTGGGGTTGCACAAGGAGCTGGGAGGAGACACAGCCACAGCAGGTGACCCCACCTCAAAGGGATATCCCAGATCCTATGGCATCATGCTCAGCATGTAAAGCTGGCAAAGAAGAAGGAAGTGGTAGATGTTTGGAGTGATGGCATCTGTCTTCCCAAGTCACTCTAACACACGACAGATCTCTGCTCTTCTGCAGGTGACTGAACACCTGCCAGCCCTTGGGAGGTAGTGGAGGATTTCCTTGTTTTGCATTGTTTGCACGTGCAGATTTTGCCCTGCCTATTAAACTTTCTGTATCTCAACCCAGGAGTTTTCTCACTTTTACTCTTCCTAGTCTCTGCTCCATCCTGAAGGGGAGTGGGAGTGAGTGTGAGGGAGTGAGGGAGTGAGGGAGCAAGCACTGATGTGGAGATTCATTGCTGGCTGGAGTCAAGCCATGACAATAGCTCTTACAAATTACTTTTGTACCAGTACACTAAAGACAACAGTGTGGTTCTACACCAGCTAAAACTCCTATTATTCATTATTATGGGTGGACATGTAATATAACTGAGCACAAGCTCTGGCTGTTCCCAGTTGCCAGACCCATCCCTCAGTGGCTCCAGAAAATGAGGACTATCCATGTAGCATATAGCCATTATTTCTCTCCATTTCAGTTACCTGTCCAAAGTACAAATTGAATAAAGATTGGAATACAGCTGAGTCACATTTTTAGCAATTCAAGAACTGTATTTAGTGTTCTGGACATGTACTTTGACCATTACAATCCTAAATTAAGCACTAACTGTCATTACCAGCTCTTGCCAATCTTTGTAATTCAAAAGTAACTGGAGAACTGGATTTTAATTCAAGAAGATAAATTAAACATCTTTTGTTTCCTTCAAATTAAACTCTAATAATTACTACAAATAATTCAGGGGCAGTCTGTCATATTGATCCCATGGCTTTGTAAAAGTACTTTACACTGACTGTATAACACAGACCATAGTTTTTTTACTTGGGAATGTCATAGGATTTAAAACTAGTTGTAAAAAATGAAAAATAACAACAACAACCAAAAAAACCTCAATTATGAATAGTAACATCAAAGAAAGATTAAATATGCAAAATCAGCATCTCTTACACTTAAATACTGTTCTTTAACTAAATTAAGTATTATATTAGTGAAATATTGCAGCCCCCAAGGATTATCCTGGCAAATTCTTCCCAGAACAATCCTCAAAACTCAACAGCATAGTTTAGTTTTAGGCAGCTAATTAAAGAAATTAATTTAGTAGGGTACATTCCTTCTACATGTAGTGGAGAAAGCAAGGAGATCACAATGGGCTGAATAACCTTTGCAAGGGATATACTTTCTTTCTCTGTTAACCATAGCATAGAAGAATGTTCATTTCTCAAGCAATTATTTTAGGTGCCTAATGTCAGTCCTGATGTCTTTGCACAGAAAATAAACACAAGGAATAAAGTAATGGGCATGGTACAAAAAGCCACTCTCATCAGAAAGTCCTTAGACTGTATCATGTCTTGGGGTATTTGAAAAAATTTTCATTAAAAGTACATTATTTTCCTGTCTGCTGAGAAGTCTTACTGACTGCATATTTAAACTGAGCATTCAGATATAACCTAAAGAAAAAAATCATTAGAAACATGTTACTTTGGTGACAACAAGAATAAAGAAATTACTAAAAATTCTTTACGGGTTCTAGTCAACCCAACTTAAATATTTTATTAGTGCTTCAAGAAGTTTTTATCACTACAGAGCTTTCTATTGACTGAACAGAGTCATTATGTAAATATTTTTTGTAATAAAGTACCCAGTGACTTTGTTGCTATATATAAAAAATACTTCCCAACATTTCCCTAGAATTGCTTTTATAAACCGACCACTTTTCCCTAGCAAAAATATGTTGAGAATTGAGCACTATTAGCCAAGACCCAGTGTTCTATTAAACAATAATAATTTGATATGGATTGAGTTACGTGCAATCTAATCTGTATTATATGACTTAGAACTCTTGCTATTTAATTAGATGCAGATATTTTTATCAGAGAAGTTCAAAAAAATCTTATCTAGATTTCATGCTGAAATAGAAATTTCTTTTCTATTAGGAAATGAAGCCATTACACTACTGGGGCTTTTTCGCTGTGTAATGTATTGTTAAGGTCCTTATTTAGGAGACCAAACCCAACCCATTAAGTCCAAAGCTGACACAGCAGATTTGAATTTATGATTTTACAACATAGCATTTGAATGACAGTTTAAAAACACTCCTGAGTAACAGACTTTCCAATACTTTTTGAAAACCCAGTGCCTTTCTGACACTAAAACTCTGTTCTGTCACGAAAACAGGATCATCAAATCCCAAGCAAAGCCAGCAAAATGGGTCCTGGTTCTGTAGCCCAATTTTTATATATTTATTGTCCAGCAGGAACATGAGGTTTCTCCTGTATTTGGCTCTACCTATTTTCCTGAGCAGCATGGTCCAACTGAATTGGGACCTTACAGCAAAACAGTCACACAAACAGTAAATATTTCCATGGGTTTTACATCAGGCAGGACACAGACTAGTGGCAGAGACATATATGAATCAGCTACTCTGCAGTAACCCATCTTTAAGACCAGTTTAAATCCAAAAATCTATCTAATTCTTGAACTTTAAAATATGGCATGATAAACCCCAATGTGTGGCAAGATGGAAAACTAAAAAACATTCCTGATCTTAATAAAAATAACAATGCAGAAGATTATTTTATATTTTCATAACATTCAATAATGAATGCAAAGAGAGAAACCATCTAAGGGAAAAAAAAAAAAGCTTTTCCAAGATTTGATACAGAAAGCTTCTTCAGATTGCAAGACTATTTCACAGAGATATTCGTGTGCAGCCCTGGGAGAGGGGCATGCATACATGTGGACCATTATGCCCTACTACTTAACAGGTTATGCAAAAGCACTGCATAGACTATGCTGTACAGGTTTTGTAGGACTCAGGTGCCTAGCTAGCCTGGAATTGCAAGTCTTCAACCAGATATCTAATTTTGGGATTTTGAATAGCTGGGCACCTTAATGCCTTAGTTAAATGTCTGCTTTAACATGACAACATACATGTCTGACTGACATGTAAGGTGAGACCTCTGTGGACTATTCTCCCACAGAATTTCAGTTAGGGAGCTTTAGGGGGCCAGATCTCTAATCCCTGACTAATAGTCAGGCAAAATCAGTTACAAATTATAGACTTTGCAATGCGTAGCAACTCTGGGAAAATTATACAGATGCCTTCTTGAAAAGCAGTATCCTACTGCACTTATTGCTGCAAAAGCTATACCAGGTAAAACATATTTCTGTAATATAGCCTAAAAGTCACAGTGGTATTGAAAATGAACAGAGACTACTAGTTGAGGTTTCTGTTTTGTAAATTATTAATATTTCAATTTTAGGAATTTTTTTTTAATGTTATTGAAATCTTCCTGACCTGGAGCAATACATAATGCCATAAGATAATACATTTGCCTGTCACCTTCATAGGGCCTTAAATCTGTCTTGGGTCACAAGTGAAATTATCTAAATGGCCTCAAATTAGCCCTCAGTAGTCATTTTTTCATTTCACAAAAGTAGTATTGTGCATAATTTGGCAGCAGAGTGCAGTTGTGGAGGACTATTCTGTAAGGAACCAAAAAATTGAATAGAATGATATTGGAGACCAGGTTTGCTTTTGGCAATGGTAGTTGGATCAGACCAATATAAATTATATTTTACTTTCATGAGAACCACTATTCAGCAAATTAGTTAGCTTGATTTAGTTGTCTAAATATTGTTTTACAGTTTCATGCTGTTTTGGACATTGACAATCCAAGGCGTCCTTTGATTCATCTTATTTGCAATAGAGAAAAATTGCTATAAGTACTGATTGTATAGGAAAACAATGATGGGGGTTTTTTGTTTGTTTGTTTCTTTCTTTTTTTTTTAAGTATGATGATAATTAGAATGTGGAACAACGAGGCAAGCTATAATTAGAGGTTCAAATGAAAACAACATCATCAACATCATTCAACTACACATGATAAAATTCAATTAAATAATTTGCTGACTTCTATGTGGCCAGTTTTATCTAACACAATAAAGAAAATGGGAAAAATAAAAAAGTAGGAGTAAAGTTGTCAAATAAATTAGTTGGTGTAAATTATTCCATTAGTTGTGCTAATAGAGCAAAGACTGTGGTAAATGTCCAATGTTGCATTTCTATATTTGAAAGGTTATGAGTCACTGAAATTCCACTAACTTAAATGTAATCAAGAAGGGGGGGGGGAAAAGTACCATTTCTGCTTACATAAGCAAATGGACACTCTTAATTGAACCGAGCATTTTTAGGATAATAGTCTAGTTGTTCAGCAGTTGCACAGAAGATGCTTCAATAAAATTGGTCCATTAGTATTGTAAGGAATACAAGATAGCAAAAGAATTTAAACCTGGGCTGGAAACCCCTATGAAAAGGAATCCTGTTTTCTTTAACAGCCATCACTACTTATGCATGTTGCTCTGTAAAAAGTATTGATCAAGACCAGTTCCTTCAGATTCATACACAAGTGAAATTGTAAGGTTTGCCTCACAAGTGCAACAGGGAACATCATTGCTTCAGCACCATGCTTTCTGTCTTAGCCTGACTCTTCAATAACCCTCAGCTTCAAGATTTTCCTTCCTGCACTCTGCTCCAGTACCCACAGTGCATTGACCTTGGCTAGACACTGATTACCCACTAAGCCATTCTGTCACTCCTCTCCTCAGCAGGGGCAGGAGCAGAAAGTAACATGGGAAAAAAAAAATTGGTCAAGAGAAAATCAGTTTTATAAAGCAAAAGAAAAATGCAAAACATTTTGTTCTCTATTTCTCATTAGCAAGTTATGCACAGCCACTCCTCGAGAAGCAGGGTTCAGCCCATACAGTTGTTACTCCAGAAGGAAATGTCACAATAATGAAAGCCTCTTCCTTTTTCTTGCTTTTATATCTGAGCCAATGTGATATGGTATGGAATACTCCTGTGATCAGCCTGGGTCAGTTGTCCTTGCTGTGTCCCCTCCCAAGAGCTTGTCCACCCCAGCCTACTGCTGAGGCTGGAATGTTGGAGAGACAGCAATGAAGCTGTGCCAGCCCTGCTCAGCAGGAGCCAAAACACTGGTGTGCTATGAACACTTTCCAAATACCAAAGCAAAGAACAGCACTGTGAGGGCTGCTGTGGGAAAATGAAATCCATCTCAGTCAGACAGACAGAGATGAGTCCTGGTACATATGCATGCATACATATACATGCACTCACATTATATAAACATGCAAAATTAAAGCTAGCTACTTAAATAATGAAATATTCCCTCAAAGAGAATTTAACAGATTTAATATTTGAATAGCAGTGTTTCAAAATCACAGTCCTGACCTATGTGTTACTAAAGACTGTTTTGTTTAGCTTTTAATATTTTGGTTTATTAAACTTTCAGGTGGAAAAAAAAACCAAACAACCGCAACATAGTGGAATATGAAGAAGTAACCATAAGCACTGAATAATTAAGAAATCAATAAACAATTTCACATTTCTTTGGTGTTCAAATGACCTTCCTGAATTAGAAGCTAAGACAATGTATGCAATGCGAAATCATTAGGTAAGTAATGTACCAAGTAAATTTGAGTAGGCTGGTAAATTTTGATTTAACTGTCCTAACTGCTTTGATAGGTTAACTCTAAAGATCATTGAATCAGTCATACAGTAGTTCAGCAAAAGCCAAATAAAATGCAGCCCTTAGAAAGTAACACACATGCAGAAAAAATGTCAGTGAGTTGTGGGAGGTAGGTGGCAAGACGATGCCCTGTAAAGATTATTCTCTCCAAATTCTGTGATATAACCTCCTCCTACTGCTGAAGACTGAGGTCAGACAAAGCCTAAAGAAAGCCAACAATACTTTTTTTTCTGATTAATAGAAATATCATCTAGTTCAGAGTTCATGTGAACAGCCAGAAAAATCTGATGTGTCTGGGTCTGAGAAGGCAGGAAGGAATACACCTTTGTCCTGCAGCAAGAAGAGAACAGCCTCAGTGGGGTATGAGAAAGGGTCGAACAGAGAGCTATCGCTGAGGAGGATTGAAGGGGAGGTTACAGGCTCTTTTTTTGTGGGAAACCACCAGTCCTTTTATCAGAGGTGCTTTATATGCATCAGTATGCTGTGGATGGATAACTGCACAACAATAGGAATCTGGCTTTTGTGACTGAGGTCAAAAATGTCTGCCTCTACTGAAAGAATCTTCTCCTCTCACACCATCTACCTGGAGCAGTCTTGTTAGGGTCACTCTGCAGAGCAGTTTTCCTGCCCTCTCATTTATATATTTCAGCCCAAATACAGCCTGCCTGTTCTTCTGTAGCTGGGCATAATATTAAAGATTCAGTTCAAGGACTCAGAGGCTCTATAAATTGCTTAGTACCCTTTGTTTGTGGGCACTCTCAGTTCTTCACAGAATGAATCCAGCTCTCCCCCAGGATTATAAATGAAATCACCCCAAATGTCTCACCATGTATGCAAATCTGTCATTCACTCTATGTATCAGCTCTGCAAATAACTCAGTGCTCCTCATACACAAAAATAATCTTTCTGAGGTGGTGGCAATAGATTTCTTCTGAGATAAAGGGTAGCACTGAGAACCTGTGTTCACCTTTTATCTGCCCTCTTCGTGACAGTTGTGTTGATGAAGTCTACAAAGCAGCCTGAATTGAAAGTCTACTTGATAATTTGTATCTTGCTCTCTTACCTATCATTATAGTTCATCATTATCTTCTAAAAGATTTTCCACTGCTTCTGAAACAAGTTAAGTCAGCATTCTCTCTCTCTCTTTCTCTCTCTCTCTCTCCCTCTCTCTCCCCCTCTCTCCTGGAGAAGCAGTGCAGCTGTCAATATGACAATCTAACCACAATATGTTGCGCCCATTTAGGTGTTTGAAGGAAGGACTAAATAAATTTAGTTACAGCTGATCAAATTAAAGTGTGTCTTTATGTTAGAGCAAGCCATTCAGAGTCAGAGCAATAAATGAGTAAAATAAAAAATATCAGTTAAAAACAATGTTAAATGAAATTAATCATGAAGATTATAACAATTTCTAAGGACTTTACCTTCATTATCAGCTCTAGGAGTACTGAACATTAACCATTTTTTATTTTTTTTTTTTACTTTCTCAAGTCTATAAAATATTTTTAGTATATAGGATGTTACAAAAAAGCAGAGTAAACTGAGGCAAAATTGATTACCTACAATGTAAATGTTTGGCCTAGGAAGTCTGAGTACAAACCATGTCTCCAAGCTACTCATTACTGAGAACTCCTTCCCTGACTATGCAATCAATTTCAATAGAGATTTATTTTATAAGTAATATGCCCTCAAACCTACATGCCATTTACACCTTTTATTTGGCATGTCTTAAAATTAAAACAAATATTCATATAACTCATAAATCAAGAACTCAGAAGTCAATAAGGGTTCTCTGCTCATTGCTGAGAAGTAGCTAGAAGCCCCTAAAAACCTGACAAATTTATTTGAGCTTCAAATGGTGAAGTTTGCTTAAGAAGTATTGTGAACTTATTCAAACATAAGTACAATTCTGGGTTTGTCAATCTTTTGTGTAAAGAAATTATTTTATTTTTGTATTTGTCCCTCAAATGATGAGAAGTTCAGCAATGTATAAAAAATAAACTTGCATGTAAATCACACAGCCTGAGTCATGCATCAGATGCAATAACTAGAGAGACATGCTTGTGAAAATTGGCCAGCAGTTTTCTCCAAATATGCACAGGATGAAAGTCACAACAGTAGTGCAAGTGTATGATCTGTGTACTCAGGCAGCCAGTTCATAAACAATCTGCTTTGTTGGCAGTATAAGAACATAAAAATTTTAAAAAAAGAAAAAAAAAAAAAGAAAAGAGGAAAAGTATAACAAATCCAGACTGCAGTGAAAGACAAGCTTCTAACTTGCAAGTATTTGGACAGAGTGAAGTAAACATTAACTCTCCATCCTCTGCTCACTGTCAGAAATTTTCCTACATGTCTCTGCCTTATATTTCCACCTTTTGACGATGTAATTAGGTTGACTGGAGCAAATTAAATTTGACAGAGATTTTTCCCTGACTTTGGAAAATACAGAAGAGGTTACATTATTCACCATGACCCCAGAAATCTTTGATTCTGGCTTTTGACCTAAACTTTTTGATCTCAAAGAGTGATATATTAGGAACACTGATTAATAGAAATGTAATGGTATAGGTTAGTGCTGCTACCAAGTAGGATATTGGCTGGTGTTAATTAGATCTGTGATGACATTTTCTACACTGATGAGTTACAGTCTCTATGAGAAAAATGTCCATGGATTTTGTTAGAGCATTCACTGTTATTGTCCACCTCTCTCCTCTTGATTTCCAAGAAATTCAACACAGCCTCGTCCATAGCTCAGCTGTATTCATGTGAACAAACCACTCTGTATCACTTTCCCAACAGGAGCCTGGAAGCTCCAAATCAAGAATATGTTTGGATTTTCAACATGAAAGCCAACCAACCTCCATCCTTTTCACATATCTTTTCTCACCTTTATTCCATTATCTTACAGTCAGCCTGAATAGGCAGACAGCTGACTTAGAGGATTTTATAACCTCCTGAAGAGAGAAAGTTTTTAGGGATAAAACAGAAGAAATCCTAATGGCTGTGAGAAGTGTTGTGACTTTTTCAGACATGCCTACCTATAGCATACAGGATCTTTGTTATCAGATCTTTGGACAAAGACATCTCACATTCACTTGTATTTGAATAACCCACTTGCCATAATGAAGAAGTGATCACTGAAGACAGTGATTTCCAATCTTGTGGTATTTGTCACTTGCATTACATGTGACAATTAGGTGTTCTTAAGCTGAACTCCAGGGCAGCAAGATGATGGGTACCTCTTCTTGGGCTCAAAATTTTTGAGGCAATATTTTACTTTCAATGAAATAATTGTTTATCTTTATGTAAAAAATTTTGGCATAATTCACAAGGTCTTCTAACAGACAGGATTTAAATTAGTCAAATAAAAACATGATCTGTTAATAGCAATAAAGTTAATTTATCATCTCTTTTCATGAATATGAAGAAAAACTGAAAATTACTTCCTGGTATATTCAACAAATTAGTAATTAGCCACACTACTCACTTCTAGAAGGAAGGAAAAAGTCTAACAAAATATTAGTGTCCTCACAGAGAGCAGTTTCATAGAAACCCAGTGGAGAGGAGGGAGAGTTGAAGGACGTTATTGATAGTTGCCAGGACTACTAATTCTTGCATAAGGCTGGAGAACAAAGAAGAGGTGAGAAGCATTTTCTCTATCAGATACTTATTTAACAATTCCAGCAAAGAGCCATTCTCACTCACGTCATCTGCTTCTGCGGGCGAGAGCGGCTCTGAGAACGCAGCCATGGGGAGCCCTGTTTTGATCAAGTCCTCTGCTTTCCCTTTCAAAGCGAATGAGATAATGCGGCTGTGGAACAGCACCTTTTAATCAGAGCAGTGGGATTCCATTGAAATGGAGTACAATGCAGCTGCAAGTTAGTATTTCCCTAAAGCAGGTGTACACTTCTCCCTGGGAAACTGTGAACACAGCCTACGTCCCTGTATCCCAAACTAGAACTCAGTAGAACCACGCTCAGCATTGCCTTGTACTATTTGTCCTTTTCTCTCATTTTCCTTCTGTGCAGAAAAATTTTAGTTATGTGCCAAAAATACCTTTCACTAATAGAAGTCAAACATATTTTGGTTTGGTTTTTTGTGGGGTTTTTTTTGGTGGTTTTGTTTTAGGTTTTGGTTTTTGGTTTGGTTTTGTTGTTTTTTGGTTTTTTTTGTAAAAGAGGAAAGGATGTTGAAAGTTAAATCGATTCCTTGCCTCACCTGCCCTTATAGTTAGTTTCACCTATATAAATTAAAACAATACATGGTAGAAGATTGTGTTACCAAGCTGGAGCAGATGTTTCAGGAAAAAATGAACCAACAGGCTGATGTTAACCCCTACGTAGGCCTGTGCTCTCTGTTGTTTGGTAGTACATGCTGTACTATTAGCTATGTTTTTGTGTACACAGCATAACATTAATTAGCTGTAGCTGATGCAGTTATGGACAATTTAATGATGCACAGCAGTTCACAGCTTCTGGAAGTCTGCCTAGGAATGAGAAAGTAGTAGCTACTGAGTGAAAATAGAAAAATCCAGAAATGTCTTCCAGCTTGAATTCAACTACCGCAAAAAGGAATGATGGTCATACTATTCATCTTAGTTCCTTCTGGAGCTGAGTTTTAGGATTTCCTTTCAGGAAACTGAAACAGGATGGACCTTTCGTTAGTTATGGGCTTAAACTCAGGTGGTCTGGCTGCCTTCTGCTGATTTGTCTTGCACAAGAAGTTTCCCATGAGGCATCTTTCTCTGTGAGAAAAGGGTGACTTGCTGCACAGCTGGTGATTCCTGCAGTCCCTCAGGTATGAAGCACAAGACTAGAACCAGCAACACAGGCTGCAGCTTGGGACTGCAGAATCAAAGGAATAGAAACTAGTGTGCACCATTTCCATTGTCATATGAAGGACAGATCAATAATTTCTCATCTCTGTAGAATGACAAACACCTTGCAGCAGCCTTGCCTGAGTTTCACACCCCCAGCAGCAGAAAATGGTTCTTTACCTAAGAAATTTAACAGCATAAGATTTTTATCTCAAAAGCTATAAACTCCAGTTGCGCTTTCACTTAAATTTATGGCTGAAAGTTTAGAGACTAATAGAATGGAAAACATGAGTGTCTCAAACTTGAATTAGAGAGCTGGCCTTCACAGCTGGGAGTTCAGAAAAAAAATCTCTATTCAAACAAGTGCAGCAATGACATGTATCACATTCTCGTAGTAGGTACCATCTCATTAAATAGAGCCTTTAAATGAGCAATCTATTGAAAAAAAAAAAAAAAAAAAAAAGAGGGAATAAGACAGTGATGACCCAATCATTGCAATCTGTTTTTTTTAGTTCCTCACTGAGATTATTGAAAATAGGAAAGTAGAACACAATCACAGAAAGCATAAGATAGTTGAATAGTTGTTCCCTGCTTTCTTTGTACCGCCCAGATGAGATAAACCAGAGATGGAGATTGGTGAGATATTCTTAAGAAATTGGTGGAGTTTAAAATCCTTGAAGTCAAGAAAGCCTGTCCATTCACTACATCATATAAAACTACATTTTCAGTTAAACCGAAGGATTTGTTGAACAGATTTTAATAAAAAGCATGTCGAGTGATGGGAGTGGAAATGTATTGAAAATTAAACAAATGTCCTCTCATGAAAATGCAGAGTTTTGGACTTTCTTCTGGGAGCGTAAGAGCTTAGAAACTTATATTAGACTGTGGATGCTTCAGCCCACGTGTGGGATCTTAGCCTCATCCAGATATTCCATAAAGGAGGACACTTAACTTGAGATACCAGCTCAATATAACCACAAGAGACCCACAGGTAATAGCTCTCAGTTTTTAAGATCTGTTTGCCTTGAAACAGGGCTTAGAGAAGAATACTTCTTTCTTATGAAGCTTCTTTGGAATTTTGTACATTAAATTAACATTATTCCTTTGGGATTTTTAATTTAAGATCCTACAGACTCTGTATTATAGAATTTTTATTAGACTCCCAGGTTTTTTTGCCTTCACTGTGCCTCTGAGGCTCACATGCTATGAGTTTTACTTGAAGCTTCTCTCAAAGTGTAAGTGATTTTATGGCAGAAGTGTAGGAAATAAGAAGAAACAGAAAATGAAAAACATTTAACAGAAAACATCTAAATGATATCAGATGGGAAGGAAATAGATAAAATTAATTGTAAAAAAAATATGAGGCTTCAAATCAGCCTTATTCCTGAAAACTAAGCCTATGTTTGATTAAAGAAAAGAATCTTATCATTAAACAAAAAGGGAAAGATATATCTCAGTGAGCTTTGTACCTAAGTTTCAACTAGTGATTCTAATCCTGTAAATAGGCAAAACTGGAGGGCAATAGATCTAGCATATTTAAATTTTATATTCCAATATGAAATGAACTGTCATTTTTTCCTCAGATTTCTTAAAATCAATTAAAAAGAAAATCTGGGAGATTAGCTCAGATTTGGGTGAAAAGTTTTAAAGTGACAAAATTACGACAGATAAATTGTGTCCAAGCCATTCAAATATATGTTAATGACAACATAAAGTGGAATATTTAGTAGAAGACATGTTTTAGAATATGCTTAAGAGAATCACAGAATATCCTGGGCAGATATTTAGGTTAAAACACACTGGGTATCAAAATCTGATTCAAAATCGAGTCTAATCAGAGAAAAGATCTGAAATAGTACCAGCTTCAGATAAGTGACAAGCAAAAATCTTATCTACTTCAAAAGGAAGTTAAAAACATCCTTTCATTAATGGAAACATCTAAGTAGAAATTAGTGCTGAGTTCTACTAGACTTGGTCTTTTTCAAGGACTTACATTTCTATGTTTTTCTTCCTTTCTTTCAATTCACAGGCAGATTATTTTATATTCACTCATTCCTCAGCTTTATAAATTTCAGTGGTTTCCATTCAACCACCTCATATAATTTTTTCTTGCCTTTTCCTGTCTTTTATAATTGAAATTTTAAAATACTAATTTGCTTATGTTCCTAAATTTTGTTTGTTTCTTTCTTTCTATTTTCCAAATCAATTTAGGGGAAGTCAAATTATTTCAGTTTGGATTTACTCCAACAGTTCCATCATCTCTTATTAACATAATTCCACTAAGGCCTTTATCTCACTCATTTATCTATGCAGTAAAGAGCTTTCCCATAGAGGCACACACCATACAGGTACAGAGAGTTTTTAAATTCTATCACTTATGCAGTCAGTAGGTTTTCCACTTTAGATTTGAAAACAATAGTAATTTCAAACACATATATAAAAACAAGCTAATTTCAGGACTTACTTTAATACTCCAAAGCTAACTTCATTGCATCCAAAGACCATTTACAGTTAAATTTCAGGACAGACTAATCCCAAATACAAACACAGACATGCAGATTTTCCTCCTGCCAGAAAACAAACCCACAGTGTAATGGGACCAAGAGGGCAAAGAAATCAAAGAATGTAACTTATTTTTAGAAGAGAGTCCAAAAGATGGGCAAACAGAAGCCCATTAGCTGCACTGAAACAAATCATCTGCTTACTGCAGTACAGCAAGAGACATTTTCAAATACCTACTGCTGCTTTATATACTTCTGTAGGAATTCCAGGAAATACAAAGCTGTCTGCTTTCAATAAAATTCTGCTTTCCATCCTCCCCCCTCTTTTTCTACCCCTCTCCCACCACTGTTGCTGCACATTTCTTTTCTTAAAACAAAATGGTGCTAACAGCTAACAAATAGGCATTTCCTCTTATTTTTCCAAAAGTTGGAATTATTTTTATAGCAGTGTGAACAATTAAAAAAGCTTCCTACCCCCATGCTTTAGCCTATATGGTCTTTTTTTTCCTACTGATTGATCCCACTACTCTAACACATGGGGGACAGATCCCACAGTATACACTGTTCACATGGTGATGATGTAAAAGGCTACAGATAAACACATAGAAGTGTACTCTCAATTCTGAGCTAAGAAATCGACTTTTAAAATGTGCATAAGAAATGTAGGTTTTGAAAAGCAAATGCGGTACTTAACAAAGTGGGAGTTTACTGTCCCGTGATGTTTGTTATTTTGCATAAAACCACAGCATTTAAAAATCAGACAAAATTACGCTTACCATAAAGATAATAGTTCAACCATTGTGTGTAGCTATGCTTGATTACTTGGCTGCAACTTCCAAAAGATATGGCAAACACAAGTACCTCTAATGTTTCTTTTCCTGAGTCAACAGCCATATATCACAAGGCCTGTTTCACACAGACCAAAACAATTCAATCCTCTCTGAGGTCTGGTTTAAACCAGGATCCTATAGCCCACTCTGGTACTGATGATTGCACTGAAGAAATTTTTCCTGGAATTGTTAGATCTAGCCAAGAACAGTCATTCATTGAGATAGAACAAAATAGTCATTCAACCTGGGAATTAAACCTCAAAACTGACAACAGATTTTAATTAATTAGTCATACTCTGTTTTGAAGATCTGGACAGTATTTCATCTTTTCTGGCTTGGCTGAGTAGTGATTATAAGGTTCTTATGTAGTAGTGAAATATCATGTACAGTAGGTTTCATTCAACCAAAGAAATGCCACTGTTATTCAGATAAACAACTTTAACTAATCTTATGGTATTGATTCTGCAATTACTTTGATATCTCATGCCTATCAAGAGGGGGAATCATATAAAAGCCTTCCTCTTAAAGGGTGAACAGGTGAGCATAAATAAGAATTTTCTGTGCATTTATCTTTGTGTGAATCTCCCAAGAGATCAGATTTCCCAATTCCTTAGTTTTCAGCTCCAAAATCAGCATTAATATCTTAAACATCTACATATTTGTATAAAATGGTTTGCAATGGGTTGCATGTTTTATCTTAGACATAGAATTAATATATCTTTGGATATTGAGTTGCAGAGCAGGATGATTTATAAATTTATTTATTTAGTACTCAATAAAACATTCAAAGGGCAAGTCTATTCTTATCACTAGTGGGCAGCTTGTAGAGATTGACATGATCCTAAGGCTTTCAATACTCAAATTTACTTTGTGCTAGCCACAGGTGTATAAGAACTGCAATTTGTGTAAGCCCCAAGAGAACTAATTATGTGTTAAGAAGAATGCACATTTTACTATCTAGCATACAATACAAGAAAATTACCATGCATCAGGTTTTTGAGAGACAGAACTTTAGGCAGGTAACAGGTATAGTTCTGCACAGATTTATACTGAAATGAACTCCCTTGAAGGCTTATCAAAAGTAATACTTTTTTTTCATTTAAATATATCTTCTTTACAGTGTAGAGTTTTGAAAATTCTCTGAATTCAAATAATATATGAAGGTCTTGTACAAAGTCTCAAGCTTCAAAAGACAAATAATTTTGTTTATTTTACTGGCAATATTAGAAATTAATTTTACAAGAAATCAACAGCTCTTTATTGCAAAGCCAGTGTCCAATGACATTAAGAGAAACTATTTGAAAAATCTTCATCCACAGAATTATTACATAATGTCATATTACAGTAAAAAGTGACATGAAAATTTGTCCATACTTGTGGTTGGTTGACCTTGACTTGATGAGAGGGGCTCTTCAAGCTGCTCTATCACTCCTCTCCTCATCAGGACAGGAGAGGGAGAGAATAAGATAGAAAAATACCATCATGGATCAAGATAAAAAGTAGTTTAGTTAAAAAAAAAGTAGACAAACCCAAAAGATTGATTTGCTACTTCCCTGCCATTTCCCAGGAAACAGGGTTTCAGTAGATGTGGAAGTTGCTCTGAAAGACAGACAAAAGCTTCCCCCTCCTACCCTTTTCCCTTAGATTTGGTGTCTGAATAGACGTCATATGGTATGGAACACCCCCTCTGTCAGTTTGGATCAGCTGTCCTGGTCACTTCCCCTCCCAAGTTCTTGCCCACCATCAAGCTACTGGTGGGAAACGTGGAAGAGGCAGCAGTTATGCTGTGCCAGCATGGATCAGCCATAGCCAAAACACTGGTGTGTCACTCCCACCTTTCTGGCTATTGGTGCAAAGCACAGCACTGTGAGAGCTCCTGTAAAGAACATTAACTCTGTCTCAAAGAGACTCAACATAAACTTCACGTGATCATCGCTGCTATAAATCAACATAATTTAAATATATGATAATTGTGGCCCTAGGAACAAGTATTGTACAACAGTGAATTTGTTAGCTGTCTTCCATTGTCTTTTGCTTGAATTTTGTATTGATGTGTGTGTAAAAGTGTATTTGTTATTCTGTGGAAGATCTGAATATCACATCTCAGAAAGACTTGGTTATTTTTCACAGAAAGTCTGAGTGATGTGAAGATGGCACGTAGAAGCACAGGCTGGAAGCAAAAAGGTATAATACAGTCCATTGTATTGGAGATAAATTAAAGAAAAAACACACCACTTTAAAAATAGCCTACTTGTCAGAAAATGTTTTCATGAAAACTGCTTCAGAACAAGAGTGTTAATATGTTCTGAGAGCAGACACCAACCTGGATATGTTATACAATAGGAAAGTGATCTACAGTTTAAGAAATGCACGTTATGAAGGAGCGAGGAGAGACAAATCTGAATCGAGCTCTTGGGCTTGTAAAAACAGCAAAAGGTTTCCATGTCGTTCAAATGTGTTCAGGGAGCTCATTGTCAATGTATTCTTGTGTCCTGTCTAAACTGCTACAGTGGCTATAAAAGCCCACAGCAATCACGAGGGCTAGGGCCTTCTACAGAATGCCATCATCAGAGGACATAGACAGATAATCTCTTTCTATCCCATAAAATGAAGATTTAGTTGACAGTATGTTTTATTTGTCACTATATTTTTACTGAAGTTGTCCTCTAGGCTCATTCAGTAACAAATCTAGCACAGATTTTCTTACTAGGAAGTTGTGTGTGTTCTAAGTAACACTGCATACTAAAATGCAGCTTGTAAATATAGGCTTACTTGTGGCTGCTATTGAATAAAAATTGATCATTCTGATGCTTGTCCTAAGATCAGAAGCTAAAGCCATGAAAGTTCATTTTGGAAGGTATTCTGATTAAGAGACTGACATTAAGACCAGCATTATCTAACTACCCATAAATCTGCTGGCATTGAAGCTGCTGTTGACTGGAACTGACTTCTAATACAAGGTCTAAAACCAGAGGTAAATACAGCAACTAAAAATATCCATTCAGAAATCTAGTGAAATCAAATACTAACTTGCAAATGCCTTTTCCAGTCTATCCTTATCTGAACATACTGAGTTCATGTGAACCAGAAAATTTTTCCAGCCTTAAAAGAGACCATGTCATGCATTTAAGTAATATAACAATAACCTCCCTGGCCAATTTTTGTGGCTGCATTTTTTTCTCATTTTCTATATCTGTCAGGATGGGCATATAAAGAAAAAATGTACCTGTGGCCCATCACAGCTCTCTGCTTTCTTCTGGAAAACAATTTATCACAACTCAATGACTCTGTAATGTCCTATTGCTTGGAAATGGTGCAACTGAAGAGTTACTTCTGTATCTTCGGCATCCATCTGCATCTTCTTATGAGGAAAGGCTAAGGGAGCTGGGCCTGTTCAGTCTTGAGAAGAGACAACTGAGAGGGGACCTCATCAATGTCTCCAAGTCTGTCTCTCTTGAAGGGAGAGTGTCAAGAGGATGAAGCCAGCATCTTCTCCATGGTGGCAGGCAATAGGGCAAGAGGCAATAGGCAGAAAGTGACGCACAGGAAGTTCCACCTCCACAGGAGGAAAAACTTCCTCACTGTGCAGTGACTGAGCACTGAACAGGTTGCCTAGAGAGGTTGTGGAGTCCCCCTCACTGGAGAGATTCAAGAACTGTATGAATGCAATGCTGTGCCATGTGCTCTAGCATGACCCTGCTTGAGCAGGGAGATGACCCACTGTGGTCCAACGTTACCCATTCTGTGATTCTTTTTCCTCACTTCCATTTACAAATATGCTCAATGAGGCTGATCTTTGGCACACCTAATGCCTAGTTCATCAAGAAATACATGGAATACCCTCCCTCTGATTTTGCAGTTTCTGCCCTTATATATTCAAATCAGATACTTCTGTGGTAGAGCAATAAGCAAATGTCTTCAGAGCAAATTGAAAACATCCCAGGAATCCTTTGAGGATTAGAGAGACTATTAAACTGACATATCATTTGTGTTTAACTCCCCTAAGTGATTTTGAGCTTTCATGGTGGATTCACCCAGGTGAACCTAAGTCACATCATCTCGAGCTGGACATCATTCTGCCGTTTCACAGTTGGAGGGATGATGCAAATATTTTCTTCAGTACACAGAGCTATTAATCTATAACATTTTATTCATCAGCCCTTAGTTAAAACCAAAACAAATGCTTAAAACAAAAACTCACAGGTCTAAATTTCCCAGGATTTCTGATATCAAGCGTCCTACTTTGATGCAAGCATTTGAAAAGCACCTATGCCTGAGTTGCTGAATGTAGGCTAAACTCATGGTTTGGCCAGCTTGGTACCTTCCAAACACAGAAACTGAAATTTTATAGATCTCACAGCGAAACAAAAAAATTCCAGTTTCTAAAAATTAAAACTGAAGTCACAGTTCTTATCAATCTCATTAGAAGGGTTTTGATTCAGGTTTTTGTTTATGAGTTAATTAAGAGCTGTAACTGTTTTCCCTATATATCTTTACGTAGTGATGTGACATACTGTTTCTAAGAATAGTTACTTGTGAGACATTTGTTGAGTACTTGACATTCAAAACAGGAATCATACTGATTTGAAGTTATGTTGACACTGCTGTTTTTGCCTGATTGAAAATGTGAATTATGTTAGCGAACGCACTTTACATGACTATCCTCTTCTATTAGCTTAGTATTATCTATTACCACAAAAACTCCTGCCAGAAAATGTCATACTTACAGATAGTGAAGACATATTACAAAGGAAAAACATAGGCACTGCTGAAGCCAATCTGCTTCTTAAAACTGGTATCTGTTACTGCCTCGCAGATTTCATTTTTTAGCTGCTGTATCACCCATACTTGACACAGCTGCAGGTACAGATGCAGGATTCTAAAAGCATCAGAAAACAAAAGGAGAAAAGGGGCAAGCTACAGCAGAAACATTTTTTCTCACATCTTACATATCAAAATTTCGTCTCAGCATTGTAAAATTATGATTTGCATCTTGTGAAGTTTAGATTTGTAAAAGTTTCTTCAGCTCACAACAGACTCTACTGACTGAAGGTTGATATTGATTCCTTCTCTGCATTCTTCCTGGGATCAAAAAATGGACTTCTTCTAAATACGGAAGGAGATCACAGTTTCCTACTGTAATATAAAGATGATGACTTTCTTACTGTAATCCATTAAAGGCTGAGCTGAACTATCAAATTCATTTCAGTTGTAATCCCAAGCACTTCAAATCCAGTTCTCCATTAGAGAAATTTAGTCATTAAGTCAGTCAAGATCTTCAGCTCTTCATATTGCTTTTTGTGAGCTAAAAAAAATAAAAAAATAAAGACAATATATTATATTTTCACCAGGTAAGAATTAATTTCAATACCTGGTTGAAAAGCATTGCAGATATTTTGTAAGTTTTTTCAGTTCTTCACCTTACACAAAAGGCAATAAGCATTCAGCATCTTTTTCATTGCTTTTTCTTATTGATTTCTTCTTTATTTCTGCAAACACATGAACTCTTGGTAAACATTTTTCATTAGTATCTCTAATTACTGTTCATATCAACATGTAATTATTCTGTGTATAAATGCAAATATGGTTTTCTGGCATTCAACTTTGTGCAGTAGTGAAGTTTAAGCAGCTATTTATTTACAATAGCATGACACACATGGTGCCAGGAAATCTAAATCACACTCAAGTTCAAGATTGACTAAATGTTCAGGAGTACAGGGTAATTCAAGGTGTTGCTGTATACTCCTTCAACAGGAAATATAGGAAATATTGTTTAATGATTGTAAGAAAAACATTTAGGCATAATTTAAATTTCCAAACTTAAGATCTCCCAAGGCATACGAACCTGAATTTTTAACAGGACAATTGAGAGCTTGTTATCAGGAATGCTGAAGGTTTACTTAGAACATGTGAAGGTTACTGAAATTCAGACCTACATATACTTGTCAAAATTTTTTTTTTTGGTAATTCTATAAAATTTAAGAATATTTTTATTTTACTCCCAAAATATCTACCCATGCTAGATTTATGATCTGGAAATTTCAGATTTCTCAAAGCCATCTACAGGGAAAAAAAAAAAATACCTGTAAGTCAACAGCATATTTGTGTTCCTGTTTCTCTGTTTCTTTAGATTTCAATTGCACTGAGTTTTAAAGCATTTTTTAAGAGTTTTTAAGATTTAGGAGTTTTTATTTTTCTGTGCCTTTTTTGTCAGTCTAATTTATTTAAATCCAGCTACCCTCTTTCCATTCACCAACTCATAATGATGCTGAAATCAAGGATCATAATCCTTACAGACTTATTTCTCTCTACTCCATTCCTACTGGGAAGACAAACAAACAAACAAAAATATGAAAATATAGTTGAAACAAACCCCTTTCTGATTTCATATGTATGAAAATAGAGAACTTTCCTAGCTTGTCTGGAGGGGATGTTCAAGATTGAGTAAAGCAGGGTAAGGAGATGAGTCACTGCATTGTGTGACATATTAATTTTTTGCCTTCATATACCAAGAATTTGACTGAGAAGTTAACTTCAGTGACACCAGCTACTCTAAAAAGAAGAAAAGTATATCTAATTCCTCCTCTGTACTCTCATCTTTACAATGAAAAGAGGAAGAGAGCATATATTAGAATTTAGTTCAAAAGTAGTAGCTCATGTCCCTGAGTTCAATAAAGTCTCCCAGAACTGCTAGTTTAAAAGAAATTTGCACAAATAACGTAGTTCACTCA
Organism: Serinus canaria; assembly: GCF_022539315.1. Classification (NCBI taxonomy): domain Eukaryota; kingdom Metazoa; phylum Chordata; class Aves; order Passeriformes; family Fringillidae; genus Serinus; species Serinus canaria. Next base: position 57,966,847 of record NC_066313.1, read on the forward strand.
CATTTTAAACTGGACAACAGTCTTTAATGTGTAACTCTCTAAGGAGGTTCCCCTTTTGCAGCCTCCCAGCCTCCCTGGCACCATGAAAAATTTTGGTGCCTTGAGAGCGATCATTATTTCTTTTATATGGTTCTTTAGAACTAACTGTGTCTGTTGGTTTTTCACAAAGTATTAGGCTGAACAGTTGGGGGAATCAGCAGCAATTCTGTCTGTCCTAATGAATTAAAAGAATCCACAGAACTCATGCCTGTTCTGGAATTCAATCATTCCTTTTATTGAAAGCGAGAACATTGTCCCTTGAATGGGGTAGTCTGGGACATTTATGTCAGGTCCATATTTGGAAGTCAGAAGAGACCCAGGGTCATTCCTAAAAAAGCAGTGGCCATTTTCCCTCAGTTTAGAAAGCAAGAGCTTAGCAGTTCAGACTTGAGCATTTCTAAGGCACTCATCCCCTTTTTTTCCAGAGAACATTCATGTAGGTCTTTAATTCACTAGCAGGCTGTGGCACTCTGGATCACTGAACTTATCTGAAAAGAGAGTGTGAATTTTCCCAACCAGCAATTAGTTTGGAAAGTATTCTGGAGTAATATTGAGCACCCAAAATAGATTATGATAGACAAACTGTGGTAGCCAAACTCTTCCAAAGAAAAGCAGAGAAAAAGTGTTTGGCAGTCTCAGAAATGGTAGAAAGGGATTTCTTGTTATGTTGCCTGTAAGAAAAATGTAAAAGATCAGCCTTATAACTGTCTTCACCTCTGAGTCCCTCCTCTTATGAATTAGTAGTAATTATTTCTATAGACATAATTTATTTTTTTGTTTCTTTGTAATCTCTCAGAATGTAAAGCAGTCTAACTAGTAATAGTAATTACAGCATTAGGTAATTATTCTTTTTCTTTCTCTCTCTCATTCTCATGACTGTCATTTCTGTGATACAACTTCAACGATGAACTTTATTACCTTAATATTTCTTATTTTGCACAGACTGCTATACAAACATACAAGCTAGGGAAGACAGAATTAAATCACCTCAAAGAATTTTTCAATCTTTTCAAAAGACCAATACTTTTTCTTTTTATTTTGATTTTTTTTAAACAATCTAAGCAAATTAATTGAAATTGCTGACTATCTGTGTGGCACCTTTTCAGCTTCAATACTGAACAAGAAAATAGACCCATTCCTTTTATAATCCTGCTCAGAGAAGTATTAAGATATACCAATTATATATGCTAAATTATGATATACCGATGATATATGCTTTCTTTAATTTCTATATCTTGCCTCAGGACTTTTTTTATTTCTTTAATACTCAAAAATTAACCTAGTATTATAAGGACAGGTTTTAAAGCTTTAATGCTGTGTTTGCTCATGATTGTTGTAATTCTGTTATTTTTCATATCTAGTGCAATGAATTGTTCAAAATGACTTTGCATTTTTCAGAGTGGCATTATTTTGTCACTCTTACTTTTTCCTTTTTCCAGCACTTTTGGGTGCATACTGTCCTATGTCTGATACTGAAGAGACTTTCCATATGGCTTGAGAATTCATTTTTATAGGCATTTGGGCTGAAGAAAATATTAATCCATTACATGAGAGACAGGAGAAATCACCAGAGTTATGTTTTCTTTGCTTTTTAAAACATGGCTTCAGCTAAATTTCTTGGGTATGCCCATATCTGTAATTTTAATAAATGAAGTTAATATATGCTTCCTGAGAGACACAGTGCCAGAATGTGTGCCAAAAATTTCTAGTGAGCCACATGTGTCTCGAGCACATAGGGATGATTTGGTCAAAGGAAAACATCTATATCTTAACTGACCATCAAAAGTTCCCTTAATTAGCCCTGAGGAAGAAATGTGCACTTTTATATCCCAATTCATGACATTTTAGATCAGCTTGGTAACTCAGCCTAAACACATCTTGAGACTAGTTTTAGTGTGTTGAATTTTTTTTTCTCCTTCAATTAATTTTAAATAAGCCATATTAGCACAGGTTTCTTTGTGCATCTTTATACAGTGTCCATGCCTGTAAATAGGACAAAGGCCAGCCCTGGCTCCCGGAGCTGGTTCTTTAGCTGGAGGATGCCAAGCACCCAGGGTTGGGTGTGTGCAGAAATGCTCTAGCAGCTGAGAGAATCAAGCCTGGAGGAACCTGCTCAGTTCCAGCAGCAGCTGACCCAGATGGTTTCTGACAGTTCATGGTTTCTGAGTTAGGAGGCCTCAGATTACCCAACTCTCGTTTTGGGCATAAACGTCTTTCACTCTGCCCTTTATATGCTCCCACAGAACCTGATGACAGAAACCATGAAACTGTTCTTTAAGTGCTGGACCAGGTACAACTGATTTCACTATCCCAAAACAATGTATTTTTGTGGTGGCAGTCTCGCTTCTTTGATTTAAGACATACTACTTTTTATTTGCAAGATGATCTGAATTACCCTCCTCTCCAAAGAGCACTGATGAAAGGAAGTTTTAGCAGCTACCATGTCAGTACTCCCTTCAAATTTATTTTTTGCAAATCATGGGATCAGCAGACACTGACAATTTTGTTAGAGATCTCACCGGAAATAAAGAAAAATTTTATAAGTTCAGAGTGGGTTTACTGAAAGGAAAAAAACATACAATTACAGTACTATTACAATTCAGATGTTCCAATATTTTATTTCACAGCTACTGTGACCCAACCATTTGTGTTTTTTTCTTAGAGAAACTTGAGTTCACAGACCATTGACTGCATGGCCTGCAAAAGCCACTCAGAAATCATTACGCTTTTTATGCTAAACTGGTTTACACATAACGACATCAGGACACATTTGGGAGTGAAATAGGTCCAGCTAGGCTCAGGAAAGGTGTCTGAGATGCATTGCAGATTTTACGTGTAACGAAAGCATGGATATGGTTAAATTATTTAGTCAGGAAAGCAGAAATATTGAAAAGGAACAGAATCGGGTTAACTGTACAACATAAAACATTAGGGAAAAAGGTCAAAAAACTGTTACTGTAATCTGGCTTGTCTCCCAGTATATTTAAACACCACAATATAACAATAAAAGGAAAATAGAAGACAAATATGCAGTGTTTTATAAAGTATGCTTTTGCACCAAATAGTCTTAGCAAAAAAAATCTGTACTGGTGGAAATCATGAAGGAATTGGTATCAACTAGGTCTTAAAAGTACAGACAGATAACATTATACTCACTAATATTATTTTTAACTACAGTAGCTGAGATGATGATAAGGCTAATCAGATCTCTCTTTGAGGGGTATACTGTGATACCATGCTGCAGTCAGGAAGGAATTATTTGCATCCTGTGTAAACTATAATTTAATGCGTCTGGTTACATGTCCTGTGGAGGAAGCTTCTGCTAAAACATGATGTGAAGGCAGTACTAAAATCACTCCTTTCCACACTGACTGTGATCTAGAATAACCAATTTTAGCAGTGACATCTAAATTTAGTTATGGATGAGACAGTTTAACATGCTATTGAGAATAACAGTGTAGATTATTTTTCCTAGAAAATTGCACTATGTTACTTACAAAAAATGTTAAAAAGAGAAATTGTTTTAATTTTAGTTTGCTTAACTTTTATGTCTTAAATTTAGACTTTTACATAAAACTTGTTGAAAAACAGTAAAATGGAAAGTCATTATGGAGAAGCCACATAAAACAGAAAGGATTTGGGGCCAATGCACATTTTTGGCTTGCACTCATTATAAAACCATGATTTCCTGGAATTTCTTATAAACATGATAAAAGCAACAGCAGCATAAAAATTCTATGTTCACAACATGCAAAAATCTCAAAACTGAGCTGATGTTCAAATGCAAGATTTCCCCACAGTTTTTCTTTGATTAAGTTATGTTGCAACTCAGATTCTAGAAATTCAGCTAATTTATCCTTTTAATTGAGGTGCTCTTTCGAGATGTCAAACTTAAAACCCTTCCTGTTTATTAGCTTTTGCTTTTTCTCTCACTTCTGAGAAATAAGTTGTTTTTATCACATTCAGGGTGATAAACAGTGATCCTCATTTCCTTAAAATTTTGGAAATTTCTATATAACAGGCGGTATGATCATCAAAAAAATGCTTAGTACTTTTCTCTGGTACATGAAAGACTGGTCTTGACATGCTACTGGTCTACAGTTCATCCTATTGAATATGAAATTTCAACTCTGTCTTAAAAGCAGACATTTGTAAAGAAATATTTACTTCATTGCACTTCTGTAACAATAGAGTAACACAGGAATGGGTATAATCACCAGATATGAAAAGGTAAACTAGAGGTAGTTTCGTGGTCTGTGAAGAAGATGGTTAGGTAACTATTTGAGTGTGTTTGTTTAGCAAAGAAAGTCAGCAGTTACTATGCTTATATATACAAGTTACTATGCTTGTATATGTTCTGTGCCACTTAGGCAAAATATGTGGAAAACACAGTGAGTCAGACTGGGACTTCTCCTTTGCAAGGAGAAACATAAGAATCAGAATATATGTGCAACACATATTGCTTTTTCTGAACAGCTCCATAAATATGCATCTATTTAAAACCATGGGGAGAAAGCCTAGCCCAGATCAGCTTCAAATCAGACTTTCATACTGTGTACTGAGCATCTTGGGATGAAAATATTTCTGTGGAAGAAGCTGTTCTACCACAGCAATAAGGCTCTTAGCTACAAAGTCTTTTCTGTTTTCTTCTTGGGAGTGGGGGCAGGGAGGGGGGAGATCTGTTTCTTCCATTCTCATACTCAAATTGCTTGGCAGTAGGCAAATTACCTGGGTGGGATTTAATGCAGCTCCACTTGGACATTGTGTGGCTACTGATCTCAGTGGGATCACAGTGTGACCTAAGGGGACACTATGATCACTCTACAGCAGACAAACGTAACATCACAAACATAAGTGGAACCAGGAAAAACGGAAGCAGCCACATCTACAAAAGGAAAATATTATCTAATATTCTTCATGGGTGAGGAGATACAGGAGACTGAACAGAGGTACTTGATGCTCTTACAGACACCCCAAAAATTCTTCTGGCCTCCTGATGCCCCAGCAAAAGATGGGAGTCACTGTTAGGCAGTGTCACACCTGCCCCTCCCTGAGGAATGTTTTATTCACTGTATGGCATCTAAAAAGACACCAGTTCCCCATGTTAGGCACCTGAATTGCTTGTCATATTTCTGTGCACAGCCCTGGAGAACATGCAGTCAAAATATATGGAGCAAAAAAAAAATCTATCTACATTTAATGTGGAGTTCAGTAAGTAAGGCTGCTGCTAAATTTCTTTGTTAAGTGTCTCTGTGGCTGGCTGGGAAGTCCTGATCCCCTTATCATTCAAGTCAGAGACCTGTTAGCAGTGCAAAGTGGTGGCTTTTCAGCCTGCACACCTGAGTTTCCTTTCCATAAAAGAAGCTGTTAATTTTTTCAAAGGAATATATTTCTAAGTTTAAGCTTTTTCCAGGTGAAGTTAGAGCAAAATGTCTTTTTACTTTTTGCTAAGAATGTGGCAACTGAAGTAGACTTCATAATCCAGTTGGATTTTTAAGAAAACTGTAGGAAAAAGGTGAGCAATGAGACTTGGCAGTGTGTAACATGCATGAAATTGGTATTCATTATGGCAGACTGTCTGTTGCACAAAAAGACACTGATCTAATATGTGTCAGGTCATAATACAGAGAATGGAAGATTGCTTGCGCTTTCCTCTTCATGGCTGCTTTCTCAATACTTTCAATCAGATTTTCTGGCAGCAACTTAGGCAGCAATAAAGGTATAACAGAAATTTCTCTTCATTTCAAAGTGTTACAATAACAGATTAAAATTCCATACTTTGTCAGCAGTCAAATTTAGCAGATAAACCTAGGTAGTGTGAAAACACTGCAAGGTCTGTGAACACTAGACTAAGTATAAAATACAAATTCTAAATAAAGGTAATTCATCAGTTAACTGTAGCATGCATCTCATGCAATCATTAACTTAAGATTGTTTAGATAAATCACAAACTTCAACATATTTATGAGCATGCAATTTCAAGACTAATATGAAATTACAAAATTTAAATGAAGCCTATTAGGCCTAGCAAAGGTTAATTGATGGATTTATCACAGGATGATAAAATGCACCAAGAAATAATAAAATAATAATGAATCCAATTCATATTATAAGGTGCTACATTTGTTCTAAATTTCTAGTTCAGTAAATCTTGAATCCCAACAGGAAATTGTGCTGCCTTTGTATATCTTCATTAATCAAGTCCAGGTTTATGATGATCAAAACAGTCAAAAAACATCAATCAGAAGTTCAGCAGACTTCAGCCATCAAGAAGATAGACAAATCAGCAGCTATTGAATTACTTAAATGACAATTATATTAAAAGTTGTTTGCCTGTATGCTGACACTATAATGTTAATTTTTTTTCATTTGTTCCATATGCAGACACTAAATATCACAGGAAAACAACTTAAAAAAAAAGAAAAATTCAAGAAAAAGCATGTGCTTAAAACTAAGCTTATTCTAATATTTATTGAAATTCCCTGATGACATAAACATATATAATATATAATCCTCTTTTTGATCTACAGTTTTCATGTAAACCCAGCAAAATTATAAAACAATAATAATAAATGTGCAATATAAACAATACTTTATATTAAATCACACATATTAGATAATACACAGATGCTATTTCAGGCTTCTTTCAGTGTGAAAGTATTTGTCTTTTGGGCTGCAAAAAATAACACATTATCTGAAAAACTTTATTCTTGACTTACCTGCATTCTCTCTTAATGCACGGGTTGATATTAGGACTATGTTACAGTAGTCAAATAAATTTCCTTATCTCAGTTATAAGGCAAGGTGGAGTACAACAATTTTTTTTTACAAATACTTTTAATAATTTAAAAATTTGCTAAAAACTTGATATTGTTTGTTTGCTTTAAAAAAAAAATGTTCTCAACCACATGTTTTTAAAGAGCAAGGAATCAGTTTAGCTTTACATCCTTCTATTTCTCTCTCTCTTCCATGAGCTGGGTTTCTGGTTTTCTTCGTCATTCTGTCATAAAAGACTGGAAAGCTTGAGAACTGAGGTTCTCATTATAAAAAGTTTCACAAACTGTTTTTCTCCCCATCTATGTTATGAATCAAATGACAAAATGTATTATAAAGAAATAAACTGAGATAAAAATGTTCTGAGTACTGGTTCTAGTCTCTCTCTCTCTCTTAAAACTAATAAACCATGCAAACATTACAAAGTTTTTAAATTAAATTTTTAAATAATTTATAGATTTTCAAGTTTAAAAACAACTTTCTCAAAAGCACTTAATGTAACACAACCAAATGATGACCTGAGTGCAAGAAGAGAAGCTTCTTGATACCTCTTCACTGAAACAATTCATTTCGTGAATTTTCCAGTGAATTTTCTAATTCTGTTAATATTCACAGTACCTTGTAATGCAGATAGGTATTTCAGATTTTATTCAGGAAAATATTACACATATTTTTCTTTCACTTTTCCAAGGAGATTAAAAACTTGATTCATACTGAGTAGCTTATCTGTGAAAGTTCTTAAATATAATAACAGATAGGGCTCATAGAGAATGGGAAACAAGCTCTTCCAGGTTCTCCCAACAGCTTATGGTATTTTATGTGCAGTCTGTTGCACTTACCAAGAAATTTTGGAGTAACTTCAGCAGTTTCTTTATGACAATATAATGTGAAAGTCACTTGATTCACTTCTGAAAATAAATGACCTATGGGTGATTCCTTCTTTATTAAAGAAATATTCAGTTCCCCAAGGTTCACCTTGAAAGGCAGCATTTTCAAATTACTCTGCCCACTATTTATATGCAATAGAAATTTAGTTTGAATTTCTTTTCTCTTTATTCAGATCCAAGTGGAACAGAAGGATTTCCTTTTATCAAGATGCTTCTAGAGGCTTTTATGCAGCAAGAGTTAATAAGATATTTCTTTTTTTCTGCAGATTGAAATTCTAAAACATATATAATAATGGCTTAGCTTTTCCTTTGAAATTGCAGAAGCTTGTTTTTGTTTATGATCTGTCTTGAGTCTGTATAACAGACTGTCCAGACCATACAACAGTTTGTTTTCCAGTCTGCTTAGATGATGCAGTGTTATCTGCAGTTGTTTGTTTATTTGTATTTCATCTTTAGGAGAATCTGGTATGCACCAGACATCTCTGTTTTGATAAAACCATTTTATTACAGCTTGGCATTTCTGTCTTAGTTTTTTCTTGTATTTTTTTTCTTTGTTCTACAAAAACTAAAGGAAGCCTGGCCCAGCCTTAACATTAGTTCAGCATGCAAGTCTTCTTACAACTTACAAGCTTGTTATTTCAGAATGCTGCTACAGAGAATACTTTTAGCAGGGTAGTTATTTCCTCCAATACCTCTCTTGTAGCATATAAGGACTCTTGGTTTATGTTTAAAATGAAACATTTTTCATCTGTTAAAAATATTACTGCTGTTAATCAAGTTAATAAACATCTGTCAATAAATAATTAAGGATAAATCATAAACCCTCCTTTCAGACTTATTTTAGAGTCAATCTTTGTTTGTTGTTTGTGCAATGATATTATTTACACTGGAAAGAACAAACAAAAAAAGCCTTTTAAAAGTCCCTTATCTAAAAAAAAAAACCTAAACAAACACTCAAATGAAGTTCAAATATTTGAAAAAAAAAAAGTCATATCCTCCTATTCTGTAAATTATTCATCTAGACCTGGTGAAATTTACCCAGAGAGACTTCAGCTTGGTGAAGCAATAAAAAGAAATATTAGTGCAGGACAGTCAAGTCTCCAAATTATTAACAAGACAAAACCAAAGATTACTTAGAAGAAGGAATATTCAGAGTGTTATAGGGCTATCATTATATTTTAAAACTCAGAAAACTTCTTGGACAGACTGTCTGTTGGTAAGGATACAGAAAAGACCAAGAGGACACATAGCAGCCAAAACAGATTTAAGAACTAATTATACAATTTCAAAGAAACTTCAATCTCTAGTAAGGGAGAAAAAAGTTTTGTTATATACCATATACCATAATGTGAGTAGTGAATGTGACATTGCCACACATCATATTCTCCCTACAAATGAGAGAAAATCCATCAAAATATTGTGAGTTACATATACAATTAGCTAGACATTCATACTGAAAAAATAGGTATTGTGGCGTGGTTGAGTCAAAACCAAAGGGAGTGTCAAGTGGTGTTCCACAGATGTCTGCTCTGAAACTGGAATAGTTTATTATTTCCAATAATTATATTAACAGTGAAATAGAGGAAATGTTTATTAAATTTACATATTGTACCAAAATCAGAACAGATCAAAGCATATTGAAGTGCCGGGTTGGAATTCAAAATGATTTCCAAGAGGAGAAAATAGTAAAAAGTAAATAGAGTGCAATTAAAAATGGGGCAAGAACAAAATAACACTTTAAAGTAGATATAAATGATCACATGCACAATGCTGAAATCAATGAGTTAGACAGCAGTGCTGCTAACAAATACCAAAGTATCTGTCTGGTTTAGCTACTCATAGTGGGTGTCTATAGTATGAGTACCCATAGTGGGTACCCATTGTATGATGCCTGCCCTCCAGAAAAACACATCACCATTGGCCTTGTGTCACATCCTGAGGTCACATCTGCATGGTTCAGGTGTGCTGCAGCATCTCAAATGGCCCTTGGCATCTGTGTGTGTGGGCAAGAGACAGAGTCCTAAATAGCTGCAGCCAGTGGAGCCCAGAGGGCTGCTCAGCTCACCTGAGATTTGGCATATACACATTGTCAAACAAACAGCTCTCCAGGCTACTCTGGGGTGGATTCAGTGACATCCAGATGCCATTTCAGGAGACCCCAGGTTTCCCACTGGTGTTTTGTCATACCTGGCAGTCCCATCTGGAGCTTTTGGATACATGGGTTATTTCAGATGACATTAGGCACCAATGTATGGGCAGCTAAATCAGACCTTACATTTCCAGTGACCCTTATGGATTCCCATGACTTTGTATTGTCTATAAATACAACATTTCAGCTCTGTGTGTGTGTGTGTCAGAGATGTGACAGAAACATTTAGGTTTATGCAGGTGAGAAGAATTCCAGCCTGACAGGATGTAGAGACTCCATTTGGCTATCTCACCAGGACTTAGTAACTATATAAGAAAAGAAGAATCTAGGGTAACTTGTTATCCAAAAACATTTCAGTCCTGAAATATATGAAAGGTTGCAAATGAAGGCTAAATTCCTTGTCTGTGTAGCAAAGACAATAATTACGCTCCTAAATTGTAGAAAGCTATTGTTTAGGCACAACTTTTGGTCTGTAGAGAGGGTGAAATTTGTCTTGAAATATTGTGGAATTTTTACCAGTGGAAGTTTCCAAAAACAGTAATTGACATCCTGCAGAACAGCCTGGCATCATTGCCAAAAATCAGCTGTGTACTTTTAAAAAATCCTGAACTGTGTGTAAAAATATTGTGATGGTTTAGCGATGGTATTTCTCATTTTGGTGTTCCCACTGAAAGACCTCCAAACCACGTGCTGCTTGCTCACTTCCCCCTGCTCCCCCTCTTCCCCCTGCAGGGGGCTAGAGAGAAGAATTGGAGGTAAAAAAACACTCAGGTATCTTTTGTGATCACGTTGATGAAAGAACAATTTACTATAAACAGCAGTGAGGTAAGAAAATTAACACTAACAGCAACAATTTTGCAACAAAAGTGTACAGGAGAAGCAAGGGATTCACATGCAAATGCTCACTGTGGAGCCCAACAATACTCTGGCCCTGAGGAGAGCCCTTACCCCAGCCCCAGAAATGATGGGAGGTGCTATAGGATAACCTGTGGGGTCCTGGCCATGCCCCCTCCTGGTTGCTGTAAAAATTAACCCTGTCCTGGCCAGAATCAGGACAGTTATCCTGTACCATATACTAACATTTTATCATAACCTATGTGTTACACATACAGCAACTGGAGACAAGAGCTCCACCTAATATGACTTTGTATCACTTTTCCAAATCCCGTTTATAACATGCATATTCCTACAGTGTAGCTAAGCTTCTGAGCATTTTTAGAGAACTTGCTTCTCCTCCCAAAAGACAACCTTCATAATTCCCTTTGGGATCATATTTTTGATTGCCATATCATGGTTTGGGACTAATTAGTTTCCTCTTGTGCCAAAGATCAGCATGTTTGCACAAGACTGGCTTTGCTTGTTTGAACCTGTAGCTGTTGCTTTCTTTCTTAATGGAATCATCATCTGCCTTTGAACCTACATCCCTTCTGAACCAATGGCTTCACAGTCTGACTCTGCCTCTCACCAGGATTTGCTAAACTGTAGCTGCTAAGCAATGTAGGCTCACAGAGCTGAGCATCTGCCAGGAGCTATTTGGCATACGGTCAGGATGAGACTGCTACAGAGGCAGCATCAATAGGCAAACCAACTTCTGGAGCACATGTGTGTCCCTTGCCTTATCTACATGCTGGGTCTATGTGACTTTTACGTGCAATCTGGCCAGCAAAAGCAGAGACAGGCATTTCCCTGCTGTCTGGTTCTTTGCTGAGATTTTTTCCTCCAGCAGATGTTGGTGGATCTTCCCACAGACTTTGTTGTAAGTACCATGTCTGTGTCTTCTTCTTCAGATGAAAGAAATTCCATGAGCTGGCCTCTAAAAACACCACAGAGCTCTCCAGTTAAGTCCAAAACTAGCCCTTGTCTCTGGACAAGGACAATGCAAGATTCTGTAGAGCATTTCCAGCAAGTTTGAAGTGTTAGTGAACCCACTCTTTTGCTATGCTGTCTTCAGAGACAGTCACTAGAGAGTCATGGCACCTCTTTGTTTCTTCAGGAGAACCCAATACAGAAAAGGAAGAAATCTAAAAAAGAGAAAAGAGTGTGTGCACTTTTTTATTTTTTGGTTCTACAGAGTTAGTAGGTTGTATCTCAGAATGATTCAGCAGAAGTGGATTCCTTCAGAATATCTAGGGTCCTTTCTGGAGCACTTCTGAAGATTTATGACATTTCTCATAAAAAGTTTAGACTCCACACTAGATCTCAGGAAAGTTGTCTGTATATACACTCTAAAATGTCAGCAAAATAAATGCCAGACACTGGAAGGTGTTGCTGTATCTATCAGTCAAGACTATATTTTGACATTAAGAAACAATAAGGCATCATGATGCCCCACTATTCTCAAATCAACTCTTGGCCCATGACACACTTTTTAAACCCCTTCTGCACAACCCACTTAGGCACATATGTCTTCTTCTCCCATCTGCTCAGCATTTCACCATTACCTCCAGTGTCTGTCTCCAATTCTATGACTGGATGCATGCATAACAGCATTTAAGTATCTTAAACTCCTACTGAGATATTTTTTTTCAGAATACAGGTTTTTATTTGTGAAAGCTCAAGTTCTGAAAGTCTGCCTGTTATATTTCAATGAAAGCTAAGATGCCTGAGCCTATCAAAGATGGGAGGCTTCACAGATATTGGTTTACTGGACAACATCCATTGATCCAAATGCCAGTCCTAAACATAACTAGCAAAGGACAGATTTCTTTCTGCTAATAGGATTTAATGGAGTCTCATATATTTATTAAGGCACTCAAATATTGTCATAAATTGCAAGCAAGTACAGTATTTTATTTCTTTACAAGTTTTTTTTTTGATGACTTAATTGGCTGAAGATTAAGTATGGGCAATGAAAGCAATTGTAATAATTCCTGAAGAAACATGAAACTAAAATCTTCACATACAGCTGAACCCATTTTTCTCTTCATAAACTACACAGACATATTTCCATTTAGAGGTTTGCTCACAAAAGTCAAGGTATATTGAATGAAATTCCTTCTCAAAAAATAGGGTAGAGAAGTTGAGAGAAAATTATCAATACCAAGGTAGCGACCAAGTAATGCAAAATTTTAATTGGATCCTGCAGACAGACCCTTAGAGAAAAGACATAGAAGTTTAAGTTGGTAAACCCTTGCTATTAAACTCTCTGTTGAACTAGCAAAAATTAAAAACTAAACACAAAACTAATTGTCCTGGGCTCCATTTTAATGAGCTGTATAGGGAAGGAAGATAGAATTAGAGCAGAGCAATGCAGTGAATTAGGAAATGTGCAAGTGAACTGGAGTGAAAATGCAGCCAAATGGGTGCAAAAATAAGAACTATCAGAATATTGAAGCTGACTCATCCCTTCAGCAGATGATGGTGCCTGTGGCACTGTCAGGATCACTCCTGGCACTTGAAGGATCATTTTGGAGGGGAAAGCAACAGTAGGAATGCAATAGTGGCAAAGACAGAAAGTGCATGCCACAGTAGTTCCCCGTGTTTTCTGAACTATCTACACATTCCTACTCATAGTGGGCCTGACAAAGCAGAAGCTGCTGTCACAGTCCTGAAGGGGTAAATAGGAGATTTCTGTCCTGCAGTAAACTATGCCAGAGACAGGGGAAACTGGAAGGGAAAGATAAGAGGAGAGCAGATGTTTGACACTCGGTACCAGAGAGGAAGCCTATACTGTGGCTGCTGAAATGGAGAGATCCCCTGTGAGAACCATGTCTTAGAAAGCAGCTGCCAAGTCAAATAGCCATTAAATCTCAGCAGAAGCAAACATCATCACACTATGCTTTGTCTCTTTAGTAGACCCAACAGCAGTTCACACTGGGCTAGTATCAACTGCACCATACAAAGCCTGCACGAAAATACAGGCCAGAGTGACAAAAGCATGCACTTCCAATTAAGTGGCTTGAAATCAAATGAAAAATGTACTGGGGAAAAGGGAGTGAAAAAGTTGGAAATCTAGCTTGTGAATTGAACTTATGTTCTTTTCCATGGATAATACCTTATTACTCTGCCTTGTCTCCACATTTTTCTGAAGAGAATTTAACTGCTATTACATCTTTGTTAGTGCAAAATATGTCTTCCATTTAGTGATAATGGGGATCCTTCCCATCTCTGGTCCTTTCTCAGTTGTTCCTGAATACCTGGGCAAGAGGGTGTGTAAATACTTAATGGATCTGGCCACTCTTTGTGTGCAGACCGACCCTGTCATAAAGTAAGGGAAATGAAAAACTCACAATCCTTCCTTCCACAGAAGGGAACTTTATATATTTTGTTGGGAAAGAGAAAAAGACCAGCTATCCCAAGGCACATGTCTAACTTCAGTGTGGTAATCAGCAACCAGTATGGAATAGTGGGAGAGAGATGGGCCACTACATCAGTTTAGCTGATACCTAGAGTAACATAGACAATTTCTTCTTCAAGGAACAGAGGAGTTAAAAGCAAGTAAAAACTAAAAGAGAAGGTTCAGATTTTGGACTGTGAAACCATGCAGAGAGAAAATGGAAGTCAGTTTTAATTTCAAAAAGGGAGCAAGTGCCGGTGGTACTAAAATGTGTTTTCATATTCAGACATAAAAAGTACATTGTCTGATTACAAAAACCTCCATGCCTAAAACAAACAAACAAAGAAACAAAGCCACAACTTTTTCCCCCTCCTTCCTCTGCCCTTTATTTACCATAATAATCCAGGATATTTATACAGTATGTTGTATCAATCACATTTCTATCCTGCCTCTTCCAACTAGTATCACCTCCGTTTCAGTTGTGGGGAGAGCGAAGGTAGGGTCTTACTGACAACAATTGCACACTGCTGTTGCAGACAATCCCTTTTTTCTTGTCTGGCTAATATGTGGAGCAATTAAGTTCCCTTTCTCCAACATGACATAAAGTATGCTTCTTGAAAGGCCATTGACATTTGACAACCACAGAAGATGATTTCATGGCCACTTATTCTTGCTGATTTCAGTTAAACTGTTCTAGACAAATCTGTATAAGATACAGGATTGAGAAAGAAACTAGATTTAGTGATAGGAAGGAAGGAAGGAAGCACAGGTAGGAAGTAGAAGGAATAATTGCTCTGTGACTGATAGATTTGATGGAAATAGTCTTAGGGATAAGAGACAAGAGATAAAAGAGAAAAAAGTATTAAAATGATACCTCCTTTGAGACAGGAACAAGGAGCTGATGAACTGCTGAGGAAGAACAAGAAGAAGTTTACAGAACTTGGGAAAAAGAGACATAATAAGGAATTTATAGATGTCCTTTGGGTGCCTGCTATGCTGAGGCCAAATCATGTATTGCTGATAGAGGCTTCACGTGCTTTCAGAAGCCAGTGCATTACTTGGTAAGAATAAAAAGGACATATGGGAAAAGGATTGCATGAATAGCGTATAATATGAAATTAACTGTAATTGGGGGAGATGTATGACTAAGGGCAAAGTGAGAACAAGCAAGGAAAATGCCGTGGCCCAGATCCAACAAAATATTTATGCTTTCAACTTCTAACTGCTAACATTAGATGGTAATAGCTTTCACAGCAGGTAAGCTCATAAATCATTTGTTGAATCAAAGCCTAAGGCTGTTGCATGCTAATCCAATGATTTTAAAAGTAAGGTTTACTGAACGTATTCGCAAATTTTAAAAATATAGTTAATAGTATCAAAATAATTCAGGCTGGGGGAACTGTGCTTGTTCCTGCTGGAGAAGTGATAGCTTTGGGGAGAGCCAACAGCAGTCCTCCATTTCTTATGAGGAAGTAAACAAAGAGGATGGAGCCAGGTGCTTCACACCTGTGTGAGAAAAGAGACAAGGGAGTAGGTGTAATTTGAAACAAGAGATGTTCAGGCTGCATGTCAGGGAAAACTTTTTCATGATGGAGACAGTCAAGTGGGAAAACAGGTTGTCCAAAGAAGTCATTGGACAACCTGTTTCCTGATCTTCAAGAATGGACTTGAAGTCATCTTCAAGTCCATTCTTGAAGATCTTCAAGGCTCAGCTACACAAGGTTTTAAGTAACCTTGTCTGGTCTCAGAGCTGATCCTGCTCCAATCATGAGGTTGAAATAAATGGTTTTTTCAGGCCCCTTCCAAATGCAATCATATGATCCCATGGAAACATTCCCACCACTTCAGTGTGCAATTGCTCCCTTATTTCATCTTGGAAATATGCTAATTCTATATTTTATATTTAATGAAGGCATGTAGCTATGCGTGTTTGCCCCAAATAAGGTGTTTCCATTCATTAAATATCCTTTTTAAAAACTTTTAGGGCAGGAATGGACACACAAGGAACTGGAAAGCAAAAAAATAATAGTTTTTAGTGAGCTTGTATATACTAGTACCAGTGTAATAACTGTAGAAGAAGGATCTGGGTGTCAGTCAGAAGAGATGAAAAAGAAAAAGTTAAGAAATTAGAGTGAAGCTCCAGATTGAAATATGTTTCTCATTCATGTGAAGCAACATAAGATTACAGGAAAAAATTGGCTTGTATTGCCAATAGTATCAATGCTAGTGTCTAAGTATTCTCGCACAGAAAACGGAGGGAAGCCTCTAAAACATTCAAAAGCAAAGGCCCCTAAACGTTCCCAAGTTAGTGAGCAGGAATCTTCTGGACTATTTTCCTACATATGGCCATTTAAAACAGACATAAGCTGCACATTAAAAGAGCCAAATAATTTCTGCGAGTTGACAACTTGGATTTTATGTGATATAAATTTCGAAAAATGTAGAAAGACTAACAATTTCAAACAATGACTGTATCATGTCACCATGACCAATAGCTGGTGCCATGAATAAAACATTTTATGACTATAATAACTGAAAAGTAGACGTAAATATTCTGAATCAGCTATAGACCTACCAAGATGATTTTCTGATATTGATAATTTTTTTCTTCTGTATTGATGCATTTATAATCTAAGTCAGTCAGTAAGTACTCTCAGAATGTGCAACAGCTCTTTAGGAGCCATTAAAGCATATTGAACTAATGACCCATGGATAATCAAAGTGTCTCATTCTCTTAATGATGGATCTCTCATTCTACTTCCTTTGAACATATTGTATTTGATTTGCCTTTTGGTAATAAAAAGTAGACATTAATTATCTCAAATACTATAAAAAATCCTATTGAATGTCTGCATTATAAATGATTATTTTTATTTTGTTTTGATTGTCTTTGAATATTTTGTTAAAATAAGAACCATTATTTTTCCTTATTTGTTTTAAGAACCTGCTTCTTTGTCCTAGTACAGTTCAGTAAAAAATACTTGATTTACATATTTTATCATCTTTTAGTTCACTGTCACCATCATTATTGAAATAGCAACCTCATGTCTGCATGCAAGGCAAAACAGATCCTTGTTAGGGAAGATGTAAGGAAAACAGAGGGGTTTTCTTCAAATCCTGACTTTCAAAATCATTGTTCTCTAGCAAAAATATTTGAGAATGGTTGCTGAATAGGATGTTCAGAGGTATTGATGGAACACCTGATGATAATCAAACAGACACCTACTCTTCTTCTGTGCACTTTCTAAAGCTAATCAACAGCAAATCATCTTCCTGATCAGTCGCCTACCAAAAAAAAAAAAAAAAGAAAAAAAAAAAAGCCATGCCCACAGAAAATAAAGCAAAACCAAAGAAACAACAACCAAAAAAACCCAAACAAAAAAAACACAAAAAAGCCCAAACAAATTAAAAAACCCACTGCCATAGATCTGAAGAAAAAAAATACCAAAGGTGGAATGAGTGGAATGAAAGAAAGTTAACAGATGGACAATGAAATACTTGAGACTATTCCTGGATTACACAGAATATTTGTTGCAGAATCAAGGATTCTAAATTTCAAATCTATTGTGTTGCCCAAGCAACCAAGTCTCTGTGGCTAAACAATTGAAACTTACATATCTGTGACTCTGTGAAAAATGTTAAGTGATACCATCACACTTTTTATGTTAGCTTGGTTTTTTTTTCCCATTGCTTCCCAGTACAAGAATGTTAAAAGGAAAAAAAAATTAAAAACATTTCTGACTCTGAATATTCAAACCTGTTAATCAAAACAGTAGTAGAGCAATGAAGACCATGTGGAACAGGTCTGGTTCTGACTTTTATAACTTGTTGCTTTGCCTCCTCCTACTTCACACTTCACATTTAATTTCTTGGAGGATGTGTGGGGGCATTGTTATGGTAAACTGTCAGCATCTGGAGTCCTTCAGTGAAAGCAATATGATGTTTATGTTAATGATTTTCTTTTTCTAATTTTAAGGGGTTGTCCATATTGCTACATAACTACTACATTTCATTATTATAATAAAGCCTTCCTGGTAAATAACTGGATAACAAACATTCTTTCTCCCACCTCCTGCCTAAGCTTATATGAATAAGTTCCTGGATGACACCATGCAATTTTCTGCCTGCATATTTTAGATAGGTGGCAAACCTATTTTATAATGGGAGATGACTAGTTGCGATGACTCTTTCCAGATTTTTTTCAACAAAAAAGAATCCTTGGTCTTGCTACCCCTACATTCCAACAGCACTGAATCTGTTAAGTCTTAAAATTATGCCACAAAGCCTATCTGTTTATCCAGCTTTTCTCCAACGGGGGTTGGTTAAAGAGCCATAAAATTTTGCCTATGGCAAATCAATCTGCTTTCCTCAATATCTACAGTATGTCTTACTCTCCCCCCACTTTCCTTGAGGGACAAATACAGGAATGTTGTGACATCTGAAGTACCTTATGTTATTTTCTAACGAAAAGACTGTTGTCAAGACTTTGTAATGCAACCAGTTTTGATGACATATTTGCTTGACAAAGAAAAAAAATTACAAACAAGCAGGTTGTGGTTTTGTATTGTTAAATTTCTGGTCTTTAAAACTGAATGAAAATTTGATTTAGCATTTCTGCTTAAATTTATCAAATTTCTCCCTGAACACCAATCTGTTTAATGGAAAGAAAAAGAGTAACATTTTCTTGCAATCTTTGTTTGTCTTCTTTAAGGATTGTTAAATATTCACTTTACTCCAGAAAATTTCTAAGTATGAAACTTGCCTAAGTGATGAGAAAAACTGGAAACTTCAGTCCCAGTCCCAGCTCAAAAATCATGTGTGTGTGCTATATTAACCACCTAATACAGGAGAAGTATCTTTCTCTCTTAATACCATGTGAAACAGAACAGTTTAAAAAAGTGGAGAAATGAACATAGCTCCCAGGAGCCACATCCTTGTATCCCATCTGAATATAAACAGCATCAATTTTTATTTCAGTTCTTATTGTCTGCTCGTTATTGTATTAAACATCAAGACTCATGCATGGATTCTAAATTCCTGCAGATAGAAGATAAGAAGTCAAACAAGTTCCTATGGAGATCTGTTGGATGCTGATGAATTATGACAAAATTATTTTATTAGGGTACTTAAACTGTTATTTTTTTTAACTTAGACATCAAAAATTTTAAACAGGATTATGCATGAATAATACTGCAGTTAATGGGAATTATTCTGCAAAAAGCTGGATTTTCTCTTTCCTTCATGCAGGGAGAATAGAAACCACCATACTTCTGCAGATACTGTCCATACTCCATACTTTTGTAGATCTGTGGATCTGTGCTTTCTTGAGAATGAGCTCCAACTCTAATTTTACACACAAATATTTGTTATTCCTTACAATTGAAAAACAATAATACTCTTCCTTTACCCATGATCCCTAAATTGAAATTACTAACTTTGCCTAAAAGGAACACATAGTAATTTATTTATTCCGGCTAAGTTATTTTAGAATTTAGGGTTTCAAAGAACAAGCATCATTTCAAAAGAAAAAAAGCCCATAGACTTCCTGCAAAAGATTTTTATTTGCCAGATGTACATGCTACTACAACAAGTGCCTAAACCTGAAAAAAAAAATATTGTGCAGCATTTCAGAGCTTTTATTCTGTGATTGTAAAATATCTGGGAGGTTTGCCAGACTCAGTCAAAAGAAGAGCACAGCATTTTCTCATCACTAATAACAATGACCTGAAGTCACGTTGAAGATTGTAAGGTCAATTTCCCTCTTAAATTGAAAATAGAAAATAGGAGAACAGATGTGGGTAGTTGCTTCTGTATTTATAAATTGCATGACAGCTGGGTTAGGCTGTATCATCTCCAGTTTCTATGCAGTTAAGGTATTTTTATTGAATCATTCATACTAATCAGATAGAAGTGTTAAGGCGCACTTTGAAGCTATTACATAACATAGAAAAAGCCACCAACTTCATAGTGTACATTTAAAATTGAACATTTTTCTTCATTAAATATGTTCAGGTAAGTTTATCATGTGGCATGCACATTTCAAAGAGAATTTTCTGGATTTGAATGACTGGTTCTGAATTGATGCAGTATAAATGAATGTGATGATAAAATGAATACATTAAAAAAAAGTGAAAATACATAAAGTGTTAACTATGTAATACCTGAGATTTGTTTATTTGGTGTATTTAGGCTTGAAGGGTTTAATTGTGGGTAGTTGGTTTTGGTTTTTGTGGTTTTTTTTTTTGTTTGGTTGGTTTTTTTTGTTTATTGGGTTTTTGTTGTTGTTGTTGTTGTTTGTTGGTGGGTTGGTTGCTTTGTTTTAGGGGTTTTATTTTGTAGTTTAAAAAAGCAGAAACAGTAGCTGCACAATCAACACCCTGATAGCAATTATTTCATCATTTCAGGAGCATATAATGCACAAAAATTCTCATTCTGCCCTATTTCATATATTGAGCTGACCATTTTTTCAGATACATAATTTCTTATTACTGACTCATTATGTCTATCTGCTGAAACACAAATTTGCACACGATACACACCAATATTTTTGGCTACTATTTCTTTATATTACATTTACATTAAAATGCCAACCATCTGCTCGTGGTTGACAGCATCTAGGCAAATTTTTTCTTTAAATCCCAGCATTTTATTTCACCCTTATTGTGTGAAGCATGTAAGTCACATTTTGCTGCTTTATACTGTCCAATCAATTTTGTCGAACCTGTGCATTTTAACATTAGACATAGTAACCTATTGAGCCTAGACTTACGAGAACAAAACAGAACCTCATGAGCATAGCTTATCTGAAGTTTCCTATATGTCTGTTACGGAATGAGATAAATCTTTCATGATGCCTTCTGTCTCCCTGACATTAGGAAAGACTAGGTAAATAGTTAGACTTAAAAGATTAACTTCTAGCACTTGTATTAGACTACCGAGCATAAGCTTAGAAGTGAAGTTTCAATTAACTAAGACTAAGAGATAAAACAGTTTTCTAATCTTCAGCCAAGCATTTGATGCATTGTTTCTCTAACCTATGTGATGCATACATCAATTATTTCAGAAAAGTATTTTGGTAAAGCATTTTTAATAGCTGAAAAACAACAGCAGACACGCTGCTGGCTCACAGACATCTTGTCATCCACCAGGACCTCCAGTCCTCCACAGAACAGTTTGCCAGCACATCCACCCAAACAGAGGGTTTGGTGGCTGTTCAAAAGTGGGAAAGGGAAAAATAAGATGGAAAATAGAATGAATCAGTTTTATTACAGAGCCTCCTCTCTCCTTGAGTTTTAGAGAAATGGGTAAGATAAGTTAAAGCAGCTCTAGGCAGCTTAAACTTGTGAAATCAGCCTTTACACAGCAGATTGTCCAAAGTCTCTCAGTCCCTGGCAATATAACAAGGGCCACATTTACAAGTGGGTGACCTGCTTCTAAATGACAACTGAAATGGTTAGAATCAGATGAGAAAAAAAGAATACTTTTCACATTACTCCTAACATTCTTTTGAAGGTCTTTTTCAAGAATGAGAGGTTATTTATTATAAATAATGCAAGGAGAGGACTCCCATGCCACAGTCAAAATCCCCATGTGCAGCAACATGTGCACATAGCTCTTGAGCCCAAAAGAGGGGATAGTTTTGCTCCCTCACTCCATTTCAGTCAATGGAGCCCTTAGAGGAGATGGAGGGAACAAAAGATGCCTGGGTCCCTTTACAAGACCAGCAGCAGCATTTCCTCCTCCTGCAGCCCTGTCAGCCTCCCAGCTGTGCTGCATCGGCTCAGTGTTCCTGTTAGGGCCTCTGGGCACTACAGTAAATAGTGAGCATTAAGGGATATAACATGCAGCAAAGTCTAACAGTGTTCATGCGTCACTAATTACCATAATGAGAAACTTGCGGCACATCAGCCAAGAAGAATTTGCATTGATTGTTTTTTTCCCTGTTCTTCAGCTAGAATAGAAAGAATTCCCTTGGATCCCCACTTGACCTTGAGGGCTTCTTCTCCTCTTTCTGCGTGCGGATATTCCTTGGAGGTGCATGTAAGGCGGATGAATAAACACAGATTTAACCCCAGAAATTATTTGGTTTTTAATAGGCCTTCCTACCGAGAGTGTATATGTAAATTCTAGTTGTGACCAAAGAAAATAAATAATCAAATTTCATCTCATTTCAGTTGGCACAGGCACACTGAAGAGCAACTGCTGTTTTCACACTGCTCCTAATTCACTGCAAGGCCCTGCTGCATGTTAGCTATTGATCTTAGACGTTTCTGCTGGTGATTATGGTGACTCATGAAGTATGGATTCCTATTCCACTACAACAGGGTTAATATTAGAATTGCTTGAAGAGTAAACGCTCATGAAACACTCCTATTAGCTAGAACAACTTTTTAACAACAGGGTGTTTTGTTAAAATCTGTCTTCTGTGATGAACCTATGCTTACCAGAGAAAAGGCCACAAAAAAAGGCTTCTGGAGCACAAGATATGATACTGAAAGGCCTCCCAGGCCATTGATTCTTCTTCTCTGCACTAACAGGCATTTCCTGTTTCCTATAATCCATTCAAAAATGTATTAAGCTCCACTTTAAAGCTACTTAAATTGTTTCCCTCTTTTACTCTTATTGTAAGGCAGTTCCAGACAGGTGGAAGGTGGCTAGACAGTTGTATTGATGTCTAAATTCCCTGGAAATTCTATTTATAAAACGTTAAGCATTTTGTTAAGGATTTCCAAGTGGGTGTTTCTGATGGCTCAATATATAACAATTGTTCTGCTGATAACAATCCTCTGCGTGTTTCATTTATAATGATCCATTTTATTTTCCTTGTAATAATAGCATATCGCCATTTCATGCAGCTGTTACATGCACTTTATGAATGTTCCACTGCCTTTTTTTTTACATAATTGACTCAGTCCTTTGAGTTGCCAAGCACCTGATCTCTGATTCCACTGAGAGAGCCTTAAGCAATACCCTAAGGTAAGCCCCCTACCCAAGGACCTTGTTTCAGGTATACATACTTCTTTTTCTTAGTCATGTATTTTACACTGATTCATACAGGCTGGTTGGGATGGAAGGGGACTCCTGGAGATCATCTAGTTCAGTTTCCCTGCTAGAGAAGGTAGCACAGGATTGTGTCCAGGCTGGTTTTGAATGTCTCCAGGGGAGCAGAATATACAACCACTCTGGGCAGCATGATTCATGAGAACATGTCTGTCACTCTCACAGTGAAAAACTTTTCATTATATTCAGATGGCACTTCCTCTGTCTCAGTTTGTGCCTGTCACCCCTCGTCCTGTCACTGGGCACCACTGAAGAGAATTTGGTTCAGTCCTCCTGACTTCTGCCATTTAAATGCATTTATAAGATCCCTCTCAGTTGCCTCTTCCCCAGGCTACATGGGTCCAACTCCCTCAGCCCGAGGGAGATGCTCCAGTCCCCTAATCATCTTCAGAGTCCTCTGCAGGGCTCTCTGCCACAGTTCCTTTTCTTAGATAGGAGAGCACATAACTGGACACAGCACTCTGGGTGAGTAGAGAGGCAGAACCAACTTCCTCGACCTGCTGGCAATGCTCTTCCTAATGCAGCCAGAAAATATTTGCCTTCTTGGCCATTTGGGTGCAGTGCTGGCTCACAGATATCTTGCTGTCCACCAGGACCCCCCCAGTCCTTCTCCACAGAACTGCTTTCCAGCAGATCAGCCCCCAGCCTGTACTGGTGCCTGGGGTTGCTCCTTACCAGGTGCGGGACCCCAAATTTGCCTTTGATGGACTTGGCTGAGTTCCTCTCCAGCCTGCCTGGGTCCCACTGAATGGCAGTACAGCTTTCTGATGTGTCAGCCACTCCCCCCAGGTCTGTATCATCTGCAAACTTGCTGAGGGTGTGCTCTGTCCCTTCATCCAAGTCTTTGATGATTAAGTGGAACTGGATCCAGGACTGGATGCTGGGCGACACTGGTAGTTCCAGGTCTTCAGCTAGACTCTGTGTTACTGACCACAGTCCTGTGAGACCTACCATTCAGCCAGTTCTCAATCCCCCTCGCTGTCCACTTCTCTACCCTTCTTTTTCTCTACGTGCTTATAGATGATACCTGGGATGAATTGTTCCATCACCTTACTGGGCAAGGAGGTGAGGCTGGCAGGCAGTCAGCTTGCTGCACACACTTCTCCCTGCCCTAAGGATCTCAATTTCCACCTTTTCATCACTCCATACAAGGCTTTTCTTAAGCTTCACATTCCCCAGCAACCTTCCCTTGCTGGTGAGATTAAGGTTCCACATAGCACCTCTCCTCACAGCCCCTCTATTACTTGGAGAAGGAAGCTGCCATCAATGCATTTCAGTAACCTTCTGGATTGCTTATGTTTGGCTGTGTTGTCCCTACAACAGACGTTAGGTTGGTTGGAGCTCCCTATTCAGACCAGGAATTGTGGCACTCCTATTTATCTATAGAGGGGCTCCTCTGGTCAGTCTCGCTAGTTATTTGTCCTGTGGTAGATCCTCATTATAATATCACCTCTCTCTCCCCTCCCTTTAATCCTGATCCATAAGATCTCAGTCAGTTCCTCATCCATCCCCAGGTAGAGCTCCGTGCATTCTAGCTGGACAAAAGTGGAAAAAAAAATACTCTAGATCATTTAAAGAAAAGTAAAACTTTACTGTGCTTTTTTCTATGTACCTGAATATAAAAAGGTAAATGCCATGTATGGTAGCAGTCTATTAAATTCCTTGCTGTCATGGCTCATTTGACTGCTCAGCAGTTCTGAAGGGTGGTTACAAAAATCACATTTAATCAACAGAGGTCTCCACTGCATCATCCCCATGAAAGCAGGTTCTTACTGCTGTGCTGTTTCTTAGCTTTAAGGATCCAAACTGATCCAGCATTTGGTCTGGCCTCACATTTGAAGGAAGCAATGCTCTTACACACATACTTTTTTTTTTTTTAACAGAAAACAAACATTAAGAATGCAATCGGGAAACAACTTAACCTACATATCAAACTTGCATGTGAGTGCATTCTGCACCTCACTGGTAGATAGAATACCTGATGATTTTGACTGCTCCCTTTCTGTATCTGTCTCTGACACTCCTACCATTATCTATTATTAAATGAAAACCTGACCCCTTTGAAGTTAATGGAAAAAAACCCTTCCTACTTTTAATGTGACTTATTATCTTTCAGTAAGGTTACTGCATGGATCGAATCTTTGTGCTACCAGCAAGTGCTGTCCCTTGACTTGAAATGAACTCTGCAAACATGTAGATGCTCATGTTATTATATCCTGTTGAAGGATGTGAACATTTTACTTTGAGAAACAGCCTTAAAAAATAACAACTAGTAATATATCTCATTGGACTGCTGTGAGATCATTCATAGAGTACAAATTAGTATTTGTATTGTGAAGCACCTTTGGATCTTTGGATGAAAGATGATGTGTTTAAACATGAAGAATTAAAATTAATCTCTCCATGGAATTTTTTAAGAATAAAAAAGACGAGCAATACAGTTTAATTAGTAAACTAATAAAAATTAAAAGTGCTTAATAATGTACAATTTAAATTTCTCAATGGAAACCAATATTATGCTTAGATTATAGTCAAGATAATATTATTAGTAGAATGACTGAGTCAAATTAATTATGACTAAAAATCTGATTATCACAAGGGATCATGCTGCTACCATAGACTTCACAAACCTTTACTTTTATCTTCTTATTACAACACCAAATTTCTCCCTCTGTGCAGAGGGTGTGCAGGATTTTCAGTTTCCAGCATCTTCAGACTGCTGCTTTGATATTCTAATGCACATCTTGTGAATGACGGGCCTCAAATTAATTTTTTCTTACAAAGAAGAGACTACAGACAAGGACAACTGTTTTTAACAATATTATTTACAAAGTGATAATATGCAATTTGTTACTTGTCAAAACAGCAGGAATTATGTTCTCATTCTATGTTAAATATATTTAGCTAATATTTTCCAAAGGGTATGCAGAGAGAAAAGGTGTCTCATATTTTTAACTTTGCTGCAAATTTCATTGTTTGCCTTCATTTGTTCTTGCCCTAAGAATGCAAAAATTTAAATTATTGTTCCAGTATGCTCAAAAGAAATCCATTATTAAGAATTTGGACTTCCTCAGCCCTACAGGCATTCATGTTCAATGTATGCACACATCTATAAAGATCTTTTAAAGGAAATATTTGTTAATTAGATTGTGAATAATGAAGTATTACATAAGTTTTCTTCTGAGATTATTAAAAAAAAAACAACCAATAACACAACCCTACCCACTCAAAAAACCCCAAGATTCTAGCCTTTGTATCTTTTAAAGCACTTTTTTCCTCAAATAAATAATGTCTACGACACTATAAATATATTTCTTTTGGCTAATTAAAGCAGTGTTTCCAGTATATTTTTTGGACTAATGCATTGCTTTGGTGGTCTTGCTCAATGAAAAGGGGCTCTTCAAGTCTTTTGTAAAAATAAACCCTAGCCTAAAGAGCTTACAGGAAAATGATGAGAAAGGTACATGAAATAAAAAACAGAAAAAGAAGAACAAAATAATAGCCTGGTGGCATGCAATATATTGTAATATAGAAAAGTTGTGGGTACCATTTGTAGTAAATCAGACTAGATCCGCTCTTCTAACTGCATCCACCTCAGGGAGGGGAAGCCTGGCAGCAAGCCTCAGAAACAGTCTCCTCTAGGGCAGACTAGTTGTATTTGCATGAGCAGTTCTTGGCTTTAGATCCTTTCTGGGTCTAGCATAGTTTATATAAACCTTTTTTAAATAAAGAGAGAGAGAGGGAGTGTGTCTATAAATACATATTTGTATTTTTGTTGGTCTGACTGTGTCAGTGTGTGTGTGTCTGTGTATATATAATTATTGATTTGAGGTTTGAGGAAAGAAGTTTAAATAACATGTCAGAAATAATGAGAGAATTGTGTTTTGGCTCACCTGAATGTCTTTTTATAGCATGAAAATGTGCCCATGTATCACATATTTTGAGGCAGTGATGAAGGACAAGGGAGTGTAGGAAGTTCCCCAGCCTGGCAGACAATAATGGACTGGGTAGGGCAGGGGGAGCAAAACCCTTCTAATCTGTAAAGTCTACAAAAGCATTTGTTGGGGTGTACAATCCAGAGAAACATATTTGGATTTAACTTAGGAAGGAAGAGCTTGAGTCAGAAGAGCACTTGCAAGCAAACATTTTTAAACCATGGGCAGTCAGTACACTAAGACCAAAATTGAGCAGGACGAACAAATTACCTCATACTTAAATAACACTAATGAACTACAAGAAAGCCACTGGAATCACACATTTCTATAAGGATCAGTTGTAGAATAAATAATACCAAATAAATATAAAAAGGTCAAATTCAGTTCACTTAGATTCAAATGTCTAATAAACTTTAAAATTATCTTTTTCTTTTTAGAATTTTAAAACCTGAGTTAAGAGGTAAATATAGAATCTCTCTGGAGGCTCTTTCACTCCCAGTGAGAGACAGTGTCTCTGGAGAAGCCTGTTTTGCTCTACTAACTATGGAAAAACCTAAGGCAACTCCAGTCTTAATAATTAAGTCCTTGATTTCAAACATCTATAGATGGTTGGGTACCTGAGTGAGGTGATTATGTGCCACAACCCTCACTCTTGCTTCTCCTTATATCTCAGGGATAATCATGCCAATTGCAATTCATAGCAATTGCAGGTGTTCCAAAGGGAAAAAAATGGACTATACCCACTCAATCAACAAAAAAAAAAATCCCAAAAGCAGAGTCAGCAGGTGAGGCAGGAGCCAAGAAGGAAATGGAAGAAAGGCATCCTATTAATTCTATCCAAGCAATGGAGATCCCACCGAGGCATGTACCTTTCAGATTACAGACCATATGGGAATGCAAAACAATGAAGGGACCCCACCACATCAGCTGCTGAGATACCCCCAATATTTATCTAAGATTATGAGATTCATGGGGGAAGTAAATGAGTCAAGGGGAAAACTGATACGGCAGTTTAAAGGCCAGAACATAGACCTGAGTAATTATAAAACCTGATCTGGTTGGTTTTTTTAAAGAATTTTATATTAGCTCTCAAAGATTTGAATGCTGGAGTAAAGAAACTAAAAGACAGGCTTGTCCTCACAGTGCCCAGGCAATAGAAATGAGGCAATAGTAGTAGATAGTAGAAATAATAATTCATGCCCAGTGCATGCCCAAGTTTCTCTCCCTTACTTTTCTTTTGGTGTCATGTTTGTATTCTTGAGCACAAAATACAAAAGAGGCTTCATGGTAAGAGACCCCCAGATTCATCACCTAACTCCTCCTTTTCCAAGAGACAGAGTTGGAGATCCTCTACACTAACATGGCAAAGGAATTTTTTCTTGGAAAAGTGATTTAACCAAGAAGATACTGTGCAGAAGAATTTATCTCTACCAGCCTAAATATGACTCGTAAATCTTGCATCCTTTCTGCCCAGCACAAGCAATCTGGTGAATCTCCTTGGCATGTGTAGCAACAGCATATTAAATTGAAAAAAATAATTTATCTTGAATGGAGAGTCTGCCATCCTGCCATTTTCTTAGACTGAAACCTCTCAGTTCTGCCCAGTGTGTTTTCCAGATTCTTAAATACCTTTAAAGATCTTAATTTCAATTTATTTGTGCCTCAGTTTTCTGTCTTACAACAATTATGTTTCCCTGCACAAGTAAAGAAATTCCTATTTGTAAACTGCTCAGAAAATCATCTACCGCAGACCAAAAAAGAACCTACATAAAAAGGTAAAAAACTTAAATGCCATAAATTTATCACATGCCTCTTCTTCTATTTATGAAAACACAAAGCATAATAAAAACTAGCAGACAGAGCTTTCTGGAAAACCTCTTACTGCCTAAAATAATAAGGAAGTTGTTTGATCATACTACAAATATTACTCAAATGTTTCTGTCAAGGTCAGATTCTGGCAAGTGTCATTTTCTATTTGCTACATGAAGTACTATGTGTTCAAGTTACTGTGCAACTACCCCGGGGCTTGCAGAGTTGCTGCATGTAACTCTTCAGAACCATTTTGTCTAACATTTTTATCTACATTTGTTGTTCCTTTGTTCTGGCTCCACCTGTGTCTCATTGTCCATTCCAATTTATGTTGGCCCAGTCTCATTCTAAGTTCAATATGCTTAAAGATGTATAAGTTAATACCTGTTTAAAGGACACTGGAGAGACTTGAAGCTACACAATTATTTTGTGTATGATACACTGTGCAAATGAAGGCAGGTAGAGGAGTATATAACTTATAAATGAGATTCCAAGGAGTGTATCCCAAATGGATGCTAAAGAATATAAAGCATGTCTATGAAAACAACCAAACTGACAAACAAAGAGCCCCAACAAAACTTTTCTTATTTTAGGTCATCTGTATATAATTACTCACAGTTCTACTCTGGAGTGAAACTTATCTGCATTTCCAAGGTTGAAGGTCACCTGAAAATCTTTTATATAATACGATATTTTAATGTTATGTTCTCATATGAAAGAAACCTTGAAATGAAAAAGCTACTTCATGTTAACTTGTGGAATACATAAAAAAATGCAAAGTTATTCATCCCTGTCTCTTACTTTTTCAGTAAAAATAATACTTTTGTTTCACCAAAGCTTTCAGCTTTCTGCATGTTTCCCAAAATTTTGTGTTACAAGCTATGAGCTAAATTTTTCACTTATGATATTGCTGTCACAAAGCCACTCTCTGATACTATAATATAATATCTGATAGATTTGCTATGTTTTCTCATTCAATTGCCATTTATTTTATCATTTCAAAGACAATTTTTAAAACACAAGAAATCATTGGCACACCTACATAGGGAGAGAACTCAAATCTTAAGGTATAATCCTTTTACAGCTGTTATTATTTTAATCTTCTGTAAAGAAAAGCCAGTTAACCTGACTGCTGCCCAGGTCGCTTCTCTTTGACAATGGCCAAGGATGACAATTTTCTGAAGAATGCACTGACACTCTGCTGTGGCCTGATGTGCTGTTGAATGTGGGACACTGCAAAGCTAAAGTGGGAGCAAAGGTCATGGATTAGAATGAATTAAGCAAGCGTGGGTTAAGAAAGATCAATGAGCAGGGACACAGACTCATCAGGCTCTCTTTAGATAATCTGCTTGCTCTGACTAACATTTTTCTTCCAATGTTACAGCTGAAGAAAATATACTCGAAGCTCACTCTTGCCAGCTCCTGAGAAACTATCTGTAAATCAGGCAGACAAGATAGTACCCTGAAATGTAAAAACTCTGCCAAGCACTGATATTGACCCTGATCCCCAGATACTACAAGTACTGTGACTGAAAAGACAGGTCTGAAATCCCAGATGATGAAACCATCAGGTCAGTTGCTCTGGCTCAGTCAGTGTATTACCAAGGAGGAACAGAGAGAGGAAACAAATGATACTGTACTAAACTGTGGAAAAGGGCATTCTCCAGTGCTATCCTTTATTGGTGATGACAGAAATGTTGGCAGAAGAAACCTGTCATTTCAGAGGAAATAGCTTGTAGAAAAATATAATCCTACAAACTGATCAGAGAAAATTCTCAGGGTCATAAAAGCTGTGGGAAGAAGTTGAAATGAGTGAAGTTCCCATAAGCCACACAGAGAGTAAGGACATGAAAAGTGTGAAGAGAAGAATTAGGATATTTACTGGCTAAGAGAAGTCTCATAAGGAATTTGATCTGTCAGTCAGTAGGAAAAAAAAAATGTCCCAACTCCTGTGCATAGGGTTGACATTTCCTACACTGAGATCTACCTTTTATTGGTATATATTCCACTCACTTGCAAAGTTAAAAAAACAAAAATGCAAAATCTACCAGAACTGAAATGAAAATATAGTAGACATCATACTATAAGAACCTCCTCAGAAGTGTGCTGAACATGTCTCACCCAGTGTGACCTCATAAGATCTCAGATCCTAACCTCAAACCACTTTCGCTTCCCTAAATGACACCTAGAGAATGATAATTCTGTATAACCTAGAAACAGAAGAAACTTGTGTAGTCAAGTTCCTTTTTTTTTCTGTTGCTGTAGGATTTTTCATAGTGGTGCATATTAACTGATTTGTCACACTAGCTATTTCACAAAGAATGTTACAGATAAACCAGTAAGATTTCTGCTTAAGTAACAGTGTGTAGACAGAAAAACCACCTATAAAATTAGGAGAAGGGTTGATTTCTCATAAAGTTACCGATGGAAAAATACTTTCCTATCAGGGAAGATCTTAGCAACTGTAGACTGTAAAAAAATATATTTAACTTCCTATCTCTATTAGTGATTCTACAGGACAAGGTTGGTTCCACACAAAGGAAGCGTGCAATATATGAAGATATTAAAATCAGAAAACAATGTCAAAACAATCCTTTGTTCACATAATGAATAAAGCACTGAATTTGTCCCTTATAGACTGCTAGAACAGAAAGTGACTGGCTTATGTCTAGAAACTCATCTATTCTTAAAAGAATAAAAAACCTCACGATTTATGTTTACCTCACACTCAACTTGGTTTTGTATTATTTTAGTGACAGGAAAAAAAAGAAAAGAAAAACAAAGCCAGGTAAATTGTTTTTTTCCTTTTCATTTTCCCTTTTCTGGCATTCAGTGAAAGACACAGGAAATAATTAACGCAATGCTGGACCTGAATTCAGTCCAACGTAGCTACCATAAAACAGCAGATCATATCAGGACAAGGATTCACCAGGTCCAGAATTTTTCCTGCAACAGTCATGAGTATGAGGGATGGGCATGCCTAGAGGGTCCTTTTTCCTGGCATGCACTTGCAGCAGTAAGAGCCCAAGGGACTACCTGAGATGAAGGCTCCAGACTTCTGTGTTCAATAGAGAAAATGGGGCTGACCACAGTCCTTTTAGGATTCTAATTACACTGTTGGCTCCTGAAACATCTTGCAGCAATGAGTTCCACAATTTAATTACAGGCGTGATATGACAAAGTACTTCCTTTGTTTATTCCAAAACTGCTCTATGAAACTTGCATTGAGGGCTCTCTAGATTTTGCATTGTGAGAAAAATGAACAGCTGAACAATTTACCATACATCTGAGATAAAGACTAAATTATCATTCTTCAAACAACTTGAGTTATCTGGTTTCTCATCAGGATCTCTAAGAACAGAACACTCTCAAAAATGTACATAAACATATGGAAAATGTATTTGTGTGAAAATCTTGAAAGGAGAGAGGGAGAGAAATTATAGCAGCTATTTGTTCTTGGGTTCATGGTTTGGGACTTTTTTTTGTTTTATATTGACTAAGGAAAGCCTTGCTTCTAGCCATTTGCACAGGCAAATTTTAAATTATATCTTTGTGGGAATATTCTAAGATATGTACATTTTTAAAGAGTATTCTGTTAGTGTAAGAGTAAAATAATTCCTGAAAGTACAAAGTTCATAGCGTATGTGATTACAAATTCCTTTCACAATTTGCATAATGCTTTATTCACTCCTTGATATTTAAGGGCACTTATGGAGGGAATGTAAGTGTTATTACAGTGAGTGACATCCCATATGGCAAGTAGGATCAGCTGCAGCTTTGCACACTGTTGTCATTTTCCCCCTTGTACTACGGTTTTGCCTGATGCAATGTTTTTTTCTGTGGTTGTTCAACAGTCTACCATTTAAGCCTGCCATATTATAAAATGCCATTTTAAGGAGTTGCAGCTGAACCTGCTCACCATAAGCCTGCATTTATTTCACAGCTGTCTATCACACTGTCATCTCACAGGTGTATTCCAACTTTACAATTTTCCTGGGCCTCATCTTGTGATGTAAGAAAAATGTATTATGCAAGATGAAGAAATGGCAGCCAAAAAAGTAAATGCTGCTAAATGTCATTTTACAATACAACTTGGGCATGTAAATGCAGGTAACCTTAGAGGATGATAATATTTGCACTCTCAGCTAAATATGATGCGCAAATGATAGTGGAAAGGCCAGACCCTGAAAAGTTAAAGTCCCCTTGAGGGTAAGCAAGAAATAGAAATGAGGTGTTGGGAGGTGTGAGGTGTGCAGTGTCCATTCAAATATGAGAAATCTGGGAGGTTTCTATGCTTCTGCATAGAACTGCCATCAATGAAAATTTTGGAAAATAGAATTCATCTGGAGGTTATTTTCTGATTTAAGTGGAATTATAAAGGTCTTTAAGTGTAGCCCTGTTGCTCCATTCTTGAAAAGTATCAGAAAACAAGCAATCAAGCAATGTAGACTGGCTAGACCAAAAAAAAAAAAAAAAAAAAGAATAAAATATATTAAATTTAATTTAAAATTTAAGAATAATCACACATTTAAGGAAACACTTGAGTATTTCTTTGAAGTTCAAACAACTATGAAGATCATTCTCTCTTCACTTCATTTCACTACACTACACTTCATCTCACCCTTTCTCTTTCCACCTTGACATGCCATGCCTGTTTTTCTTACTGTAAGTCATCAGCAGTGATGTGACCACAATAAGATCCCATTTCAAGGTCAAACACTGCTGTATGTCTACATGAAACACTCCTTAGATTCACTTAGGCTGCTGACATACTCAGGTACACTGGGTGGAAGACAATGAAAAAATAACTAAGGAATTTTTTTTTTTTTTCAGTGGGATGTGCCACTGGTCAAAAAAAAAAAAAAAATCAAATCTCAGTTTGAATTTTAGATCTCCATTAGAAAACTAGTTTTATTTATGAACCAATCAGGAAAACTATGAAGGTCAACAACTAAGAAACTCTTCAATAAAAAAGTGTTTATAAACCACTTTTTTGAATTGGAACAGTAGTGTTAATAAAAATATTTTCAGTGTGCAATCATATAAAATTACAACCCAGTGTTATTTCTAAGTCAAATAAGACTTCTTGGGTTTGACATTTGGAAAATTAAAGGCTGGGTAAATGTGAAGATAACAAAAGTTAAACTCGAATGTAAAGGAAAAGGTAAAATTAAAATACAAATACACTTTAAATTAAATAAATCACTATAACTTGTTCATAATTTTGGAGTATAGGTCATTATTGTTGAATGCATTTAATCCTATATTCTCATTTCATATTACTATGGTGCCAGCACTGAGTTAAAATAAAACTAATGCCTTGTTTATTCTTAGGCTAATTGAGAGTAGATATGGCCTGATAATTTTGATAAATTCTTCCCTGATTAATCATTTTGAAACTGGAACAAGAAAACAGGGCTTTATAGACAAGATAATAGAAAATACTGAAATTGGTTTATAACTGCAATTGAAGTTACTGTTCCTTATCAAGACCTTTACTCCTTGCTTTACCTTGCTTGTTTTCATCAACTGAAACACAAAGTAGATTAGTAAAAAAAATCTCTGCAACAAGGAAAGTTAAAAATCCTATTCCTTCATTAATGTGTGTATTTCATGTCTTACTTAATCTGCTTTAAGTACCGATTTACTAGATATTTTCTGACTCTTGGTTAATAACGTGAAAGGACAACTAAAATATCTTAAAATACATATCTGTATTTTCTATGCCAACAACAAACATCTTTCTTGACAATAGTGTGGTTTCTCTAATTAATTACCCAGAGTAAATTTCACTGATGTGAAACCAACACCTAAGGCCTATTCTTTTTTTCAACTTGGAAATGTGAAATTCTCTTGAAGAAAAAGATTCTTAGAGAAAACAGTGTTCAGTTAGAATTATGTTAATTTTGTGCAGTTATGGCCACTTGCTTCTTTTATATGTTTTCATATTAATTTCCTATTGAGGGATTTGCATTTAAATAACAACAGCTGCAAGATTTATGGCTTAAAATACTGACAGAAAATATAATAGAAAGGTACTGAAAAGTCTATTGCAATTTCATGATGCTGGCTTAAAACTGCACTTTCCTCTTAAAGATTTTAATTCCACTGGTGAGCTTACTCGTTATTCATACAGGAAACAAAACCAGTTCCTCTTTACAAGCTTCACTTTCACATGTATGATAACAGCTGCAGATACTGTCCAAGCTGCAACAGAAGGGGGTAATTCTTTTGTTCACTCTGATTTTGGTGTTTCTGTTAAATTTAGGTAAGTTGGCAAACTAGGAAAAAGAGAGCTACAGAAGGAAAATAAAAAAGTAAATCTGATTCTAAGAAAACAGAGATTTAAAAACAAAGTGATGACAGCAGGTTAGTGAAAAAAATATATACTGTGATATCCCAGTAAACTTTCTATTTTTCATTTTATTTCAGTTTTTTCAGGGCTATTTTCTTCTTTTTCTAAATGATCATTAACAAACAGGTCTCATAATGTTACAATTTCTATTGAAAATAAATGGTATCAAGAACATAGCTTTTTCAGTAATTTTCTACCAGTGAGCACTTTCTTAAAACTATACTTGCTTTTCATCCAGCTTTTGAGCAGTTTACTTTCATATAACTTTCATATTTTCTTAGTATTCACTGAATTGCTGAAAATCCATGTATGGTCACTTAACAACAATTATACATGTAAAATTATACTTCTCAAGGTATAAGAAAATTTAGCAAGTTTGTAATGAGAACTTAAATGAGTATTATCTTCCAACAGTAGTTGCAGCAAACACAATAAATAGTAACAACCACTGCTATTACTGAAAATGCAGTGTTGTAGTTTTTGATGAGCAGTGGGCAGAGTGAAATCAGAAAATAGATCAGCGAATATGAAGAGCTGATAGAAAACAGAATGGGAGATGAATCACTTAATTCAAACAATATCTTGATGGATGTGGGAAAGACTTCATTACATAAAAACCTCTCCTAGTTATTGATAATACTGACTAGATTAAGTGGTTGAACACTCAAAGAGATATATGACATATATGGAGTAATATGGAATACTCTATGGAGTCACAGAAAATCAGCTGCTCCTATGCAGTGGGTTGATATGCATGGACAAAGGAAAGGAGAAGCTTCTGCTCGTATTTTTCAGCTACATATGATCTTCAATAACTTTTGGGGCTTATAAAGAAATAAAAGAATGAAAGGTACAAGAAAAAAAAGTCAAATATTTATCACTGATGTGACAAAACTTTACAAAGAAGGCATCATATTCCAGAAAATTTTTAAATACTTGTATTAATTCCACATTAGTTAGAATTAAATGCTTTTCTAAATTAAGAATTCCTTATTAACTACAGAACAAATGTTTTTATCATCTAGAATTCTTTTGCATAGCAGGTCTAATAATAAATGGGAAAGACATTTAAACAGTGTCATGGTTTGAGAGGAAGTGAGTTTTTTGGGATGCTGTGGTCAAACCAATAGAAAAATTATTAAATGAATGGTAATTTTTTATATTTTTTATCACAAAAGAAAAGAACTGAAATCTGCTTCTTTAAAGAGTACTTTGTGTCATGCATGTAGTTTTTGTTTAGTAATAGTATTTGCCAGTGCACTATCTTATGTGTAGAACTTCAAATATATTGCATAAATTCTCATGTTCAATGATCAGGATTGATCTTACCATTACCTCCAGTTGTAGAAATGCCAATAATTTAAACTCAAGCTTTTGCTGCTAGTTTGCCTTTGAAAAGATCAAGATATGAAAATTTTATCTTTCTAAAAAGAACTACTTCTTTGCAGTGAAAAAATTAAGGAACCTGTTACTCCATCTGTAACAGTATTTAGATTCTGCAGCAAAGAAATCTAACAAATCTGGGCAAACTGCTCAAACAGCTGACAGTGAAGCATTGAAATAGTTCAGACTCCAGGATTTGAAATTCTCCTTTGGCTCTACATTGTCTCAACATGTTATAGACAAATGCAGAGCTCTTCTCTCTCAGGGCCTGAGTTGGGAGAAAAAGTAAATAAATGTTCTTTAGAGCACTCTTAATCTCAGGAATTTTGTGCAACTCATAAGCAATTCAAAACAGATGTGCCACAAAAACTTAATATTAGATTAAATATTTTATGTCTTCGTAAGATAGAGGGGAGAAAAATAGAACAACATTCTCTAATAGGATTCTTTAATACACTTTCTGAGAAGATGCATTCTTCATTTTTTCCAAGTAATGCAGAGTATAAAGTACTTTGGACCAGAGAATGTTTCTGTATTCAAATGTCTAGAATGCTGTGGGCTGAGAAGTCCCAGACAACTCCAGACACAATGTCTGCATCTAATATTCAGCACTAAGTGTACACACCTGTAAAATGTGTCAATTTACCCAGGATGGTAGTAGGGTATACTGTGTCTTCTTGACTGAGCATCTAAAAGGATTTTGCATGAAAAACTTCTTACTTCTGGCTGCAAACAACCACAAGGAAGTTCAGCCCTGACCGCTGTGTCAATGTGCTCAGTGCTAGACAGCCAGAATATGCACACCTTCAACTGCTCAAAGAACCTGTGAAGCAATTTCGCATTAATTTAAAGAATTGTTAATATGGACTAAGGCCCTCAGTGCCCTGAATCACTGGGACTATTTAAATTCTTCCCCCTTTTAGATATCTAGTTTCTTCTTGCTTTTTCCAAGCAGATGCTTGTTTCAGAATGGTAATCTGTGAAAAAAAGATCTGGGCCAGAACTCAATGAGGAAAACTAATAGAAAAATGCATAGCAAAAACAACAGACTGCCAGCTTTAATTAGTTATCTTCTTGTTGTAATGTAGTCTGATGTCCAAAAAGCAACTTCTTTATATATATAAATAATAGCATAAAAATCATTTAAAAAATCTATTAATGACATTCTATTATGTGTTATAATAAGTAGTTATTACACATCTACTGTGCTAATAGACATTAAGCAAACATTAACAAAAACAGAGAAAGTTCATTGGAATGGAACTACTTTATAGGCAGATTTATTTTTATTATTTTTTTAATCAGCAGTGACTCTTTTAGCGTAATAACAGAAAGGACTAAGTTCAGAATTCTTACTGGCCCTGAAAGATGTCATCAGAATTTTCCAATGAAAATCTCTTACCACTTTATCCCCCAGCAGCAGACCACAGCAGCCTTCCTCCCAGTTTTTGTGACCTACTGCTGTATGAGAAAAACCCAACAATCTTAAAACTAAAACCCCACTGCTGACCTTAGCTACAACTTTTCAGTACACTAGTTTCTGCTCATGCATTTCACCTACCACAGGCAACTTTTCTTTGGTGGAGCTTCTTTCTCAGCATACAGCTTTCTTCACTTTACCCTCACAGGAACCTTCTCTCTACACTGTAATCTCCACATAGCCAGGAAATGCATCACTGTTGATAAAATGCTTTGGATGCACTGGTTGGTTCCATGCGTGGCATTAGCTTCATCCCATTCCTGCTGGCATTCCTTATATATTCTTTGCAGTTTAAAAGGTAATGACCTTTTTTTTCACTTCCTCCTCCCCAGTTTTCTATCACATGATATCAATTACTGTCCATTGGTGGTGCTGAAGTTACCTGAAGATAAAGAAGTGTCTTTTTTATTAAATAAGGTTCAGCTGCAGCACAGATCAAAGAATGTGTTCATCCATTAAAATGGACTCATTAGCTTCACAGGATTGTTTAAATGTGCATATTATACTAATTTTTGCATAAAAACTTTTGGTCAGGTTGTACCTAAAAAGCATCAAGTATAGAAATGTCAGCTGCGATAGTAAAATAATGTATTCAGTTCAGGGAACTCTTTTAGTTCCACATTGCCTTTTTGGCTAACAAATACTGCTGTACTATTCTTAGATGTTTTGCTTACAGAAATATTTCAGAAATTTAGCATGAGTAGCTTCTTTACTTCTCTTGTCTCCCCTGAGAATAAAGTTTGCAGAGAAGAGCATTTGGTAAAGAAGCACTTTCCAAAACCGTTCCAGTGTGTTTTACTCTAAGAAGAGAAAGGTTGGTGAAACAACAGCTGCTCTTTTGTCACTGAGAGCAGAGGGAAAGGATTTTTACTCATTCTTTCAATGGTATATAGAAGACCAATGAAATTTGAAGATCGGAGATGTGATTCTCTGCCCTCTAATGTGAAGAAGGCAACAGAGGTCTGAAACCAGAATGAAATTCCTCAGTGCACGTACATGAATAATTGAATAACAAGCTGTTTAGAGAATACTGAAGAAGAGACTTTCAGGGGGGAAAAGGTAAAGAGAAAAAGGGAGAGGAAAAAAAAAAGATCATTTAGATTTTATTATTTATGAATAAAGAAAAACTCCTAGAATCTTAGAAATCAGTTAAAATCCCCAAATGTTTTTTCAGTTTTTTTAAAGTAAAAAAAATTGAATTTTATTGTGGATTTACCTTGGTTAGCTGCCAGGTGCCCACAGAACCACTTTCTGACTTCCTCTCCTCAACAGAATGGGGGGAATATAAAATGAAAAATCCCATAGGCTGAGATGAAGACAAGATTATTCACCAATTCCCATCACAGCCAACATAGATTTTACTTGAGGAAGTTTAATTTATTGCCAATTAAAAACGGACTGATGCCTCAGGTTTTAGCTTTTATAGTTTTTCAGATTCTGTTCTGCTTTAGTGTGTAAGTCTGGGGTTCATATTAGGGGATAGTAAACTCTCTTCACAGAATAGGCAGACAAAACCATTCCTCCTCTAGCTGGGGACCCAAGAACATCTGATCCAGATCTCAGGCCCAAGAGCACAAACAATGGTGGACTGAAGAGAGAAAACAAGGACGGGACTCCATGGGCTAAAGCTGTAATTGGACAATTAACTCCAATATGCTAATGGACCAGAACTTATAAAAGTGAGAGACCCTGTGACTGGTTGTCCATTTTGTTGCCATTTTGGATTGTGCTGCCCAAATTGGACTTTTTGAGGCCTCTTAAGAAATACCTACTTTATTCTTAGCTCTGTCTAGTCTGTGTTCTAGGTCAGTCTTCACAAGATACCACCATCACAGCCAACACAGATTTTACTTGAGAAAGTTTAAGTTATTGCCAGTTAAAATAGACTCAGTTACTCAGAAACAAAAGCAAACCAATCCCCCTCCCTCCCAATCCCCTTTTTTTAAGATTCAAACTCTCTTTCTCATTCCTGACTATTGGACCTCCTCCTGATGCTGAGCAGTGCATGAGGCAGGGAATAGAGGAGTGGGGTCAGCCCATAGCAGCTCCTGCGTGTCTCTCCTTTCTCCTCCTGCTTTTCTCCAGTTCTAATGTGGCTCTCCAGTAGTTTCAGCTTTCTCCATGACACATCCACCTGCCCTGGCATGGAGTCCTCCACTAGCTATAATGTGGATCTTCTCTTCCCTTTGGTCCTCCGTGGGCTGCAGGGGCACAGCTGCCTCACCATGGTCTTCCGCAGGGGCTACAGGGGAGTGTCAGCTCCAGTGCCTGGAGCAACTCCATCTCCCCCTTCTGCACTCACCTGGGTGTCTGCAGGGTTGTTCCTCTCACATGTTCTCTCTCACACAGCTGCTGTGCAACACTTTTTACCCTTAAACATGTCTTGCCCAAGTGGCCACAGAGCCCCTGGCTGTAAGACCCAGCTGTGCTCTGTGCCCTGTGTGGGTAGGTTGCAGCCACCTGGATCCAGCTGTGTGCAGCCTGGAGCAGCCCTGGGCAGTCCTCACAGAGGTCCCTGGAGACCCCACTGCCTGTGCCTGGACACCAAATACATTGGTTCATATAGAAACCAATTTTGGTTTAATTTGGTTTTGTTATAAAAAAAGGCAAATAAATCTTAATACTTTCTCCTCCTGTTTGTTGTGACTGGGAAATCAAATCAATTTAATTAAAAAAGACATCTTCTCAGAAATTCTATTGATTTGGATGAACTCCCATTTCTCCATGAAATACTATTTTTATAAAAAGTGGCCAATTATTAGCAATGCATTATGCCAACCTCTGCAGGCTAACGAAGCTTCATTAATGACAAAAAAGGGTTCTAAAACAATCTGCCACAAAAATTTTAAAATTGAAATCGATATCAGAATTTTCATGCTAATTTTAATATTTAAATGCTATTTAAGAAAGGTACTAAGCTGTTTTTAGCTGGAATACTTAGCTTCCTTCACAGTGGCTGATATGGGGTTATGTTTGCATTTGTGCTGAACACAGGGTTGATGATACAGAGATGTTTTTTTTATTGCTGAGCAGAGTTTACACAGAGTCAAGGCCCTTTCTGCTGTTGGTACTGCAGCACTGGCAAGGGGGCTGGGTGTGTATGGGAGGCTGAGACAGGACACAGCCAATACAGGTGACCCCAGATGACCAAGGGGACATTCCAGACCGTATGAAATCATGCTCAGTATGGTGGCCCACAGCATATTCAGTGATTACATTCTACCTAATACATGAAATTACTCACAAAAGTAGACAAGAACCTTTTTTCCACTTTTCAGAGTGCTGAGTGCTAGGCTGTCCATTTTGATGATATTGCTAGAGGAAGCCAAAAATGAGAAATGCCTTGGATATGGGGTTCTGATAATAATAACTGGGCTTTGGGTGCAACATTATTTCACACTTTGTCCCCTGTCTCAGTAAATGGCATTGTTAGGCACAGCCCTTGGAAGCGCTCATGGAGAACTGGGTTAGCTTTCTCTGAGTGCATGCCTTTAAGGAAGAGAGGATAAATGTCTCTTTGACTTTTAAAAAATAAAGATACAATAACAATAGTACATATTATAATTAATAATGATCACTTTCAGAATACCTTACAGCTTCAAAGGACGAAACCATTGAAACCATCAAGTAATTAATGTTTACCTAGTGAAATTAACATAATTCAATATGCAAAGATGCTGAAAAAACAGAGGAGTTTTAAAACACGCCAACTAAATCCCTGAGCCCACCTGAGAAGCTGTACAACTTTGTACCATCCTTGATGTACTATGTAAGCTGACTGTCCAACAGCAGCAGAGTAGACTAGTAAAATAAATCATTTGAAAAAAAATACAGTCTCAAAAGCAATCCAGGCTTTTAGATGGTTCTCCAGAGGGTCAAAATCACACAACTTGATGTTCAAACTACTCATGTTACTAATAGATAGGAAAGAATTGACCAAACTGAGATTGAGATTTTGTCTTTTTTTTTTCTTTCTAAGCAGCATTTTATTGCTAATTGATTCTTGACATCTTATTCACAGTATGATTCTGCATTTTTATCCACTTAGAAGTTCCATTGACTTAAACAGGAGTAGTGAGTGCACAAGGAATGGAGAATAGGGCCTTTGAAGTTCAGTATCATTATTTAGATTTTAGGCATGCCTAGAGACAGCACTCTAGATTAATAAAATGCTTTGCTTCAATTAGATCTGTGTCTCCTGCATCCCTCCCCAATTCCCTCTGCCCTTGTTTAACATACTCCCTTATCCCTTCACATTATCCAGACAGGTGCTCTCTGCTACCAAAGTGTTGCAAGTTTCACAAAGATTCAGTGTGGGGAGGCAGAGTATATATATTGGTTTCTTGGCTGTGATGTACAAAGGAAGAATGTATGAGTCAGTATATGAGTCTGATTTTTTCTCCCTGAATATATTGTTTCAGAGATTCTTTAAAAATATCTCTAACAAAAAATAACCTTAAAAGATCTTTTAAACAGACATATTCACTTCTTTGTGTTGCAAATACATTTTCACAATCTAGCACAGAAAATTTAAATCAAAGGAGTCTTACTGATTAATTCTGGGGGAGAGGGAAGACAATATAAAGAAAAAAAAAATATTCTTTATATATTTTTGAACTCAGATTTATGCCACGATTTTCTCTCATTTTCCTCTGTATTAAGTCCCCTAATTTCTGATTTCTTTGAAAGAGACTTAGGAGCATAATGCAATGGCCACTGAAAACTGTCACATTCTGCAAAGCAGGGCCAGGAAATTATAAGTTTCACATTGAGTTCAATGGGAAAGTCATAAGGCCCTGCTCCTTCTCCCTTGGGGTATTTTCCTGTTTTATTGTCAGTACTATAATGGGCAATCAGTTCCTGAAATGGTGCCCTGCTGTCTAGATGAAGCATTTATAGGGTTTTTAAGCAGTCCATTTGAACACTGCAGAATAAAAAAAGTCAGCCCTTGTAAGTTCAGATTTTAGGGCTCTGATCTTGCGCTGAGCCGTCAGCAAACCTCCTGCCCACTTGGAATTCAGAGCAGGATAAGGGTCTTGATTTCCACATTTTCTGCTGCAATTCAGACCTTTATTTATCATAGCTGGAAACAACACTACAAATAAAAATGGTTCTAAAATCCAAGTGTCTGTCCCTTTTAAAAGTAAACTTCCCTAGATTTATGCACATATATTTACATAGTAATCTTCTGAATGGAGAAATAGCTCCTAATGAATTAGAGGATTACTACAAAAATATATAAATCATCACAGATGTTTTCCATGCAGAAACATTAAAAAAAAAGGTTCAAAACTCAAAGGAAAAAAGTCTGTTTAAGTGCCTAACTTCACAAGCCAGATCTAAAAAAGAACTAGAACTTCTGGGCCAGATTCAATATAAGATTTAGGCCTAAAATGAAACTGAGAGAATTTAGGGGTCACTTAAGGTTAGTCTAAATTAAGATTTAGAAGCCCAAACTTGACTAGAGCCCAAATCATTATCTAGGTCATCTCTTTTCAGCACTTGTTAATCCTTACTATACCTAAATCTATAAAATGCTTTCCTGTGAAGCCTAAAGTTTACTAAAAGTGGCCATACTTGTTCAGCCCTGGATACTGAAGATATGTGCCCATTGCCCAGATAAAGTCCAGGCTTAATCAGGGAATAGTAAGTCAGTGAGCTATCTACTTCTCCAGAAAAGCCTGAAAATGTGTCTATGCTGTTTGTTGGGGTTGGTTTGGGTTTTTTTTTTTTGGTTTTGTTTTTACATAAATTTTACTGCAGCCACAGGAAAGAGGATGTTCCACCTGCCTGCAGATGTAGGTGGAACCTCCAGGAAGCA
Source organism: Serinus canaria (assembly GCF_022539315.1). NCBI lineage: Eukaryota > Metazoa > Chordata > Aves > Passeriformes > Fringillidae > Serinus > Serinus canaria. The sequence goes on from NC_066313.1 coordinate 58,010,815, forward strand.
AGAGGAAGAGTATTAGGACAGATAGAAAGATTATGGGTAACTCCCTCCTAGTTTTTAGCTGGAAGAATTAAATATGATGTTTTTTCAGGTCTGTATTTCTAGAACTATTGTCCTCACAACCTAATGGCATAGGTAATACATTTGTATTCTGACATAGAGAAATAATTTAATTTCTGTCCCACTCGAAGGGCAGTAAGAAAACTTTCTCTCTCGTCTTTTCTGGTTACAATGGCTTAATTTCAAGAGCCAAAGCAATCATTTTTCAGCAACTGTCCTCACCTAATTGTGGTGGTGTCTCAGGTGTTCACAAAGCTTAGCAATTTAGGCCACTGTTGTATGGAGGAGGAACTAATTGCTTCAAGATTTAAAAAATCTCTTAGTAGACCAATGGTTTAACTGCCAGCCTACAGTTCAAAAGACAGGAAGTGTGATTTATCACTTTTCAAAATCCTTCCCTTTGGTGTTTATTCCCCCAAAGTGTGTAGGCTCTCAAAAATCAGCAACTCACTCTCTTAATCTGAATTCTTTAACATCAGAACAAGAATTTATTCATGGGATCTAGCTACTTACTCTCATCTGAATGACATATATCTGGTTCACCATACCCTTTTCATTCTGGGATCAATTAACCTTGTCTCATATAAAATAAAAAAGAAGGATAGCAGCTTAAGCAGAACAGAATTTTCAGTGAAGACTGGATTTTTTTTTTTTTTTAACATACATTGAAAGACTGAGGATATACCTCCATAAATAGATGTAAAGATGCATAGGCATCTATCCCAAATTTTACCTGTCTGTCTATAAGCTGACTCCAGTTCCAAGGCTGGGTGGTAGCATTAACATAGCACCAAGACCAAGTTAACCAGGAATCAGGAGACTCCTGAGAAAAAGAGTGTTGGCAGCTTTGCAATTTTGAAAGGTTTGAGACTATTTCAGATACTCCCTCAGCCTCAATGAATAGTTCTATTCAGTAGCAGGTGATAATCCTTAAGAGCAGGACCTATATACACAGAGAGAGCTAGTAGAGACACCCTACTGTGAGTGGTTTTTTGGCAAGCCTCACCAGAGACTTTGGCAGACTCTCTTCCTCTAAAGTGGTACTGTGTTTTTGCATGGTTTCATTCTTCATGCAAACAAATACCAATGCCAACCCTAAGAACATGAAGAACTGATAATAATTATTGTTTTCACTGCTGGATAGCAGAGAACAACTGCAACATCGAGAAATATCACGCTCTCTGAGCATTTTTTTTTTTTTTTAGAAAATATATCTATTTCCTTAAGCTTAAGTATTAAAATCCAGTAATCTGACAACACATTTGAATTGTGTTTTCATTATATTCATGTACATTTTGAAATGGATTACCATTTTTAATTATGGCCCCATGCTGTTTTTTGAAAAGAGTAATTAGTAGCTTCCAATAAAAGCTTTATGTTAATGCTTGTGAAATAACGTATTAGACAATTTTAGAACAAAATATAATAAACTAAAATGTGGAATGTCTTAAATATCACAAAATTTGAGTCCAAGCAAAACATATCTTTTATTCAATATTTCCTACTCCATGCCATGTTTGACAAAGTAATTTCAGTAGATATACATTCGTATAATTTCAAAGCTGGAAAATATTTACTTTCTTGGGCTGAAAATATTCCTTTACAGTATTTCTAGTAGTTACTTAACCTAGCCTCCTCTGGATTACTTAGTAAAGTTTTAATTCTGGGAAAAAGGAGAAAATAAGTACCACAAAAATTTGTGAAGAAAAGACATGAAAGAGAAAGAAATCTAAACAGAGACATAAAAGGGCAACAGGTTTTACAAATTATGGGCAATACAGCAGGTTGGACGGGGCTTTGAGCAACTGGTCTAGGAGAAGGTGTCCCTGCCCACGGCAGGGGAGTTGGAACCAGATTACTTTATGGGCCCTTCTAATCCAAATGATTATATGATTCTATGATTATCTATTCACAAGTTAGCAATGAAAACTATTTCCGACTTGTGTAGCAATTCTCTATCATTTGCATGCAACATAATATGCCATCTAAAAAATCACTTAGGGCAGGTGTCTGCCTGACTTCAACTAGTGTTAACAGTTGTTGAGGTGGGAATAAGCAGAGTTTTATTGCTTGTCCACTTGCCTACAGGCTGCAGCTCTTTGAAACATATTCCCTTTTTGAACCTTGTGGTTCCAAATCAGGGAACAATAAGATTTGTTCACAAGAGGAAAAGTCCCCTACCTCTAAAAAAGATAAAATGTTCATGGCAAGATGACTCTAAAGAATTTCACAGAGACATTGACAATTTGGGCTAGCCTGAAGGCTTTGCTCTGTTGAACAAACACAATTCATTCTGTCTTGTGAGGAATGCCACAGTGAGTATGCAGGGAACAGTGAAGTTTCTGCTGGGTAAGCTAAGAGATTCTATCTCCTAGAGTTCTGGGTTGTGATACAGGAACAGTTAAGGCTGCCAAAAATATACGTGTTAATGACTAGTCTTAATTTCAAGATCTCAGCAGCAAATTACTCACCTCATGCATGACTGTAGTTCCTACCCTCTTGATACTGGCTTGATGTTAGACAGACTAGAGACCTATTGGAGGTCTATATGTAATTGCAGAGCTCTGAATTATGCATAATCTAGATGCAGCAAGGCTGACAAGGCTGTGTAGGTGGAAGATGTCACTCCTACTGGCTGTGTCTTCATTACTGAAATTCACACATTAGTCCTCTTTGACTCCAAGTCTTTTGTTTACAAATGAATAATGAGAGATCTAATTTGATAATTAATTCTTACTCCACGTATTTTTGATTGTGTCTTTTGTTTACTCGTAGTAGGCATACAGGAGTTTCTTGGTCTAAGGGTGAAGGGGGAAGGATATACAACCAGTGACAGATGACCTAACCACTATTTATGTTCATTTTTGGTGGTTTTGTCCTACATGGAATTAGCACATATGTGTTTACTTTTTATTGCAGTTTTAAGTTATTTTAGCCAGCAGATGGAAAGCAAAGGAGGATAGTGATAATTTCTATCAGTGGTTCTCTTCTTATCTCTTTGCCTCCAGCACATGACCTGTGATATTTATTTGTCGTCAACAATCTAACATCAAATATTTATATTCCTAGTTCTTTTACCCTAATAGAGGAATTCAATTGGTATTTCCATGGGAAATTCTACTTCCTCAAGAAAAGAAGAATCTCAAGACTCCAAGTCATCTGCTTCTCAGAAAAAAGAATCCTGCAAAATGTCTTAGAATAGAAGAATATTTTCAGCAGTTTGTAGGATTTCAATACAGATTAAAATTTTAAACTTAGGGGTACTTGTATGGAGACATTACTATTATCTGTTTCTACTGTTTCTACTGAAGCAGTTTTACCTGATACATAGTAGGTTTGTAATTACTTCATGAAGGAGTCTTGTTGCCTGATAGACTTTTACAGCTAGTGCATGCTTCTGTTTTTCTCTTGCGTCTGATTTAGCTCCCACTTTATTGTCCTCTAAGATAATGACACTGCACTTGATGAAACTATTTATTCTCCTTCAACACTGTAGTTATCCACAATATTCTATTTTTCTCAGATCACGATTTTCCATCGAACTGGTGATATCTCACAATGCTGTTTATGATATTTATATCAAGGTCTTCAATGGAATACCAATAAATCTCCCATCAATTATGTTCCTGTATCTTAATACTTTTCCTTCTAACATAAACTCTTTTTCTAAAACATGAATCTCTGTTTTTTTGATTCACAGAAGTATTTTCAGACAATAATACAAATTGCAAAAGAGATTGTCTTGAGGGAAAAACCCTCTTCAGACGTGCAAACAGGTGGCAGCTCTGATACACCACTGCCTGGATGTCACCGAAAGACCCTGTTTATTTAGTTGTACCTGACACAAATTTAGCACCTTATGAAAGGAAGAAAATATAACCTTTTCTTTATTTCTTATTTTTAAATAAAAGTTACAAACCCAGTAGCAGCCCATGGACAATATTTATAAATTTAGTGACTTTGCAATAGATTGGTGGATGACTTAGGGATTAGAAGGTATGTCTATGTTAGGAAGCAGTATAGGGACCAATCTGTGAAGTAAAACCATTAATTCAAGCAATCTGCAGTACAAACATTTCAGATTGGGTACTTTAGAAAATCTGCAAACTTTTCTTACTTGCAGCCCCTAAAGTGCAGGGATGTGCTACTATGGCACAATTCTTTACCTGTCTTCTGAGTACTCCTTATAAAGGATTAAAATGTATTCTTCATCCATCCCTTTAATAATTACAAAGACTGGAAAAAATACAGGGTGAAACATCTCCCTAGAGATAAAGTGATTACAATGTACTGACTTTGACATGTAATGAGATACATCAGAGTAAATTTATGTCTAAGAACTCTTCATTTTTTACCAAAGATACACCAGCAACACCCACAACTCTTAAGACATTTTGTAGAAAGAATTGTCTTTGGATTTGTGTTACCTACTTATACAAGTTAGAAGCCCTAAAATATCTCACAGAGTTTTATATAAATTAGAATTTTGAATGTTTTTTATTTGACATCTTTCATATAATTACTAACTTGTTTAAATATCACTGTGCTATTGCCTGAGGTAAATGCAGTAGAAAATCACTATGTTCAATGTTATTTTCTTAGAGTTTTATCCCCTCTGTCAAGCTGAGAACTTCCGTTAATTCTGCAGGGGAATTTTTATTTCATTTTCTTGTTCATTCTAATGTGGATTAATAAATTGCTGGCTATCTACTTACAGATATAGAATATTTCCTGTGTCAGTTAGCCAAGCTTAAAATGGATCTGTGCACTTTTGTCATTGTCACAGAAAGGTTTTTTTCCCTACTGCACAATAATGAAATATAGAAAAAAAACACATTAACTTTTTTCAAAAATTTATTTAAATGATTGATAGTCAAATCAACTGCTGTTCATTCTAAGGCAAGTTCTCAAACTTAATACAAACTAACTTTAGGAAAGAACTGAGACATACTTAAATCAGACTTTTTCTTCAGAAGAGCTTGGAGTGAATTCAAAAGGTGGGTGCCAAGCAAGAATTCTACACTTACATACAACAGCTGTGGAAGAATACAGCACAGTGCTTGAAGTACTCAATAGCAGGGGGAACTGGGCACTGACTTCCCTACCCAATTTACATTGAAGTGCCATTAGATTAAAAAAGTTATGGTGATGGCAAGAGTATGGACCAGAATGCAAGTCTGACTCTACTCAGTGCAGTGCCTTACAGAGTAGGAGAATTAGGTTTTATTGCAAATCTCCAGCTGTTGTGGCAATTGTTCTAAACATTGAGCTAGTCATTTGAAAGGCAGACTCCTACATGAGGTCCAGCCTCATGTGTGTCTCAGAGTTACCTTCTCAAACTGGAAGGGAAAGGGTGCTCAGACATCTATTTTTATAATTTCAGTTTGACTGATCTTGAAATCTCTCTGTTTAATACTCCAGTATCTAGATGTTCTGTTATTTGGTGCCTAATCCAGCAAAATCCAGTTCCTGGGTTATGGCAAATAACATATACTAGCACACAAGCTTTCCTTTGGAGCTTATTCTTATGCTACAGCTACTGCTTTAGGTATCCATGTGGGAAGGTTTTGTGCCAGTGACATTTGCAAATCTCTGATATCACTTAGGAGGTGACTAACATTTCCACTGGTAAAATCCCGCTTATAACTAAGCTCTTGCCGGAGGCCATGCATATTAACACCAAACTTCTCACAGCATTAAACTGCTAGGTGTCTTGATAATTAGATTAAAATTTCATAAAAGAGAGACTACTCAGTGTGCTTCACAGCAAAGCCTGAAACACACTGCGAGTATTTCAGATATACTGAAATATCTACAAAAACTTTGGCAGGACCCCAAATCAGCCAAATCTTTGAGGAGGACCAGTATAGATCTTTCTGCTAGTCTCGTCTCTGAAGTAAACTGAAAATACAGGCTTCATCAATTCTTTCAACTAGGATAGCTAAACTTTTGGACAGAAAGACTCAAAATGACAAGGATTATTTTTTTAAAAAGTTCAATAATAATTAACTTATAATCTAAACCATTTCCCCCCACTCTAGTTCCTCTATCATCTTAAAGGTAGTCCTTGATTCTATATTTTATTTCAGTCATTCTGGAAGCTTCTCAGCTGGAGCAAATGACACAGTCCTCCATAGTTAGTAGGGACACTACTTTTGTCATCCCTGAAGCCTCTAACAATGCTTTCAGTATTCCTGACCTGCAGGATACCGATTCCTTGCTGTAACTCTCACTGCCTCCTACTTCTCTCTCACTCTTGGCAAACCCCTGCCCTTCCTACCTCTGCACTTACTCACATTGCTCTCCAGAAAAAATCTAAAATCTTCTACAGAGATCCACATGGCCCACTCATTTTGAAGGAACAGAAACATTTTGAAATTTTGAAAAGTTAATTAATAGAAAATAAGGAGAAAAAAATTAAAGAAAATTTTCCTTAAGAATTTACAATTTTTAACCTTACTCTACAAAAATGATCTAAACAGAAGGCTAGTAAACTAGGTCATCCCATTTCTTCATGGCCCTCTTACGCACCATCTCCTCGTTCAGTGTGCTGGCAGCTTTGCATCCCAGGCCTATCACCCAAAACACCCTTAGACTGCAGAGCAAGGAGAGCGTCTAATTCTGCAACACTGCAGCAGCAATCAAGGGCTGCAGTATTAATTTGTAAAACTACTGCTCTCATAAAAAGGCTGCCCAGAGTCCTAGAGTGGCTAAAGAAAGATTAACTCCATGGCTACAGACATTGCTTGAGACACAAATTAGACAAAGCTTAATATTTGAACCTATATTCAGACCAGGGGCTTTTTGTTGCTTTGTTTGCTAGCTTGTTTGTTTTTTCAAGTTTAGTTCTGCCAACAGCAGTTACAGCATTGATTTCATAGAGGGAGTTTGAAACAATTGATTTCATATGGGCATTATTTGATCTCATAGGAGCAATGAGGAAAAAGGATTCTATGCAGAAATGTTTATTCATTGGTATTCATCTCTTAAAGCTTTCCGTACTCTGTGATAATATGACCTTTGTATTTTCTATTGATCACCAGACTTGTATTCAATATAATACTTTATTTAAATTATAATGTATTAAGGCAAATAAGTATACCATATGTTAACTTTCATTCCATTTTTTTTGTAATTTATACTAAGGGGTTTAGATTTGGAAAAAAAAAAGTGAAATATGTCCTTGAAAACTTGTAACTAGATCTTTATAAATATTACAAAAACAATAATTTTGCATCAGTATGGTGAACAAGTAGCAAAGTGCCTGAAGAATATAAATTGAATGTTCTCTAGAAGAATTGGTAAAGGTTAAAATTCATCACTTTAACTGATAGGCTTTCTTTGGGAAATAACTGATGCAGTGAATACAAAATGCTATGATAATTTTGTGGTTTTCCTCTGTGGTTTTTTTTCCCCTTGAAAAATAATATCTCTTCAATAATAGAGCACACATTTTTTCATTCATTCTATAGCTAAAGGTTCCAACAGTGCTTGTCTTCATACACGACTTATAGGTTTTTTTCACTTTAAATGGAATCTTTTTATCTGAATTGAGTGAATTCTTCTGTCCAGGAAAGGAGAGTTTGCATTCCTACAGGAAATACACAGTGATTCAGATCATTTTAGGAAAAAATTTAACCTAGATGTGGTATGAAGACTGGTTGCTAAATACCACATTTACTACCACAGTTTCCATAGTGATTTTCTGACTGTAGCAGGCTGGAGGCTAAACTAGAAAAATAGGCATAAATACAATTTATGGTAGAAATAACAACAGTATTTAGGAGCATCTGTTTGTCCCAGGCACTGCACCAATGCCAGTAACAGATAACTTTTCACAGTCCTACCATCTACTAAGTGAAGCAGAAAGGCATTGCTATCTTTCCATAGTTAGGAAATTGAGTTACAAAGAAATTGAAAGATGTTTCTTTCACAGTCATATAGGAAGACTGTCACAGAAATTAACTCTGATCTGTTGAGTTTCAGACCAGGTTATAAACTAGACTTCAATTTTCCATTGAGTAAATTCACCCCATTTAACTATTACTCAAGCCGCAGATTAACCTCCTGTGATGATGACCAGAAGGAGCAAACTTGCATGTAAATCCAGTATCAATTTGTGGAGATTAGCTAGTTCAAAGTAATATTTTTTCTTTCTATCATGTCAACACTTCTGCCCACAAAAGAGTCTCAGTGCACAGGGCTTTTTAAACTTGGGGTCCTAAAATGACTTTTAATTGCTTTATCCGTTTAAAACTTCTGAGTATGATTAGACTGTGGCAAAACAGGGACACACAAGTCCAGTGTTGGCAATCAGGCTATCACTGGTTCAACATTTCCAAACTTTCTCTGTGAGATAATAATTGCCCACTATTAGTTTCAGGCAAGCTGTCATCTCCAGGAACAAGCCCTGTTAGGTAGACCCTGTAGCTCGGCACTGAGCACCATTTCAGTAGGCTAAGAAAAGAGCTACAGGAACATGCACTCAAGCCCATGTTCAGAAACTGCACTGTGCCACTACATGTTAATTCACCTTTCTTAATTCACCTTCAAACAGAAAAATCTTTCTAAAAGTTCACCACAAAAGGCACAGTGACTCTGAGTACGTGTTTGTGTGAAGTTCACCCCTAATCTTTACATGAGCTAAGAATTATTCCTACTCCTTTTATACCTCTCTTTTTTTCCCCCCTTCTTTTTCTGCAAGCTGTTCAGATAAGGATTTTCATTGTCATTGTTCCCACTCTACTCTGTATAAGTGGAGTGTATGAAAAAGCCAAAATCACAAAAGGACTCACAAATACTGATGCCACCATTGGACTTGAATTTAAAGTTATCTCACAAGGACACTGCTAACATTTATCTTCCTCTCTGTAGGCCAAAAAATTAAAATATTACTTGAAGTCTCAGATCAGTTTTTGCAAGAGCATTTCATTTTGACTGATGTCCTCTATTAATATCAGTGATGCTAGTTAGCTTTAAGACACCCCAAAGGGCAGTCAGCTAGTTAAAACTCCACATGAACCTCATGCCAGCTGTTTAGCCCCTTGAAAGTTTTGCTGAGCATTGACAGAAGACCTTATCAATCATTACAACTAAGTGCCTTCGACTGTCCCTTCTAAGGGAAGTCAGCTGAAGTACCATCTGCTATTTCTCTTTCAAAACTCATTGGTCTCCTCTAAGCCAGCCGCTTCACTTTTGAAATTACATTTCTTTTTCAGGAGAGTGATGGGCTGATGAAGAAAACTTTTTGTTTTAATAATCAGCAGCTTCTCTGATGTGACATAATTTTTGCAGTGCTCAGGGCCTTTTACAAATCAAAAGGAATCCAACTAAAACAGTAATTAATGTCAAATGACTAGTCACATACGGTCGTATTTAATTAAAAAGTTCTAATCTTTGATTAAAACTCCTCACACGTTCTTGTGACTGCAAACTGTTGTCTAATAAGAGAAAGTAATTGGGTACATAATCTATTGTGTCTTCTAACTGACACCTGCTAATTGTCTCAGCAGCAAATCGCAATGATTTCATTTAGGAAGTCAAAAAGTTTATCTTACATGTTCAACAGATTTCTGTTTCTGTATTATAGTCCTTTACTACATTAGAAAGATATCTTCCTGAGTGATCTTTATCCCTCTAAGAATTTTCTGCTCTCTAGCAGCATGATTTCCTATAGTAAATTCAAAAGATATTATTTACTGGACCATTCTTTTAATGTGCCGTTAATGTTTTAAATGCTATGAATCTCATTTTTTTTCTAAATATTGATTTATCTGAACAGTGGATGCTGCAAACAGGTTTTTATACTCATAGTTTACAGGGAGAAAACCAGGAGGAGTAACCCTCAGAAATTATCTCCACAGGAATTCAGGAATTCAGAATTTCAGCTGGTAGAAATTGGCAGCTCTAGCCACATTCAGCACTGTATTGAAGGACCTTGCCCCTTCCCTCATCCTCTTGGGGTCTTAGCTTCAGTACCAGCAGTACAAAGAATACTGTTAAGGCAGAAGTGCCTCAGAGGAAAGAATATTCTTTACCAGCTTCTTCTCTTTTTTGCTTTTATTCATAGTGAAGAGTCTGTGATTTAGCAAAAATTATAATCACTATTATGTTTGTGTTTACTGTTAAGGTGCTCTTTCTTTCTAGGCTTATGGTTAATCTGCTAGCTATATTTTTTTCTTTCTGTCTTCTATGGCATGATCATTTGTTGTCTGCAGTTTTTCTGAGCTAGAATTGTGACACTCTAAATATATTGGAGTGAAACTCCCAACAAGTATTCTGTCTGCTTTATGTCTTATTTTACCAATATATTAAAAAGCCCTTTGGCATGTTGAATGAAGCATTCTCAGGGAAGAATGCCATCACTGTCTTTTGACAGCATATGTTTCAAAGCCACATGTAATCCACAGAGCCAGCTGGTAGGTGAAGTGTGTCTGCAAATATATTTTGGTTCTGATGGCTTCAGACACTGGTGAGCTGTGACATCTCCAAAAAAACTGCCGACTTAGGCACATTCTTTTTCAACCTTCTTGCAACTCCAAACACATCTGGACCCACCCTAATACCAGACACTGGGATGCTGCTACTACAAAAGGACCATTGCTACCCAAGTGGTGGTTGTGAAGGTGTCCATGTGGAGTGGCCTGATGGCATCTCCTAAGTGAGTTGAATTCTACAGAGAATTTTAAGTCTTCTAAATAGTATCTATTTTTTTTTAAATCTATAAAGTTACAAAGAAAGGAAAGAAATGCTTTCACTGCTGTAGAGACAGAGAAACCGGAGCACAGCAAACAGAAAACACCTATCCAAGATCTCAGGCCTAATCAGTACTAAATTCAGCAATATAAACTTGCATCACCTGATTTACATATTCCTTCCTACAGAAAAAATAGAAAAATAGCTGTCTATCAATACATATGAATGTATAGAGACAGATAACAATATAGGTGATCTAGAAAGCCTTGTGACTTTTTCTACAGTAAGTTGGCTGAAGCATGTCAATAGCATAGTACATAAACACAGCAGGAGCAGTGAGTACATTTTTTTTTACAAAATCAACTTTCAAATATCTGAATTTGGGGTCCTTGGCCAAATCATCTCTTCTGACTTATCTACAGTATCTTTAGTTATTCATCTTCTGTTCCCACCTGCTTCATGACTTCATTATCTCACCTGCTGTGACCTCTTAGCCACTGTAACCTTCTTCCCTCTAATCTCTCTCCTCCAGTCCACTCCAAACACTGCAGCCAAGGTTATCTTTCTTGTTCACGACTTTGATCATGCCAAGTCCTCTCAGTCCCTCAGGTGGCTTTCTGTCTCATTACTCTACAAGGTCAAACTTCTCCTCTTCAATTTTGAGGCTTTGCAAGAATCTGCCTTACTCCACAAGTGGACTGAGTCCTTACCCTTTTCAGGCTCTGATACAGTCCTGCTTACTGTGGGTATCCATATCTCATGCATGACTTCTTTTTTCTATTCCCAAAACTATTTACAGTGCCTAAAATATCCTCTCTGCTCTAACCTGCCAACCAACTTAACACTCCTCTTTCATGTTTCTTTGTGCAAGCTGTGTAAATTTGTTTATGAGTGCTTTGGAGCAAGAGGCTTGTTTTTGAAAATATGAGGTATTTGTGAAGTTGCAGGTATAACAATGAAGTTGACAAAATAATTATGAAATTTACTTCATCGACTTGCATCACACTGAAAATAAATACACAAAGTAGACCTTAAATATATTCATACTAAGTAAACAACAAAATGTCTCCAATTCCCTTCTTCTCCAGATTTATAGTGCAGCAAAGGGAAGGAATAGTGGTTACTATGTGTGAGTCAGATACAACCGACAAATTTGATTCCTTCATCAGATTGCCTTTCTTTTGAAGGCTGACCACAACCAGCTGGTATGTATTTAAACCACAGCCTGGACTTTATGGTGGAGTAAACTTTTGATTCTCATTAAGATGTGACCCCTGAAAAATTATGAGCTCTGTAACTTTCTCACAACAGTCTTGAGCCACCATCAGTTTTGAAATAAATACGCTGCCTTTCAACAAAACAGCTTCTACTGAAAAAAAAAACAAACAGGTACATCTAAATCTGTAAAGCACAAAAAAAAAAAAAAAAAAAAAAAAAAAGTGGATCATGGAAAGAATCATGTCAGGCATATCAATTTAAAAATGCTGGGCAAAAGCTTATGGTAGCATTTTGATTTCTTCTCTCCTTAAAAAATAAAAAATGCCACAGACCAACGAACCTTTTATTCTATGAGTTTCATCATCAGGCAAGGGCTTTCAGCATTGTTTCTCATACCATCTTTTCCCCATAATTTCATCTATTAAGCAACAAGATTCTATCATCTATTGTCCATTAATTAATGTTTTTAAATCTTTACAAAAAAAAGAAAAAAAAAGAATAAAGTGGATCATGGAAAGAAATCATAGGCAAGGCATATAACAATTAAAAATGCTGGGCAAAAGCTTATGGTAGCAGTTTGATTTCTTCTCTCCCTTAAAAAAATAAAAAATGCCACAGACACAACAGAACCTTTTATTCCTAGGAGTTTCATCAGGCAAGGGGCATTTCAACTTGTTTTTCACACAAATCTTCCCCATAATTCAGCTATTAAGCAACAAGATTCTATAATCTATTGTCAGTTAAATTAATGTTTGTAAATCTTTACAGTGATAGAAGCATGGGATGCTTAGATCATAAGCTCGAAGAATTGAGCAGCGAAGGGCACTGCTACAGTTTTATTGATAGAAGCAATGGGAAATTGAAAGAAAAACTTGCAGCAGCAAATCAGTAACTCTTTCTGAAGCAAATGCAGTGTATGTGATAAATTTCTTTTAGTTTAGCTGTGAAATGAACGAACAAAAAAAAAAAAAAAAAAAAAAAACAAAAAAAAACCACCCTGTCCACACAAGATTTGCATCTTCATATGTAATTAACTTGATTAATTAGAAGTATGCTTCTTAAACTGTAATATGTAGACAAATGAGAAAAAAAAAATCTGTATCTGATGCTACCAAATGTGGGAAAAAAATCCCCCTCTCCAATTTATCAAAGTAATTTGAACAGCAAAAGAGATAAAAATGTGTCATTATAAAGTGATATAGGAATTAATCTGATTGAGAGCTCAACATACAACACTGGTCACTAGCTGCTTAACTCAGACATGCTTTCACATTCGTGACACATACTCCACACATCTGGAGACACATGCCAACTTTATCTATTTGCTCTACCAGTGTTGGTAAAAGTTTTTTACCATTTTTTCTTTGAAATACCGCAACAATGATAGAAATATTGACACCTATAGTGAAAACATGTCGTTAAATTCAACCACACCTGTTAATGTCAGGTGTAATTGCACTGGTTTTAGTAAAAATGTATCAGAGACTCTACTCCCACTTTGTGGTGCTAGTGAGTTAGTGTTGATAATGACCAAATCTAAATATTTTGATTGCAAGTACTGTGTTTGAAAAAGGAAATTAAAAATTCAAATTTCACCGAAAGAGACTTATCTTTTCTTTTTCAGTATATCTCTGTACCAAACTGAAGCATAATTTCAGTGTGGCATCAAAGTATATTTACATACTTAATTTTAAGTAATTTACATTACCTTTTATTAGGATAATTTTTTACTGGTGTGGTAGAAATCTTATAAATTAGTAACCCAAAACTAAAATCCTTGCTGTGCTCACCTATACTAAGATTAAAACAATCACCTCTATTTTGAATACCACAGTGTGTACTTTTGCTGTCTCCATAGTGAATGACAAAATTCTATAGGCAGGGAGGGAGGGAGGGAGGAAGGAAGGAAGGAAGGAAGGAAGGAAGGAAGGAAGGAAGGAAGGAAGGAAGGAAGGAAGGAAGGAAGGAAGGAAGGAAGGAAGGAAGGAAGGAAGGAAGGAAGGAAGGAAGGAAGGAAGGAAGGAAGGAAGGAAGGAAGGAGGAAGGAAGGAAGGAAGGAAGGAAGGAAGGAAGGAAGGAAGGAAGGAAGGAAGGAAGGAAGGAAGGAAGGAAGGAAGGAAGGAAGGAAAAGTCTTGTTTAGGATATCGCAATAGTCAAGCACTGTTGTTTAGCCCATGGGTCTCAGTTTCCTTGTTACTGTGGAACACAGCAGCTTTCCATTAAACATTCCAATTTTCTCCCTGTGTGATTTTCAGTGATGTGACATTTAGAAAGGATGACAAAATCTCAATACTTGTTTATTCCATAGGTCAATATTCCAAATAGTTGTCTTGATGCATTAGAAATGTTAGCTGCATTACTGTTAATATTGACACCTGATATTTACATCACAGAAGTAAAAAAGGTCATGTTTTTATCATCTCTTTCTTCCTAATTAATTGCATAAATATGTTTAATACTGGAAAATACCCGTTAAACCCAATGAGAATTTGTTCTGTTCAGAAGGGTAAGTGCTAGGCCTTGGTTATACTATAGCCAACTGTGAAAAGATTTAATAATTTTAAATTAATGCCATTTTTGCACAACAGTAAGTCCCCCAACATATTGGCATTTGCCTAACTCTTTGTATTAGCCATCTTTGTTCCCTTTATGTGATAAGGTGTGAACACTAAATATTGTCATTTTTCTTTTTTGGTCCACTGACTAGAAGGATGACATGTATGGGAGCCCACCAGAGAGAATCCTCAGCTTCAACTCTAAATGAACATATTGAAAAAGAATAATATCTCCAAACAGAATAAAAAGATTAATATTCAATTTTACTTTAGTTACTTAGCAGAAGCCCTACACTTTGAGTATGTGGGCATTTAGTGATGTATTGTTTAGAGCCGCTAGGTGCAATTTTGTATTGTATCTTATTTTAAACTCTTTGAGCTAGACAGCATAGACAATAATTCAATCTCTTTGAAGTTTTTCAAAATCCTCCTTTGAATTTTTAAGATTTTTCTTTCTTGCTTTTACTCTATGATAAGTGGCTTTTCAGAGGTTTGGGTCCAATTCCCTCGGGACTGTAGCCAGTTGTTTGAGAAAGTTGCTGTTTACTACAGGACAATTAAAAAATGGCCCCTGTTTGTGAATTCTTTCTCATAAAGTCTGTAAACCAAAGAGCTTGCTATATAAAATGCTTTAGAAAAGTCACAAGCAAAACTTTAGAATTCTCCTCACTCATTCATTAAAAAAACCCAACTAAAAACCCCTGAAAGAAGGTATGATTAAAAGTTCATGAACTAATTGTTTTTCTTTAGAAATTCAATTGCATGGGGACTTCTGTGATTTTTGCATCATATGAGCCAAATTATATCAAGATTATCACACAGGTGAAGGCTGAAATCTGCTTATGCTTTGAGGAACTTTTAGTAGGAAAATGCAATAAGCAGCTACTTGGTCTGCAAGGGCAGGATCAGGACTATAATCATAATTACCATAGAGATAATTTATGTCTGCTGAAGAAGTGAATACTATACTAATATGACTGCAGCCTTTAAAAATCAGAGACAATTATCAGGAACACCACATTAGAGAAGAAAACAGCAAAGCAATTGAAAATTAATTTCTTCAATAGTTTTCTATACAATTATGCATTGTAATAAGAGTTGAATAATGTATGAATTAAGACATTTTTGTGACCTAATACATTTCATACAGTTTGATATGTCATATTAGCAATTATTTTATCTCTCTTGTGGTCTTATGGGATATTCACCAACACACAGGTTTTTTGATAGACATTCATCACTGTAGGATGAGGACATCTAATACTAGTGCATCAAGAACTAAAAATTAATCTACTTTAATTTTGTTCTGACATTCTTATTTGAAAGAGAAGTGTGTGACCTGCTTCATCTTTATAAATTAAAATTACCTACATACAAATTTTGCATATATTTTCATTAAAACAAGCTAAATAAAGAGAAAAGCCTTGCAACTGAAGCAGAAACTTGCTGAGGTGTCAAATGGTCATTGTTTCTCATGAGATTTCATTCCACTACATCGAGTCAATCCACCAAAGATGTGAGTCCCTCTTCAGATAAACTGTATTTATGTCAGACTGTTCTAATGAGACAAAACCCAAAAACTGTCAACCAATCATCACAAAGGACTCGGTCTTTTTGATCCCCTGAGTCATTAAGCACCTTGAAATAATAGTGAGATGTTGAACTTGGCTGGTGAGCTCTGAGACAGGCTTTGTGCCCTCACATGTCAGGTGGCAGCGAGCATTATGCATGCCCTGTAGTACCCTGGCAGACTGAGTTTCCCAGGCAATGAGGGTGTGTTTTACAGCATTACACAAACAAGGATATAAGTGATCCTGATCATCATTCACCATAACCCAATGGTGTGTTCTTGTGCCTTAGAGATGCTTACATGAGTTTAGTTTGTCTTTTCAAATACGTTTTCAATTAAAAAAGCAAATTTTACTTCTTCAGTAAAGATTTAAAGAACAATCCTCCAAAAAGCATTTCATTTTGGTTTGATACGAGTTACTGCATGTTAAACAGGAAATAGCTATTAAGAAATACAGAGTAAAACAAGGATAAAAAACCTAATTATATAGTCCCTACATCTAAATAAATGTATTTAAAATAACTATGCTTTTTTAGTAGCATAACTGACTCATTAGCTCTAAATTAAATGCCTGTAGTGTAAAACAAATCTTACCTTAAAACATTACCCCTCCCAATATAGTAGACTGTCCTTTATGCACGACAGTGGACACGCTTAGTAAAACAGGCAAATGGCAGAAGTTAGTCCTTTAAATATTTAATGCCTCTGCACATTAAATAAAACTGTCTGCAACATATATTTTGCAGTGATTTATTTGCAATTCAGATTGTATCTCTAAATGTATGTAGAACCGTTAAGTCTGCTAACAATTTTAGAAATTACAATAAAACAGAAAATTGTAGCAATTCATTTATGTTAATTTACTGACACTAAATTCCTCAGGGCAGCAGCTATGAATACACTTTCTTATATAAAACTAAACCTGTTTTTGTACCTAACACATCAACATTAATGACAGAAACACTACCCAACATTTATATTTACATAGATTTCTTCGGTTGTCTTACTTTATTTTTTGCATAATTTATCCAACATATGCATTTTTTTAAAGAATAATTTTTTTTTTATGTATTCACCATTAAGATGCCTTAAAGGACCAAATTTCCAGGACATGAAACAAATTTTATAAAATCAAGCCTGTTTAATATGTCTTTATTAAAGATAGAAAAATCCACTAAGCGTTTTTAGTGGTCTTAAGGACATGGTATTTCATATTTTAATTTTAGGACCTGTTTTTGTTTTTGCAGCAGGTTTTAGGATTTTTTAAATGTTAATTTTGCACCTTGGTTATTACATTCTGTTCCGGCTTTTTTATAGCACTGGCTTCTGACTAATCACTTATGACAAGACTGTAAGACAACAGTTTGCCTGCAGAAAGGAGGATGTATAGCAGAACCATCCCAGGAGCAAACAGAGAAGGGAATTATGACTTTTAGAAACATTATTTCCTCTCTTGCTTACCCCTCACTCTAAGGGGGGCACAAACCCCTACTGCTCTGTGCTGGCAGCCAACTGTCAGTTCAGCTTATCTCAGATGGCCAATGTGTTGAGGGGATGAAGCCAAAGTCCTGCATGGCCTTGAGCACCAGCTGCCAATGCCCCATCAGGACAGGGACCAGTGGCCCCTCGCAGGCTGCTGTCATCACTCTCCAGCTTTTGCTGTGACCTGAAGTCACACTAGCCCATACCAGGAAGCAAGCCCTCAAGTCTCCCTTATTTTCCTGCACAGTGGGGATAAGAGTATTTGACAATCCTATTTGGTGATTATGCCTCTGAATCCAGTATAGAAACCTCAATTTAGTAGTCAAACAAGGCAAAACAGTAATCTCTAACCCTGTTACCCAGTTGTAGATATAGTGGGCACATCGGGCAAGAACCTCATTTTGTAATTCCTGAGAGCAAATTCCTCATAGGTGGGCCCCTCCCTAGATTCTCTCTTGCCATCAAGAGATGAAAGGGAGCTGCGTACAAATAAATGGCTTGTGTTGCACCTACAGACATGTCAAACTTTGAAAACCTCATGCTCTAGACAGCCTTGCCTTGCTGCTAATTGGTATGTTTTTCTTTAAAAAGTGAAGATTCTAACCTTTCACTTGACAGAAATGTGGGCAAAATGCCATACAACATTTTGAAAGCTTATCTATAGTCTGCTGTTTACAGGCCTTGTTTATGTTGGAGCTCACACAGGAGTATACAAATGAAAAGGGTTAGTAGGAACAAAACTGGATGGTTAGATTCAATAGACGTGTAAGCTGGCAAAGAAAGGTTTCTTTGCAAAGAAAGGTTTCTTTGCCAGTTTACACGACTATTGAAACCAACCATCCAGTTTTGTTCCTACTACAAAAAGTCTAAAGATGTTGCTCCCTTTTAAAAGGCATACAAATGTAACATTTGACTCAACACATTTCTTTTTATTATCATAATTTATTCTTAGTTGTGTCCCTGAGCTTTTGGGATAGGGTGCAAAGACAGTTTCATTACTTGTTTTGGGTTCTTTGTTTTTACTTTAGGTTTTGGGTTTTTTCTTCTAATCTTCTGAAATTGCAGCTAGGAGAGAGTAAATAGGATTCCACCTCTCTGAGAGATTTAGCAACAGAATTGTTTACCGAGTTGCAATCAGTCATGTTTAAAGTAGAGATACTAACTGCATAACTAAAGAAAGGAATACTCTGGAAACAAAAGAGTTGCATAACAGGTGCATTGAGCTTGTAGAATCTTTAGTGTCCAATGTATAAGAAATTTTATACACCCTTAGGGGAGTTTGAAATTTTGTCAGGCAGTGCAAAATACTAGCTTAGAAAAACTAAAATTAAAAAAAATTGGAAATAACTAATTACCAGAAATCTGGCTTAATTCCTTTGTTGTTGCTGTTGTTGTTGTTACTAGTTTTGTTTCCAGTATGAACTTTATCTCCTGAAAATTGATATACACAGGCTACTTTGCACTTATAGTTCAGGCTTACTCTCATCAGGGAACTGGAACTTGATTTCCAGCTGTACTTGGAATTCAAAAGTTTTAAAGTTTTATCTTCATCCCACCTGGTGAATTTCTGTGGATCAGGATTACCAAGTACTTTACATGTGAATTATTCTGGCATCTTCCTCAATCTTCTGCTTTCTACCAATACTGGAAGGTGGCAGCATCAGCTCTGAAGACACTGGTCTTCCTTCACATGAAAATTGTTGATGCTCACATGTCTGACTGATGTTACAGTTTTCAATCTCTAAGCAGTGCTTTGTGAGGAAAAAGTGATGCATTGAACTTTACCACACTTCCTTGGCTACAGCCAGTAAACATTAGCTCCTAAGAAATTGTAATACTGAAATACAAGAAAAGAGATTCAGTGACAAGCTGTATTGAAATTTCAATGAATTCCAATGTATTACTATTAATAGTATTAATATAATATAACAATATTCTCACAGACCTTCCTACACAAGAAGCATGAGAAATATCCAGTCGTTTTCTTAGATGCTGTTGGGTCAGTAATTTTGTCTGAGATATTGTTCTTTTCAATGAGGAGAAGGAAAATATTTGTTCCATACCAAATCTCAGTGAGAATAACATTAAAGGTAGGATATCTTTCTTAAAGTTCCAGCACATGACTTTGCTCTTAAACAGCTCTCATGAAATATATTTATCAAGAATTTTAGGGTCTTTTATTTATCAAGAATTTAAGGTTAGGGTCTCCATTTTCTTTGTTTTCCCTGATCTTTCATATAATCAGCTATGTCTAGAAATGTTACTTTGACTACAAAGGCCTATAGTGACAGAACAAGGGGGAATGGTGTTAAAACGAAAGAGGGTAGGTTTAGATTAGGTATTAGGAAAAAAATCTTTACTGTAAGGGTTAGGGGAAATGGTACAGGTGGCTCAGAGAACTTGCTGATCCCCATTCATGAAAACAGTCAAGGCCTGGCTGGATGGGATTTTGAGCGACCTGACCTACTGAAAGGTGTCTGTGCCCATAGCAGGGGTGTCGGAACTACATAATTTTAAGGTCCCTTCCAGCCCAAATCATTCTGTGATTCTATGATTTTGGCTTCTCCAGCTTTGTCCTCTATCAGCACTTCTGTCTGTATAAAATAAATCATTTAGCCAGATCTTTGAGTTTGATCTGCTTCTACCTTTTCCTTAAAGCTAGCACTATCAGCACTCCCAAGAAAGTTTTAAATCTGAAAGATAAGATTCTACCCAAAGCAAAGCTTGATAAAACATCCAAAGTTAAACAGAATATAAAAGGTGCAAATGAACATCCACTGGCTCATGCTGATGTAAGATGCCAGGTCTTCTTGTCCATGCATCGTCCCAGTCTGGCAGCTCTGCAGGTTTGCAGATTATGCACAGTCCACTCCCCAAGCAAATATTTTCTTTCTTTCCCTTCTGAGACTTATATAGTAGTTCTGTTCCCTGCTTTTCTCAGCATTTATTGGAGTTTCTGCTCACTCTTGATTTTGTTTTCTTTCTCCCATCCTCCTTCTCCTTTTTTACCCTGCATTAAATTTATTTGACACAAAATTTCTTTATATTCCCACAATATTTCCAGAATGCAGCCTAAGCCAAAGGGGAACAAGACAACAAAAACTTGTCCTGCCACATAATCTTTAAAAGACATAGGAGACATTATCATTAGCAATAACTGAAATCAAAATAATTCCATCTACTAAACCAAGTATTAATAAAATTTAATTATGTTTATAAATGTCTAAACAAATATTTAAATCATTATATTAATGACAGGTCTGTGTATTCTAATCTCTAACAAACTTGTCACAAAGAATTCACAAAACAGATTTTCATCAGTGAAGTACTTCATTATTTAGTGAAGTAAAGCATATTGTTCATCTCTATATGGTTTGACGTAATTTACTGTGCAAACAAAAATTGTCAGGTTTGAGAAATATCCATACAACATTTACTTCAGTAAATTTTTAAAATGCTTTGGAGAATATCCTTTATTTAAAAACACAGATATTTCTTTTTCACAAGATCTAGGGTCAGTATTTACAGTATATTCCTATCTCACTGGTACTCACAGTCATACCAAGTCATTCGATAACATACCAAGTCATACAATCATATCTCTATGCCATGTCCTAACTCCATCACTGGCATCATGTTATAATCAAATGGCCGAAGTGCTTTACTTTAAAATGGTTTTGTTCTTTTAAGGAGGCTATGTAAGTCAAACATCAGCCCCTTGACCACTATCTGAGTGTCTCTGTCTCTTCATCATTCTGCCCAGCAGCTCTGTGAGCTACTGGACAATTTCAATCAAATTTGCAAAATGGTTTAAAGGTGGTTTTAGTTTAAATTTCATTTCAGTGAGTGGGTGTGTATGCAATATAAATTGATTCCCTTAGAGAAGTAAAGGTAGCTGTTGTACCTTTCCAGGCAGCTGCTGCCTAGCCCAGCAGCATATCCCTCTCAGCCAGCCACTCATAGCTGCAGGGCAGCCATCAGACACAGGAGGAATCTGGTACTAGTGGCAGAGAGAAAATTAAAAGACACACCTGTAGGAAACCAGTTTTCAGTATTTCAATTGCTCTTAAAGAAATTGTTTTTAAAAAACTCATTAAGAAACTTAGTCTGTTTGAAACACGCTGGGTTTTATCTTATTGTGCCCTGTTTTCACTGTAATAAAAAAGTGAAAAATGTCTCTGTACATTGTACTAAATAATCATTAAATAATGTGGCTGAAAAGAGGCATAAGAATACAGATCCTAAGACCTCATGTCTGGCCTAAAACTCACCCTTTCCATAAGCCAAATAAACCCTTGTGGGTGTATGTTTGTGTTTCCAAAATGACACAGGTACAACTGTAACCATAATATTCCTGGCTACACAGAAGTCATAGATATCAACTCTTTCAGTGAGAATTTCACACTTAGTTCTTACTCACTAATTCAGTTTGCTTGAAGCCTTTTAAATAGTCATCTGCCCTCCTTCAGCAGCCGTTTCCTACTCCTCTTTCTTCTTGGGTCTTATCCTCCCATTAGCCCACTAACATCATTTGCAGACACTTACCCTCTCTTGCCTTTACCTACTGCCCTGTTATTTTGTATTCCCTTTCTCAGCAATTCTCTCTTGAACGTGTCTTGCTGGTGTGACCTCACAATTAAATTGACATAAAACTGCTTACATACAGACCAACAAAAGGGGTTTCATCTGTTGTTCTGTTACAACTTTGAAACAATACTAACAAACAAAAAGAATGTCCTTTTAGTTTATGCAAGTTGTACTACTTTGCTACTATGGGATGGATCAAATTGGCGGAATGGTTTCCATTGATTTCATTGAGTTTCTGGACAGTACTTCTCTTACATTTCTCTAGATGCCATATAATTTCTCTTTTTAATAATTATTTTAATCCATTTTGTACTACTGCTACAAAAAATAAATCTTGCCACACCAAAATTTGTTGATCACCCATTTAGTCTTTTTAAAAGAGAAAGAAATTTTGTACATTTTAATCCTCAAACATTGTAATTGATCTTAATGACTGCATATTTTAAACAGTTCATGTACCTCATTTTCAGAATCTGTAAGAACTCTTGATGACTACCATTTAGTTAGATGCTTTCTGCTCTTCAAGAATATCACCACTGACACCTTAAGCACACCCACATCTCATCTTTGTTACTAAAAAGAAGCTGACGTAAGGAAACGTCTTCATTTTCTATGAGTATTAGAGTACAGAAATATAATTTCTCTGTAGTACTTTTTGGTTTACAGCTATGGCTAAATAATAGGCTGGACAGTTTTTTCATGGCTTCCTCACACAGGTAAAGCACATGTTTGTTTGTTAGCAGGTAATTAATTGTCTTATATATGGATTATTTGTTCCTCAAATTTGCTCCTTGGCCTTTCTAATTTTACTTCTTTCTATTTTTCTCAAACTGGTTGGATTTGGGCTTTCCCAATGATACATTTTAGGCTCAAATACCTTAAATACTGAACCTTGACATTTAACTATATTGATCTTTTCCTTGCCTTCCTATTTTCTTTTAGTTGTTTAGGGATTATTTGTTCTGAGACTTCTGTGCAATGCTTAAACACCCTCCACACCAAGACAATAGATTTTTATTTCAACACTTCTGACTAAGGGTATTTCCTATTAATTTCCTTTTTTAAAATTTTTTGAAAGAATAAAGATTTACCTGTCTTTGCTAAAGATAGAATAATAAAGTACTGGATTTCATCATGAACACTTCATAAAAAAAGACTGAATACTGCTGTTATGTTTTCATTAAATTTTAAAAAATGTTTGGAGATGTGTTCTGTTACTACTTGTTATTTAGGTTAACAGAAAACTATAGCTTCCAAAACACAAACACTTAAAATCACTTTTTGAAAAGTAGCATTCCAAAGCATAATTTAACTCCATACATAGTTAATTGTTAGGGCTGTTATATTGGACTTTGCTCCTCTGTTGAGCTTCTCCTTCACAGAGTATTTAATGTGCTTTTATTGATTTGGCAGGCAGTACAAGTCTTCTGTATGTGTATTTCTATTATTAAGGATTTGTGATTTTTCTGTGTATTAGCCTCTCCACAGACCAGCTTTCTCTCCAAGCTGTTAATAAGCACTTCTTTTATTTTCTTTTCTTTTTTGTTTGCTTTTTCAGCAACAAATACAAACTATATACCACATACAGTGATGTGGCACAATATATAGGTATTATTTGCATTCATGTGCACTACCATCATACATTTCATTTCCAACTCTTCTTTGTGAAAAATACAACAATTTCTGATGAATGAATATGAATATATGATGCCAGTCTCAGCTATCAAATATGTAATGTGCGCTAAAAAATTGACAAAAAAGTATTATAGATATACCATAAAATCATCAAACTAATAAAATATTCATTACTTGCACAGGTGGATTAAAATCAATAAATGCCATTTTGTTGTTATAAACTGTCTGATAGAATGAACATCAACCTGACAGAGGCATATATTCATAAGCAGGCACAATTTTTTAATGTGTATTTTTCCAGTGAGGCATCTAAGTCTTTATTGGGTTTAAGAGCCACAATTTGCAAAGATGCAAAGATGGCATGATTTCCAAGAAACCATTACAAATAATTAATAATCAGCCATAAGTGAGAATGAGTATTAACATGCAGCTCTGCTGAACTTAACACCACAAAACTAAAGTGACTTGTAGAGCAAGGAGTTTCATTTATCATTATCACCTGGAACTCAGTCAGAGGTTTGAAAATTCAGTGCTAGTGTTTCAGATTTTATTTTTCCTCTAAGTATTCCATGCATGCCGTTGTTATCAATGGATTGTTGTAAGCTACAAGATGTTTGATAAAAAAGACAGATTTTACAAGCAAAGACTCCAGTTACTTGTATAAACGGTTATATAGTTTTTCCCTTAATTCAGAGTCCCAAGTACTTGTTTTGCAAACTGCAGAGTGCCTTCAAATGTATTGAATTCATTGTGGAGTCAGAGTATTTATTGTGTAATGCTGAGTCATATAAAAAAAACCAAAAAACAAAAACCTCACCAGGCTGGAGAAAAAAAAAAAAAAAAAAAGTGAGGAAGACACTAGCCTCCTCCTCCTCCACAAAAAAAAAAAAAAAAAAAAAAAAGGAAAATTCATCCTGGGTTTCGAGGCTGTTTTTTAAACTAAACATGAGAAATATTGTCAGAAATATATTACTTTTTTTTTTTTACTCCTGCTAGCGTTTCATGCTCTGAAAGGAAACTAGTGTTACCACATGTGTACACACTTAGGCACAGCGTACAGCCCACAGAATGCACGTACACAGACACACACACTCACGCCCCACAGGACGCACGCACACGGGATATACCCCAAATGCAGCAGTACCTCTGGCACGCTAGAGGGAGCCATTACATAATTGCAATGACCCTTTTTCCCCCCCTCAACTAGCAGAACTGGCTTGGAAAAATCTCTGGACATCCCGAGACATCCTAAAGGTTTGGCATAAGCTGCAGAATAAGGAGAGGAAGGCGAAGGACTCTAGTTGCAGTCAACCGAGGTCTCCTGATAGCTCAGGGGCTTACGCTGGTGTTTGTTCCACTTTTAATACTGCGCTGCTTTTATACGGAACTTCTCCAAATACGTGAGTTAGCCGAGCACGCCAAATTCCCTCAGCCAATCTGAAGCCCTCATGCAGAAAGCAAAGCCCATTTTGTAAACATATCCCTTATTTCATCTGTCCGTCGCTCTCACACAGAAAGTTGGCTCGGCTGAGAGTAGTGGTTTTCTGCTGCCACTAATGTATGTATAGTTTATTTATACACTGCATTTTAACACGGCATTAGTTCTATAACGGTTACCAGCAGACTCCCTCTGGATGGCAAACTATCTGTTTCACAGCTACAAAGAGGTCCTCAGGACGAGAAGATGGGTCTGCAAAGAACACTCATTTGAATTTATAAATCTGCAAGACTTTTTCCAAGTCATATTATATTTATGGACATAATAACTCAGGGCTGAAGGTTATTCTATTGAGCAAGGCAAACGAGCAGCTGCCTTAACTGACTCTTTTAAGAGACGCTCCTAAAATAATTCAGGAGCGTCTTACAAGTGCTCCAGAGTTTATTTTCTTCCTTTTTTTTTAATATATTTTTCTTTTCTTTTTTTTTTTTTTAACTCCTTTCCCCTAAATGATTCTTGCTACTTACACGCTCGTCACAAATGGCAGCTTCATTTCCGTACGCACGGGTCGAGACCGGCCCTCCGGCAATCCGAGCACGCACCTTTCCATCCTCAGTCATCCCCCCGCCACCGCCGCCCCCGGCCGGGAGCCTCCCTTGCGCGCCGGGGGCGGGGGCGGGCGCTGCGCGGCCCCCGGCCCCTCACGGCGCGGCTGACAGCGCCCCGCTCCCGGCCGGCAGGGGATGCGCTCCCGCCCTCGGGAATTGCCCCTCGAAGAGGGTGACACCCGGGGCGGCTCCCGCAGGGCCGGGGCGGAGGTGGCGGGGGTGTCCCCCCACCCACACGCCCCTTCTCTCGCCGCGCATCACCGGGCCGGCGGTCACTCGGGGACCGCACGGCCGAGCCAAGTCCTCGCCCTCGCAGTGCTTTGGGCGAGTTCGGGGGCGTCGCGTCCCCCCTGCTTCCCCACCCGTCAACGCAGAGGACTTGTTAACACGTCTCACAAATAAATAAATAAGGGCGGCGAGGAGGCAGGGGTGAGGAAAAGGCCGGGGTGATGGGGAGGCCGGGTGAGTGGGCGGCAGGGGCCGGGGTCGCGGCGCCGCGGTGCGCGAGCGGCCAGACACCGCAACCCGCGCGAGCCGCTCGCGCGCCCCGCGTCCCCCTCGGAGCCGATCTAATCAATGACACCCAGCGCCCGCCGCGGCCCCGCCCCCCGCCCGCCTCCTCCCATTGGCCGGGACGCGCCGGGGCCGACCGGCGCCGCCGCCGCCCATTGGCTGGCGGGGAATCCGTATCAATGTTTAAGCCGCGGCGTGAGGTGAATAGAGGCAGTCGGAGAGCGGCGCTGGGCGAGCGCGGCGCGGCGCGGCGGCCCCGCGAGTGCTGCAGTGAGGGAGGCGAGGAGGGGGGAGAGAGAGAGAGGGAGAGCGAGCGCGAGCGAGGCAGAGCGCGGCTCCAACTGTTGAATTTTCACTGAATTCTCCACTTACCTGCGGGCGGCTGGTGAAATGGATCTGGTTTATCGGGGATCGGCGTTCGCTCCGCGTGCTGCCTGGCCAAGACTGGCGACCGTCTGTTTGCAAGGGGCCACCCATCAATGAGGCAGAGAAGAATAATTGTTTTTTCTTCTTTTGCGTTTGAAAGCCTCCCTGCCACACGTTGCAGAATTAACTGTGTACTTTGGGTCCGGACTCAAATAAAGGAGAAAAAACAGTGCAGAACTGAGACTCGGAACTAGATCTGTGAGCTATGTATTGGAAACCTATGTTTTTATTGCGTTTTTTTTTTCTTTTAATGTGAAAGATTTCTGATATATTTCACACATAACACTGAGGAAAGGTGGTTAAAAACACTCAGCAAAGCAGGAGACAGACGCGCCTCTGTGCCAGTGAGTGGATAACAGCCTTGTTTTCCTGATCCTCAGTCTCCCGGAGAAAGAGGTATAGTAAAAGTGTAGCTAAACCCGACACCCCCACCTTCTCTTTTTTTTTTTTATTCCTTCTTTCTTCCCTCCTTTCTCTCCAAAATATTAATCTGATTAATTTCTTTCCTGTCTATAGAGTGAGTCAGAGAAGCGTTAGGAAGAAGCTGCAACTAATGTCTGTGAAGGGAGGAACATGAGGCGATAGTGAATGTGATTTGTTCCGCTGGATCTGACTCATCCAAGCAGATTGAAACACCTGCATTTCTGGATTTGCCATTCATTTATTTCAGGTTGTTAAAAGAACCTGAAATAATGTTTTGCTCCCCTTCCCCAGTATTTACCTATACATCGTGTCACTAGGAAAGGTGTATATCAGAGAGGGGGGACGCATCTGGCATTGCTGCCGCTGTTCTCCCCTGTACTAAGATGCTCAGACTGTTAAAGCTTTGAAAGGACTGCAAAAAATGCATCACACTGATCGCGGAACTGCATAGGTTTTAATATAAGTGAATTAATCGATTAAAAGATCTCCCACTTTATTCATCGCCAGGATTGTTTTTCTCCTCTTCTCACCTTCCCTAAATGAAGAGGGCTAGGCGGCAGTGTCATTGGAAGGAGACGCTGAATAGAAAGAAAAGAGAAGCACTTGATAGCGCAGCCCTGTGAATACAGAGACTGTTTCCCTTTTAGTGAGACTAAGAAAAAGAGAGTGTGTGTGTGTGTGTGTGGTGGCTTTTCTTTCTTCCCCCGCCCTCCCCCCGCCTTGCTTTTTTTTTTTTTTTTTTTTTTTTTTTTTTTTTTTTTTTTTAATCTATGCGTCCAGCCATGGGTTGCCTGTTGCTTTCCTCTCGGCTGGAGAGAAAAGCAAACTGGAATTAAACTGCATCGAGAAAAGTGCAGCTCCTCAGACACGCATACGCACAAACGCATACATACACGGAGAGAAAGGATGTGGTGGTGGCGGCGGCTACTGGCCTGTCTTAAAGAAAACCAAGCGTGCTGCTGATTGAGCTTTCTCTCAAAATATATATTTACTGCTAGAGATGAAGGTGAACTGGTGGGTTTCTTAATTTTTTCACCCCAAAAGTACGGGTGGGAGGCTGGTAGTAAAGGAGGAGAAAGGAAGCTATAAATCCGAGCACTAGTTTTTGCGGGCGGGGGCGGAGCGGTTTGGGTTTTGGGCTTTTTTTTTTTTTTTTTTTTTTTTTTTTAATGTGTTTTGTTATCCCCTCTTGCCCTGCAATCCTCATTCCCTCTCCCTCTGATTCGGGAAGGAAACAGTGACCCAGGGTGTACGAGACAGAGAGGGGGGAAATACCGACGGCAGCGAGATGCAGCTCTCCGCCGCAAGCAATGCAAGATTAGATCTCTAAATGCAGCAAAACACTCCCTGAAAACCAACAACCCCGCGGTGCAATCAGACATTTCACTGCCGCTCACTGCACACGAAGAGGGCTTCAACAACAAGCTGAGACTTTTTTTTTCCCTTCTGTCTCTCTCCTGTCCCTCCACTCCATCAATCGCATCACAAGCGATGAGTAGCAAATAAGCTTTTTTACCTCTGCTATAGACCTGTGACCATCCCCTTCTTCTATGTATATATAAATACACATATTTAAAAAATATTTCTGATCGTTTTTAGAACAACAACCACTGCCGCCGGTTTTTTATTATTGTTATTATTTTTATTATTCTTTGTACATCTGCGGGGATTCAAGGATCGGGAACCCATCGCCTGCCCGGAGGAGAAGATCTTTTGCAAATTTTCTGATTTTTTTGAACCCCTCCCACTGCCGAAGTTGGACAGACGAAGTAACTGCGAGGGGCTGTAAGCACGGCAAGCTCTTGCTGAAACGCTGCCGAAGCTGCTCCCTCCCCTCCCCCCGACCCCCCCGATTGCTCCCTCCCTCTGAGCTACATGGTCTATTTGCTGCCTCCCATCCTGTGTCTCTGCAGATGTTTTAGAGCAACAGGTTCAGGAACTTGAAATATAGGGGTGGGAAAAGAGAAGGGAAAAAAAAATCAAAACCAAAAAGGAAGGAAAGAAAGAGCCGTCAGAGGAGGAAGAACAACCCCAGCGCAGGAGGCAAAGAAGACGGGGACAACCCTGGTCGTCGCTGCTGCTCCTGCCGCCCCCACCCCTGCTCGGGGATGTACCTTTCCATTTGTTGCTTTTTCTTCTGCTGGGCTCCCGCCCTGTCGCTGAAGAACCTGAATTACTCGGTGCCGGAGGAGCAGGGAGCGGGCACGGTCATCGGGAACATCGGGCGCGATGCGCGGCTGGCGGCAGGCGCGGCGGGAGGCGGGATGCTGCCAGCGGAGCGTGGCATTCCCGGTGGCGGCCCCGGGGGCGGCCGCGGCTCCAAGTCCACCTTCCGGGTGCTGGAGAATTCAGCCCCGCACCTCCTGGACGTGGACGGGGAGAGCGGGCTGCTCTACACTAAGCAGCGCATTGACCGTGAGGCGCTGTGCCGGCGCAGCGCCAAGTGCCAGCTGTCCCTCGAGGTGTTCGCCAATGACCAGGAGATCTGCATGATCAAAGTGGAGATTCAGGACCTGAACGACAATGCACCATCATTCCCCTCTGACCAAGTGGACATGGACATCTCCGAAAATGCTGCACCAGGCACCCGCTTCCCCCTCACCAGTGCCCACGACCCAGACGCTGGGGACAATGGTCTGCGCACCTACCTGCTCACTCGTGATGACTACGGCCTCTTCTCCCTCGATGTGAAGTCCCGTGGTGATGGCACAAAGTTTCCCGAGCTGGTCATCCAGAAGCCATTAGACCGTGAGGAGCAGAGTCACCACACCCTGGTGCTGACGGCATTGGATGGTGGTGACCCACCACGCTCAGGCACGGTGCAGATCAACGTGCGCCTCATTGACTCCAATGACAACAGCCCCATCTTTGAGGCAGCCTCCTACGTGGTAGAGCTGCCAGAGAACGCACCACTAGGCACGGCAGTCATCGACCTCAATGCCACTGATGCCGATGAGGGTACCAATGGGGAGGTGCTCTACTCCTTCAGTGGCTACGCACCTGAGCGCGTCCGTGACCTGTTTAGCATTGACCCGCAGAGCGGCCTCATCCGTGTCAAGGGCAACCTAGACTATGAGGAGAGTGGCCTCATTGAGATTGATGTCCAAGCTCGGGACCTGGGGCCAAATCCCATCCCTGCTCACTGCAAAGTCACTGTCCGCCTCATCGACCGCAACGACAATGCTCCCACCATTGGCTTTGTCTCCGTTCGCCAGGGAGCTCTGAGTGAGGCTGCCCCACCAGGCACCGTCATTGCCCTGGTGCGGGTCACCGACCGTGACTCAGGCAAGAACGGGCAGCTCCAGTGTCGGGTGCTGGGTGGTGGCGGCGGCCCTGGTGCCGTTCCTTTCACCCTGGAGGAGAACTATGACAACTTCTACACTGTGGTCACCGACCGACCCCTGGACCGTGAGGCACAGGACGAGTACAATGTGACCATCGTGGCACGTGATGGGGGCAATCCCCCACTTAACTCCACCAAGTCATTTTCTGTCCGGATCCTTGACGAGAATGACAACCCACCCCGCTTCAGCAAGAATCTTTATGTGTTGCAGGTGCCTGAGAACAACATCCCTGGAGAGTACCTGGGCTCAGTCTTGGCCCAGGATCCTGACTTGGGCCAAAATGGGACAGTGTCTTACTCCATTCTGCCTGGGCATGTGGGAGATGTCTCCATCTACACCTATGTCTCTGTCAACCCCACAAATGGTGCTATTTATGCTCTGAGGAGCTTCAATTATGAACAGACAAAGCACTTTGAGTTCCGTGTGCTGGCCAAAGACTCGGGTTCACCCCACCGTGAAAGCAATGCCACAGTGCGCGTCAC
This sequence comes from Serinus canaria, assembly GCF_022539315.1. NCBI lineage: Eukaryota > Metazoa > Chordata > Aves > Passeriformes > Fringillidae > Serinus > Serinus canaria. The sequence continues at coordinate 58,041,849 of NC_066313.1, forward strand.
CGTGCTCGATGTCAACGATAACGCGCCCCTCATCGTCCTGCCTGCCCTCATCAACGACACTGCTGAGCTGCAGGTGCCACGCAATGCTGGGGTGGGCTACCCCGTGGGCACCGTCCGCGCCCTGGACAGTGACTTTGGGGAGAGTGGGCGCCTCACGTATGAGATTGTGGAAGGCAATGAGGAGCACCTCTTTGAGATGGACCCCACCAGTGGTGAGATACGCACCTTGCACCCCTACTGGGAGGAGCTCAGCCCTGTGGCTGAACTGGTGGTAAAAGTCAGTGACCATGGCAAGCCCAGCCTCTCCGCTGTGGCCAAGCTCATAGTCAGGGCCTTGGCGGGGCCCCTCCCCGAGGCTGGTGAGCCACAGGTGAATGGCGAGCAGCATCGGCGGCCACACTGGGACTTGTCGCTGCCGCTGATTGTGACACTGAGCACTGTCTCCATCATCTTGCTGGCTGCCATGATCACTATTGCTGTGAAGTGCAAGCGAGAGAACAAGGAGATCCGCACCTATAATTGTCGCATTGCCGAGTATAGCCACCCCCAGCTGGGAGGAGGGGGAGGCAGTGGCGGGGGAGGAGGAGGCAGTGGCAGTGGAGGGGGCAAGGGCAAGAAGAAGAAGATCAGCAAGAATGACATTATGCTGGTGCCCAGTGAGGGCGAGGACAGCCGGGGTCCCCTCAATGTCATGAACGTGGTGAGCAGCCCATCCCTGGCCACCTCACCCATGTACTTTGACTACCAGACCCGCCTGCCCCTCAGCTCTCCCAGGTCTGAGGTGATGTACCTGAAGCCCGCCTCCAACAACCTGACTGTACCCCAGGGACATGTGGGCTGCCACACCAGCTTCACAGGGCAAGGGACTAACGCCAGCGAGGCTCCCCCGAGCCGGATGTCCATAATTCAGGTAGGAGACTTTTAGAATACCCTGGACCTCACTTAAGACACTGGTTTAACTTTCCCTTTTGTCTACACTGCAATCTGCTGTAAGGCACCACTGTAGGAACCAACATAAGTCACTAAAGAGAGGTGGACTTAATGGAAGTGGAACCAGACAACTGGACAACCCATCTGGTGGGTCTGGTTCTGCTGTCTCATTAATGTTTCCCATGTTTCAAAAGAAAATGCCCACTGAAACACAGACAGAATTACGGCAGTGCCAAAGAGGTGCATATGAGAGTGTGGGCAGGCATTTAGCTCATTTGAGGCACACCAGGAGACAGTCAGACGGAGATGGGCATTTCCACAGGTTTCACTTCTCTTTGGTTTGGGGTGGAGAAGAGGGAGGGCATTTCTAAAGTGGTCCTACCACCTGCAGTAACTAACAGGACAAGGAAGAAACTGCACACTGAGGACATCTATTGCAACAGCGTGTTATAGCCCTCCAATCTTGTATATAAATATGAGCTATCATTCTAAGATGTATGTTTTAATTTTTTTTTTAAATTTCCTTCATCAGAATATATATCCATAAATATATTTTTTTGACAATATCATTGGGGCCCCATTGCCTCCTCCTCTCCCCAAAAACAACTAATTTTTCAGTGCTGAAAACTCTGCTTAGTTGAATAGAAAGAAAATGTATGTGGTGACTCCCTCCTATCTCCAAATGTTAACAAAACTCACATCCTGTCATAAACCAACAAAACAACTAGTCACATTTCCAGTAGCCTGAGTCAACATTGATGATTGCTTTATAGTTAAAGACTTACACACTCTGTCTTCTACCAAAGCTCATTTAGAAATTGTAGCTGGGCTGCATTCTGCTGCCAATTATATCCACACTGTCCTCTACTGACTTTTGTGAATGTGAGAAATGGCAGAATTTGGGCCATTGGATATAGGATACTAATCAAAGAATGACTTAATTTTTAGCAGGTAGTTTAAAGCTGAAACTCAGAAGATTTATTTCAGAGCAGTGAACTTGCAGAGTGAAGGTGAGGGCAGAAATTGGCTTCAGTTGATTTAATTTAAAGTATTACTTCATGATTAATGCAGCTTAATGTTCAAACACTACAGGTATGTTCCAAAGTGATTTTTAACGTTCGGATTGAAAGCAGGCTCTGGATAATGACTATTAAATATATTTGAAATGTCATATCTGTTTTATCCTGTGGTTCTCCTCATATGCTGTTCTGAGTCATAGGGGAATGAGCTGAGTGTATCAGAAGTGGCACAGACTCATTTTGTGTATGCAGCTAGTGGGAAAGAAGTTGCACTGTAGTCACTTGATGTACCTAAAGAAGATTCATAATACCTTGGAGTTACCATGCCCTGTGATCTGTGAACATCAAATGTTCTACTTGCCAGCTGTATCTAATGTTTTAAACTGAATAGAAATGGCCAGTGGCAATTGACAGATTAAAAAACCAAAATTCAAGTAATCGATGACCTGGAAATAGAACATTTATAACTGGGGAAAAAAAATTAAAAAAAAAAAAAAAGGAAAAAACCCCTGCCTGTACAAGGTCACTGTAAACTAATCCTCAAGCGACTATTGACTTGTGTCACAGAAACAATTTCATTTTATGCCTATCATGAATTTGTGTTGCTATCAATTAGGTGAGTGGAGCAATACTTAAAATCTGAAATTGATTTTAACAAAAAGTGACACTTTAGGAAAGAGTTTAGGTTAGGGCACAACCAGAGATAATTTGATTTATTACTCATGCTTTAAAAAACAAATAACTTTCCATGACACTTGTTTAAGTAATGTCAACTTTTTTTTTACTGTAAAATGGAGTTGTCAGAAAGCTAAAAGAGAAACTCTCCACATTTTTTTCCTACTGACAAGTGTAACAGTTAGTAAAAGACAGAAAATTATACTTTCCTACAACCATGTAATGTCTATATAAAGCAATTAATTAATGTATTGATGCTACTGAATAGTAAAAATGTAAAATCCCTATGGAAAATATGATTCCTTTTTTTTTACAGTGTTCACTGTATGAGATCAATCATGACTTTTTTTCCCTGCAATCTATATAAAGCTAAGAGAGGAATTTCCTCCCTTAAAAAGTGTGTTGTGGTTTCTATAAGAGTTTTTACTGAGTTTTCACAACTATGGAAAATGTTAACTGAAACTCCTCATAACATATACTCATATATCTAATGCTGGTCTTGTTTTCTGTCATTATCTACACAGAGTGTTTTAGAGGTTTTCATGGTCCAGTCAGTAGATTAGAAAACATTCAGTTTTACCTAGTGTACAACCTGTTCAAACATACTTACTGATACTATATTTTGTAGTTGTATTGGCAAAACAGACACAGTAAGAAACAGTGTAGTTGATTTCTATTTAGAAAAAGCTCAGACTTAAGGTAGCTAGAGGGGAAAATTGATCCTCTTCACTGTACTTTTGCATTACTAAAATACATTTTGTATTCTCCATCTCCACATCCCTGGAGTAAATTTTATATAAAATTTGCATTTAGAATGTAGGCACTACTTTATGTCTGGTCCTGTACTTCTGCCTCATGTAAAATTTATACTGCAGACTTAAGGAGAACTAGTAAAGGATCAACACTCTCTCTGGATCAGCTGTGTCTTGAATCACTCCAAGTAACCTGTGTCTGCCTATGTAACTTACACAGTTAGGAGTCAAAGGTGTAGGCAGTGGAAAAAAAAAATCCAGCTGCTTTATCCTCTCTTTTACTTATTCAATCCAGTTAAGCAGTTTTCTTCAGTACCTCAGTAAAGGAAAGGTAAAAAATTATGTAAGGGTTCTCTAACAAATGTTCTGATTAGTTATTACAGATAAATTTTTGAAACATGATAGTCCCATACTATGTAATTCATACAATGGTACTGCGTTTCTTCATTCTCATTTTCTCAGCAAATGTTTAATGACACAATTCTCTTTAAAACATTATATACACATATATATATGTGTGTGTGTATATATATATATATATATATGTACATACTATATGGAGATGTATATACATGCTAAATATTATATTATTACTTAGTACATCCAATTGATTCTATAAATATTTAATAGCAAATAAATAATTTCTTTCTCAGTAAGATCCACATTTTCTCACTCTTTTTAGAAGTGCATTTTTTTTTCCTTTCACTTGCTAGTAAGACCTAGTGAAGCCAATGGGGTTTATGGTTCCCTTATTTCTCATGAATAGTATTTTACTATACAGATAGCCCAATTTATATCAACAAATACCTGTGGAGTAAAGTGTTACTTAGTGATTAGGGGTTTCAGACTGACCCAAAAGGACCAGCAGTTGAATTAAATACTTCCTGATATGGGAAAGAGTGGTGTAATCTTGCCTCTCTCTAAATGACTTCTCTTACACACTAATCACACAATTTGACAGCTTATGTGTTTGCTCATTACTTTGCAGCATCCACCTATGTACCCCAGTTGCCTGTGTTACTTATATATGAATCAATGAACTTCTTCAGTACCATAAAAATGATAATTTAAGCATCCATCCATAGATAAATGTATAAAATGTTGGATCTACAGTCCAGGATGCTGTATACGTTCAGGTTTTATTGTGCAGGAGACTTGCACCAAGTTCTTAGGCCCTCTGAAAATTGATCATTTGTGTTTTGATGTGCACCTGAGATTGATGTGCATTAAGAACAGTTTGGTAACATACTGAGAAGTTCCACATTTACACTTCACCAGCCCATGTTTTATTGTTCTAATCTTCAGCAATCATTTTCTAAAGATAGTTTAGAAACAGTGTTTTCAAGCAAAAGTCTGTTACAAATATTTAAATGTGGGGCAGTGCTGCACAATTCTCATTGCTAGGGTCAAAATTCCATGTGATTTTTGAATCACTTAAGATCCAAACTATTAATTTTTATTGGGAAGAAGTAAAGCAGAAGAAAATGGAAACTCAACATGACTGAAAGAAGATTTCTGTTCACTCTAGACCTTAAAGAAAATTTGGCTCATCTCATTCTGCTGATTTACTCACCTGACTAAAAGAAACAGAATTTTGCTTTATTTTTAAGTACAGACATCAGGAAAAAAAAAGTATAAACATACATGTGGGTGTATCTCTCCTACCAAAATTTTGAGTTAATTGGTTTGCCTTTCCCTGTGTGAACAAATCACAACTTCTTCTTGGAGCTTTTCAATAGGTAAGAGTAGATGGATAAAGGAAAACAAATAGTTTCTTTACACAAGTAGGTTCCAGAAATAGGCTCAACATGAAATATCAGTAGTGTAGAAAACTGTCTGCAATGTGCAAGAGTAGGGTTGATCATCCTAGAAATTATTTATTGCTGTACTTGTGGTGTAATTGGGGAGTTTTGTAAATGTAACAGAAATAAGGTGAGTGTGAATAAAAAGAGGTGGTCATAGCTTTTGTTAAACCACAGCTAAAAATGAATCTGCAGAAAGAAGCTTTCAAGCTAGGGATGGCTCTATCTGCTTTACCAGGCACTCCCAGAGCATTTCAAGATATAGTACAGATCATTCTTAATACTTCAGACACCTGATGTTTATGATGTGTCAATAGATTAGTGTCAAGTCCCAGTGCAGCTTCATCTCCAGGTGTCTGGTACTACCTAACAAGATGGAGTCTTCAAGGGAAATAAAAAACCCATGAGCCATATTAGTGCTGCTCTGTCTTTAAATATGCTATTTCATACTTTGAGAAACTCCTGCTCAGAAATTTCAAGATTACAAAAGGAAATCTGCAGCTGCTGCATATAAGAAGAAGCAGCTTTCATCGGAGAAGTTGCACTCATCCTCAGTGATTTAAATTCCTATCTGAAAACAGAGTTGTATATATATTTTTATATCTCCTACTTCAACCGAGGAGTACTATTCTCTGTTCTCACTAGAACTAGTACAAGGTAACATTTTTCATCAGGAGGATACTAGAGCACTAAACATTTGCAAGTTTGCAGGTTTGTACTCTATATATTCCAGAGATTCCCAGCTGCATATTCTAGGGCTGTATCTAAAGTTATGATGTGCAACTCTTGAACTACCTGCCTAGGTATCATTATTGTGGCTTTAACAGCATTTTGCAAGGCTAGATGGTTTGCAAAATAATTTCTCTGAATGGTTGCATTTTGTTGATACAGTCTGCAATTTTGTGTACAGTCTGGTTTTGTACATTGTATATTTGTGAACAATGTTTTACATTGTTCTGCAGCTTTAGTTTCATTCACTCGATGAAGTCCATCCTAGAGTTGACTATGTAAAAATTTCAGGACAAAAGCTTTCCTTTGCATCCATGAAGCTTTATTTAATATTTTTTGTCAAGATGCACTGCACAGTATTGTGGCACAAAGCATATACATTTTAGGACCAGATCTGGCAACACACCACTCACTGTGGCACGTGCACTGGCTGCTGAATGAGACAGAGGAAGCAGAATTGAACTCATTTTTTGTGTTACATCTGTTCTGGTCTTGATCTGAGTTCCTTGCTGGTGATATTTATAGCACTACTATTTTAAAAGGATCATTCTTGATATACAGATCTATTTGAAATCTAAAGAACTTTCCAAGATGAAGAGCTGTAATAAAGAACAATTTAAAAAACAGAGAAAAAAACAATTTGGGAGTCTAAAGTGGAATATACATATTATAAAAAAGAAAACAGTCTTTCCAGAACAGAAATTCTTGTTAGCAAAAAAAAAAAAAAAAAAAAAAGAAAATAATATTATCTCTGTAGAATTTGCTGTTTTATAAAAGACATGAAACAAGTTATGTAAGACAGAGTGTCACAGCTCTCAACTGCTCTTAAAGTTGTCCGAGCTTTCATTTTCTCAAGTTTCTATTATCTTTTCCCATGTTGATGAAAAGGCATAATTTTGACTTCATACATGATTTCGGTGGTTCAAGAGTGAATCATGACTGAGACCTCTATGGAATGCAGCTAAAAATAGTATGATTGGGCCCCTCATTTTGAGGTTTGAAGGTTTTGTGATTTTTTTGTTTCTTATGCCATCTTTGCAAACAATTAATGAGACTGGACTTTAGATGTTTTTGTAACTATGATGTGAAGTGTAGCACAGCATCATAGAATGCTTTAGGTTGAGCACTAGTTCTAGGATTCCAATGGTGAACCATCAAGTCTGATGGTTAACCCAGAATAATCACATGTACAGTAGAAAAGAAATCAAATACTCCATTGAACGTATTACTGAACATATGTTACCACATGTGTTCCTATATTTCTGAAACTGTGAATAATACAGCATTGTTATTAAAACTCAGTAAATATTTTTACATGGAAAATTCACAATAGGTATGTATGAAATAGTTACAAATATTACTTGGTATTAAGAAAGCATAGATACAGTCTAGTTTCATTGATAAGAAAAAAGTGTCATTAAAAAAATTCCTCCCAGATCACAACATCTGGATCTAAGCAGCTGTGATTTTATTTAAAAAAAAGGGGATTTTTTGTTCTTTTTTCCCCAGGATTTTTTTCTTTCTCTTCACTACCTTCCTCCCCAGGAAGTATTAACATATCAGCTAATATTTACATATATGTTTCTAAGTACTATGCCTAATTTCTTCTTTCTTTTGTTTCTATAAAAGTTAAAAGTGTCAAGTTAAATTAGTTTTAGGTTTTGTCAGGCAAGGCACTAATTCTGCATACAAAAAGTGGATGCATGTCGGTTGTTTTTTGGTTTTGTTTTTTTTTTCTGAAGAAAGCATATATGTTTCATGGCAGAATTCTTCAGATACTTCTTCACACCTGAGGAGCACCTGCATGTATGAAGAAAAGACATTTTTGACACTAGTATTAATGTTTTCCAACAGGTAAAAAAATTCAATGATGAGAACGTAAAGAAAAATTTGTTGACCAGAGCAGAAACACAGCTCTGTTTTTATCTTTAAAATATATCAGCAATCCTCAGATGCCAAAGGGTCAGTGTAGAACAGCTGGGACAAATTTTTGCAGCAGACAACCTGAAAGCTTTATGCTTTCAATTGTATGGCTACTTCAGCTGTAAGAGAAGTGATGAAATTAATGCTAAAGTGTTCAAAAATACAAGAAACAAGTAAAACTCTCAGGGGACTGCAGGCTCTTGCCTTAATAGAAAAAAGAGGAAAAAGAAAAGAAATAGAAAAAAAGTACTAGAAAGAGAGTGGCAAAATTATTGGGGAAAAAAGTTCCTTGAGTTTGTGTTTCATTTGTAAAGTTTTTAATGGAGAATCAAGGATATTAACAAGTCACTGCTTTTGTTGATGAGATGAAAGAGAGTAATGTGCAGCTGCCATAATTCTTAGCCAGGGTGCATTCTAAGCCCTACTAATCTATTTGTCATAGTGCAACCTCTGTTTTTCAGTCTGCTGTTGACTTTTTTTTTTTTTTAATGGAAGAAGATTCTGGATTAATTACTGTGAATCCTATGAGAAAGAAAAAAAAAAGTAAATTATTAAGCAGTTTTGATAAAATACTCAGTATTAAGTACTAGATTCAAGAAGAAGCAAATTCTTATGAATGTCCCTGTTAATTAGGATATTAGACAGTGCTTTAAATAACCTCCTTGAGCAGTCATATATTTTCTAGCTAAATCCCAGAGGCTACTGATACATTTCCTTCTTAATAAGGTCACACAAGAACCATGTCTTTCTCCTACTGGCTTGCTTCCACTAGGTAGTGATATTACCTGTAGGGAAGGGTACCACATCAATTCATTCACTTGCTTGACACGAAATCTCTTTTTTTTTGTCCTGAAAACTGAAGAGTCCCTCTACATACAAACACAAAACTGCATAGCTTCAGCCAGTTATTAGTGCCATTTGTACAGAGGAACAGCATAAGCATCAATTTGAATCTCACTTTGGTTCACTGGGGGTGTATCTCCTTTTCCAACCCTCATGACAATCAGTCCCACACTGGTCTATTTTCAATAGAATAAGGTATAAGCTAGGCATGTTAAGTTCTTCAAATTAAGTTATTTGATTTTAGCCATGGACCTTTCTACTGGCTTTGTGGCATATGTATCAAATCATAGTTTCTCACATTCATAAATTACTTTAACCCATAACAGAAAAGTTCCTAATCTCATCCTGTTCCCTGCTGGGTGGCTTTGTGTAGCAGTCCCTGTGGCCTGCCAAAGGAGAACTCCAAAGGGGAAAGGAAAAGTCTTGTCAAGGGATGCAAATGCATCATTTCAGCTGTGTGGGTGAGGCCTCCAATGGATGCTTTGTAGGTTCTTGCAGTGATAGTCATTCAGAGCTATTTTCAGAGAGTGGTGTAGACCATCTACTGATCTGTGTATGACGTGTGTGAATTGCCTGCACTCGTTCTAGTGACACTCTGATTACTCCTATTTCCAGGCTTTTCTCTGGAACACTTCCAGGCACTTTTATTACATTGAAATGGTTCTTACAGTTCATTGAGCATCCAGCACAATACTGTTGAATATGACTGGTGCATGTGCATATATTTATTTTAAAAAAATTAAAAAATCAGGCAGTTAAACCGCATAATTATGGGAAAACGAATCATAACAATAAAAGACCATTTAAGTTAACAAGCTTTGTGATCAAAGAATAAATGCAGGTTAGATAAATGAGACTCTAGATGTAACTAATCTACATGAATAAGCTTTGGTCTGATTAGAGGATAGGACTGTATTAAAATAATCTTAAAGTGTTTTAAAAGTGTTTTACTTTAATACTTTTATCATTTCTAGTTTAATTTCATCATAATTTTAACATTTCTACTCTATAAAAAGTTAAGTGATAAACTACTTTTATATGTTTTTATTTTTTTTAATTAACATAGTTTGCAATGCAAAAAAAAAGTCTAAACTAATACAAGTAAACAAAAGTAACATCATAAGTTTTCATTCTGGTTTGACTGTGTTGTGTGTCAAAAACATAAAGCATTTTTAATGTCTTAATTTTAATTTTTTTATGTGGAAATGTTTTTTGATTGATTTTTAATTAAAGAAAAACATTAAAGGGAACATTTAAAGGACAATTTCTTGTTTACTGTCTTTATCAGCAGAGAGCAGCCTTTGTAGTGTTTGAAAGCTGGTGCATTAAAAATCAATTTCAAGTCTTCAAAGCTGTAAACTCTTGCTTGCTTTGTAGATATATACTGTTTTTAAAATCATTGGAACACAGTTGACAATTGAATTAAAACAAAAGGTAAATAATGGTTTCATGAAAATTTGAAGGATTTTAATGTATTTTTAATAATAACTACAGGAATTTTTTATAGCAACAGACATGTGAATAACAATTTGTAGCTTTTAAATGCATAATTTGTTCTCAAAAGACAGTTTTTTGCATTCTTTTATTAAGAGGATTTTGTTTTAAACTTCTCTTGGTGTTATTCTCTTGTTTTTATTGAATACCATGATTCTAACACAGAACATGTCAGTCAGTTTCTTTACTTAATATATTTCTGTCTCGCTCTTCACTGATTGCTAAGCAACCACTTATGATTGTTTAGCTATGAAGCAGTTTAAAAAAAAGGTAAGCTGAAGTGGGCTAAACAAATGTTCATTAATTCTTAATGAAAATATTTAAATTCTATAAAATTTTAAAAGTAACAAAGAAAAGAACATTGTCTTAACGATGTACCTCAGATTTAGCACTTGAGCGACTGCCAGCAGAGTCAAAAATGCTCTTTTTGTGCAAATCTAGAAAAAAACATGTCCTCAGTCAGTGCATGAGTAATTTTGAGGCCTGTGGAAATATACATATATATGTATAATTAAAGTAATAATATTTCTTTCAGGGCAGGTTCCTTAAAACACGTAATCAGTGATCACTTTAATTTAGGTCAATAGAAACATAAAATTAAATAGATCATTTACAGGTGTGGGGTTGCTGATGTGCATAAGCATGTGCAGAATTCAGCCCAGAACCTGTTATTCTGTGTTACCTGAACTACTCCCTGTTGCTTCTCTCCTTTGCTTTGAGAAGACTGCAAAGCAGCAAAAGCTGTTTCACTTAGCCTCCAACTACATTTTCTCGTATTCTGTTGAGATAGTCCTGATGTCTTGCTTTCTTGCAGAGACTTGAGTAATTTGATATGCAGATTTGAAGATCATAAAAACAATCCTGCTTTGATGATCATGAGCCAGATTATCCAGCCGCAGCTGTAAAGTACCAACTGTGTTCTTTTGTGATCTCTTCAACATTTCAGTGGATCAAATGACAATAAGAATATAGTGGAATTTAGGGGGCTTGGGAAATAATGAAATTAAAAGCCTTTTTAAAATGACAATCATGAAGCCTTAGAAAGTATTATATTTCTAGGCTATGGGCCAGAGATGTTACTGTGTGTATGCATGCATATATGGGTATGCACAGAAAAGAGAGCAGAATGGAATCAAAATAACTATCTAGATGGATAAAAAAGCATTATTAATGAGCAATGTGCATCTATTTATTTTTTTTTATATTTTGTATGAGCTGTACAGAGCTCTGTAACAGTATTTTGGAAGATGCTGTCAACCTGCACCTTTTACTGCAAATTAGAAAGCATCAAGTTTAGAGACAAATGATGTCATTTTTTTTCCTGAGGCAAGAGTATTGGTAAGGAAGGACCTCATTTTCCACTTCGTGATAGAATCCTGCTATCAAAGCTCAGGATTGAGAGTGATGATTAAAAGGAAGTATAATTCATGCAACTTGTGAAAAGAGGCAGCACTTAACTGATTCCATAGCCTGCATTAGTTATTAAAAAACACATGATAATTTGCATCTCATAGCTCCAAGGCGAGAAATATATCAGTCAGCTTTGTAGCTGTTGAGTGAAAAGGAGGTGAAAACAAGATGCTGTCTGTTATTTCTTTCAATATACAGTCTTTATTGTGTCTAAATCTGTAGGTGTATTTTGTCTATTTAAACTACAAGGAGCTTCTTTTCAGGTGTAACAGGCGATAGTATTGCAAGGAGCAGAAGCAACTGTATCAATTTATTTTGTTATGTATTCATTGGCCATCACATACATGATCTTTCCCAAAAGTATACCTCTCATTATTGCAATGATGTGATGTAACAACATAATAATTCCTTCAAGCGTGAAATAACTAATTTTAAGTATTTTCCTGGGCTCATTTATTTCAAACAACCTGCCAGAATTTTGAAGGTTCAATTTCAATTCATTTAATATATGTATAGACCACAAATAATCTTTCCTTCATCCTCTAATATTGGCAAAGGAAACTTAGGAATGAGTATCTGGATTTCCAGATTTTGACTTACTTGTAAAGCAAGAGGAAGCTGTTTCTATTAAACAAATGTAAGCTTCAGGAATTTTGGTTTGCAATGGCAAAAATATTTAGATAAATTACTTGCAATCATGCTGGTCTTGCTGATACCTGTGAATGAAGAAATAGGCACACATGCTGAATAGCCACGGGAGGAGGACACCTTTTTAAGGGAAAGTTTTTGTTCTGATTTAAGTTTTGGGTTTTCTATAGTGTTTTATAATAAAGACAATTACATAGTAATTTGGGTTAGAATGCATGCCCAGTTCCCCATCTCAAAACCCAATTTGTTACTACCTGTGGCTATTTCTATTAAAAAAGAAACATAATTACTATGAGTCTCAGCAGTCTAAGAGTAAATTTTTGCAATTACAATGCTTCCCTTGGGCAGATATATGAAAATGGCAGATTAATTCCTGTCAGTCTATTCCTTGCACATTCTTAAGGTTACTGGTAGCTTGGACTATCATTATATTGGTGCTGTTTATTATCCTGTGGCTAAGGTTAAAGAAGGAATGCTAGTATAAACCCTTAGGACTAGGATTGCAAAGTGTCTGTGCTGAAGTATGATCTACAGCATCCCAGGAGCAAGATACCACTTCTGTTTTCATAGAAAATGGATGATTTTTCTGTGTATTTTAGCATGGTTTTGAAGGGTATTTTGTATTCTATTGCTTTATGCCTCAAAAGATTTAAATAAAAACACCAAACAAACTCAAGTTGAATCATTCTTAGAAATTTATCAAGACATTAATAAAGCTGCAGGTAGTTCCTTAATAGTTTATAGCTTTTGTTTTATTCCAAATAGAGCGATGCATGAAACACCAGTAAACGAAGATGGCCCTGAAATTATATAAATGAACAAATTCCCATGGAACTAATTCATTTTCCAGTGGGTTTTTCTACCTGTAAGCAAGTTTTGAGAGCATAAATGAATTGCATGCAAAAGCAGTGCTCCTGGATAACTCTGCAGCTAAGCGCCTAACTCCATGTTGAATTCCAGTGAAGTTGGAAGTTGGTGTGTCTTCTCATGGGCTCATGATCCACCTGCAGGGAGCAGCATTAGCCTGTGTTACACATGATCTGGTTTGAGTATCCAGGAAGATCCGTATGAGCAATCCCAAGTTATTTAATTACCATTTTGCATGAACTTTTGTTTGAAATTTCTTGCACCACACCTGGAGCATTTTCTTTTCTTTTCCCCCTTTGAAAGAGGTTTCCACATATGCACGCTTCTGAATGTCAACGTGGTGACATCTGTGATGTGGACAGATTATTTAGAGAAGGTTTCATTACTATTTTCTTTGAGAGGTCATAAATAAAATTTTAAAATGTAAAATATATATGCATCCAGTTGATGTTCCATGCATTCCACTTAGAAAAAAAGTGCTCAGATACTGGGTAAGCATCCTGCTAATTAGATAGAGAGGAAGTCCATAATTAAATCCCTGTGTTCTAATAAACCCCTCAGTCAAATATTAGCATTCATGTTCAGTCACTCTATCCCCGGTGAAACCTGCAGCAGTGTCCTAGATATTGACAAACCAACACTGCATTGGAACAGAGTGATGGCTTTATCTAATCCTGGAATCTTTGCATGGAACATATCTTATGTGGATCTTCTTAATTTTACAGACAGATCTGATTTCAGAGTCTTGATATGGCAAGCCGTAATGAGAAGGGCAGTCCAGAACATTTTTTTTCCCAGTCTTTTAAGAACTTACAGGTCGAATTTGGCTTCTAAATGCCTATGAAGTTAGAGATAACCTGTGGTTAAGTGAGTGTTGTGTCCTAGATGAGGTGATCCTATAAAGAAAGGTAGCTAATAGTTCTTTTGCTTGTTTTGAATCAATTAAATATAGAGTACTATCAGAAGCCATTGCACTAGGTTAACATTGAAGTGACAGACTTGTGGATGCATGCACACAGCCCTGTATAAGAATAGCCTTTTTTTTTTTTTCTGTCCAAGTCTATTTGACCACTGTACTATGCTTGTGGTGTAATGGTGTATTCAGTCAAACTTTCCATTTTATGAGGTACCTCATCATAGACACATGACTGTTATGACTTTAAAATATATTTAGGGACAGAACCTCTTGCTAAATTTGTGCAAGCCTAAATTATTTATCTTATGTCACAAATAATAAATCAACTCATCACCATTTTACAGCTGAAAATCTCCTTGCATGGCCGTGTGAGTCTGTAAAGCTTGATGATCTACAATTCTGTCATAAATTCTGCCATTATTTTGGCAGCATATTTAGTGCTTTCCTAGTGCTTAGAGGAAATAATTATGCAAAGGTATTTGTGTGAAAGTAGGGCTTTGTATCTTGTCACAAAATGTTTAGAGAATACCTTGTTGAGTATTTTTAAGGAAAAGTTGAAATAAAGAGTTGCATGACCTAAATAAGAAATTAGAAAAAAACTTATAATGTAAGTTTCAACATCTGTGATTTTCTTCTGAATTCCTAGGGAATTTAAGGGAATCATTGCTTTTCTGGTGTGGGATTTTAGAAAGAGAAAGGGGATAAGGCGGCGGCTTTAAAGAAAAGGAGGTGCTCTAGATTTACCCCTTTTTTTCTGATTGCCACCTAGGAAGAAAGCTTCAGTGTTCCTCTTTGTGTGTGTTTTCTGTGCAGGCAGCGTGGCTTCAGAACCAAATCCTGCTCCATCTTTGTTGCTAATTTCTTTCACTCTGTAGGGAAGAAACACAGAACTGGAGTTTCGTGCATTTGCTGCCTAGCTAATCACCTTTCCCTGTCACTGCCATCACAAATCTGTTCAAATGCAACTTTCTTCAGCATACGACGTATGGATCTGTGGGAATGTAGCACACCATGTAAAGGCCCGCTTAACTGGTAATTGAAGTAAGAAGACTGATCCAAGGGCTATTGAAACCAGTTTGAAAACACCCATTGATTTCACTGGACCTCAGGTCATGGCTTGTGGGAGTTTTATTGTTGCCTTTAGTGCGAGTGTGGGTTGGACAGAAAAAGGTAAACATACTGGATAGATGTTAACACAAAGTTAACAGATTTTAAATATACAGTGTCTCTGTTTACTCCTTACTAAATATGATAAGTACCAAACAGATTAACTGTGTTTAAAGGCCATAATTTGTTCTCCTTCTCCACCATCCAGTACCACAGTGTTTATAAGCTTATATCTGTTCAGAAAACATTTGGGTTATGTTGCTCTTAGAAACAGAAATAAGCAGTGGTAAGACTAAGACAAATTTCACTTTACTTACTGGCTTCACTGAGAATTCCTGCTAAGTAAGAACTTTCAGATGTGTCTCAAAATTTAAAAAAAAAAAAAAAAAAGCCAGGAGATCAACATTGAATGTTAGAGAGAAAAAGAGAGAGAGAAAGAAAGAGAGAAAGAAAGAAAGAAAGAAAGAAAGAAAGAAAGAAAGAAAGAAAGAAAGAAAGAAAGAAAGAAAGAAAGAAAGAAAGAAAGAAAGAAAGAAAGAAGAAAGAAAGAAAGAAAGAAAGAAAGATGCAGTTGTTTTCATGCAGAAAAACAGTTTCTAAACATTTTTAAATTCTAAAAAAATACTTTGACCTTATCCTTACATTTCAAGGCACTATTTCAAAAGTTTTCCCTTTAATTTTAAATTTTCCTCTAAATTCTAGACTTCATATTTAACATAAAAAATCAAAAACCACCCAACCGACAAATGCTATCAAAGACATACTCCTATGTGTACTGTTATTTTGAGTTTGTGGTATGATACACTTAGAATGAGCTGGATATTGTGATAAGTGCAGATTTCATTCTTGTTAGCTAATTGTAATTGAGTCTGTTATGCAGTAAACATAGTATCTGTTAGGAATACTAAGGTAGACTCAACATGGTGGGAGCCATAGATAAAAGGAGCATTAAAGCGTTTCAAATTCAATCATTAGGTTTCATTGCACCCATCTGCTACCAGAAAATGTAATGGGCAGCTTGATTCATTGACCCTTAACTG
Source organism: Serinus canaria (assembly GCF_022539315.1). Lineage (NCBI taxonomy): Eukaryota > Metazoa > Chordata > Aves > Passeriformes > Fringillidae > Serinus > Serinus canaria. Next base: position 58,058,004 of record NC_066313.1, read on the forward strand.
TCATTTTTGAACCATGTTTTCTTAAATCCATATTTTCAAGTCAGACCTAGAGAGGCAATTTGGTAAGAGAATACCCAGTATATTTTAGTGCAATCACTTTTATTTTTTTTAATATAATCAGGTTTAACGGTCTCTTGTATGTTCTGCTAATCCAGTGAAAGTAGTTATTTCATATTGAATGTGGTTAAAAGCAACTAATGTTCAACTTCATTAAGACTTCTATTAAATAGAAGGTTTGCTGAATTTCTGCTATTTTTTAATTCATGAACTAATACCTTTTAGTAATTATTTCCGGGGGTTTCTGTTACACTAGAATTATACTTACTTGTTTAATTTCCACAAATATTATGCAGCACAGCACAAGGGCTAAATACAGATTGAAACTCTGGAGTGCTTTGTATTTTGTTTCCAAAATATGTTTTATCTCTTTCCTTTTGTGTCCTGAAGCAGATAATTTCTTTTGCAGGGGGGTTGGAGAGTGGGGTGGGTGAAGTGCCCACATCTCTTAGCAGTTCTATGTGTGTGGCATACAAGTAGACTGTGCCATAAAAAGCAGTTTTACTTAGTGAAAGCAGGAAACAATGTGATAAATGACAATAATTTAATGTTTTCTCAGCAATGGCAAGCTATTATACTATTCTGTCATCTGAAGTTTTTGTAATGGAAAAAAAGTGGTTACATGTATTTCTTTACACAACGGGATATAATTCCTGAAATATTTATGTAATATACAGACAGATGTATGTACCTAACCTTATAATCCCATTTCACAGCTTTCCCAAATACTGGGAAGCTCGATAAATGGGAAGCCGATTATATTGGCACTGTAACTCTATTAATAGGATTCGGATTTGCCTTATTGACAAGGCAGTACTGTTAATATGATCCACTATATTAAATTGACAGGAAAACTGGAGCGATAGAATGTATCTACATCCTAATTGACAGGGAAGCTCTTTCAAAAGGTTCTTAATGTGGTTTTTATTGACAGAGTAGCTTCAGTAAGTACATATCATTGGTGAGCCGTGTAAATATATTGGATACAACTGTACTAGCAGATTCAGGTGCAGTTCTTGTTTTGTCTTCCCATACTTCCATCTTTACTTTGCTATAAGTTGTGTAAAGCTCTCTTGTAAGACCTTTACAAATGCCTGTTACAACACCAGTATAACTGCAGCACTCACAGGCATTTGACAAGCTGTGAATTATTTTAAATGTGTTCATCATTTTTAAATGAATAGCGGCAGTGCAGAGCAATGCAATAATGTGTCATGAATTTCATTATGTTTATTTAGTGACGCTGTGATAACGTTATTGTACTTTCAGCTTGAGCTCTTTATGTGGTGTGATGTTTGGCACTTCTTCCTACAGTCTTATCTTGCATCTTCTCCAAAACGTAGTTCAACTTCAGAACTCATATTACAATTCCTTTTTCCCAGTCACATTTGACAACTTTCCACATCCTCTTCTGAGATCATGCTAATTTCATTGCATTTCATGTTTCTCCAGTGCAAAAATAAAATAAGGCTTAGAAACCTGAATGCATTGTAAAAAATCCAACAATTTGAGTTTGGTCTGGAATATCTTTATTCCCTTTTCCACAGGAGAAAGTTTTGTGTTCGGTTTCCACAGTTTGTCTTTGTCACATCTTTCTTAGAGAGAGAAGTCTGACCTTAAACACACATCCTGCACTGGTAGAGAAGCTGAAGGTCTCTGTTGAGCTAACTTCCCTGCCGACAAAGAGACAAGCGTGTTCCTGAAATGCTTAAACCTTTCATTTCATATCAGAAAGTCTGATCCGGGTCTCATCTCACCTCATCTTTTGAATGTCACTCAGGTCTACTTTTTTTTACCAGGATCATTTAAAATTATGTCATTCTGTAGTGACCTTTTTAGCTTCTTCAGTCTTCTGACTTGGTGCAATCATCAGTGAGATGAGAAGAACCTTGTCTGGGCCTTGTGATTTCTAATCCTTGCACTGTGTGAAATTCCCACAGTCCAGGCTTCTGCCGTCTTTAGTGTCTTGTGCATTGCAGAATAAACCATTGGAAAAATTTAACAAATAGTTAGTTTCATTAAACAAATAGTGAAAACAACTGAAATATCTACAATGCCTTAGTATGACACCTTAACCAATAAATCAAAAATAATTTATTTTGGTAACAAATATGGTACTTGCTAAGTGAAAACAGTGCATGGATTAGGCATTTATACAGGGAGATCTGCATTCCTTTGCTTATGGGAGAGGAGGTAGTGTCTGTCCTCAGAGCTTCACTTTTCAGAAGTCACTGTGCAATTGACTGAAGAGCTCAGGACCTGTTCCTCTCACAGTTTTGCTTTTCTCATTCAAGAGGAAGAGAGAACACGAGCCACCAACCAACACTTTAAGAAAGAGTACAGCAGCTTCATGAATGATATTGCCTTGTGCATTTGACTGTTTTTACTGCCCTGTGTTTTCAATGTGCTTTTGAAGAATGCTATATATGTCAGAAATTCACATAAACACACTGTAGGACTTTTAACACCAAAATACACATCTTGCAGCAAGTGTGAAATTTCCCAAATATGAACAAGTCATATAAATTGTATATCAAAAAACATTTTCAAAGGAATGTGAGTGGAGAGACCATAGTATTTTAAAATAGCCTATTAATTTTTTTCTTTGAAAGGAGTAGAATAACCTATGAGAGGTTTATGGCCAGTTTTTGGTTTTGTTGTTCATTTTTGCTATTGGGATAGTGAATTTTCTTAATGAAGTAAATCTTGTGGAAGCAAAACCTACTGTTTCAAGCTAAGTGTACACACTCACTGGCAGTCTTATACTGAGAAGGCTTTGTGAAAAATTGTACTGTGTTGAACCCACACTGTTCCTAACAAAATGAAGACAATTGTCTGTTCTTTCAAAACTCAATTTGGCAGAATACAATTCTTTTGCCTCCAGAAGAGATTGCCGTTATGTAAGATCTTTGTTTCATGGGGGAAGGGTGAATACTTGGAATTCAGCTTTTCAAGAAAAGGCACAGAAGATGCTTGAATTAGATATTAAGTGGCAGTCTGATAAAGGTGAGAGGTATTTCATTTCATTTTTGCATTTAATGTTTAATTAAAAAGAAGTTAGAGTCAGCAAAGACATTTTGCTTTATTATAGTTCCAGGTATGAACACCTACATAAAATGGAGATGCATTAAATAATTTCAGAAAATGTGATACTTCTTCTTGTAATTCTGAGAAAAAATTATGAATATTCTAGTTGTCTAATATTCATAAATCTGATTAATGTCTAAGTCTTTTTTTCATATTTTAGAGTACATCTTTCCCTTATATGACAATTATTTCTAGGCATAATTTGTCAAGAATACTTAAATATTGAATTTCTCTCTCTGTCCCTGTCTCTTTCTTTCTCACTTCCTCTTTTTATTTTAGGCATTGATCTTTTTTTTTATTAGATAAACTCATTGAGTTGCAAATTCTTTAAAAAAAATGTCTAATTTTATTCAAACAGTATGGAATACACCAAATATTGCTAGAATTCTTCAAAATTGTGACATAAAAATGTTTTTTATTAAAAAATAAAGAGAAAAATAGAGAGGAACCTCTCATTTTTAAGAAACAGTCTGCTTTTTGCAGCAATTTTTGAAAGCAGAAGACTTGTGAAATTGTCTACTGTTGTCTTATCGAGCAACAGCAGAATTTTTGAAACCTGATTGATTAATATGGTGCTGTAATTCTAATCCTGAATTTAAAAAAAAAAAAGTGTGCAGAGCCACACTCTCATAGATTTCATGTATAAATAAAAATAACATAATATTTCAACAGAAGTAAACACATATATCTTGTGAATATAAATTTATGAAAAGATAAAAAAGGAAAAGAAATGAATATAACCCATTGCTAAAAATATTCTCCATAATTCATTGTGTAATGCTTGGCCCAGGCTGGTTCAAGCTGTTTCCAGTGATGAGGTTTTTGCTGGTTTTTTTCTTATGAGTTTATTTAAGGTTAATGGATCCCATGAAGAATTTGTTTCTCATACTCTGTTCTTGGCTATAATTTTTCATTTTCCTTTCTCTAAATTAAACTTTTGGAAACCATAGCCATTCCAGAATTAATTAGTAGAAACTTAACAGCTGACTTTCAAACTTTTGAATGGTCTTATTTCTGAGTCTATAAAATTTAGTATTCCAAATACACCACGTGAGACCTATACTTGGCAACAATTTTAGTTTATCTAAGGCCTCGTAATAAACAAGCCCTGACAGGTGCAATAAACTGAATAGTTTTGTAGACAGTTGATGCACTTGAAAAGATATTCTATATGCTATTCATGAAAACACTGTTCAATTTATGATTTCAAAGTCCCATTATTGGACTGTAGCAATTATATTGTCGCATTTGAAACTCCAAACCAGTAAATACAACCAGCTCAAGTTGCCTAGGGGAGTTGTGGTTGCCCCATTCCTGGAGACGTTCAACGCCAAGTTGGATGGGTCTTTGAGCAACCTGAACTGGTGGAAGGTATCCCTACCCATGATGGGGAGAGAACGTGTGGAACTAGATGAAATTTAAGGTCTCTTCCAACCCAAACTGTTCTATGATTCTATGAAAAGTATATTTTGCACAGGTTTAATTTGCCTCTTCTTTTATTTTCCTTCTCCTCAATTCATTGAAGTAAAAGGTAACAAATTCAAACTGCGTGATATTTTCTGAAAGGAAGTAACCCCTTTCTTTTTAAAGTCTGGCAGCTTTTGAAAGGTTCCTATGCATTCTGACCTCGTTTGAAATAGCTTTTTTTAATGAGTTTCAACTTCTAGGAAAACTGTATCAAATGCTTGTACAGAAATCCTCAGACATTTTTCTGCAACATTACACTAATGACAGTGCTCCTAAAATTTCATATTTGATCCAGAGTCACATATTAAAACAGATAGGTAGAATAAAATATTTGTAAAGGTCCTTTATAGCAACAGTCAAAAAAGAATATCTGTTCTGTTCATCTGTTGAATGGTTTAACAGTATACTCTCCTTGGAAATTTGCTGGTTCCACTAATCTGTGAAAATGGGCCATAAAACCAGGGCTACTTCTCTAAGGTGGCTTTGAACAGTTAGGTTGATATCACAGACTTTAGTTTTCTGGTGGCAGTGGATATTACTGCTTTTTTTTTTTTAATTTTAGATAACATTTATCCTTCTACTTGAGAACCTGTGCTGTGGTAGCTGCTGGTGACCTAATTGATACCCCAGCCCTCAGTCTCGAATCACAGAGATAAAAAAATTCACATTTCTTTACTGTTTAACTCTAGTGACTTTTAGAGACAGATTGTTCCTGGAGATTTCTTTGGAGGGAGGGAGAGAATGAGGGGGTAATTTGTTTTATTTTGTTCTTCAGGAAGTTAATGATGGTGGCATTTGAATAATTTTTGGTTATTTAGCACCAGACTGCAATTCCAGGCAATTCACTTCTGATCTGATGCATCTTATTTAGCTTTAGCTATTGCACTGGACATCTTGCTGGTTGTCAAGATTCCCCTATGCCAATAAGGCTCCCCAGGAGTATTATGAACCTGACACTGGATGACCAAATGTGATATTTAGTATTTCTCAAAGGCACATTGAGGGATCTTGGTTGATTAACTAGATTAGCTGACTAGATTTTGACTGACTAGATGGTTTTCTGCAGGTGAATTGTTCCCTACCTTAAAACTGGAAGTCCAGAGTTTTGGTGATTTTTTTGTCCTAGAAAGGGCTGTATATCCAGAGAAGAGCAAGAGGTTTTTTTAGATTTTTTTAGGTAGTATTTGTTTCCTTGAGTTACAGCTATGCAATTTAAAGAGGTATGATTAATGCATGAGCTGGAATGTGTAATATCACTTCCATAAATGTTAAAGTGTAAAAAATTTAAGTATATGACCTCTCACTTCAACTGGGATTAAAACAACAACAAAAAAAAAGATTTTGAGGGAGTTAAATGTGTTAGACATTCGTCTCTCTCTCATCCATTGTGAAGCAAATGCTTTCATTTCTAAGATTCCTCCAAACTGCCAAACCTTAAAATTAATTTATTTATTTATTTCAAATTTAATAGATATTTTCATACATGAAACAGTCCTCCCTTTGCTGCCTGTATCTCAGAGGGCTGTTACAGCTCAACACAAGCATCATACCTTCATAATTCATAGAAGAAGGGCTAATGCTCTTAGTGCAGAAAGAACAATATTTAACTCTGAGCTCTGTGTCTGTATATGATCAGCAAGTACTTATGTTTGTTCTTTTGTAATAATGAACTTGCTGTAACATGGCACCCAATTCATTGTATTGAAGCAAAATACAGTATGAAGGTAATTGGTCAAATTATTATCTAATTAAAGGTCTTTAATGATTACCATAAATGCAGAATTTCTCAGCAGCTAAGATGTGGTCATAACTTCTATTTTAATATCTATATATTGGTTCATCCAGGATGTATGAAATCCTTTTTTGCTATGAAAAAGCAGAGACAAAAAGTGTGACCGGTTCTTACAGTGGTCAATTTTACAGTTAAGTTCTTAGAACCATCAAAAAGGAGGAATTATAATTATTTTCAGGACAAAACTCTGACTTTTAATGGCAGAGAATTAATGAAAAAGCAGTTTATAGCAGGCATTTTGACTGCCAATGTCATGAAAAATGGAAATGTTGATTCTGGTAGCAGCTGTGTTTAGGAGAAGACAGATGTCTTATGTAAGTAAAAGCATAAGGTCAGTTTTCCTAGATATCTTTATTTGAGATATTAGACATGAAAAAGAGACATGAGTCCTGCAGTTATAAAGGTTTATTCAGGTTGATAAGTGCTGGGTTCTGTAAGTGCCATAATGGTTGTATATGAGTATACATATATATGTCTATATCTTTTTGCTGCACAAAAGAGAGATACTAGCTTAAAACTTGCAAGAAGAAAAGAAACAGCAGAATTATAGCTGCTTCCAAAATGTGATGTGCTGCATTTGAGGAAAGCACATAAGAATGCTGAAATTGTTGTTTCCAATATTTGTTTTTCTAACTTGATACATACTAAATGTGAAGATGAACTTTTATTCTAATTGCATATACTAAAGCTAGGATAGATGTGAAAATAGTGTGTGTTATAACCTTATTTTTTGAACTAAAGGATTTAGAAACTTGAAGAAAGTGCAGTGTACATTGACATACATGCTGAAAGGAAGATGGTTCTATATTTTCCATCCGTTCTCTAAAACACAAAAAGACATCCATGATATACAAGCACATCTATTTCACAAATCCCTTGGGAGTAACAGGTTTCTGCCCAATTTCTGTTGCAAACAGCAGTGACCTAAATTTTGGATAAAACTTTTTTCCTCTTTTCCAAGCTCAAATTCCAACCATACCAAAACTAGCAAATATTTCTAATTACCTCCTACAGACAAAACCAGAACAAAGATAAAAAAGTGGGGAGTGGCAGTGATGTCCAAATACCTAAGATCCCAGTCTCCTGTGTAAAGACTTGCTGTGTGGCATTAAACCTCAGGCCCTCAGCTCCATTAATTGTTTGCTGGCTGTGTTGTGGACACTGATCCGCTGGATGCTGCTGCGAAAGCCGGAGCTGCTGTGGAGCAGAGTGGTGTGATGTGAAGTGATGCAGAAAACAGTAGAAGCTCTGTCGCTAGGTCAGCTGCAAGAAGAAGTGACGTGCGTGAATGTACAGTAATGCGGAGTTTTCTGAATGATGCAGTCTCTCTTTCTCCCAAAGAACTTCAGCTAATGATACAAGGGGAATTCAGTTCCCTTTGGCAGGTCTCCATGTTGGTCTGGATCCTTTTAATACTTCTGCTTCTACAGTTACTTGGCTCATGCTGCTAAAAGTATACATGACAGACTTAATGAAAGTATCTTCTTTTAAAAACTACTTGTCAACAGTGATCATTCAATATTCTCATTTGCATGTGTGGTTCTCATTATTCTGACATAGATATTAATACTGATGAAAATTAAAGAGAGAAAAATCCAAATATTTTCATACTTGCGTTTTCCAGTAGTATCTGAGAAACCCCACAGCTAATCAGCCATAAATTTTCTTGATTTTTTGTTTATTTTTTTCAATTCAAGTGTAATATAGCAGCATAAAAAACTGTATTACAGCTGTAAGAGCTTCAGAATCCCAGTAGATGATGTAATTACAATTAAAAATTATTATTATTGAATAATTCACTTTTTTAATATGCAAATTTATTTTTTCTCTCATTTTCAATAACCATCAGTCTTAATATCTATCTAATGAAAAAACATAAACAGTGTCATCTGTCAGGTTACTAACAGAGAATGCCACTTATTGGAGCTTCATTGTTTACTTTAGCAGGTAATTTGTGGACCGGAATCATTTAATTGTTCTGAGCACATAATTACATGCCAGCATTTTCCAATTTAATTAAAATGTACAAATCTGAAGATTAAGGGAATTTTTGAATTATTAATCATTTCTCCTCTAGGAAATCTTGTTGCTCTGCAGGAGATTTGTCCAGTGTACAACTATACGTATTTTTTTCCTTCTCTTTCACAGACAGACAATTTTCCCGCAGAGCCCAATTACATGGGCAGCAGGCAGCAGTTTGTTCAAAGGTAAGGCCTATTAAATAACTTTCTTGGCTTCCCCATTTGCATTCTTGTCAAAATTGCTTTGCCAGAGAGTACAATTCAACTTAGAACAAGTAAATACAACACTCTCTCTCTCTCTTTTTTCTCTTTTTTTTTTTCTTTTTTTTTTCAATATGTATTTCAGTAGCTCCACGTTCAAGGATCCAGAAAGAGCCAGCTTGAGGGACAGCGGGCATGGGGACAGTGATCAGGCTGACAGTGACCAAGACACTAACAAAGGCTCCTGCTGTGACATGTCTGTTAGGGAGGCACTCAAGATGAAAACTACTTCAACTAAAAGCCAGCCACTTGAACAAGGTGAGTGAAGCTTACAATGCCTACAAAAGCATAAAGTTTAAAACGTCATTTTCAAACTCTTAATATTGCAGTTGTGGTTTATCAGAGAGGAATAGCCCGCTGATATTATCATCAGAGAAAACAGTAAATCTTGTCACTAGCCCAGAGCAAAGAACACAGTATCTTTCAGAATGAACATGAAATGAAACCACAAGTGTCCAAAGCAGATTTAGAAAAAAAAAAATTAGTACTTTTGGAAATGATTAGAATATACTCTATCTCCACTGGTATTGCCTGTGATATATTATATAAAATCCTTCTGTCAAAGCCTGATTTGGAAATTCAAACTAGACATGACTGCAACAGATAAAAGAACACCAGTCATTTATATTCCTCATGTAGTTTGGAGAGGAGGAAAAGAAAATGCTTCGCATAAAAGACAAGAGTAAAAATGAGTCAGAAGATTTCATTTCATGGATGCATTTTCCTGTTTATAATGTTGATTTCACAATTAAGAGTACCGTGAGAGGTGTCAAATACTAATTCAGTCTTATTTTCAGTATACTTTCATTCACATCTGTTAAGGTAGCAAAGATTGAGCCTGTCTGTGAAAGAGCAAAATCACTTAGATCAGGACAATGACAATGTTTTCTGCCAACATTCATTCTGACAAACCAGCATATTTATTTCCTCAAACTGTGTCCAAATCTTTTTTTTCGGATGTGTTTTATCTAATTAGGAGGTCTTTTATTTCAAAAGATACACTTCTTTTTTTTTTTGGAAAATCAGACAGACAAGCACTCCAGCATTCTCTGCCTTTATGTTTTGCTTCTATGCTGTAAGCAATAAAGAAGTGCATCACTGAATGATTTTTAAATGTTTTGTATGTTTTCCATTATTTTACTTTGTTGTGGGGAGGGTGTTTCAGTGTTAAAGACAGTTAAGAAGCTATTAAATCAGTCAGCCTTAATAAGAAGTTATATTTCTAATTAAGCCAAAATATATGATATGCTTTTTATTAATTGTTGATTAATTGGACCTGGGTTTTTCACCTCTTAACTTAGTCTGATCTGTAGTACAGTCGTCAGGAAATACATGTTCAACTTCATTTTTCTGATTATGTTGAGATTGCAGTATAATTTTTGCAATGCAGAATATTAAGAATGCTGCAGTATAATTTATTGTGTATACATTTGGAGGTTGACCACATATGTGACCTTATTTTCCAAGTAATAAATGCCGGAAAGATTATTTTTTCCTGACCTTTTGCCACAGCAACTCTCTGCTTATAATTGGACATTGATCTGTATAAAGATGCAGTGCAGGATTTTTTTTAAAGAAGCTATTTGAGCATATGTCTTATTCTCTCAGTTTTGTGTGCCATGAAGACAAAAATTCTGGATTTGCATCTATCAAGTATAGCCATGAAAGAGCTTTCTAATTTTCATATTAAAAATGTGTGGTTTTTTAGAAAAGGACTGTATGGCCAGTGTTCGTAATACTGCATTTTGTCCAGCAGCATCAAATCCAATTCTGGTCAAAATATATGCAATCTAGTAAGCACATTAAGACAACCATTCCCATTGCTTAATTTCATTATAATGCAAAGAGTTATTTGCAGGTTTATGTTTGTCATTATACCTAGTTGAGCTGCCCTATTCATCAAGAAAATTTATTCCAATTGCTCAGATGAATTCCTCATGTTCTTATTAAACATATATTGAATTATGGACGTTAAGTATTGTCAGCCACTGATCTACAGCAGTGGCTGTTTATGTGAATTTCTTTGCTGAAGAAAATAAAATAATGGGGATAGAGAGACAAACAATTTTTTCCTTTTTTTTTTGATTTTTTTCTTCCCTCCAAATATAATTACAAATAGTAATGATGTAAATTTGTTTGCTTGAATGAACTCTTCCATCTCTAGTGTGCTATAATAAAATCATTGTTATATTATAAAAGCTGAACCTGCATCAAGCACCTTATGGGATTTCAGGTCATTGCAGTAACAAATGTGGTACTATGTGGTGTTCCCAATGAAATCAATGATTACTTGTCATTGAGCTTAGTATGATTAGGGTTCTCAGCCCAACGTAATATTTCTCTTTTAAAAGAAGATAAATAAAATTGTTTTCTCTAGTCATAAGCCAAGTTGAAGGAGGGTAAGAAACATGGTATATGTGATTACAATAGAAAAATAATTTAATTTTTCTTTAGAGAAAAATTGTTTTCTGGGAAAAGGAGATGGAAAGCTTGCTAGAAACAATTGTCTCTGCAATGCCTGAAGCAATAGCAGAAGTTGTGGTTCTGTCATCATTCTGGATTGTATGCAGGGATGGGAATTCACTATTTTGTAGTCATGTTCTAGGCTTGATATTGTCTTTTAAAGATATTTAAATACTTTAGCTTCTGCTATGATAATTACATCTTCTGAAATTACTGAAAAATTATCTGGATTAACTATGAAGTCAGGATCTTGATGTGAGAATCCTAATTTAAAAATGAGTTAAGTTTAAGTTTGACATATTCTTGTAATTCCAAACACTATTGTCATGCATTCAATTCTGCCCATGGCAGTAATAAGAATTCTAGTTGTACCAGTTTTTTGACTACAGTTTTGAGCAACTCTAGCCCAGACGGTTGAAAATTGAAAGGCCATACTGAGGTAAAAAGTGTGTTGGTAGCACTACAGCAATTGTGCTTCTCTCAGTAACAGAGAAGTAGGAAATTTTACAAAAAAAATAATTTTGTGGATAAGATGTCTTCTGATTTCAGCATGAGATGGGAAGCAATCAAGCTTACTTTATGATTTTCATTTAATTAATGAAAACAGTGAAAGATAGAGCCTGTCAGTTTACCATTGGAATAGTTGATTTCAAGGAAAATAATTCCAGATAACAAGTTTTGTCTGGTAGTGATTTTAAACATTTTCACAAACGGGAAAGACGATGCAAATGAGATATGATTAATTTAATAATTAATGAAATGTTTATGGAATGCCCTAATGAAAGGCAAGCAGAAACACCCCCCCAAAACTGTAAAAAATATCATGACAGTAAGTCTTGTGTTACAATAAGCAAGTCCCACTTTAGTTATTTCATCCCTATACTCTCGCTGTGATATCCAAGCCACTTTCTGCATAGGAATATCTCTTATAGTCTCTTATGCTTACTTGTGCTATCTCAGTCAGCTGTCTTATTAAACAACTTCTTCCATATGCCTTCTACTCCTTTAATAGAATGGTTTTGGATAGATCAGTTTTGTTTACTTGTCTTTTTTTCCACTTCTGTTGCCGATACTTTAAACCCTATCAGTAGTTTGGACAGTTTGAGAACACCCTACTTAGAAGTCTTACAAGAATTATTAGTTTTGAACACATCTGTCAAGCTGCCCGTTTATTTCACTTGAGGTTGTAACATGCAATATTCACTTTTTGCATTTAAAAAACAGAGCAATTGTTTTGTTTGTTATGGTTTAAGAATAACAGCAATAGTCTGTATTTCTTTAAAAGGTATCCAAAGCTGAAAATTATATCATAACCCATAAAACATAAACAATAATATCTACAAGGGAGCAGTGAAACAGCAAGATGTTAATTTTATACTTAGTGAATCCTGCATATGCTTACCTTATAACCTTAGTAGAGAATACCAATTTATGGACTTTTCTGTAGTTACTCATAAATTATTGTCTTTGTTAAATTTCCCCAGGAATTTTTAGTTTCTTTTTCTTTTCTGTTTGTTTTTTTTTCCCTGTCTGTGTTTTCTTGTTCCATTGTAAATCTGTACTTTCATGTGTTTGTCAAAAAAACTTCAAGGGATTAAATATCTCCAAATTCAGTACCTTTGTTGAGTTTTTGCTTTATCACTGTGTGTTACATCTTACTTTCAGCACAGTTTCTTGCCATTCACACCTGCATCCCATAGAAGAGCCATTTCTGCATATGCTGTTGCCTCATTAACAACAGTGTGGATCCTGAGAATAAAGAAAAAAATCAGAGGCAGATACTTGGAGGAAGGGCAAAATGAAACTCTATAGCATAGTTGTCAGAGTCTCCTCTAGGACCAAGGTTGCCCATCAGGCTTCTCTGTAAAACAGCACCATTTTAGTCTAGGGTATTGTTACCAGTATAAAAGAAATGTAATGTATCTACATGAAAAAAGTGATACTAAGTGTAATTTGAAAATATAATAACTCTTTCTTCATCACAACAAAAATACATTTGCATCACAACTGATGCAGTTCTGCATGTATGTCTTAGGAATGAAAATTATATCAGTTCTGGAGACTCTCTATGAACACTTTTTGTTACCCTTTGTGTTTGCCCACTGAACGTGTTCATATAACAAGTCTGTAGTAACTTGTTCATTTGCAGTCTCCATTTCTAAATAAGACTGATCCTAGAAATCAAGTATCCTGCATTATCCTTCTTCAGCAGAGCAGAAATTACAAAAATTTTTTTCCACCATTTTTCTGGGCTATCCATTAATTTTCCTGGCATAATCTTGTTAGAGTCTGTTGGATAATTAAAACCCATTCTGTTTAACTGAGTTAGAATCAGTCTAGACTGATAAGTGCAGAAAGTTCATCAAGCACATTTCTGCTGTCTGACATCATCACCAATGCTTTCCATGCTATTGGGGATGATGAGTTCTTTTATGAAGACACCAGCTTAATGAGATAATAGGAAAAGAAGATTGTGGAGAAATATTTCTTTTCAAAGTTTACAAAACTGGTGATGGTGGCCTTTTTTGAGAAACTGATGGATGCCGGGAGTCTCCAGGAACTGACAGAGCATGTGAAATCTTTTGTTCAACAATGCTTCCTCCCATAGGTTTTCTCCTCTGGACAGAACATCTATCACATTCTCTCTGTGCTCAGAGTATCTGTCAGACTGCCCTTCTTGCTCTGACACCACTTAATAGTCTTTATGTCCAGCACTATCATCCTTTCTAACTTGCTTACTTCTAATATGGTCAGGTAAGATGCTAACTTGCTGTTTACTTGCACACAGTATCCATTTTCCAGTTTCATCTGATGAATTGATTTCCAGGAAAGCTATATGAGCCACTTAATTTTATTGAGGGTCTCCTTCCTTTTTTTGGTATGTCTCAGTAGTAAAATCTGTTTCTAGAACTGTAAATTCTGGACATTTTTAGGTGAAGCCCACACAAAATGAGGTATTGAGCCTTGAGTTTTTTGCTTCTGTTTGTTCTTTTCTATATAATTTTCTCTTCTTTTCTTTTGGTTTTGTATTTCATGCAAGCACATGTGTGATCCTAGATGAGGACTAACATAGGTCAATGAAAACTTATCTATACTGTAACTGTTTCTGATTGACCAAATTAGTTATCAATAAGCTGGAGATATTTGATTTTGGCCTTAATCTAATAATGTGACTTTAAGATTAAAAACATAGGTAGAAGTGAAGAGCTTTATGAAGAATAATATCATTCTTTGATATCTACTCTGGTTTGTATAGCAAGTTCAATATGACACTGGAGCTGCTGACATTACTTCTTTCCTTTTTCCTGCTGTGATTACTTGGTTCAGTGAAACCGTGCTTCTAAATATATGAGAATTACCAGCATTATTACTGGTCTCATAATTCTTATAAGTCCTTGTGAATGGTGATTTTGAAACTTTGATTGGGATTAATTTTCTAAATTTATATATTTCACTTTTAGTCAGAGGAAGCTAATAAAAAGTTTCAAATGTTTGAAGTGTCTTATCTCTGGCATTTTAAGATGATCTAGGTAATACTTTTGCAAGATTTTGTTACCTGGGCTGATCTAGACTGTGCAATTGTTCAATAGTTCCCTTTTTCTGAGAGATAGGAATGATATTCTCCCTTCTAACCAGAGTTAAGGAACTACAGAGAAAAATGCAGGTCAGTTGCCTTTGCTGTACAGTGATTGTCAGCCTTTCTCATGTTAATACCTAGTAATCTGTGGCATATCTTTTGCTGTATAATGTCTACAGCAAATTATATAATGGATTTAGACAAAATAAAGAAAAACTCTCATATCTGCCAACTTTTCTTCACTCAGAGTATTATGTTGAATATCTCTCATGGTTTAGGTTCTATTTTTAGACAATCTCCTAGTCTACCAGTCAATTTAAGTTCGTCTTTTAGATTTCAGCTATTTTTTATACCAAGTCGAGTTTTGTCATTGAAGCTGTATGACTGCTTCAAAGCAGAATCCAGTTTGTTTGGTGCTTCCTCCTTATAGGTGGGAGGGCTCCCAGGCACAGCTTCACCGTAGTGTGCCCTTCTCAGAAGTACACAAGCAGCTTTGGTTTCCAAGCAATGTTATCCAAGTAAGGAAGGAGAAGTGTGAGGAAGAGAATGTTTGTTCTAAAAGAACAGGAAATTTAGAAAAGGAAGTGAAGTGGCATCCTAACAGAGAAGAGATATATTCACTTAATGCCTCATGATTTCTCTGCCTCTATTTTGTTGATACAAAATAGAAGAGTGGTGCAAACATTCTAGCAGCTGAAGTGACAGTGAACACAGTTTGCATCAGATTGCCTTAGCCTATTACTGCTGCCTGTAATTGCCCATTATCCTGCATTTCAACTGGTGCTGTGTTTGCCAAACTAGGGTTTTAATCAGGTGCATGTTTCATCACCTGGCAGATTATTGCCATCATGTCTTTGGTAGCTGTGAAATTTTGTGAGCAGCATATCCCACAATTAATGCATTTAGCCAAAGATTAGGGGGGCAAATTTCTATAACTGACTTTCAAAACATACAGAAAGAGTTTTCTCCATCAGTACACACAATATCACTGTGACAGAGAGGTATTACAGCCAGTCAGCACAGCTTTATCTATGCACCATTTGGTGTGTCATGCTACATACTTCAGTGGTTGAAAATTATATGTATTTTTGACCTGCTTTGTTTTCATTGGATGCTTCACTATTGAATCAATTTAGATAATGCCCTTACTAACATCTGAAAAGTTCATGACTGCACCAATAAAAGTATTCATAAATTTCAGAAGAGTTTTCTTTGATGAGCTTATTTGCAAATTAATTCATACCATGCACTTCAAGATCACAAGTCTATTACCATAAGTCTCATATCTGAGAGTCTAATATTTGGGTGCTGTAGCTGTTGGTGCTCATCTCTTTCTGCTTTTCTTCAGAGGCAACAAAGCAGAATATCCCTCCCCTGTCACTAGTGGAAATCTCATTATATCCTTTCTGCACTTTCTTTTCTGACACTGCTTTTCCTGGGGCTGAGCACAGTTATTGTACTGCAGTTTGTTCTTGAAAGGCTTAGAATCCATAAGTTATCTTTTCACTTTATTCCCACCAGAAGAGCAAGGGAAGGATTTGCAGTTCTCAGTAAGATGAGGTCCTTCTATGTCAAAATCATTATCTTCAGCTAACATTTCTTCTTTTCAGATTCTTTTTATAAATTGAAAGAAAAGTGGGGGCATAGAAAGATCAACAACTTTTGAAAAAAGGAAATCAGAAAATAAAGAGTTTTCATAGTATCAGGCTTTATGCATTTCCCTGGGTGATAAATGGATGTTCACTACTTGTTCTTACTTTTGTTAATGAATATTTTAGGGCATATATTCATATATTAGATGAATACTTAATATCAAGGAAACTATTGTAGCAGGACTGGAGAGTCTATTCCTGACTGTTGCTCCTTAAATGGTGTACTTAAAGGTTTCTTTTAATTAGGCTTATACAGAATTAGAGTATTTAAAAAACCCCATACATGTGAAGGTATGTATCTTTATTCAGTAATATAGAGAAGGCAAAATAAATACATCTTCTCTCTTTATCACTTTAAATCATCATTTTATGATTTATGTATCTCTTCTTATTAAGTCAGCAGAAAATACTGATATGATAAACTATAATAGTGGACAAGATTTAACAAAATCCCATTGCACATGGCAGCCACATTCTTTTCACCAAAGAAAGCAATGTTCTGAGGATGGAGTTTCCATAAAGATGACATATACTATTAGATGACACATATTAGTTGGAAATCTGAATGATTGTATTTATCAATAGTTCTGTGTCCAGCTGGGGAAGACAAAAGAGAAGTGTCTTAAATAAGACACAGGAGTGAATTATTCCATTCAGCAATGCTTTAGCTGGAAAACAACTAATTGTATTTTATTCTTCTGGAACAAAGAATATCTCCTAATGTCTGTGCACACTAATAGAGACTGTCCTTTTCATGGCCCTTTTTCTGTTTACATACTACTTTTCTCCTATGCTGTGGCTTCCAGAGGGGGAAATGTGGTTTATTCTAATTTGGGCCAGAGTTGCAGCATGCTCTAATTAGGGATACATCTACAGTACACAGTTTGTGGGCATATGTTAGAGATAGATCTGGAAGGATTCAAAATAAAACAGAGGTATAATAACAGCAGAAAATAAAAGTTTGTGAAACATTGCCTGTAGGTGAAGTTTGAAGGAAGTGTTTGTTTAGAATCTGTGTGTGTTTAAATGAACAAGGACTGGAGTGAAGCATAATAAAGGTCTTTGTGTATATAAAGTTGTTATAAAGAGGATAGTGCTTGCATTTTCTTTTCTTTTAGTTAAATTTTCTGGGAGAAGTATTTAAGTTATATTTGAGACAGAACTTTATTATAAAGATATATAGGCACTGAAGTAGGCTACCCCTGTAAATTAAAGAATACCCTTTCCTGGAGATTTTAAAAACAGGGTAAATACACATTTGTCAGTGATAATCTACTATTATTTCAAACTGTCCAGGGCCAGAGGATCCACTCTAGTCCTGCTTTTTATGGTGCCAAAATGAAATATGGGGATGTATTGCACTGTCCAATCCTGAGTAAAACATACTGAAAGACAATATTTGCTCCGATCTGTTCCTCATCTTCTTCTTTGTGAACATCTTCATCTTGAAGAACTCACCTCGTTAGAGAATTGCAGGGAATATGGATTATGTAGTGCTTCCCAACAATAATATGCAGCATTTAGCATGGTCTTGGCTCAGAGACAGAGATGCAGAACGAATAACTAACAGAACTTAGTGAGTCAGTGTCTCTGCAGACAAAGTCTCTGTACTTCAGTGATGCACAGTGCCATGTATCAGTCTCTGTGCACCTACTGCCCAGTCAGATCTCCAGAATGGCAGAACAGCTGGTTTCCATTCCCTGCTGCTGCTTTCTCCTATTCCAGCTGCTGCACTCGAATAACCTCCCTTCCCCAAGTGGGCTTCATATGGTTTGAAAGGGACTTAATGTACCTCAGTGCATAGGGAACTTTTGATGCATATTTCATCATGTTTCAGTTCTTTCTACAGGGAGCACTGCATGTATAACAGATGTTCCCTGACTACTACCCTTTCCTGAAGGTGACATGCCCTTTTTTGTGTTTCATCTCTAATGTATATAGAGCTGGTAATGCCTGCATGGTACTAAAAAAATCGTGCTCCATGGCTGCCCCTGTGCTGCATGCCAAGCTATATTTAATTCCATCTGCTCCCCTCTGCAGGGTGAAATGGAGAAGAGCATATGCCCAGTATAACCAAGTCACACCGTGCCACAGACAATACACCTTTATTTAAGAAAAGTATAGGTATTTTTTAAATTAAGGACATTATTATTCCAGGTTTTTAATACATAAATTGTTTCATATAAATTAGCAGGGATGTTCATGTAATTACATATCAAAAATGCATACTCTTTTATTATATATTATTATTATTAATGCAGTATTATTAATATTGTATACGTATATGTAGTGTACATGTCTATATATGTTCACATACATGCTCATAAATACAACAAAATAAGACATCATTAACTGATATCACTGAAAACCTAATTTTGTAATCTATATAAATCTATACCTTAACATTATAGAAAATTTAATGCTTTACAATATTTTATGCTTGCTTGTTTTAAAACTGCAACTATGAGAACAATTCACAAATCTGTTTGCACAAAACACTCAATTTTCATCATAAATGTTGTTTTGGAAAATTAATAATTCCAAGGCAAAAGCTGTCAGAATAAAATATATAATTGTAAAGCGGTACTTTACAAATAAAGTTTTAAAATATCTATTTAATAATGTATAGCACTATCTGGCCCAATTTTTATTTGAACAAATGAATACAGTTCTTACATAAATAGTGCAGTTTAGGTTGTGCATTGACAAGATCTCTAGACAGCTACAGAGCCCAAACAACCTTTCAAAAGGTGCAAATCAAACATTAAAAAGAAAACAGAAACAGAACTGTGTCTGTTTTGACCCTGTGGAGAGACTTGCAGCACATCTGCAATCTTCATGGCCCTGGGACGTGTATACTGGATCTGTGTGTGCTGCTGAATATGAATATTCCTACACCCTGTGGGGTATCCTGCACTTTATGGAATATTCCTGCATTTCATGTCTCTGATTAGTTATAACAAGTCATATTTCTTTTCAACATTGCTAAATTGATTTGAAGCAAGGATTCTGTCCCTTATCCCTATGGTATTTTGTTGTTGCTAGAAAAGTTCACATAAATTACTGCTTTCTGAGGGAAGCACATGGAGTAGAGAAGGATGGAGACAAAAAGCTACAGCGAGCATTGAAGCTACTGCTGTAAGGAAAGCTTTAAACTAAGCTTTGCTTGCTGGTGTTCTGCTTTTTTCCTTCTCAGGAGTACCAGAGTACATGAATAAGCAGAGCCCATTGCTGAACTGGACCATAAAAATTATTTTAAAAAAGCCAACCGTACAAAAACCAAAACCAAACAAACAAACCCAAAAAAACCCAAAAAAAACAAAAAAACCCCAACCAACCAAAAAATAAGACAACTCAAAAAAATCCAACAACAACAAAACATCCAGACAAAACAAAAAAACTCAAAATTTCTTTTAGTGATCATGTTTGCAATAAAAAAAAAAAAAGTCAAGTAGTTTGGACTTCCAAAATAAAACTTTTCTCAAAATTTTCTTTCTTCATTATATTGATTGTGAAAATAAAATCCCAGAAGGTGTTTAAGCCTATGGGATATAATATTGTGAATTTTTCTTATGGATACCTCTTGTTTATATAAAAGCATTGATAATATTTATATTTTTGTTACATTTAGAGTCTGATTATTCATTCTTTATTATGAATGAATATTTTCATTCCTTCATATTTATTTTTATATGTTTAATGTTCTGTACATTCACTTTTTATTCTTATTTTACGGAGATTAGCAGAAATATGTTGCTAAAATTTTGGCACAAGAAAACAGTCTGGACAGTTACTGATTAGTGTGAACTCACCTTCCTTTTGTTATTGAGAAATCTTACCCCAATTACTAATTTAACATTATTTTACAGTGATTTCAGGAGGTGTGTAACCTTCATAATTATGGCAAAATAAGCCAGTACTTAAAGCCTCAAAATAAGCCAGTATTTAAAGCCTGAGAACTTCATTGCTGTTTAGAACCTAAAGATTACTTTAAATTCTTTAAAGACATAGATTCAGATGTCAGTAAAAGCTCAGATTTATTGTAAACTTATTAAATGTCTTTTTCTGATATGCAGAAGTCTGGAAAAAAAGAGTGAGAGTTAGAAGAAGAAGAAGAAATAAAATATTAATTTAGAAGTTAAGGGTGTGGAAACATAACGTATAACACAGAGGAGAAAGAAAACCAAACAGGCAATCAAAACATTCAGATTTCATAAGAAACTGTTAGAGGTAGTGTTCTTTTGTTAAATTTAATTCTTTGCCAAAAGTGATAAAAATTTGTAATTTTCCTAGAGTCGAGCTGCATTTAAATATTTCTAAACTGGAAATATTTCATATCAGAAAAGTGCTTGCTTTTTGCAGAAATTCATAATGGTCAGCAGATCTGTACCACCTTGCCCATATTGAATTAACACAGTATGATTTGTTTTGTTTTGTTTTGTTATAAATATAAAAAATATAACTCTGTATTTTTAATTCAATGTCAGGTAATAGAATTTTCTTGCATAACCTTTTGTATTTTAAAAAAAGTTTTCAGAAAACTTGGATGATATTTTTCCTTTAGATGTGTGAACATAATACTCTGGAAAATAGAAAAAAAATTAAGAAAAAATGTTTAAGACAGCTAAAAGTACTCTTCAAAATCTTAATGTTATACAGGATATTCTAGTTAATGGCATCTTCATTTAGACTGAAATTTTGCATTCCCAAAATTGATTTGAAAGTAAGGCACAGGTTTTCTTCTAGATTTTCAGTCCTCTATAAATACAACAAGATGAAAAGACCTGAAGGTTTTGTTGGTTACAAAAAAAAACAGGAAGAAAATGCTTCCCAAACCTCTACATTTTCAACCCTGTTGAAGAAAAGAGCAGCCACATGTTCACAGGGACATTGTCCCTATCACTTCATCTATCTCACCCACATCTGAGCTAGTTACCCTAATTCTTTATAGTTAATTAGCTGATGAGCTATCTAGAATTGCTGAGGAGTGTAAGGTACTTCCAGAGTACGATTCTTTTGATCATTTTAAGATGAATCACATCCTCTTTACTGTCAGTAAGAGATGACTAACTGATATAAATAACTGTATATACCTAAACCTATGAAAGAAGTATTCTCAGGTTTTGAGGGAACGAGCTTTTAGCAGACTGACTATTGTTTATTACCAGTTTTGGGCTTCTGTGCTTCTTATTTGTGTTATAGGTGTTAATTGTTCCAGCCCAAGTTCATTCTGGAGACATCATCACGAATTTATTTAGCAAATCTTTCCCATTTCATCAGTCATGCTGTAGAGGTGTTGAATCTCTCTTCCACGGCAGAAATATGATTTCTGTTTGCATGCCTATTATTCCCTCTTCAACATGTTTGCAGATGGGAACTGTTTTTCTCCCTCACAAAATCAGGCAACTGTGTAAGGTGCATTATTTTTTATGCTTCGCTTAAATATTTATCTACTTGGCTTTTGGTTTGGACTCTTATGGCCAAATTGGTAGTGCCAGAAGCAATGGAGTATAGTGTGCTGGAGGTTTAAAATTAGAATCTGAGATCAACCTTCTAAAAAGCCCTATGTGCTGAAATGCCTTACTGAAATGACTCACAAGAAAAGAAAGGCATGCTCTTGGATTATATGAACTTCTTAAAATCAAAATAAATTGACCTATTTATCTGACTGCTGGAACTATTTTAATTTAAGTTAATTAAATACCAAGGGATGAAGAAATATATTAATTTAAGGATTAATCTCTGTGTAACTTATCTGTACCTTACATAATGTTAATCTTCAGTAAATTTTTATCATTTGGTGAATGGAAGTAATTCATGAACTTTTTAAGCCTAGCTCCTTATAACATCTAAGACAGTCCTTGTATGTTCATTAAATAGCAATGGATTCTGGAATAGCTGTTAATCCCCAGCAAATACATTTAAGAATCAACTGGCATTTCATAAACATACAGGAGCAATCCTATTAAATCTAAGTAAATATTTGTTTTAAGATACTTCAATTCTATCCTGTTTTATCACACCCACTGTAGGGTGTGCCACTGTGATGGCAAGGTGAGGTTTATCTGCATGAGTACACCTGCCACTTTCCTCTCAGCTCCATCAGCAGAGCCAGCTGCTGGAGGTGTTGCACATGCTGGCACAAAGAGGTATGCTTCAAACCTTTCTGCACTGTGCCCCTGAAAGAGATAAACTAAACTAAATAGATATTCACATAACTACATGAATGTCAGAGTTTTCTGCCAAATAGCTGTGAGGAAAGGGGTTGTCATATATTTTTTCACACTTCTAGATGACATATCTTTGCCAGCAATGCTTCACAATATAGATCTGGTCTCACAAGTTGCTATTCAGTTGCTATTCAGTGTTACTGATAGAGAACATAGTCTGCCTTCTTGCGAGGCTCACACAGAGAATGATTGAACTGCATTTTTGGCAAATTGAACGCTGTTGTCAGGAGGATGTTACACACCTTCTCATGTACAGATTAACCCTAATAATGACTATTTAACTCTGTAAGTGCCTCTCAGAACTGTCTCAGAAAGTAAATCCTCTATATTGCACGTCACTCAAATACTCATGACTGTATTCTGCTTTTATGTTTGCTCTTTCAGCGTTATTAACACAAAAACAAGTAGCAGAGTAACCATCCTAGCTGGATTATTTTTTTCACTCTCTCCCAAGGCAGCCCCTTTACTCTGGGAATTTTGAGTATTTTCTTCTGATGGTTCAGTTTTCTATTTTTTTACCCCAAAAAAAAAAAAATTATTTGGTTGGTTTATTCACTATTTAACAATTTTTACAAAGAATGAGAAAATAAAGAAGTAGTTTTTAAAATGAACAAATAAATCCCCCCCATTTTAAGATAAAAAATAATGATTTCTTGGGAAAATATTAATTAAAAAATTTTAAATGACTACAGATTGCTATTTCAGAAAATATAGAAAATACAATTTAGATTAAGGTCCCTTAAAATACTTTATGCTTTGTTATTTACAGATGAATTTGTAGTTCACAAAATATTTTTAGTTTATCTATTCTGAAGAACAGGAAAACCAAAGTGTTTATTACTGAAAATAGTGTAACATTTTCTTCAATTTACATACTTGCACAGCTTTTAATCTCTCTATACTTTGCCTTGTATCAATAGACCTACTACAGGTCAATTTAACTCTTAATATTCTTTCTGATTTGGGCTTTAAATCCCTCAGCTTTTTGAAAGTTAACTAAGTTTTTTATTTACTACCATCAAAAAATTTCACTCTGAGAAAGATAAGAATTCAATATTATGATTATTGTATTCCTGGAAAAAATAGAAGTGATTTTCAAAAGGAAGGACTTTGAGCTCAAAGCAGTAACTTAGTCATAATATTGGACATATAAAAAATTATCTAAAAGGCAGGAAAATTTTCTTTTGGACATATGAAATTTTTAACTGTATTACTTCTATGACTTCTCATAATTTGGGTCTCATCTTTCTTTTTCTATCTCACTACTCCCATGTAGATTGTAAAATTTAGCTTGTCTGGAGCAGTCACACTGGTAGCTACATATGCATTTGATTTTATGAAACTAAATTCTTAATAAGGAGTTCTTTTAATTTTTTGGTACAGATAATTTAATATCTTTTATTAAAGTGAACTAAGCTACTACTTAAAAATAGCTCCCTGACATTCAGAATAATGGATATGAAAGCAAGAGTAATAAAAATTGCTGGGAAGGTGCAGTGCAAGCACTGATTCAGCAACTACCACACTGATTTAAACATTTTCTTTGGTACATAAGATATTAATCTGTAGGGCTTTAAAAGCATATGAAAACAGCCCCACCTAAAAAGGGTTGAGATGTGGAAGTTACACATGGAGTAACAGACTCCTACTCATTGTGCAGTCTAGGGCAGCAGTGGTATGTGTATGTCCTTCATTATAGCAGCTGAAGGTAATTCAATCATCCACCCAAATGCCACATCTGAGTCACCTTGTGGAATTGCCTGTTAGTCCAGGGCTTGCACAAAAACCTCAGGACAATTACAATTAAAGAGTCTAAAGACAAGAATGCAAGAAAATTAAAAAAAAAAAAATATATATATATTTTGTCAAACCTTTGAGGATTTTTGTTCTGTGATTTTCTGTATTGGTGTTATGTTATGGACCCTTAGCTTGTCCTGCACCACAATCTCTACAACTTTGGTGCATGTACAAGAACACTGCTTTTGATTGAAACCTGCCATCTGATAATTTCACTGCCAGTGCCTACTTCTCGCTTTAGGGGAAACAGTAAATAATTGTTTCCTATTAGTCTTCCCACTGACAATCCCAATTCAAAAATCTTTTCATATTTTCCCTTTGTTGTGTCTTCTTCAAGCTGAAAAATCTTAGTCTATTTAATCTCTTCTCTTATGAAAGCCTTTTCATAACTTTGATCATCTTTGCTGCTCTTTTTTGTCTTTTCAATTCTATTATATTCTTTTGAACATGGCATGAGCAGATCTGAATACAGAAATCTAGACACAGCAGCTATGGATTAAAAGAGTAATTTTTTGTGGTTTAATCTTTATTCTTTTCCAAAATACCTTCTTATTCTAACTGCTCTGCTGATGAATTATGAGCTGACATCTTCATTTAACTGTCCAGACTAATACAGAGATTAGTTTTAGAGTCCCTTGCTCGGGTATTGAGAGTTGTTACTATTTTCCATCATGTATATTACCTGCATTTGTTGACACTGAATCTCATGTCCTATTTTACTAGTTATTCAATTGCATGACATCTATCTGCAGCTCTTCAGAGTCTCAGATTTTACTACTCACTTTTGTTTGATACCAAAGCTAATTTAAGTGATACTGCTACAATGCTTGAATTTGGTATTTGGATTCCATATGGTCTGCTGGTTTGTTAGGAGCTATTTTACTCTATTAATCTTTTAGTTCCAGGCAGTTTTAATGACTCATTTCTATCCCCAAAATATCTGCATTGTAGGAATCATCCTGGGTTCCTTCTTTCCAAAACATTTTTTACTTTCTTTTTTTTAATTATGATTTTTTTAGTAGCGGGTTCTTATGACTATGACCTTATTTTCTTTCAGCACTCTGTATGTACAGATTCTCTGTTAGCCTCACTGATCCTCTGGCAGACTTTCATTTTTTCTGATTTTTTTGATAAAAATCCTCATTAATTTCTGTGTCATGAACAAATAGTCTTCAAAACCTTTTTTATACTTCCTTACAATATTGTAACATTTTACGTGTTGGACATAATTCATTTTTCTCATTCTAATTTGCTCACAATTTTGACTTTTTTTCAGAGTATCTTTTTACTCTTAATGGCCTTCTCCAGTCTGCTGTTTTGCCATGCTGGCTATTTTTTTGTCCTTTAAAAGCATTTTTGATAAGTGGTATACAGTTTCTCTGAACTCCTAATATAGCATCTTTAGGCAGTCTGTCATGCTATCTGCAAGGATTTAGTCTTTTAGTTGTCCTCCTCAATTTCTTTTCAAAAAGCTTTGTCATGTTCAGGTACTTCCCATTTTTTGTAGTTAAATGATACTGTAGCTTTTTTTTTCCCTTTCCTTTTTCTCTTTTCTGCAGATGTTAAATTTGAGAGCTTAGTGACCAGCATTACAGTGTAACTTACAGTTACTTTTCCACCTGGCCTGTTGAATGCTAAAAAATAAATTAAGTCAGCACTGTTTATCCTCTCCTGAACTCTTTGACTAGTTGTTACAGGTGCATTGTACTTCATCACTGCTATGTAATTTTTATCTTGGAATTCTAATTATGCTGGGTTATACTGGCTGGTTTTTTTCTATTACCTTTGTGAGGCATCTTTTACATCACATTCCTCTCTTACAACCAGCTGCTGGAGTTGTTATCCTTTAGACTTTAAAAAAAAAGGGTAGAATCAAGTAAATACTTGATTTTGGTCTGGCTACCAATTTTTATGTTCCTTGTTCAATTAGGATTTCATTTGCTGTAGTTTTTCTTTGCTATTTCCTCTCTGAATAGCACCAAATTTTACTCTACCCTATTTTTTTCCTTTTTCACTTTACAGTTTGTGACTTCACTCTACTTGATAAGTTATCTGAGATTACAAGCTTTTCCATATCTGTCACATGTCTTCAATCTAAAAAACATTATCATAGACAATTCAAATGTCACCAGCCTTTTTCTACTGCTGGTTTGCATAAAGCCTAGTCTTCTTGAATATGTACCATTCATAACAAACATTTCCTTGGTTGCTATTTAAAATATACTCTCACCAATTTTCAACTCAAAAGAGTATATGAGCTTTACCATCTAAAATTCAGAAAGTAGAAGCCGAATCTCTACAGAAATGTGGAAATGCTGCAGAAATGTGATGTCATTTTCAGTTCTTTCTTAGGCCATTACAGTAAAAGAGAAAAGAAAAAAAGAAGAAACGTTTATTCCAAATCAATTTTAGAGAGATCTTTAGCTGTCTCTCTTTCATTTTGAATTTTATCTCTTGCTTGTGATTCAAGTGACTCAAGTCTGCCTCTTCATAATGAATTTTTATGAGAGAGAAAGACTTGATAGTTATACCTGTAACTAATGTTCAAGTGAAATTCAGTGTTGAAATTCCTTTTTTACTGGAAAAAGCACCCACACCATATATTGGTTGTCTCTGATGACTGCCACCATTTTCCCATTTTCAGCTCCTTCTGGTTTTTATTCTTACTCTTCCTGCAAGTTTTGGCAACAAGGATAACCTTCTTATGTACATATACAGACAATGTCCATTTTTTCCTTGGTATACTAGTAATATCACATATCAAAGGCAACAATGATATTTTTATTGTTCCCTTGTTGCACAATTTTCCAAATGCCTATTTTAGGCTTGTATATTACCCTCTTGTCATTTTAACTTTCATCACCCTTGGAAAAATACTTTTAGAGATCTTTCACACTCTATTGTTGCAGAATTCCACTGAGGAATGGAAATATTGTTGTTACCATTTTCCCCTCAATCCAGCACAAATCTTATTTTTTTTCTTTTTTTCCACAGTGAGGCAGCTGTGAAAACTTGTCCAAATTAACCTGGTAGAGCTATTTATTTTCATCTTTATTTAGTCTTAAAATACAGTCAGTCACTTCACCTGAGCTTAAATCCAAAGTGAATCCAAAATGTCAAAGTGAATAAGAGTAAAGAGAATCAGGACATTTTAGATTTGAGTAAGAATTAGAAAAACAAGTAATGAAAAGAGTAAGAGTATAACAAGAAGTGTGTATAAGAAGATCTACTTAGTGGTTTGATGCAATTGAGCAAATCTTCTTTGTCTGTCTTCTTTAATGTTTCAGACTGTTTCTGTGTAGTCTCAGACAGAAGTAGGTGTGCTTTTACATGCTCTTGTGTTCACTATGGAGGTCTTCCATCAAAGCAATGCCCTAAAATGCTTTTCCACCTGATGTTCAAACCTCTTTTATGGACTGCAGTGGAATCTGTTTGGGTTGCTGTAGCTCCTGACTTGGCTGCCATAGCTTTGTGGGGATTGCTGCAGCTTCTTGGTTGCATCTGGTGAACAGAAGGTCATTACACATGAAAGAAGCATGTTGGTAATGCATCCTTATTCACCCATTGCTCAGATCCTATCAGTAGCACCCTCATACTTTTACTTTGTATAAATAAACCATGGCACTCTGATGTCTGGGGTTCTCTGAGCCTGAAACTGAGCTCAATAGCCTGGCCACAGGAGCAGCTTGTAGTCTCTTTTACCCTGCAGTACAGAAAAGTCACCTCCTTGCGGAACCACCAAGAGTCCATTTCAAAGAATTTTTGTAAAGGTTCAAGGTAAATCCAAAAAGAACATTATGCTAAGAAGAAGGATCACACAGCCATGAATCCTGGCTATGCTGACTTCTGAATCATGTCTGCAACATGAGAGCTGGATCAGGCCAGAGGTGGGCTCAGCATGATTCCAGCTGTGTGGAAATTATAGGTACAGCTTTTACACTAGACAGTTTTCTGCTGTGGCAGTTTTACACTTATTAAGCCAGATTCAGCTAAAGAATCCATAGAAAAGGAATCAATATTTTGAGCTCCACAGAGTGTCACTCATGTCCTCAGACAAGAATAGGAGTCTCACAGTTTATCTAAGGGGCTTAACAGTTTTTTTTCCCTCTGATTCTCATTCAATTACAATATATATATATATTTAAAATTCCTTCATCTGGAACCTTAGGAAAAGATAACTTCTTTCCATTTCAGTTTTACAAAGAGGTTACAGTAACAGCTGAAACTTGTGGAATATTTGACCCAGATGTGTCCCGTTAATAGCTTGCTTGCTGATTCAAACGGGCAATGCCATCAATGCTGTATTCAGGATTTCCTTACTGAAAAGAACAAAACAGGTCTGAATGTAAAGTTATGGTACACTGCTCTGTCAGGTTGAACAGCTCAAAGGTAGACAAGGCTACCTGCAACTCTGTTCAGCTGAGCTTGAATTCCACCCTGATGCATGCTGAGAGTTAGCATTATCCGCTTTACTCTCAGCAGTGACTGCCAGCCGTGTAACTCTTCAAGTATATCCTGCCATTTGTTCTATCCAGCAGAAATGGGTTTCGTTCCAAAGGAGCTCTTCCCAATACTTCAAGGAATAGTCCTCACAAGGAGGGAGAGTTCGGGAAAAAAAATAAAAAAAGAAAGTAGTGTTATATGAAGGGGAAAAAAAAATCCATCCTGTTTCCTTGTGAAAAGCGTTAGGATATATTAAAAAAAAAAAAAAAAAAAAAAGAAGTCATATTTCTTGTGAAAAGACAAAGAAAGGTACAGGACATTTATTTTGTTAAGAACAGTATGCTGAAGTGAAGTCCATAGGATTCAGATCTTGCCTAACCCTTAATCATAATTCCAGGTGCCTCTTCTTGCAGCCTGTGAGAGCCAACTGCTGCAGACATTTAGATATCGATGTGAGAGTTGCTTGTGCTCAGCTGTTTACTGAGAGGGTGTCCTGGATGGGACCCCACAACTCTGTTGGAATAATTTTATCTCACTGTGCCCTGATTTTCATTAGAACTAGGTATGTGGATGGGGAGCAGGAGGCATCGTGTATCCCAGCAGATCCACACAATGCAAGTTTGATGTAGACATGGAGGTGTTAATGAGAGCTTGACTTTCCAACCTGTAGCTAACAGATGTGACTGCTTTTATTTACTGCATTTAAAATTTTGGGGTTGTTTACTTTAGTTATTATTCTTTGATTGTTTCCTCAGTGCAGGAGAATCTGACAGGAGCCCCTGTTTGTTTCTTGTGATGTGTCTTTTCCATCAAATGACAGACATGAACTGAGAACATTTTATTTCTAGTCTTGAGAGCTTCACACTCATGAGTGTGGCCTAGAGGGACACAGCTGTCTCATTGTGCAGTGAACAGAGAATTATCCTCAGATACATCCTGCTCAGCAAAGCCATAAATATTATGGCCAGGTTCTTGAACTGGCATTGAAAATAAATGGAGAACCAATGGAAAATATGAGTTCTTGATATGACAGGTTGAGGGGTGGCTTGTCCTCTTAAGCAATTACCTTTTTTTGTTCTGTGATTTTGCCCTTGTCTGTTTTCTGTATAACGCTAAGTACAATGTATGAGCAAGACAAGATTATCACATTGATGATTGCCATCCAATCCGACATTAAGAAAAAGGACAGTGCTTATGGAGGTAAAACCAAGGAATTTCAGTTCCTTTCTCTGATGAGAAGGATGTCTGATGAGATCTTGAGACTTTGAACTACTTGAGTAAGACTAGGGTAAATAATTAAGGGAAACAGAAAATATTCCTAACATACAGATATTCAGAATATTCTTTTTGCTTCCAGCACCACATCCTGCTTCCTTTGACTGACCTTAAATAAGTTGTTCTTTACCCTTTATATTTTGTTACACTACTCCAGTAGATAAAAGACTGGGGTCCATGAGTTTGTTGCTCATAGCAGCTCCACTTACACCATCTTTGTAATGCAAGCTTGTGGGCAAGTTTACAGCTTGTAGTCCCAAAAAGGATCATTGCTAGAAGGCCATTAATGTGTTCAAAAGATGAAGGAAACTTTTAACATTAAAAGGAGCAATAAAAATACAAGTGACTGTCCATAAGTTAGTGACTGTCCATTAGATCCTGATAACAAGGATGGGATCTCTCATAGTCTCTTCAAAATTAGAAACTTTCACAATTTTATCTGGTTTAAATCAATTAAATCATCTTGGTTCCATACAGGGCATTCTCCATTCTCTGGATGAGAATTTCAAAGGACAGAGAACTTATGTTCCCTCAGCAAGTTGGTTCAGGAATGTGAACTAATATTTTTTCATGTTCTTTTAGGCACTTGAACCTATTCACTGTAAAATTGAAACTGGGTAGAAACAACGAGTAGATTCCAGGCAGGAATTATCTGGTTTAATTTTACATATTGTAAAACCACAGCCTGAAGAAAGGAGAAGCTTGCCTCAGTAGGAAAGTAGGTCTCACAAGGGATATTTCCTAGCCCAAAAAATTGTGAATCCACACTGCAAAACTGCTTAAAGCAAAACAAAAAGATGAAAAATGCCATGGATTTTTTCCCACATTTGAGTAAAAATATTGAGCAGATCATGGTCAAAACATCTGAGCAAATGAAGAAGTGGGCAGTCACTTTAGCCTGTTGCTGGTTAAACAGCTTTCTGAAACTAGGCACGTCTTGACACAGAGATTTTTATGTGTTTTTCTGAGATGCTGCAACAGGGGAAAAAAAGATAAATGTTTCCCTATGTCTTCTAAAATAATCACACCCTTTGAATAATAATTTGTGGTACATATAGGCAAGATGTTGCAAGATAATCGCCAGCTAATTACATTATCTGCAATTTTGGGGTTTTTATCTTTCTCATGTAAGCTACTTGTTTGGCACACAGAATGAATGAATGTTCATTCTGCATATTCAAAAAGGGTAGGCCTTAAATTTAAGCAGTAAGTTAGATTTTCCAGTTACCAAGCCAGATATACAGCAAGATGGAAACTATCATTAGTTTCCACGTGTAAACGATGAGACATAAAAGTCTTAATAACAATGTATATGTATTACTTTACATTTAAAAGTACATACTTTATTTTTAAAATATAGATAAGATCTTAGAAATTCCACTCTTATTCATTATGTAGTGATTTATGTTTGTTTTACAGGCCTAACCAGATTGCAAGTCCCATTTTGCTAGTAAATACCCCAAATTTCTTAATTCTGGGCTGAGAAGGTAGTGCAGATTTCTGCTCAGTTTTCACTTTTTTCAGAGTAATGACTTTCTATTCTACCATTTAAAGTTATTATAGGTATATTAAGCAATAATGCATTTTTATTGCAAACTGTAAATGACTACTGTGAAATAACTTTTTCCCCAACAGAAAATTCGGACTTGCACTACACACAAACAAATTAAAAGAATTTTAAAGAGTAAATCTATAAAATTAATTTTTTTACAAATGAAATACACGTGCCATTGCAATGCACCTAGTCATATGTCTTAAAAATCTGAAGTTCATAACATCAAAAAATTTTTATTTAGTTAGCCTTGATAAAGGAAGTATTCATTCCACTCCTAAGGCATGAAGTTTCTAAACATCTGTAATATTAAAAGAGATACATTATGAATGAATTACAAATCCAAATCTACATTAGGATGAATTTCTAGTTCCAACAGGGTGCAAGATAGAAATTTTCTCTGCAGTAGAATAAAAAGAAAAAAAAAAAGTCAGGCTTGAAGACTGCCAGTACTTACATGTGTTTAAATTCTTACCACATCCTCAGTTGATTGACATCTTCAATAAGCTGCTAATGACCCACTCTGTTTGCTTTAAATGAGCCTTAGATTTTTAGATCTGGTGAGTTTTGTAGAATGCTGAATTAAGTAGATTTAATTTCTGGTTTTTTTTTTTGGTTTTTATTTTCATATTGGTAATTCATCATTCAAAAGAATAGTATGCTTTGCCATCATAATATAAAGTTTCTCAGTAACCTTTCCTTTGATTTGAGTTCTAGATGCAAAAGTGAGTACTAGCCATAATGAAACAATATTCTTCCTTGAGCTAGGCTGTGTGTACTAGGTAGCAGCTATTCATAAAATAAGAGTTTTTCTCATGCTGGCTTTCAGTGTTTTTAAGTAGTAATTTAGCAGCTGTCTTGGAAAGAGCTGTAAGCATGTTGGAAATCAAAGATGACTCCGGTTCTGTTCATGAGGTGGGTTAGTACTGCATTTTTATTAGCATGTTTTCTTTCCTTCTACTTTGATACTTTCAGTCCTTGGGGCACAGAGCTGAGAAATATAGATTGTAGCTATCATGCCAGATAAGGAAAGCAACGTAAGTGATGATGCAAAATGTATTTTCTCTGACAGTGAACAAGCAGAGACTGGCTTGTGTGAAACAAATTTTTACTATCTGACTGTGATGGGCTATTCTCACCACAGTGATACCTGCTGTGGAGCACTGTTATAGTTAGTTGCATTGTAATAGCATTTCTTTCAACAAGTGAATTGCATATCATAGAGATGTGGTGGCACAGGAAACCATGGATATTAGTACACAATCAGAATTTTATATTCAGACATGAAAATCAGTATTGGTGCCAGACACTATCTAACCTGAAATTGTGATAGAGGAAATTATTGGCGAGAGGGAAATGGGGAGCTCAATATCAAACTGCCTATGATTGTAAGACTTTGTTGCAGCAAAACAAATAGAACCCTCACTCTTTCTGTCAGGAATGAATAAACACTTAGAAGACATGATAATTAGTGAGCTCTCTTACTTCCATTCGTGTTGGACATTCATATGGGCAGAACTTCACTATACAAAATCTGACCTCAGTCCTGATGCAGGCTTGCACACCAGTCAGCTTTCCACAAATGCTTAGCTAGCTCATGTCTGCATAAGGTGGAGTGTGTACTGCAGTTCTTACGTATGCATCGTGGAAGATGGAAGTCCATGTGAACCTGAGCAGTGGATACTCCCTGTGCCTCTTTGGATAAATTCTGCCACCTGTACTTCCCTTCAGAAGGAGGACAGCCAAGAACAGCACTTATCTGGTAGCCACTGCACTTTGGAGAAGAGGGAGTATGCCATTAGCTGAGTTAAAATGAAATACAATATCCGGGTTAAAGTAGTCACTGGGCTGGCTCTCTGTGACCTCATCCCTGCAAGGCTGCAGCTAATCAGTGTTATCTGGTGGGGTTGTATTCTGTCCCCTCTCATACAATTCCTATCTGATCAACAAATGACATATGATCTTTCATCCATCTTTGTGTCTCCAATAAGCATAAAATCTATTGGGGGAGTGGAGGACAGGCAGAAGGAGAAGCAGACTAACCTTTGCAGCTCGATTACAGAGAGAACAATTTGTTTTTGTAATTAGAGCTCAGCAGTGATCTCTGTTTCACTGATACTCTGCTCGGTGTAAACAGAACTCAATTTTGACAACTGTTTAGCTCACGGCACAGTTTTAAAGTATTAAAGGATAATGGAAGACTTATTAGATTAGCTTTTGCCATGATCTTTTAGTGTCCCAGATAATTATTATTTGTGATACAGCTGAATGGTTTAGGCTTGTGCTAGTATTATGCATGCATTTCTGCATAATACTTTATCTGCTATTGATGGGCACTAAAATATGTATTAGGAAATATACATTTAGTCAGATTGCACAGATATTAGTGCACGGATATTAGTGGTATTTTCAAGTGGATCAAATTGTTCTTTTTGTGATTTTTATTTTGTTTCCATCATATCAATTCTTAGTTCCTGACTTGCATTTTTTAAAAAAATCTCTACAGTTATCTTCATCATTATTCTTATTCACACTTGGGTGACTTTTACCACAATCCTTTGATCCAATCATGACATTTCTCCCCCAGCATTTTAACATTCCCTCTGTTTCGTGTGTTTTGGTGTTGTGTAAC
The DNA here is from genome assembly GCF_022539315.1 of Serinus canaria. Lineage (NCBI taxonomy): Eukaryota > Metazoa > Chordata > Aves > Passeriformes > Fringillidae > Serinus > Serinus canaria. The sequence continues at coordinate 58,092,310 of NC_066313.1, forward strand.
TTTTTCTTACAGTATCACCTTTTCTATCTTTCTTATTTAGTATATTAAATCATTCCTGATAGTCACATACTGTTTTTCACCTTGTTATTTGACTTTTCCTCCAATTATGTTTTAATTAGAGTATGTTGTTTCTTCCTCTGATCTTATAATTAGCATTTTTCCTTTTGATCACCTTTTGTCTCATTTTGCATAAGGTATGCATTTTTAATCTTTTCACCACTCTCCCCTACACAGTTTTACCTTTCTTATTTTTTATTTTTTCTGGCTAACCTCATTCCATTAGTTTGACTCCCTATCCTGCTTTTGGAAAGAGTTCATTATCCTCCTAGTAGCTGGTGCGATGCTGTGTTTTGTTTTAGTATGAGAATAATGTTGGTAACACACTGATGTTTTTAGTTTTTGCTAAGTTGTGCTTATCCAAAATTAAGGACTTTTCGTCTTCTCACGAAGGAGAAGGCTGGAGGGATACAAGAAGCTAGGCAGGGGCATAGCCAGGACAGGTGACCCAGACTGGCCATAGGGATATTCCATACTGTACAGAAGAATGTGCAGCATACAGACTTTGGGGAAAGCTGACCAGAGGCTGCTGCTTGGGAACTGGCTGGACACCAGTCATTGAGTGGTGAGGAGCTGCATTGTGTATCAATTTATTTTCATTTTCTGAATCATTAAACTGCTTTTATCTCAACCCACATATTTTCTCACTTTTTTATTTCAAATTCTCTCCATCATCCTACTGCAGTGGGGAGTGACTGAACAAAGCTGAGTGGTGCTTAGTTGCCATGTGGGGTTAAACCACGACAATCCTCTCTGATCAGGAACATTACTTCTAATATTTTTTTAAAATTTCCAGTAAGTATTTTGCATACTGTACTGCCCTTGTTTACAACAATGCGATTTTCTTATTTTAAAAGTCTAAGTTTGCAACTTCTTGGCAGTTCTGTATAGATTAGGGCAATACACTTGAACGTGATTACATAATCACCCTGGAAACAGCCTAAATTGCTGGAATACATGAGTTAAAAAAAAAAAATTCTATAGTATTTTCACATTTGAATATTTTCACTCTCTCTTAAAGTTTGTCAGGGAAGCAAGTCTATGTCAGTGACTAGCTTAGTTATTTAACAAAACATGAGTACTAGTCCATGAATGAAATGTGGTTGTATTTTCATTTCAGTCTCCAAATGAACATTGGTGGCTCATGTTATAAAAGCACAAAGACTGCTTAGGGCAAAGACAGCTCTGTCAAGCTTAATGGCCCCAAATCCTTTCTGCCCTAACCATCTTTTAATGTTTTAGTTTGTTTTGTTGGTTTTTATTTTTTCAGATTACTTCTTAAATTCACTCTTCAAAACAAGAGTCCAACAAGAAAAAAGTGTAACAGTGACTGCACCCTGTGATCCACCACACTCTTTATCTTTTTTATAATAACGTTCATGCTGTGTTCATTCCAGTGTGCTGCCATCCAGCAGGATGATTTGTTTCTGGTTTAGTTCATGTTAGTTATTTCATGCTCAGGATTTGTATTCCTGTTTGTTCTTGCAAAATGCAGTAACTTAAAGGCATCCAGGCCTTTCTGCCATATTTTCAATTTGGAAGTGAAAGTCATGTATCTATTTCTGAAGAAATAATTATTTATATTTATATTTATATTTATAGGTATAGGTATAGGTATAGATATAAGTATAGGTATTTTATTTATATTTACAATGGTATTATATATATATATATATATATATATATATATACACACCTTGCACGCATACTGCCAAGTTACAAAAAGAGCAAGTAGTTCTCTGAAAGTCAACCTCTTCCTGCACTGCTTTTATTATGTATTAGATATTCTGTTCATTCTGTTGATACTCATCACAGCAGTCTCTGAGTACCTCCCAGCAGTTTATTAACTCTTGTCTTAAGTTCGCTCATTTTCTCTCTAGAAGGAGAAAACAGCTGAGTACACCATTAAATTAATGCATTCTTGGTAGTCTATGTCCCAAAGGACTCCAATTCTAATTAAAATTTGTAGTTCTGGTTGAACTATGGCATGTCATACAGAAAACTGAAGACTGGACCAAGGGCCTAGCACTTTCTCCTCGGCTGAGACACTTTTGAGCCAAGGCTCTATAGGCTGTTCTTTGTGACAACTTCATATTAATAAAGAACATAAAAGTTAAGATACATGATATATGTAGTCAGAGACTCATAGAATGGTGTGGGTAGGATGGGACATTTATAGATGATCTAGTCTGACCTCTCTAACAAAAGCAGGACTCAACACCCTTTTTCACCATTGTGAAAAAAATCTTCCTTATATCTAATCTGAACACAACTCTTTTCAGTTTAAAACCATTGGAGCACGGTTCTGTCACCAGAGGCCCCTTCTCCATCCCTCTTATAAACCCCCATATGAATACTGATAGTTTGCTGTCAGGTGTCACCAGAGCCTTCTGTTCTGCAGGCTGAACAGAGCCAACTCTCTCAGCCTGTCCTCACAGGAGAGGTGCTCTTGTCCTGTGACTTTTTTGGGGGTCACCTCTAAACCCTGTCTAACAGGTCCATGTCTTTCTTGTGCTGAGAAGAACAGAGCTGGACACAGCACTCCACGTGGGGTGCCATGAGGGTGGGGTAGAGAGACAAAATATCCTCCCTGGTTCTGCTGGCCACAGGCTACCAGGACGCAGCCCAGGATGCTGTTGGCATTCTGGGATTTGAGTGCACATGGCTGGGTCATGTCCACTTTTTATCCACCAGAAACTCCAAGTCCTTCTCAGCAGGGCTGCTCTCAATCTATGCATCTCCCAGTATTGATGCATTGCATTTTGCTTTTTTGAAGTTCATGAGGTTGAAGATTCTTGTTCCTAAGTTTTGGTAGATAAAGGGGTAAAAAAAAAAAAAAAAAAAAAGAGAGAGAGCTTACTTAAATAGTGTTTGAACTTCTATATTAAGGATTTATACTGAAATTCTCTCTGACAGAGCCTCTCTTTTCCCACAGACTAGGTAGGGGGCATAAAAAGGGCAACTTCTCAATTTACATACCTAAGTGATGTAGCCCTCCCAGAACACAGATTATTTTATTCTTTATACTGGTAGAATTTCAGCCCAGGAGACTAGAATATAGTGGAGAGAGTTTCACAATACCTTTGTGAGTCTTTTAGAACCATTTGCTCTGCTGAACTAGTAAATATGCCTTCATAAGCTGATGTTTTCCACGTATCTCCCCAGTGAAGGTAGCATCATTTTCCTGAGATAAAGACAGAAAAAGCTGTCATCTAATGCAAGCTGTTCACTTTTTAGTCCATATAATGTGAATTATATCAGGTAGTATACATGATATATTATCAAATAATCATATTTAGGTAAGACCTGAAGGTATACTGATAATTATACTGTTCACCACAAGTGTGGGTCTTAGTTAGGTACTATTGCTCATTTCTGACATAAAAGTACAACACATCCTCTCCCTAGATCAAAGAAGATAGACAGATTTCATTGTTGACAATATTTAACAACACAGAAGCAGAGAAGTATAAGAATCATTATTGTCTTCTCTTTAGATCAAAACCCAGTGTACTGCCAAGTCTAATCCTTGACCCAAGTCCAGACTGAGTTTCCAGGAATATTAAGCTTGTTTAGGTTTTATTTTTTTTAAATTAATTCACATCTTCTTGAGCTTACTCAGGATTTAGATGACTGGATAGAGTCGGTGAATCTTAGCTTTTTTTAGAATACTCATTTTGCAAAGAAAAGAGAGATGACTTATTTGGATGTCTGATCCAGCCAGGATTGGAACCAGCCACCTTCCAGTCAGCATTATTTGTCTTCCCGAGCTGCAAAGGGCATAATTCAGAATTTTGGATTAACATTTACTTAGGGATGAATTTCTTTTTTCTTTTATTTTTTTGTGAATAGCTATACTGAAGTTTGAGACTTTTGGTAGACACATACTTTGCATGATTCAATTATAAACAGCATATCAATTTTTTGCTATTATTTATTAAAATATTCATAAACAGGCATTATTATTTTAAATTACCATACGATAAGAACTTATTCTGTATATAAATACATATTTTATAATTTTAAAATTGTAAAAGCAGTGTTGCGCAGAATGTTATTTTTACAAGACTAGAGATTCAAGAACCAGATACCAGATAAAACTTTTTTCCTGGGAACTTTGACAACAATGTCAGAAAACTCTAAAGTAGTGAAATCTGGAGGTAAGAAAAGAAATCAGGTCTCATGAGGAGGAAGACAATTATCAGAATACATAGAACAGTATAAATATTGAAATTTGAAAATAATTTAAATTAAATTACAGCAAACCTTAACTAAGACTTGTCAAATTTGTAAAAAACATATTTTAAAGTCAGGAAAAATTCCCTCCACAAAGACAGGAAGACATTAGTCTAGAAATATCATGTCTTGGTAGAACCTTGCAGTGATCTTGTGTATATGTAGTAATTATATTTTTACTGTTGTACAAGAAACATTACTTAACAGCAATTAAAAAAGCTCTGCTGTTGGTGAATACTAGGAAAAAGTCTTGAATTTCATGTATTGAAAGAAAAGGGAAATAAAATAACAGAAAAATTAAATCCATGTAAAATATGCTTTTCACAATATTATAAAATGGTTTAGGATGGCTCCTAAAATCGTAAAACTTCCAACTCCCCTGCCATGGGCAGGGACACTGCCACTGAACCAGGCTTATCAGAGCCCCATCCAACCTGTCCTTGAGCACTTCAAGGGTTGGGATGTCCACAACTTCTCTAGGTAACCTGTGCCAGTGCCTCACCACCTTCACAATAAAGATTTTCTTCCTGATATCTAATCTACAGCTGCTCTATATCAGTTTGAAGAAATTCCTCCTTGTCCTGTCATTACATACTTTTGTGAATTGTCTCTCCATCTTTCTTGTAGGCTTCCTTCAGCTACGATGGTGGTGTGCAGAAAAACTCTACCATAAACCATAGCGCAGTCTTGTCAATCCCATATAAAAGATTTGTGTTTGTATTGAAAATGCTGCTACATGGTTTTTATTTTCTCTTTCTCACTTTTCTTCCCTTCCCACCCCCCAATTAATTTATTAAACTTCATTAAATTGCAGTCTGGATGGATTAATTCCAAGAATCCAAATTTTCTAGGCATGCATAAGGGCACTGTGAGTTTCTACACAATCCATGGCAGGTAGTTCTAAGCAGCTTTCCAGGGCAATTTTGGGATATGCTGGATGCAGGATGTCTTTCAGTTTCTTCCCACATACTTCTCCTTCCAGTCTTCCTCTTCTGCTTTGATTCCTTTGCTGGGGGCAGGTGAGGACGATGTGGAACAACGAGAGTTTTCTGCAACTTCAATAATTTAAAAGTGCAACTATCAAGATAGGCCTTTCAAGTACACTGAAGAACTCCTTCATGAAAATAATATTTTTTCACAAAGTAATATTTTGCATTACAAAAGAATTTTCCTGTTTTGTATGCACATATTTATGGCTAACTTGACTGGGCACATTACAAAAGCTATCCATGTAATCTTTCATTATTAAAGCAGCTTCTAGCATAAAAAAAAAATCAAATGTTTTTTTCCTACCTTTAGGAAAAGGGACATTTGAAATTGGAGTTTGGTTTTGGTTGGGTATTTTTTTTTCCTGGGTTTGTTCTTTGGGGTTTCTTTTTAAGTTGAAAACTATTTTAAAACTTCTACCTTGGAGACAAACTAACCATCATTCAGAGAAACAAAGGAAAATTAAATAATTTCATAATCTGTAACTTTCCTAAATGTAATTTTGCCCCTCAAAAAGATACTAATGTTTCAGATTTCTTTAAAACTCATATTTAGTTAAGAAACATCCTTTTATTCATCTTTATCAAACTTGCTTTACTAGGTATGTCATTTTTCAATGGCAGAAATTCTCTTTTACTTTAAAACAATAGTTTAGAAGCTGAAGGTTTTTGTCCTCTTAAAGAATAAGTGTTTCATAGATAAACTAGGAATTTACATGTGTCTTCTGGGCTAATTTTTAACTATTCATCCTGTCATGTGAGAAAAATGAAAGCAAATGATATTTTTCCTTCAGCAGCAGCCATCAGATTATGTGGTGTCTCAGTAACAAAGGGTAGTATCTCATCCATATTGTATATAATACATTTAATATGGAGTGCAAATACATGTAAAAAATTCATGCAGCAGACAGGCTGAAAAATGTTAAAATCAACATTTTTGCACAAGCATCCAGAATATATGGAAAATATTCAATAGCTTTCTGCCATACCAAGAATATAGAACTAAATCAGTGAGAGTATGAATAAAAACCCCAAGTTCTCCAGTCCTCAGTTTTCAAACAGGAGCAGTTACACACTGTTAAACCCACATGGGAAACTTTTTCCCTTACCAGGCTTGCTAGGATTCATCTCATATAAACTCATTCAACATTGAAGGAATAATTCCAATTATGGTGTTTCTGTGAATCTGAATATAGAATCCTCTAATTACAATAGGTTGTACATTCAATTGCACTCATAGTGTTTTGTTTACATGTACCACATAAAATGAAATCCATTTTAATTCTGCATAGTATTGTCTTTTGTAATTTGCATCTTGTTTTTCTTTGTGTGAACTGAAGATTTCCTTGAATTTTCATACTTTTTCCAAAGTTAGCCTCAACAGGTTTAAACATTTTTTTTTAATTCCAGATGAATTAGAACCCTTTATTTATCCTAAAAAGAATATCCTTTGGAAATTAAGGGGAAAACAGCATCATTTATCTGTTCCTATGTGTGGAGAACCCTTATATTTCAGTGGAAGTTTTGAATATTTGACAGTATAAGATTCTGCCATCTCTTTCAAGCAAGATGTCAAGTTCTAATTACTGAAATTAAGTGTTTGTAAAATGAGGAATAATTATCGTGGAACTATGGCTACTTTTGAGATAAATTTATGTCAAATAAAAAGCAAAGTGAATTTATCGTAGAAAAATAATACCTATGTATAGAGATGTACTGAAAGACATCAAGCCTTTATGCAGAATATCTTTAAAAGGTCTGGAAGTCTTTCTTGTTGTGTCAGACTACTGATCTCAGTCAAATTCCTTCAATGTTATTTGTACAAACTCTGCTTTCCAGCTCAATGTGCTACATATCCAATAAAAGCCTTATAAACACGTGCATTTTCCAGACTTACTTTCAGGTGCTTCCATATGTTATGAGAGCATATTCAAGATCAGGATAGAAATGTATACAAATTAGATGAGAAGCCAAAGGAAAAAAAGAAGAAGAAGGAAACATCTGCAGTGCATCAATGGGGAAAAAAAATGTTTAAGCTGCCTGTTATTAACTGCTCAACCTGTTTTATGCTGGATTTCTGCATAATTATGTTACAGAGGAGGGAAGAAAACAGATGTTGAATAAAGATTGAAAATAAGAAAATTAGACTGTTAGAAAAAAATAGTTGTGGTTGTTCACAGCTAGACATTTTTTGGCAAGACTTTTAGACAGCAATCTATTCCTCAAATTCATTGCCCATTTCTGCAAGATTAGTGTAAAACAAAATGTTTCTTTTTAAGTCTGATCAGTCTGAACAATTATACAGCTCCAATAATCCCCAAGTCAGTCTTTCAAGAAAGCAGCTGAATGTTTCCTCAAGCAGTTTCATAAATTAGATTAAATGAATATCATATCAGGTCAGAAACCCTATAAGCTCTTTTCATGGGAAGCTGTTGATAGCTTATGTAATTAGCTGTATTTTTCATCCTTTGCAAGTATCCAGATAATCCATACAAGATATATTTTTTCCCAATCTTTACAGAATAAATACCATCAAACTATACTTGAATGCTTTCTATGTTTCTCACACTTGTCTCATGTTTTAAAGCCAACAGATCTATAATTTTTTAAGAATGTCTCAATTTTTTTTCTCCACTTAGTTGATATTTTCTGGTACTGGGTCTGATTGCATTAAGAAATTTCTATGTAGAGCTATCTAAGAAAGGGGTGATGAAACTACATGTAGGCACTACATAAATCATTTGCATCACTGCTACGCTGTCTGCTCCATTTTACCCTGATTATTATCTGTGAGAATTTGAGTTACCTGTGAGAGTGAGAAATATTCCTGAATACCCTCTGCAGTGGCCCTTGACTGAAAGAATTGCGTGCTTTATTGCAACTGGTACCACACTTTTTCAGACATGGCTATTCACAGGATTAAGAATGAATCAGAGACCATTTTTGAAAAGGGTTTCAGATGTGAAATAAATCCTTTCTCCAAAGTTTAATTTTCTTCTTGTTAACTAAAAATATTTTATTTTCAAGCATTCCCAACTTTGGTTTCCTTTGCTATTCTCACCCTACATGCCATCACAAGTAGACTTCAGTCTGTTGATCTGCTTCTTTCAGGTGAGCAAATCCTTCATCTGTAAGCCGTCTTCTCTGGTGATCCAAGGTTTACATGTGAGATTATAAAGATGTGCAGGGTTTGTTTTCTTGAAAAGTTGAGGCTTAAAAAATCACATCTCAGAGCTTGAAAGACAGTTTTTTTTGAAGACCTTACAAATAATTTGGTGAAGAAACTGCATATTTGTATTAATTTTTCATTTAGGAGATTTAGACATGAAAAAACCTGTTCAAAGTGATATCAAGTGTCTTCATTTTGGTCCTGATAGAGGTTGAAAGGAAGCATGCTATTTTAAAGAAGCAAAAATGTATAAAAAAGACCGTGTGAACCCAAATTACTTTGGGTGTGCTGTGTGCATGTGCTTTCCCTAAATACATTCTTACAGACTGAGAGTGAATAGCCATAGGTTGATGTTAGCATTAAAATCCCAGCTACACCATTAGCACCAATCTCTTCAGGAATGCATGGTTCACGGGTACTGGTAGGTTGATGGATCTGTCTGTAGAACCAGAACAAATCTTTCTCATGATTCATTTTTTGCCACAGATAAGCCATAAGACAAAGACAGCAGATTGATGGAGGTTTAGTTTTTCTGCTCTTGTTTTAAACAGTAGATGTAGAACAGGCTCTTCTATTTTATAGCCTGAAGCTGAACTGTCAACATGAAAGATGTACAGACTTAATACCTGAGAGCAGGGCAGAAGAATGACTTCCCAGTTTTTTTAAGAACAGATTAAACCATGAACAATATAGCTCATTACTACCTAGTCTAAATGCATTGAAAAGGCAGTTTTTGCTAAAGCATGAAATATTTTGTCTTATTATTACCTTCTTTACTGAAAGACACAAATTTCGGCTGAGAATGAGAAAGTTTTTCATTTACAACCTGCCTGTTCATGCTGAGAGAAATTCTATACCTGACCAAAACCAGAGAGTTTGAAACAGTATTGCTGCTTTTTGGTTATGTGAGTGAATGTGACTGACTCTCATTTGCTGTCATGTAGCTGCAGTCAGTATACAATTATGAGTTTATTTAATCTGTACTTCGTGAGGGAAACCCCCAGAATTCATTAAAATATTCAAACTAAAATAACTAGGTGGTAACCATTCAAGTTTTTGTTCATATTTGGAGATTAATTCCATGGTTTATTTTTAGTTTTGGATTCTTTTTTTCAATGAAAAAATAAAATTGTGGTGACTTCAGAAAACCATATGCCAGCTCTCTAAATAGCATTGATAGAACATTACACATTTTTCAGAAGGAACAGAATAAGAGAAACATGGGCAGAAAAAACAGAGGATCAAGATGAGAAGCAAAAGACTGAATAATAAAATATAAATAAAATTAGGTCTTAATAATATATTTATTTTAGCTATTTGACAATAGCTTATATTTTGTTAAAGTAAACATACTCTTCAGGAGGTATTTCTCCTGCTCATCACCACTGATATCCAAATTGATTCCTACAAGGAGATCCTCTGGACGTGCATAGGATAAAAATTCCTGCTGTTTTTATTTCAACTCACCTCCTTTTGACTAAAACTCTGGATGTGTGGAACAACTTCAGTTCTGGCTCTCAGCCAGAGCCCACTTTTGGACAATCCATTAAAATTCACTACATCTTTTTTTTTTTTTTTTTCTTCCCACCCAGAAGAATTACTTCTTTACTAAAGATTATGGAAGTGATTACAGCCGTGTAATTTCACTATGTATTTATGACAGAACCAATGTTGGTAAAACAGTCTGCAAGTTAAAATGTGCTGAAATGCAATCTTGTGTAGAGCTTATTAGACAAATACCATTTTATTTTCTAGTTTTGTTTAATATCAGTTGGGGAAAAAAATCCAAAACAATCAAACAAAGCCATAGCTAACACAGCTGAATTTAACCAGCGCAATTTAGACAAATTAAAAGCTTAGTTTAAAATGGTTTATGAGGCAGTCTATAGGATTTTTATGATCAGAGATTCCTTTTTGATTTTATTTTGGTTTTAATAAGATATTTCCTTTAGACAAAGCAGGTATATACCCTTCATTCCCTTTACTTCATGCTTGCCATCACATATTATGTACATAATTGTAAATTTTTGCTTGTGCTTTGAATTCATTATATTGACCAATTACAAATTCTCCATTTTAAAAGATTTTTTCTACTCATGTAGAAAATGGAATGCTTAATCTTGCTAGGTTTAAAGATTGTTGGCTTGAACACTTATATTAATATATTTTCCTTCCTTGTGTGAACTGATCTTGGATGGTACTTTATTAAAAGTGTTTCCAAAAAGTAAAATTTATTGTTGTCTGGAGGTCTGTAATATTGTTCACACTGGAGGATGGAATTGCTTCTTAGCAGAAGCATTTCTTCAGGTTTTGGTTTTTACTTCCCCCTAACATTTATGTTTTGCTCTAATAGAAATATGTTGGCCTCTTGTGGTTAAGTTTTGTCCTGTTATCTCTCAAAACTTCTTTCTTGTCCTTTGCTCCAAATGTGAGTACAGAAGCTAATCAGCTTCATTTTTTAAAGTAGCACTAGGAGACCTTTTTTTCTTATGGAAGAGATAGGAATTTTTAAGTGAATTAAATTAGTTCTTTCTTGACTTGTGTAGGATGGTATGGTTTTCATTAATCATGTGTGAGTGTGTTGTTACGTGATGTAACACAGATGGGCACAACAAGCTGGAGCATGTCTTCCAAGAAATTTCAAGACAGCTTTCTTGAAAACTTCTATTAAAAAAATAGCACATTTTTGTAGCAAGAGTGATTAATCAAAATAGGATTTTGCCTAACACAGAAACAAAAAGAAACCAATTGGAAGCCACTTCTGCAGCTCTGCTCGTAATCACTGACAAAATTCTTTGCAAAGTATCTTGCTACAGAAGACTGTATCTAGGGTAGGGAACCAAGTATTTTTAAGTATTTCTGCCAAAAAATAGTAACCTACATCTATATTTAGATATTTGGAGTGCCAGTTTGATCCACATTCATACGCCTAATTAGGGATTTAGATCAACTGTAAATATCTACATTGGCCTGCACACGATGTCAGTTCTCCTAAGTAGGATTCCATTTGCTATCTCACTCATGGACACCTTCCTCAGAGGCATGCAAGGACCACAATCTGGTGCTATGTCCCTCTGGCATTCCTTGTCAAGGTGTAAATGTGTGTACCTGTAAACAGCACAGAGCAGTACGGCACATTGAGTGGAAGTGTCTGAGTTAGTTCAGAGTTAACCTGGACATTTTGGTGAATTACTTCAGGATAATCTGAAAATTGATGGGTTTCTTCAGGATAATCAGGATAATCTGCTTCTCCATGAGCAGTCATTTAAACATATTTTACATTGATTTGCTCAGCCATATTTGAAAATCTTGGCTAATAAATAGTTTATGATACCATTAATGATCTCCTAAGTCTGTTCCAGATATTCAGGGGAAAAAAAATCCTATGTAGGGAAATCAGTCTTTCAACAACAGTTATGGAAAGAATAACCTGATTTTTTATAGATATTTTTTCAGGGGTTTTTAGTAATAAATCCATGAAATTACTTTCTGTGTTTGCACATTTCCCTGATTACCCACAACTTCTGAACCAGTATCTATCCAAGGATGCAGGACTCAAAAGTAAGTTTCCACGAATTTTGTGTATATAGACAGCTGTAATGGACTATTTAAGTGTTCAATATCAGTGGAAAACTGATGTCACAGATTATTAGATGCTGAAGCCTCTTGACTGAAAAGAGTCATTAAAAAAACCTCAGTTACTTAGAAAGCTTCAAGCAGACGGTGTCTTCCAAGACATGTTAGTCAATACAAAAAATTTCAGAAGAGAAGCTTTAATTAGTTCCACTGCTCATGGCACTATGTGGTATTGTAACCACGTTATCTTTGTAAGCAGTGCAACAGAAACCAGTCTAGGGAACAGAACCAAGAACAGGGACACTAACAGCCCCTTGGAGCAGCTCAAGGTGGACAGAACTGTCACAAATAGGGACAAGGAGCATAGAATCAGGGAATCATAGAATACCTTGTGCTGGAAGGAACCTTGAAGATCCATCTACTTTCACACCCCCCTGCCATGGACAGAGAAACCTTGCACTAGACCAGGTTGCTCAAAGCCCCACCCTGTGGATTCCATGGGACAGGGAGAGAGAAACAGCAAGAGTTTCTCACAGCGGCTTGTGAGAAATTTTAGGGAGTTAGAAAGATGTGATAACCTGTTGACTATAAACAATTTGCAGGTGCTGTTTTTCTCCCTTGTTTTTATGTTCCTCTCAAGGACAGCGCGTGAGAAAGATGTTTCTGTTAGTTAGCCAATAAAATAGAATCCATTGTACCACTCTATAAAAACCACGCCGTTCTTTTGAACAAAGTCTCTTCTTCGCCTTTGCTACGATCCTGCCTCTCGCCTGTTCCTGCCCCAAGCCCGGTGCATGAGTGACACCACCCAACCTTGCAAAAAATATTCAAAATTTTGAAAAAGTTTAAGTTCCCTTTGGTGACAGATGGAAAGTCTAAAGATGTGGGCCACTAAGATTTGTGAAGTTGGTCAGAACATGATGCTAATAATGCAAAGATTTTGGGTTTGGTCCTTGTACAGGCCATTCACTTAAGAGTTGACTCAAAGATCCTTGTGAGTCTCTTTAAACCCAGAATATTCTATGAAATCTGTAATTGTCAGTGAAATAAATAACTCTCCAAAAATCAGAGACAAGCACACTTACTTCTGAGTCTTTTGGAACTCTGGAAAGGCATTTGATTTGCATACATTGAAAGAATACACATGAATTCAATTCAGGGGGCTGTTGTACCCCTCTTTCCCTTCTCATAAAACCAGAATATTTCTGTTTAGAAGAAAAAAATAGGGATATTCTCATGATCTGCTCCCAGGTCAACTTTACTGAATGATGGATTCTGCACTTCTCTAAGAGGTCTCCTTAAGAGGGTGATAACTAAAAGGATTTCCATAAAAGGGAGTGAAATATAAAGGGAGATAAATAAAAAATAAATAATGGTGCCCATAAAAGTGACAATGCAAACAACACAGCATGTGTTGGGACTGCTTTTCTTTGTGCATAAGAGATAAGCTGTTGGTTCTTGGTATAATTACTAATTGCTCGCAATTATACCACTTGTATTCATGGGACAGGATGCACTTTTATCATTGAATAAGATTACAGTATATGTTCTTTCTGATGCCTTATAGCATCTTATTAAATTATCCTCTATTTGTGATTCTTTACCTGCTTTTTTCTCAAATATCTCTAAACCTGCTTGTTAAGAGAAAGCATTTTAACAAATGTCCTTGAACTCTGAAATTAATTTATTGTGTGTATAGAATTGTATTCACACTTAGAATCATCTCTTTTCACCTCTTCATGCAGTGATTTCCTCCAGGTTGCTGTAACTGCAGTTGATTGAAGCATAGGAGGCTAACAGGTGCTAAATTAGTTTTATATATTTTCTTCAGCCATGAAATATTGAAAGTTTTACTCATACTTTCAATTTTAACATGGTTTTTTTTTTTTTCCTTTTATAGGTATTTTTATAATTGTTAGTAGGGCAATTAAGTACTCATAAATTTCTTGAGAAACATATGATAAGTTAGGTATTGTAGAAAAAGCTCTGACTTTATGATATAAATCCAACAACATCCTTGTGAACATTACTGTTTATGTATATGAAGGTGATCTCTTGCAAAATGTCAGTGGGCTACAATAAATGTCCTTTGGTCCTTAAGTTTTTCAGACTACCACACTCCCAAGCATTAGTCTCTTTTGCCAGGATCTGTTCCACAATTCCACACCAATATGTACTTGGAAGTGACATAATTAAAAAATAAAAATAAATTTTCAGATAATTATCTTGCAAAATTTTAACCAAGGTTGAATTTTCGCAGACAAAATCATTCTCTAGGCTAATAACAGTTTTCCATCACTATTATATGCCCAAGTTCATGCAGAAGATGAATCCATCTTTGATTTTAGTCATGTGTGGTCTCACTGAAAATAAGGACTACTGTATATTCTTTCTGAAAGCCTTTAAAAACTGAAAAATTAAAATTCATTCTGTAAACAGCTGAGCAACAAATTTAACAGACCTTACCCTAGTGACCACCTAGCACACCTGAAGACATTGATAGGGGACACAGAATAATGTTTTAAAATAATTTTTACTTTTTGCCTATTCCAAACACTTGACTTTTCCCATAATTTTGGTGGGCAGAGAGAGGCTTTAGAAAGGCAAAAGAAATCTAAAATTCAGGTGTGTTTTAGCAGCCGGGCTGTTTCTATGCTTTAAGATAATCACATGGCATGAGTTAAGGATTTTATCTATATTACAAATCTGTTCTCAGAAGGCTTTACATTTCCCATTGCAGCCTTTGATAATTCAATTAGTCTCTCAAAAAGTTGGGAGCGGCTGATAAATTCACTTTAATGTTAAATAAAGTACCCCAGCAGGTTTCTCTTAATATCCTTGCTTCTCAGGGAGCTTAACTCTAGACCTCCCAAACGCAACTTTCTGCAAGGAATATGAGGGACTTTGGAGCAGATTAAAAGAACTGTCTCTACCAACATAGCTTCTCACCATTAATAAAGTTGCTTCAGATCATGGCAGAAATCTCACTCACTCACATGGCTGTCCATCCAGTTTAATTTATTTTAATTGGCAGCCTTTGGTCCCTCCATGGAACACATTCCTTGAATAGGATGAATTATCCCATGAACAGAGAATGGCATTACACAAGCTGAATTTAACCCTTCCCTTTAAACATTGTCTTTTGGGATTTCCAAATCCTATTGGCAGACACTGATTGCTGAACAATAAGTAGGAGGGGATTAGCTAGGTCTGCATTTACTATGTCTTTGGAGACTGCTGACAGAAGAGCCAGTTCTGTTTGTCTGCTTCTAGTAAATGAATAAAGAATATGTTACATGCAAAAGATGATGAACAACAGGATTTAGTGTGGTAAATAGATGCATGTCCCTGCAGAAATCAGATAGCAAAGCCAAGGGCAAAATCCTAACAAAAAAAGGCTGCTTTACTACTCACAAAGAGTTGGCCTTAAAAGGCAGGCTGTCATTGACCTTCTGTCCTGGATTACAGTTTTGCTAGGAGGAAGCCTTGAATTTTAGATGTATTCATCCATGTCATCAAAGATGCATGTTGTCATCACAGTTAGAGCGGGCTAACTGGGACACTGAAAGCTTATAGAAAATGCTGTATTTTCCTCTCCAAAGTCAGAAAATAAAAAGTGACTGAAATACACATATCCCACTTTGTGTGAAATAATTTATCCTGTATTTTTGCCCCTCTTCAATTACCTCTTTGAAATCTAATAGGCAATTACATTCCAGAACAACATTTGCTAATTTTTTTTTAAAACAGATTTTCACAGTAAGCAAAATAAATATATTACTTTAGATATGATTTTTTCAAATAAAGATTTCAAACAAATTAATTTCTAATGAATTAGTCATAGGAAACTTTAGGGAAGATGGTTTACATAAACATTTAAATTTAATCTATTATTTCTTCTCTTTTGTTTTTTGTCTTGAAAATCAGACTTACATAAGACATTCTTTTTATTCAGAGTGTTTAGCCTAACAAACAATTGTTCTTTATTTTCCCATACTAGCTCTACTTTTTCTTAATATAATTATTTCCTTTTTAATAGCCCTTAGCTACCAAAAAAAACATGGTCTAAAATTAAACCTAAACCTACTCTGGCAGATTCTATCCCAGTTTATTTTGTGAATATTAGCCTTACTTCTCTGTTGAGTAAAGGCTCTGAAAAACCTCTTGAAGTGCAGGCGCAATGAACTGGAAATAAATTCGTTGAAGACAGTTTGTAACATCAAGCTGGAATTTGTACATCAAGAAGACCAATAAGCTGTAGTCCCTAAATCTAGCTGTGGCAAAATTTCACAAGATCGTTTGATAACGCAGATAGACTTACAGAATTACCATCATTGGTTTTCCACTTGATTTTGTTTAAAGAAAAAAATAACTGCTAAGTAGTGGTATTAATTTTTCAGTGGTATTTTGACTGGTATTTTAAGAACAAAGTTGTTGGCAGTTGTTTATCATCATAGTCTGGCTCTCTGAGGAATACCAACTTAACGTTGTTGACTGAAAAAGTACATGCCAAATGTTAACTGAAAATTTATCTAAAGAGGGAATACTTGGGCTGACTTTGAAAGTAACAGATTTAATGAATGAAAGAGCTCAGTCCCAGTCAGCTTTTAAAATAAAAATTTTGAGATTGGATTTCTGAGAATGGAATCAGCAATTTGTTGGAATTCCAACCATGCTGCTCTATATCAATAGATTTACAAGTTGTCCAGTATTCTGCTCTGTTTAGGATTCAGCTAGATGTGTGAGCCAGCAGAGCCTGGGCTGCAGAAAGCAAGGTATGGCTGGACAGAAGATTTGGCTCTGCCCCCATGTTCCTTCAGAAGACAGGATGATGTTGTGGTTAAGTTGGCAACACTAAGCTGGCTTGCTAGGAGACAGAGTTGATCATCTCATCTGGATTTCTCTTGCTAAATTTCTGGAATGAAAATAAAATGCCACTTCACACCATGTCAGATATCTTTTGTAATTGTGGAAGAATCTATACATCAAAGTCACTCCCTGCTATGCTTGTGATATGAACTTGGAGTCGGGGCTGCAACTGCAAGAGGGGTCTGGATCAGCTACAATTTTCCTCAATGAAGAACATCAGATCCCAGTGTGTTCCTTCAGGCATTCAAAGTACAGCAATTTGTCACAAGTCTTAATTCTGTTAAAAAAAAAGCAGTATCTTGTTATAAGCATGCTATCACAGTACAAGGGAAGAAGGAAATTTGTTTGCTTTTCCCTGAAAATAGCTCAGTAGAAAAATACCATGAAACTTGATCTGACAAATATTCTGTGGATTTCCCAGATTTGTGTGTGCTTAGAATCACTTGGCTATTAGTTTGCAAAGGGACTATTTTCTTACCAATGGTAGGACAATGTTCATTAGGAGCACATTGTGGAAAAGGGGACTCACGTTGCTGAGTTACACCCCTCAATCCCACCTACAAATCCTTAGGAAATGTTGGGCTCTTAGACTTAAAGCGGACAATTTTCTGAGTGATGAAAAGCTTAGCTTATAGGAAAAGGCAAACCAGTTGATATGTATCCCAAACACAGCAGGACATCAACTTTATGCATGTGAAGATAGATAGAGCTGCCTATGAAGCGCTCTAGGTCTGGATCCTTTCACTGGCATTCTAAATAACTCTCTGAATCCATCCCTCTCCATTGTCTCCAGAGATGACATAAGATTTTTACCTAGTTTGAATTTTCAGAAATTAGATTATGTGACTTTCTGTTTGTTGAATGAAATTATTCTGTTTTATAGCTGCTGCTATGTCACTGATGAACCTAATATACGGCATCTGAATCTACATCCTGTGGGCTTTTATTCAGTCCCTTGAGTGACAAGAACTCTCATTTTAACAGGAGTTTTAATGGAAGCACTCTCTAGTTTGCTTGTTGAATGATAACAGGAGAGGTGAAAAACCTGTGGCCTGTCTTCCTATTCCCTAAGGTTTAATGCACATGCTTGAGGAAGTCAAGATCTTATTCTTCTCCTCAGCTGCAGGAATAGCTTTCCTCTGAGTCCTAAATAGACTTGGACAGGTACAGCTGCATTAGGAAAATCTATGCTTTACAGTCTTGCTTAAGGAAATAAATTTTAGTAGAAGAAGCACCTTGAGGATATTTCATCTTTGCTATCATGACTAATTTCAGATGCCAAACCAGCAACTTTTTGTTTTATTTCCCCCTCTTCTTTTCCAGGAAAAACTCATTTCTGTATGTTTTCTCAATTAAAAGCATTTCTCACTTTGCTGGGGGATTTTGAGATGAACATTGACACAAAGGTTAAAGTAACTTCAAAAGGCCTTCAATTTAGTATTAGTTCTATGCAGCTGCCTCCATCTTTCAGAGTATTACTGTTCTGCATGGTCTGTCTAACCAAAGAACAAGATTTTCCATGCTCTTTGATCTTTTAAAAATATATTGAAATCTGAAATCAAGCGCTTTGCCTGAGTCTTGACTCTGCTGGCAACAGTGATCTGAATATCGTAATAGCATGTAGAGTACCCCAATAATACCTAAAAAAAAAAAAGGCATATCTTCAGAATCAGTTCAGCTATGTCTAGAAAATGCTTAAAAGCTGTGAAGTCTGATGTGGATAAAAGAGGGGTCATAAACAACCATGCAAAGAAAAAAAAAAGAAGAATAAATAGAAAAAAATCCAGTTACAGTTAAAACAACCCTGTTGTTTTAAAAGACTGTTCAAAGTGCAAATGTCGTGCTAAGACAAGAGCATAATCTCCACCCAAAGTTATACAGATGGCACAGCTAAAATATTTTCATTATAGCCATAGTACAGAGTTCATTGGAAATCTTGTCAATAAGGCAAAAATAATGGCACCAAAAAATAAAAATCATCTCAACCCTTTCATTTATTTCTTTCACATTACCCATTTAGGTTAGAAGGTTTCTACACAGCAATAGTGGGGACAATTAAGTCTGTTTAACACGGAGACAGATGCCAGATGTATGCATGTAACAGTTACAGAGGAAGCATATGCATAGTATCAGCTCTACAAATAGTCAGGCTCCCTAGGCACTCGACAGTTTTGAAGCTAAGGGAGGGAATGTTTTTATGTTATAACATTTTCCCTTGGTGGTAGCAAATTAGCTGCCTTGTATCCATCTTCAGCTGGAACTGCAGAGTCACTTGAGAGCTTGCAAATAAGTTTAGAGCTCTGCTAGACTGTTTCTTAGGTACCTGAGAAGTGGTATGTGTACATACCACACCTTAGCACAGGCACCTGTGTAACAGGTGGAAACAAAGCAACAACAAAAAAGTTTGATTCTTTTTCTCATAAGAAAAATTTTTCTTACCTTAATTCCTTATAGAGTTTGTTCAAGGTCAGGCTGAGCCTTGCTTTCAGATATGGTGCTTTATTTTTGTCTCCTTGGGAATTAAAGAAATTCTTCTTAAAGAAAAACAAAGCAAAGTTACATTTTTATTAGCGAATCTAGAGGCTGTTTTTGAAGAACCATGCAGTAGATATTGGGGCTCAGGTTTCCCTGCTTTCCATTATCTGTGATAATCAGAATTCAAGCTAATAATAACTGTACAGGTCTCTTGCCTTTTTTCTCCAATAAAACACTAAGCCTGGGAGGAGGGGGACCCATTAAAAGAATCTTGTAAAGCCTACATGAAACCTTAAATGAAGTAAATATTATAGTGATGAGTTCCAGTAAATTAAAAGATTGCTTTAAATACCCTGAGAAAAATATGAATGATCCACACCTCTAATAGGTTTTGCTGCATTTTATAGCAGGTTTTCCCTGTTTCTAAGGATGTAGTATCTTTATCATCTCTACAGAGTAAAGATTTTCTTAAAGAATGTCAATAGATTAATGTTAACTGGCTTATTCTGAATCCTTCCATAGCTTTAAATTTAGCAGCTGCATCGTTGACTTGCTTTACCAGAACAGTGTTTAACTTATCTAATGCCTCACTGCTGACTTCCTTTGTAGGGCGTTCAGATAAGTTAGCTGAGGGCACAGCTAACAGAAATTAGCCTGACTGCATCTTACTTGGTGGTGATATCTGTAATTAGCTTTTAAGTCTATCTCCAAGACTAGAATACACTTTTTGTAAGAACATGGCTCAGATTAGCGGTTGCTAGACACCAGAAAAATAGCTTCCTATAGTTACCAGGCTTAAAAAGGAAGATATTAGTGAAAACAAAGAACACATAAGGACAACATCTTAGGAAATAATTCCCCAAATTGACAATTTTTCTTAAAGCTGTCTTTTTTTGCATCAAAGTAGTCTGACATCAGTTCAGAAATTGAAGCTATAACAAATGAAAAGATTACAAGTAAAAAGGTGAGTCTCAGTTGAGCAGCTGAACTGCTGCACATAAAAGTAACTAGTAGGAGAGATTCTTCTGTATTAGTGGTGTTAATATCTATAATCTCCTCAATCCCTGAAATATAAGAAGTTGATCTGTAACTTAGAATTCTTGATGAAGGGTATGGGAAAAGGAAGATATGAGTATTCTTAAGATATCTTCAGTAAGTGTCTTTCAGAAATTATTCCACTGTTCATGGAGAATCTGAAAATGTGGTCCTGAATCTGTTTACATGTATAATTCTCTTGGCCAAACTGGTTATATTTAGAGAGTCAGATTTGAAAAAGACATCCTTAATTATCCTTTCTGATTGATCTAATTGGAGCACTATCCAGGCAGAAAGTTAAGTAGGATAGCATTGTGAAACTTAAATTGCTAAGAGAATTTGGGCTCTTCATAAAGTGACACAAGGGTAATACCATTCTGCAAATCTCTTTGGAAAGTGGTAATGACACACCAGAAATCTTCTAAATAATAGTTTAAGGGACCCTCTAATCATATGATAAATTACTTAGCATGAGGAGGACTCTACATGAAACTCTTAAAAGTTTCTTTCTTTTATAAGAAGATATTTCTGCATCTCTATGTCCAAGTGAGAGCTCCTTAAGATGTCTCGACAACCTAAACTTTTTTTCTGAGAGCAGCATCATAAAAGATGTTCTTCCTCCTATTCTGGAAGATGCATTGTAAACCTTCCATGAAGTCCAAAGTATATGACCTGCTTACGACATCATCCCTTGAAGCAGAGTATGATACCCAGTAGGGTTTTCCATCTGTTGGTATAAAACCCACAAGGTCTCATTATGGCTGTTAAAAGAGATTTTGATTGTAAATCCAGGCATACTGGCAGGAATAGGGAGGAAAAATACTCTCTTTCATCAAAGTGGCCATTCAGATTTTGAATGGTTCAGCACCCATGCAGCTTTTGTAATTATTTTTATGAGACTTTGCAAAGGAAAACAGGTAGCATTTGAGGAGCATTACTACATTGATTTTTTCTTTGGACAAAACCAGGCTCCTACACAGGGGCTGACAGACTTCCATTAAACGGTGTCTACCTACAGCAGGATGTAAACAGAGCCATCAAAAGAACATAGAGATTTCTTCAGGAACCTGTCATGTCTCTCTCCTCAGTGGCACCCTCCTCAGTCAATATCTGTAAACAAGTTGTCATATCCAAATTTGAGGAAAGCTTGCAAAGCGAAAGCTTGGTACCTTCTAATTAAAGATTTGTACTCTGAGATAATTGGCAACTGGCAAGGAAAGTTCAGTGGTGTAACATACAGCTCATTGCTGGTGGCTTGATGGTCTGACAGATGGAGATAGCTCCTTGAAATTATGGAGCTTTTATATTGGTATTTTTAGGAAATGTCAACAGCATGATTATATTTTCATTAATGTTGTCTTTTCTTCCCATTCATTGCTTTTGTTTGTCATAATCACTTGTTACCTTTTGTCTCTAACTGTACAATCTGTTAATATTTGTATAGGCGGGCTCACAATGGTCCTGGTTAATGACTAGATTATAAGCATTGCCACACTACAATGTGCAGCATTTACTAAGTGCTGCAAATTAGATATGGAAATCATTGATACTATAATTATGACTAGCTCACAATAAAGTTAGTAAAAAGAATGTGAATATCATGCAAATTGTGCAAATGATTACACAAACTCAGTTAAATTTCAGATTTAAGAACCATTCCTTTTGTAGATGCCAGTGCCAAAACAATCCCACTGTAATATCTTTTGCAGTGCCTTGATCAAGAGTGAAAATGTGCTATATTAAAAATATGCTTTCTAAAAGATCCACGAGGCTGTCTTCTTCTGTTAATTACTGCAGTTTAGTTTTCCATCTTTCTCAGGAAACAATTTGGGGCTCTACAACGAAGATTTACAGTTTAAAGCTATGAATGTGTCAGGTCGCTAAAGCTTCACAGTAGCTTCCCAGCTAAGGGCTGGCACAGCTAGCCTTTTTTACATTTTCTACCTGCAGCCCAGGGCTAGGAAGGCTTTCTTATGCGGGATGGAGAAGAGACCAAAAGGACTGTTTCATGACTGTTGTGTGGTCTTTTCACTGCAAATTAGAGTTAAGGCCAGTCAACGTGTAGGCAAACAGTGGAAATCAAGACTGGGTGTCCATTTTCTTCTTTCTCCTCTATTAGGAACAAATGAGACATATTTTTTACTAGTTAGACTTTTTAGTTCACTACCAACTATAAAATTGTGTGTTGGTACCATTGAGAAACTTAGTGAAAAGTTTCAAGGGCCGTGAGCTGTGTCTGGGTGACAGGTAAAAGTTCTTTTTCTGCTGCAGAAGTTTTAACATTGTTGTGAATTTTGGAAGCAGAGCCTATCCCTGTCTGTGACTCACAGGTCTGATTTGCCTCCAGAACAGCAAGGCAGAGGCCAAAGACCCATTGTTGGGATCTGTGGACCAGCCCGCTGTGAGGATGGAAAATTTTCAGGTAACACAACTATTTTCTTTCTCTTATATTGTTTTTAATAAAAATATGTGATTGTCATTAAATTGTAAGCATTTAACTAAAGCATACCTATGTAAGAAATGTTTTAAATTTTCCATTGTGCTCTCTGTAATCCTGAAATATTCCTCCAATCTTTATTGTCTGGGACAAATGTGAACTAGAATTAAATCCATAGGCCATCATGCTTTTATGCTTTTGAAGTGTTTTATGTGATAACAATATGAAATATATTGTCTTTATCCTGTATATAGAAAACAAGCAAACAAAGCCAACTAAACAAAAATCTAACACCACTTGTGAGAAACTGTTTAAGGATTATAGACCTCAGAAACTTTCATTTATAATATCAGGAGAAAAACATGAGATCCAAGAGGTTTACAAATGTGGCAGTCCACTCTCATTTTACTGCCAGTTATTTTGCTGATCTGAGCTATGTAATTGCTTTGCCTGACTGAAAGGAGCCTTTAAACAGACAAGCCAATATAAAGACTCAGATAGGAGACAGCTCTGTTTAATAACAGCAAGAGAAGTATAGAAGTATTTGTTTATCTCTGCTCCTTTATGTCAAAATCAATTGTAATTAAACAGAAATCCAACCACAGAGGTAGTGCTTTAGCTGATTGTTCTCAATAGAAATGTCATATAGACCCGGTGTTTAGGACATGCCAAAGCACACATTATTTGTCTCCTGTAATAAATATCTACTTATAGCCTTCCCAGTTCTTTAGTAAAGGCAATTGCCTTTCTCAATTAAAAAAAAAAAAAAAAAAAAAAAAAGAAGAAAAAGAGTAAATCACCATTTAATGTAAGTTCTGTGAGGTTTCTGGTCATATTTTAGGAATTACTGAAGTTCTGAAAAGCAGAGTTAATTACATCCTCTGTTAGATATTATGTGGCATTTATTGTCCATCTGCTTACACATATGTACAGAAAATACAGATCTTTCATATCTATTTAAGGTCTTAAAAATATGAAGCATTATTAAAAATATAGCATTATTTTATTAGTCTAAAGCACTTACTGGTGTTGGTGGAGGTTTTTAAATAAAATTATAGAATGGTTTGAGTTGTAAAGGATCTTAAAGATCATCTAGCTCCAACTGGCCTGTCATGGGCAGGGACACCATCCACTAAACCAGATTGCTCAAGGCCCCATCTTGGCCTTGGACACTTCCAGGAACAGGATAACCTGTTCCAGTGCCTGACCACCCTCAGAGTAAAGAATACTGTGTTTGTGGTTAGACCAGGGAAATATAAGCTGCAGAGAATTTTACACTTTGTTTCATACCTGAGTAAAATCTAAATGGAAATACCTTCAATAATGAACAAAAAATTCACATCAAGGGTGATCTCCGACACAAGTCAGTGTGAACACTTTGTGTGCATTCATAGACAGATCTTTGTCATGTGAAAAAAGGGTCATCAAAGATTTGCTTTACTATTCTCTGCAATGCACTGAAGAATAGAGCATTTAAAGAGTGAAGGTATTGTGAAACTGCCTGCTTTCAAGAAGAAGGCAGCATGTGTTTTGAAATGGGTCCTCTAGTTTAATTTTTTGTTTGGACCTGTTAGTTGATAGTCATTCCAGTCAACAGAATCAACCTATGAAGCATTCCTGACAATTAAGGCTTATTTTTAGCTTCCACATTCATAGAATAGAATTTAAAAAAAAGCCACTTTGAAGAAGGTGTTTATGCAATAGCAAGAAAAAGACATCCCCCATTGAAAGAGAAAAAAGAATATCTGAAAGACAAGCTTTCCTAGGACAATTAAAAATAACAAAAGCTACTAGTATTTTAAAATATTTAGCTTTATGCATGTACTTAGCTAGCCATATTCTTATTTAGTCATTATTGATGAACAAATGGCAAATAAAGCTATATTTTTAAGTATTTTGTGAGTGAAAAGTTCTTAGAAACGAATGCATTTGAATGACAATCAGTTCAAATCTTATGAATTAAAATTATCTTACTCTTTCTGCCTTGTTTAACTCCAAATAAATTTGATAAAATAGTTTACAGGCTTTTTGAGGAACTGGATGGTGTAGATCTAGCTGTAGGTCTAAGTCTATGCCTATTTATATCCAGACTTGTTTATAGGGATAATCAGGCTTTAAATATACATAGATTCATTTATTTACATAAATATATGTAAAAGCATATATGTATCTGTGTATATACATATATTTATAGTCTGATTTCCCATATATGGGAATATTGACATTTAGTATTAAATTGCAAGGAGTACTTCAATACAGACTATAGTGTTCTTCACCCTATAAGTATAGTACATAAAATACTTCTTGGAATTCTTTGCATGCTGAGGTTTCCCTTTTTTTTTTTTTTTTTTTTTTTGCTTTTTATGTATGTATAATTTAAATAATTAGCAACCAGTAAAATTGCAAAAAACAATGTATTTATTGACTTGATTTTTTCATTGAGTTACTGTTAAAAAAAAAATAATTCTTGAGCTACTTCTTTTTAATCGCTATGCAAATTTCATATAATTAGTGAGCCAAAATAAGATATCTATTTTATCCATTGAAAAGAGCCAGCTATCTAAAGCATTAATTAATTAACTTCATAGTGGAATATATTTACTGTGAAAGCAGTACCCACAATAATTTTGTTCAATATTTATAAAGAAAACATAGGAAATTGTAGATACCACAATAAATGAATCTTTTTCTCTTAGATTGCTATAGAAGGCAGATATTAAATAGAACTCATCTGCTGATAGAATAAAATATGTAAGATATGTCTTCTGCTGTGCCAAAATACATAACCTGCATTACATTTTCTTTGTTTCCAATATAACTTTCATCCTAAACCATCTCTGAATTTCCATCCAGAATACGTTTTCTATCTAGGCAACTGTTGTTTACAGATATCTTGTTTCCTTTTCTTTCCACAGCTGATAATTTAGCAGTTCTATTTTAGTGTATGTTCTCCCCTAAGTGCATAAAGCACTTCTGACTGTTTACCCTTAAAGCTCCAGAGAGTTAGGAAAACCTCTAGACTGCTTCTGTTTATGGTACACACATGCACTGTTAAGGGTTTATTTTCAACGGGAGGGAGACAAGCACAGACATAAAGACTGATGGTGCATATCACTCTACCAGCACATCTTGCTGTACAGCACAGCATATAACCTATTTTACATATATATATTTATATATTTACCTTTAAATTGATTCTGTTTTCTCTTATCTACTAATTTGGCCCTTGGTGGTGATAGTTCATGTTTGTAGTTTCTGCTACTAGTATAAAAACCCCTGTTTGATTTTCTTCACTGTGTGGTAGCTGAAGCAGTCAAAACTACAGGCTAATGGTGAAACAAGCAGCTTATAATGTATGATAATCAATACTCAAAATCCATTCCCTATGATGTGACATTAAAGAATGAAATGCAAAGGCAGAGATTTTCAGGGCTATAGGAACAAAGCTCGTGCAATGCAGGTGGGATTCAAATCAAGGTCATTCCCTGTATTTTTTGTAGTTTTTTTGGCTTCATATTTAATTCAGTCACTGCCACCATGTCCAGATAGCAGAAGTGGAAAGTTAGTCAATACAGTGAGTAGGAATGCAAGTAGAGAAATTGCTTTAACAAATGCAGGAAGTGAGAAGGGGAAAGAAAATAGAGCATGCAATATGTACATAACATATATATGCTATATGATATATAACTCTTACTTAGAGATTGCTAGCAAACTTTGTATTTTTGTTGGCAGTAATGAATAATCCAAACCCTGTGAAAGGCCCCTCCCCATACCAATGTATGTCTATGCATGTGTGTGAGAGCTTAAAATTATAAATCTTCAAACATAACATAGTTGTAGTAAATTAACCTAATGAGTGTTGAAAATCTCAAAGCATAGTTTTTGGCACAGAACAGAATACCTACTGAATAAGTTTGCAGTCCTTCTTTCCAGTGACTGAGAACTTCTCTGAACTTTACCTTTCATTGTTTGTTTCAATGTTAGCTCAGGGAATATTTTTTTTTTAAAGAAAGACAGTTCAGTAGAGTTTTAGAAAAAGAGTCAGTTTAAAAATAGAATTTCCTAGTTCTATATTTCATATCTATCTATTTATATATCTATATCTATATGTATATATATATATGTGTGCATTGTCAATACACAGAGCAGAGCATTACATAAATACATATATATATATATATATATGTATGTGTGTGTGTGTGTGTGTGTGTGTGTGTGTGTGTGTGTGTGTGTGTGTGTGTGAATATTTATTTAATTTATTTAAAGACAATATGACATAGAACTACTACCTAAAAGACAGAACGAATTTTTGTGATATAGATGTCTTTTTTTGTGGTATGATGAAATACACTATAATATTTGGATTGTTTTTGTGAGAAAGGAAAGAGCAAAGAGCGATCTTGCTTTGATAGAGTAATTGAAAAGAGAGGAGCAGAGAAAAGTACTGGTCCATTGATTGTGCAATTCTGAGCATTTTATGGTAGCTAACGTGCAGCAGGGTTTTATTTTTGTTTTTTGTTACACAGCAACAAAATTGTTCACAAATATCCATACAAAGGATAGTTAAGCTTACAACATAAAAGTTAGTTGGAAAGCTGATTAGTTGTTTAGGTAAATTTTTAAAAGTGCCAGAAAGAATTTACTCAGAATTGTCATGAATTCCATATGAGAGAAAAAGTAACTTTAGATTTTGTTTGTGAAAATCCTGAAGAAAACACCTATTTCTCCTATTTCTGTAAGTCCACTTTTAAAGTTAGAGGCTGAGCTTGCCAGAAGTCTACTCTGAAGGATCAGAAAGATGAAGGTGTTTTTAAAAATACATTGATTTGGTTTGTTTTGTGGATTTTTATGTTTCTGAGTGAGTTTTTTGGAGCAGGAGAAGTTTGGTTGCTTGGGGATATTTTTTTTTTTTTTTAGATAGAGACAGAGAAAGAGTGAGAGTAGCAGTTTCCCTTGGCTGTTTTAAAGCAGCAGCTGTTTGATGCTGTAGAAGCTCCAGAAAGCTAGATACAGAGAACTTTAGTGGAGGTGAACTAATGGGTGGAATGAGGTGTATAGCTATGTCCTTCATTTGTATGGCTCCCATTTCATTAGGCAATTGCCACACATATGTTGTCTCTGTGGTTATGCATACCAATGCCATCTCGTTCAAGTGAAGCAAAATCAAGCGCAACAAACTTAAATTTCTTCCTCAAAATCTTTTCAGTTCTGCCACTTTGTTACAGTCTTAAAGCTGGGGTTATTTTACTCCTGCTTTTCATCATGATAATTTTAGTTTTAATTGGATATTAAAAGTAGCATGTGGATTAGTTTTCTTTGGAGATCATAGAATCAATGAATGGTTTGTGTCAGAAAGGACAGAAATATCTACCATGGGCAGGAATGTCCCTCACTAGATCAGGTTGCTCCAGGTCCTGTCCAACCTGACTTTGAAACCTCCAAGTGATGGGACATCCACAATTTCTCTGGGAAATCTGTTCCAGTGTCTCCCTACCCTCATATCAAAGAGCTTCCACCTCATGTACAATCTAAATCTTCTTTCTTCTAGTTTATGCAGCCCAGGACACAACTGGCAATCTGGGCTGTGAGCACAGGCTGCTGGCTCATGTCCAACTTTTCATCTACCAGTAAACCCAACCCCTCCCAACCAGTCTGCTCTCAATCTGTCCATCCCCCATTCTGTATTGATACTGATTTCTCCAACTCAGGTGCAGGACCTTGCACTTGGACTTGTTGAACTTCATGATGTTCATGTGGCCCCCACCACTCAAGCCAGTCAGTCCTTCTGACGGAATCTTTTCCCTCCAGATGCGAACCAGATGCACCATTCAGCTTGTGATTCTAGGGTGCACTCAGCTCCATTGTCTAGCTCATTAATGCAGATAATAAATAATGTTGGCCCCAGTGTGGACCCTGGAGGGACACCTCTCATTTTGGTTTCCACTTGGACATTGAGCCATTGACTGCAGCTGTTTGCATATGACCATCCAGCCACTACCTTATTGATCTGACAATCCATCATCAAATCCATCAATCTCCCATTAAGCATCAAGAATATTGTGGCCATATCAACATTTGTCCATATCAATGGTCTTATAAAAGACTTTGCTGTGTCCACTGATGCATTCACTCCATCCTTGAAAGCCACCAGATTAGTCAGACACAATCTGTCCTCAATGAAGCCTTGTTGTCTGTGTCTAATCACCTCCCCATCTTCCATATATTTTGATACATATTCCAGGAAGATCTTCCAGGTTTTTTCCAGATACACAGCTGAGGCTGACTCACCCCTATGAATTTCATGTTTAAAGCCCCTATGTTACATCCTTTTCCTCAACAATCACTTTGTTCTGTTGTCTCTGTACTTAATTCTTGCTTGCTTTTGGTATTTTTTCAGCGTTTTCACCATACTTAGATTTTAAGCCTTCAAGGAGGAAGCTCATATACAGAATGACACTTTTTCATACTACTGTATCACTAACAACTATCAGTTCTGAGCAAATTATCACAGTTTAACATCACTGTGACATAATACAATTTTAGTTTAATTAAAGTCCTATTTATTCATATCTTTTTAGAAATGCGAAAAATGTATTTTCTTGGATTCCCATAGATCATCTTTGGTGATTCTTTTGTCATGTTTCTCCAGTGCAATCATTCATTAATCAGGTGGTGATATAAGATTACGAGGAATTTATTTTCTAATTTAGAAAGATAATGATTGTTTAAATTCTCCCCATCTTTGGGTCAACATGTTTGTCCTGCTTTTCTGAAGACTTGTTCTGCATTTCTGTATGTGTGTTTCATCCTTATATTTAAAGGTATGCTAACAGTTTTTGGTCTAACTGGAATTCCATGCACTTTTAAAATACTAATTTCCTCAAAAAAATGAGTATGTAGCCCATATGCCCATTTTGTGAAAGAAAAATTATTAAGATCAGTGTATAATTAACTGAAACCTAGAGATGATAAAAGGATTTACATTATTTATTATTTTTCTTATTTCTGATAGTTGGTTAGAGTTGTGAGTACAATTATAAGACAGTAAATATTGGCCCAAATGTAACATATTTAATGAAAATGAGATACAAGCCGAGGTTTTTAAAACAGAAAATTTTCTTTTAATTGTAGAACAAGAAGTACCAAAACTTATATTCTAAAAGTGTACCAAGGGAATCTCATTAAACCATATTCTTTGAAAGAAACAAGGATATAGAAATCCTATCTGAAAACATCATCAGTTCAAATAGTGTGTCACCATTTGTCGTTCTTCCAAATTGTATGTATTGAGCAAATCCATTTTCACTTAGTTGCACCAAAACAAAAAAGGGAAAACTGATTACATGATCCATACTCATGTCTAATAAAATTGCAATATGTGCTTTTTGACAAGCTTATATTTAATGCATACTGATGGAAGATTCTAGGTCTGTTCTCAGCAGAAAAAGTAGGCTTTTCAAGAAAACCTTTTTATTTTGTGACTGTCACACAACATAACAATTACAAGTGAAATGGAGGTGACAAAAAAAGAAAAAACAGCTTGCTGATTTTTATGAAGTGTTTGTATTTCCAGAAAGGCAGTCACTGCTCAGTTATTTGATTTGAAAAATTAATCCTTATAATTCCTTTTGAGTTCCCTAAGTACCGTTCACTCTTTTCTAGTATGATTTTTACAGAATAAAGCCTAAAAGATTTCTACAGCAGATTAGTTTACAGATGAAGCTCAATTCCACTGAGAATGAGTCTCTAATGACCCCTTTATACTTCCATTGGGCTGCGTGAATGCTTTAATAAGTGGAGAACAGAGTTAAATAAATGTATTGTCTCAACTAACAGGTTTATGCAAACCTTCTGAAATATTTTAATTATAGCTTCTTCTTTTTCTCCATAATTAAGAAACCAGATGTCAAGTAAGTCCATCACGTGATGATCATCGCCTATTCATTAGCCTAAATAAATCCACTTATAATTAGAGGTTTTTCTCTTTCTCCTTTGTTTTGCAGAGCAAGAAGAATGTGTTAACTGCACAGATGAATGCAGAGTGCTTGGTCATTCTGACAGGTGTTGGATGCCACAGTTCCCTGCAGCCAGTCAGGCTGAGAATGCAGATTATCGCACAAATCTCTTTGTACCCACAGTTGAAGCTAACGTTGAGACTGAGACATATGAAACTGTGAATCCCACTGGGAAAAAGACTTTTTGTACATTTGGGAAAGACAAGAGAGAGCACACTATTCTCATTGCCAATGTTAAACCTTACTTAAAAGCCAAACGTGCCCTGAGTCCTCTGCTTCAGGAGGTTCCCTCAGCATCGAGCAGCCCAACCAAGACATGCATTGAGCCTTGCACCTCAACAAAAGGAC
Organism: Serinus canaria; assembly: GCF_022539315.1. Lineage (NCBI taxonomy): Eukaryota > Metazoa > Chordata > Aves > Passeriformes > Fringillidae > Serinus > Serinus canaria. Next base: position 58,123,513 of record NC_066313.1, read on the forward strand.
CACTGGATGGTTGTGAAGTGAAATCAGGAGCCTTGGCTGAACCAAGCAGCCAGTACTTGTCAACTGACAGTCAGTATCTATCGCCCAGTAAACAGTCAAAGGACGCTTCCTTCATTGCATCAGATCAGATGGCTAGGGCCTTTGCAGACGTGCACTCCCGAGTGAGCCGAGACTCGAGTGAGATGGACTCTGTTCTGGAGCAGTTAGACCGTTCAGCCCGGGATCTAGGCAGGGAGTCGGTGGATGCCGAGGAAGTTGTGAGAGAAATAGACAAGCTCTTGCAGGACTGTCGGGGAAGTGACCCTGTGGCCATCAGAAAGTGAGGGGGAAAATAAGGACAGGCTGGCAGTTGCATTCCTCTTCTGCTGATTGAAAGTAAATCAATAAATAAATTCCCTGGTTATAACAGAATTACAGGAATGAAGGAAGACCAATGCTGCTTTAAGGCTTTTAGTGAACATCTGAAGTGCCCACGAGTATGTTCTTTTCACTGCTCTTTCTTTTTGACAGATAACACTGGTTTCATTTTGACCAAACTTTCATTAGGACAGAGTCAAGTACACCAAGAACAAAATGAAAGAAGGAAAGACAGTGCCATTTTGACAATCTGATAGGAAGGTGTGAGAAAGATGGAATGGAAATACGTCTGATACTTTAAGACTGTCCTCAATAGCTGATGCTGACTTTACTGTTTACGTATAAACCCCAAGAAAAACAGGGTTGAATAATGCTGATCTGTGGTGAATTTCCAGCAGCCACCACAGGCTTCTACTGAAAGTCCTATAAAGAGTTCTTGTAGTAGTCCAAGCGACACCAAACATTAACATTCATTTGTGGTAAACATTTATGTACAAAGTTATCTGCCACAAATATGAAATATGAAAAAAAAAGAAAAAAACAACAATAAAACAAAAAGAACCATTCCAGATCATTATTCAAGAAAACATATCCTCATCGTTAATGAAACACTACATATCATATTAAGGTTAAATGTAAAATTATATAGTCCATCTTGTCCTGCACACACATAAGCTACTCACTTGATAAAATGAAAAAAAAGATTTTAATATCTATTTAGCATTTTAGTGTCCAACAAAGCTATAAATAGTTAGTGATAAGCTAAAAAAAAAAAAGGAAAAGAAGTGAAATAAAGTTTGGGAAAAAAGAGTTACCTTAACTGTAATGCAGAAAAGAAATTAACATTATTAACACTTTTTTATTCATTTGTGGACACTAAAATAGCTCAGGAAAGTGAAAATGTCAGACATCCACAAAAATCACATGGTCATTTAAATGTGCAAATGTAAGAAGATTCAGTGTGTTTACATCAAATGACATATTTTTATTGATTTATTGCAGATTCAGTGCATATGAGCCAAATTGTTGAGTGTATAAGAGCTATATTGTGTATTTTATTAAATTAATATATAGTTGTGTTGCAAAAATATTTGGGCTTATATTGTAAATGGCAAGTGTTGCCTCAGTAGCTGTCGAACTCTATGAGTTTTGTTTTTTCCTGCTTCCTTTTCCCCATGGAATATGGGAAGCAGCGCCTCAGAGCAAAGTCTCTTGTTTAATGTATGGTCTACGAAGTACTGCAGTACATAATCTGTTCAAAATATGTTTGAGTGAGCTGATGGAGCTAACTGAACAGCCTACAAATACATCCATCAGACATGGTTATGTGCAAGTCCTTGTAGAAGCTTCTATTGCAAGCCTACGCTTAATAACAAAAATTACACTCGAACCAACATCTGGAACCTCCTTGGGTTTGTTTTTTTTTTTTTTTCCCCAATACATGCAGCCAGCCTGTTCAGTGTAGGATATTTGATTGAATTCTTCAGAGATGCCACCATTTTAAAAGTTTTGATATTAAGTTTATAAAGCTGAAAATTAAAAATAACTTGGGATATAGTTTCTACTTTTTATTATTGTTTCTTAAGAATGTTTTTATTGCATTTGAAAAATTCAAAATCGAATGAAACTTGGAAAAGAGCAAATGAACTTCCACAGTACAAGAAGAAGCAGAAGAATAAAATGTTTAGCTCAGGATTTGTCCCTTATATACTTTAGATACTCTGCTGGAAATACTGCTGGCACATTGCTTAAAAACTATGATTTTGGTTTCTTAAATTTAATCTGTACTATAAAAACATTTATAAGAGGGGTTGGCAATCTGAAATACCACAAGCCATAGTTTTTTTGGTCAGTTCAAAAACAAAAGTTTACCCAACAGCCTATTTTGGTCTAGGGATTGCATTTAAATGGTGATTTTATCTAGTCAGTCCTACAATGAATTGTCTTTGGGAGACACCAATTCTGACAGTTTGCTTTTAGCTCCTGTTAAAAAATGTCTACAATTACATGCAAAAGGAAGGATCTTGTACATGTCTTATCAAGCTACTCTCCATGTTTTGGACAATTTATGTATCTAAAACGTGGTGTTGTCTGTGTTCTATAATTTTTTTCTTTTTTTTTTTTTTTTTGGCCAGGAGACCCGAGATTGGTTTTGCTTGATAGCTTGATAGCTTGAAATTCCATAGTGAAGAGGATTCTTATTGTTTGATCAGTCTTTTCTACGTATTTCTGTGGTGCCCATCACTTCAGTGTCTGTGCACCAAGTCTTTAGCTCTGCCAGTGAGATCCATTATTCAGCAAAACCTACGCCAGTATGTAAATGCAGTCAAGTGATGGAGATTTGTGTATTTTATAAATGATTTTAACACTGAGTAACCAATTGTACAATTCATTGTATGTTTCTGAAGACATAAAAACCACAACATTCTGAGAAAGGGCTGTGCCAATGTAGGAGGAATTTACCTTAAGGCTCTCTGTCACTAGTGATTTACTAGCTTTAGCTGTTTAACACATTATCTGTATTTAGTAGTGATTATTTATTTACCACTCTGATGTAATTCAGAATTCATGACTCACAGCTTTATAGAAGAGTTTAGGAAATCTTGCTTTTATTTAATATGTCTTTCAACTGCCTTGTTTTGTAGAACTCTGGCATACTGCTTCCCAGTATAAGATTATCCCAGGTTAAAAAATTTATTTCACAATTTAGAATGGATACATAATGAACCATTAAACCAGCAGAGCTTATACAATGTGAGTTTTGCTGGTTCACTCAAAATTAACATGATTGTGTGTGAAGGACATTCTGCACACAAAAGATTTTAAAGTTTTTTTCCTCCATGATATCTCTACTATCACCACTGGAGAAAGAGGCAGGAATGAAAGATAAAGTTTATGAGTTATTTCTCTCATTTTTTACACACATGCTTTATAAGTCTGAAAGGAAGTATCTGTATGAAAGGAAAGTTGGAGCTAAGGGAGGCAAGTAAAGCAACTAATAAATTTGTACTGTACACTGTGAATAATTTATAAGGTATTCTGTATCTTTTTTTAATTATAAAAAAGCCAGCAATTTGGAGTTCCTTATGCAAATGGCCAATCAAATCAGAACTCAAAATCAGACCTTTCTTGTTTCCCTTTTTTTCTTTAATTGGTATGTTTATCAGGAAACAGATTCTCCTGAACTGTGATTTGCCACTTAAGAATAGATGTTTCCCAAGTTACCCCTAGAAGTCAAACTGTGTTCATAGTGGAGCAAGATACATCATTCAAACAAGCTTTCATGTTGCTTGCTGTCAAAAATGGAAGGGAAATTGCTGAGGTCAAGGAGGAGTCTGAAGCCTAGCATAACATACACCCACTCATTATTGTTTAATTGCTTTCTTTTGACATCAGGCAGCAGTTATTATTGCATTAATTTAAATGGGAGTTTTGGCTATCAAGATTTGTTGACTTGAAGTGTAATTGAATGAAATCTGATTAAGGTTTTGACTTCTCTGGCCCAATTGTGATACAGGTTGGCATTCTCATTTATCAGCCCCTGTCTCCCCATATGGCTCAAAGTTGCACCAATGACTGGTGAATGACACAAAAAAAGCAAACAAAAGCAGCATACATTGTATGGATTTTCTCAACCGCTATTGTTTAATGGCTGTGTTTAATGTGACCTATCTGGAAAATGAGGACTACGAATAAAAAGCGATTACTAATAGTGGTGTTGCCTGCTTTTGCATTCATTAACACAGAAGAAATGTGTTAAACACTGCATACCACAGGGAGCCTGATGGTAATTACTTTGGAAAAGCAACTTGTGGCAATGCGGCTGTTACAGCTAGTTATCAGTTTGCCAAAAAAATGACAGTTCCTGCTTCATTTATTAGAAATGTGTAACCGTTTTCTCTCAACAGGAAAGTGGAGAAGAGTTTTCATCAAGCTGGGTAGGTTTATCTTTTAAGCAGCTGATGCACTGAATCCCTACAGGCTGCTATTTGCTCATAGAAACATGGAGCTGAATAAAGGATATTTTGGTTTGGTACACTGGTGTGAGTTCACCAGAAACATTATAAATGGGGGGGGCTGTAAGTTCTTAAAGATTGTCAGCCTAGCAGGAGAGATCAAAACACGACTTGAGTATACAAGTGGAGATCAACCTGAAGAATGCAAGGAATTGGTTTTTGCTTTTTAACTTTTCTAATTTTATCTTTCTTAAGAGTGTGAGTAATTTTCTTCATATTGCTGTAAACAATATGACAAATTGCTGGGAAAAATATTATTAAGTTCCATGTCTGGTTTTTTTGAGTTTGTTGTTATAATTTAACACTTTCATTAACCTTTTTTGTTTGGTTGGGTTTTGATGTATTTGAGCATTATGATCAGTCCCTCAGAATGTGTGGCCCTCTCTGTCTGCTCCTGTGTGACTGTAGCAATTACATACCAAATAGGGTAAAGCCTGTAAACCAGAATTTTTAGGTTTTTTGGGGTTTTTTTAAGTGGGGAGTTTTTTGAATTTTGTTTGTTTGGGTGGGTTTTTTTAAGTAGTTAAGTATATAGGCATTGCTTTTGACATCTAAATAGAATTTCAGTTTGTTCAGAGCACTACCAGTACTATAAAGGTGTGTGCTATTCCTGCAGACAGAATTACCTCTTACCCATTTCATTTTTTTCTGCAAGTCTCCTCGTCAGAAACAAAACTAGCCTGCATCTAGTTAGCTGCTCATCTTAGGAACTGAAACCCAGCAATGTTATTTCCCCTTTTTCTGGCTACATATATCTGTCTTTCTACAGGCTAATTTCCAAAATCTAGCAAGTCACTGTCTGTGCAGAGTCCTGACAGAATGTACCTTCTGCTGCTAATGACCTCACTGGACATGGGATGTTACTTTTACTGTCTACAACTGTGTGTGATTCAGAGCTTGGCTAGATCCACAGTAGATGTAGAACAAGTCATAAACCATCCTGGCTTTTCTTTACCCAGAATACAGTCATTGATTTCTCATTTGGAAAGTGGCCAGTCCGTCAAACAGACATTCTTAGATCTCCTTTAAGCCAACCACGTATTACTGCTTCAGGGTGTTCACTCATGGGATAAATACCCTATCCTTATCCTTTATTGAGTCTAAGACATGAAGGCAGCTGAAAGCTTATTTCTTCAGTTAGTAATGTTTCCCTAAAAATGAAATTTCTCCAGTAGAAAGGACAACTGTCTGCTGTACGCATAGTTTGATTTGTGAAAGGTCACCTTAGTTTCAGTAGTGCATGAAGAAATGGATCAGGGAATTAATGAGCCATCTAAGAATTTTCCAAGACACGCACTCCATAATGCATATGTTATGATTCAGGGAAAAGAGCACAGCATCTCAGTTTATTTATTGTTGATTGTTCCTGATAATGCTTGGCTTATGAAAATATTTAGTTCTAATTTTGGGGAAAAATTTTTTCTCTGCCTGAGACACAAATTATTTTTAATATTTTTTAAGAAGATTTTTTTTTCCTAAATACAGACTAGTCATGTGTTGGGCCCTTTGTTACTTTGTGAAAATGGTGTTCTGACGTGGTTTCCCTCTTTATGTTCTTTGCATTAGAGCTAATACCTTTGATTTGGGAAAGACTCTGTAAACATTGTGAATTTTTTCTTGGTAAGAGTTATTAGTATAGGACTAGCTTGAAACATAGATGATTGGACAGCAGATTCAGATGTTGACCAACAGAGGAAAGGAATAATGAAATTTCCATTTCTGTAAACATATTTTATTTAATACTTTGAATACTAACTCTATGGAAATGTTATTATAACGCACCTACTGAACTGCTACCAGAGAACTAGGAGAACAGCTGGCCAGTAATCCTCAGTGTTTTCCAAATTAAAAGTTGTATCTGGAAATCAACTGATTCCTGTAGCAGTATAGCAAGTCAGCAACAAGAAATACTCCTTAACAAATTTACAAATACTTTGCAATACCTGTACATTTTCCATCTTTGTAAGGGCAATCACACACAGTCACACTGGCTTTTCAATGGTTTGATTTGAGACCTATAAAAATGGATCACTAGACTGGCATCAGCATTGAAATTAAAACACCACAGATCTCTGACCATCAGGAAATGACATCTATTTCTGTTTTTAGTGTCTATAGGAAAATGTTCCATGCACATATTTTTTAAACATTTTACAACAGGCATCAATTATGATGCTGCATGTGGTAATGATTTCTACAAGTGACCCTATTAGTCACCACTGCTTTCTTTTTATATGTCAGTTTAAAATTCTTTACACTGAAAATTTATCTAATGCAGAGAATTTAGAGTAGATTTCTTATTTGTCTTCACACTTCTTACCTTATAATAAAAAATATTCATCATAATATTTGTAGCTAAGACCTTAATTTATTTCTTTAAATTCTTTGATTTAAAAATTGATTAAATCTGCTGAACTATATTGAAACAATATTTTTATTTTCCGAATAAAATACTTAGATTTTTATGAACAAATTCTTCATTCACTATTGTGAGTTCTATGGGGAATCTTACTAAGAGTATTGCAATAAACTAGTCAGCTCTAGATAAGAATCTTTTCTTGATAACTAAACATATAGCCTTTTCATCTAGAATGAAAAATCATTTGTTTTAGGATTTTTTTATACTGAAATTATGAGAAAAAAAAATCTGATATGTGTATTCTGGATAACTAATACATTTTACATCCTCTAACTACAATGCAGTTCCAAGTAGTTGCATTTGGTTCTGAGTATATGCTTAGGGATTTACCTCATCTTAGACTAGATGAGAAATTGTATTTACTCTGAATGCCCTTTGAGTGTCTATACTTGAAGATGCATTGGCTACATGAATGATTCTGTATTCCCTTGTGCCTCATTTTAAATTGAAAACAAAAGTAGTATAAGCACTCCTATATAATTTAATAAGTATTTGTAGAATACCATGTGAATATAGTAAATACAGCAGTGCAGAATCCATGTCAAACTATTTTAACACCATTAGAGTACTGTTGCATTATAAGAGATTTAGAACAGAGATTAGCAACTGTTAATAAGCCTTTATCTTTGACCACAAGATAAGCTTCTTAACTGTGGCTTTGCCTCAGTTTAAGGGTTGTAGTACTAGTGGAGAGTACCAAAATAAGGGTTCTGTTCAGACTCTAGGTTTCTTTTGTGCTGTCTTCTTCTAGAATAGACTTCAGAGGCTGGTAATTATGCTTCCATAATAATTTTTTGCACCTCCATCAGCCAGTGTGAGTGACCCAAGCTCCGTGGTATATACCAGCTCACTGCCACTCAGTGCTCCGATGTTACCTTAGCAGAGTCTGTTTAGGTGACTTACTTAGGCATCCAATATGGACAGAAGTTCGATTTTGTTAGTACATCTTTTTGGATATGTCAAAGTAAGACAAAGAATCCTTCTAAAGGAAAACAACTCCCATTTTTTGGAAAAAAAAAAAAAAAAAAAAAAAAGCCTGTATAGCGATAGCAAGCACAGTCAGTCCTTTAATTTCCAAATGAATCATCTCTTTTAAAAGATTCTTACTTCTGCACTTATTAATAACCTTCTGTGCACTCCTAAATTGTAAAACCATTGCAGCTGCAGCATTAATTTTGCTGGCAGTAGAAATCAAGATAGAGAAGGAAAAGGAATACTATACTTTAGGCAGACATCCAGTTCCTATTACATCTTATCCCTTTAGCAGAGGTGAAATGTCAGGGGCCCATCATATTATGGCAACAGGAGGAGAAGTACAAACAATTGGAGGACGTCTGATTCAAGCACTCTTGTTCAAAAAGCTTTCATGGAGATTTGCCAAGCTTACTGTGGGATCAAGAATGTAAACCTGAGACAGCTCTGCTGATAACCAGTAATTCCTGTAGTCTAAGGTGATGTTCACATCACCTCCTGCCTGGAAAAATTTCAAGCTTCCATGGGCAATGACAACACGCAACTGCAAGGAGCCACCAGGTGCAGCTGCCAAATCTTGAATCCCCTAGTTTCTTGTAATGCTATGCCAGCTCTCCTCATTCACTTTATTTTCTTCATCCTGAGTGTTTATAAGGCATACTAGTAAATGCTAGTTGACACTTCCAAGCCTTGAAGGGTGGTCTGGAGAAAGACCAATCCTGGTCTAATGCCTGTGTGTGTTAGCAGAGAATGCTTTCTTGCAGACACATAAAAAAATCAGAGCTCTATTTGAAGAACCACCTGTTTCCTAAGTTTGGGAGTTTCTTTAGTTATTATTTTTGTTGCATTTTATAAATAATCCAGAAAATCTTCAGCATTGGTGAAGCTAAAAGCATGCTCATTTTTAAAAGCAGCATAAATATTAATCACAATCACTAGTCAAGACTGAAGATTTTATTTGGCATAACATGTACAACCATGCAACAATTATGTAAAAATGGAAGTTATTATGAGCTGTAATTAATATACTGTGTTACCAGCTGACTCAAAGCACTTTGCTCAGCATCCTTGGTTTTAAAGACTGAATCTGAGTAGTGGTAAAATGTATACTAAATTCAGTAAAGCACATCAACAGCCCTAGGCTTTCTCCTCTAGTGGTGACTACCACTGAATTTTATTTCTGCTGAAATCTTGCTAGGAAAAAAAAAAAAAAAAAGCAGCATAATTGCTGATTTACCACCACTGCTTAATCTAATTCAGTTCTTAGTGGTCCATTAGCATAACAGAATTTGCATTTTATTTCACAGAAAATGTTATGACTCCACCTGCCTTAGTTCAGAAAATGTATCAGAAACAGTAAAAATGGCACAAGCAGGGAAATGACAAACCACTTACATTTACTAAAACAAATATAAAAGGGGAAGGTGTAGTGGTACGTGTAGAGTTTATCATCTTGGCAAGTGAACCCCCTCACATCTTTCAGTTCCATCACTCAGTTTCTATTTTATTGGATTTGCAAAACTCAAGTAATTTTCAAATGTACTGCTATCACATGACATTATCCTTGTAAAATTTTATTCATTGTGAAGACTGTGACAGAAAATGTGCAAAGACATATATAGGGATATGGTGCTTTATCAAACTATAACATTGCTAAACATAACTGCTTTCCTATTGACTTGGACCCATTCCAGACACTAGAGATCATAGAAAAATTACAAGTTATCACACCCTGCCCAGAGTGAGGTGATAGAAATAATAACAAATTAAGGATATTTTGATTGACAGTTTATATGTATTTCTTTATATTTTTCCACTTCCTTTGAGGCTCAAATCCTAATGGTGACAGCTGTCATTTTAAAGGTGACTCATTACAATCCTTTACAGAGTCCCCAACAGATGGAAAGGTCTTTGTTTCCCAGGGAACACTGACAGGTTATGATTTCCAGAGCTTTTAATCATTTTAGCAACACTTATACACATCTGTCAATTACTCTATTCAGTGATGTTAATAATACAGCAATCTGAGAATGACAAAGAACACTCTTCTTTTCTTGGAAACACAACTTTTCCATCAAGACTGGAAACACCGAGCAAAAACACTTTTGAAGAGCTCTTTTCTCCCAGACATATCAGAGTAAGTTCCAGGGTATTTGGTCTGGCTGAGATGGAGTTCATTTTCCCCACAGCAGCCCTCACAGCGCTGTGCTCTGCACTGGTAGCTGGAAAGGTGTTGGTAACACACTGGTGTTTTGGCTCCTGCTGAGCAGGGCTGGCACAGCATCAGTGCTGCCTGCCCAACAATCGACGCACACTCCTGCCCCCAACAGCACTCTGGGGATGGCAAAGACCTTGGCACAGGACATAGCCAGGACAGATGACCAAAGGGGTAGTCTAAATGATATCTTCTCAGACATGAAAGCTGAGAGAAAGGAGGAGGCAGGAGGGAGGGATTCATTATTTATGACATTTGTCTTCTGGAGCAACTGCTGCATGTACTGAAGTCCTACTTCCCAGAAAAGGACTGGACATCACCTGCTGATGGGAAGTAAAATATAAATCTTTTGTTTTCTTTTGCTAATGCACACAGTCTTGCTTTTGATATTTTAAACTGCCCTTATCTTTTCCCAGGAGATTTTTTTGCATCTTATTTTCTCCTTCTTCTGCCCTCCTGGATAGGGGACTGTTAGGGCAGTTTTCTGGGCACCTGGACTCCAGCCAAGGTCAACTCACCACAACCTGCATTTATAGTAACAGGAAAATTTTATTTTCATAATACATGTCCACAGAGGTTTTCTTCTCCACTCCTGAGCTGCAGGGAAGCTATAAATCATTAAAACATACAACCGATAAAACATGACAGGCTGACATCACACAAATAATTAAAATCAAAGTCACTGTGCAGAAGTGATAATTTTGGTCAGGTACAGAGTAATGGCCTTCACTGTGGTGCTTTTTCTAGTTGTGATACCAAGCATTTGAAGCTCTCAGGGCTTCAGAATAGAGGCAGCAGATGTGTGTGTAGCCGTAGATGTGGTAGCTCTACCTCACGACTAATATGCAGTACTTTCATTCGTTATAGAACTGAGGCTGCAGTCCCTTTATGCAAACCAGGTATGTTTTTGCAGTGATGTTACAAGGTATCCACATAGAAGTTACATAGCTTTTACAGAGCAATGACAGAGGTATATTTTGGAGAGTTTTTGGGACATCTGTATTATGTTCGATACAGACAGAAACCTGAGCATCTAGGTGTAAACTATTTGTAATAATACAGAAAACTTCTTCAGAAAAAACTTTTACAGCATCTATTTTTTTTTTATTTGGAGGAAATTTTATTCTGATACCTATTACAAAAAGTAAGCATTGCCCTAATGTTCTGCAGTGTAAGAACAACTTAACTGTACCTTAGTAACAGAACCCTTTCAGCTTTCAAACTGTATTTTTAAGAAGTCTCAATTGAAAATTTTTGTGTCATCAGGCTGTACTGATTACTATTTAATATCATCACAATAGCACTGTATGACCCTAGAGAAGGAGTTACAGATTCTTTTTAAGCACTACTGATAAGCAGTAAAATGTTTCATACTGAAAAAGTATTACAGAAGCGAAGCAAAGCAAAACAAAACAATATTTCAGATAGTGAAAATCCTATTATCTCCAGACCAGTCACAACTGGAGTAATATGACAGAATTTATAGGTTATGGTCTGCACAGGCAATGTGTACTGGAACCAAGAATCTGACTTGCATTTCCCTATTATTCTAATCCAGACCTTGAACTATTGCAACTACCTTTTTATCTTCTTCAGGAAGATCAGATAGGGTATGGATCAGAAAGGCAGTTCCTAGAATTCAAACCTGTTCCACAGCAGTTTAACCCCAGCCTTTAACCTCTTCTCTGTACATATTGTATAAACGCTGTCATTCTTCCAGCAACAAAATTGTCAAGAAGGGTGTTTCCCATCATTTTCTCAGGGGCCTTAGACCCCTAGGGTCCTTGACATCTCTGTATATATTCTCTTGAAAAAGATATGGACTATTCAAATGCTCTTCTGTAAAGTAAAATAAGTGGCAGCTGGCACCATACAGTTCTGTTATAATGAAAACATGAGGTGGTTGCCATTACACAGTCCTGCACTAATGAGAACAGTAGGAGTCTAGCATTACAATGGTCTAATGAAAACAGGAAATGGCTGGCATTAGATTGGTATAATGAAAACAGGAGGTGGCTGGCATTATGCTTGTACAATAAATAAATTAAGATTTCTGGCCCTACCAATCTCATCCAGATTATATATTATTCCAGTATGCAAGAGAGAAATTTCTGTAAATCAGGGACAATGACAGAAAAGATCATTCTTTGTTACATCACCTTAGAAGCAGAGTTGTGTCCTTTTCCTTTCAACTGTTTATTTCTTTTAGGGTGGTTATACACGAGCAAAACAGGCACATGTTTTTAAAACTTGGCATGCAACCTGTACAAAATTTCATTTAAAAGTAGCCAAAAGTAGCTTGTTTTCTGGTGCCTGTCATGATTTAATGTGAAAGGTTAAAAATAGCTTATCAAAAAGTGAAAATTGATATGACTGCACTTTTTAAACTGAGTCTCACACTTAGCTCTCCTAATCTGGGCTAAGTATGCAATTGATAATACTTTGGGGTGTTTAATGCAATACAGAGAATGAGATCAATACTTGCTGAGAAATAAAGGGGAAAAAAAAGAAGAAAAAATTTAAGCACAAAATCAATCATTTAGTTAATGTGCTTTTTTCTAAGAACAGAAGGGTCAGTGGTTTTCTTCCTTGTTTTTCAAACTAACCCTTCTACTTCAGTCTTTTTAATTATTATTACACAAGAGGGTCATCCATGTAGGTCTTAGACAATGAATGGACCACCATCTTCCCTTTTATTGCAACTTTTAGAGCCATCTGAAACTGATTGATTCTCACTCTCCTCAATCTGGCTGAATTCACCATGAAGTTTTTACAGTTCAAGGCCAGTGCATTAAGGCACTGCATCAGTCCACTCTTACGGTACCTTTCAGCCACTCATTCTCCCATTTCTCATCTTCAAGCTCAACTGCATTTTTTCTGGACATTTTCCACTGGAAACCAAGAGATTAAATGAAGCAAGAAAATGTTTGGAGTATGATTGTCAAAGCAGCAATTAGTGTGCTGGAATGTTCCAGCATAAAACACTGTGCTTCCTGCAGCCTGTTATTCTGCTGATAGCTTTGGTTTCCACACTCAGATTGCAGTGAAAATATTCCAGTCAGGTAGCTCGGAGTGAAACAGCAGTGTGATGCAAATAAGGAACAGATAATCAAATCAAACTTTCTAATCGAGTTTTGCTATGCTGACTCTCTTATTTCTCTCTGGCCTGCAGTTTGCATGTTTTACAACACTGCAGAATTAGCTTAAAGAGTAAATACTTGTGAGTTTATCGAATCCGGTCATGTCTCACATATACAGAAGAACAAATGAAGGAAAATAATCTTCCTGTGCTGCTTCTATTATTACTTTAATTTCTTTGCATCTTTGGTGGGGTTCTGATTGAATCCTCTTGAAGGAGGGGAATAGAAGATGAAGAATTCAGAGAGGTAAATCAAGAGTGAGTGCTGTTAAAAAATTTTTGCTTTCTTTTTCTTTTGTTTTTATTTCTTCATCAAAAAACTGAAGGAAAAAAAACAACAAAATACTCATACCTTATGGACCAGATTTTAAACTAAAATGTATGGCACTGGAAGCAGCATATGCCTTGGACAATCTGCTGTTATGCACTGCGTGTGCAAGTCGCAGACGTGGCTTAACCAAGATAGGAGGCGACACGTGCCGTGCATCTGAGATTAGTGTCTGGACCTCAGCCATTAATGCTGGCATCCCAGGAACTGACTCATTCCTCTGCCAAACTTCTGCTGGGATTTGGGTTCACTGAATCCGACTCAGTCTTTAATCCCCCCAAGCAGTATCTTTTTGAATTGTGGAGCTTGCAAAACATCCAGGTGGTGGCCCAGCTATGACAGCATCTGTGTAAGCTCAAGAAACAACCTGCTCTCTTTAAGAGTTCTATTCAGAAAGTTTCTAGCCTACTATCATGCAAGTCTGAATGTCAAAGCTCCATTTTATTTGGTTCATTATACTGAGTAGACAATAGTCATATTGCCCTTCCAATCTCTTTGGAATATTTGAGATCTTACAAATGTCGTATGCTATAAATCTACTTGATGGGTCTCATCATTCTGTAAGCAATATTTTTCATTAGCTTTGCAATAAAATGGCATTTTGCCCTATTTTCAAACTAACAAATTTTGTCAGGGTTGGCATCTCTATTACATTACCAAATATATCAGTCAATACCACCTGGTGTAATTGAGTCTTGTTATATGATTCAGATAGTTGCTTAAACTATGGATTTTTCAAAGTCAAATTTTCTGGCAGGAAGAATATTGTTTTAATATAATTTTAGATAAATAGGTAGTATATCACTGTAACTACTGTAATTGACCTCTGTGTACAATATTTAAGATCATTTATAATTTTGTTACACACAGAAATCTGTATAAAACCATTTGATTATGCTTGATTTCTATCTCAAGATACATATCAAAACTAGCATCTGACACTCTCAGTAAAACATGAATGAGTGTGGCAGTAAAATCCCTATATGAGCCAAGGTTTTTATTTTAAATAATATTAGGAAATATATTCTCTTTAGGCTTTCTGAGTAACTAAGAAAACTGGCATCATGAAAATGGTTCCCATCCTTTAATGGAATGTGAAAAATTAAAATTTAAAATCTAGCAACATGCATGCACTCAAGGAGAAGAACCACAGGAAAGTAAAAGATTTAAAACCAAGTTGCACAGATTCAGCTAAACTACTTTCTGAGCCATACCTTTTTCATAGATATATTTACCTATAACAAGGGACAAATTTTATACTACTTCATGGTTAGCTAATCAAAAGTTTGTCATTCTTATCGGGGGATCTTTAATCATATTTTTGAGCATCCATTAAATTAGAAATATTTAGAAAAATGGCAACTTGACATTATTTATTTCCCTGTGAATGTTTTTTGCTTGTATTTTCACAATGAAGAAATATTTTTGAAATATAGATAAATATTTAAAATGCCCTTTTTTATCACAATGAAAATTCTTGATTATAATCAGTTTATCAGTATTAGAGAGCTATTTGTTTCTGTCCACATTACTAATCCAAATTATTTTGCAAATTTTTCTCACACATTATATTTTTATTGCTTCTTTAAGGCACTATAACTTCTTTGATGACAGACACTGAGATTTTTAGAGTATACATGACCGTGGGAGATTTACATTTTAGCTGCAGTCTAAACTTTCAGTGTACATAAAAAATATTTTACTACATGATATAGTTGTGCCAGATCCAATCAACTAAGTGGAGCTCACCCTAACCAATTCTTGGGACATCTCCAAGAAAAACAGTACCAAGTAAAACTCTGCTAAGTAAACTAGACTGTTTACCAGGTGTTACTGTCCTTTACTTCAATTTCAACATTTAACTAATCAATGTTAGTCAAAACTACTCCTCTCAATAAATTCCCTGCCTTTTCAGAGCTTATAGTGGAACCCCTAATTCTCCTCCTTCTTGTACTAAGATGAATTGAAAATTATGTTCTAAGTTTATATGGACTCTTTCTAAATGTTCTGTCAACTGTGGTATTCTGCAGCCTTGAGCATCTATTACATGGCTGCCAGGAGTAGAAGAAACTGTTACTGCTGCTCCAAGTGGGTTCATCCAAAGCCACATTTCTACTGCCATCCTGGTTTGGGAAAGAATGGAGAGCTTGTCTTGCCTTGAGCTGCTTCCTTTTGGATTGCAAGTAAAACAACATGTCATTGATTATTAATGGCTCAGAGGCAGTTTTTGTAGATAAACTATATTTACTTCTGTGGATTTTGGAGCAGATTTCAATTTGAATTATTATATTAGCCAAAAAAGATTTCCTATCTTCAGGAATAAGTTGAAGCTCATCAGGAAAATTACTGTTTCTGTTCATGCAGGTAGATTCATTATAACAAATGTTTGTACAGGTACTATGTGAATGAAAATTATTTACAGAATATTAGAAAGCAAACACACAAAATAGCTGTACTGCACACACTGCCCTGTGTGACCACACTGCCCTGTGTGAGATGTAATTAATAGGTAAAAAAACTTCTTTGTACTTGGCCATGAAATGCATCTCTTGGAACTCTGGTGATAGAGAATAACAGTAGTTGATAACCGTGCAAAATTCTGTCACTCATTACCCATGCATTCTTATTACATGCAATGTAATTATGCTAGCCAGGGAAAGATTTCTTATCCTCGGGGAAAAGTTAAAGCTCTCCAGGAATGGTGTATTTATACTTCTAGCATATCTCCTAATGCAAGTGTTGGCTGGGATGACCAGGGATAGTGCTCTACTCACAAATAGGAAAGACCTGCTGGCAGTCTTAGATTTGGCTTGAATTGCTGCATCTCCAAAATGATGAAGTTAAGGACTTGGAGGTGAAATGGGAAGGCAAGCAGCACATTTTGGACTCTGAATTTTATGATTGCATATTTCTTCTAATTCAGGATGTTGCTTGGGAATTCTTTGGGTAGCTGCCATGAAGAACAAGGATGTCAAGGAAAGCTAGGTAATTTTTAAGGAGAGCCTAAAGAAAGCTCAGAAGTTAATCATAGAATCAAAGGAACTTTGGCTGGTCTCAGTCCCTGGGAAGATCAAGAAACATACTCTTGGAATTCATATCCACATCCAAGTAAGTGCAAAACAAGAAGAGTAATCAGGAATACTCAACATTGATTTTTCAAGAGTAAATTGTGCATAAAAAAATCTTTTATCAATATGCAATTTAATGATTTGGTATAGGACAGGACAGAATGGTGTATGACATTTCTTGACTTTAGTGAGCTTTTTTGTCATTCTCCACAGATGAAGAAGTATGTGCAGAGAAAATAGTCAGGTGGAATTGTTTTGAGGTTTGAATAATAACTGGAGTAAGCCACAGAAATGACCAATGGTTAAATGTCTTTCTGGAGATCAGAGAGAAGTTTGGTATCATGGAAGTCCATGGTAGGACCTGTTAAGTTCAACATTTTCAGCGACCTTGATAGTAACACAAACTGCACTTACAACATCTGCAGAAGAAATAAACTGGAAAGTGTAACTGCAGCCATGAAAAATGCCATAACTCTACCCAAAGAGATCACAGTAAACTTCAGTAACAGAGAAAAAGAAAGCTCCTGATGTTCCATAAGAACAAGCAAAGTTATCTGAACCAAGGGAGAATGGATACTACACATTAACAGAGGTTAGGAAGGGACTAGGTGAGTTGAAGCCCTTCTAAAGAGAGCTTGAGGGTTATGGTGTACATGAGATTGGAGAAAATTCCACAGCACTCTTTCTTTCTGAATAAGACAAACTACATCCTGAGTATGCAACTGTTATATACTGTATGTACTGATAAGAAACTCTGGCCACAAGATCAACAGAAGTTATTCTTCCCTTCTACTTAGCACCAGTGAGCTACATGTAAAGTACTACATCCAGTTTAGGACTACTCACTTTAAGAGAGGTAAAAATGGAATTGGGGAGGATCTAATGGAGGGGTGAGCTATAGCCCATAGGAAGAATTCCCGTTGGAGAAGTTTGTGGAGGACTGTCTCCCATGAGAGGAATGCCATGCTTGAGAAGGGTGAAGGACTCTTCTCCTAGAGGACAAAGCAGTAGCAGCAGAAACAGCATGTCATGAATTGATTGCAACCCCCATTGCCCATCTCAGGGGCAATGAAGGGAGCTGAGGTGAAGGAGTTAGAGAGTCAGGAATAAAGCTAAGTCTGAGAAGACGCTTTTAATTCTGGTTTTATTCCTCATTATCGTACACTGATTTTTGATTGGTAAAAAATTCAATTAATTTCTCAAAGTTGGGTCTGTTTTGACCCTGTTGGTAATTGTGAATTATCTCCCCCTGTCCTTATCTTCTAACATGAGCCTTTCGTTGCTTTCTCTCCCTTGTCCAACTGAGGAGTGGTAGAGCATCTTTCTTGGGCACTCAGCATTTAGCCATATCAAACCGACACAACTGGGCACAACAGCATTAAAGTCTCATTGTTAACAAGGGAAGAGAGAGAATAACTGATAGCAGAAACTTCCTGAACTTTCCAATTCCTCACCAAAATTAAACTCAGACAAAAATTAGACAAAGATTTATTCTAAACCTGAAATGACTAAACAAGCTATTTCTGCTTTATTTTCAGTCACTTCTTTCAAGGATTTCTTCATTAAACCAAGTATATGCTTAGCATGTCTGAATTTAATTTTTTTCTCACTTGACTGTATTTTTTAAGAAATCAAAGGTGCTTTTGTTAAGTCAGAATTCTGAGCATACAGTCCAGTTTCTGCTAATAGGTCTCACTGAACGCAGTTAACATCTGGAAACCTGTGGATTTCCTTAAATACACATAGATATCCAGAACTATGTGTATTCTGGGTATCCAGAATCTCAGATTGTCATCATCTCATGGTTAAATTTTTCTGTTTTTTCTCATAGCATCGCATTAATAAGCTTTTTAAGACAAGAGAAAGAATGATAGGAAGTTCCAGGGAGAGACAATACCAGATTTCCTTACATAAAACCATGTTGTGGTAATATTTCTGCCTGATAATTTGTTTCAATAGCTTCAGAATTTAGCCAACTTAATAATTTACCAAGTCATGTCACCAGCAAGGAGAAGAAACAAGATATGTAGGAGGCCTTGGATTGTGAGAGGCCTTTATCTTTATAGGACAAAACCTTTCAAAAATTTTTCTAAAGCCGTTTGTCTTCTTTGCTAAGAGAATAAAAGAGGAGGCAATTTCCACTCAGAATATCTCAAAGTGGATCTCTGTGTCTATTATGCTTTCTCAAGGTTTATCTGAGTCACCTGATAATATATGACCACACTCTAGAAGAACTTGTACATCTCAAAAATGCAATTTTCATTCAGCGTAGCATTCACATTTTTAAAATATCATTTCATTCTAATGCTTCCTGTGTAATGTCTTCAATAATTATTGCTATCTGCTTCTTGGCCCACTCAGCTGGAGCCACCTACAGTAGTACAGTTAGAGAGAAGAGCCATCAAAAGACAAAAATCCGTCCCAAATCTTTCTATAAGAACAAGAATTTTTAGATACAGGATATATCCTTTCACTCTTAATGTTCCATAGGCAATAAAGAAGGAACTGGAGGCTCATCATGGCCTCCATGGTCTGCAAGGAGGATGAAGGGTGGTGGCAGTCTTTTGTCCCTCATTCCCAGAGTGAGCTGAACTCCCACATGCCCCGAGTACCCTTTAGGAAGACAAGTGGGCAGTGCTGCCTGAGGCACTGGATTTGGCCAAACCCATGGAAAGTAGATAAAGAGGCAAGGGATGAGGCCCTGCCAAAGCAAAGATGAGGCCCTGCCATGTCCTGGGACTCCTGTTATCATCTCCTGGCATAAGTGATCAAGTCCTTCCCATCTTGGTTACTACACAGGTAAGATGTACCTTTGATCCCTTGGAAATTTTCTGGTCAAAATCATCTGGTTCCAGGCATAGTGGAACACTAGCAAAGCTAACACAAAGGAGCAACACGCAATTAATTTATCATGTGATTAAACTTTATTATCTGATTTATCTTTATTATGGCAAGAGAAGATCAGGTAGGTTTTACAAATTGAATTTTTCAAGACCAAGAGCAAAGGATAGAATTTCCAGCTAGAGGATATTCCAAAAAATGTGTGTTGCTAATGTGTTCTGTTAAAGCTAAAGGGAAACTTTTTCAGCTCCTTGAATTGCATTGAATAAGGGTGGAACTGTAAAAAAAAAAGTATGAAAAGCAGACAGTTGTTCTATAATGTTTTTTCTACCAGCTCTATAGCATATGTTGATAAATAAGCAACAGCTGCTTTATTTGCAATATTCAATGTCAAGTTATTGGTGCTGTGCCTTGCTGCTGGAAGGTTTTTGTAGGAAGCTGAAGCTAAATGCAGGATTTTATCCGGCCTGAACCCCAAAGTAAATGAAGCAACTATCCAGGCCACATTTTAAATTATCAAACTGTAATACAAGTGCATCATATATTAGAGGCTTTAGCCCGAATCTCTATCCAAGGAAGTCTGTTTTCACTTTCTTCTTTTGTTTGTTTGTTTGTTTAAAAAAATCTAGGAGAGGTGTCTCTAAAAAAAAAAACACTGGGTTCCTCCAGCACAAAAGCACTCATAGCACCTTCTATATCAACCTGTGCATTCTTCCAGCTTGGCAACATTCCTAACAAGGGTATGTGAAGAGTCATGAAGTGCCTTGTTCTCACCTTGTGAGCACTTAAAAAGTAATTTATTGTTGCTCTCAATTATTGTAGATTCCACAAGTGTTTACTATTTCTGGAATCCTGGAACCTCACAGCCACAGGATAATGAGTTAATATAATGACCTGATCTATTTTAACAGAAACATGGTGGCAAGGCAAAATAAGATATTTAGGCTAATTTGCTTGACTACTTCTTTCAACTTTAATGAACTATCCAAAAGATGTGCTAATATTATGGTGAAAAAGATACTTCAGAAAGACAACTTTTTTTTCACCCTGGGAATAAACAATTTCTTAAAAAAAAAAAAAAGAAGGGTTTGTGAGAGAGAAAGATAAAGTAACATGTGTTGTTTTTATTAGTTATGTAGAAGGTCCTCTTTAGTCATGCAATTACCTTCCCTTCTAGCACCCAAAGAAGGGGTTCAAGTGCTTAGAAATTTGAGAGCAACTGTCTGCCTTACACACTACATCAAATTTCTTTCTTCTGTAGACAAAAACTGAAAAACCTTCAGCAACTTTTTATCAAACTTTCAGATGTTTTATCAATTTTTTCCTTCCTCTTCTTCCATCCACCTGTGGTTTGCTTTTTGGTCATAAAAGCAGGCAGCTTCTTCCTTCCCTTAGTCCCTTTCCTGCATATCAAATTATTTCCAGGCTAGTATTAGATGTAGAATGGGGGTGAAAATGCATGTCAGAGGTTTTTGCTGGTAATATTTGATCCTGATGCAAATACATCCTTTGTATGGAACAATATGGGCTCTAACATGCCACATGGGATGAACGGAACACTTATTTCCTTTAACATTGTACTACAGAAAGAAATGGACTGTGAACAAAATAAATTTATTACTCAACAACACAAAGTGCATTTTCATTTTGTATAAAGCTTTCAGAGCTATCCTGTCTGCAAATGAAGAACGATTTTTCAACATTGGCTTTATCAGAAACAGACTGCCTTTTGGCCTTTCCTTTCAGACTTCTGACACAACTCTTTGAGCCATATAGGATTTTTTCACCTTATTTCAGGAAGGAATCTTTATTTCTGGCAGATGGCATTGTAGATTGCCAGAATAAGGTCTTTTAAAATAATTTTGGGGAGATGAATTAGCTTCTAGAAATTTTCTGTGCAGAAATGTAAATGAGAGAGATTTCCCTAAATAAATAGCTTCTAGTCTTGCAAAATAATCAGTCACTTTTGAAAATTTTGTTCATCATGTGCATTCAGCGGGAACAATCAGTGAACATTAAGCAGACAACATTGAAATTATAATTTAAAATAATAATGACATGATTACTCAACCATACCAACCAATGTTCCTTAAAAACAAAATAATAATAATAAAAAGAAACTACAGTCAACTCTAACAAAAGAGTTTAACTAATTTACTTAGATAAAGAACATTTTCCTTTCTACTAAATAGGATCAAATATACGAAAAATCTGGTGATTTTGTTACGCTATTCATTGACTTGACAGAAAGATTAGATAAGTCTTTGCAACATGCAGGTCAAACTAGATGGTTTACACTAATACCTTCCAGCCTCAGCTCTGATGAATCTATGATACCCTCATACCTTGGAACATGCTGCTATTTCCAAATTATAGGAGGCAGGAGGAAAACTCTTTAATGAGCATCTTAGTCAGTAATATTTTACTCTAGGGAGCTACTGCTACTTCCACTGAAGCATTTGGCACTGGACATGTCAGAATAGAACATCATGCTAAACAGACTTCTGCTCTGATCCAGAAAGTCAGGAGATCTACAGATTTATATAATTAGAGTGCTACAGGGAAAGATTCTTGACACTTTTTTTTTGTTTTAAATTAAGATTCTGTATGGGCTTATTTACTCTGTTCATAAATATTTGACCACTATATTTGCTTATGCAACACAAATACATAATTATTTAAACTAATCCTTAGGGATAATTGGGTTTTTTCAGTTATGCTTTTTATAGTACACTGCTCTTTGTATAATTTAGGTATTGCATGTCTGTTATCATCAGAAGTTTAAACCTGTACAAAGAGTACATAAACACACAGATGTCAAAGAAAGTGTTTAAGCATTTTGTGGGTGTTTTGTTTTTTGCATTCATTCAGTTTTAAAATTGCCTTAAAAATAAATAATATTTCATTATGTGGTAGGGCAAAGTATCATACAGTAGCTAAAGGATTGCATTTGAGGCTACTGCCATCCAGTATTACAGAAAACTTGTTCTTCTCTAAATTCACTTATCTATATTTCTCTAAGCCACATCATGTACCCTATGTCAATATTGCTAAATAAGATGGGATTGAGGCCAGTCCTGCACCCTAAGGAACAGGTTGGCTCACATTTGTTTTTTTCACAGCTAGCTATATCCTTCAAGGATATACTGGTCTCATGGGACACAAATTCCTCAGCCTCAGGAATCTTCTACAATCTGTATGATGCCCTTTGGATCCCACAACACAGCTATTAAGTCTTTGCTTGTGAAAGGGTGGCGTGGGGGGTAGATGGAAGGAGAATGTCTTAAAGGAAAATGCTTGAAGTAATATCTCCAGCAGATTGAAGACCCCATCCTAGAAGTTCAAGAACAGTATTTTTGAATCCAGGCTGATAAGGACTAAGAGGATCAAGAGGACAAGATACTTCATAGAAAGCAGAAGGAACACGATTTATAGAACAAACACCTTTAGTATTTCAAAGGTGTATTTGTTAAGGATTGTACTAAACCCTTTCAAGCTACTATGCTCCATTTCACCTTGTGAATAGTCTTATGCTTAATGCCACCTGCAGTGGTCATGCTGCCTGTCAGGTTACTCTTCTTAAGCAATACTGACAGCAAATGCCTCTCCTTGCCTTGACCAGTCATGACAAAACTTATCAAAGGAGTTCTTTTCCAGAGATTTGAGAGAAGACATTCTTCATCCTTACTTCATGGAAGTCTTTGATCTGTCTGCTAAAAGTGCACATTAGTGATGATGGACATGGATTTACAAGAAACCTGAACATCATTTCTTTCCTTTCATAATACAAGAAGGTACAGATAACTATTTTTATTTTATAAAAGTTCATTTCTGTAAAATATTTATCTTTTCCTTTAACATCCACAAAGTTCTTGAAGAACAGTATTTCAGGATACCCAGAAGACTCTGGGAAAAACTCAGAAACCACAAAATCTATGAGAGCTGCAAGCTCCAGCACAGCTGCATTAACTGAGTCTCAGAAGAAAGCTTGGAAATGAGAACTGCAGCCTCGAGTGAGTGGTCTGAAAAGAGAACCAGGGCCCAAATTCTTCAGGGTCAGAGAAGTGATGGGAAACTGATCCTCTGAGTTCCTGTGATTGTTATGCTATGCTGTCTCAAGATAGCAAGCAGCTGTCTTGAGAGAGGTAGTTCAGATCAGCTCAAAGTTCAGCTCCTATAGATTCCTGTTGAAGGATATCTCCCTCAGATTTTGAAATTTAAGGTTCATAATTGCCCCTCTAAAAGAGAGTGGGGAAAACATAATCTGCAGAAATTGTAAATTAATGGGTATCCAGAAAAGCTGATTTAGGAAAAGAAGACAAACAGTCAAACACACATACACAAAGAATATGATTAAAAATTATTAAATACAGTAAATTAATAAGGAATTTTATTCGTAATTGTTCATAACTCAAGATCTAACAAGCACCTCAGCAGATAAAGAAACAGTAGCTTTATAAAGGTCAAAAAGTATTTTTTCATACAGCGTGTACTCAAAAAGCGATTGTTATTTTCATAAGAACTTGATAAATTTCATAAAGTGTCAATAGTGTTCAGAAAGTGAAGTTCCTTCTGTACTTACTAAATACAAAGGTCTGGATGAAACTTCCAGTTCTAGAAGCCCTAGACAGTTGATGCCTGGAACAGGAAGGCAAGACCAAAGAAAATGTCACTTATCCTTGTCTTGTTCATCATCTTCCTCTAATCATTCACTGCAGCCTATGGGATATTGGTCTAAATGAGTCATCTCTTTTTTTCTGCTATGGGGACACTAATCTTCTTGGGAGACCTGTAGGATTTTCACATATGCCAGCTTATACTGAACTGAATTATCTCCCATTTGAGATGGATTCATTCATTCAAGAAATATAAACTAATAAACTGCGTATTCTCCCAGAGTGCCCATGCAAATTGCTTGAATGAAAACTACCT
Source organism: Serinus canaria (assembly GCF_022539315.1). Classification (NCBI taxonomy): domain Eukaryota; kingdom Metazoa; phylum Chordata; class Aves; order Passeriformes; family Fringillidae; genus Serinus; species Serinus canaria. Next base: position 58,147,800 of record NC_066313.1, read on the forward strand.
TTTCTGATGGTGTGAGAAACTGGTTTTATATAAATAAATATATACAGATTTATGTTTATGATACATGCTTCTTTCCCTATAAAACTCAAGCATTTTTCTATCTTAAGTTGAACACTATGAATGTTTCTATCTTTTTTTCATTGGACATAATGTCTTAAATTTGACTCATGTTGATTTCTATCAGCCTAGCTGATATGATATTAAGACAGCAGTAGCTACACACTGCATGGGAGGGATCCCTCTTCCCCAGGACCAAGTACAGTGACTTGTGTCCAACCTGTTCAGAGTTAGTCCCTTCTACATATTATTTGCCTTTTCCTTGTGTAAGGCCCCCCAAGAAGTCACTCAAAAAGCCTCTTAAAAGGACTTGTGTAGTTTTTGTGTATTCTGAATTAGCTTTATGGAGGAAATGCCAACAAGATATTCTCAAGGGGTCAAAACAACCAGAAACTTTACTGACAACTTCATAAAATCAGACAACTTTGACAAAAAGCTTAAAGCAGCATTCAGTCAACATAAAACACATCTGAAAGCATTCACTCGACCCATTCAACTTAGCAAACTCCAAGCCTGCTTGATTTTCAGTTACTCAAAATTCTGCAAAGAGGGAATTAGGAGAAGGAGAAAGAGAGTAAGACAGAAAAGATATGGAAAGAACAAGCATGGCTATCATTCCCAGTTCCAGCAGTTTTCAGCTGGCATAACTTCCAAGAGGAGGCTGGGTCAAGACTTGCACTTGTCTCGTGCTTCGGGTTAAGTAGCCTTTTGCCTTCCTAGGACCTTCCCCCAGGGAAGGATTTCCTCTCTGGTGGCTGCTCTGGGGTTGGGTTGGGGTTCCAGGGGTGAGTGTGGAGCATTGCCTCCAGTGTGGCAGTGAATCTGAGGATATGTGTCTGGTGAGTGGTTCATTTTCAGATGTTGGGATTGGTGAGATTTTGAAGGACTGGGAAAGGAACTCTGACTAGTTCAGCATTATCTGCATCACATTATGAAAGAGGGTTTTGCCCGACCCCAATTTGAGTTTTTGGATAAGGTAAACTGATTCAGGCACTCAGAAAGACTTTAAAATAAATGAAAGATTTTTGACAGATAAAGTAAGGAAATAATTTGTCTTTTTTTTTATGAGTTAAAGGACACACCTTGTTGTTTGTAATGCCTTGTTGTTTTTCCCAACTAATTTCAGCCAAAAAGTGAGTGTACTGTAGTCAGCATAGTAAAGCTAAGGTGAGTGGTTGAATCCTGCCAGTCTGTTGATAACTGGAGGGATACCCAAAGAGGTTTGTTGCTCACTCTGTGTGGTAATGAGCACTCAAAGATGCAGCTTTTAAAAGCAGGAACTTAACCTTAAAACCTGCAATTAAGATTTCCACAGAGACAGCTGTGAAAGATGCAATGGTGTTGCAAAACAAACTAGTTGAAGAGTGTCAGATACAAAAAGTTGCCTGAAAGTAAAAGAAAAAGCCAGGAGTAAACAAGATATGAACTGTTTTCTGCACTGTAACTCCTCACATGACCTTAATGTTTTGCTATAAATGTGAGCGATTCAAAAAAAAGAGACCATGCTGGATCATATTTACAAGAAGTGTTACATTTCATCAAGAGATAAGCATACGAAGCCAGAAAAGAAAAAAGTATATAATGCATTATGTGATGGATATTAGCAATGGCTGGGATTCTTCCTTACTGTACAATAATAGGAAGAGGAAATCTGTTTCACATTTTAGAATACAATTCAGGATACTAACAGATAATGTTTCGTCTGTATATTGAATATGTTGTAGGAAAAAAAATATCCGAAAGATAATCGTAAAGGATGCAAAAATCAAACAATATAAAGTTGCAAAATGACAGTAATAAGGTTGCTTTAAAACAGTTTTATGTTTAGAGGTCTACACATAGGTGGAACCAATCTATCCCTGACTGTTCTCAAGGACACTCAATTTATCCATTTAAAAACCACTCATTTCAAGAGAACAGAATCACTAAACACCCAAAGCGAAGGCACAATCTGTATCTATAATTTACAGCAACTGGAACTCCTCCTGTGGCACTGTCCTCATTGACATAACCAACTGTCTCACTCATTTAATGCAAAGTTGGGGATGATGTTCATTGACTATTGTCATTATTCAAAATGAGTGATGTAAAGCCTTGTTTAGCACACACTTTTCTGACCCTGTTCTGAACACTGAATTATTAATTTTACCAGAGACTCTTTCTTCTCTAGAGTCTCAAACACTAGCCAACCAATAGGTCTTCACCCCTGCCAGCCTGTGTTACTGCAGTGCTGGTTTGCCAGTGAAGTCCAGCAGAACAAATGGGTTTAGGTGAGCAGTATCTAGATGCTCAGCTCAGCCAAGACAGTGTCAGTTCCAGAGGTTTTCCATAACAGGACTAATGTGAATAAGGGTATTTTGTAGAGTAAACAAGGGGTCTTGGACTAATTTTGATGGTTTAGAAATAGACATCTAAAAATTCACTTCCCAGCTGAATAAGGAATGGCAGCAGCAGGCTGCTTCCTGAAGTAACAGGAGCCCAGAAGTGAGCCATGGTGACCCTAGAGCAGGTAGAGCTCTCACTTTGGGATGCAGTCCTACAGGGCTGGAGCACAGTGGGCAGAGCTACAGGCTCTACAATGTCCATCATTAGCTCCCAACATGGCAATTAATCCATCAGGTCCAGAATACAACCACAGGCTCCCATCAGGAGCAGCAAGGTACGGGACAGAGACAGCCCCTAAGGTAAGACAGAGAGTACATCTAAGGGATCCATCCACGAGACATCCATGTGAGTGAGGTCAATCCAGGCAGCAGGGCTAGAGACAGGAACACCTATAATGTAGCCCAGACAGTGTTTGGAGGCCCAAGACTGAGATGGAATTTGGCTCCTGGGCATGTGGTCGAAGTGGCAGTGGAGCAGCCAGGTGAGACTGCTCCAGGGCATTAAAACCTATTAGTGCACTGATGACACAAACTTAATATGCAAGCTAATTCTCTGCTCATTTTTGGTATTACCCTTCCTCTGCCAAACTTAACTTTTTTTTCTTTTTTTTTTTTTCTGAATTCTGGTTATTGCTGCTTCTTCTATACACTTTAATTCCCAAATAATATTTCTGATGGATGCTAATTTGTGCAACACTTGCCGGAATTAAGACCACACTACTGATTTATGGAAAGACTTCATTTTTACCTCATTATTATTATCATGCTATTCTTCCAAATAACTTGGTGACATTTTTGATGCAAGTATTTCATTGACTTGTTTACAGGCTTTCCTAGGTATACAGAGTTCCTGTTTTCCAGCTGGGACAAAAACAAATCCCAAGCCATGGAAATGCACTGCAGCACATTCTTCCTACTTTCTCCAGTGTAGGCAATGGATTTAGGTATTTTTGAAGCAATTATCATCTGTGAAACCAGGAAGCCTAAAACAGAATATCAGGTGCTTTTCCACTGTTAATGATTTTTTGCAATACCTTCTAGTCTTGGCTGCCAACTTTGTGTCATCTTTCTACCTCACTGCACAATCTTCTCTTTCAGATCATTAATGAAATTTATTAAAAAACATGGAGTTTAATGTGAAACCTTGGAGCACCTCTCTGTTAATGTGTTGGCATTTTTTTAATCTTCACGTTTTCTATTTATTAACCAGTTCTGTCAGTTTTATCTCCCTTAGTCTATCTTTAATATTAAAAACAAAATGTGCTGTACCTATCACCAACACTTTTCAAATTTGTTCATTTTTTTCTCTTTAAAACATCTCTCGCCTGGTTTAACAGAGTCTACAATAGTCTAGATGCTGGATATTGATCTAATCAATGAAAAGATGCTAAGCAGCCTCATATTACTGGTGCCTCGTGTTGGAAAAAATTGTATGAAAAGATATGGTGTAAGTGTAAGTGACATATAATAAATACTGTCGGTGCCAATGAATCTTGAATTTCTTCCCAATCAGTGTCGACAGTAAGAATGTCTGTACCAATATTTCAGAAAGACTATATCCCATTAGTTAAGGACCTTGGGTTGGGTCATGACAGAATTGTGATAGAAAATTACCAGACTTAAAATAATTTCTACTCATGTGTCCTGCTTTATAAGGAAAGGATGGATACTACTATTTAGCCGATTATAAACTAAGGATGAAGCTTCGACTTGATCTTTTGGGATGAAACCAATCTGAATGGGATATGTTACACATGCTCTGCAGAAAGCTTCTGAACTTAACCATTAATGTGAACATAGTAGGAAGGATTATAGTATGAAAGACTAACATCTTAATACCAGCTCTGAGGTGTGATAAATTTTCCAGCCACATAAAAACTTATCTGTTCTAGAACACAGAAAATCTGAAGTTTAGGATTCTGCCTTGTTTTCTGTGGTTATCTATATGTCACCAGTTTTAAAGAGGATAACTAAGGTAGTTAGATGCCTAATTTTCATGTTGATGTAGGGAGGATGAACCTGTCCCTACACAAATAGAAGAGTTGATAATCTAACAACAGATATCTGTGGATGTTGGGTCACCTATGAGATCAGATGAACTGTGATTGCTTTTTTAGTATCTAAACTTTGTTGACTTTCCATTCTAAGAGCTTAGGTTCTCATTTGTATATGGCCAGTTGAGAGTGTAGAACAAAACCTCAGCTGATGTCAATGGTACAACTGTAGTGGATAATCCCACTGGTAGTCCCAGTTCTTTCAGCAAATAAAAGCTCAAGATATCCCCCTCACAAACAGCTGCACACCAAAAACATCCTAAATATTGACAGGCACATTTAGTTTTCCTGCTGACCTTGGTGCAATGAGGGAGGCTCTCACTGTTCTTCTGCTTCCTTTCCCTTCAGCTCCTTTAATTATCCTGCAAGGTCTCCCTCCAATATTGATTTGCAAATTACATCCCTTTCTGACATGGAAATTATGTATTTGAGGATATAACTGAATACATTTCTAACAAATCTTAAAAGGCATTTTTAGCATGATTCTAAAGCCTAGGAATCCCATTTCCTGGTCTGTGGTACGCTCCATTCCTTGTGACCTATGAGGTATTCCCCGACTGCTTGGTGCCTTCAAGACAATGAATTTGCTTCCCTTGATTATATGATTCTTCATTAACAAAAGGCTCAGAAGTCCATTGGCACATCAGTTCTTTTCATATTTTGCAAAATATCCTAAACAGTTTATTAAAAAAGCAGTAATAGTATAGATTAATCACTATGAGGCTGTCTATATTACAAAGTTCTGAATTATTAAAAAATTATTATTTTTGTGTAAATTCAAGTATACAATAAATCTTTATTTATTAACAGTTTTGAATATCTGTAATGTGTGTCACTTTTTGTCTTTCTTATCCTTGACTTATTCTTAGCCTTACACACTGGTTTTATCTCACATTAAGTGACCCAGCCTCAGGCTAAGGTTGCATTGTCTCCTTCAGTCCTTGCCAGCTGCATATCTGCCCAAAAGTATTTAAGAAGGGGAAAAAAAGCCAAACCTGAAAAAAAGAAAAAAAAAAAAAGTGACAAAAGAACAACATAGTATGATCTAATCCTATTTATTTATTGTCAACAGAAGAAGCCTACTGAAATGAGAAGTTAAATTTAGTTGTCTCAAAACATTGTATTTTTTTAACTTGATTGTACAGATTATATTGTAGTATCTGTAATGGCCCTCAGAATCTGGTTTGTATTAGATTAAGAAGCCTGTATGTTTTTGCCACTTGAGCATAATCTTTTCTAACACTTCTTTTTTTCTTTGGTTCAACAAAACCAGTAAAAGTTGTAAATTGCATTTTTTAATGTCTTTAGACTTCTACACTTTTTTTTTCTTTTTGCCACAGAAATGCTTTTATCTCTGCCTAGGCACATGAAGACTACTTAGAGGATTTAGCATGCTCAAAAGTTATTAGTAGTTTATCAATGCAATAGGTTAAGGTGAAAATGCTTTAGGTAGAAATATGCATATCAACATAGCAGAAATGGATGACAGCAACTGATTTGCCTACATATTATGGAATACTAAAGGTCCTATTGCTGCTTGTTCATGGTTTTCCTTTCATACTGGTGTTATAAATATTTCATCACTGAGATAATTTTTTTCTCCTTTGTAAAAATCAATTTCACATTCACTGAATCTCTAGAACATTCATTTCCCATCTTTCTACCTCACAAATAAATCCAAACCCTATAATTTTTAAAAGTTATCTAACTTAGGAATATTGCTTTCTGAGGTCATAATTACCATGTCTTCTTGTAGCCCAGGTTATTTAAATCAGGAGACTGAGAAAAAGAATATATACAGTTGTGTCCAATGAAGGACAATTGCTGTGAAAGGTACATGCTCAAACCCAGCCTGTCATTTATGTCATCTTCTCATTTGTAGACTTAGCTTAGAGAGACTTAATGGCCTCTGTTGTTGAAGACACAGGTGCTTCTCATCAGGAAATATCCATACCTACACTTAAACAGAAAAAAGGAAATCAGATTACTTTCCAAAGTGATTTTGATTTTGATGCTGTATTATATAAATTGAGGGGATTTTTTGGTGGATTTTTATAGTGAACATAACTGTTTCTTTAACTATCTTTGTTCAGTATTATGATTTACCCTGACAGCTGTTTTACTGATAATTTTGCAGGATTAATTATTAATATATTTTACTTTATTTTTGTCATGTAAGTGTCTGAAATTCTGCACCAGTCATTTGGTCAAAGTCTAAACACTGGAAAATATCTGCTCTGAATTAAGGAAAGTTTACAGTAAACAATCTGTTTGTGTGTTTCCTTTTAGCTAAATCTAGAATTCAAAGCAGGTAAAGATATCAGACCAACTCATAATTCTCTAAAAGATTCACTCAAATTCTTTTTTGTTCTATGAGGATTTGAGATTGTGGTTTTGAAATACACAGTTGGAAAAAAAGATTATGTCAAATGCTCAAAGGCCATAAACTGTAAAGAAAAAGGCTTGTATCTAATTTATGAAGTTTGGCAAATGTTGTATTTTTATGGTCATTTTGTGTCCTTTTTTAAAAAAAAGTTTAAATGTCAAATGGAGTTCTGTAAAGCATAACACATGTTCTTTCCATTCTCTGGTGTGGATATATTTGGCTTTTTGGGCATTCTTTCACTGTCAATACTTACATCTGCTGTTTAAAATGCTATTCCTGGTACAATTGTTTTTTAAATGCAAACCCATATGCGTGATCTCCAGAGAAACTGGTAAATTTTACCAAACGGGCATCCCTAAATTGCATGCCATCTGCAGCTAGTGATGAGAGGACTAAACCCAGTCAGCTGTGATCTTCCACCACTGCATCTATCATTTTGATTGGCTCTAGGGAAATCAACAGCTTTTGGCTTGAACTTTTCTCACCCCAACAGGTAATTGTGGACTGGTTGAGATGTACTGGCGAAAGAAAGATTTCTTTTATCCACAGCTGGGCCTCAAACTGTTTTCTTGTGGAAACCAGCAGAAAAACTCCAAATTTTAGTAAAGAAAAAGCAAGCACATACTCTAGCTCTGATTCAGATTTTATGAGGTATAAGTGTGCAGGCTTTCTAACTCAGGAAGGCTGTTAAAATATGTAAAGCGTGGAAGAATTTAAGAAACATTATTATTGCCTATGTAATTGTAAATTAATATTACTAGGAAAAAACCAATGAACTCAGAACAGCATGTTCACATTCTGAAGGCATAATTGGCAAAGTGGGAATTAATGTGTAATAACATGTGGCACTTTAGGATCATCTGAGAGAGAGAGAGAAAGAGAGAGAGAGAAGGAGAGAAAAAAAATTGGGAAACTAATACATAGATGCCACCTCACTGGGGAAAAAGGCCTCTGAAATCCCATTGATCTTCCACTACCCCCTGTGGTAGTCTTTCTACCCCCACCATTCATTTTTACCTCATGACATATTCCTTTAAAATAATAAAAAGTTATTGTGAGTTAATTAATACTGCAGTTAAAAAAATTGACTGGAAATATAGTGAGGTACACCTTGTTCTAACTGACAAAAGCTGGCTAATATAGATTCCTAAACTTCATGAGCTTAACTATGCACTTTGTAATTTGTACTTATTTATTCCCTAACTAGATGAACTAATAAAGTCAGAAATCAAGAACTGAGAGCCAGCTCTGAAAAAAAAACCCAAAAAAATCTAATCACAAAACTGACCATATCAGTGTTAAAATTAATCTTTGGTCTTCCAGATATGTTTGTTTTCAAATTCTATCCTCTGCACTAGAAGCTTAAGATGCACATTGGTCTTGCTCCTAGAGCATCTGTAAGATCAAATTTCCCCTGGAATTTAAGGGAAAGAATGACTGGTGTCTCTAAATAGCTTTATTTAATGTCTAGGTGCTGTGTTGCTCAAAAATTTTATTGTTTGAGTGCCTGAAATACATGTGTTACAATTCCGCTTCAGTTGCGTAGGAAGATGTTTTTAAAGGTCACAAAGTAGAGAATCATTGAAATTTGGGAATTTCTAAGATATTCTGAGGGGGAGTCTTAAGGATAATGACGTGGGGATGATGATTTCTAAACTAAATGTGTATTTGATGTTAGATGCCTGAAATATGTTTTTGGTCCATTAATTTGTAGCTGGGCATCTCAGGCCCCACCAAGAGCTTATTGATTGCTTGCTAACCAGGGAGATAACTCAAACAGGACAAGCTGTCTTACAGTGAGTGATTTGGGTGCCATGGGGTTAACACTGGTCTGGCATCTCCCTACTGCCAATAAACATCTCACAGCTGAAGTGAGATCTGGAAAGATAAGCTGGATTTCTGACCAACAGACACCTCACTTTTAGACTATAGAAGCTGCACCAAACTTCCAGAGAGCAGAAATCTTCCACACCTTCCCTGAAAATGTTTGGAGTTTCTCCTGTGGGTAGGGATACCTGCTTTGTGGTTACTGCCCAGGGTTTAAGTGAAAGGGCTCTGTGTACGTTATTGTGGTTTTGGTGGTAAGCTGCATTTGACTCCTAATCAATACAATTTCTTTCACTGGCTTTAATATTGGTACCTTAGGGTCGTGCACTGTTTTATGTTGGGCTGTAATCCACTCGCAGCTCCTCTAGTTTTGTACTGTGTAGTGAGTAATTCTGATTAAAGTCTTTCATCTGTTATCTCTCAATAGTTTATTACAAATTCATTTTTATAAATAGTCCCGATTTGCCATCATAAGAACCTGCAGGGCAGAGTGATTTTTTAAAATTTAAGTTGTTGCCAAAATCCGAGGCTAAGGCTAAAGGCTTGTCTGAAGCTCCCACTCTTCCCACAATATCATTAGATTCTCAATGCTGTAGTTTTCCATGTGTGAAATGCAAAATACATCTTTCTCCCACAACAGAATGCTGTGAGAGAATATAATTTAAGGATTGTTGAAATCTCAAATCCTACAGGAGTCAATTTGGTGGGATCCCTATTGAATACTTTGAGTTTGACGTAAGTCTTTGAGGATTATAAGATACGTCATGAAAGAAAACGGAAAAAAAATCTAGAAGATGGAAAAACCAGGACAAATTAACTGGGAGATAAAGCACTGTAAAAATATTTTTTACTAGCTTTTTATGGTCCTCTCGTTCACTGATTTTTCTTAAAATCTTCTGCACAAAGATTTAAAGGTATTTCAACCCTAATCTTTCCATTCCACTTGATTTCCTAGGAAATCAGATGCCTAAACCCCTTTAAACATTTTTTCTGCCATAAGTGGCTAAAAATTCAAAATTTAGATGTTCTGAACTTGCATTTGTAAAACATTTTGCATAAAAATTTCCCACTGAAGCTAGTATTTACTGTGAGTTGTCTCACTTCCCCTCAGTGCTCAGTGGTGTAGCATCAGTCCTAGTCTCACCAATATGTTTGAAAAAATGTGCAAATTTGGAGGACAAGGAAAAATCAATTGCAACTAAAATGATAAAAAACTCAAATAGACTTGTCTATTATATAGGCTAAATTGCTGTGCATACTTGTCACATTATTGTTGTAACAAGTAAAGCCAGAAAAAAACCCACAAAAAATAATATTGTGAGGCATAGAGAGCAATCACTCCCAGAAAGCAGTCAATTCCATTGTAATAGTTTATCCATAGTTTGCTATCACCTGTGTATTTTGCTAAAAATATATGAACTGATGGCAGACTCTGACTGCAAAATCCATCAGAAATTTGCTGTAAGTGCTTCAACACGACTCTGCAAGCAGCAGAAAATAGGAAAAGGCCTTTGCATTTTGAAAACTTTGCTCAGAATAAGTTATATTATTTTATATCCCCACTTGAAAGAACCACAGGACCATCACAGTGACTTTTCCAAATTATGTTCTTTCCCTTCAAAGAATTGCTCACTTAGATGTCTGAAGAAAGGTGAGACCTTTCTATTGATTTTTCAAGTGTTTTTTTGCTGGTGTGCATTCCTCAAGACTAATGTTAGAGCCCTCTCACAGCTTTGCACCATTACCTTTATTTATTACATTTACCAGAAACATTTCCTCTTTGATTTCCAGTACCCAAAATCATGAATAGCTGCAACAGCTGGAAAAAGATCAACACTCTAGTGCTACCAACTAAAGCCTGCAAAAGCTAACATGAAATTATTCTCTAAGTCAATGCTAAGAAATATTTATTAGTATCTATTTTTATACAACCAGAGATGAATAGTAGAAATATAAAGTGAGTTTCATGCACTTTTGTATTTTCAAAGGGCAAAACCATACCCCTGTGATGTCAACAAGGACTTTTGTTATTGACTTAGGTTAAGATAGGATACTTTTGGCTTCATAAGGAGAGATGTAAGAAAAAGAATGAGGATGCAGGATTTCAATTACATTTTATTTGAACTCTCTGCAGTTGTAGAATCCACAAAACTTTTATTCACATGCAAAAGGTGAAGACTGATTCCTAACTAAAGAGGAAATGACATCCAGTCTGTGAGAGAAGATGGGTAGGATAGCAAATTTTAGCAAACTGAAAATCTTTTGCTTGTGAAAAAGCCCCCTTGTTTCCCCAGGGTTCATGAGCAGAATCCTTGAGCTGTTGGGGTTTCCTGTCGGAGTTCAGTAAGTCCATGCTACATGAAACTCAGCTATACTTGAGAGGGATAATGGATGAATTGACACTGCAAGTACTTGAACAATTATCTTGAAGGAATCTGAGTATTTTAGACTCTCATTTATTGCATCATTTTTCTGCCTTACAAGACTGACTATACTTTGGGTGAGTATTTACCTCTCAGCTTCTATTTGAATGCAATTCAACAAACTTACTTTTTCTTTTAATTTATTTTGGAGATAAATGCTAGCAACATCATGGAAATTGTACTTGCAGGATTCCAAGGAGATGTACTTCTTGGCGGTACTACCCTTCCTATCAATATGGATATCCTGTTTCTGAGCATTTTGTAGCGTTTTATTGTGACAGTTTAGAGTGAAATCTTTCTTTTATCTCTATTTCTGAAAAGAGGTATTGAAGAAAAACAATAGTTTCTCTATATATCTGTTCCCTTTCCCTTCTAATTGTGAATCTCTTAGAGAAAGTTTTAAATACAGAAAAGAAAGACAACAGCTTTTGCCAAAGTAAAAACTACAATTTTGTTTTCTTAAATTTCTGAAACAACAGAGGATGGAAGTATATGATTCTACAAAAAACATGACTGTGATTTTTTTTTTGTCTGTCTCTGAAGCTTTTTCTCTTTCCTTTGGTGACACTTCAGGTAAAATCTAATTTGCATATCTTATTTTGTGTACATGAAAAATACATACACAACCTGCAATTGTCTCCATGCTTGTGGTGTTCTGCACTCAAGCTGCTCCTCTGAGAAAAGGAAAGCCTGCCTTGTCTCCCTAACCTACTGTCAGAGGGGACATAATTATGCAGATTCCGTGGTACATTGATCTGTGTTTAGGACACACACAGAAGTGATGCAGTTGGAGCTACAGAGCATGGAAATCCTTTTTTACTCACTTCCACACAGAAGATGAACAATGGAGGACCTTTTAATAGAGTGGCTGAAGTGAAAAGCCATCAGGGTGAATACACAACTCAGAAAACACAATAAAGGAAACTGCAGGAGGGGGCAACAAAAAGAGACACTGGCTGCTGACTCCCACTGCTTTGTCTTCACTCTCCCAACTTTGTCCACTATAATCTGGATTTTGCCTTTGTTCTTGTCATTGAATATGCCCTTTGGAGTGACCCAACAACAGTGACCCTTCTGGAGTTCACAAGCACAGCAGATGCCAGCTTGTGCTGCATAATAGAAGGGGATGCTCTCATTGTTGCGTTCCAAAGACACTGCACAAGCTGGTTCATATAAAATGAGAAACAAACATAGTCCTCACCAATGCCTCTATCCAAATGAAATATTATTGTCACTGTTGGTTTAAAATGTAATTTTCCATAATGTATCCTGCAGTCTGATTTTTCTGGCCATCCGTACACAGGAATTCCGGGGCATTTGTAAACATTGAAGGTAAATAAACTGTGAATTGTTCCTAAGAGCTGCTAGAGGGAGAAGACCAAACTCATGCCAGAGAATGTTCTGAAATTTAGTACCACAGGTGATAATGACCAGCGCCCAAACATGTTACCAGGCAGGCACAGAATGGCTGAAATAGACAATGTGACCAATTCCCCTTCTAACAGTCTGATCTGTGATGAGAACTTGCTTCACTAGAATAATATTTTCTTACATGCTAGTATCATTTTTAAGTATGAAATTTATGATTTTTCACAGCCTAGATAGAATAAGGTGAGAAACCACATCAGCAAGATCTAAGAATAGAGGAATAGCTTTTGGCTGAATTAACATTTGCCCATGAAACTCTTTATAGCTTCAAAATTTTTTTTGCAGCAGGAATTATCTTACCCACCTTCTGACATCAATAATGTGAATATGTACATGTGAGCTACTATTTGCAAATTTATTCGGGGACAAATGAGAGAACTAGACACACTCATCAGGTGCGCTCCAAGTAGCCAATTTTAGCTGTCTGTTCCAGGCTGACTGAACCGAAGCCCTAGAAGTCCCTGTTTTTTTTTCACTGACTGTAGACTATTTCAGACACAGAAGCAAGCTAAGATGCAATTTACTGATTGAAGAGACAGATACAGGGAAAGCCCATTCTGATTAACACTCTCTGCCTTCATATTTGAACAAAAGATTTACTGAGAGGTAAGAAACTAGCGCAAGTGAAAAAAATCTTCCTTTGGTCAGTTGAATTTTATGCTCAGTAAGTCGTACTGATTTGGAATGTATAACTCCTCCTAAACACAAAGAAATAAAAATCTCTAAAAAATTCAAATGGTTTTTGCATTCTGAGTGAGTAAATTCCTTTCTACAGTGGTTTCACTGAGTTTATGCTGTGGGAATACCATGCTGATTTAGCTGTGATTGCACTTTCCACACTCACTGGAGCAGAATGAAGCAGGTTTTGTCCTTATTTAGTCCAAATTGTATTTGTTCATATAGTCTAGTCGTGTTGCCCTTGTTTTCAAAAAGGTTTCAGCTCAGTCTGGAAATGTTTCTCCCATTATTTTGCAACTCTCTTTAGAAATATCTAGGGAATATTTCCAGGTCTTGGAGATCTGTTATGCTTCAAATGTTCTAATTCCTTGATCACCTGTTCTGGCTGAATGGTACCTCCTTCAACATTTTTTTTCTTTCTCTCCTGGGAAATTTATGTCTGTTTCTGACAGCCATCCCAAAACCTTATGTGTGAACACAGGGGCAAAGAATTCATTTGATTGTGCCTTAGTTATGTCTGTCTCTTCAGCCAGTGAATTACCCAGGCTGGCTCTTAGAATTCTTCCAATGACCTCTTGTTCAACATGCTCTTGAAGAAAAAAACCCATTGTTATTTATCTTAACCTCTGCTGCAATTTTTCTTTCATTTCTCATCTTTGCTACTCCTAGCAGATCAGTGTTTTCTACTGTGTTAGATCACCTCTTCAGTTATGCTCATTCTTTTAATACCTTTCATCAGCCTCTTTGTGGTCTTTGAATAGCTTTTGTACTGGTTACTTCAATTTTGTTGTTGGGGTTATTTGTTTTTTTTTTCATCTGAAAATTACTAGGTAATTCTGGTGATGTCAGATACTAGATAATTCTGGTAATGTCAATTTGAATACTGTGTGCAGTTCTGGGTCCCACAATTTAAGAAAGCTGTGAAGGTCCTTGAATGTGTCCAGAGAAGGGCAACAAGGCAAGTAAAATGACTGGAAGAAATGTTCTATGAGGAGCAGCTGAAAATTTTGGGTTTTCTCATTTGGGGAAAGGAGGCTGTGGGTAACCTCCTTGCTCTCTACAGCTTTCTGAGGAGGGGAAGTGGAGAGGCAGAGCTGATCCTTTCTCCCTGGTATCCAGAGATAAAATACACGGGAATGGTTTGAAGCTGCACTAAGAGAGGTTCAGATGGAATATTAGGAAGTATTTCTTTACCAAGAGGATAGTCACACATGATAACACGGTTCCTAGAGAGGTGATCAATGCCCAAGACAGTCAAGTGTTTAAGTGGCATTTGAACAATGTCTTTAATGAAATATTTTAATTTTTGTTCAGCCCTGAATCGGTCAGTCAGTTAGACCATGACGACTAGACTAGATGATTGTTGTATATTCTTTCTGACTGAAGAGTCCCATTCAGATCTATCCTATAATTTACTGATCAGCATTTTCCAATTCTGCATTTTTTTTATTGTTTTATTTCATTTGATTGCACAAAACACACAAGCAATCTTTAAATGGGCATGGTGGAATGCATGTATCTGATAAGTAAATGTGTGTATCTGGGAAATAATGGGGCTATTTCTTTCTTCACCACTGAGCTGCAGTGATCCTGAACAAAAATCCCACGGGCCACACATAAGCCAGACTATACATCCATAAGTGGCAAAGTGGTAAAAGTGAGAGATTGGGCTGGCAGACCTTTGTCACATAAAAAGGTAGTTCATGGCATTCATTGGCACCTCATTCCCTCAGAGCCAAAGGATTAAGTGCTATAATAATCAGCCAAGAAACATACATAGTATGTTTTATAAGGCTGCCTCACTTTTCCCAAGGATGCTCTGAAGGTATTTAGGGTGAGTCACTGTAATCCTGTTGACTACTACCACTGGTATCCAACTATATAAGGAATTTTTCTAATATCTTAAATAACTATCTTGAAGCTGTGTTCATGTGAAAGTGCAAAGTGATTCTGAGCATGAAATAGTGACTCAGCATGATTTATCACTTCTATTCTTATGCAGCAGAGATGGCCAAGAGCCTGCTAGAGCACTAGAGCACTCCTGAGGAAGTGGAGAACATGGAGAACAACAGAAGGTACAGTTTTAACACCAAGCACAGTCCACACAACAGAAGTGGAGAATGAGGGACTGCAGATACGGCTTCACAAAAAATCTACAGCAAAGTCTTTGAACATAGAGATTTTTGCTTCAAGTTAAAAGTTTTTAGTCAGGAGGTTTCTGAGTTTTAATTTTTCAGCCAGAAGCCAACATTTTCCATGGGGAAAGAAACAGAATAACATAATCTTCTGACTAATTTTGGTTGTAAGAAATGTTATGTTTTTGTAAAGTGCTTTTAGGCCATCAGATAAAGGTCTCTGGGGAAGTAGAAAATGTCATTAAGAAATTCACTGACTTGATTTTCCACAGGTTTAGGCCTCATTTGCCAGCTAAA
Source organism: Serinus canaria (assembly GCF_022539315.1). Lineage (NCBI taxonomy): Eukaryota > Metazoa > Chordata > Aves > Passeriformes > Fringillidae > Serinus > Serinus canaria. The sequence continues at coordinate 58,163,469 of NC_066313.1, forward strand.
TACTACACTTCTTTGTCTACTGCGAAGTCTTACAAGACTCAAAATTCAATTAGATTGCATATTCTAGTTCTCTGTTGGTATTAAGGTCACACCAAACTACATCTATAAATTACCCAGGCACAGTCAGTTCTTAATGCAGCCCCTAAGGACACTCCAGTGCAGTGGCGTGAAGAGAGGATTTCTCTGGCTTAGCATTAAGTATAATCGTTCCAGGCCACGCTTTCCCCAAAGCAGTCTTACAATACCCCCAAAACCGAGGACAATCCACCTGATGCAATCCTTCCAAACTCCTGATTGGCAACAGCTGCTACAACTTTTGTCAAACCCAGCCTGCTCTATGGTCTCCCTGTGGTTGTGTTCAGGCTGTTCTACCCACTTGACCCTCTGAAGCTGCTCTGTAAGAAGCCCTTTTACACTGGTTCTTCTCTTTTCCATATTGAACATAAATCTACCCACGGAGTATGGGAGGTATAGATCACTAGTGCCCACTATGAAGTGAATGGGTTGAAAACATCTGTTACTACATCATTCTGGAGGTCCAGAGAGTATTGTCAATCTCCAATAAATCCGAAGGGATTGGGTTGTAGGGAACATGCTCCCAGGGGTACCAGCTAAGTGACACCTTCCAGAGAGAATTACCTCACACTAGGCTGGAAGGCACTCTGCCACTGACAAGTTAAAACACGAGGTTATTTTGCTCTTGAAGTTGCCCTGCGAAGCTCTGAATAGTATAGTAAATGGATCCAGAAAGGCTGTGTCTAGTAGTCAGGCACATAAATACTTCTTAAGAGCTTTTCTGAGAAATTCAGCGCCGATAATATATGGAGTAGGAATCCAAAACCCAAGCTAGTGCTGTAAATGCTGAGGGATTCCACAAACAACTGATGTATTCTTTATGAATAGTCCTTGATGCTGCAAGTCACATGTTCCTGCTTAATGCTCTGAAGTAAAATACACCATCAGTTTCATAGTGAAAACGACTTCCATTAGGAAATGCAAATTCATGAAACTCTTCCAGTGCAGGCTGGATTTTCTGGTGAAAGAGAAACTCACCTTGACATTTCCAGTAATCAAAGGATCTGATTATTTTTCTACAATGTGAGAAATAAAAGTTAAAGACATATTTTTGGCATTTTTTTCCATAGCCCAGTGAACAACATAGCAGATTTTTACTTGCTGTGGGGGTGAGTATCCTCTCTTCATTTATACTAGCTTGCTCCTTTCTGTATGGATAATTAAATAACCATTGGAATGGAACTACAGTTTGGGCAATCCTGATATTTCAGAAATTTCACTGAAAAATTCCATACGGCTTTAATAAATAGTCTTAAGTGTATTAAATTGGCAAACTCTTGCAGTTCAATATTGGCCAGGCTGAAGTCTCTTTTTGGTTGGTCCTAGAAAATTCTGGACTAGATTGGGATCGATTATTATCTTTGCATCACCTCTGGGATTTTTCTGATTACTTGATTTGTTCTAGAGTACAGGAAGACTTTGTATTTTTAATTTTTTTTTGCTTAATTCATCACTAGGATAATGAATAATAATTTTCTAATATCAGTTTTCTCCCCTCATTATCTTCAAAAGATTTAATTCTAGGCAGATCAGATTTAACCCATCTCCATCTCTCTTAAGGTCCTCTGTATCTATCTTTTAGCAATAGTTGGGGAAAATGCCAAGAACTCTTAACTACTGTGTTTGCTTGGAAATTGCTTCACTGGCACTTGTCTGGGAACACAGAAGAGGCATAACCTAATTGATCCATAAAGGTGAAAAGAAGAGCTTTGTAATGCAAAATATATTTTTATGGTAAAAGGAATTGGAAATGCAATACATTAAAAGGGCATTAAAAGTAGGAGATGTTTTTGCAAAGCTAAGGCTTATATTTAAAGTCTAGAAAAGGAGAAAAAAAATCCAAATTATAGGTGGCAGACACTTTCTTGATGTCATTGAATCATATATTCAGAGAATGATTTGGGTTGGAAGAGATCCTAAAGATCATTTAGTTCCAACACCCCTGCCACGGGCAATGATATGACCACTGGATCAGGCTGCTCAAAAGCCCATCCAGGCTGGCCTTCACAAGGCCTTTTCCCTTAGATAAAGTCTTCAGCCTACCTCAGATGTTTTGAAGAGTTATAATATCTTATAGTAAGTGAAAGAGGTTAATTCTATTCCAGTGTAAACAATTAATATGTAACTTCTCTTACAAAGTCCAGAGAAACTGTCTTAATCCTTATTCCTCTGGTCTTGTGATTGAATTAAAATAATAGTGCATATTACAATCAGGAGGCAGAATTTACTTGCAAAAGCCAAATTTATTGTTCTTGCTGATGAGTTGCTGATGACTGCTAGAGCACAGACCATGCAGTGGCTCTCTGGGACCCATACCCAGCAGTTAACACAAGCCAGCATTACATAGGGCAGAGAGCACAGTTCTGCCTAAAGCCCGTTAAAGCTTGTAATAAGGAAAGGAATCCTTTTATGAGGAATCAATGGTGTATTAGCATTGCACAAGGGACAAAAAAAAATGGCACTACTAACAAGATGGAGTGAAAAAATACATGAAACAACTCCAAACCTCTGGACCTGTCAAATCTTTACACTCAATTTGCTATTTTAACTATTTTTGACAATATAGTGCTAAGCATCAATTTGCAACAACAAATAACCAATTTTTCCATATATTTTTCTTTTATTCCTTTTTTGGTTGTTTTTTTTTTTCTCCCACCAGCTTATGGGTAACCGCATTATCTGTTGGTGACAAAATTTTGGCAGCAAATGGGCTGCAGGGGTGGCCTCTGTGAAAACAGGCCGGGGGTCTCCGGTGCCAGACACGGGCAAGTCCAGCCAAGACCAGAAGAGCTATCACAGGGCATGGCTAAGGCCTTCAGCCAAGAAGGTGCCACTCTGGGGGAAGCACTTTGAAGAAAGTGCAGCCCATGTCAACCCACCACAACAGGAATAGGTACAACCTGCAATAATGGACTATTTTTTTTTTCTTTTTTGCACCTTCAACACTAAATATGTATCAGCGGAAGATTTGAAGGGTTGAGGTGACAATGTGGTCCTGGAATCTTCAGTGCCGCTAGAACATAATTATGCATCTTAGGATGTCACCAAATATAATACTGCTTTTGGAATTTTAGTTAATGAGATTTATGCCTGTTCCCAAGTACTCATTTTATATTTGCGCTAATCTTTGAGGTTTTGTTTGTTTGTTTTTGTTTTGTTTTTTTAACAAAGGGTGCTAAAATGGTTCCAATTATATTTCAGTACCATAAAAAGGGGTACTGATATTACTGAAAGAATGGCAAATAGCAGTGAGAGAACAGGAACAAGCTGCTGGAAATCGGGAAATCTCAAGTCTACCTTTATGACAACAGCAAATTAATGTGCAACAGGACAGAGATCTGTGTGGTAACCTCAGGCTCCCTCATCTAATTATTGCAGGTTGACTCTGAAACTGATTTCTGAGTAGTTTAAGTTTAAAATGAACATAAAATCTCTCCTCAGCCTGCCAACCTGGAAGTTAATCTTGTGTGTGAAATAGATGTGTTCCTTCTTAAAAGCAGTGGCATCCATCTTTATAAATTGTTACACAAATAGACAACATGAAATGTCAAGAGGTTCTTTAGACTAGAAGAGAAATTCTTAACCAGATCCAAAGCCTGAAGGTAATGCTACACAAAATAATGGAAAAGAATTTAAAATCTAATCTTTTTGACATATCCAACAGAGGTTTTCCAATTCTAAAAAACCTTTTTCAGGGAGTCTATAATAGAAAAACTTCAGTAATAGAAGCCTGTGTTCTCACCAGGAGAAGTAAGAAGACAGAGAAGACAGAGTAGCCCTGGTTTTTCAGTCTGAGTGTGTGGCTCTTTGTTTGGTTTGGTTTGATGGTTTGGTGTTGGGGGCTTTTTGGCTTTTTGTTTTGCTTGGGTTTTTTTAAGTTTGGTTTTGTTTTGTTTTTTGGTTTTTTTTTTGTTGTTGCTTTTTAAGAGTTTTTTGGTTGGTTGGTTTGATTTGGTTTTGTTTTGTTTTGTTTTGTTTTGTTTGTTTTTCCAGCATTTCAACATGGGAAAACATTTCTTTACCCATTCAAAAAACTCCAGTCTTTTATAGGAATAAAGGGTCATATAGTAACGCAAAAGTAAATCTATAAAATATTATTAAAAATTATTAGTTGTAAAAGGTATCACCTATGATCTATAGTGCCAATTTAATGGCAAGAAAAAGGAACTCCATTGCTGATCTTTCTTGCTGGTGAGATATTTCTCTCTTGAGTATTCACGTCATGAAGATATTGTTCAACTAATTTCTGTGCTCATCTATTCTCTCTATGAGAGCACCACCCAGAGGTTTGGCTCCCTTTTCAAGGAAAGGAAGTGTCTGTGGACTTATGAAGAGATCTGATGTTTTATGTAGATACTTTTGATGTAGAGCCTGGTCCAAGCTCCTGGTTTTTGTTGTTTTCTCTGAAGTATTCATTGCCATAATTGCATTATGCTGCATTCCTTCTTGATCAGGTAACAAACTTCAATTTTTCAACATTATTTCTTGTCACTGCTGCACTGCAAAACACAGTGCTTTCATTCCTGTGCTTATCTGAAAGAAGTTTCCAAAGTACACCTGAGAGAGGAACCACATATATGGGGCCAGAACTGAGTCCACATCACTAAAGCTTTATGCCTTTATTCCTGAATGGAAATATATCTTATCTTTGCTTTTCCTCATCTGTGGATGCTGTAATGACATGGGTCACCATATTCTGATAAAGAACACCACTCCAGTATTTCAGAATTAATGTTTTGACCAAAATGTCCCAAATTAAAAAGCATTGTACAGTATTTAGGTAGATATGGCCTAGGCCAGCTTAGTTTTTCCCCCTAGTCAAAAGGTTTCCTTAGGAACACCTCTGTCTTCCTGAAGTTCTCAGAGAGTTTTGAACTGTTCTTATCCCTGTAGAGAATTCTCCCAAGGCCTGTTAAGATACTGCTTTTGAAGAGGCTCTCACAGAATAAACTCAAAAGGGAGTTCTCCTCATCCTTTATTTCTGGATCAAAAAACCCAATTCCTTTCTGAAAATGAGTAGACAAATGTAATTTTTGTTATGTGTGCAATAATAAATACAGTAAATTCTCTGTGCTGCATAAGGATGAGAAGGTAAATATTCAGGACAAAATTCTCTTCATTTATGATAGTCTGTAAAATGATCTGGAGAAAAGGAAGCAGACAGGAGACCTTATCTCTCTCTACAACTGCCTGCAAGGAGGTTGAAGTAAGGTGAGTGTCTCTGCTTCTCACAAGTAAGAAGTGATGGGATAAGAAAAAACATACTTAACTTGTGCCAGGAGTGTTTTAGATTCAATACAAGGAAAAATTTCTTCACTGAAAGGGTTGACAAGCATCAGAACAGTCTTCCCAGGGAAGTGGTTGAACCACCAGCCCTGCAAGTATTAAAAAGATGTGTAGACATGGTGCTTAGGGCTTGAAAGCATTGTTAGTAGCCGGACATGAAGACCTTAAGGGTATTTTTCAACCAAAGTGTTTCTCTGTTTATCTAGTTTTAAATCACACTTTCTACACATTTTCTCCACTTTATATAGTCATATTTTGCTGCCCGATTTATATAAAGTATTGTTTCAGTAGGAAACTACAGATGTGAATTTTCTTGTCTTGCACACCTGTACATCAAAGGGTGTACCTATAATGGGTTTTTAATTAGCATCCCTTTCTAGATACTGCAGGCCATGCTTGATGGACAAATGTGTGGAGTCGCAGCTGTGTTGGATGCAATTACAATGCATATGGCAGATTTTGTGACCAGCAACCACCCAACTAACAAAAGGAAAAGGGAAAGGAAAGCCCTTTAGGGTAGAAGCCAAATTAAATATAATGCTCTAGATGTGATTAAAAATGGCATTGATCATAATGACAAATACACCAGATGAAATTATTCTTTTATTTACCCATGACTGAAGAGGTGAGGAAAAAATTTTGCCCATTACTTTTACATTGAATATATTTTGCTGTATCATGTTGTGTATAACTAACTCACAGAACATGGTATCACACTGTCTTAAGAATGAGTAGGAAAGGTTACAAATGAGCTGGCATGCAGTGACTATGGAAAAGTACTTTTCTTTGACTTAAAATTGCCAACAATTTATTGTTCCTTGTCTACTCACATAAAATTAGATGAAAAAGCATGATTTTATATAAAAATATAATAATTTAATAGAGGTTTTAATAGTCACAAATGCAGCCTAACTATTCAATAAAAAGATTCTGTAAATATGAATCTATACATAGTAACTGTTTTACCATACTTTAATTTTTGATCTTTTATTGCCCATGAGATATACTTGATACTTCCTTTACAGTTATTTTAAGTCTTTTTGTTCACAGAAAGGGTGCAGCTCAATGCTTGAGCTCACAGGGGCAGGCCCTGAGGCTAGAGTTTGCAGAGCCAGTGTGAAGAGGGTGCAGTGATGAAAGAACATCAGGCCCTCTCTCCAGGTATCACACAGCTGGGTTGGGCATGCATCAAGGAATTCTATATCATTCCCACCACAATTGTTTCAGTGCTCTTCCTGTTGCTTAGTATTCCTCTGCCATGCGTATGCCAGATACCTTTTCTGCTTGGTTTAGATCTTTTTTAGCCATGATCACCCTCTGACAAATCCATAGCAAAACCATTGGGGATTTCTTTTGAAGCAGAGCTCTCTACTGTGTTATGAAATCCTTTGTGCTCACCTCATTTTAATAGTCTGTGAGTCTATATAATAACCCTTTCCTTAGGACAGAAGAACTAACATGTGGTACCTCCTTCTTTCATACTTTTGCTTTCATGCTGTGCACAACCTATAGCTCCAGGGCCTGACCCATGAGCTTGTTCATGCCTTGGGCAGAACCTGTTCTGTGAACCTAGTGACTAGCTTCGAGAGCTACTCTGACGTGGCTCCCCAGAGTACCAGTGAGGAGAGATTGTTTCCTCCAAAGCAGCTGAGATAGACTCCTGCTCTGATTTGAACTCAGGGGAATCTCATTTTAAACTGTGAGAGAATCATTATTTTATTTACCTTGAATTACTTAGTTATACACTTGGAGTTACCATAGTACTTACCTACAGTCTGAAGACTCAGATAAAATCACTGAGAGTAATGAAAATGCATGTTTGATGGCTTTGTTTCCTTAATACCATAATAAATTATCTTTGAATAAACACTCAGAGCAAAAAGCTTTCTAAAGCATATTTATCCAGAGAACTGCACAGTGAGAAGGCTGCCTTTAAGCTTTTTTTCCTCCATGTATTCAGGTATTTTATTTATCAGAAGCTCTGGCATAACACAGATGAAATAACAGAAGGGAGAAATAAAAGGTATTTTTATTCCTTTTCTGCAACTGGAGAGCAAAAACGAAAAGACACTAAGAATGAAAGCGAGACAGAGATTAGATGGTGCAGATTCAGGACATAGGGAGCAAGGAAAAAGGAGGAAGTAGAGCAGACAGGAGTGAGACATTAAATAATGAACAGAATCAGACTGCATGGCCAACTGGTTCGATAAGGATAAAACATGTATACCTCAATTGGATATGAGCTTGGTTAACCTCTTCATCCCTGTAAGAATCTTGCTGTCCTAAGGCTGTAATTGATCACAGAAAATCACTTTCTGAAAATATGGTTCACATGTTGGAAGAAGTTGAAGACCCTTGCTGGTGACAAAATAATGCACTTGGAAACTACACTGCAATGACCAAAAAGGAAATACCCGTAAATAAAAAGCACAAATGGCTGTGCTGGAGATAGGGATGCCCACAAGATGAGTCTGTCACAAGGATGGGCAAGTTGCATTTTTTCTCTATCACAGTTTTCTCAATACCTCCATCCTTTTCCAATCAATAGGTCTACAGGTTTAGTTTATGTGTCAGAAGTCATAACCTTTTTGTACTTAGCTGGTTTATGGTGAATACCCATATTTCAATGGCAAATAATTTGTTGCAGTTATACAGTTAGGATGTGATTTTGAGAGGATCTTTCCTTGGAGACATAAGAAAGGAAGTATGTGTAAATGCAAGATGTCTGCAAGGCTAATCTTAAGGCCAAATTCATTGACTAAAATATAAAAAAATTTCCAAAGTGTTTAAAAACCAAATTATATTGAAGAAAACAGTAGGGTTTACAATTATTAAATTCTTATTAGAATTGCAGATTCTCTGTGACCTGAAGCTCTTATATGAAGGGAAAAAAAAATCAGTTTGAGATGGGGGATAATTGGTGAGTCTCTGAATAAGAGAACCCTTTAACATCAGAAGTAAGCTCCTGATAACCCTTTCTAATCCATAACATTGAGGAGGAGTTCACAGTGGGGCCATAGACTGCCCCACTTTGTTTTTGATGGTAGACTGCCAAGTCTACCATCAAAAACAAAGGTCAAACAACCCAACTAAATTTAACACCTCATACCACATTACGATATTTTAGGTTTTTATTTTATTTCTATGAAGACCTATTATTTTTATCTTTGTCAGAATCATCTTTATTTTCAAAATGTTTACAGGTATGACTCAATGACTGATTTCCTTTTTTTTGCTAGTCAAATTACCAGTATGTAAGTGGTGCTGATGGGATGAAATCTCTTCCCAGAAATCTTTAAATGTAGAATATAAATCAAACTCTAGGCAAAAGCACCTTTAAAGAAGAAGAGGGCGTAAGGGTTAAGAAAAGCATTTTCAGTTCTGTATCTTTGTAGATTTTTGGGAAGTGCTCATGACAATTTGCCTATTTGAAGAATTTGAAGAATTGTATATATAATTTGCCTATTTTATATACAAGAAATTTCCAAAAGATTATATTTTTCTATATTTATACTGTGAATTCCCATTTGTAAAATAAGCATTTGCAAGTTCTAGCTGTGATCCTCTACCTAAGCCATTGTGACTGTGACTATAGTGTTGACTATGATAGACTGTTTCTCAATCTACAAAAAGCTAAGATATTGAGAGAAAAAATTGCAGAAATTAGTGGTGATTATGACAATCTATAAAGATAAGCATACACCCAAATCCTCAAAACTGATTTCTAGTTGTCTAAGAGTTTGTAGCCAGGTAAGAGACAAACCCAATCAACAGGGATGAAGGGTCAGAGTTAAGAGTTTCTACAGAAACTTGTATTCTTGGTTTTCACTGTATTTAAGTTTAGGCCATCTGGTTGCAATGAGGCTGAAAAGAATAAAGATTAAAAAAAATAGTAGGAAATGAAGCTGGTTTTGTCCCTTTCAGTTTGCAGGGCACTGATGCGCAATATATGAAACAGAAAATTTGGGGTAATTTGAGGGGCAGAACTGAGAATAATAGCTTCAGACATTTCTAAAATCTAGAATGATTTGTTGTTGTGCAAATGCTTGAACATTTAACTCAAAAAATTTTTCAAGCCTCTCTGAACACAGAAAAGAATTGTCTCCTGCTCTGGTACATTTGACTCAACATGCAATCTCAATTTTGCTGCAGTTGTTATATAAACAGCTTCCATTTTGTTTTGATGTCTCCGTGGCTTTGCATAACACATTTATTTTAGCTTGGGTTTTTATGGCAAGCCATTAAAAATAAACTAACATAAAAGCAGTACAATCAAATCTAAAGAAAAACTTTGTTTCTGTCAGGGTGTAACATTCACTTTTCTGACAAGCTACCACCAGTTGAAATGCAGGGATCTCAACCCATCATTCACTCCTATTTTTATTGCATCTTCAGTTTAGCTTCTTCTGGTCCTCAGCTTTTGCAACTGCATCTATCTGTGCTAAAGTGGTGGTGGCAATACAATAGGACAGTATAGCCAAGAAAAAATAGATTTATGTCATTGGCTCAAAACTCTGGCTAGTTTAAAACATCTTCGAATGAAGTACTTCAACCTGCCAAACTTTATTTTCTTTTCAGATAAAAATATTTGTATTGTTTTATTATAAAAAGAAACGTTTTCACCTCCATATTTAATCTACCACATTTCTGGTGTTACATCTGAGTTATAAGAGGCCAAGCCGGTTACTGCAGATACAGCACTCTTCTACTTTAGGGACCCAATCTGGCATTACTGCCAGCTGCAACTCCACACTCTGTGGAGTATGGGAGACTATGAAAGCTGTTTAGGAATTATCTGCATTGCACTCAGTTTCATATGCCAGATATTGATACAAAAGCAGTACAGTAGCACAAGGTTTTCCCTCTAATGCAGATGTGTGAATCCTAAACAGAAATACACCATTTTCCCATTGCATTATGCTATCAAAAATTGGACAGTGTTGTCTGCTCAGCATCGAGGTAAAGTGTTGGTCTTTCCAATGCCTTTGGGAGAGCCCTTTAGGCACTGCATGTGCATTATTTTTTGGGGTTTTTTTCCCCTTTGCTCTTTGAGGTTTTCTGTGTCAACGCACTAAAAAAATTATCCTTTCCTTATCCATCTCTGTGCTCAGAAAACAGCATATCTCTCTATATAGTGCTCCCATATAAAGGTGTAAGAACAGGAGGCAGAATCCTTGCCATCAGCCATTTATTTTTTGAAGTGGTAGTAGCAATGATCAGTTCAAGCAGTAAGTTTTGTCTTGTTATTTCTGCTCAGTTTCCATTTAGTTTTTCATTCTAACTCTGATTTATACATGTATTCATTGGAAAATCTATAGTGGTTGACAGCTGATTTCTAATATAGTTATCATCACAAAATTTGATGAATCGTACAGAAGAGTTGATCCCAGTATTATTATGGTCCAGTTTCCACTGTATATAGCCTGTACTTTTTCCTTTGCTATGATGACTTCTTTGTAAGGTTCATTTGATGACTTCATAGGTTTATTTCTTAATGTGTATGATAGCTGATATCCACTTAGACTTATGCATTATATTCAGAAATAGAAAAGAAAGAAAAAACAACAAAGTTTTACTTCTAAGACATATAAGTAGAAAAAATAGCTATAGAAGAAATTAATCTGATTGCCAATAAAATATTCCACAAAACACTATAGCTGTTTTTTTCTCATGTTTAATATAAGAACAACTTTAATGAAACAGAAGAAATCTATTTGTGAACAACAGTATAAGAACAGAAATGATAACTTATGTTTCTGAATTCTGTTTTTTTTTTTTTTATACCAGTTCAAATTCATTAATCCTGTACAATTATTCCTGGCTACTGAGCAGAAATTTAGAACTGTTATTTCATAACTATTTAAGTAAAAATACAGATGTAGAAATTTGCCTAATTAAGAGTTGAACTCAATTTATATGCTTACAATGAAGTTGAATTATAAAATTGTTAGGTATCCAGTTAAAACAAGTCATCTATCTTTACCACAGTTAATGGAAGAGAGAGGTGCCTTTCTAACCTTAGATGCTTTTCATAAATGGAATTGTTCTCTACAAAAGCTGAGAGAAAACTGATCATGTAAGCACAGCTGCATAAATGTATATATACAGGTATAAATACATGTATGTGTTTAGAAAAAGAGATATTTTTATAGATGTTCACATGAATTCCTGTTGTAGAGTATACAGTGACATATGCATCCTAACATTTTTTCCAATCTGACAGTACCACCTTAAAAGCCAGGAATATTGGGTGACTTGCTGCAGTAGGGTATAAAAGGAAGTCTACTCTGATATTTCTCATTGGTGTGATTCCAGGAATTGTGTGGACCAGATGCTCCCTCTGGGTGTCCTAGTTCTACTGATTCTTTCCCCTCAACTGTCTTTCCTCCTCTTGTACATTTACCTGTCCCCTTCCTCCAGGTGACTTTTTCTTTCCTTTTGAAATTTCTAAAGCACAACAAGACAAAATGCATTGCTACTCGGCTGGATACTGCTCACTATGCTTTTGAATCATATGCTGATTTTGGCTGAGATAATTTTTTTCATACTAGCCAGCATGGGACTATGTTTTGAATTTGTGCTGGAAACAGTGTTGATAACACAGGGATGATTTTGTTACTGCTGTGCTAACACAGAGTCAAGGTCTTTTCTGCATAGTACCCCACCCCACCAGTGTGTAAGGAAGGGGGCTTAGTTGGGGCAGCTGACCCCCACTGACCAAAGAGATGTAGTTCCAGGACCATATGGCACCATGCTCAGCATATAAAGCTGGAGGGAGAAGAAGAAAGAGAGAGCCTTCCAAAGTGATGGCATTTGTTTTCCCAAATCACCTTTACACATGATGAAGACCTGCTTCCCTGAGGATGGCTGAACACCTGCCTGCCCATGGGAAAACATCACACTGAACATCCTTTTTCTTCCTTGAAAGAGTATGAGGATCAGAATTTTCTCTTCTGGTGGGCATTATATTCATATGCTCTTATTAAGATTACATTCAATTTGGTACTAGAATTATATGATCTGATGTCCTCATTGACCTCCAAAATTCGTCTGCTTAAATTCTTATTTTTATCATCTTGTGATGTTTCATATTTGTTACATTTTTATCTCATTGAGTGCATAAACCCTTGAACACTTACCTCCTTATGCAGGTTCATGGACAAAGATTCCATGGCTTTATGTAAGACTAGAATGTTTATGTTTTCAGTGTAAGAAAGGAAATATTTTACTAGCTGTTGAAACAGTGTTAGAACAGCTTTGCTTGTATGCCTGCAAATATTTGTGTCTCTGACCAAAGCACTTGCTAGTATGTGAATAAAATTAGCTCAGTGATTTAACAAAATAAGATATCAGGAATTTATATAGTTTCAGTAAAACCACAGGTATCCTTTTATCTTGTTAAAAATAAAAAGATGGCTTGCTCATATAGAATTCAAAGCAATGATTAAAATGCCCTTTGGATTTAGAATACAAACATTATCATTCAAAATACACTGAGACTAAAATTGTTAACCCCTGAGGGAAGTGGTTGAATGGATGAAGACTTGGCACAGCAATTGGATACATGAAGCATGAAAACATGACATGGTATTAATTAGAGGGACAACACCGACTAGTTCAAAGCAAAAATTGTGTTGAATTGCTGATTTGTTATCTTGTGTCTATTACTTTTAATTAGCATTTCATAATGTTCATAATTTTGTGTTGCTTTGTTTCTCATAATTATATAGAAATGGATGTGAGACATGCTTAAAAGCATATGCTTTACAGAATAAAAGAACTGCCTATGCTCTAGCTCTGGCATTCATGCCCCAAGGCAGGCATTATTTGTTGACACGGGTTGTAAACTAATATATTTTTTGTTGCAGACTATTTAATGTGCAATATATTTTATTTTGGAGGTGGAGAGCCAGATATCATGCAACATCCATATTTTCACATTCAGGAAAACTGTGCAAACTGATTGAGAAATACCAAGCACAGATGTACATGAACTAGATTTTTTTGCATATTTTCATATTTTATATATATATATATAAAATCTTCTCATGGATGGAAGAAAGTATCAGTGTTTTTTTAACATCTGTAGCAAGTTATGTACATAATAGTGGGAACAACATAAACAATCATTGGCAATACAAATAATTTTCATAAAATGTGACCTTATCCCGGTATATCTGCTTAAAGGAATTACAAAAGTTAAATCTGAAAAATTTAATTATAATGAAAAATTATTATAATTATTATTAAAATAAAGATTAAAATAAATGTAATAAATTATAAAAAACTTTCATAAAAACAGCCTTATGAAGCACCATAAATGGATGGAGTGGGCACATTGATAAAAGAAATGGGGCAGAAAATAAGCAATAAGCATTTAGGTCAGCAGCGACTGTTCTAAAATCATTTATTAGGAAAAGAACAGAAAATATGGGGCAAATAAATCTATAGAATGTTTCAATCACAAAAAGTATTGAGTTGCCTTCTCAGCTGAAATACACCAATGGAGTCATAAGAAACAATTAGTAACTGTTCACAGATGCCCATCTAGGTAAGGATGAAAGTAAAGAACTCAGCAAGGATGAGTCAGTGAAAAAAATGTGTAAGATGCATCTTTGTTTCACAAAAACAGACAAAATTCTGACTAATTGGCAAGACAATAAAAAAATCACATTAAATTTGGTGTCGGAAGATTGAAATACCTAAATTCTATTAAAATTTGCTTTCACATGAAAGCAGATAAACCCATTTCATTCATCTGCAATTTGTATGACAGGTCATGCCAGAAATGGCCAATAATCTCACTAGGTTTTGCACCAGGGGAAGAAAAAAGCCACAACATTATCTTCTTGTATTGTTAAAACATTAGATATTTAAATATTTATTTTATCAAGTGAAGAACATCCTCTTTGCTATGTGCTGTTGCATTCAGAGACAACGAAAGGCCCTCAAAAGAAAAAGTTGTACTTTTATTTGTCTTTCTAATACAACCCAACTTAGAACATATTTATTATGTGTGATATCCATGTGATTCCATGTGAGGATTTGCTCAACATCAGTACTAAGACTTTGATGGAACTTCTGGAGGAGACCAGAAGGAAAGCAGATATAGACTTAATACATTAAATATTTCTTTTCTTTGGTGTAAGAGGATATCTAGCAATTTGCATTGATAAGCAGAGCAGAAATGCAAAATTTCTGGAATAAATCACATTGACAAACTTGCACTGGGAACTTGCGCAGTGCTTGTTCACATTCTGTCTTTAGCTTGTCTTTCCACAGAAAGCAAGACTTTATCTAACATTTCATTGAAATGCCAATGCCTACTCTTGGAGGAGTGAGCTAAGATTCTAGAAAGAATTGGTCTGCAAGGTCGCTGCAACTTCTGATTCACAGTTTTTGATTTATAGGATCAATTCCCAATTTTTTTCCACTCTCTGCAAAGAAAGAGTGCACAGAATATTGTGTAGCAGACCACTTTTCTCTGAGCAGTGCTTCTGGCCACTAGCATCCTTCCCTTAAGGTAAGAAAGAGGTGATTACAAAAGTTTTACTTGTTTCACTTCTATCTTTTCCTCTTCTTGCTAAACTGTACTGACCTGCAGGAATTGTTAACTTAGCTTTCAACCATTTGCTGGATGACCTGCAAGAATACTTGGAAAAATGGAAATTAGGTTATAATTTGGGGCTTTTATACCTGTATGTCATGCTTGTATTTTATTACAGGATGGAACAAGTAGTATGCTAGAATTTCCTGAAAGTTTGGAAATAGCTTCAGGGGTTTCAGTCATGTGTTGAGACTTCAGTATTATCATTGTTGATTCTCTGGAGAATTTTTTATTTATAATTGAGAAAACCTTACTTTTCCAGTAATAAACTTTACTTTCCTTCTAATAACAGCAACAGCAATGATAACAATAATAAATGGTGTAACTTAATGAAACAAAGCATGTTTTATTTATTTCTCAGAGTGTTTAAAAAGGATTCAAACTTATAAACTTAAACTATAGGCTTGTATTGATTTGCTAAAATAATTTATATGTGTCATTCAGAAAATTAATTGCTCTTTTTGGGCCTCAGTTTCCTCATTTATAAAGTAGGAATAACAAAACAATTTACTTAATAGAAATTTTATTTAAGGTTTAATGTAAATTTTAATAGTCCTTAGGTGCATAGGATGGTAAATGCTATGTAATTCACAAAAAACTGCTGTTCCAATTTGTCTTCTCTGTCATGGGAGTTCCTCTGCTTTCAAAATCTTACAAATATGAATTATCCTGAATGCAGTCTGAGGAAATATACTGCAACAGTTGTTTCCAAGTGCTATAATATATGTCGTCACTGGACAGATTTAGATCTAGAAACCTGAACTAAACCCAACTGTTTTCCTTATAACAGATTAAAAATAGAGAATACTCTATTTTATTTTTGCCAGTGTGAGAAACTGGATGAAAAAATTTAGCGTTCTGTAGCATACCCATAAATTCATAGAAATGGAAAAATGTATGGTATTCAGCTCAAGATAAAGTATCATCTAGATATGTCATTGAGGCAATTTTTACCAAAGGTTTTATGTTAAATATTCTGAAGGCCAAAGCCATTAAACCTGCAATCTTTATTATCTTGTCCAGCACTGGTATAGATCTCTTCTAAAATCATTAACTATGTTTATAATGCAATACTGAACATTTTCCCTCTTTTTTCATGAATTAATCACCTTGCAAATTCTATGTATTTGTTCTTTAAAAGACATTTTAAATGTGCATCTGGGTGCAGTCAATTGTCTCTGTAATATTAGAAAAATCTAGTAATCCCAACAAATCATTTTCATGTGTTGCAGGTGCTGCCTATTAGAAGAAAAGATGTGTTTTGAAGTTCCTTAATTAAAGATGAAATTTCTTTAGTTATTATTCTGAAAATAGATTAATTATAAATTCAGCAATTGAGTGCTACTCAGTGTTCTGTGAAGTCAGAATATATTGATGGCCACTAACTCAGTGGTACCAATATTTGTACATGTACATCTGTGATACATTAGTGCAGTGTGCTGAGTTGTAAGTCAAACCTCACAGTTTACAAGGCTCAAAGCTTCCTCCTCACCACAGAACATCTTCTTTAAGTAATCCTTCTTTTTCTTTTTAATCTTCTTTCTTTCCCTTGTTAAGTCTGTCTTGCTTTCTGCATTATGAGCTATTCAATAGACTGAAATGACCTCAGTGAGAATAAGCTTAAATTGGATAAACACTTCCACAGACAGCAAAAACTCAATTTTGTGTCCATCTTCTGAGGAATTTAATTGGTATTATTACATCACCTTGTTCATGGATAATACAGGGTCTTAAAATTTCAGTGCCAAATATAAGCAAGTGGAACACCTTCATAGTAAGTATGCAAATGTAGAAGTATTACAAAGCAGTATTAAATCATTAGAAATTCATATTGGTAAAAGAAAACTAGGAGTAAATGGCTTATAATAACTCATGGTTTGCATGAAACCCATTTTTACATTACAGGCTTTATAAAACCTCTCTTGGAACATCAGTGTAGTTTCTACATTGGTTTCTAAGGCAGATACTCAGAATAACTCATACTGGAAAGGATCCATAAGGAACAGTGATTTCAACTTCCTGTTCCTCGCAGGACTAAAAATTAATCATATGGCTAAGAGCATCATCCAGGCACTCCATGAATTCTTCTAGGCTTGGGACTATGACCACTTCCCTGGGCACCCTGCTCCAGTGACTGACCACCCTCTAGATGAAGAAGTTTTTCCTAATGTCCAAGCTGAACTTCCACTGGCACAGCTTCCTTCCATTTCCTCAAGTCCCATCGCTGGTCACTAGAGAGAGGAAATCAGCAGCTCCCTTTCTACAGCCCACCTTGAGGACATTTTTGACTGTGATGAGGCCACCCCTTCTCTTCTTTAAGCTGAATAGATCTCTTGTCCAGAAAAATTCTATGAGAGACAGAATCAAAAGCTTTATTAAAATAAAACAACACTTCAACTGGCTTCCCCTTGTCACAAAAGGAAATAATGTTTGTTGAGCAGGACTTTCCCCTCATGAACCTTGCTATAACCAAAGATTGTGCTTTCTTTCAAGTGTTTTTCAGTATATGTCAGTAACTGCATAATTTTACCACTGGAGGGAGACTGACAGGCCTGTAATTATCAGGGTCTTCCTCCTTACTCTTCTTGAAGATTGTCACATTTGCCAACCTGCATTCCAGGGGGAATCGCATGCACTCTGAAGACCATTGAGAAATGGCAGAGAGAGGTCTTGCAGTAACATCACCAAGCTCTTTCAGTTCCTTAGGATGACTCCCATGAGGCCCCATGTGCATCCAGGTGGAGCAGCAAGTTTCAAACAAGCTCAGATTCATCTGGGATTTTATCGTCCTCCTAGTCATAGTCTTCCAAAACAAGGTTCCAGGTGGTCCAGTCTCCATCATCAGTGTTAGAGACTTACTTGTGAGGCAACTGACCTCATCAACTTACAGATTTATTTCTAAAGCTCTTTGTGGTTTTAATTTATTTAAAAATTCTTGAAAGAATTCTTAAAAGAAAATAAGAAATAGAATTGCATTCTATTGTTGCTTCACCAAATAGTAGCTGCAACTATGTACCTTAATTAGTCTGAATTCAATAGGATTTATTCTCATGAGAGATTTTGGAGCAAAAAATGTCTGTTCAGGCTCTTGCTCAGCAGCAAGTCTAGCAGCAACTGTAAAAAGTTTCTGCCAGTTCAACTGGGGCTGAAAAATAAGTGGTCAGGGTAGGGGGAACACCTAAGGGAGTCTGGGTATGGAGAGTAAGACCTGCAAGTGACCCCAAGACCCTGCCTCTCTCTGTTACCAAATTGATGGAAACTCTCAGGAATAATTTTGGCCACTTAACAGTATTCCCTTTTATTTCACCAGGCTGGGGAATTAGAGCCAGCAAAGATAGCAGGTTGTTTGCATATTTAAAGCAACACTGTTGTTGTATGGATAATAGCACAAAAACTAGGGCTGTCCCACACCAATCACCTCAGTATTGGAAAACAGACACAGAGACATTTAACTTATCCATATGGATAGAGCAGAGATGTGTTAGGACACATAAAATGGTGGTGGCTGTGCTCTGCACAGGCAATGGTGCTTGTTCAGGTGTTGAAAGCTGTTCAGCTGAAATATTGTGGAGGCAGCTAACACTGAACATAGATTTATCAGGCTAAGGGCCTTTATCTCTCTCCTTCCCTTCTCTCTAAAACCATCCAGTGCAGAGTAAATACCTGTGATTTTGTGAGGCTTTAGCTGTTCCACAGCAGTGCTCCTATCTCCTGGAGAAGAGAGAGCTGGACTGGATTGACCCTGAAGTCAAGCCCACCATTGAGAAGTACTGCTATGTTGACACTGTGGAGGAGATTCATCTTATGAGTATGTCTGGTCCAGAGCAGGCACCTTCAACTCCACTTGTAGTTACTAGAAGGAAATAGAAAGTCTTGGATGCAAATTGATCTCATAGTAAATTAATTAAAAAAAAGAAGTCAGGAGCATAGTGCCCATTAAATTCTCTTTTTTTCCTCTTGATATATATAAAAGACCTGGATGTGACTAGTTCAGTAGATAAACAATGCATTTATCTAAACATTGTTAGATGGCTTTCACACTTTTTTTTTTTCTAGTGGTTAATTCTAAATCTTTATTTTAAAAAGTAATTCATATTACCTGATGACTTCCAAATCAGCTCTGCAGTGCTGTAATAAATATAATTATTATGATAATTATTTGCAATCTCCACTAAAGTTAAAATGCTGTAAGATAATGCAGAGAGAGAGGAGGTCACCAGCTGTTCATGCTTCTGAAAACAGGAAGAATTTACTCACTTCCACGCAAAAGAATCTTCCGAAGTTTTATGAAAATGGAGCTGAAATATATTCTGGGTTGTTTCTCTGCACCAGGAGACCATTATAATGATAATTTAACACCTGTATCACTGATTTTTGGTAGTGCAACCTGTAATCATAGTCTGAAGTGATCCCTGAAGCAGTTATAATTTAGATTACAGTTTAAAATAAAACAGTGTTAGTTCTGAGCTGTTGGATCAGAATGTGGAACACCTCACCAAGCAATGATTGCCATAAGCAGGATTTGCCATGAAGGAGGGCAATATCATAATTCTGCATTCTTGAAATGTAGTCAGACTTGACAAAGCTTGTTTCTTGAGCGGGATGGTCCATTATTGGCAGGATGTTACCACACAGAATGCTTTCATGAGGCATGTTTCAAGTAGTTTTCTTTAAAATAGGCCCAGTAGACGCTGCTGATTTACCTCCAGGCTGTGATTTTGAAGGGCAGTCAGTATAACTCAGGAAAGGGAGGAGTGCCGCGAAAAGAAAGTTATATCGATGCGACATCGCAGGTATTACACGTGGGGAAAAATAACGCAGCCAAGCAGAGCTGTCAACACTCTTCTGTGTACCTTCCACCTCTGCTGTCTCACCAGCACTGACAAAGTCTGGGGAGCAGTAGGAACGGTTTAGAAGCCCATGAATTTTTCTGTCGCAAGAGATAAAAAGGAAGGAGGTACCAAAGATATTCTTATTCTTTTGGAGCTGTTTAGGGAAGGAAAATTAAATCACATCTCCAAAAATTATTATTTGTTTCTGTACTGGCACTGTTTTCAGCAATATAGGTTTTGGTGCTGCTAGAATGTGACCTGTGCTCCTATTTTAAAGAAAATACTTTTTGCTTCCCAGGTTTTCCTTTTTCCTTTCCTTCTTATTGAAATTGCTTCCTAAGCAAATTTTGCAGGTCTGTAAAGCCCTGGGACTGGCTAGAGGGACTGGAAGCTTAACTATAAGCAAGGCTTAGGTAAAAAAATCTTGACCATTGACCATTGTACTTATTCATTGTGACATGCTCCATCATGCAGCATCTCTACCTCAAGATGATACAAGAGGTAAAGTAAACAGATTTTGTTGGTTTTAGACAATAGGTGATAAGAAGTACTCAAATTACTAACAGTGTGAACTAAACCCCTTGAATTCCTACAGTTTGTGGATCTGGCAGTTTATGTGCCAAAATTCCCATAAATTTTGTGCTTAGTTGTTTTTGTGTGATTTCAAAAGAAAACAAAGAAAAGTCCAAATGATTTCATAAATATTTGGCTATTTGTATATGATAAGATGTTAGTGTCCTGCCCAATTAAGAAAAGCACTCACTTTGGAAGTTCTGCTAAAAAGCAGCTCAAGCCTATCTCTTCTGAATTCAGTAAAGAGCTGGTTTGTGTATCATATTATCAGCAAAGTACTGGCAAGTAGCCCAATTTTATTGTATTTTTCAGACTTTTTTCAAATCAATTCCAAAATAAATATTTTGAAGCTTGAAATTACTTCAGCAAAGCTTGACACAGCAATAATAGCTCACACTTGTGCTAGTTGTTCCCTAACCGGGCCCTAAGCCATATTATTTGCATTTTGTCTTTGCTCACAACCATCCTTCTCATGTTCTTGTCAAAGCTATTACACTTGCTGTTGCAAAGAAAGGAGGCTATCAGTATTCCCAACATTCTGGGACTGAACAAAGGAGGAAACATTTCTGCACAAAGCTTCTTTGAGTTATTCAATTTACTTTCGAACAAAAGGAAAGATGACATTGAGCACTCAACAAAGAGCAAAAATTATTTCTCAAAACTTGAAATACAAATGATAATTCAATCATTAGGAGAAATTTTAACACATTCAGAAAAAATTCATTATGCTTTCTTCACCACAGATTGTGAACTAATGACTGATGTAGTAGGGTACAAGTGTTTCTTTTGATTTTGGTGTTGGTTTTCATTTGCAGGCTGACAAAAATTCTACTTAAAAATGTAGACAGTAACCTCTCCTATTTCTTACATTTTATTAATAATAATTAGAGAAATCCCTTTTCTCAGGAACAAATGGAAAGTTTTCAGTGGGAATAAAATAGAATAAAGTTGCTACTCCTTTTCTACCAAAACTTGTATCCTCCCTTTTTTATATGCATATTTTATGAATCCATAACTTCCTTTTAATAAAGATGATATCATATTGAAGGAGAGCAAGTTAAAACCCTGAGTGACAACTAACAAAAGCCATGCGGGTCTGGGTTTTGATATCCTTCAAATACAAATTTTTATAAGTGTATTCACACTTGGTGTCATTTAATACAGAGAATAATGTGGCTGCAGCTTTTAGTCAACTGGAAGTCTGGGGATGGGCAGTTTGTTTTTACAAGAGAAATAAAGGGACCAAATATATCAAACAATGGCATATTCCAATAGATAAGCTTGGATGTGGCTTCCACTTTTGTAGTTATGTGCAAATGAATAATATGATCATAAGGTAGAATGTTGAAATATTCTACTAAAATTTTTGTGTTGATCACATAAAGGTTCAAAGCAATCTTTGGATTGTCTCTCTTACCACATCACTTAACAGAATTAATAGGAAGCAATACCAATGTCTGCATTAAAAAAATTACCTCTCAACATAATTTCAACTTCAGCGGTCCGAAATTACACAGATTACATTTCACACACATAGACTGAATCATCCAAAAAGATTTCTCTCCTGACAGATACTAATACATGAAATAGGTGACTCATGACCTTCACTGGTGTTAATTTGAGTCTGTCCTTTCATTGAAATATGAGGGAAAAAATCTGGAGAGTGGGGAATTGTATTATGTTATATTTCAACATCTACAATCTAATTTGAGACACATGATATGGTTTCAAAACACTTTTATACACATAAATGCTTGCTTGGTGCACAGAGTTTGACAATAAAAAAAAAACAGGTCCCACCTATTGCAGTATGAATTAACATAGAAATGCCCTTGCTAGCATTTCTTTTTTATTAGGTAGAATTAGAGACAGATTTCATTGTAGTAAACAATCGCCTGTAACATTTAGATGTACCTTGTTGTGTCCTTATGCTGAATTGCAAGAAAGAAAACAAGTAGAAGTGATTATTCCTCACTCATACAACAGGTGTGTCTTTCATGTACTTCTGATTGTGGCACTAATTCACCATAGCACACTTCTACAGTAAAAAAGAATGCTTCTGATCTTTCAGTCCAAAATTATTCTTTCTCACATTTTTTGAGGTGTGACTACTATAGACCAGCAAATCCATTATACTGACAAGAGTCCTAAGCTTGGTAATAATTGTGCAAACTGCTCACCTTCCATAGAATTTATTTAATTAATGTAGATATTTAATAGGTTTGCAGTGGATGACCAGACCATGAGAATATCCTTTATCAGGAGGTTTTAGAGGCTTAGGTGCAGGTGAGGTGTAGCTGACTGTGTGGCCAAAAGCAAGGGAAGGAGTCAGTTTGTGAATGTGGCTGGAAAAAGGGATATCAAGGCAAATGAAATGCAGGAAGGGATGGCACTTGTAAGCTTCATCATCCTCTGTGTTTCGGGACTTCAGAGCCTCTATATCTTGAGAACTATAGCCCTCTTTCTGCTCTTCCATACAAACTGATGACCAGAGAGTTTTTTGAATCCTCCTTGTCCCACCTAGAATGAGTTATTGGCATCTCTGATGGTAATATGATTTTAATTTTTGCAGCTGTGAGTCCCACAGGTGAAACACTTCATGACCTGAAATACATATAGTAATTTTAAACTACACTATTGTAAAATCATATGTAGGAATCTTAGAAATATTTTGCTTGTTTTAAATATAAGGGCCAGGGCAGTGATATCAAATGTCAGTAACATGTTACTTTAAACTCAGCAATTTCTCCAGTGACATCGTAAGTTACACATTTTAAATGAGTGCTCTTCATGCTTATGGTTAGTATTAATCCAGAAAGCATAGAATAAGTGTTTTAAATAATCTCCCCACTGAAAATCAATAATTTGTTCAGTTATTATGAGCACAGTATGTGACATAAAAATAGAATAACATTTGCATTAAATTTTCTACAAGGACTCTTTAGAGACTCACAAAAAGCACAGAAGTGTTTTCTCCCCTACATCTTTGGTGAGCAACATGAAATCTGTAAGTATTTCAAAACCAAGTCCATTTTCCAGTTGCATATATTTTATATTTATTTTTATTTTATGATGGTGTAGGAAACAGCAGTGTTCTAGGCAATGGGTGCAGGATGTGGAAATAAGCAAGTAGAAGGTCTGTAACAAAGATGATTAAACTGTAATTGCTACTTTCTTTTTCAATTTTTAGGATAATATTTTGATCCTATTTTATTTTATATGAAAGGTGTTACATAAGATTATTAACATTCTTTAAAAATTCCATTTAGTGCCTATATTTAAGAATATAGAGGAGAGGCCATCCCTGAAAAAACAACTTTGTTTTTTATTTTAATTTTTGGATTTTACTTAACCCCTTCAAATGCTGGATGTTATTTTGAATAAAATCATAAATTATATATAGCTTGATTGCTTGATTTTTCCCAGAATGAACCAGTATAAAAGATTGGATTATTTTTAGTTCAGATCTTTTTGTTTTCAAAACAGATGTTAATAACAGAACAAATGATTTCTCGAATTACAGAGGTAGCTTCAACTGTTTTTGACAACTTCTGAAAGAGCATGTGTTTTTAAAAGACCATATTACAAAAACGTTTCTGTTCCTTCACTACATCCTTTCTACACTGCTGTTAAAGAGGCTGAACTTCTACGAGCCTGGCTACAGGGAGCTCTCAACTTCCAACTGAAAAAACATATCACTGTATTCCCAAGGCACTGTCTTGTAGTTAACAAACAGAGGCTTTCAGCAGTGGTTTCCATACAGAAACCTTTTGCTGTATCAAAAAAAAAAGTTTCAATTTAGGGAATAGTTTTATTCCCAGATTGACTTGAGTAACATGAATGCAGAAGTGAATTTTGCAAAATATGTTGTACACACTTAGCTGCTTCATAGGCTTTTCCCATTATCTAATGTATAATTAATAATTTTAAAATTTAGTAAATTGTTATTTTTTAAAATGTATTTTCACTCTGATTATCCACTGTCTCAGACTTTGGTTGGTCATGTACAGACTGCTCACAAATTTTAACCAACCAAGCGATGAAATTATTTTTCACCCACTTTGCAGATATGTAAATTAATTTAGAGCAGAAGTAAAGCTAGATCTCACTGTGAAATATCCTTTCCATTGAGAAGGAAAAAAGAAAAACCACTCAAAAAAAGGGCAAGCTGTTTATGCAAAAAAACCTCCTAACAGTATAAACCTGCACAAAATAAAAAATATTTTAAATCTTTCATAAAAACAAAAGCAAAGAAAGGGTGAAGAATAATTTTACCTCAGTATTTCACATAAAGCATTATATGAGTAGAATAAAAAATGTCAATTATTGTTTATTGGTTGGGGTTTTTTTCCATTCTCTGAAAGGAAATGTTCACTTTGAAAAAATCACAGGTGTTTCTTCCAATATGGCCAGAACTTTTTTATGTGCTGTTTCTGTATACTTGAGGAACTTCATGTAACAGCATGACATTTCAATCTCACTGCAGAATTTGTTCTTTGCACCAGTCATCCCTAAGAGTTGTTATAAAGAATAACATCTCTAATGGATCTTGCTCAGGCTATGAGGAAGAACCATATAACTTTTGTTCACTTTTCCCTACTGCAGTACAGATGTCAGAAAGCTTCAGAAGTGACTAGTGATTTGGGAAACCTAATTTCTTTTAAGGAACTTCACATAAGGCATTTGTGGAGACAAAGAACACTGAGTCTTAGTTCTTGTAAAAGTAGAAAGAGTTTGAAAGAGTTTTTATTGGAAAGTTATGCTAAGTTTACACTTTGCTAATTAGCAACTCCTTCATGAAAACTGTACAATCCTCCATCTTTTCATGAAGAGGGTAAAAAGGAGAGGCTTAACAATGGCTCGTCCAGAGTCAGCTCAGTATTTTACCAGCCAGTCTGCCCAGAACCAAAGAAAATCAAATGCAACCCCCAGAAATGTAGGATGTATGGGAGTAGGAGTAAGAAGTCTTAGTTCTGTAGTTCCTGGCTTTTGTTGGATTATTTTTACACAGCTTTTGTATTTAAGGAGGATTATGGCACACATGCTCAATAAGATCACACAGCCTTTTTAGACCCCTATAATACTTCAAGGTGCAATGTAATTAGTTAAATATGGAGATAAAAACCTAATCTGTCTTATGGAGTTTTAAATAAAAACTTGTTGCACATTTAAATGGTTTTTTTTTAGCATTTTACTGAAAACCACTGTATAATGGAAAACCTCATACTCAAAGATCAGGTCTGCCACAGTAACAATTATTCTCAATTTCCTCCATGGTGATCAAAGGAGACACTTTAGAGCTATTATGATTTTGGTTGAAGTGCATGGGACAGCGCTATTTAATTTCCATGAGGTCTTAATATAACTGTTATGATTCCTCCATCAAATGCATTATCACATATTCTACGGTTGTCATGGTGTATTGCACCAATAAATACTACCAAGGAAGTTCTTCATGCACAGTTCATTGACATAATAGGCTATAATGGGTTTTTTTTTTTAGTGCTGCTATGGTCTACTGTATCAATGCCTGCTAAGGGAGACTTTAAAGCACTCATCCAAGCACACAGGGTAACTGTACATAATAAAAATCTTTATGAAGTTTTTGGAAATAAGCAATTATTCTGCACTGCACTGTTCATTTTATTTATAAGTGACAAAATCATTAGCATACACAAGGGAAAGATGTGATATTCAAATTTTCCCTTAAAGATTGAATTAACTTAACTTTCACAGGCTCCAAGAACCTTCAAGAAAGTTGAGGGGTTTTATGTTGTCTTTCATTTTCCCTAATGTCAAAGTGCAAAAACACAAAGGAAAAATTTTACTGTCACTCAATGATCTCATGCCTCTTTATCTTGATCTCGATATCTTCCCTATATTCTCTAAGAAAAGTTACCATTGCCTTATCTTCCTGTCTGAAAGCCATGCCTGTAATTTGAAATTCTTGTCTAAATAGTCTCTCTATGCAATGAATAGAGAATAATACCTCCAAAAAACAATCTGAAGGATCTTCCATAAATTAGGGACATAAATGAGTGAGAGGAATGACTCACTGAAGAATTTAGCCTTACTTCCTAGCAAATACCTGCCACAGGAAATATATTTCAGTCCTTATGGAGAAAATAGAGACAGTATTTCCAGAATTTCAGCTATCTAGATGAAGAGGGATTAGATCAGGAAAAGAGAAAGGACATTTCATACTAAATAAGATGTAGTACTGAATAGCTATCACTTTCCTGCGTGAGTACCAAGATACTCAACAGGAAGTCCAAGAAACCATGCAGCTAAAAGTTAATATATTTGCAGATAAAAGTTAATATATTAACTTTTCTTGAGGTCTATGAGGAAAGTTTAACTCTAGAGATGTACTATAGTACATTCTAGATTATCAGAAAACTCTTTTTTTTTCTTTTTTTTTTCTTTTTTAATGTAGTGGTGTTTTGACCTTGGCTAGCATCCAGATACCATCAAATCATTCTATCATTCCCCCTCCATGAGCATGACAGAAGAAAAAATATGATAGCTCATAGGTTTAGATAAGAACATGAAGACCACTCAGTATTTACTGTCACAGCAAAAACAGGAGCAACTCGGGGAAATTAATTTAATTTGCTTCCAAATAATCAAAGGAGGATAATAAGAAACAATAACGAGTCTAAAAAAAATTTCCCCCATATCTGTCTTTTATCCCAGGCTCCCAGTCATGACTCTTCTACCTTCTCACTCTGGATAATGCAGAATGAGGAATGGGGTTTGTGGTCAGTCCATGTCTTTGCTTCTGCTGCTCCTTCCTCCTCATGCTCTTCCCCTGCTCCAGCTTGGGGTCTCTCCCACAGGACACATGAACTTCTTTTCCTTCTGTGTTAAGGTCCCCAATCAAGTGGATGAAGGGAAGGAAGTATATGTAATTTTACTGGATTTTAGTAAGGCTTCTAATACTTTCCCTCACAGCCTTCTTCACATAAGTTGTCCGGCTGTGGAATGAGCAGGTTCATGATGTGCTGGGTGAAGAACTGGCTAAAGGGCAGAGCTCAAAGGGTTGTGGAGACTGGGGCTCCAGCTGTCTGGAGACTGATCATCAGTAGTGTTCCTCAGGGTTGAATTCTAGGGCCTGTCCTGTTCCATATATTTCCCAACACTCTGGATGCAGAAGTTGAGTGCATCACTGGCAGGTTTTGCTGATGATACCAAATGGGAGCTGCTCTTGATCCTCCCAGACAGCAACATCTCGCAGAGAGTTCTAGATTGATTGGAGCAGTGGCCTAAAAATAATGGGATTAGATTTAACAAGGTGAAGTGCCAGATTCTGCACCTAGGCTGGAGTAATGCTAGGCACAAGTTCAAGGGAGAGGAGTGGCATGAAAGAAGCCTACAGAAAAGGGTCTGGAGGTGCTGGTCAACAGGACACTCGATATGAGTCAGCCCTGTCTGCTAAGAGGGAAAACCAGACATAGCATCACCAGACTGTCAAAAGAGTGTATTTTCTTTCTGTGCTCAACATTGGTTCAGCCTCAGCATAAATACTGCGTGCAACTCTAGGACACACAATTAAAAAAAGATGTGAAGGTCCCTGAATAAAACTTCAGTCTCTTAGTAAATTCATCTTCTTTCTTCTGTTCTTTAGAAAAACATGAATTTCTACTGTTTCAGTGTTCAGTCCAGTTAGAAACCAGGTTAAAGCAGTATGGATGTTTTGAAGTAAGTAAATATACCGTATGTTGGTGCAATAATACCCATAGGAAAAAAATATGATGTAGACAAGTGTTTTTAAAATATTATTTTCTTAAATGTTTGCCCATAATGACAGCATTCTAAACAAGAACTGTGGCTCAATAACTAGACCAGCAGGGAGTAGTGGCGGTTGTGTATTTAAGTCAATATTCCAGCTTCTGTGCAAGACTATCTTCACACAAAATGACAATTATTGTTATTATCTTAGATCCAACAGTCAGCATATAAATGCACAGCAGACCCAAACTAATTCAGAGTCTAGAATAAAGTTTTAGAAAGTCAAACTAAATATTCTATTTCTATTTTGGGGAAAACCCTTTTGCTGTCAAATGAATATAAATGGAAGCAGCAATAATTTTTAAATATGCAATATGAAATAAACAGGATAGTTATATGCAATAAATCACGACTTATAATTACAGCTTATGCATATTATATTGCTTGCAATAATGTGATTATAACATTTAATAACATATATTACTATAATATGTATATAAATCTTTGTATAGATGAGATAAAATTTCATTGGGAATCTCAACTGATAGCATAAGCAGTATTTTTGTTTAAGAGGTGTATAAAACATTAGTCACTGATGAAATTACCATTCTGAATATCAATAATAACTACTATTCCCTCTATTTAGCCATAGTAATCTTCCCCCATAAGCAAAGAACTCTTCAGTAAATTAAACCAAAGAGTCAAACAAAAAGACTGAAAAAAGACTAACGACACAAATCCTGTATACAGCACACTGAGGTGAAACAGAGGTTGTTCAGAGTTTATCAGCCAAGCTCTGGAAAGTTAAATGCAAAGGCATAATTGGGAAACTCCTATAACTGAAAAGGAGAATTCTTTTTCTGAGCCTGAGCTCTAAACTGATATGTTTGTCTGTTACAGCTTCCAAATTAGTTAAAAGCTTTTTTAGATATCCTGACAGACTAGTGTACTAACAGTAGCATAAATGATCCAGAGAACTTCCTACTTTTCATCTTGTTCTGCCTGAAAATTATTTCAGTCTCTTTTAAATGCTTTTGCATAGGTCTGTTGTGCTTCTAACTTGCTTGAGTCAGAAGTGAACTGATCTGCACATAGTAGGTGATGTGGAGACAATGCATAAGTTTACACATCACTATTTGCATGTGGTGCTGAGGAAACAGGCAGCTAGCTATTCCTATTGAATTTTTCAGCTTCCTCACATAGGCTGAGGAGGAGGAGCTGCTACATCTCAGACTCCTAAAATGAGAACCAATATGAACCTTATCTCCTATCTGAAAATTCAAATCAGGAGTAGTAGTAAGTCCTCTGTAGCAAATGATCTGAAGCTGAACACATACTACTACTCAATGATATGTGTGCCAACACACCTTCAAACAAGAGATTTCTTACCTCAGCAAATGTTTTGTCAGTAAATCACAGTTAGTTTACTTTCACTCAGATCATGCTCTGATTCCTATATCACAGATGCATTGAAGCTCTGGAATCTAACTTGAATGAAAACCTAAACATAGACCCTGAAAAAGCTCAAGGCTGATAACATATGTAATGCCCAATCTTCTATGATTTGCCTCAGAGTTGCTCATTGGGAGAGACAATTGTTATTTACTTGACAGCGTTTTCTGGTTTTGCCCAGCAATATTCATTAGTCTAACTAAGATTTCATTAGGAGAGCTTTTCATGTGAAAAAAAAGATTAAACAGGAGAAGCTGAGCCATAAGCAATCATTATTTAAAGCTGAAAATTATTTGGAGGGATACTTTGTGGTCTTTCTTTCAAAATCAAGCAAAAGACACTATTTTTATGAATGTATTTTTTAAGTTCTGAGCTAGGGCAGCACACCAGAAAGAATCTGAAGAAGATGAATTTTAAAACCCTGATCTTTGTCTGTCTGAATGGGCTGTGAAGGACACACAGAAGATACATATGCTTATCCGGTTTAACTTCTCTCCTCTGTTTCTCTCCCCAGCATCTAAACACAGAGCTGGTGGCAACTGTGTCTGGGATATATTGCTCTCTACCTCAGAAAGTAGGTTCCTTTGGTAGACTGCTTAAAAGTCCTAATTTTGTTTCAGCATGGAATTCAACTTCTATTTGGAGACCTTAAACTTAAAAAATAAAAAAAATTCTGTTCATGTGAAAAATTAGATTGAAATGTCCTGCACCATATGTGTAAGATGTTATTAGCAGAATCTGAGATCGCTCTGGAGGTAAGTAATAGATATCTGGGAAACAACCACCTCGGATACTAGTTCCCATTTCTTTGTCTGGACTTATCACAGGAAATATGATATGAAGGAACAGAATCTCATCTGGCGTCAAGTTAGATATTTCCTTATGCTCAAAGTGGACTCTGAAACAATAACTGACAAAGAAAGAGATGAACCAGTTCGATCATCTCACCAAGATGCAAGGAAGAAATCTGTCAATGGGCTGCAATATAGGACCTCAAGAAAAATACTCCTATTATTAACTTAGGAACCTAATTTTCATTTCTTTTCCTGCTTCCAGAGGAAGACAGATAAGCAATATTCAGAGGAAGCTCCCATCACATCAGTGTCTTTTAGTATCTAAAATCTCAGAATCTTAGCTTCTGAGAAAGAGCTGCCTGATAGTCCTGTTTGTTTATATTTACATGAAATTACTCTCTTACACAAATCTAAATATCATTTTAGAGCAATAGACTCTAAAGAACTATGAACATGTTCCATTCAGTTATTTGCATGCTTGTGTATACATAAGTACCTTCATGCACAAACACATTTGTTCTACTGCTTCCATAGTGAAAAGATTCTTTTTTTCATACACATTTAAAAATAAATAACTCAGTCATAGGTATATTACAGTTCTAGAAAAATGCAGGTGCCCCTCCTTGCTTCCTCTTACTCGCACTTTGTTTTTTACATGGCAACACAACTGAACTCATTGGTGCTGGTATTTTTAATAGCTATCTCTAAAAGCAAAGATGGGATTAATCTAAGTGTGAATCTTTCAAATCCAAGTTCTTACAAAGAAGCCTCCAATAGTTAATACTATTAGGTGTGGTCACACCAAACCCATGAAAGTTTATTTCTAGGAAATCATCAACAGACACTGTAAATAATACATTATCCATTTGTACTGTAGAAACACATTGATATAAGTGAAATCTATGGCATTTACATGTAACTAAGTCTGACAATTTAGGAGACTTCAGATGCTCAGCTGTGCTAGAAGCATTGATTGATAAGATTACAATTGTCTGTGGCTTTTGGGTCTATCGAGGTAGCAAGTTTTAAATATTATGACATAAAGATTTATATTGAGGTTTTTTATGTAGTAAGAGGGTCAGAACCACAGGAGACATGTTTATTTCTACTAAAGACACGCATAGCCCTTGATATTTCCTTTTCACTAATTTAAAAGCTTTGTTATAGTTATTAATTCTAAATTTTTTCTTAATTTTTATTGCCTCTGTAAATATTTAGTCAATCAAATAAATAACAGAAAATTGTACCTATTATCAAAGAATGTCTTCATGACAGTGAAGATGTTGCTATTAAACCCATGGATAACTGAAATAGTACAATGCCACTTTCAACAAAAGGGTGGCTCAAGTATAAAACAATGTTCACTCAGTAACTTGAGAATAGAAGTAGAAATATGTGGATAGTATAGATATTATTAAAACGAATATGCTGCAAAACCTCTTGTAAGGTGAAAAATGCTTGTAGCCCATATTTAGAGATGGGGAAAATGGTGCACCATAATTTTGCATCTCCATCTTCATGTGCGGAGCTGAAAAACTTGTGCTTTGATCTTAGAGTTGATGAACTCCTACAGCTCTAATCATAAAACATAGAGTAGTATTTTTAACCACTTAGAAAACACTTTTTTCCCAATCTGGATTGAAAGGGTGATTCTTCATCCCTTTTTTCTGTTTTTATGATTACATCTTTGCTTTTGTAGTGAAGGATGTTTTTTTGTCATATGTTTGATATTTTATACTTTCCACCATATTGCATGGAAGGGATATTCAGCCTGAAATTCTTTATTTAGTCTTTTGGCAGTCTCTCAATAACAACTTGCCTTTTATGTTTTCCTTTCTTATTGATTAATAGTTTACATTTGTATTTAGAATGTTTCAAGCTACAGTCATTGTCATCACAATTCCTTTAAAAATTTCCTTCTATGTCTTCTGACATTGCACGAATATTTGTGTTTGATCATTATTTCTTATGGGTATGTAGTGAAGATTGGTAGAAGCAGTTTCTCAGTATATTTTATAGTAAATATTTTATTTCCTTTAGTGCCATGGAAGCATAGTACACTGTACTGTACACAATGATTGGAAATCATTCACTCAAAAAAAAGAAAAAAAAAATAAAAAGGATTCACCTTTCCACGGGTCTCTTTTAGAAATAAATCTATCACATAGGTACTATAACTGATCTAATCTAATTGGGACACCAGTTGGACCAGTCCACCCTTTGACACCAAAACCAAATAATTCTTTTAGCAGTAGTTTCTTCTTCAAAGCTAAGACTTCTTACTGTAAAATAATAGTTCTGAGGAACTGAGGTACTGCACTGAAGATAAAATTGCCCTCTGTAATCATATGTTACATGAGCAAAACTCACACACAGCTCCTCTTTCAATTTTCTGGTGTAGCTTGTTGATATTGAAATGTTAATGGTTAGTATATATAATTTTTTTCTTCTCATAGCAAAAAAATTTTAAAATATGAGCCAACTTGAAAAAAAAAATTGTAGAGCAAGTGTAACTTTAGAGACTGTTAAAATTATAAACAGTAGCTTAGAGAAGTCAGTACTTGTACCAAATAACAAACAAAACAGTACTGGTGACTGTAGCTTTACAGTTCCTCTTAAAAGTAATGCATTCTGAGAACATCCTTAATGGAACTTGTGATTCCCCTCTGGACTTCCGTATAGAAGTCTCAGTATAGTACAAATTCCCTTTTATTCTGTGTGCTGATATCTCTATTTCTAAGAATACACCTGTGACCAAGGTTTTTTTTAAAGCATTTAGAGACTTAAACACCTTAAATACTTTTTCCTAGTCAAAAGGGAGAGAAAAGTCCTTTGATGAGATTTCTGAAGAGCAATAGAGACAGCCTTAGAAAGAGGCTGACTGAGGATTTACTGAGAACCAGGAAATGGATCTGAGTTAGTACAAAGCTAGGGGCTAGTTAAAGTGTCTAATATGGTCCTTTCCTAAAATTACTGAGGAACACATAGAGGATTTTTTCATATGAGATTTCAGAATTTCTAATAGATAATGTGAAAAACAAATCTTGGTTCTCCTAGGATCAGGAACTATGGATGTTTATCACTATAAATGGAAAAATTTGATAAAGAAAGTAAATTCTATGCACAACTAAACTCTATGCAAAATATCCTCTGAGAATTCTAATGTATCTCACCTAACCTATTTGCACCAGCTCTGTTTATTACAGACAAGCTAGTTAGAGACAGATGAAAAATTAATTTTGTTATAATGGCAGTTTATAAATTTCCTGTACAGAAATATATAGGACAAGCTGTGTTCTAAACTCTCTTAATGAGTCTTGTCTGTTGCTTGTCTGTAGGACTAGTAATATATGTCAGTACCTGGGTGAAGCTTTTCAAATGTTGCCTTCATCTGCTGTAAGCTATTTTGGTGGGTTACCTTCAGCCAGAAACACTGCCCATCCACTCACTTTCTCCCCTTCCTCACAGGACAGGGGGAGATAATAGGAATGACAGAGGTTATGGGTCAAGACAGAAAAGGCAAATAATTCACCAATTACTGTCATGGGCAGAACAGACTCTGCTTGAGGAAAATTGATTTAATTAGTTGCCAATTAAAAGTAGAGTTGTGTGGTGAGAAAACAAATGCAAGCATTTAAACAATGCTCCCTCCTCTCCCATTTCAAGTGCTGAACTTCACTCCTTCAATCCCAAGTTCTCTCTCCTCTAAGCCTCCTCCACCTGAAGCTCCATGAACAGCACAGTGGGAAGGGGAATGGTGGTTGGGGTCAGCCTGTAGGAGTTCCTCTAGGCTGCTCCTCCCTCTTCACACCTTTCCTCTGCTCCAGACAGGGCTCTCCATTTAGGTAGTGTCTAGCTGCTCTGGTGTGGGGTCCATCATGGGCTGCAGCTCCATATCTGTGTCACCATGGTCCTCCATGATTCTCCATGTTGGAAAATGTCTGTTCCTGTGCTGAAGTACCTCCTTCTCCCCCTCGTCCTTCTCTCACCTTTCTGTCTACAGGGCTGTTTTCTCACATTTTCTTCTTCCCTTGTCGCATTTTTCCAGTAGTGCCACAATTTTGATGGAAGGGCTCGGTTTTGTACTACAGTGGGTCTGCTGGAACCGGCCTCTTCTTACGAAAACCATCTCTGCAGCCTCTACTTGACAAAGTGTTGTCATACTCAGATAACTAGCTAACAGTAATAGAATGGACTCAAAGTTGTTTTTTGGGTTTTGTTTTTGGTTTGTTTTTAATTTGGTTATGGTTTGGTTTCTTTTGTTATTTGTTTGTAGGATTTGGTATGGGGAGATTATGTCTTTCATGAATTAGGAACAAATATTAGGATGAGCTTTTCACTCATCTGTGTTCTGCCAATGCCCGATGTATCATTGGACATTAATGACACAACTTTCTTTCATTGAGCTAGGGCTGTGCTGTTATTTATAGAACTTTTATAATTTGTAGTAATAAGACAGCATTTGTTGTGAGTAATGGGAAGACTTTAGTTTTGGCAATACTATTATTTTCTTCCTCTGAGGGTATGTTAGCAAAGCTAAGAATAATGGAACTATATTACATATATATATATATATATATATATATGTAAAAATTCCTATATTTTGAAAAAAATAGAGTAATGATGCAGAGTGCTAACATGCCTGAAAGCTTGCCATTTCTCTAATAAAATATTATCTCTTTCTTATAAATACCTCTGGTTTCTGGTTTTAGAACTCTTTGATGGTGTACATGACATACTAATTAATTCTGCTTTATTTCTCTGCTCAGTTTCTGTACAGACATGTTTGATTGACCTTGGCTGGGCACCAGGTGCCCCCAAGCTGCTCTATCACTTGCCTCCTCAGCTGGACAAGGGAGTGAAAATGAGATGGAAAACAATATATATGTTGAGATAAGGCAGTTTACTAAAGCAAAAGTGAAAGTTTGTGTGCACACAAGCAAAGAGAAAAAAAATAGATTTTTTTTCTCTACTTTCCATCAGCAAGCAATGTCTGGCCACTTCCAGAGAAGCTGGGCTGCAGCACACGTCGTGGTTGCTCCAGAAGTCAAACACTGAAAATAAAGAATTCCATCCCCTCCTGTTAGCTTTTATGTCTGAGCAGACAGCTTATGGCATGAGATATCCCTTTGGTTAATATGGGTAAGCTGCTCTAGATGTATCCTGTCCCAGGATCTTACCCGACCCAAGCCTAATGCTGAGGCAATGTTGGTGAAAACAGCACTGATGCTGCTCCAGCCCTGCTGAGCAGGACACAAAATATTGGTGTGTTATCAACACCCTTCTGGCTCCCAATGCAGAGCACAGCACTGTGAGGGCTGCTGGGGGAAAATGAACTCATCTCAGTCAGACCCAATACAACAGGATATATGTTACAAAAACCTCTGGCTGGACTCCCCTCTCAGCATGACCCTGAATTGAGGATGGACTAACTGCAGCTACCCTGTGCTGCCCAATGCAAGCACAACTCACTGAAGAGCATCCAGCTCTGGCACTAATCTGCTGCCAGAGCTTGTTAAAGCATTCTCACAAGCCACTATATGGTAATTTTCACATAACAATGGGAAACAGATGTTTTAAATAGATAATGAAATTTCAATTCTGAAGTAAATAAGTGCAACATTTTCAACTTCATTAAGTGAGATGCTGCGAATGCTTTTATTTCATCTAATATGTATATCTAAAAGTTAGAAAAAAATCCTTATTTGCTGACAATATTACCTGAAAGCATTCCTGTTCCCTGCAGACCCATATTTTTTCTTCTGCCCCATTCTCTACTTCACTCTTTAACCCTATGGTTTACAGACATATCAAAGCAGTTGTGTGGAAGAACTAAGTCAACAAATTGCCAAGTACATACTTCAGAAATCACAGTGTGTTTAATCTCAACTCATTGTTTTGGCTCCTACTATATAGTCAAAAAGAAAGAAATAGTCATCCCTGTAAGGTAATTTATGTCATCTTGAGCTGTCTGTTTTGCCTCAGTGATATAAAGGGATGCAACTTTAACTAAGACAAGTAACTTTTAGACAGATGAATCTGCATGTGATGAACTACATGATGGATGAATGTAGCTCTAAGAATTGAAAATTAATCTTAACTTTGCTATAGAATTGGTATACTGCTTACTCATCCTTAATTCATTCTGAAATTGACTTCTAAGATCTATTAAAAATCCTGCAATAATTGAAACATTTGGGTGTTGGAAAACCGTATTTGCATGGGTCATAAATTACTGTAACCTCCTAAGCCTTCTATGGATGTCAGTATTCTTCGTTTCTTTTTGAATGTGAAAGGTTTTTTCTGCCATTATCTGATACAAGTGTATGGGCTGTGCATGGATCAGAGGATATCTGCTCTCTAACTTTCTTTTATTACTCTTGCCCTGAGTGCTGAACCCTCCAATTCAGCTGTTTTTAAGATGCTCTATTTCTTACAAGGCCAGCATCCTGTAAAGAAAGTTAGATAGTTCTGTTCTCTTGGAAATTTGCATATGAACACTAGCTACAAGACAAGTAAATGCACATTCACCATGAGCACAGTTCATGGAGGGATGAGGACACAGCCTCAGAGGGAATGATTGTTTCACAACAAGGAGCTCATGCATTTAAAATCGCTCAGCACCTGGGCTTGAAATGAGTCCATGCTCCTGTTGCTTAATGCTGTCTCACAGTAGTTTTGGCACCAGGACTGACAGCTTGAAGGGTTATTCACAAAATCATAAAGCATGTTAAATTCTGGTAATGTATTTTTTTCCTTTCCCTGGCAAGATTGCAAATAAAAAAATGGCTGATTTTTTTTTAGATGTACACCTGGCTAAAGGGCAAAGCCTGGCTATCAATTTTATCACTATTAACCTATAGTTTTGGGATTTGCACTTTACTTAGTCAACATTAAACTTTGAATCTCATTTTTGCCTTAAGAAAATTGTTTCTTTCCCACCTAAGTGATAAGCGCATGTGCACATGATTTTCAGACATTGTCTTGATTAAGTTTTGGCTGCTTTGGTGGTATTGAGAATCTAACATTTTTACAAATATGAAAGCTGATAACTGCTTGCAAATACAGATGCTCCCTAATGAGTGAACATAGAAGATCAGAGAGAGTGTCTCAGTACTACTGAGACAAGTACCTCATTGATGTAAATGATTTGTGGTAGATACATAGGCAAAGTATAATTAGCTGGGCCCTCTTACGCCCTTCTGCTGTTAACTTGAGGCCTTCATTGGCCTTTTGATACTGCAGAAGAACAGGGAAAAGTTTTAGGGTGGTATGCGAGAATCCAATAGGTGGAGTGTTGACAAAAAGAGAGTCCTGGCATAAAGTCTGATCATGAAGTCTTTCTTGGAGCTGCCCTACTACTACAATTGCCATGTTCTTCCACTTCTGTGTAGGCAGCCACCACTGATTCCTGTCAGAAGCGTGATACTGGAAAAAGTAGACAATTAGTCTGAAAAGTAAGGAACTTTTAAAAATATAGCAGCATCACAGAATCACAGAACACTGTGGGCTAGTTGGTACTTCAGGCAATTTCTGGTTCAACATCAAACCTGCTTTAGTATGAGGTCAGACCAGGTTATTAACCAGGTCTTTATCCAGCTGCATCTTGTAAACTCCAAGGCTGAAAACTTCAGTCTCTTTGGGAAGCTGTCCCACCCCTTTATTGTCTTCATAGTAAATATTTTTTTCCATAGAACGAGTTTTAAATTGTAACTTCTACTCAATTTATGTCCATTGTCTTTTGTCCTCCCACACTGCACCCCCATGAAGAACCTGGCTCTACCTTTTTGCTGAAGAAGATTAACTCTTCCTTGTCCTTGACAGGAGTCAGGGGAAATTGCAGCAACAAGTTGGCCTCAGTATTCTACACATGGTCTAATAGGTAATATACAGAGGGG
This sequence comes from Serinus canaria, assembly GCF_022539315.1. NCBI lineage: Eukaryota > Metazoa > Chordata > Aves > Passeriformes > Fringillidae > Serinus > Serinus canaria. The sequence goes on from NC_066313.1 coordinate 58,201,717, forward strand.
ATCAATCACTTATCTTGGACTACTGGACATTTTCCAAGAAAAAATTTTTGGCCCACACTGAGCACATGGTTCCCTTAGGTCTCCTTGTCCTTTTCACAAGAGCTACTCCCCAGCTGGTCAGTCCCTGATGTTCAATCAGTTCTTCCTTTTAGGGACAGGAGATTGCAATTGTCCCTGTTGATTTTCACAAGGCTGGTCCATTCCTGCAGCCTGTGCCTAGTGCCCCTCTACAGCAGCACTGCCCCAAGCATGCCACATTTTTTTGATGACATCTGCAAACTCTGTGAGAACTCACTCTTTCATCTCCTGCAAGCTACAGATAAAGATGTTGACAGGACAGATTGGAGCATAGACTCACACAGAACTCTTCTTGTTACCAGCCATCTCGTAGAATAGAACAAACTCAGTGAAAAGAGACTGCAGCATAGACCAAAGATGCCAATATAACAGGTTTGACATGACTTGATGATCAAACACTAGAGAAACCTTCAAAAGTGAAAATAGGGTGAGACTGTATATTTGTTTACTGTCATTGTACTGAAATGCATACAAAACACTTGCAGTGACTTTTGCTGCAAGTAAGAAATGAGGAGTCATCAAATTAGAGAACGTTTCACAACTTCTGTAGTACCTTTATTCTTTCCTATCCATAAAAAATGTGGGATATTTATTTCACTTAGAGGTATATATAGCATCTATTCTTTTTCCTTTTTTGGGGGGTTTTAAAAACAATAGAAAACATAGAAAAAAGATTAACAAAATCAATATTGCTCTTTATTTAAAGGGTGCTTTCTAAGCATCTGGAATGTCCGATGTACAAGAAGTTGGGATTTTATTTGGCTAAGCACAGAACTGTATGTAGCATTGTAGTCCTGGGTTTGAGTATGTGTGATTTTTTTTTTAATCTGGATTGTCAAAAGTTATGTATTCATTAAAGACAAAACATGTATGCTTAAAAATCACAAAAATAGAAGCTACTGTTGAACTATTTTTTCATTTATGATTAATTTAGTAATAAATTCTTGCAGGCCAGAAAAGTGTCTCAGCATTTTTCAGTATCTTGCATTCAATTGCTAAATATTTTCATTCAAGAAACAACAGATTTAAAAAATACTGTACTTTGTGAAATTGCAGGTTGTTTTAACAGACAGCAAGCTGAACATATTGCAATACTCTTACCTCAAATTTTGATTAGAAGTCAAGAAAAATAATGTTTCTGTGATATAAGTCCTTGATATCTCACTTTGTTGTTAATTAGGAGGGGGGAGTCCTGGTTTTTGGAGGGCTTATACATGATGAACAGTGCTTCACCAGATTCTTGATAGTTATCTAGGCTTCGGTCTCCCAGTTTTGAGGTCAGAACATTAACACATTTGCATTATAAAAAGAAAGAAAACTTGTTTGGAATCCCAATATATATTTCATCTGGTTTAAAGCCTTAATCCTGGATTCTGAGTGCTGTGTGGTTTTAAGAGTATTAGTACAGATTTGTACAAAAAGGCTTGATACTGCATGTGTAAGCACTTTCCACCAACAGAAAGTTAAATAAAAAAAGAAATAAACCTAGATCGGGGTTAACAGGGTCTAACAGCTGAAGTCCTGAGAAGACCAGATGGCTGTGTGAAATAACTGTATTGCTTTCTTGCTATTGTTCTGGATACAGCTTTTCAATGAAAGATCTTTTATCTCTATTTTTAATAAAAAGAATATATAAAGAATCCATGTCAAAGTCTAGTTTGAAAGCTTTTTAGAGTTTTTTGTGGGGTTTATTGTTTTGTTTTGTTGTGTTTTGTTGTATTTTTTTGCATTTTGTTTTCTTTGGTTTGGTTTGGTTTTCTTTTTTTGGGGGGGGCAGTGGGTTGGCAGGTTTGTTTGCTGTTTGTTTGCTTTGATTTTTAACATTCTGTAATGGCTGATTCACCCTCCACACCAGACAATCTCTTACTTTTGTCCTCAGAGCCTGCTTCTGTTCCATGCCGGTCTCAGGGAAGATGGGAATGGTTAGAACAGCACATAGCCAAAATTCAGATACTCTCTTTTGCGTAATAAAACCTATATAATGATATTTCTATATTTGGTTTTGAACCAAATCATGCAGAAACCATTTTTTTTTAATTCTGCATGAACAGAAACACTGAAGAAGAACAAAAGGCATTTTTCCCTTCTTCCGTCTGTCCCCATCAAGTAAAACAAATGAGCTAGGACCTGCACCTGCTAAGCAAATATTAAATTCTTGGGGGGTTCAAAAGGCTGGGGAATGAGTTGGCTCAGGAGCAGGGACATCTTAGAATCTTTGGCCAAAGCCAATCTGCCCAGGGGGGTTTCCTATGGTCACATGCCATTGATCTCCAGCAGCTGCTACACTGGAATTAACATTCTTGTCAGGTCCACTGCTGCTGTTAGCCATGTGAAATTGTCACAGTCATCCAGTTCGACATCTCCATGCCAAAAACCTGGAAAGACCAAGAGTCCAGACTTGAGTATAAAACCCTTAACACTGCTAAGCTCTGACCACAGAGCCAAATGATGACACCTCTTTAGAGGTGGAGCTCAGCAACTGGGATCAGAGTCTAAAAAGTTTCCCATAGCAAACTGTCCTGACACCATGGATAATTAGACTTCATACACAGGAGGAAGACACATCATATCTAGAATATTATTTAGAGCCTTGAATTGTCAGTCACTAACAGCAGATGAGAATTCTGTCAGATTTTCATCAGAGTCCTGTATTTGGTATCGCTAAAATTCCTTGATTTCAAGATCTTTAAAGAGAAATATTTATGTGCAATGAAGAAGTGTTTTCTGGTAAAGTTTAATTTCACTGGGAAAATTTCTGAATAGATTAAATTTGTTCTTTATTCAAGTTGTATGTTATAGAAAAAGGGTGGCTTTCTGCATCAGTATATTCGTGGGCATCCAATGTCCTTCAGTTTTCATATTTCTCCTCGCTTCATAGGATATTTTGTGCTCCCAAATTTGTGTTATTCTCAAAATAAGCAACTTGGGGTTTCTAAATCTTAGGAAATACTTAGCAGAAGCTAATTGTAGTCCCTCAGATTGTTGGGATTATGACCCATTACAAGATCTCATTGCTCAATATTGTTAAAAATTAAAATAAAACAGCAACAAAAAATTATCTGCGAGGAAATATTGAAACTGGAATCAGGAATTAAAATGGCAACATAATTATGTCACTGTTCCAACCTGTCATTGACATCTTAAGCACTCTGTATTTTTTTGTGTTTCAATCCCAGGAGAATTTTAGAAGACTGAAAATTTCAGCAAGAAGCAAAAATGACCAAATATATGGGGTGGGGGGGGAAACCTCTTTAATTTGCAAAATATAGGAGAGGAAGGTGTAATAATCCTGGGTCTTATTGAAAAGATAAAAAGGTTCTAAGGGCTTATTTTCCAACCAGTATAAGAACAAAGGGGTAAAAAAAACAAGCCCTAGTTGAAGCTGTATCCAAACCAGACATTTGAGTCAGAACTTGCATCTAGAAGATGCTGTGAGTACTCAAAGTTGATGTGGCAACAAATGAAACATGGTTTTGAAAGCAAAATCTGTGGAAGGTTTCGAGACTGGAGAGCAGTGTGACTGCCAGGGTGCTGTAGCTGTAAGGGTTGAAACAGGATCCCACCATCCAGCCACGAGCAGGGCAGCTGGGGGCACTGGAGCAGCACCAGGAACCAGGCTCTGCCATGGGAATGGGCACAGTCCAAGACTGGGCCAGGACTAGGAGCCCATGGGCAGGCAGAGTAGGGATGTTGGAAGCCAGACACAAGTCCTGTTGGGCCATTGCTGGAGCAGGGCATCTGATAGAAAATAAATATTAGGGAAACATTTTAAGGTGTGGATCCCTGAGACACGCACTCTAGATCTCCAATCCCAAAGGTGCCCAGTGCTACCTCTGTTGCATATCCACTGTGCAGTCATTTGGCCTTTTTTGCTTAAGACAATGACAAATCTGCAACTTGAGCTGGATCAGGTGAGAAAATGCCCATGAGGATATACCAGTCTATTAAATATAGGTCTCCTGCATGCCTTAATTTCTGAACTGTAATCTAAAAGTGATAAGAATCCACACTATTGTGTTTCTTGAACAAATGCTGACAAGGTCAAATCCTTCTTGAAAAGAGATTAAGAGTGAGATTTGGGATTATTTTTGCTACTATTTTTCATTTAAGAAACACATTTGAAAAAGCAGATCTTTCTCTGTTCTGTCTGTTGCCTCGGAGAAAAAAAATAATTGTACCCATTAAATTAATTTATTTTCATTGTGAAAAAGACAATGGTATCTTGAACAAACTGAAGACTTAAAAATAAACCTCTTTATTTACTTTTAGGAACAGGCACCAAAATTTTACATGAACTACATAAACAGAGCCATGATAATCCAAGCACCATGAAATAAGATTTATCTATGGGAAATCCTCTAGTACGCTGACCTAAACATTCATAATACAAGAATAATTCCTCATTTTGGGTCTAGTCTTTATTTAGCTTAGGAGGCAAGGCAGAATTTAACAGACCTTTTATCACTCAGTAAGAGCACCTGCAGGTTTCACAAGTTCTCCTCCTTAGTGCCAAGGGTTGCTACTGAAAAAACAATGTAATTTTCAGACATAAAATCTGATAACATTAAAATTCTTTCATATTTCCCTTAAGAACAAATTGTTAAAAGCACTATGTGTCAGTATATGTTACAGTTTCTGAGCTTTTACACTGTTTTTATCTGTGGACTGCATAATCTATCCAGTCTTTACTTACAGTCACCCATTTTCCCACACCTTTAGTTTTTAAAAACACGTCTTTCATTAATGCTTTCCATAAAAGCTCCCAGATAATCTGTCTCAGGAGTTAACTTTTATTTTATGAATGGTGAACAAGATCAACATATAGGTCATAAACAATGGTGTTTTTCCTTCTGAAGAAATATGGGATTTTAATTACATTGTAAAAGGAAACTTTATATTTCCTGTCATCTGCTCCAGATATTTAATTCTATTGTTCTTCTGAAAGGTCCCATCCAGAATGTCACATCTGCAAGGACACCCGTGACCCCTAGTGACATACAAGTTTCTGCAAGATGGAAGCAGGAAGACTGAAAAATGCTTCCCTGAGTATCAAAAATAGATTACTAAAACTTATTCCAACAGCTGAGTTCCCCAAGGCATCAATGTTATGTATACATATGCACAAAAGATTTAGCATTTAAAAATATCAGGAAGCATTTCCAAATCAGTCCCAAATGACTCTTACGAACTTCTTTCCTTTGTTCATGGCTGGTTTGTTGGATTTTATGGTTTGGAGTTGGGAGGGTTGCCTTTAATTATTAATATTTTTACTGTTTATAATTCATCAGAAAGAAAAGAAAGATTAGTTCTCGGAATGCCAGTAGCCCTGGGAACTTTCTTTGACGAAAGGAGCTATTTTATGCATATCTCATCTTTACATCCCCCTTGTTTGTGAATGCTAACACTAATGGCATTCCTTAACTCTGGAGCTTATTGAGGAAAAAAAAATTCCAGCAGAACGATATCTTTAGGGAATACTAATATTTAACTGCTTCCTTTTTCTTAAATAAGTTTCAAAACAAATACTGAACGAAATAAGGAAACTTTTCACCAATTAAATAAATAAATAAATGTGAGCCTGGAAGCAAGATGGCTTTTTCTTTTATGTTCACTAGCCTTTGAAAGATGTACTTTAAATTCCTCAACCCAATCTTTTCTCTATGAGTCTTGCTGTTGGTCAGACTGTGTCTTTTCTCGTGTATCATAAACATTCAATTCCCTGCAATGCAATTAAAACCCCATCTTTCTTCAAACTGATTAAATCTTGCAACATCTGTGAAGGAAGAAAAGAAGGTATAAACATTCTCTTTTTTTTTTACACAGATGGGAGGCACAGACCAACAGAATGCAAAATACTCAAGTGGATGCTAAACATTAAGTCTTATTCAAATAAAAAAAAAGTGGGTTTGTGTTTTGCTGCTCTGAGTTCTAAGGGATTAGATTAAGATCACTGATCAAGTCACTGTTTAAAGACAGAAAAAAAACCCCAGTTTTTGACTTCCAAGACCAAAGTGGAACATTCTACATACATTTAAAAAGACACAAGGTGAGAGAGATGAGCTGCAATGAAGGTGGCCAGGTATTTTCTGGGCAACGGAAAATGAGTTTCTCATCACTTATGAAAAAGGTTTTCATAATCATCTAAGCTGCAAACTAAGAATGCCAGATTTACGTTTCAAGCAAAATTAAAAATCAGTTATGAAAGAAGATATGGAAATATATTAAAAAACATTTTTTCCCCTTTGTGCTAGTATGAATCATAGACCTAAAATTGTGTTAATTTCAGCAGTCACAACAAGACACTCGGATGCTTTTTCATAAAGGTTTTATATCAAATAGAAAAAATATATACTTTTGTGGGTGTGCCTTCCTTTAAAATGATGGAAATATCAGTTAAAAATCATTCATGTTTTGCCACAAAGCCATGAAAATTTTACATCATGCTTTCTGAGTTCTGCACAAATGAGGCTTTGCTCTTCTAGGTGAAAGATTCTGTCTAAGAAAGTCTGGTTACATACTGTTTAGACTCCAAACTTGCCTGGGAAAACAGAGTTTTACAAATCTTCATGGTTCTTTTGTTAATTTCTAAAATAATTATGTAAGTTTTTTCCTTTTTTTATCCATGCTAAGAAACTAGTACTGTAAGACAAAAACAAACCTCATTATCTCTTGCAGACTGAAATGCATCTTGAACTTAATAAGTAATTACTGTGACTGGACATTACATTTTTCAGTCTGTGAGATTCTTTAAGCCTTTTTTGCTAAGAAAAAAAAACAGCTTGTCTCCATGGACCTTATAGAAATTATATGTTATAAAAGTTTTTGATTTTTTTTCCTTACCCTTATTGCCTGTGCTTGTAATTTCAAATTATTCTTTGGAATTAAGAAAATTTATTGGGTTCTTGAAATGCCTATAGACATTGGTAATTAAATCCTTGGTGCTTTTTTGAGATCTATACTTCTGATGTCACTGAAATGTGTAGGAGACAATCACTGCTGTCTACAAAAGCTATAAGTGCATACATTCTAGTAACATTCTTTCTTGATAAAGAAGAGAGAATTGCTGTGGTGACACACCTCCATGTCTGCAGAATAGCTAAAATTAAATGATTTGATGCAAGGCTTTGTGAATAATGTTTATATCAGGTAGAAGCAGCTGGAGAAATTACTTCATCACATTAGATCCTTACAGGAGCAAAGTTTTCTTTCAGCTGTCTTAATTTCAGGGTACAAATAAAAGTTTCCCACTAAACTACATTTTTTTCTGTCACTGTTGTCTTGATGCAAACTATATGTCAGAATTTTCATGGATATTATCAGCTTTTAGATTTTCTTCACATATTTCTGTGTCCAGAGGCTAAAAATCGCTCTGCTTTTTAGTGCATATGGTTGTTCATTGTAACAACAAAATGAAACACATAGAGCTGATTTAAACAATAATATTGTAGCTTTAATTTAACTCTAGCTAAAACAGGAGAGATTCACTATCTGTATCTCTGTCACAGAAAAACTGTCTTCTGCAGATTGCATGTGTCCCACCTGAGTATTTGCTAGTATTCTGTTGCAAGATATTTTTCCACAAAAATGATGGTTTCGTTTGTCAGAGAGATGTAGAGTAAAAGAGGAGTTGATATGTGTGTAAATGAAATTTTCTTACACTCATAGAAAAGCAACATATTCCTCTAAAGCAATCAGGATAAATTTTTCTTTAGAAGCGTCAATATTAAAGGGAGAAACTGCTACATGGATGGTTCCTTCCCATTCAAGAATTTAAGACCCACTTTTCTTCCTATTTAGTTTGATGAAACAGACTCCTGATCAATGTTTCAATGTTAAATAAATTTTGCATGAGACATTATTCTACTTTGAATATCTTTTGCTTATATAAAAAGATTGAGATCAGACTCAATAGTCAGAATTATGTGCTAGCCATATTTAGTCTCTTGATTTTCCTGCAGAGATGTAATTTAAACTTCCTTTTGAAGAGTTAAAAAAAAATAGCTCCTTCTAAAATAAAACCTGTAAGGGGTTCTGGGAAGAGCTTGTTTGACTGATAGCTTCCAAAAGGCTGAAAGGGTAAACCATAGGCTTGTTGCCGTGTGCTCAACACAACTCTTTGTCCATGTGAGCTTGATCCAGAAATCCTTGAATATGCCACGATGCCAGGACATGAGACACACTTTGGGGTATAAGAATTCAGACAGGCTGCAACAAACCTTCATACCACCAGTTATGTTTTCCACAGGAAAAAACCTTAAGTCCAAGAAAACAAGAAATATGTCTTTTGTTCAAAGGATTATCGTGTAGGAATGAAAGGAAATCTGTGTCAAGTTCTGCTTGTTGTGGATGCAGGTAGCTTGCTCTAGACCAGGCTTGAAGAAAACAGGTGTATTACCCTCTAAAAGTGATCTGGAGAGGAAAGGTAACTGCATGGCATAAATATATTAACCAGCCAAAGTATGCATCCAGAGCCACAGGTACCAGTACAGTAGCAGGCAAGTCCCCTGGGAACCAAATCTCAATCCATTCCTGTGCGTATGCTAATGATGTGGAGATATTTTTTGGCAAGTTTTCGCAGATGACAGTCTTTGGTGGGATAATAAATGATAAAAAGGAGAGGGACTTTTGTGCATTTAACATAATCTAGGTATATGACCAGAGTGGGAATCATTCATCAAGCCTGTTTATATATAGTCTAGGGTGGTTAATCCCTGTTGAGGTTAAACACCAGCTGGCAACTAAGCATAACTTGCTCGCTCACCCCTGGCAGGACATGGGAGAGAACTGGAAGGGTAAAAGTGAGGAAGTTCATGTCCAGCCTTGCTGGAGGGGTGGGGTGAGAGGCAGAGAAGGCCTTGTCACTGTGAAAGCGCTGTACCACAACAAAGAAAACATTTCTGCATTATAAACACTGTTTCCAGCGCAAATCCAAAACAGCCCCATTCCAGCTACTGCTGTAAAATTAACTCTGTCCCAGCCAACACCAGCCAAACCTCCTCCCCGGAGATTAATTAGTCTCAGCTCTGAACCATTCTCTAGAGGGTACTATCATACTAGCTTCCTCTACTGACTCTAAGGGACTCTAGGGAAATTAGCCTTTTTGGACAAAAATTAGCCCTTGGAAATATATTCCCCTTCCCTGGTCTGACAAATATCTACATATCTAGTACATGAATAATGCATATGCTTCTAGAGTGTCTTGCAAAATACCACTTGGGAAAAAGAAAAGGACTCTGTTGACTCCATTGTAGACAAAATATGTCTGTTTTGGATTAAGTGAGAAGTACAGGTACTCTTCAGTGTAAGGCATAACTATGAAACCCTGTAAAACAGAAAATCAATAAGGTGAATTAGAGGCAAGGAAAAATGTATCCTCCCTCTAAGGGAAAAAAAAAACAGACAAAAAAAAAGCAAAAAAAAAAAAAAAATTCTGTTTATGAGGTCCTAAATTTGAAGATTAAATTAGTGCTGCTTTTAGTTTTTCTTGCCTGCCAAATAAGCAAGTATGTAATTTAATATTATGTATTCACAACCAGTGTGAAAGTTTTCACTATCAAACCTCTTTTTTAGAGACCCTGTCTCTTTAACAGAATGAAAAAACATTGCTTTACCAGAAAATGCAAGAGCCATCATATTTTGATCTGTGGCTAGTAGATGCAGCATTTCAAGGTTATTAAACAGAGCAAACAAGAGCGTTTTTTTCTTTTAGGTGGGGCATCCCAAAGCCATTACAGAATTTACTTTTTACCAAACAGATCTAAGATCATTAAACTGTAAATGTTTTTGAAACAAGCCAATGCAGATTCTGAGATACTTTCCTACCAAAGATTGATTCTTTGTGTTTGGAGTGTGAAGGATGTTGTACATAAATAATAAAACCTTTGACAATAAGAAATTAATGAGCAAAAATGACTAAACACTACATAGACTGACATCAGTGTCAAACTATGAGGAAGTGAAGTCCTTTATACTCACTGATATGTTTGTATAAATTGTAGCTTTCCTAAACTGAACAGGTAGGCCCTGAAGAAAAAAAAGGAAAAAAAAATGTAGTCCTCTAGTGCACAGGCTTACAAAACATGCCACTTGCAAATAAAGTCTTCTTTTAAGCTCATTTCTCCAAGGTATCTCTCTTGAAATCAGATCTGTCTGGAGTTTTTCAAATATGGACACCACTAATTTATCTGCCTCACATCTGCAGAGATTTCCCAAGGTAAATAGGAAAAGGACAACATCCAGACAAAAACACACAATTATTTTTATTATTTTATTATTTACAAACAATTATGTAAATATCCTAATTTTATTTCAAGATAAAATTTCAAAGTTTATTTGAAATATTTAGTAAAAACAAGACTTGTGTTGCCCTTTCCTAATAGCAGTGACACATATAAATTTATTTAGTAGGAGGAGTACATTTGTGCTCTACATCATAATACAATCCAGACATATGGATTGTGCCTTTGTGATCTCCAGGCGTCTGTTTCTCCACAAACTGTCCTCTCCAAATTACACAGGCATTTTTGAAAAGTTTAAAAAAGAACAGATTCCATTTACTTATCATTCTGAACATAAGTAATAATGTAGTTTTATATTATTTAACCATAATACCCAAAGTAGAAGAGCATGTCTGCAGATGGATAACAATAATTATAAAAGCAGAGAAAGACTGTTAGAGTAATAAGTATGTTTTGGTTTTATGATCATCCTGTCTAGATTCTAAATTACCTAAATATGAGTTCTTTGATGCACAGTAAGTCTAAAAGCTGAATATGAATTTAAATACCTAAGCTTGGGGTTTTGACTTCTGAAATGTTGATCCTAGATACCTGAATAAAACTTTCTGATATGATGTTATGAGGTTTTGACTAAAAGTTTCAAATATTATTGTCTAGTATTTTTCAAACATGTCAATAATTGTATTTCCTTTCAATAGATTTTCTCCCATTGAAACATGGTATATAATTTAGACACTCAATATTACAGATTTGATTCTTACGCTAAATTGGTCTAACCATGCAGGTCTTGATTTCCCCAGCATACAAAAATGCAGAGCAAGCAAATAGAGTCAGATTGTCTCTTCTAATCTTCACCCTACAGCTGGAGGTTTCACATGGTTCTAAACAGTGTAGTCAGAAGAGCTGACAGCTAATTCCTTTTATGGAAACCTCATGGCCTTCTCCTATCTTCTGTTTTCCCTTTACAATCCTGACATAGAAAAGCTCTTGTTCTTCTTGAAAATCAGGTATTCTTACAGGCATCTAACTTAAAACCTCACTTTTTACAGGTCAAATTATAACATTTTAGTAGCCTATGAACATTTTAGTAGCCTAGTGAACTTAATTAGAGGTAGAACAAGAGAAGTGCAGTCTGTGTAACAATGCTTTTTTTAGTGTTAGAGGAGACATCAGGAGCTGGGCACTTACTTTATAATATGAAAAGACAAATAAATTAAAATTCAATTCACTTTTCTGGCAGTTGTGTGTTTTGTATTGCTATGGAGATTCATTCCTGCCCATCTGATTATCCAGTCCTGTACAAAGTTATTCTCTATAAATCAGAGGATCATCAGAATATGCTGAATTGGAAGATCACAGAGTCCAAATCCTGGAACCTGAACAGAACACCCCAAGAATCACACCATGCACCTGAAAGCACTGTCCAAACTCTTGATCTCTCTCAGGCTGGTGCCGTGACCACTTCCCTGGGGAGCCTGTTCCAATGTTCAGCTACCCCCTGGGTGAAGAACCTTTTCCTGATATCCAGCCTAAACCTCTCCTGACTCAGCTTCAGGCCATTTAGTAAGGATCAGGGACATTCATCAGCTCACATGTTCCTGTCAACCCCTGTCGGTCTCTTTTTTTTTGCATTTTCCTTTTCTACCTTCTGTGTCAGTCAAACAAAGGAAACTTTAATTCTGAAGAGGAAAACCAAAATCTGCGCATCAGAGAACAAAATGCTACTGACCATAATTTTCAGTATGCAAAACAGATTCATGTAACTTGCAATCAATGTGGGGCCAGGGCTTAATGTACCATTAAAAAAATAATTCACATCCAACAAAAATCACCTCTGTAAAACTGTGCCTTTCATTTTATAAAACAAGCCAGAGACACAGCATGAGGTTAAACATATCTAAATATCAGTAAATTACACACATAATTAAACACAGATTTGACTTCAATTACTCCTATTTTTTAAGATGAACAATACTCAAGAGAAAGTGATAAACAGGAAAACAGGAAAAAATGAGCCCTACAATAAAAAGAGAAGGTTTTCTAATTTCAAGACCTTCCCCTCCAGGTACAGACGTTGGAAATTTTGAGCTAGGCTGTATTATTCAGTCTTTTTGTGGTATTGTCCATTTAAAGAGCCTCATGCTCATAACACAATCTAAGTGAACCATATAAGGAACAGTTTTCAACATAGTGGTGCTTGCTCTCTATAACCATCCTATACTTCAAATGGTTACAGTATCTTCTTGATTTACTAAAACATATTAAGATTACTATGAAAAGCTGAGGAAAAAGGAATATATCAGTCTTTAGAAGCTGATTGAGTTGCCTTAAGGTTAGGTTTTAATCTGTGCAAAAGTTGAAAATGACTGAATTGAGGATGCAAAATATTTTTGGAGAATATTGAGTCACTATTAGCCAAACTTCCCCTTACTATCTATGCACACAGTCATGGTGCATTTCTGCTTTGCAATGTGCTTTACTGTCAGTGTTTTTATGCTGAGATACACAGCTGCTTTAAAATAGACGCTCCTATATTGGTCCTTGTACAGACAAAGAGATTAACTTCTTTCAGGCCTGAGATTTCAAGACGTTTATTACTCAGATCTGTACACTGATGTCATCTGAATTTTCTTCCCTTCCTACTTTTCTGTATACATTTTCTGTATATAGCCATCTGTTTTGGCTGTTTTTTCAAGAATATGAAGCTATATTATCCCCTTAAGAAGCCTGGTTATGACAGCTTAATTAAAACTAAAGATTTCATTGCAAATGCAATGAGTTTGATTTTAATTGGGACTACTTACAGAGCAGAACCATTTCCAAAGTTGTGTGGTCTGCTACACCATACATTGTTGGACTGAAGTTGATGAAGTTTTACAGGAAGTAATGGACAACTTTTGAATCAAGGTAACCAAATTTTTGATTGTCAGTAGGGAAACCTTGTGTCTGACAAATATTCTTACTCTGTCAAAGTACTGGCAGAGGGAGGCCCAAAAAAGGCTCAAAGGAAGGCTTTGAAGTGCAGCATTATTCTATCCAAATGTCTTAACTTATTTTTGAAATCCCTGATTTGTTTTTATGCTGAAGTAAAAATTATCTGCACCATCTGGCAGGACAATGATGATGCTTGGACTGTAACTTCCAGGATTTGTCATTGCAGCAAACAATTTAAGAAAATGCATAAGAAGTACACACAGAACAGTGGTGGCAGCTTTCCACTCTGTCATTACTTCATACTTTCTGCAAAATGTCTTAACCTTCCAGAGGATGTTTCCTCTTCCATAAATATTGCTGGCACAGCAGAAAACAGTTGGGATTTTCTGTAAATATAAAACTCAGACAATTAACTCACGTACAACACACACGTCATCATATTCATTTGCCATTTTCATGGTGGCTTGTCCTTTCTACATTTTATTATTCATTTATGATAGCTATTATATGCCTTTCAGAGTCTATCTGGCTCTCCTGAGGAATATTTATGACTATTATAGGGCTCTTATGAGAAGACCCAACGACAGTTATTGCAGAAACTCTGTGAAATGCTGCATTAGTGCAGAGATATGCTGGTAGTAAAATACCTGAACTTGTTTCAAAGTATCCCTTGATGGAAATTAGAAGACAGGCTTCTACTGGTGAGGTTTTTTTATCTCCTCTAACCCCATCACCTCAGACAACTGAGTAGTTCTGATTAGAAGTTTAGTATTCATTGATTGCATCTGGTGCCTGAAACAAGATGCTCCTGGAAGAACTTTCAGAGGCAAGGAACAAGAAAACACCCTGTTCCCTGTTTTTATAGGTATTGGCTGCAGCTATACTACTGAAAAAGAAAAATGGAAAGAATTTAGGTGAAAATACAAGGCCTAAAGGTGCCTCTTCTAACATTCAGGGAGATCTCTGTTTACCCTTTATCCCTCTACTTCCTTCTATTCTTAAGAAGGAAGGGTGGTGTCCTGAAGTGAATCTGAATACTGCAGCTCTGCACCACCTTCTGGAAGGGAAAGAATCTGGAAGGAAGAGTAACAAATTGGGGAGAAGGAAGAAGGACATAGCTCTCACTGGATTTTTTTCTTTTTTTAATTAGCGCCTAATTTCTTTTTTTAACTAGCATCTAATTTCATTCCTGTATCAATAAATGGCTTTGAAGAACATTTATGAATCATGTTTGTTCTACCATATCCATTAAAAAATATTACAGATCATCGATTTTGTTCAAATTATTTATAAAAATTCTATTTATATTAGGATGGACATCCCACCACAGGACCAAAATATTTTATCCCCATTTTCCTGTACTCCTGACCATAACAGAACAGAAATTAATTCCTTTTTCTTCCTTACTGGAACAGAATTTAATTTTTGCTTAGGATTCTTAGGCAAAACTCATCAGATTGCCTGTATTTAAACAAAATCAAAGAAAAAACCCAAATGAAACAAAAAACCACCCCAAAATACAAACCAGAAACTGTAATATCTTAGTAAGTAACTTAATTGAAGTCAATATTATTGGTTTCCCCTAGCTGAGGATCTGACCCTGAGCATTGGTTAAGTGTGAGATTAAGTGTAAATAAATCATATTGCAGTACTGGAGTGTATGGTAATTGGGTTATTTTGTTTTCTGAGTTCCTCATCTTTTGCTCTTCTGGTTTACTTAAATTAACAAACAGCATGAAGCTTTTTAAACCTGTCCTTGATGTTCATGGAGGAAGAGCAAATGCCAAACTTTAACTACAATTAATTACAAATAGTGAGATACCTTATAGGAGGTAGCAGAAAATATAATCATTCACATTTAAATTAAGTGTTTCAAATAATGATTTAATTGAGAATTAATAAGCCAGTTATTGCAGGTTAATTAAATGCCACTTGATGATTAAAAACATATTATTTATTCAGATTAACAACTATTAGGCAGTAGTGTAGCCCCACACCCTGCTGTGTTCTTATTATTTTAAAATCTCTGCCAATGTATTTCTCATTTTCAGGCTTGTTTTGTTTTTTTACTTTGTTGCTGTTTATTACACTTTGAAAACAAGACAAAATACCCCAAAATTTTAGCACAAGATTGTTTTTTCGCAACATTGAATATTTCTTGGGGTTTTTGATATGAATGTTTTTGCAAGTTCATCTATAGTAACTTTAAGGAAGAAAACACTGAAATGTGACAAGTGTTACATAT
Source organism: Serinus canaria (assembly GCF_022539315.1). NCBI lineage: Eukaryota > Metazoa > Chordata > Aves > Passeriformes > Fringillidae > Serinus > Serinus canaria. Next base: position 58,217,212 of record NC_066313.1, read on the forward strand.
ATACAAATTTATATAAAACAAGGAGGAAGTTTGCAATGAGTGTATGCAACACTCAGAAATTAAGGAAGTCAATTACCTAATCTGTAAACTTCCAAATAAATCCTGTGCTTTAACTCATGGGCCATACCCAGTAAATTTTCAGTAAAGCTGTTCAGCTGTATATGCTGTCCACATTTGGATACAGTGTGTGAATATTATCTTTTGGTGGTCGGGAGTGGATGCTGGAAAAATCCACATGTTCTTTTATAAAATCTTTTTAACCATGCATTGATGCTTTGGTTGTGTTTATGCTGATAGGTTATTTAGAATTCCATGTAGATGAAAGATTACCATAATAGAGCAAACTTTTTATCCATATCAATGCACAGTGTTAGCACAATCTTTTCTGGTCATAAATCCAAAGCAACCTTAAATCAAAGCAACAGTGCAACACACACAGTAGGACATCAGTGCTCTCTCACCTTTGTTTGGACAAATAACTGCAGACTGGCAGGTAGCCTGCTACAATCATTTCCCTTTGGAAATTGTGCACAACTACCATGAGATGAGGGAAGTGGCAGTTCCATGTATCTGCATATGCTGATTCTTTGCCACTTTTGCTGATTCTCGTCCTCCTCAAAGGATTTCAGCTGCACTGAAAGGCTTCAGACTACAGAACACAGATGTAGAATTTTCTACTGCCTGTTCACAATCTCAGTGTTGTTGCAACAACACTTTTTGGTTGCACAAAGAGGTTTGCTTCTGTTTCTCTGTTTGGACAATGCTCTCAAACACATAGTGGGATTCTTGAATTGAGCTGTGCAGATCTGAGAGCTGGAATTGATCATCCTTGTGATCCCTTTCAACTCAAGATATTCTATGATTCGACAATAAATGACCTAGAGAAATACCAGGAAGCTTCTCTATAGTAGTAGCTGTAGTCAGGTATTCCAACAGGCAATTTGTTTTATCCTGCTTTGACATGGACCATGGTTGATTAACTCAGCTTAAGTGAAAAGAGATAATGAAGACAGGAAAAAATCAAAAGATTAATTTACTCTGGTTCTTCATACAAACTGAGGCAGAAAAAAAGATTCTATGCCTTGGTTTACAACTATTGCTTAAAGTCCCATGTCAAAAGCATAAAATGTTTTTTTTTCACAGCTGTGAGCTGCATTTCCTTTTTACATAATCAGAGGTGGTAGAATTGGTGTCACGTTGACTGGAGAACATTTTACACCACAATTATGACTTCTGAGAGGCCAAAGTCCCCTTCTAATCGTCCTCTCTAAATTCATGGATGGCTCGCTGACAAGCATCTTCCTGGCACCAGTGGGTTTATAAAATTATTTTACAGGAAAAAATCTTCCTAACCTATCTTAGGCATTAAGGGAAAGACAAACTTACAAAGGAAAGGGTCTTGAGAAAAGAATAAATTACACTAGCTTCTGCTCCTTCAAACTCACTGACTTTTAAGCTGGAAGAGGAGACATTAAAAGGTTTGTTTTCTCTTCAGTTGGGTGTATAAGTGTTTTCTCCAGAGGTCAGGAAGGCCAGTCTTTCCTAAGCATGATAAGCAATGGAGAAAACTGTGAGCTACGATGCTGAACAAGACAAACAACATTTTCTTGATGAAAAAGTCAGCAAGAATAGAGAATGTAGTGTCACTTATTTTGCATTTCCTTCAGACTGCTCTATCAGACAGTTTCAGCAACTTCTCACTTCTCTGGAGCATTCATGAAAGTGATGTATGACTGCGAGACGATGCAAATGCTGTGTCAATAGGTGTCAGGATCTTCATATTCTTTCAGTTAAACAGCTAAAGATATTTTAATTGAGGCTATTTAAGCATTTAAGCTATGTCCATTTTGAGATATTAATTACTTGATACTCTTATAATGTCATATGGTGTAGCTGTATGGGCCATATGGCTGTTGTGGATGCGATTCCCATGCTTTTCTTCAATTTTCCAAGACTGACTGTAATTTATAAATTGCAATGACTTTTCAGCAGCTTGGTATACCTCAGTCAACCTCTGCAAACGTCAGCTTATCCTAAAGCTAGCACGACAGACATTAAAATGAGGGAGCAATTGTCACACAGATCAATTGTAAAATGCATTGCCTCAGCTTTATTAAAATGTCAGTGGATAAGGATGAGGATGGTGGTGGAAATAAAGGACTGAAGTATTCAAATCATTCAAAATGCACTATCATACAATTTTATCTGTGCCTTTTTGGATGCATGCAATTAATGATTGAAATCAATTCTATTTGAAAGTTGTGATGTGGTATAAAGACAAAAATAGCTTTCAACTTAAAGAAGAACATTTTAAAATACACTAATGTAGCCACACCTTTTGTTATTATTTAATTAAATTAAGTAGTTGAATTTTGCACCTATTATTCACTTTATTTAGGTTGCCTCACCATTTAAAATGTTGTTTATTACCAAAGACAATTACCAATGAGTCACTTAGACGATAATAATTCATGTTTTCTTGTTTCCAGTTTTTCAGACTTTTGTCATTTCAAAAATGCTCCATGGAAATTTATTTACAGGGTCTTTTACCTTCCTGAGAAATACTGAGATGGAAAGAAGAAGGGTAAAAATAAGAGAGAATTCCATGTGATATAAAACTGGATAATTCTGATCTCTGATGAGATGCTTGGCTACTTTTCTTCTTTAGTGATCTCAAGGTGTTTTGTAACTGGATGCCATAGTGGGGCATCAGGTCTTGCATCATATCAGCCAGTTTGCTCCTGTACCTTTTCTTGCCTTGGTATTTCAGGTCATATTGAAAAGGAAGACTTTCATCATACCTCATGCTAGGAACATAGCACAACCTATGGAGAAGGTAAATCTGACAATAGGAAAGAAACAAAGCTCTGATAAAGTGTTGCTTTTTTTTTGTTTGTTTTTTGCTTTATTTGGTTTCTTATTAATAGAAAGCCCTTTAAAATGCACTCTTTCTTCAGACATCCCATCCTCTCCGGTGAGAGGCATATCACAGGTGACCCACTCACATGTCATATCAGGACTGTGGAGGAGTCAGGAAATTCAATCAGCACTGCAGGGCTGCATCTATGTAAAATTCCCTCCTTCTGCACATTGCTAAGTGGGCTTGGATGCTTCACTGTGCTCTAGCTACACCCCAAATTATCAAACTAGAGAACAGCAGAGATCTGAGGTCCAGAGATGAGTATCTTGTCTCATCATAGGAACAATGACAAGAACAAAATATCCAGAAACACAGGGAGTTTGACATAGAGGAAGTAAATGAGCTTTAGAATATGCAAAAGAAATGAATGACAACAAATCTCTAACCACAGTGTATAGAGGGAATCAGGGACCTCTAAACAGATCTGCTTTGCATCCTTCAAAGATGAACAAAGCAGCAGAGTGTGGAAACGTAGTTGAGGAGATATGAGGAGCATTTTGCTTCGAGGTGGGGAAGATGCAGAGGAAAAATAATGGCTTTAGAGCTCATGGAAATCCTGTATGTAGGAAGGAAAGGACTTCTCAGAGCATGTACAGTTCCCCTTTTCTTTCATTGTAACCATCATCCTACAATGATTTTGGCAGAGGTTGCAGAAATTGCATGAGGGACTAAGAAAATCCTGAGAAGCAAAGTTGTGGATGTTTTAGTAACAGTCTTTGCACACTATTTTTGTACAACTTTAGGGCCATTCAGGGAGTTAGTGAAAAGCAGCTGAAACTCACCAACAGGCTGCAGTGCTGTTGTGACTGCATTTGCAAAAGAGACACAACCACACTCTGTGATCACACATGCCTTGCGTGTTAAGAAACCAAGACAGATAAGAAAAGATAAGCTTCTTGTCCCTCCAAGTAAATGACATTATTATTACTATTATTATTATTATTATTATTGTTGTTGTTGTTGTTGTTGTTGCGAGTGTTATTATATTTATCAATAAGAAATGCTATGATAACTACATGAAAGATATTAATTGGAAAAAAAATTTCTGTTTTCAACTAAAAAGAATTTTCTTTTTTAAATTATGTCATAAAAATGTGTTACATATTCCAATATTTTTTAAAAAGAAATATTTATTTGAGGACACTTTCTTCATGGACAATTACGTCCTTCAAGAAATTTCTATCATCTCTAGCAGAATAATTTCTTTTAATATTTTGCTTGACATTTTTTGAAATCAATTTTCAGGTAGAAAGTATTTAAGTTCTGAACTATTTTAGTATTGGTTTTTTGGAACTGATTTTTTTAGAGAGACTTGGATTCTTCACTAAGAGCTCTATAACTGCCTGTTAGAATTAAATCCCTAGTTCAAAGTTTTCAAACTAAGGATTTTAAAATATTCCTGTCTTCCCATAACCATTAGGATAGATTGATAAAGTGTCCAATAGACCTGTCTATCTGCAGAACAGCTTACAGGGAGGCTTCATAGCCAAATAAAAATGTCCAAAGGAAGTGGCAATTCAAAAACTGATGTTTAAAATGTAACTGTATTCCTATAAAATAATCTGCTACCAGCCAAATACTTTGACCCAGAGCAACAGACATTTTGCATATGTAAGCAAGAATACGTTTTCTGTGTGAAGAAAATCCTATGACCTGACTGACATCTCCCAGTGTAAATCTGTCTTCTCATTTTCCTACTGACAGAGTTTTGTTCTCAAACTAAATTGAATCTCACATCTGCAGCCTTGGAGGATCTTCTGCTCCTTCAGACCTTTTTCTCCTGTCTCTAATTTTCTGTCTGCATACATTTTCTCTCAATTCTCTGCACTTTCGTTTTCCCTGTGACTAACCCTTTTCTCTCTGTAATTCTGCTTCCTCTCCATCAGAGAAGTTCCTTAGCTGCTGTTCTGGAGTGCAGAAGAACATGGTGGTGACCCCCTCTCATTCTAGCAACACTTGACTATGCTCATCCTTCTGGCAGTAATGTTTTCATTCACAGAAGAACAGTGACAAAATCACTAACTTATTATAGTATACTTCAATGAACTCTCACAAAGAAAAAATAAACAAAACAGCTGTACAATGAATCTTATGCTTCAGTGCTTTTGAGTTGAAACATTTTCATCTTTAAAAGCCTTCTTCTTCAAAGATTTCCTTTGAGTTCTTTTCCAACTTACAAAATCAAAATAAATTAAGATTCTAAATTTTAATTCCTTTGTTTTAAGCTAATAATAAGACTTATTCCTTTTTACTGTACTTTAAAATAGTCACAGCTAATAGCTGTGGTTTATAAACAAAAGTTGAGTTCTCATTTCCTTTGTCACAAACACAGAAACATGAACACTCCTATGATGTGTTTATGAGGGAAAGAAGGGAGAACATTTATAGCAGTCTGTTTGCCAGCCCTTTTCTGTAGCTGAGAGAAGCATTGTTTGCCGCTGCAGTTTCGGCTATACTCTCACTAATTCCAGCTGCCAGACTGAAGCTGACCAAAAGGTTCTGTGGTGCTGTGCTATGAACTTCTTTAGCTCTAGTGCTATGTAAGGGTCTGAGAAATTAATTAAAAAATAACTTCCAGCTGTAATGTTGTAGGATTGAGGAGCAAAGAGATAAGGGGGATAGAATAGGAAAGGATGTGTTGCAAAAGCTACATGTTAGGGATCCTCTTGATTTAAGGCCTTATTTATAACTTTTTACATACATCTTCATGGCCAAGTTTTTTTTTTAGACTCATGATAGCTATTTGTCATGACAGAATCCTTTCCTTTAACCTCAACAGCTGCAGTCTTTCCCTGATTTATATCCAGAACACTTTCAGATATTTTTGTGTCTTGGTCTTTTGTACACGAAACTAAGACCTCTCATGTTCTTCCCCTTTTCTGTCACATTTTATAATTTTTTTTTTAAATCTATACTATTTTACAATGATTTTTACATGTTCTTCTCAGTCTGGCTCTCAAATGGGTACCTTGAGATTTCTTTCCCACAATTGCATGTTTTCTCTTCTTTATATCTACAAAACTTAATCTTTATTCCTGTACCTTTATTCTAGCTCTTCTTCATTACACTGTTGACAAATTTGGCAATGATCAAACAACTCTGAATAGTCCTCCAGTCTGATGATTGTCATGGTTTTCCTGTATTTCCTTTAAAATCATTGCATTTTAGTTTTACCATTGGGTTTAAAGCTTCCAGGGAAACATCCCTCTATTCTAACTAAACATTACCCAGAAGCAAAAAACTCCTCACAAGGGCTCCCAGTTTCTGAACTAAGAATGCTAACACAACAGCGGCTTCAAGTTGGAATGAATAAATCTAGCGAGAGAAAGATCCTCCAAGGTATCCAATATTGCTACTGCTTTTAACTAGTATTTCATAAAGCATATGACTTACATTGCTATGGGCTAATGACACCTGTATGACATCTTTGGCCTAAAGTGTCATCAAGTTCTTATTTAAGTTCCTTTCTAAGAAAGGATGAAGTTTTCCTCATGTCCAACATTTTTACCAATGTAGTTCAAATAATTGACCATTTGTCCTATCCCAAACTTCCTTGATGTGTGTATCTCACTTCCATTAGGATCTCAAAAGCTTTTAATAAAATTCAACTTGAAGGAATAGGGTGCAAAATTTTGTCATGCCACCATATAAATACATATATTGCTGGCACATCATAACACTTATAAATGCTCTGTGTGTTTATAGCTCCTATCAGTGGCAGAGTCAGGCAATAACCCTGAGCAGTATAAATATTCAATTAGAGACTCCCTTTACTTACACAGGCCTGCTAAATATTGTTAAGGAGGGGTAGATTGCAAAAATGCCTTGTTACGACACAGCTTTATTATCCTGCATCAACTGGAAGACACCGTTCTGTTTATCAGATGCTCCTCTATATTTTTTTCCTCTCTATTTTAGTATTTTTAACATGTTGTATAAGTTTTCTGATTTCACAAGAACTTTTAGACCATCTTCTAGCTGAAAAAACTATTAAGGACTTGGTTTTGTTTTTTTTTTTTTGGTAGGTTTTCCTCATTCAGGTCTGACCTATTTTACCTTCTTATGGTGATGGAGAGTTACCACATGGCTAAAATTCAGCTTCCAAGAGTTCTGTATCAGGAACAACTAGGAAGCTTCAGCTTCATACTCCCTGTACACAAATGTGTAGTTCAGAATGCTAGTTTTTAATTAGTACAGCCATTCAACATTTGTAATCAGTTTACTTTCTATTTAGTGTTTATTTAAAATTAAGACTGTGCATTCTATATCTATATGATGAAAAATATCTTTTGGCAAAATAGATACCAACAAACTTATAGATAGATGACACCTTAGTTTACATCTTCCATTTCACCATTGAATAAATATTCCTTACCTAAGGAGGTCATGTTCACTGTGCAGTGCTTTTTTACTTTTTTTTTAGCACTTGTAATTACTGAATGTTGGCCAATATACCCACTTAATCTTTTCAATGTGTTAACTGTTGCTTTATCTATCCTAACAGATGGAAGCTGATTTTGCACTACTTGAATTCTTCAAATTGATGCTGCCAGGATCTGCTTTGCAAGTGCTATTGAACTTTCACTGGATAAGATAACTTAGATCTTTGTTAATTTCATAGAATAATTAAAATTCCCTGTAAGTGGAAACTTGGACAGGTGTATGATGCTTAGAGGCAAAAGAGCTGTTGAGGATCATTATATCAGTGTAGTACATTGATACAATTATAAAATAGAAATATGCCAAGTACAAAAGCAGCTATAAAACACTCTGAACAGCTTCAGCAAGATGCACGCTGACCTCAGACTACAGCAAATAATCTGCTGTTACTTACATGACATTTTCTTTCACTGCAAATGTTCCACTCTGTGACCTACTTTTCTGACTTTATTAATTCAAAAAGTACAATATAGCATGTGGAATAGAACAGGTGTGATCAATGTCACAGGTCCATTGCTTAGGTTGCCAGGGAAATTTTCCCTTTGGTGAGCACGAGTTCTGAAAACATTTTATGTTTCCACTCAATGATTGCAGTCATTTGCTTTGGTTCTAAGTACTAGATGCACTCTACCTAAACCCAGGTTTAATTAATCTACCTTTTCCTAACCTTTAATATCCTGAAACTCCTCTGTCCCACACAGGCATACAACCTATCAAATTACTTTGACATGCTTATGCATGGATTTATTTGGTGTCTCATTCTTCCCCAGAGAGGTACTTGAACAATCCCCATGTACGTCACAAGTGGGAAAGGGAACCTGTCTCCTGTCTCCCAATCTACTAAGAATCAAGATGCTAACTAATTCCTCAGTCTCTAGAGCTGTTTCACTTTTGTTGGTCATCACATCTGTTCATGTCCAATACTAGACTTCTTTGAGTTGGTAGACAGTTGTCGATGATATTTACCATTTCTATAATGATCCAGTTTATGGAAGGCAAGATAGAACTGGAGTTCTTGCACACTTTCTGAGGGATGTGGATGATCAATTTATAATTAAACTTATAAATCAGAGTAGATTAATTCTGGAAATTCTCCCACACTTACTTTCTCTGTCTATTTAATTTTTACCAATTGAAAAGGATTAATATTATTTTGTTTTCTGGGGATCCTGCTTGAGCAGGGGTGTTGGACGAGGTGACCTCCAGTGGTCTCTTCCAACCTTAGCCATTCTATAATTCTGTGATTCATAAATGTTTATGTAGTTACATTTTTTGTAATATGCAGTTATATTTTTTTAATCACAGGACATAAATTTTATGTAGACTAGAAATTTTTAAGTATCTAAGCAAATATTAAATTATGACAGTGATATATTACTATTCATTTTTTTGTTTCAAATTCAAAGGAAACTCCTAGAAGCACAGTGTTACTTATGAAACCTAAATGAGAGCAAAAGATAGATTACTGTGAAAATACAGATCCATGTAAGTCTTCTTCCTGTAAGTAGGCCATGTAGCAGCAACTTGATGTTTACAGTGTGCTTAGTTGCCATGGGCTGTCTTGAAACGAGGTTAGAGACACTATATAAGAGACACATAGGCTCACGCTTCAGCCTATGTAATCCTAGCACACTCTAAATCATTGGATTTAGCAGTTCATGCAGGACATGCTAAATAGGTGGAAAATGCTGTGGAGTGCATAGTATCTTTCTTTCTAAGAGTTCTTACAGTATTCATATGATTCCAAAATAAAGATTTAAAAGAGATTATATTCTCATTAAAATGGGGAAACAAAGTCTGGTACTGATCGGACAATAATTTTGTGTGTATTTAAATATGTGTATTTGGAAGACTAAGAAAAATAGGTGGATCTTATTCATAGTACTTAAAATTGCACATTTGTAAATACCTGGAATTCAGTCCTGAAATTTTGTTTCAATTAAATAAAAATCTCACAGAAGTTCAGTAGTATTAACTTTTGAACTTTTAACTTTCCAGTAGTGAGATAATTGGCTGACAACTAGTTTAGTTCTTTAGTCAGTAGGGAATTAAATCCTAAAACACAACCACACAACATATTGGATGCATAATTTCAAGCAGTAGAAATGGAATAAAGCCATAGGAATTTCAAGTAAAAAAATGAAATTAATTTCCAATATTCCATAGTGAGGAGTATTATTTAGACAGAAGTATACTGAAAAGGAGCTTCCTAAAGCTGATGATATAAGCTACAATTCTGGAATGCAAAGGGTCAAAAAATCCAAGAGATTTTGTTATTTATCATACATCAGTGACAAAACCTTAGGGCTGATGCAAACTGATGAACCAAGATTTAATGTAATATGGTCAATTCATTTTGTACTGATTACAGTTCAAGCAGCTGCATCCTGCCCTATCAGTTATACTTCTCAGAAAGCTGCATTATTTTGAGTGAAAAGACACATGCCATCAAATGGTTTAAAATATATGCATTGGGACAGGGAGAGATAAGAATAGACTGGAAACGTTAAAAAGAAGTAAAATGAAGAAAACCTTTTCTCCAGCTGCTTACACATGCCAAGAAATTTTTTAAAAGACATGAAAATCACATTGTGCTATAATTAATTTTTTCTAAATTTACTATGCTTTTAGATTTTATATAGAGGACCTATAATATCAATAATGGATAATAAAGCATACTTTTAGAAGTATATAGATGTAGTCTAACTCTGCTCCCAGTAGTTCAATTGTACTTTTTAGAAAACTTCTATCCAGTGTCCATTTATCAGAATTCTGCTGTCCTTTTCAGAGGAGGTTATTTTACTCCTTTAGGGATGTGCCTTGTAAAAGCTAGCCATTTTGTGATATTTTATCAATGCATTCGTTATCTATTTAAAGGAACAGAAAAGCAAAACAGGGATTAATTCTCAGCAATAAAAATGTATTTTATTTTATTTTATACATTTTAAAATTGTATATTCCTGATTTAAAAAAAATCTCTTGTGTTCACTGAGATTATTTGTTCAAACACACTTAAAGACTGGGACATCTTCTAGTCTGTTCTTACTTTTCACACGATTATAATGGTGCTGAATTGGGGCAATCATCTAAGGAAACAATCAGCAACGTTGGGGCTTTGAGAACGCTCTGGAAAGGTCATCTCAGATAAATGCCAGTTAACTTTTAAATCTGTGGTCGTTCTGAAAACACACATTGAAAACTGTCAAGTGCATGATTTTCAAATTAAACTGAAAAAATGAATTTTCTCTATCAGCTGACTGGGTTCTGGGTCTTCTCTCCTTGCAGAAGTTGCCAAAAAAGAAGGTATTTTATGTGATACCCTGTGTTATTTTGTGGTTGAGTCCAGACTATAGTCAGAGAGGAGGACAGTCACTTTTAAAGGCATTCATTACAATTGACTATTTTTTTTATATTGATATATGTCAAATGTTCACTGGCTAAGTCAGCTTGTTTCCACATGAGACCATCTTCAGTGGGTTTAAGATTTTTTTAAAGAAAATATTTTTCCTCTAATATGAATCACAAAGTTTATCTAATTTATATTAAAGAGCTAAGATCAAGTCAGCTATTTTAATGTATGCCAGCTGGGCTGCATAAGGTTCACTTCCTTTTCCAATTGTGTCAATCTAATATGGTTGTCAGTCTAGACAGATGGAGTATTATGACAGCATTAAGCTCATTGAGTAGAGGATCATGCAGAGGACTTACATCCTTTGTTCTACTTGTCCACTTGGTACTTTAATGGTTTTGTTTTGCTCAGTTTATCATTTTTACATAGATAGTTTTCAGTTAAGAGTCATGAAATAATTACTATAAAATTCCATCTTCTGAACATGGGATATTTTTGTGGTACTGCCTGTGTGTGGATAAAGACAGGTTGTGCCATAACAGAATTTTGTATATATTTTATTTAAAATAGTATAGCTTAAAGAAAAATTATTTTCGGTTCTAAAGAAATCTAGGTAGTTTTTTTCCCATTCTTTCCTACACCCCCTGTCAATGTTCTTGTGCAAGCTAACATCTGGGTACAGTCTTCCTTTCAGTTGTTAATTACTACCCCATAAAATTATTTGTTTACATTTCAGTATAGATTACCACACAGAAGACTGAAGATGACTGAAAATGAGAATAATAAAATTTTTCATTTGGCATATATTTTGAAGCAGTTAGAAAATTATAAATAATAACTTTTACTAATACATCTTTTAACATGTTCTATTGGAAGACAGCTATTGTTTTGCTTTGTCAAAAAGGCAAAGACTTAAAAATACGCTTAAATGTTATCATATTGTGGCTAAGGCAAACCATCCCATGGTATCTATCCACTGATAACATCAGGATGGATCCAGCATCAATATGGTCAGCACAACTGTTCAGCTGTAAGGTTACTGCCATGTCACATCTCAGCACGCTGCCCAAGGACATGTTGATAGGTTGGCTACAGCCCCAGAACCTTACCTTAACCTCAGCAAATCTGCCATGAAGTGTCACTGAGAGTCGTACATCAATATGTCCTACTCTCCCTAATGACTGGTCCTCTGGCCAGATCTTTACAGTGATTTTATTAAGAAATCATTGTGTTTTGTATCAAGTGTTGAATTTTATGTAGCTGAAATTGCTTGTGGTTCTGTTGGTTTTTTTGCCTTTGTTGATTCCATAGAAATTATTTGTATTTTTGCAATCCTTGGGCAGGTGTTTTGGATGAAGTTAGCAAATAAAGTTCTTGAGTCATTAGTCAGCTAAATGCAGCATAACAATATAAGTAAATGTAGAAATATGCTGTGTAACTAACCATGCATAAAATAATTTGGTTTGCATCTAGGAAGCTATCCACCTGACAAAGTATTTTGGCTCTACCTGCAGTGGACTGTTGATGACTTATTTATATTGTGAGCAGGCTTTCCTGAGCCTACTAGGAAAATCTGTAGTGCTCATTGCTATTCCATCCCCGATGAGATAATGGGTGAAAAACAGCCAATAATTATTAGTCATGCACTTCAGGGTACCACAGTGAAAACTCTCTGAAAAACCCAAATGCTGATCTACGCATTCGAAAGCTTAAGCAAATTAGTTGGACACCCCTATATTCTTCTACGTAATTCTGCTCTTTCCTTAATGCTAATTTATTGGAGAAATAAACACTACAGAAGAGGAGTGGATAAAGAAAAGCTGGATGAGATACAAAAATATCCAGAGAGATTTCACAGGATAAAGAAAAAACTTAAAAGTGAGATGACAGAATGAGTATTCCAAATCACAAATTGAGACAAAGTTTTTCTGCCAAGAAAAATGGGTTTGAACTGAGAGCCCAATCAAGGTTTTGAAAGCTATTTCAGAAATAAAAATCCACCAAATGGCTATGCCTGTACCAAAAACTCTACTTGGTCATGGATAGAGCCAAACTGAATAATGTAAAATTTAGAACAAGAAATAGAAAGAAATAGAAATCCATATTTTGTCCATATCTGACCCCTCTGATACCACATCCTCAACTCAGAAGCTGATATGAATTCAGTTCTATTTGTTCTCATCTAGGACATGCTGGTTAGCAAGGGATTTCAAACTGCAAATTGTGGAAATGATTTTACATTGCTGGCATCAAAAGCATTCACCCAACCCACAAACTATTGTTGAAAATACTTGAAAAGAAAATTAGGCTAGGCTTGATTTTGTTTCACTGGATACTGTATGCGTACGACTATCAAAATATTACTCTTTCCATCACTAGAAAAGGTAAAAGCTAGCTTCAGCAAGCAGGGTCAATGAAGTTGTAGACATGACAAGACATGGCATGAAATGACATGACATGTCCTAAAACAAAATTACCCAAACATCTTTTTCGAGAAAAAAAAAATCCTTGGCAGAAAATGTTGAATCATCAAAAGTAAAATGTTAAGCAATGGGGTTATATTCAGTAGTAATGTCTCTAGTTTCCTCACAGATATTATTCTCAGCTTTCAGGTGAAAATGATTCTCTATAGCTGTAAGGCAATTTCACAATGTAGACTTTAGACAGATGCTTAAATCTTTAGCTATTTTGAAAAACACAGAATGAGTCATTTCAATGTAGCAGAGGGGAAAAAAATCTTTATAAAATTACACTGCAATATAGCCTGGGATAAAAATAGTAAAAGAGAAAAAAAACCACAGATTTAATTTTGACATTTCTAAAATGCAGCATTTCAAATCAATAGTGTTAAAAATCTCAACAATTTCAAGTTTAAATCTCATAGTTTTAGCTTTCTTTTTATTTCTAAATATCATTATATTGGTTTCAAATTGCACCAGATAAAGAGAAAAATAGGTTAAGGTTCTTGAAAACATTGTGTTTCCAAAAAATTATTTCCATTTGAAAAACATGATGTCAGTGATCTTTAGTTCCTCTGTGAAAACTTGACAAAATCCTCTCTTTCAAGTCAGGTATTTTCATGAATTTTTGCTCACAGTTTTTGTAATAAAAAAAACCAAACAAACAAAAAAAAAAAAAAAAAAAACCAAACCAAAACAAAAAACCCAAACAAATCCTTTCTGTCTCAGTATGTTAACTACACATGGTAAAATTTGTAGGGAGTGGGAATGGTTCTGGGAGGAGAAGCCAGGGTTACCCCATGCCAGACACAGCTGTTTCCAAAAGTTCTGCTGAGGACAGGAATAAATAAGCAACTCTCTGAACATTTAGCTGGTACCTAAGGATATCTCATTACACTGAGGTCTATTTCAAGGAAGAAAAAGAGACAAACCACATGAATTATTACTCAGAAAGAGGAAAAAATGCTACAATTTCAATATATGTTGATATAGTGATTTCAGAAAATGAAGTTCAGATACTAAATGCATTCTCTTCATGGGAAGCAAAGTAAAGCTACTTTGAACACAAAGGAGTCTCTATTTTTGTCACTTTGCTGAATCTGTCTACTAAAATATGTCTCCAGAAAATACACCTGCTCTCAGGACCAGTCTGTGTACCATGATGTGCTTGTAGTCAATGTAATTAGCAAAAAGAAATAGTTTTCCTTTTGTTTTCTTTCAGTACATGAATCTGGCAGGTTCTTGACTGTGTTTTTTCTCCTCCTCATTTTCACCTTATAAAGAAAGTCTTAAACCCATGGGAAAATAATGATATTGAAGAGGATTCAGTGTTCAACCAGTATACTATCAACTGATAGCTGATCCCTGCCTCTGAGCAAGAGAGGTGGGAATGCAATAATGAACTGCATATTGTCTATATTTCTTGCACACTCTGTTGATTGGAAAATAAGGGGAAAACATTAAATAAATAGCTTATGACCTCTACTGTGAAAGTATAAGGTTTTGAACCAATTCACATCTCTTCTTTGTGGGCCAGGTTCAGTGTTTGCACATGGTAACATAGTATAAATTATGCAGGGGTAATGATTCAAGAATTCAGGAAGGACTTTAAAAAACTTACTGTCTGCAAGTCACACCTGTGCTTCTTTATTTATTAATATGTGTTTCTTTGTTTCTACATTTATATTTAGAACACTGAAAAGGGCAGGTTGGGAGAGCATAGTTTTTGAAGATGACACCAAAAAAAGTTACAAAAATAAGGGGGAAAGGTTTTAAAGTAAGTACAAAACAAAATCTTCAAACAAAGCAATGTAAACCCAGAGTAGAAAGTGGAAGTCTCTACAGGAGACAGATCCTTGAAGGATCTACCTTCAACGGGAAAACCTTATTGCAAAAGGGAATTATGAGATTTTTGCATCTAAAATACTTTGACATGCATTTTTATGCATGTAACAGAGGTCTAGTGGTGGCTTAATCTGTAAGGAGTAATTCCTTCTCCTTTACTTGACTGGCTAGTAAGAACATGGCAAATAGTTTATAGATGTTACCGATATGGGAGGTTAAGGTTGTCTCATATTATAGATAAGGAGCTTTTGTTAGTTTTTTATAAGAATTAAGTCTGTTCACAGGGAGAAATTATGGAAATTAAGTTTTTTTGAAAGGTAACATATTTCCTTTGTACATCTAAGCATTCATCCTGCCTGGAGAACTGCAGAGTGCTGCAAGTGCAAGGTAAAATGTGTTGAACACAGGAGCCTGACTCTGCAGTAATGAAACTGCTGGGCTGCTGAATTACTCCTTGCCTGGAAATACTCTTTCGGGTACTGTAAAAATTATAAATTATAACCACAGCAGAAGCAATACATACAAGGTGAACTTTGAGCTATGTACCACATTTGACATGCTGAGGATGGCACATTATCATGCCTTGTTAAATGCTCTCAGAGTCTGTTCAGTTGCTCTGCTTAGCTACTGGCCACATGAAGAAATAATCAAGCAGTAACCTAGGGAATGTGAACCTGTGCACAGGCTGCACAGAATAGTAACCAGGTCTTCACCTTGTCAATGCACGTCACACTGAAGAGGCAAAGACCAACACATGCCTCCTTCAGCAACTAAATTAATTGCAGGAAAGGATATAGCAATATTACAGATGTGGACCTCCTTTATTCAAGTACAGCTCAACATCAGAGAGGCAAGTATACTTTCCTCTGGTAAAAACCCTCAAATTGTGTTTGCTAGAATAACTATATTCCTAAATATTACTCACCTTATTTAAGTTTAAAGTTTTCATTGAAATATATATATATATATATATATATATATATATATATATATATATATATGAAATTGAAAGAAAATATGGATAGGCAGAAAAGCTGTAACTCATTTTCATATCAGAAATGAGAAGATATATGCTGAAACCTTAAATGCCAGTGAAAGAACTACAGCCTACACATTGGAAACCTGTTGCCTAACACTGGAAGTCCCTACATTTATGTTTTAAAGTAGTTTAAGAACCTTAAATGTCTACTCAAAACTGCCTAGATCTAGGGAGCACTAAATAGATAAGTCTCTGGTTTATATCTCAGCACTGTCAGAATGTAAAAATGTCATGGTTTAGGAACGGTATTCTCCCATTTAGTACTTCCACTTAAACTATGCAGGACTTGTTTCCCCCTTCCCTCTTCCCTGCAGTGGACTGGAGGCACAAAAGGCAAAGACCATGGGTTGAGATAAGAACAATTGACAGGAAACATCAATTGCATAAGGGAAAGAATGGTAACAGCAGCACTACTAATGACAGAAGATATAAGGGAGAGGAGAACAATTCACACAGAAATGCCCTGGACAACAGATACTGAACAGCTCTGCTTGCCTTCCTTACTCAAGAGGAATGGAACTTCTCCTCCCTGGAATAGATTCCCCTCTCCTGCTCTCAGCAATGATATGAGGTGCTATAGAATAACCTCTGGGTTCTGGCAGTGCCCCTTCCTGGCTGGAACTTGGACAGAAACCAAGATCTCTTCCTCTCTGAATTGCCCATTTGAGACTGATTAATTTCATCTCACTTCTCAGATCATGTCTGTCTGGTTAGATCTCCTGAAAACTATTGGTGGAAGATGTTGTCTCCAGTTTTTGCACAGCACTGTATTGGTTAGAGCATGCACTTATGCCCCTAGGAGACCCTGTCTGAGTTTGCAGGCTGCTGTAGGGAGCTGAACCCACATCACCAGAGCCATCTGTCAACCAATACTCTGGTATTCAAACCAGGTCTTCTTAAGTTCATCTGTTTAAAAAAAGTTCTACTTATATAAAATTTTTGCAATATTTATGGAGCATGGGTTGGAATTGCATTCTCTCTCACTCTAGATAACTAATTATCACCAGTCTATGACTCAGTTCAGCATTTCATACTAAAGAGGTGGCTCTGCTTGCTCAGCATGTCTTAATACATCAAGCTTACTTCAAGCTTATGGTCTTTATTAAGTATCTCAATATCTAGAAATCTAAACATAGAACACTTGAGGTGGAATTTATGTGACAAAAGACAGGCAGCTAAACTACCTTTGTCAGAGATAAATAAACACTTTTTGTGGAAGATGCCTTCCTGCATTTAGGTGGCCATCTGTATTTGGTCAGAATTTCACTCAAAAAGAGTGAAGACTCTCTCCTTTCTTGAACTGTCAAGAGTGTCCGCAAGGATCAGTTCAGCAGTAGGTCACCAGTTTGCAGATGTCTAAAGTTTGCTGAAGGAATTTCAGTCACTTTCAGTATCAATTTGGTTTTTTTCTGGAACAAATCTTAACACCAGTATGGAAAGTATTTTCTTGAATAATTTGAGCAGCTACAAAGAGTAGTCAAAAAATTGTGTTTGGAAGCAGATTTTCCATCATCAAGTGGATACAGTTTCTTAATAAATTTTGGCTTACAAAAGAAAGGACATCTGTTGATCCTTTCCTTATAAAAATTAATGTATTGATGTCTGAAAAGCAAATTTGTTTTCTCAATTAGGTTTATGTGCCTTGTTTTTAGCACTGCAGGTGTGGTGGTGGCAGGGTTGGTCTATGTGAATAGAGGCCAGAACCTGCCCTATGTCAGACAACAACTAGTTTCAAATAGCTCACATAAACCCATTGAAGGGCACCACTGGTCCCCTCAACTAAGATGGTGGCACCTCAGAGAAAATTTACTAACAAAGACCAAAATGCTGCACAGCAGTGTGAAGAATGAGGAAAAACACATGAGAAGCACATTTGTAGACACCAAGGTTAAGCAAGAAGGTAAAGGTGCTCCAGGCACCAGAGCAGAAATTCCTCTGTAATCGTGGTGGATTGGGTTGTCCCCCTGGAGCCCATGGAGGACTCTAGGGGAATATCCACACTGCTGCCTATGGAGAGCCCCATGCTGGAACATGTGGACATCATGTGGAGAAGACCCCCCACTGGAGCAGATTTTCTGGTAGGAAGTGCAGCCCTAGGGGGGCCCACACTGGATCAGTTCCTGGTGGACCATACCCCATGGTAGAGAACTCATACTAGAGCAGCTCTTGAAGAGATGCAGTCTGTGCGAAGGACTCCTGTCGGAGAAATTCTTGAAGGACCCCCCAGGCTGGAGTAGAGGAAGAGTGTGAGGAGGAAAGAGAGGCAGAAACAAAGCACAGTAAACAACCCCTTCTCCTCATTCTCCTGCACTGCTCAGATTAGAATAAAGAATAGAGCAGTTGAGAATGAAACAGTGAGATTGAGCCTGGGAAGAAGGGAGTAGGGAGGAAATTGTTTTCGTTTTTGTATAAGCTTCTCACCAAAGTTTTAACTGGCAATAAGCTTTATTCTGCATTTTTGTCTCTTTTACCTGTGGTAGTAGTTGGTGGGTGATCTTCCTATCTCAACACACAAACACTTTCATCTTATTTTGTCCCCATCCTTTTGAAGAGGTAAACTTATTATAACCTCAAAAATGCCAGGTGGTGTCTTTTTTTATTCTCCATGCTAGAGAAATAAAATCCTTTTGTTTCAAAGATGAAGTTCAGAGAGAGGCATGGATATATCTGTTTTATCTGTGGAGTACTACTTGAAATATCTTTGTTTTTAGGATAGAGCTGTCTTTGCTGTTGTAAAATTCCAGCTGCTAAGAGGGAGGCAGCTAGGTCACAATCCACTGTTTAAGAGCAAGTAAGAAAGCTATAGACCCAAATCGTCACAATATTTAGGGCGGAGATGTGACTCTTTTTTTTTTTTTTTTTTTTTTTAGCAGAAAATTAATTCCATTAACTGGAATACCATGACGATACCTTACAGGCATGATTGGATTCTGTGGTTGTAAGCAATCCTCTAAATGTGCATTGACAGCATCCATGAATATTTATAAGGAAGAACAGATAAAATAATAGTAAGATAGGCTCTAGAAAATGATATTATGCTTTTCTCTGAATGTGTGTTCAGTGCTGTTTTCCCCCCTACGTTTTGATTTCTGAACTAAAAAAAAAAAAAAAAAGGTAAAAAAGAAATTGTAACTGAATGTTGTTTCCCTTTCTTACTTTTCTTCTGTGATGAGAGCTGAGATAAGAGGAAAATCCTACCTAAACATGTTTGCTCTTCACAGAGAACTCCTAAGGAATTGATAAATTAGCTATGCAAATACAATTGCTAAGGTCACACACTTAAGTATAAAGCTTAATGACTTAAGACAATTGTGAAAGAGGCCTGGCTCAGTGTCAAAACTTACAAGCAGATCCTCATCTGGTGGAAATCAACAGTGTTGTGTTAGGTGCAGTGAAGCAACACCAATGTTCACCAGCTGAAGCTCAAGTTCTTTATATTTACCTAAAGATTTGCTTTAATATGGTTCCTTTGTCATGCTCACTGGCATGCCTGCTCATGCCTAATGTGGGCACTGCTGCGTAAAGGATGTGCTGTGCCATTCCATGAAATGTTTAAATGAACCACCTGCAGCCCACTGCTAGTTAGCAAGGCAGGTGGAAGTGCAGAATCCCACAAGGAAGGTGGCCCAGCTTTTCCATCACCCAGCAAAACAGGTTCTACTCTGTAGGTTTCTGTGTCACCATTGCTGAGCTATGGCTTACACACTTATTGTACAATCACTGACTGCTTCTAAAAATTTCAAACTGCTTTGAGTGTACTTGGAGCTGATGAGGAGTGAAATATAAAACTGAATTCTATTCAGTTTATGAAACTATGAGCTATACTTGGCAGTGTAGAACAAAATATTCTGCTGTATCTTTGGACTAACTCATATGAGTAGTTTTTGTTCTGTTTCAAAGTAATTTAGCTCTGGGGAAAGAATAGAAGCAATGATCATCTGTCCAGGATAAGAATTAATAGGGCCAGTATTGATTAGCCACAGTTCTCTACATAGAGCTCTGGTCAGAGTTAAATGCAACATTTCTTAACATCTGCCTTCGATTTTTCTCTAGAGGATTTCATCTTAAGTTGTGTCAGTTGCAGGATTCTAGTTATCTTGTTCTATCCATCACAAAAAGGAAAAGAAAAGATGAGGGGAAAAAAAAGGATTAGCTTAAAATCAGGTAGATAAATAAAACTACTGGGGATGAAAGGAAAACATCTGTTCACATGCAAAGCCAAAAGTGGAATGTCTGGTGCTCTCCATTCACAAAGATTCATAAAGGTTCTATGTATGTGTGCACCCTATCTAAGAATAATATTATTGAGGTACAAATTCCAAATGCATCCATGTATCATTATTGCCACAGGAAATGTTTCATAATCAAATCAGTGCTACAGAGCAAGGACTTTTTTTCTTACTTTATTTTATTTTATGAATAAGAGGAAGTAGTTTTTACAAGGTGCTCCTGTTGTCCTGGAAATTATATTGCATGTGCAGCATTGGAATTAATAGCCACTTAAACATGTATTCCCATTTCCCAGAAGTCAAATTGAGTTTTGATGATGTTTCACTGGAGGCAGAAGCAGCTCCTGAATAAACCATAAGGGAAAAGAATGAAATAAGTGGGATGCATAGGGTTACACTGTCACTCTGACTAGTCAAATATTTTGTTTTAAATCAAGGGAAATAAAAAGGGCTCATGGAAGGCAAAAACCCCAGGGTCTTTAACAATGAAATTATTAAAAAATCTTCTCCCCATATCAAGCAACTAGGAAAGCAGAAACTCCTTATTTGAGCCAGAATTAAGTTCATGGACATATTTAAAAGTGCAAAGACAGACTAGACTGACTTGTATTCAACTTTAATTTCAACTTAAGGCTCAAACAACTGAAAAAAATGGCCTAATCTCAAATTATCTTGAAGTTTCCTAGAAGAAGCACTGCTTTTTAGAACAGTTTTATTTGGAGTTATCAGCAGACCAAGACAGGGATAGAAGGCCTGTTGTTTTGCCTGCAAAAGATGCCACTGGTAAAATTTGTTTAGAGGAAAGCTATACAGCAGATTTATTGTTTTGTGAGCACTATATTCAATTGTATGGGAAGATAAGGGAAAACAGACTGAACTCATCTCAAGCTGAAGAATTTAGATAAAAAATATAGGTGTAAAGAATAAAAAATATGCTGTTCACCCTTTTACTTTGCTAGGAATCAAAACTGGTTCTTGAGACTGGTTCTCATGAAAAAATTTAAGGGGTTGTCACACCAGTTTAAAGGGACTAGCACAACAGCTGTGGCTCAGCACTGTATGTTGTGCAGAGATGGCCAACTGCATCTCACCCCAAGTCTAGACATACATTGCCAGTGAAAATCCTGCCTGCTGCAGAGCCCAGGGAATTATGCTGCTGCTAGAGATGTTAGATTTTTGGCCAGAATTCACTAGCAGTTGAAGAAAACCCCATGTGTATTCTTGAGAATCTCACTCTGGACATTCAAAGGGAGCAATGCTGTCAGACAGCAGAGATATAAATATATTTATTTATCAATAAATGTAAGTTTGTGAACATCCTTACATGTGTAACTGGCTATGGTAAGTCAGCAACACCATTAAGATAAATCAAAAATACACTATTACCCCAAGTTCAGTTAACAGGAGATGTCAAAGTAACCAACAGAATGCAAAACATCTGCTTCATTATTTTTGAAAATAAATAAGGGTGCTATTGGCATAATCAGAAGTAAGAGTGCTGATACAGAAATGTGCCATTTTATCAGAAATGCTGGCAAACTTATGGTAATATGTCTTGAAAAAAAACCCAAGTATATTCTATTTAACTTCTTTTATCCAGGGTTGTACTACTTGAAAGACATTGATAAGTTTGAGTTAGAAATTAAGGCAGAGTGACCCAAAGCATCAAGGCATGTTAAAATCAATTGATTCCTTTCAATTTCAGATATTCAGCTGAGACCAGAATTCAGTGTCTGAACTTCCTCTAAAACAAAGGGTGTCAGGAATCATAAATTTTTTTCATGGGAATATAAATAATATTGATATCAATATATTGGAGGTTTCCTGACTTCTTATAGATATTTGTGTTGATCAGATTGGTAAGAACTGAATGTTGGCCTAAAGGTCTAAGCAGTTTCTTCATGTTAGACTTAAGGTGCTAGAAGAGGCAGATGGATGCTCTAAAAGGTCTGAGTACTGGATATAATTTAAAATGTTATGTGAAATGCAATTCCCATGCCCAAACATGTAAGAAAACTGCACACTGCTGGTAAGGTGAAGGGAGAAGATGCTGGTATGGGAATTGCTCTGTTAGAAATTTTGTATTATCAAAATCAAACAATTCTAGGAAGAAAGAATTGTTTTCTTCTCCTATTCCCCTTCTTCTGAGAAATAGAGTGATTGTAATATCTTTAGCTCTATTATAGCTTGTTTTTGATTGAAAATTTTCTTAGCTGAATTCCAAATGTCTTGTGAAATGCACCCAAGACTACTAATAACAGTCACCAAGGATACACAGAGATTTAAAGCAGTGTTTGCAGAGCTGGGAGTAATGGCTGTCAGGCTGAGCTAGTGGAGTTACAGTACTTCATTAGCTCCTTTGGAACAGCAGCAATTTTAAAGCAGAAGGTATCTACACTGTGAATACTTCCCAAATCATTCTACTTTAAATGTATTTAAGTGAGAATTCTTGAGGAGACAGAGGTGAAATAGAGGATATTTTAAATTAAATTTATATTTATTATTTGCAAAAAAGAAGACATGCATGTAAAAACAGGATTGTTAAGGTTGGAAAAGACCTTTCAGGTCATTGAGTCCATCACCTAGCACTGCCAGGTTCACTGCTAAAACATGTCCCTAAACACCACATCTGCGTGTTTTATTATCTGCAAATCCCTTTGAAAGATTATATCTGTATATATGGAATGATGTGATTGTTTCTATATTTTATCAGTGCTTCCTTATAGCACTATTTTATCAGTGCTTCTGTATGGCACTAAGGAAGATCAGTTGAATTCTTTGCACGGCAGTAGCAGGAAAAAGGGATAAATGGAAAGAACTTCAATTTTGTAGTACTGTGCCTTTCTTTCACATATTTATTTCACCTTGCTTGCAAAATCAGTTTTTGAGACATTTGTCTGTTTGTGCTGCATAATTCATTTGGTGAACCTGTGTAGGGTAATTTTTTGGGATACACTAGTGCAAGACTGTGTTACTCAGATGTTCTTTATAACAGAACAGTTATTGACCACCTGGATCTTTACAGGTAGTAAGCAGAAAAACATATAAGAGGTTGTTTTACATAGTTTTTGATTTTTATTTATAGTAAGTTGCTTTTCAAAGGAGACAGAAAAGTACAGAAGCAAATTAAAGATACCAACCAGTCCTGATAACCACAAGGATGGGACTTTCTCTTTTTACCTCTCATTTTAACAGCACAAAAGTGCATTTGGTTTATTGTGTCTGGTGCAGTGAAGGATCAGGACAAGACACTCATGATAAGTGTGGCTTAAACTGCCCCTGCTTTTCTGTGAGCCATCATTCTGGGTACAGGCAGAAGTGATCTTAACACAGAATCATAGAATGATAGATAGTTTGGTTTGGAAGGTAGCTAAATGATCATTTAGTTCCAGATCCTGCAGGGACATCTTCCCCTAGACCAGGCTGCCCAGAGCTACATCCAGCCAGGCTTTGAACACTAACAGGGATGAGGTGCCCACAACTTCTCTGGGCAACCTGTTCTGGTGCCTCACCAACCTCACAGCAATGAACTTCCTCCTAATATCTACCCTAAACCTATGCTCTTTCAGTTTGACTCCATTCCCCCTTGTCCTTTCATAACCTGCACTTACAAGAAGTCTCACTTTATCACTCTTGTAGGCTCCCTTCATGTACTGGAAGGCTGCAATTAGGTCACACAGAAGCCTTCTCTTCTACAGGTTGAATATTCTCAATTCTCTGAGCCTTTCCTCATAGGAGAGGTGCTCCATCCCTCTAATTATCTTGGTGGCCCTACTCTAGACTCTAACAGGTTTTTTTAGTGCTAAGCACCCCCAGAGCTGGATGCAGCACTGCAGGTGGGGTCTCACCAGAACAGAACAGAGAGACAGAATCCCCTCCCTCTCCCTGCTGCCCACGCTGCTTTGGATGCAGCCCAGGACACATTTGGCTTTCTGGGCTGTGAGTGCACATGGCTGGGTCATGTCCAGCTTCTCATCCAGCAGCACCCCCAAGTCCTTCAAGTCCTTCTCTGCAGGGCTGCTCTCCACCTTTGCATCCCCCAGCCTGTGTTGATACTGGTGCTTGCCCCAACTCAAGTACAGGACCTTGCACTTGGCCTTGTTGAATCCCATGACATTCCCATGGGCCCACTTCTCGAGTTTTTCCTGGTCTCTCTGGATGGCATCCTATTCTTCAGGTGTCAACAGCACCACAGCTGTGGGTATCATCTGCAAATTTGCTAAGGGTGCACATCAGGTTGGGGAATGAGAGTTTGCTAGGATCAAACTGGAGAATAGGATACAGAAAGAAAACTAGAATGGAATTTCAGAATTTCAGTACAGGGTCGCCTGAATAAGAAAGATTTAAGGGATACAGCTTGCCTGCCTTCCTCACTCATCCCAATCTAAGTAACCCTAGCCACATAAGAGGGTACAGCAATGGATGGTATATTTTCTGTAGCTGAAAACAGAAGACAAGAATAATGAATTGGTTAGGCATATAAAGCTTTTTTATATAATTTAAGTTACTTCCACTGATTAGTGTTGGGTAAAACTCAAAAGGTTAGGTGCTTGCATTGTCATTCGCCCTTTCTCTAAACCCTGACTAACGTCTTATCAGTCCCTCACCTATTCTTAAGTTATTTTCTGCTTCTCAGTGCTTGATCTCTCCACAAGACACTAAAACCATGTAGCATATCACTTCTGCATTTACTTTCACAGTGATGCAGAACAGAGTGTGTGGGACTGAGCTCAAAGAAAGGATTTTCATTTATGTGATTTCAGGATAACAAATCTTGGGTTTATGCACAAATAATTTCAGACCCCTGTTTGTCCTATCACTGTCTGCCAGCATCACTGTAATTTATTTACTGTAGGGTAAAACTGGGAATCACAGAGATTAAAAACTATTGCTTTCAAGTCTTGATATCCCACTCATTTCCTGTCAGCCTGCTGATATAACTGATCCAGAAGGTGCTTTTCATTAAGAACTACAGTAAGAAAATCTCTTAACACTGGAGATTTGAATTTTAATGGTAAACATTAGATTGGGTAACCTCCATTACATGCCACCCATCAAGGAAAGTACACTGTGGTTGTTTTTTAGCAGATGTCCAGTGACAAATATCACTCATTTCTGTGGCAATCTTCTTGTGTTAGCCTTCTTGAGACCACAGAAGAGATTAGGATTTAGAACAAAACACTTTTTCAATCTACTTTGTAGACAGACTTCCACAAAGGTCCTTATAGACGTTCTTTTATTCAGCTGTCAGTTGCTTTTAAGTAATTTTTAAAAGCAATGATGAGGATTTGTCTCTCCCCTCCTCTTCTTACAGTGACTTTAAGAAAAGCTCAAAAGCCTTGATTTGAAAAAACAGACATAGTTTTAAATGCACACCAAGAACAGACAATTTAATTGTGATCTTGAAGAAGTTATTTGTACAAAGATTATAAAGATTGTTAAAGAAACTTCTACCAATGGTTTCTAGATTTCAATCTGGGTCCCATTTCTGTTGAAGTTAATTGAAAAGGGATTTTAGGACTTTACTTCTATCTTTTCATTAGGCGATACTAAATTTGGCGTTCCTAGCTTGAGGGCCTTTCTCCATTATTTATAGATCTGGTAGTCTTGCAGAGACTGGATGGATGGACTTCCATAAGCATAACTCTTTCCTTCCCAGAATTAGAAAGCCTAAATTATCATGCTTTACAATTGATATATAAAGCCAATCTGGTTTATTGTGACTGGTAAAAACCATTTTTTAGTAGGAAGTTGAAGAAAATTTGGTCCTTTCTATTTTCAAACATTTTTAGCTGCTTTCTTAAACAGTGAAAATTGACATGTTTCTTTAATTTTAGTGCATTTTCTTCTTATTTTTTGACCTTATCACTTACCATTTCTGAAGTATTGATATGACAAAAAGAAATTTCTTGATTGAATTGTTTTTATAGCATAGGACATGCTTGATTGTGCACCATCTCTCTCATTTAACAAAGTAAAGCTTACAACTCTTTACAATGCATTATACATAATTAAAATTTTACTAGTGGTTTTATTTTTTATGGAAGAAAAACTTAAATACTAATGGCATTCATATAACATCACAAATTTCTTTATTTTCCCTGCCTTTTTTTTCCTTTTTTTCTTCCTTGTAATCCTCTTTAAGGGCTTAAAGAAAAAAGATAATATCAAGGTCTTTGGTGGCTCTAGGACATTGATTGCCAAACCAAACCATTCTTCCAAATATCAGTAAACTAGGAGCAGCAGACTGCTGTGAGCTATTTTTTAGCCAAAAGGATTAGATTTGTCTCTTAGATGGGTCTGACATCTAATATAGATTTCCAATGGGTTGAGTTTCGCCAGTCATAGCTGTGACTTTGTGAGAAGACTTGCAGCTTTCTGAGGGTGGAGAATGTCCCCTGCTGGGAATATGAAGCATGCACCTCAAGATCTGGCACAGCAGATATTCCCTATTACTTGTGTTTATGAAACCTTGAGCTGAGCTGTGGGCACGTATCCATGTGGTCAAATCTTCTGGGACGGTTTCTGTTCCTGCTACATAGCACAGTGACTTTTGGACTCAAGTTATGAGTCAGCTTTAGTTATTTAGGGCTTTTAAAGAAGTAGGAGTTTAAAAAGGAAAAGAAAATAAAGCATTACATCCTAAGTAGTTTTGTGATTTTAGCCTGTGCTCTGGGGACATACTAGGAAGAGGTACTGTCTCAGACACCTGCACCATGGTTTGTATGGAGAAACAGAGAAGAAGGGCTCTAAAATAATTAAGTGAAAGTAGCAGGCTGCACTTGCTAATGAAATTAGGCATTTTATTTATTTTCATAAAAGTACCAGCATTATTTATGTAAACAATGCAAACTGCATCTGTTAGTTAGCTTTGTGAGAGATTTTCCATATCATTGAGGTTCAGGGAATATTACTTAGGGAGAATAGCAATTTTAAGGTTATCATGTGAGTGACAAAGACATTAATCTGACAAGATATGCTCAAGAGACCCACGATGCAATTGTAGAATTCTTTTTGGCTCTCTCACCCATAATTTCATGGAGCTCAGTGTAATTAACACACTTCATGGGATTTAAGTAACATTTGTTTCTTCTTCATCAGAATGCAAATTTGAGAATGATATGGATCTATAAAGGAGACAGAAACAACTGTTCCCTAGGTAATAACTTGTGCACTGTTTCCTACTGAATAAAAAAAAGAAAAAAAAGAAAAAACAACAGGAAAAAAGAAAAAAGGTAAAAGATGAGTATTACTCAGGATTTATTAGGAAGTTAAGATGTTTTATAGCTGTTACAAATGCAGAAACCACGTATGTAATAAAATTAATGAAAATTAAATGATTTACCATCAGCTTGCAAATTTTAAGCCTCGTTTTCTTAAAAGATATATGAAATAATGAAATCTGCAGACTGTGTGTCTGTGTGTGCGTCAAAATGGGTGTGCAGTCAGCTAAAAAAATCACTAGTCAGAAGTCTTTATTAATTCTTAACCAGGAGGAAAGCATTATAACAAAAGAAAGGGAGCAATTATAGGTGTGCATGTGTGTGCATACCTTTAGAGTACAGAAATACATCCAAGCATTCAAATCAATAATCTTTTTTTTTCAGTAATAATTCAGTATACAATCATAGAACAGATTAGAAGACTTACTGGTTACTTCCCTGCCCTACATTCTGCCTCAGCAGACAAAAGAATAACCTAAGTCTGTAACATGTAAAGACAGATTGGACGGTCTTGGTTACACATAGTTTTGATCAGAAAATTGAAATTAAAAACAAATCATACTACATGCAGGTTTTTTAGTAAAGGAAGTGCAAAATATGCAAATAGTTAATTAGCCACTGCTTCATTTCTCTAGAAATAAATATCTGAGACGAGAGAATATCTAGTTTGAGATTTTTTTACTTAAGCATATTTGAATAGAAATTGAATAAATGCACAAATGCATAATGCTTGAAGAATGTATAAGTTGAATAAATGAAGTGGGGCATACAGTACACATCAGTTTATTAATGCTCCAAGTTTTCCTTGATGTCCTTCAGGCACATTATCAGCTGACTTAAGGATGATCAGATTTATCCTCATCTGCTCTTATTTTTTCTCCAACAGATGAAATAATAAATAAATAAACAAAAGCCTGTACAGTGATGTTTTTCTTAATGCTTTTGGCATTGGCAGGACACTAATCTCAGGAAACTCTTAAGCTGTCAACATCACAAGATGGGAGATACAACTAATTTATCCCATATGCCTCTTATTTTTATCCGGTAAGACCTGAAACGTTTCTGGTTT
This sequence comes from Serinus canaria, assembly GCF_022539315.1. NCBI lineage: Eukaryota > Metazoa > Chordata > Aves > Passeriformes > Fringillidae > Serinus > Serinus canaria. The sequence goes on from NC_066313.1 coordinate 58,245,785, forward strand.
ATAGGATGAATTTAAGGTTTTACTAGTCCTTTCTGTTTGTAGTTCAAAACAAATTAGAGAAAAAACTGAATTACTAAGCTGGTTAAAAGTGCATGTGAAATCAAATCAGTCCTGTTACAAGTTTAAAAAATAATAAAAGAAAAAGGAAATGTTGTAGATCTCAGATTGCCACTGGTGCTTCTGATTTTTAAGATTTCCCAAATATATATGCCTACATAGAACTTGATATTTATTCTAGAAAGAATAAGAAATGTACTTTAAATGTTTTAAGAAAGATTTCTTGTTCATAGGCAGATGGAGGCACTCAGATGAGCAGTGAAGCGTCACCACTGACGTGAGCACAGAAATAAACAGGAAAGACAGACTAAAAGAGACTGAAGATATGGGTATATCCCAGTGGGAGAGGTACGACACATGAACTGTAAACAAAAAAAAATCTGATGTTGGTCCAGCCTGATTTTCATACAATCAGCTTAAAGGGAGCACTTTCTATTGCCTCTTTACTGATGTTCAATTTATGATTGGGAAGATTGTTTTTTCTCAGAACCTTTTCCTGAGCCCTATGATTGTCTGTCTATAATCTTCTCCCTGCTCTGCCCTGAATCCTATCTACAAGTGAAATTATAGTAATTAATTCATCACACATGCAGTTCAGCTTGTTGGCTACAGCTAGATTCATGCAGCATGTTCCTAGGGCAAATGTTCTAAATGCCTCATCTCAGAAGATTTTCGAGCCAAATGTTCTTTTGTGCATCTATTTTGTGTATTAGTGGTCTGTTATACTGTGTGAAATCACCTATTGCTAGGCATTCAGTGTAGGTAATTCTGAAAAAGGTAATTTAATTGAGACACTTAAAAGATGATATCTAGGATTTAAAGCCTAGTCCTATCTTTATAACCTTCTGAAACCTACTCCTGAAGCTCTGAGTGGCTCAATTTTCATTTGCAAATTTATATGGCTTTCTGACACCTGCTGCTCAATAACTGGTGCCATAAGCAATTCATTCTTAATTTAGGTGACTGAACCAGTGATTTCTAGATCCTTAGTTTAATGTTCTGTTTTGTCAAAACAACACTGTGCTCTTTTTTTGAAGAGCCTGAGAAATAGCAATAATCTTAATATAAAAAAAACCTGCCGTGTACCTCTTCTGGTATTCTGGTAGTTACAGAAGTTAAATCTTAATGAAATTATATAATGAAGTTAATAATTTAATGAAATTATGCAATTATACAATACTTAATGAAATTATACAATTCAAGTGTCGTTAAATTTAATATGTGGTCTAAAATAGATAATGCCTTAAATTATTTCCTTTATAAAGGATCTGTTCTTAAAAGCCCAGTTTGTCACTTCTTCTCTCAAATAGAATATATATTTTTCTGAAGTTATTATTCTGCAGCAAATGTATTTCTTTGGTAGACAACCAATTTTATTCTCTGTAAAACACACATTCTTTAAATTCCTGTATTGGTCTGCCTTCAAATAGAAATTACTAATTTTAAAAGTTGCAAATGAGAATTTTTATCAAACCAAAACTCAGATCCCTTAGAAGTATGAACACATGGGATTTTGCTTATCTACACTAGAAAATGTAAAGGCAAGGTACATAGCCTTATTCTTTGCTTCAAGTTAATGTCAGTGGGTTTTGTAGAAATGGAGAATAAAATTCCAGTACCAGCAGCCCTTAGTCCTGGGTAAATAGCTGTTCTGTAAGCTCTAGCACAATTTCTTAGATGCACAAATACCAGGCATGAACTTGCTTTATTCAACTCCTTTGTTTGGGTTCATGACCAGAAGTGATCTCTAAGCTATCAAGGATTTGAGTTACACAGAATTCCAAGATCAATATTCACACCTCCAACTGCGGCCAAAAATTAATAGGAAATTCATGGTACCAAAACTGGATTTTTTTTTTACTTGTTTTATAATTGTAAAACTTGTAAAAGAACTTTTGCAAACTTTTTTTGTTTACTTGTCCTCACAAGACAGAGTGGTGTTAAATCATGTATCTGCTGGACCCTCTGAGGTCTGTCTTCTTGCCAGTCTTAACAATTCACCAGTGGGAATACTGCATGTTGAGCATTCTGCACAGTAGTTTTTAAGGTGTATTCTGGCCTCTTACTACAGTGTTACAGCAACTGGTAATTTACGTAAGAGCTTATTTAAATATCATCTTATTTAAATGTCACCTTGAGTGTCATCTACAGGGCTTGTGCAAAGTATTTGACAGTGTCCTGCACAACATCCTTGTCTCTAAATTGGAGAGACGTGGATTTGATGGATGAGCCATTCACTGGGTAAGAAATTGGTTGGATGGCTGCATTCAGTTGCAGTCAATGGCTCAAAGTACAGGTGGACAGCAGCAACATGTAGTATTCAGAGGGATCAGTATATTAGGACTGGAGCTGTTGAGCATTTTGTCAGTGACACAGGCAGCGAGATCGAGTGCTCCCTTAACAAGTTTGCCATGACATTAAAGAGTGTGGTGCAGTTGACACCCTGGAGACAAGGAATGGTACCCAGGCAACCTTGACAAGCTTGACACGGGGCTTGTGTGTAGCTTATAACAGACAACAAGGCCACATGTAAGGTCCTGAACCCTGGTAGGGGCAATCCTAACCAGAAAAAGAGGCTGGGTAGAGAATGGGTTAAGAGAGATGCCTTGGAAAGAAGAACTCGGGAATGTTGGATGAGAGGGAATGAGCCAGGAATGTGTGCTTGTAGCCCAGATAGGCAATCGTGTCCTGGCTGCCATGAAAAGCAGCATGACCAGGAGGTCAAGGAAGGTCATTTTTATCTTCTACCCTTTTTTTTTTGAAATCCACATGTGGAGTTCTGCACCCAGCCCTGGGGCCTCCAAGATAAGAAGGACATGGATCTGTCGGAGCAAGTTCAGAGGAGGATATAAAAATGATAACAGGGCTGGACCACCACTCCTATGAAGACAGGCTGAAACAATTAAATTGTTCAGCCTGGAGATGAGAAGACTCCTCTACCACTACCTAAAAGGCCCAAAAAGAGAGACTTGAGAGGGAATTCTGTAGGATTTTCAGTAATTGGATGAAGGCTAATAGCTTTAAATGGAAAGATGGTAGATTTAGAAGCTCTTTACTCTGTAGGTAGTGAAAAGGTGACACAAGTTCTCCAGGCAAATTGTAGATGCCTTATCCCTGAAATGTTCAAGGATAGGTTGGATATTCAAGAGTTTTTTAACCTGATAGACACTTTAATATGCTTTGAGGTGTTTTGGAAGATTTTTCCTAGTATTTTCTGAGCTTGGTCTTTTAAATTTCATGCAAAATCATCAGTTTAACGATTTAAATGAAAATGTGATACTCAAATAAGTGTAAATCAATTGGAGATGACTGATGACAAATGGCATAGAGTAAAAAAGGCAAATCAATTCTATGAAGAAACAAGGATTTTCTCATTCAGGAAAAGCTAACATTCCTTTAGCAGAAGTTGCAGGTACTGCAGCAATAAAATATGAGTAACTCAGAAACTATTTTAATGTTTCAATGAATTCAAGTCTTTCAATACTCATGAAATTCTCTCAGAAGAAAATCATAGACTTCTAAAAACAAATACTAGCATTTAATCATCAACTGATATCCCATAACCCACCTTTGTACCTTGTTTTTGGAAACATTTTTATAGTAACCTGAGAAATTGTTTTTTGTTTATACAAGATTATCTTGAATATTATCTGGATCACAAAGAGTTCAGGTTTTCCTCAATACATTTGTCTCTATAAAGGAAACAAAATGAAACTAGGATTCTTCACCTTATTCAAAAACATGAAAAATTTCATCCAATTGGATGTACTTATTTCTGCCTATTTGACATTTTTTTGTTGTGTTAAGTTTGCATTTACCTTCTAATTCTGCCTTTGTTGCCTAGAGCAGCTAAAGCTTTAAAACATGTTTCATCAGGCATAAAAATGAAAGCTAACAATTGTTTATAAAATATTTTCTCTTTAATTCTAGTTAAAACCTTATTTTTTTCCCCTAGATCACTGGCCTAAGAAGTAGCAGTAATTGGGTTATTGCTAAGTAGTATTTGTAGGCATCAACAATAAGCTGTCTAATCCACAGTTATTCTATACCTCCAGGGCAGAAGAATGTTTTATCTGAGTTGTGTGTGCCTTCATAATGACTATTGAATAATTTTTTAGGTTCTTCAAGTGTGTTCAAATTATTTTATGGAACACACAAGAAATCTTTATATATATATATATATATATATATATATATATATATATATATATGGGTTTTTTTACACTTATGCTTGTATTTGTATTTATAATTATATTATTTGCCTTTACATTATTATTAAAATTCATATTCATTTCTAGATCTGTATTTTTATATATTTTTATATGGTCTGGAGTCAAAATCAAGAGCCTTGCTGTAGAAAAATTTATGCCTCAAGTAAGAAACTTTGGTCAGGTCTATACATAGCTTAAACCAAGATAATCTACCAAAGAATGATACTTCTTCACTATGATGCTGAATGACACTGCCTGAGCAGCTGGTTCCATGTATGGAAAACATGACTTTTTTTAGCATTCTGGTGTCACAAGAATAGCAGACTGAAGACAATTGCCTTCTGATCAGAGATCCAAACCTGTTCCTACCTCCATTTCTGTAAAACAGACAGTATCGCTGGCTACTAAGGGTAATAATAAAATATTTAAAATGTTTTAAAAAAATGTTTCATGAAAAAAGAGCAATCATAGAATAACATAGTTTTGTGTGGGTTAGGGGAATTCCTAATCTAAAGCTTGTATCTCATCAGTGTTTAGCAGTCCTTGACAGGTTTCCACTTATTTATCTAACTTATTTTTGAACTCACTTAACTTTTGGCACCCTACCTATCCTGTAACAACAAGTTCCAAAATTTAGTCATATGTTAAATGAAAAAATTATATTTCTTTGTTGTTTTAAGTCTATTAGCTTACAGTTTCACCTAATGGTTCTCATAATTATTTTATGCTATATAAAAGAGTGCCTTGTTCTCTTTTTCTTCTCAAATAACTCTTAGGGGTATGTATTTGGTTGCTTTTACTTGGTGACTCTTCAGTGAACGGTGAACTGTCCTTTTTGTGCATCTGGAGTAGTTGCAAATATATTTTCTGGATTAACAATACCTGGTTTAGAAGCTTTCAGTTTGTAGACAGTGAGAATTTTTGTTTGTCTTTTTCCTATGTGCACAGCTTTTCATGTATTCCCTCTTTCTTTTTATCACCCAGTTACTTGTGCAAGTAACTTTTGCAATCTTTCACAAATAGTGGGACTTTCCTTGTTAAAACCAATTATTTTTCACCTGCCGTTTTCCTGTCCTTTATATATGTATTAATACCCTGTTCCTTCAGGTATTTAAAAATCCACAGATGGAGTTTCTTTTTTTTATATAATACACTTTTTTTTAAAGTTTTTTTTACAGAGAACCTTGTCAAATTTTTTGAAATTGCCAGCACAGTGTGTCAACCAGATAAAGATCACACTCACCTGTACATTTATCTATTGTAAAACCTCTAACGTGCCAGAATCTACTTTACAAAATTTATTTTCATTCCCACCCCCATTTTATTGTATTTATCTGTATGTCTATGAATCCTGTTCTACCAATCGACTTGCAAAGAATCAAGCGCACAATTTCTTAATTTCCTGAATCTGTCCTGTGTCTTGCCTGCCAAGTTCCTGTAAGGATCTTTTAAAAAAAAGATATAAAATTTCCTAACCTCTATCCTTCTCATACAGAAGCTGACTTAAGCAATTGTGTAAGATCTATGATGAAATTACAAGGTCATATTTGAGTTACTTAGAAACCTCTGAGTGTATACCATCTTGTTTTGGCAATTTGTTACTATTCATTTATCTATTTGGTCTAAAATCACTTCTATTGACAGTTTAATTTGAGATAGCCCCTCTGGTACATTTTTGCAGAGAAAAGAGACACTATGGGAACCTTTTTAAACTCCTCAGAAGTGAGTATCAATGTCAAGAACACATTTAATTTTTCTAACATGGTCTTATCTTCATTGTGTTGTCCTATTACACTTCCATCACCTATCAGCTCTGCAGACTCTCTGGCAGACATTCTGCTTCTGATGGGTTGGAAAAAAGGTCTTGTTATTAGTTTTCATGCCCTTCACAAGCTTGTTCTCTAAATGTTTTTTTGGTCTTAGCTTGATTCTACATTAAGGTTTTCAGAGCTCATGATACTCAGACATTCCTTACTGGGCCATAAATTCTACTTTCTTAAGACTAAGCTCTTAATTTAAAGAGTTTCTTTATTTTGGCACTTACCAGTACCATAAGTATGTTTATCACTTTGGACTTAAAAAAATTTTCACAATATATTTAATAATTTTTAGCCTTTTAGCTGCTCCTTTTAAGTTCTTGGGGTTTTTTTATAGTATCACTACTTTTTATAGAGGTCCCCTTGTTTATACATTTGCGTATGTAAATTTTTAATTTATTTTTTAATTCCTGTAAGGAGAAGAATTTGAATGCACTTTAGTCAGTAGGGCCATTAAGTAATAAAAATGTCAGTAAGTTCTTATGCTCTGTTTAGAATTACCTAAAAAAAAACCTACTCCAAGAGGCAATCATTATAGTATCTAAAATTAGTTTTTAGAACATGTCCCAAAATTGCTTTTTACCACTATTCATCGTAAGTACTGAATTCACTATAGCTAGCATTTCCTCCATTGTAATGTCTCTCATCTCCCTTGGTGTGTCCCAGTTAACACACTTATGCTATTCAGGTGATTAATAACACAAGCTTCCTACAATATTCTTTCTATTTATGCATGAAGTATTCAAACCAGAGGGTATGTTTCTTGTTGCTACAGGTAATTTATTCATTTTGTTTGGCTTTATCTGTACCTATATCACTGAACAACCTTGGGCTTCAAGTCAGGACATGCAGAGAAGGCTGTGATCACACTGCTTGAAGTTAGTCCTCTTCACTAGAAGGACTAGAGGACTAGAAAAATGAGTAGGTTTACAACTTGATCAAGGTCTCCTCTGAACCCTGTGTTCTAGTCTCAAAACATAATTTCTGATTTTCAGCATACTTTTTCAGCTCAAAGTACCTGAGCTGGAGAGTGTGATGGCTCTGCTAAAATACATCAGAATGGGTGCTGGAAGAGAACACACGTGGGTAGACTTTTCACTTGAAAAAAAAAGACAGCTGGTAGCTGACACTGTACATGAAGAGCATAAAAACTCTTCCATGAAGCAGGGAGCAAGGAAGTCCTCCAGGGTAAATATGCCTCTATGTCTCTATAACTTCAGGTATAGTAACTCTCATCTGCCAGGATATAATTTGTAACCTGATACTGCATTATCTCACATCGTATTTTCATGTCCATCATGGGGGTTTTTCACCCCTTAACTCTAAACTTGATGGAAAAAATACATTTAACTAGGAGGGTTATTTTAAAGTTGTTCTGACTAAATATGATTAAATTTGAGACTCTTCACAATTTCTTACCCATGTCTTCTCTATATATATGTGCCCCAAAAATCCCACCTCCTGCAAGGTAGATGTATTGTACTGTAAAAACTTTAGGTAATTTAAGTCAGTAATTTCAAACTTCTCAACTTTTTCCACATAGTTCTATTAAACACCATAGAATTTGTCTCAAATGACCACAACCTGAACCAGTGTTTTAAGATGCTCCTGCCACAGGATGAAATGTGCTCTTTGTGACTGGAAAAATGGCAGTCTTTTCTTTCCAATGTAGTTTTCCACATTAGCACTAGAATATATGTTTTCAATATTAAGGTGATCTTTGCTATGACTAAGAATGGGACTGTTTCAAAGGGAAACTTCCGCTGCTCATTAACAATTGGAGATTCTTCCAGAAACATGAATATCTACTTCACCGACATGCAAATGCAGCTAAAAAAAAGTTCATTTGGCAGGTAAAGGATGATTGTGACCTAGAAATGCTTAAATGGTTTTGTGCCTTGTTACCTGAGAGATCAACTTTCTACCACTTTTTTTTTCACCATTAGAAACATCTTGTTATTTGGAGGAAGAGACCGGTACCCATCCTGCTACAGCTTCCTTATAGGGAGTTGTACAGAGTGATAAATTCTGAGCCTGAGCCTCTCCTTCTCCAGGCTAGAAAACCCCAGCTCCTTCTTCTCCAGGCTAAACAACCCCAGCTCCTCAGCTGCTCCTCATCAAACTTGTCCCGGTAGTCAAATACAAAATCATGATCCTCTTTTTTGTAACAGTGTCCTGGGTTTTTTTTGTTTTATTTTTTTCCTTTGGTAGGTGTCATTGGATTAAGTTAGGGTAGCCTAGAAGGAAAGTATATAAACTGGTAGTTTTTTAAAGTTTAAGTGAAATAATTACTATATTTGAAGGCAGACTCCTCAAAGCAATCATTTGGGAAAAATGCTTTTGCTGTACAGCATCCAACGATAGCAGCAAAGGTCGGGCAGCTGCGCACAAATACTTACATGCGTTTCCTTTGGCTCTATGAATTTTAGAGCATTTAGGCAATCAGCATCTGTGCCCCTAGACTTCTCTTTAGTGGAAATTTCTCTTTTTTTTGCTTTTCAGACCTTTGTTCTATACCTGCAACCAATAGTGGGTATTATTATGGAATAATAATAATAATAATAATAATAATAATAATAATAATAATAATAATAATAATAATAATAATAATAATAATAATAATAATAATAATAATAATAATAATGAAACCAGAAGGTATACATGAGAGATGAGTCTTTCATGACTCATCTCTCATGAAATGAGAGATTCATGAAAATTTCATCTTTCATGAAATAAAAAGACTTACACACAGAAAAAGAATCCATTCTTTTATTAGTTACACTGAAAAGAGGACAAATATTTTACTTACAGTAATGCAACTAATTCTGCATTGATATACACAAAAGAGGCAATATTGGAATCCATAGAAAAACTGGCAGAAAAGCCCTGAACTGCTTCACTCACTTCTTCTGCACATCTCCTCATTTACTGACTGTACAACAAAGACATTTCACTCCTAAGATTGTGAAAGTGTTTCTACACGACTTCTCATTAGAAGATTATACTGTCATCTCCCTCTTACTAAAACTGTGTGATTGAGAACAGAGAGGAATCTTTCTGTACTCTTTTATATAGCTGGTAAAAGATTGCACTGAAAACCTATTGCTGTAGACCTAAATAACTCAAAATAAAATTAATGACTAAAGGAAATAAAACTAGGGGAGTAAACTGAAAATGTAGACTTACTGAATTTCACACACTAAATAGTAAAACTAAATGTCACGCAAAATTATATTAGGAGGTGCCACCTAATAACTTTATAGCTGGAGTATATTATAAGACAATATTAAACCTGAAACATACAGTTTTTCTCCAAAAGTATACTTTTTTCTTTTCTTTCTTTTATGATCTTTTTCAGGACCAAATCTTGATTATTGTCAGTTCTGGCTAATACATGTTTAGAATTTTAGTATTTGTGTCTGACAGATTTTTCTTGGTAATGTATCTGGGTTTTTTTATACATCATCTCCTCAAATGGCCAGTACTTCATCAAAATTTGATGGAGAGAAAGAAACACCAGAAGGAATATAGTACAGCTTATGGGTTTCTTTCAAAAATAGAGCTTGGAATATGTTGGTGTGAATATTTATCATCTGTGAGCCCCCAGGACAGGCTGAGTAAATATAAAGTCTTTCTCTCATTCACCCGACAAAAGAACCCTATGGTTCACATAAAGATTATCCCAGCCATGCCAGACAGCAACAGTGAAAAGGAAGTAGTAGAGACAGCTGACATTAAGCACCCATTGCTAATTTAGCAGCATTTATCACCAATTAACCAGAAATGCATGTACACATGTGGTTATTGTCTATCTATTTGCACTTCTGTGAATTTCAATTTTTTTTTTCACTCTTTCCCGTACCTTTTTCCTTATTTCTAACATACAATTCCTTTATCCCGTTATTCTACCCTTACTGCTTTCTACTCCTTTTTATCCTACTTTCTGATTATTTTTTAATTATAAGGCCTTCTTCTCTGTCATTTACAGAGCAATTAGTCTTCTCCTATACCTTTTTCTATCTTAGAATAACATTGTCACTTAATCACCCTCATCCGAGTACATATTCTCACATTCTTTCTCTCTTTCCTCCTTATCCATCAAGACAAGATCATTTTTTTATTTTTTTCTTTGTCAATCATTAAGAATATTATTGTCATCAACATGTTTTATGAAAAATCCTTTCCTTAGGATTTTTCCCCTCCTGAGAAGCTGAGAGGCCTCAGGAACAAATGTAAACAATTCTTATCTGCTGCTGTGGAATGCAACAGGGGGATCTGTGATTGGCCTCATCAGGCTGTTTTCAATTAAGGGCCAATCACAGATCACCTGGCCGGACAGTCTCTGTCTGAGACAAGACTTTGTTATTCATTCCTTTTCTATTCTTAGCTTAGCCTTCTAGTGAAATCCCTTCTTCTATTCTTTTAGTGTAGTTTTAATATATTATCTATCATATAATAATAAATCAAGCCTTCTGAAACATGGAGTCAACTTTCTCGTCTCTTCCCTCATCCTGAGACCCCTGTGGGCAAGACCACATATTATTTCCTGACATCCTAATGTCTCTTCATATATTTATAGATTATCTTTGGATTCCCCTTCAACCTTTTCCATTTCCTCATTCTCTTTTTTTTTTTTTTTTAAAACTGTAACCAAAAACTGCATGCAGTACTCTGTCTAAAACTTGATCAGCATCAAACAGTTAATTATCAAATCTCTTTCTTGTGGTATGCACTTTGTTCTATTTTTAAATATTCATGAGTTTGTAATATTATCAGACAGTTCATTCACATTTAGTTAATCATGGGCCTGGCCTTATTTCATACTGGTAATGTTGATCAAATACATTTTTTTCAGACTTTTTTAATTACATAAAACAAGTTAAAATTTACATAACTAGAGATTAAAATTGACCATCCCATTTCTAGTAACATCTCTCATATACTACAAACTCAGCAGATCAGAAAAACAAGGGCATTCTGCACCAAAAGAGTCTCAGAAGGATAGGAATGATTGTGAAACAAAGTTCATCCCAATCTGGCTGCATTCCAGGATATCCTTCATTGTGAAGTGCATTGTTTCCCAAAAAAATTTTAAAAAGCCCTGTGAGTTATGGATTCAACCCAGACTTTGAATGGAAGATTCTTATGTGGGGAAATGAACCATCCTGACTGAACCAGCCCAGGCAAAATCATCATTCCTTCTTATGACATTGCTGACAATTCAAAGAGTGGGAAAAGATTTTCAAGGATTTGTCCTATTTTCTGTTTGGGTTTTTTTTGTTTGGTTGGTTATTTTTTGTGGGTTTTTTTGGTTTTTATTTTTTAAGATTTGTGACAGTATTTATAGATATTCAAGGAAATGTAACTTGCTTTTATTTTTTAATTTTCTGGGTTTGGCAGGTTTTTTGTGGTTTAGTGTTATCATTACTATTATTATTACTATTATTTTTATTACCACATTTTCTATTTTTTTTTCCAAGAACACAGTGAATATATTAATAGAATTAGACTCATGACCCAAAGCAGACCTCTGTTGGTGACCCTTGATACTTCTCCCTAACAAAACACTGAACCATTAATAATTGCTCTGTGGGTTGCTTTTCTTCCCTTTTTTTTCCTTCTTTTTTTTTTTTTTAAATTTTTTTTTCTCCTCTTCGACATTTTACTTATTTAGCAGTGATTGCATTTAATCAACATTTCTCTAGCTTCCTTGTGAGAATGTCATGTGGAACTGTATCAAATTCTTTATTAAAATCAAGACGTATGTCCACAGCATTTTCTTTATCCACTAAGCTTGTTATCCTATCAGGGGAAGAAATGAGGTTAGTTCAGCATGATTTGTTTTTGATTAGTCCATGTTGCCTAATAGTTGCAAGTTATTTTCCTCCAGCTGCTTACAAATTATCTACTTTATTAATTGTTCTAGCAGTTTATCAGGTATTGAGAATTTACTTATCAGCTGGTAAAGTTTCACCAAATAGCATGAAGATAACTGCATGTCTTGAACATATTGTAAACAGGGATTTATGGAAATGCTTTGTTGCATAATTCTGTATCTTGATGAAGAGGGTTTGCTTTATTTTCACAGTTAGAGATGATTTTAGAATACAAGGATATTTTTTACCGATATGTAGTAATGCAATAACACCTGTCACAGAAAAGAACACTAAGCTAAATCCTATTGTAATACCTTGACTGTATCCCACACCATCTGTATGAGACCTGTCTGCATGTCAGCTACTATGTCATTGTCCTAGCCTTTTGCTGAAGTTTTCTGTGACAACCGAGTTATGACCCACAGAAATTGCTATCAGACATGAGAGTATCCATCAGGGAAATCACTGATGTTTAAGGCCAGTTGTAGATATTAACTTTAGACTGAGATGAATTGTGCCTTACAATGCTCTGCATTGATTATTATGGGACCCAGCCTAACCTAGTCAGATGTGAACATTTACTTCTGTTCTCCTTCTGAATTTGTAGCCCTTCCACTCAAAAACTGAATGAACTTTCACACAGGGAGATTTCTTCTGTGCAACTCAGGCATCAGACAGAGTTAGCATTGAATCTGTGCTTTTCTCCTTCACTAATTCCAGAATATTGGGAACCAAGGTGTGTAATGCATGCACCCCATTTGGCAGTAAGTTGGAATGTTGTGGTTTCCATCAGTAATTAAAAATTCATTATTAAAGGGAATTGGGATTATTTCTTTAATTCCACTGTTATCAACTGCTTGATGAGATCTCTAGGTCCTGATTTAAGTAACATTTAATTAGCACAGTTGCAGAGAGGTAAAATATTTCTGAATGAAAATAAATTAAATTGCATCTGTTCAAGGCACCAATGATTTTGTCTTTGTCTAGATTTTTCCTAGTATAATTAGCCAAAGATGTTTTTAACTATAAGAATAACAAGGAGTGCTATTAGTAAAATAGAGTGAGTGATGTGTTCACTCCTCCTAATATTTAACAAGATTTGACAAACAAAATCTTTATCTTTATCAAAATACTCTCATGCGAAAACTACTGAAAAACAGGTAAGTGTTAAATAGAGAGATATTCAATTTGTTGGCCTAAAAATGCATTAGGAAAAAATATGAAAAGTATGGCACTGTGCCCATTAGAAAACCAAGGCATTGATTTTGTGTAGCAAGAAGAGCTGCAACATTTAGGAAGCAAGGCCTGACAAGGTGAAGAAATATTCTCAGAAAAGCATATTTGCTTCCCATTTTCAGGCAAAGCCAAGACATATTTTTATTTTTACTAATCCTTTTTTTTCCTTCTGCCCTAAAAGAACCTGAGAAGAGCAATACAGAGAAACACCCCTGTTAGACTTTAGGCAAAGCTCAGCTAACATGACCAGGCTTTCTTATTTCTCATATGATTAGAGAAATATTCCTCACAAGGTGATGCCCTTATTAAGGAATTCTACTTCTTGAGAGCATGCTCTAGTGTATGTACAGTACACAGCAATATTTGAAAATGTGTGTATAATACTTGGTTGAGCAAATGAAGATGCATACTTTACAAAAATGCAAACGCTTCCTAGAAAACACAGAAGACCACACTAATCTCCACCTTCCAAGCAATAAATTTTCTGATGAAATGACCTTCTCACTGGTCTGATCACAAAGTCAAGCTGACAGAATCACCAAATAAGCTGTGAAGGAAGTGATCCACAAGGATTATCGAGTCCAGCTCCTGGCCCTGCATGGCATCATCACACTGTGGGCCTGAGAGCATTGTCCAAATGTTATTTAAACTCTGTCAGCCTTGGTGCTGTTACCACTTCCCTGGGGAGCCTGTTCCAGTGCCCAAGCGCCCTCTGGGTGAAGAACCTTTTTCTGATATCCATCCTAAATGCTCCCTGACTCAGCTTCAGGCCATTCCCTGAGGTCCTGTCACTGTCACCACAGAGAAGAGATCAGCGCCAGCCCCTCCCTTTCCCCTCACAAGAAAGTTGTGGACTTCAGTGAGGTCTCCCCTCAATCTCCTCTTCTCCAGGCTGAGCAAACCAAGTGATCTCAGCCTTTCCTCATACAGCTTTCCCTCAAAGCCCTTCACCATTGTGAAGGTGCACCACTTGGTGGTGAGCAATTGCTCATTGCACCACTTTGGATGCTCTCTAATAGTTTAATATCTTCTCTTGTATTGTGGCACCCAAAACTGCACACAGCCCTTGAGGTGGGGCTCCCCCAGCTTGGAGCAGAGTAGGACAATCCCTTCCTTGCCCTGCTGTGATATGTGCCTGATGCTCCCCACAACAGGATTTTCCCCCCTGGCTGCCAGGACACTGCTGACTCATGTTCAACTTGCCACAGACCAGGACCTCCAAGTCTCTTCTGCAGCACTGTTCTACATTGCTCAGTCTGTCCATCAGCCCAGAACTGCCCCATCAATAAGTCCCCAAGTGCAAGATCTGACACTTTCCCTTGTTGGACTGCATATGGTTGGTGATTCTCCAGCCCTCTGATTTGTGGAAATCTCTATGCAAGGCCTCCCTGGCTTCAAAGGACTCAGAACCCTCCCAGTTTTGTATCATCTGTGAACTTGCTTAGTATTCCTTCCAGTCCTGAGTCTAGGTAATTTATGAAAATGTTGAAGAACACAGGGCCTAAGATGGGGCTCTGCAAAAGCCCACTTAGCCCAGAGGATTAAACAGCAAACTAAAAACAAAGGGGGAAAAAAAAGACAAAATCTTTCTTTGCTTTTTCAGGCATAATAAAAAGCATGATATCCTTTTATTTTCAAGTGACAGCTTCCTGTGGCAAACTCTGGCCTATGCAGTTCTATTCAGTCCTGTGCTATAATTTTAATTTTTAATTGCTGTCAACAATTTTAGGATCTTTGGATCTATTCTGTATGTATACATACATACACAGATATAATACACACACAGATATAGATATATGTACTTATATAGGTCCCCATGGACACACATGAAAAATGTATGTCCACTACTCATCTAGATTTTTAGAAAAAAAATATTCCTGCAAATTGTCTTTTTGCCATTGCTATGAAAGAGGTTTAGGAAGGAGACCTATGTTCTTGTGTTAGCAGCCTGTTTCAGCCTTCTCTATATTTACAGTTTACCTGGGATGTGTTCCATGAACTCCTCATGTAACTCTGGAGTAACTATGCTTTTGTTGAGAAATGTTATCCCCAGTTTTTTGAGAAACAATTTGTGGATTTTCTTTGTATCTGTAATTTTTAGTACTTAAGGACCATTCAGGACTGTTAGATCTACCAGTGTGAAAAGATAGAAAAATACAAGTGGTAAAGAACAAAGCTCTGGATGCCAACCTAGCACAAAAATTTTACCTCAAAAATCTTCATGATAAGAGGTGAAAGTAAGATCTTCCCAGGCTTGTCTTCCACCTTGTTTTACCTTCTCCCTTTTGATTTTCTCCTGAGGGTAAAAGAGAGGGAGGAAAAGGTCATGCCAGCTCTGTGTATATTCCAAACCTATCTGCTTTTGACATGCATCAAAGACCAGACAATGATCCAGACACAAAGGCATCATAAAATTACCTTCACTTTACATCAGTTCCTTTACCAAAACAAGCTCCATGCAAGAGATGAGTTTGGATTGGGATACAGCTTTTTCTCTTATTTTTTAGCCTAGTATCCAGCTTCTATTTGTTAGATTTTCTCTCTTCCTGCTGATAAGCATCAAAACTGTCATTTACTATCAAGACAAGAGGACTTGAAATCTGATCTTTAAGGGACCTGATTCTTCTCTCTGATACAACACAGCTTCCATTGCCACAGAGTGTGAAATGCTACCAAGTGAAAATTAAGGTACTGGCACAGAATGTCTGTGACAATTAGCATTGCACTTCTCCAAGGATGGAATGACTGAAAGTTTGGCAAGACTGCTTCCTCAAAAAAAAAAAAAAAAAAAAAAAAAGAGAAAAGAAATTTTTATAGCAAGAAATATATAAAGGAAGTAAAAATAAACCTGAAAAATTGAAAAATAATAATAATCTAGTATACAGGAACTAAGAATGATTTAAATTTTATCTAAACTAAGCAACCTTTCCTTCCCTATTAGCTACTTGGGATCTACCACAAGACTTGTGATCTTTTTTTCAGTCTGATGAATAGTCTCATATCTTCAGCCAATTTACAACTTCTTCTCATGTTGATAGATATCTAGATACTTAAAGTCAGCAACGCATAAAATTTGCCTATAGATGTCGATGCATCGTAAATCCTTTAATGCATACATTTCTCCATAACCATTTTGAGGCTATAAAAAAGAAGATCTATTAACATATCTCTATGCAGAGAAAAAAAAATTGCTGGGATGAAGAGTTTTTTTGCTGCTGGATACAAAAGAGACAAAATAGTCTTTTTTCTGTTCTAGAAACATTGCAATGTTCTGGAATCGAGAGAAGAGTGCACACATTTTATTCAGACAGAAATTTCATTTGTTTCCATGTGTTTTAATGATTACACAGTAAAACATATAAACTTAAATTACAGTTATGTCAATCTCTAGAATGGGAACTTTAATCTGACAAAATACAGATGCATACAGTGGGATCACCTCCTGAAGCCTTTTCAATCAATGCATGGAACTGGAATGCTTTCATCAACTAATAGAATCATAAAGAAGCCCAAGTTGGAAAGGATGCTGCAAGGTCAACTGGTCCAACCTGTGAGATGTAACTTCTTTCAACTTTAAACCAGATGACTAAAGTCAGATGAATTACACATTAAAAAGACCTGTTGTTCTGCACAGCAGTACTGGATGACAGCATATCTGGTATCTACACCCTCTAAGACCATAATAGCTTTAAAAATGCCAAAAGAAGATTTTAGCTGCAGAAATTCATATCCTGTTATCATAAATGTCTGTAATTAAGGCCTCTTCCTACTTAACTGAAAGTTCAATTTGTTATTTTTAAAGTTTTTTAATGTTTGTTAAAAAACCTTTTTTAAGGCAACAGAGGGTATCTGTGCTAGAAGTTCTCAAAACAGGAAGTCCCCATGGAAATTTTTTAAGCATTAAAAGTTTATTTCCCCTGTGAAAAGCTTATTTGAGTATTTTTAATGTTATAATCAGTGTTCCCAACAGAAAATGAAGCTTTTAAGCCTTGCTAAAACATTAATTGGGGCTTTCTAGTCTGTGAAGTCCAAAATTTAGATGAAGAATAATTCTCCATGGTCTCATATGTTAAACTTACAGTTCCAGTGGAGTACCTTTATATATTTCAGGTATCACAGTTATGTTCCATGTATTCTTTAGAGCGACTCCTCACTGCCAAAAACTAAAAATAAAAGGGGGTGTTTACATCTCTCAGACCCAAGATATTTTCTTACTTTTTCTTAGGTCAGTGTAAAGTATTGCAGAAGACAAATGTACAATTTCATGAGATCTTTGAATTTTGTTAAAAAATCTGCAAAAGATACAGAGTGGAAAACAATGAGGTCCTAAGACAATAAATTTGAATCTTAATTCACTTACATCTTTGATTTCAGCAGAAATATTCTTTCTCTGCACAAGTGCTACTGAGAGGAAATTCACATATTTTAATACCGACTTGGAAAGCAGCAAATCTGTGAAGGTGTTGACTACTGCAGATGCACAGACAGCCTTCTAATTATGCCAGATTAACTTAAGAATTGTGCTAGGAAGATGAAAAAAGACTATTTCATTAGTCATCCCATTCTCACTGCTGCCCTACACTAGAATCTAGCAGAATTGTAGGAGGAAGTGTGAGCACGTCAGTTTTCTACCTGTGGTTCATTATCTATGGTGCTCCTAGATGAGCTTCTAAGAAAAATAAGACAAATGGCTGGGAAGGCCAGATTCTCACCAGGAATAAAATATACTTCTAAATTAATTATGTCACCCAGAAAACCCAAAAGTTTTTAAATTCCTGACATGTAATGATGTTCAGCAGGGCCATGTTCAACAAGGAGATCATAGTGCTGTGTGCATATTTATACTTTATGTTGTGTGCTCTCCCTTAAATCCAAATCTAACCAGCCACAATGCCTGATATTGATGTATCCTCAGTCTCTATTTTGACTCTTTCCCACTGTGTCTATTGCTCAAGCAAAATCACGGATAGAAGGAATGCTATGCAGCACATGCCATGTCCCTAGGAGATGTGCCTTCAGCTGCAGTGCCCCAAAGAAAAGTTAAGTTTAGCATCTAGTTAAATCCTTACTTTTCTGCTGCACCATCTAGGTTTTGAAGCACTGAGTAAAAGACAAATATTGCCTTCAAAATTAATTTTTTTTACATTGCCCATCCAGAATGACAAGCTAGCATCATGAAAGGGGAGATTTTTGCTTGCCACTAGGGCAAGTAGCACTATTTTTTTAAACACTTCACATCTAAGCAATTCATCTTTCTGACCCTTAGATGTGAAGTTCCTCATGAAGACTGAGAAAAGCCAGAAGGGGAGTAAACAACTGATTGGTAAAATGAGATTAATCCCTTTGTGTAAAAGCCTTTGCATTGCTTTTCATATTAGAAAGCCTTGCAAACTACTTAGATCCCATTTCTGTCATTGTGATAAACAGGAGAATTCATTGATTTTGGTAAGCATAACTTTATCTCATCTCTCTTTGTAAGAATAGAGGATTTTTTTTCCATGCCTGTTGTTTCCCAGTGGGAAAATAATTTATTATGGAAAGTTTTGAAATTGACTTATTTCCATGAGACTGGTGATGATTATACATGTTTATATGCCTAATGGCTAACTGTGCAAATACACATTTGATTCTTCACTCCTTTGCATCAAATTTTATGAATAGGATTTTTTGAAATAAAGAGCATTGTGACAATATAAAATTGATAGGGCACAGAATCATAATCTTGCACACTCTACTAAAGAACTGTAATATGTTGCAATTATGATTTATGATCTTTTTCTTCCTACTTTTGTACTGGTTCAAGTGGCAAAAGAGATTGAAGGGCAAAGCAGAACTAGGATGTGGTCTAGTAAGCAGCTGTCTTGTGTTCATCTATTTCTTGCTGACCTGAAACAGGAAAAAAAATTTAGGTTGTTTCAGGGATCTTTCTTGTTTGGAATAATGCCATGAAGGAACATCTAAATCCTCTCCTACATGTAAGCTGAGTCATTTAAAATATAAGTGCACTGAATTAATCTTTCTGATCCAGACCACTAAGTCTTTCTTTTAACCAGCCTTTTTTTGTTGGACTTTATCTCAGTTTCTCCCTCACACCTGCTGCCAGATCAATCTCAAATCACAAACACTTCAGCAGAATGCCAATAGACTTCTTTTAGTGGAATTAAAGAGTTAAATATTATTTTCAAGACATGTAAACATAGTTTTTCTGCAGCATTGTAAATCATTAACTAAGTAAGACTTCAAATGCTGTGGTTCTATTTTTAAAGACTTTTTTTTTATGATGTTGCATCAGAGTTCCAGCTCTAGATGAGTAACTAAATTACCTCACTGCGGTGACCCATTCATTCTGCCACAGCCTTTGCCACTTGCCATGGTTATTACTCAAGAAGTCACATTTCAAATGTCTGTTTAAATTCCTCAGTTAAGGCATCTCTTCTATTAATTCATTATGGTGATTTCCAGAGAAAAAGGCAGAAAATATTCCGAACAAAAAGCTGTGGCAGCACAAGTATATTGTTAAATAATCTGTTGATAGAATTGCCATGAGATCTCAAATTCCTTTATGGGATAGATACATGAATATTCATTAAGGGTGATTTTCTCACACTTCACTTTGACATTTTCTTGCCTGAAAAATAGTCATCTCACCCAAGTGGGATGACTCAGTGTGTAATGGATTTAGAGACAATCTGTCTTTTCATATAAACACCCAAAGGAATAAAAATGGACTGGCTGGATAAATTGTTTGGACTTGAGGGAGAAATGTTTGCCACACCCACCAGTTTCTAGGACTGAGGCAGAAATTATGATATTACTTTGAAAAATCTTACCTTTTATAGTTAACGTTTTTTCAGTTTTCAAATACCTATTGTTTAAAAGAGATACCAAAGTAAGGGACCAGTGTAAAAACTATTATGATGCATCCCACAGAGAGATGACAAGAAATGTAAAGTAAGAACACTTTTTCAGTTGTCTGGATCAGCTAGGTGCAGACAATGTACTGGCATGTATTACCTAAAGGTAGTGATGGCATTGTCATCATGGTCCTTACTACGGCCTGAGATATTTACCCACTTATATAAAAGCTAGAATATATTTATAAATCTACTTTTAAATGTTTCCTTGTGTATAGGTAAATTATGACTAGTGTATTCATTCAAGAAATATAAAAAGAAATGTGTTTGGATACTGAGATCCAGCTCTCAAAATAGCCTTGTTAAGACAGCTGATTAGTGACTTCACTATCAGATGTAGCATAACCAAAACAACTCACACAAAGAATGCTCTTTCCCAAGTAAGACAGGAATTTTCCGAGAGGGAGTACAATGTGTACAGACTTCTACATAACCTCCTAGGTACAATACCAAAACATGAAGACTTCAAAATGGGCTACAGAAGAAGCCCTGATACAGTTTGTGATGGCTTAGGTTGTGTTCTAGGCTCTTTCAACACCCAGTTGCAGAGAGAGGAATAAGGGTATCTCTTCCCTGTAGCTAACAGTTTTAAGAATGTATTGCAGGAAGAGGGAATGCAGAGTTCAGCTGCCACCAATTTCTGAGAATAACAATAGGATCAATGAAGGGGGACAGAAATGAGGAACATAGTAATAGTGACTTCTTCATTAAAAACCTTGACAGAGGTACTAAGATTTAAAGAGCATTGCTGTATTGTACACTGCTCATTGCACTAAAAAGCCACTGTGTAGCAGTAAATCTATGTGATGGATTATAAGACATTATAAAAAGCTGGTGGAAGCAGTCCTAAAGGTCAAAGCACCTGAGGCTGACGAGCACCCCAAGCTGGGCAGGAGTCTTGATCTGCTGGAGGGTAGGAAGACTTCCCAAAGGGGTCTGGACAGGCTGGGTTAATAGACTGAGGCCAAGTCTCAGAGGCAGAACAAGTGCTGGGTCCTTTACCTGGGTCACAAAAATCCCCTTCAGCGCTATAGGCTGAGGAAAGATTTCTGACTGCAGTGCTAGTGTCTAGAAAGATTTTCAGTGAAAAAGAACCTAGGGGTGCTGGTCAAAAGCAGCTGAATATGATCCAGTGTGTGCCCAGGTGGCCAAAAAGGCCAATAACATCCTGTTATTTCTGCGTCAGAAACAGTGAGGCCAGCAGCATCAGAGCAGTGATTGTCCCCCTGTACTCAGCACTGGTGAGGTCACCCTTCAAGTCCTGTGTTTTTTTGAGCCCCTCAATTCAAAAAAGACACTGAGGTATGAGTTCAGAAAAGACAAGACAGCTGGTGAAGAGTCTGGAGCACAAATCTGATGAGGACATACTGAGGGAGCTGGGGTTGTTTATTCTGGAGAAGAGGAGGCTCAGGCTCAGAGCTTATTGCTCTCCACAAATACCTGACAGGATTCTGCAGTGGGATGAGTATTGGTCTCTTCTTCCAAATAACAAGGGCTAGAATAAGAGGATATGGCCTCAAGTTGTACCAAGGAAGATTGAGATTGGATATTAGGAAAAATTTCTTCTTGGGAGGGGCTGTTAAGTATTGAAATAAGCTACTCCAGGATATAGTTGAACCACCATCCCTGGAGGTATTTAAAGTATGTGTAGATGTAGCGCTTAGAGAAATGCTTTAGTGCTATAATTCTAACCTGGCAGTGTTAGAATAATATTTGGACTCAATGGTCTTCAAAGTCCTTTCCAATATAAATTATTCTACATTTCTTTGATTTACTTTTTAAACAAGAAATACATTGACATCATATTTTAGGAAAATTTAGGTGATAGCACAAAACAACCTATCTCTATTCCAGTGGTTTCTAAGACATAATAACTTATGATAATTTAGTTTAGTTGGCAACCTAAGAATAGATATTTTTTTTCACAAAACAGTAGAGGGCCTGAAGTGTATGAAGAAAAAGTCCCTTTAAAAAATCACAGCTGTATTTAAAGTAGGGCAGCAATTCTATAGTATAATAGAGCTCCTGTAAGTGTACTTTTTCTGCAAGATCAATTCCTTCAAGAACCTGTAGCCATAGCAGCCAAAGTTTGTTTCGAGATATACACCTGCTGTTCCACCTGCTCTTCTCACTGAATTAGGTGTGAAAAATAATGTGCATTTTTGAAGGCTCTCATGACCCAAATAAAACAATCTCTACAATTTCTGTTTTGTGACAAGTCAATATGGACTGAAAATTTTATGTAAGTGTATGTTTAAACAGTACTGAAGTCTTTCAGGTTACCTAGAGTTAGTTTTGAAAAGTCTTTAAAGCCATTCCTAAATCTGCTAATTGAAAACAGAAATACTGATGGTCAGCAAAAGATCAGGGAAAAGACCTTAGGAATAAACTGTCTCTAATTACTGATTTTTTTAATTACTGATTTTATCATAAAAAACCAAAATCCTATGTGTTTATGTAGTCATGTCACTTATTTTCCCTTTATTTTTCCTTTTGTCCACTTTACTAAAATACTCCAAGAGGAATTATCAGGAGAAGAATCTTCAAGTTACACTCCAATCTTCCCTTGTTTAAATAAGTATTAGAAACTATAGAATCATTTTTTTCCCCCATTTTTTTTCCAAAGGAAACATTTTATCATACCAATACAAGTAAAGCAGGTTTTTAGATCCTAAGGCATTTAACAACATGAAGATAATGATAGGATTTCATTTGATACAATTAAAATAAAATTAAAAATTGTACACCTTCTACTTCTATCAGTATTAAAGCCTCTGTATTTTGCATATTAATCAAATCCCCTTATCTTTTTTTTCAATTATTACGACTGATGATGGAACTTCATCTTCGGAGGTTTGTTCTTGCCTTCCCTTTGCTCTGCTTGTTGCTATCAATACTCAATATTCCCTATGAATCTCATACTTTCCTGTCTTTTCTCAAGGTAAGACAATTCTAAGACATTACACTGTACTACAATATATGCACTTTCTGCTGTGACATTGTATGATTAGCTGATGGTTTGTTCTCCTGGTGCTTTATTTTTTTTTTTTTATGACCTGTATATGTGTCTTTACAGAATCTCAGCTAGATGTCTTCTGCTCATCAGTCCTTCTTTTCTGTTAAATATTGCGTAGTATGTTGTATGTTGACTGCTATAGATTCAATCCAATAATATTTCTTCTTTCTTACCTGTTGCCTACATTTCCTTACATTGCCCTCTCCATAGTTTTACTCTACATCACTAATGCTTTCTAATCTAATAATGTTGCTCAGCACTGTGGCTGGGATTTTAATGAAACTGAATCCAGAATATAGTTACAATCAAACTGACTACTTCTCTGAAAGCATAGTTGCAAGTAAGGTTGTGGAATGGCTGGAAGCGTTCTGTAGTTAAGCGGTTTTGGATCTACAGAAGTCATGCTGTACCTGCCCTCTTCACTGGGAGTTTCTCAGTCCTGAAATGTCTTTTTAAGATTAGTTTCTTCAAAGGTTTATAAGGAAATATTTTCTTGGTGTTTTCCCCCAACTACTTGCATACTCTTAATAAGCTGAATAAAATCTCGCAGAGGATAACATATTCTGGAAGGGAATATTTTCCCTATAAATACCTTAAAGGTGCACTTCCAGAACAGAGTAGAGCTATCCACTGAGGGACAGGGTAATTTTATGACAAATGTCTTTGAACCATCCAATTCACACATTTGCATCAGCATAGAAGGAAGTTAGACACTGCTCATGAAACACTTTGATAAAACATAAACTGAGGAAAGAAGTGTACCCTGAAAAATGGGGAATATAAGACATTATTATACTATTGACTACAGGCTTACAGAGTAGGAAAGGAGAACCAAAACAAATTTTGATGAATAAGTAGAAATGTTTGGGATTTGGTCTATTACACAGAGAATATTGTGGGGAAAAATAAGATTGAAAAACAGATTTAGTCAATTCAGTGTCTTATTGACTTAATATCATTGGTCCCTGTGTTGGCATTGGGTACTTCTAGTATTTAAATACAGAGTAGCATTGTTATTCACTGTTCAAAGGAAACAATGTGTTTTCTACCTTTCTGGTCCTGAATTTCACAATATCTGTGTTCTTTAGTAGTCTTGTGTTGTTCTTTAACTATCTGTACTTTATTCAATATCAGGTTGTAGCAGGAAACAGATGTCTCCTGCTATAGTGGGACCAGATGCCCACTTCAGAATACAGCTTAATTCTAGAATTCTTAATCAAAAATTGGAGTATCAAATTCTGGTTTCTATCTTCATTTGAATAAAAAAAAAAAAAAAGAAAAGGAAAAAAAAAAGAAAGAAAAAATAACCACACTGAACAAACCCCTACAATTAACAACAACAAAAAAATCTTTCAATTCCTTTATCATCTGTTTGAATGTTCCAGAGCTGTAGTCTCAGTCACTTCTTCTTTTCCTTATCTACTCTTCCCATTGACAGTTTTCTGAAGAGATTGAATTCTTACATTTACTGCTTCCAGGCATGGACACGGTTTGTTGTCTGGAAAGCCAACAATTTCATTAGTATGGGTCCCTTTGTCCGGTTTTGATTTTTTACATATTCTGGAAGGCAGGACCTCACCAGTTTGACTGCTTGTCACCAGGCTTCATCTACCAACTGCTGTACAATGAAATGAAAAGCACCCATGCTTGTAAAAATAAATGTTTCCTTTTTAAGACATGTTGTGTACTGTATTCATCTATGACAGTCCAGCCAATTCCATGAGCCATTTTAGAGTTCCCATGAGCTGGAGACTAAGATATTTAATTGTCAATGTATAAACAGTTCAATCCAAGAGCCTTTATGAAACATAATTGCCCTAATACATTGATACAGACATTTCTCTATGATCAAATTCTGATTCTTGCAGCCATTTTCAAAAATTAGCCTCTGTGCTTCCTGGGAAATAAGTTTATAAATGCTTCTAGAGACAAACAATCTCTTACAACTTTTTTTTTTGAACATTTCTGACCATCTGTTTCACTGAGGTGGGGGGTGTGGGGTTTTCTTTTTTTTGTTTCTCTTATAATTGAAGATTTATATTTTTTTTCTTTTAGTCTTTCATTTTCCTCCCTGACCCTAAGCTTGAGATCAGAAATTTTGAAGTTAATCTGACTGGAACTTATACACCTACTGCGGATGACCTTACGACAGAATGTGTTCCAGTTCCTCTATGCTGAAGTATAAACAGAAAAAAAATCCCACATCAGCAGAAATGGGCAAGCTTAAAAAACATGAATTCAGGAAAATGACTGTGTGCTCTTGAACTGAAAAGCATAATGTAACACTTTAGTTCAACAACGGATATATGCATTGTATGGATGAATTTGAATTCTCACTGCTCAACTCTGCTTTGTAGTTCAGAAACATCTTTGAAAAAAATATCAAAAGCAAAAAAAAAGAAAACCAACTTTAGACATTAAACTGAAAAAAGTATCTTCTTTTTCTTTTTGAACAAGTCAAGGTTATAAGAGTTGTGTTTGTGAAGACAAACAGCATTATTTCCTTTCAGTAAAGAAGGTTAAGGGATTTGAGCAAAAAAGAAGGAAAAAAATTACAAAAACATAGAAAATCACAAACTTTCATTTCCAAGAGATCTTTTTTACTTTATGCAGTGAACATGGAACAGTTTCCAAAACTGTGTTTTTTAAAATCTACATTTTTCTGCTTTAAACTGATGTAAGGACTCTAAAAAGTAGGATGTCTTTCAAGCTTCACCTGCAGTGTGAGCAGTTTCATCTTTTCTATTCTGCAGTAAGAAAACAGGATAATTACCTTTCTTTACCTTGTAATTCTTTGACATAATTAAGAACCATTCTATTAACCTACTTTTGGAGAGGTCAGCTGTTCCTCAAAATGAAAGGTTAGAAAAATGAAATTAGCATATGAGTAATAGGTATACAATGAGTAATACATACTTTTGTGTCTTCCCTTGAAGCATTGCGGTAAAAGGTTTCTAAGGATTAGTGGTAGATTAACCATGATGAAAGGTAGAACATTTTTCAGTTGGAAAATCCAAATAACCATACAAAGAATGGATTATCTCCCCCTCCCAGTCTAGACGGAGGAATCTGGTTGATTAGGTATTCCTTCAAAGTCTAAAGATGTTCCGTGAAGAAGACAGCCACTGTAATGCAATATATTTGAGAAAAAACAAATTGAATGAAAAAAAGGAAAAAATTAAAAGAAGCATTTAAACATAAAGAGGTTTCTACATTCTATCCCAAAAATACTGAAGAAAATATCATTAATTCAGTGACAGGGAACTCAATAGTTAAAAAAAAAAAAAAAAAAAAAAAAATTCAGAAAAAAGAAACTGAAACAATGAGCAATTGTAAGTAACCAAATGGAAATGTTCATCCCCTGTTCTTTCAAACTAAATCACGGTGTCCCTGAAGTTACAAAGCTTGCCATTGACTTCATGGGGATAGCACAAGATCCTTTCTCAGTTGACATGTATGCTCTCAAAAGGCGGCAAGTTCTACAGGATCAACAACCAGAAGCTCACTGTCACACTCCTGTACCAAGTTCAACTGTCAAGCAAACCAAATTTCTTGTCTCATCACAAATTGCCACATTCCTACCACCAGTGAGCATGAGTGCTCTACAGTGACTACTTGCCTGACTCTTCTCTTTGGAAGGGAAATGTTCTTATGCATTTTACATCCACAGGTTTGAGCCTTACACATATGAAAAAGATTGCCCTGTAACAGCACAAAAAGCAGTCCTTTGCATCCTAGCTGTAGGTCTGTGTTGTAATAGTCCTTAATTCCACTGCATGTGACAGGCCAGGATGAAAGCTCTGGTAGATAGAGAGGCAATTAACAAATTGGTTTTTGTAAAAAGAAGAAGTATTTATTTTGTGTATTACTTTAATTAATAACGTAAGCCTTGCCATTCAAATGGAGGACTTTAGTGACTATGTCTTAGTTCATAAAGAAGACAACACTGATAGCAATCAAAATCCTGTGAAAAACTAACTCTGATAGTCACAATGATCTTTGAACAACAGTTTATGCAAGCAACAGTTTCCAAAACGTCTGAAAATCTGCATTATTACTACTCTTCCAGTAATGCCCTGGAGGACTAAAAAGAACTACATTTTATCTGGTGTTTTACTATAAACCTGTCTGATTTATGTAGGAATTAGAGAAAACATCTCAAGTAGGTCTGCATAGAAAAAATTACTTTTCCCTCATTTAATATCCTTTTTGTGGCAACAGCATTTATGGCTTTGAAAAGAGACTAGTGTATGAAAAATAATAAACTAAAATAACACCAATTGTATTTAAGAAATAAATATCCATTGTTTTTCCTTTGAGTAATGAAATTTAGTGAGATGTCCAATTAAAAAAAAGCAATAAGAATTGAAGACTGCTTTATCTCTTTTTTAGGAACTCAGTCCGGAGGCTATAACTGTTCTGCAAAATACATCATTAGGTATCTAGTTTGGGTATTTGGCCAGGCCTTTGACATGATTTTAAGATTCAGCCAGAACACATTCTGTGCTTCTGTTTCCAGGAAAAGGAAACCTGTGGACTGAAACAGAAAAGACAGCTGCACAATTCTCTGAACTGTTACTGCAGGACACACAGTGCAGTACCTCCATAATGTAGTCACGAGTTAACTCCTCTGGTGCAATGGGAAAATTAAGTTATCTTTAAGACAAAAAGATTTTTACTGCATCTGATTAATAATTTTTATTTATGACTTATGCCAAAAAATGGTCAAAAGCCAACATCTTTCTTTTTTTCAGTGAGAGAACATAACCCAAACTGCCAGTATGTCCCAGGGAGATTTGAAAAATAGGCTGCTAGATGAAGAAGGAAAATTGAGATAATTCTGTTTAGGTATCTCACATAATAGAAAAATTAATATTTATAGTGAACTGAGGAAGTCTAATTTCAGTTATAGTTTAAACAAGAAAAATCTTCCCTGCAAAATTCATCCCAACTTAAAAAAAAATCCTTGAACAAAAAATATTTTCTCTTAAAAAACCCAAATTCAACAGTACATTCTCTTTAGAATGAAAACATTTTATTTACTATGTTTATTACTTATTGCATATATAAGTAGCTTTCTTTCTGTAGTTCTCTACTGTGTAAGTTGCCTTAACTTTTGTACATGTTTCCTAGACTTTGTTAATTTTTTCACCCAGATATTGGCACTGTCTCAGAATCAGGGGAAAGAAACAAAACAAAATTAAAAAAAAAAGCAAAATAAAAATAGACATACAAAGATGCAAGGCCAGCAAACACAAAAGCATAGTTTTTTAACTTTCTGACTTTAAAGAAGTGAAAAAGAAATGGCTGAAAGAATTATAATAAGGCTGAAAATTAAAAAGAGAAAAGATGTAGCAGCGAAATCTTGAAATGAGACAAAGGAAAGAAAAAGAAAGGCCAAACAACAAAAGTAAATTATCATAATGAAAACTAAAAGCCTTCCTTCATCTGTCTTAAAAATAGATGCCAATGTTTTGCAGATTAACTTTGGGTTTGTAATTATGGACTTGTGGAATAATGAATGTTGGTGAACTAAACTGCTCACTTAGGGAGTGTAGCTAAATCCATGCAATAGCAGAAACAGCTGTTGCCCATTATGCTTTGATTTTTGATGATAAGTGGTAAGAAAGGTTGGGAAAAGGTGACCATTCAGCACTTGTTATTATGAGGTAATGGCTCCAATGATGTTAGCAAAATAATTAAAACTACCACCAGTCCTATTCTCTGTGATGACACTTAATGATGTTTCCATCTCTCCCTGCTCTCCTAAAATGTACTCACATATGGAGTAATACTGGAACAAATCACAATGAAAGAAGATTTTGTACATTACATATGCAGCCCTAATCTAAACTGGGTAATTCAGTGTTCCTACAATATATATTTAAATCAAAACTCTTACTCTTGTTCTCATATCAGGAAAAGTAAACCTTGTTCTCTGTTATATCTTTGACTGACAGTCCTTTTCCATATGTTATTCACAAAAGACATATAAACTTTCACATAAATGTCTCCAACTTCCTTTGTCTTCTTAGTCATCCCATATGCAAGGAGAACCAAGTGCATTATTGTAATAACAAATATCCCAATATAATTATGCAGTCTAACCCTTGGGAGCTAAAACTCCTCCCAGTCACTTGCTTGTCTTCTCACCCTACCAGCAGGACAAAGCAAAAATACATGAACAGTAACGAGAACACTTGTGGGTTAAGATTAGAGTACGGAGATTGTTCACCAATTACTCTCTTGGGAAATAAAACCCCTTGCCTTAGAAAAAGTTCATTTAATTTACTACCAAACACAATAAATACTTGGAGGTATAGGGAAACAATAAAGCAAATGCCAAAGTATCTCTATTCTTTCCATTTTCAAAGGTTCTTCATTTCTTCACCTCTGACTCTGCTTTCTTTTCCTCCCTGAGCAATGCAGGGGGATGGGGAATGGGATGTACAGTCTATCCATAGAAGTTCGTGTTGGTCACTTTTTCCTCCATTTTTTTTTTCCTCTTTTTTTCCAGCATGGGTCCATGAAGAAAAGCTGCCACAGTGTGCATTCTCCATGGGCTTCAGGGATTACCTTTTCTTCATGGAGTACCTCTACCTGCTCTTCCTTCTCTAATACTGTTGTTCCTTCCACTGCTACTCTTTCCCCTCACCCCACCACCACACTACCCCTTCCTCATATCCAGAGCATTTTTTGCCTTTTAGTAAATACACCACCACCTTGGATGTTGGTTTCAAGGTTTGGCTGTATCCTCTGATTGGCCCTTTGGAGGCAGATGGAAACATCCATGTCCATCACAAGCTCTTCTCACAGACACCATCCCTGCACCCCCACAGCTGATGTTGACACCAGCACCCAGTGCAACCTTGCACTAGGGCCCCATCAGATGTTTGCAATAGAGGAAGCCTTAAAAGGGAAAACCTTCAGGTAAAGAGGTGAGTTACTTAATGTTTTTAGTACCACAGCCATTGATAAACTGACTTGAAGAATGGCCAAGCTCTATCCAGAATCAGCAGTTAGCCTTGGTTCAACAAAGAGCCAGTTATTTGTGTTAAATTAACAGAATTAAATAAGTTCAGATTTTTTTTTTAACAGCCAACAGAGGGGCCTTATTCAATTTCAGAAGCTTTAATAATCTGTAAAAAGATATCCTTAGAAAGCCCAGGCAAATGACTCAGGACCCTAGACAACCCATCAGCTGGATCAATGCTTAAACCAGGATGGGTGATCTTCATGCCTTCATTTCTTCCTTACTTTCTTCCTCTCTCTTCCTCTCTCCAATTTTCCTCTACTTTCACTTTCACCCTGCCCCTTAAAAACCCATAACTGTGTGCTTTATATTAGAAGATAAGGTACTAACTTATACCAATTTCCATGTTAAATGGTAAACTGAAAGTTTTTGCAGACTCTTTGACTTTTTAAATTTCTTGTTGACCACAGGAATCTGCACATCTGAGCCTTCCTGTCCATTTGAGAGTGAGAAGCTATTATTTTATTCAAGGTTTTGGAGTGGTAATTGAATTTATAGATTTTAATGAATAGTAAAAGTGTTGCTACTTACTTGGGAAGATGGAAGAGAGAAGAACAAAGCATATGTTCATTCAGTCATCAATTCTTAAAAATCCTTTAGTGCTGAAATTGTGGCTTGTTTTATCTCCCTTCTCTGATGGGTAGTTAACATAAATGGCCCTTCTCTGTAATGAATGAAGTCTAACTCTAGGACAGAAGAAAAAAACAAGTACAAAAAAATCCAACCACAATAAACAGTGCTTACTAAATTAACAAATCAACAAATATACAGTAAAGAATACGAAAATTGCTTAAACTTCTGTACATATTACATATGTACACAATGCATAAATATTGTCAAAATTGTTGGGTAGAAATGCAGCCCTGTGTCCATTGGCTACAATAAAGATTTTTAACATACTGAGAACCTAGTGTCATGGCTCCCTAATCTGCAATTTAGATGACCCCAAAAATATCAGTAAGAGAGAAATGAAATATGTATCTCTCTGAAGTGATCAACTTTTTATCACTAGCATATGTTTACTAGTTTACCAGTTAGAAGCAAAGAAGATCTTTAGGGGATCAAGATGAAGAGAGAGGCAAATAATTGAGGTATCCTGGATGTCCCTCTTTGGGTCCTAAAGGGCTCTAACAGCTGTTGAGCCTACAGGGAACACAAACAGTTCTTTTAGACCTGCTGGATTGTATTCTTTCCTTCTGATAATGCTGATGTTGTGAGCCTCAGGTGTAAGTGAAGTGATTCTGGAAATCAATAGGTTTTATTCCAGCCAGCACTGCAATGCAAACAGACAAATCTTAACTCACTTGTCACATTAAAATGTGTGCATGACAAATCAATAAATATTAATGTGTTTGGTGAGAAATAGTTGTTCTAAACTCATTTTACAACTTATAACAGTATTAGATTCTTTATTACTCATAGGGAGTGAATTCTATTATCTTGCTGTACCCTGAAGAAGATAGGTAGAGTTTTCAAGTAAACAATTTAGATGGGAAATAGCTATTTTTCATACATTAAAGATATAGCTTAAAAATGTTTGTAGCAATGAAGAAACTAGTCTTCTTTAAATAGAAAAAATATAATTATGAAAGACTAGGCTATGAGAGTGTAACTAGACTAAAATACTTTATACTTGAACAAACAAGTAACTATTTGAAAGGTTACTAGGAAAGCATTAGAATTCAATCAGAAATGAGAACATAGATTTATTTTTCATCAAATTAAAATGAAATAGAGAAATCAGATATCCTTCCCTAAATTCTTGTTATGGGTAAAAGGCAAACCACCATGTATGGTGTACTCAAGTATTTACTGTTAGTATAAATGATGTATTAACCTTGCACCCAAAATACAAATGGTAATTATTACTACAATTGCAATGGATGCTACTAATTCCAGAGGAAATTATCTAGTCACTTCTTCAAAAATATTGCTAAGAAAGTGCTATACATGAAATTCCTGCCATCTTCCTGCCTTCTCTGGAACCCGTCCCAGTGTTTCTCCAGGTCAGCAATGTTAGGTTTTGCCAAAAAAAATGTAAAGGAGCCTTATGAGAAGCCACCACCACAGTGCCCAGGATGCATTAACACTTATAGCTCGGAAACTTTTGTCTCAGTCTTGGGGTCAGCTTGGGGCCATTTTTATTTGTTTTGTTATTGCTGCTATCTTTTTCATTGCCTCAAAGATGGCCTTTGAAAATTTCATAAAAATTTATTAAGATAGATACGGGTGCTGTACTCAAAAAAGAATATGTGTTCTTTCACATGTAATAAAATAGGATAATGAAATAGCCACTTAGAATTTGAAATCTATGTATGTGTGCATATATATATTTGTATTTAAACATAATTGCTTTTCCACCTCTTTGTCAATTAATGGCCTCAGTTAATGATAAGGGACTAAAATAAAGCACCATTGCTTGTTGTAAAGTGACTGACGGGGTTTGTTAGAGCTCTGTGATGTATAAGCCCTTACAGAGTTAAGCTAAAAAGCGTTAGCCCTTAGCCAACATGTCACTTGACCATTAGACAATTGTTTTAGCAGCTAAAACCAGCATAGGCCAAGACAAGTCCAGATTACTGCTGAGACCCTGCAGTGTCAGGTCAATACAGCCCCTGTGGCCTTTTACTAGTAATTGCACCAGTCATATTTGTTGGGCGACAGGTATTTCCACAAAAAGAAGGGAGACTGATGTGCTTTTTCTTGAAATAATTCTTAGGCAGCCAAGAAAATTTATTTACTCATGAAAGTTTCTGTATTTTATATCCATATGTAAATCTTTTATCTCACCACCTGTTCATAAAAATCAAAGATGCAGCTGCCTCCATAATTCATGCAGTACTGGATAGGGCTCCATCTCATTCCAAGCCATGGAATGTCTACTCCTCCATTCCCACTGTTAAGTTCAGCAGTACAAGAGGCAAAGAAAGCTTTGAATGTTGAGTGAAAATATGCGAGGAAATAAAAAACCGACAAATATGAATATTTTTACAATATGATATCCATAAATTCATGGCAGATGTAGATAGAAATAAAAATTTGGTTGAACCCTATATATTGCAGTTGCTTAGCTAGCAAAACTCAAAGTATTACTCAATTTAAAGTAAGAAACATAAAATTATTTATTCTGGCAGTGTCTGTATTCCAGGATATCAGCTAAGAAAAAAAGCTCAGAACAGACAAAATGTTATTAAAGTTATAGGGAACATAGAGAACCACATAATGGTCCCAATATTGATATCTAGGGTACATTGCTAATTACCCCAAGAAAGCTTTAGTCTGCTGATCACCACCATCTGGGCCCAGCCATTTAGCCATATTTATGCTATGCATATGTCTGCTCATCCAGTCTACACATTAGGAGCATCTCTATGAGAATATTGGGGAAGACACTGTCAAAGGCCTTCCTGAAGTCCAGGTAGGCACTGGTGTTTTCTTGTCTACCAGGACAATCATGCCATCATACAAATTAATCAAGTTGGTCAACCATACATTTCCCTTGGTGAAGCCATGCTGATTAATCCTGATTATTTTCTTTTAGTACCTGAGCCTGGAGATGGATTCCAGGATTAGCTATTCCATAACCTTATCAGGGATCAAGGTGACTAATCTTTAATTCCTTAGGTTACTTCCTTGCTGCCCTTCTTAAAGACGTGAGTAGTGTTTGTTTTCCTCCAGTAATTGGGAACATTTCCGGGTTGAAATGATCCACCAAAGATCATCAAAAGTAGCATCACAGTGACACCTCCCAGTTCCCTCAAGGCTTGTGGGTTTACCCTACCAGAGTCCATGGATTTACAGATTTTTATTTGGTTTATATATTGTCTGATTTGGACAGGATTGTCTTCTAAAAAGGGTCCATCTTCCTGATTCCAGCCTTTCCCACAGTCTCTTGGAACTGGAGATTCCTGAAAGCCAGTCTGGGTAGTAAAGGTGGGGGCAAAGGAAGCATTTAGTACCTTGGCCTTTGTTATGTGTAACAAGGTCCCACATCCCATTAAATAATGGGCCCACATTTTCCCTAGCCTTTCTGTTGTCCCTGTTCTGGTTCCTGTCCAGATCAGAGGGAGGGGGTGTGGCCAATAGATTTCGTTATTTGATACCATCTGACATTGCTACCAAAGATGGAGAAAAGAAACCCTGGCTTCCCAGAAGAGAGGGTGTTCCTTTCTGGTCAGGGAAAGAGCTGGTGGGGTGGAGGATCTGTCCACCATTGTTTTTCATTGTCCTTGGCTTAGCGGGCATTTTGCATGTGAATCACCTTCTTTTTGTACACTTTTGTTATTCATATTGTTTCTGTCTCTGTTCCTTTTCTTGTCTCATTGATGTTTCTACTAAATTGTTCTTATTTCAATTCATGATCTTTGCCTTTGTGCTTCCAGCTGGAGGAGGAAGAGAAGAGAGTGCCAGCACGCCTTGGGTGCAAATTGAGGAATACCATTCCTAAGCCATGGGAGCCTTAATTGGCTCACAGTGCTGGGCACTGTGACGGGTTGAGATAACAACAGATCTGCCCAGATTGAGTGGCAAATAAATTTGATCTAAGCATTTGTTCTGGTAATTGGCTATGTTTGGTATGGAACCACTGGTTACAACGTGGCTGGATCAGTCCGTGTGGGTGTGGTACCTAACCCTTGTGTATATTCCTTTATGGGCTCCTCTCAGGGATCATTTTCATAGCAGGGGGAGGAAGCAGGATTACTTTGTTGCTGTAAAGTGTGGTATCAGATTATGTCATGGCAACATCAAGGGCAATGAGGGTCATTTGGGACTGGATTCAGTGCTGCTCTCCTACCCTTACCTCAGGTTCTACCATTAGGAATTGTACCCAGTCTATGGTGGGAATAGGGAAGGATTATTTCCCCCAGCATTTCACCCTCTTTTCCTCCTTCAGGCCTGTTACAACAGCTTTTGAGAATTTTGAATTCCTTCTGGATGTTAAGGAAAGCACAGTTTTGTTGCTATGTTTGCCAAGTCTCCTCAATGCAGCCCAAAAAATGTTTAGGGTCAAGAAAGACTTTTTGAGGAAGGTCATTATGAAATCTGCCCTGATGGTGGATAGTCAAGAGAGTGGGAGAATGTGGGAGAAAATGACCCTGTTGTAGAGGATATTCTCTGCTCCAATGGTTTAGAAGTTCATCCTCAGGAGTGCAGACTGCAGTCTTACTTGGGAGCAATGCTTCTCAGGCGAAGTATCCCACTGCATATTGATCTGGAAACTATGCAAGAAGAAATCTCTAAACAACCATTTTAAAAACAAATCTGCTACTACCTAAATTTCTTCTCAAGTAAAGACATGAAGTACTTTTAATGCTTAGATGAAGTTTGTAAGTTCAGACAGTCTCATTTCCATAGCAGCCAAATTTTATGAAGCCCTAAGCCAATTATTTAATTAGCTAATTTGCTCAGTCACAAATAATTTGCACGTAGCTCTAAATGTCAGATTTGAAAACACTGGGGACACTTAGTCCTAGTGGAAAGCATATTACTGAGACTAGAATTCCCTTACAAGATTTTTCCTGGAAGTCTCAACAGGTTTCAGGGATGATCAGTTTGTATTGGTGATTGTGTTGAGGAGTGTGAAGGACAGAGTAGAAAACAGTAGTATGAATCTTGATATGTGTATATCCTAATATCTCATTTTAATTTGAATAATTTCTGTGTATGCATGTTCGTAAGACTTGTCCAACTTCCAAACCAGTATTACCAAGAGAAATTTTAGCCCTTTAGAAGAAAAAAAATATGGACTAAAGGAAAACATGAACATTCTTTCCACCAGTTTATTCTGTTGCAGTCTCCAGATGTATTCTGTTTTCCAAAATTCCCTTTCTGCTCTTTAAACATTTCTGTCTGCACTACACCATTTTTAACATTTGTGACTCCCTCTGCTTTTGTCTTTGTGCTTTCTATGGTTCTTCCTATTTTTTAGGACATAAATAAAACAATTAAAATAATTTTAAAACTCTTTCCCTGTCTTTTCCCCCCTTACCAGTACTGTAACAATAAGAAAACTAGCAAATTAATCTGCTAGGTTTTTTCAGCAGTACTTTTTTTATACCTGTTGAGTGAGAACAGTCATTCCCAAGAATTGTTCTTCTAAGACTTTCCTCATCCTTACAATAAAGTAGTCTGAAAAAGTGTTTTAAATTTCCTGAGCATTGACAACCTTGACATTATGGGAAAGTGTGCATACAGAAAGCTATGGGAAAAATCCAAGGGATAAGAATTATGCTTTTGTCTCCATTAACTGTCATTTCCAAAAACATTTCCAGAATATCTTTGCAGCAGTTCTTGTCTCTCACTTAGCAATTTTTTTTCTTTCCATGTGTCTAGCTAGGTTCCTATTACACTTTTTCCCCCTTTAGCAGCAGTGATGCTGCTCTCTCCAAAGCCACTTTTGGTTTCCTCTATCAAGATCACAGCTGCTGAGTTTTCAGGAGAAAAATAAATCCTACTCAAAAGTAAGAAGAAAAACGTAGATCAAAGCTGTCAGCATCCAGCATTTCTTATGCATCAGATTTTTAAGTCACTAACACAGGGTTTTTAGAATGGTTTGAAGCCCCTATTTCTGAATACAGAGTGATTGCACAGAGATAACTAAAGGGTTTTGTTCTCCACGTTTTTTGGTTTCCTTAATGCTCTTCTCCACGTGATCTATGAGCGTTACACCTACAGTAAACGAAGGATGATCTGAAGCTTTCAGCCACAAATTATTTCATTTAACAGGAAATGTTGTCTTCAAAGTTACACACAAGCAAACTGTGTTGACCTCAATTTTGCATTAGAAAATGTTTCTAGAGAAACAGCTCTGTGGAGAAAGCAAGAAAGACTTTTCTGTTGCTATTGCTATTTTTTGTGTGTTCTGAACAATGACAGTAATCTAGCTACATGGATTAATACACATAAACCAGACTACCTCAGACAGTATGTGTCATGTAATGATTTATCTTGTAATTTCCTCTCTCACACACAAGCACACACTGTCACACATGCACACACATAAATATTATTCTTCCTCCCTTATCTCAGAAATGTTTGGATACTACATCACAAGTACTGAAAACAGGCTGCAAAGCTACAGTTATGAGCTCTGTTCTCTGTCTTACTACATTTATTTTTTTTTTCTAGAGATAAAAGGAGAATTAAAACTCCTCTTTCATATTGTCGAAAAGCTAATTAAAGTTAAAAATAATATATAAAAAAAAGTTTAATGTAAAAACCAAAACACTCAAGGCCAAACAAACAGATGCTCAGAAATCACTAATCTCTCTCTCTATTTTACACATAATTCAACCCTTATATAAATGCTAAAGGTAATATTGGCTCTGAGAACATAGATGTTTATCCTCAGGCCATCAGCAATAAAGCTAGCTTCATGTAGCATGATAAGTAAATGCAGATACATATTAAAGGTATTATTGGTTTGCTAACTTATTTCCTTCACGTTGTAGGCAAAGCTTCCATCTGTTGTTGTACAATATTAAGCTCCCCAGTTTAATCTACTTATTGTTTAATTTTCTCTCTTTTCTTTTTGTTTTTCAAAGACAAGTTTTCATTTTTTTTTAATCATTTACTGCAACACTATTTTTTTCAATGCTGCCTACATTGTTTTCTTGCAGTAACTTCATTTACCTATGTCTGAACCTAGCCAAAATATGGCAGGAAAAGAATGAGTCATAAATAAAACAAACCACAATATTTTCTTTGAATACTGGATAGATGTTTCTGTAATTGAAGGAGAGCAAAGCCCTGGTCCCAGTGAGATATCGAGAATCCATGCACCAGTATTTCATAAGAATAAAGACTTTGCCTGATAAATCTTTATTTTTACACCATGCAAAGAGCCTATATTTGAATTTTCCCGTTGAAAATTAAAATTAGCAATTTTCTTTTTATCTAAGGGTTTGAAAAATAAGATATTTTAATTAATTTAACTACTGATATATGGGGTAGATCCAAACCAATTTATAGTTGTAGGTTTATCTTTGTTTT
This sequence comes from Serinus canaria, assembly GCF_022539315.1. Lineage (NCBI taxonomy): Eukaryota > Metazoa > Chordata > Aves > Passeriformes > Fringillidae > Serinus > Serinus canaria. Next base: position 58,283,937 of record NC_066313.1, read on the forward strand.
GATTTATTTTGTTTTACTTTGTTTTGTTTTGGTTTCAATCCTGGGCAATCATTAAAAAAAGTCATTTAACTTCTTGCTCTAGAAAAGGGACCAATATCTGTGCACATTTTGTAAAAATGTTCTATTATTAATTTATCTCCTTGATTGAAAGAATGACAAAACCACGACTGTCAACTGCATCTCAAGGTTAAAAATTTTGATTTAAAATGACAGGTAGACTTGAATGATCTTCCAATCCAGATTTGATTAAGAAGACCATAATGACATGAGTCTCATAAGAAGTTATGGGACACAGTGAAACAGTCTTTCTTCCTGTTCTGACAGAATAACTTAAATTCTTTTCTCATAATGGTTCCAGAAGGTGGCAGAATGTTAATTATGACACTGAAAAGAATAAATCCTGTGTATTTTAAAAAATTGGCCTTTTTTTTCTTATAGCTGTGATATAACTGTATTCACAGCTCTAATTAGTGCTGATGGCAACTTGCATTTTGATATTTTCAAGTTTCTCTATTTCATTTTTGCAGGAATTCTGATACTTTGTTTCTACTTTCCTTGATTTAACTTCAAGCTTAATTTTAGCGAAAAAAGTTTAACATTATTTAAGGAGAATCAAAAACTAGGTGGACTAGTACATAAACCCAGTATTGCATTCATTGAGGAGATTAATAAAATCATGTATAATACATAGTCAGACGCTGCTTTTCATTGTTTGCCAGGGTAAAACCAAGCATTTCCACTAAGATGAGACAATTACTCTGAATTGTTTATAGCTGACCAAGATTTGATATGAAAATCATGGCATTTGTCATATTTTTGTCTAAGCTGCAATAAGAGGAAAGCACGTCTGGTTGAAAAAAAAAATAGAAATTCTCCTCATATTTTTTTTTTTTTTTACATATTCTCATTTGATATAAAATATGCTGTAAATAAAAGCATAATTAGTCTTAGGTCCCTTCAAGGATTCTTTATTAACTTAGATTGCAAAGATGTTTGTTTAAGGAGATGGACCTTCGTATTTCATTGTCATAAACAGAACTGTATACTAGAACTTAAATATCTCAAGCAGTATTTAGAGGAATATTGTTATTTTAGTGTATATGATATATCCAAGTAAATGTTCCTACAAGAGTACAAGGGGAGAAGTTTTTTATGTTCCTCACCAGAACACATATTACTAAATTTTGAATATTCCTAAATATGCATGATAGAATTTCATTATTTCTTGCTATATTTTGAAATCCCAAAAAACCAATCTCTAGTACTGTGAAGTCAAATGATTATTGTGAAGGAAAATGGGAGGGGGCTGCCCACGTGCAGTCACTGAGCTTCAGTTTGGATTCTCATCCTCTAATATGCAGTCCCATTAGAGCATCTAATTGTCAACTCAGGCTACAGAATCTATCAGTTTACAAAACCAAATCACTAAATCAAGCTGGTTGGACTGGCAGAGCAGTACTGCACCAATGTGGGTACAGGGAGTTTTGCTAAAGGCCCAAGGACAGAGCCTGAGGCTGACCCACAATTAACACACCAGTGCAAGAGCTTTCTGTACTCCCATACACCAATCACTCCCAGCAAAGGCTTTCTCCTGAAATCTGGTAAATATTCACAGGAGGAATATAGGTGAATTGCCAAGGAAATCTATTTGAATCCCATATTCATACAGACTTTTTGAAAGGTATAATCAAAAGGAAATTGTCCTACTGCAGGGGGTCGTGAATATCAAAATGAAAGGGGTAATAATACAGAGAAAGCATAAAGAAGCTGTCAGCCCTCTTATGCAGAAAGGATGGGAAGTTTAGAAATGTGAAAACACATTAAGGTCAGCCTTTTACTCTACCTGAAAGTGATTTGGACAAGTTTACTTCAGAGTGCAAGTAGAATGCCTTGTGTTAAGGGTATCCTCATATTACTCATGCTAGTTTTCCTGAGGCTTTAATAAACACAACTTCTTGTTTGCTTGCTTGTCTTCTTGGGAGTGAAGACAAGCCCTTAAAAGACAGAATGATGAGGAAATGTATATGAAAACAATAATTTGACAGCCTCATATTTTGTAAGGTGTTTTAATTAACTTCACAGAATGGGATTAATCTCTTATATCTTCAGACAGCTAAGGAGTAATTATCTATGTTGATGCCAGTCATCTCTTTTCCCTTTTCAGAAGAGAAATAGGTGTCAACATTCTTTCCTAGAGTACCTAAAATCCCTTTTTGAGATGCCAGTATTCCTCTACTGGCTATATATAGGGGCCCTCTGACTACCAGTGTGGATTTATATGACTTAATGATGCCTAAAATTATGAAAATAAATGGCTTCCATTATTCCTTGTTTATTTTCCAAAAAACTATGGCATACTGAAATATCAGTTAGTAACATCATATTGGACTGGTGTTTTTCCTCTCTTAAATATCACTCTTTTGCATTTATACATGCTGTAAAATAAGGATCAGTACTGGGCCCTTAAACATCTTTATAAGTGATCTGGATGGTGGGATTGAGAGCACCCTCACCAAGTTTGCTGATGACACCAGACTGTGTGGTGAGATGAACACCCCAAAAAGGAGAGATGTCTTTCAGGGACACCTGCACAGGTGGGAATAATGGCCTAGGAAGAGCAGTATGAATTTTAACAAAGATGAGTGAAAAGTCCTGCATTTGGGACAGAATAACCAACCAGCAGTATGGGCTTGCATCCATGTGGCTGAGGAGAAGTCACTCTGAAGGAACCTGAGGGTCCTGGTGGAAACAAGCTGAACACAAATCAGTGCACTGCTGCAGCAACAAAGGCAAATCAGATCCTGGAGAGCAAGGACAGGGGTATTATTAGCAGAGACAAAGACAGTCATTTCACTCCTCTTGGCATATGAGAGGCCCCACCTGGAGTATTGCATTTAATTCAGTTCAAGAGAGAAGTGGAGACTAGAAAGAATCCAAAGGATAGCCACAAAAATTAGCAAGGAGCTGGGACACTGATCCTGTGAGGAAAGACAGAAAGAACTAGGTCTTTTCTCCCTGGAGAAAAGAAGGCTTGAGAGAGAAATTATCACAATATTCCAGTACAATATTCTAGAAAGAGTGGAGTAGAGTGGAGGTAGAGTGGGGGTTTTTCAAAGTGCAATCAAAGAGGGTGCTAAGTAATATCATCCAGACTCCCTCCCCAAAAAAGATTAGACAAGATGTACTCTTGAGGCCCTTTATAACCCGTGCTGTTCCATGATTCTGTTCTACAATTCTATATTTTCCATTCAGGATATTGTATTAGCTCGTTTCAGCCTATAATGTGGGTAAAGGTCAATCTGATATCAGAAAATTAGTATTTTCATTGTTCTTTGCACAAGCTTCCCTAAGCCTTTGCAACAGAGAACAGTGCCTGTGGGCTACTGAGGATCTGCTTTCTGCCAGGTCTCGTTGACACACATCATTTACTTTTTCATTAACATTTTTAACATTTACATTTTTAATTTGAACTAGTCTTAGTTGCTGATGTCATCAAAGTACAAAAACCTGTAGAACTCTACTTTACTTAGGGCAGAAATCTGTACTTGCCACGATAGATGTATCTGAAGTATCTATTTCTATCCTACTAAAAGTTTAAAGCTTTCCTGGGTTTAAAATGGAACTAAATATTTGTAGATGTAGGTGAACCCTGATATGAAGCTCAGCTCCACACAGGTTCCTCACTACCCCCACGATGGGATGAGGGGGGAATCAAAAGGGCAGAAGCAGAGAAAATTTTTGAATTCAGATATAGACAGTTTAATAGGCAAAGTCATGCCTGCAAACAAAGCAAAACAAGAATTCATTCACTGCTTCCCTTTCTCAGGCAGATGTTTATCCATTTCCAGGGAAGGAGGGTTTCAGGATGCATAATGTTTACCTGGAAAGACCAATGTCATACATCAAACATCTTGTGCATACCCAGCCTCCTCACTGGTAGGACAGAATGAGAAACAAAAAGAACCTTGACAGTGTCTAAGAACTGCTCAGCAGTATCTAAAACATGGGTGAGTTATCAACACTATTTTCATCAGAAATGGAAAACATAGCATCATACAAACTACTATGAGGAAAATCAGCTGTATCCCAGATGAACAGTGAACAGCTGTAATACTTGTGATGTAAAAAGCCATGAGTTCCTAATCCAAAATAAATTCTGCTTGGTAAAAGTAAAACAGAACAGTTTTAAAGTTGTTCCAATTTACAAACCAGACACAGTCAAGTAAGAGCATAGAATTAATTGTTTATTCTACTGAGCAGGTACTAAATAAACACTAGTTCCACTGAACAGAAATACCTAGAGGACTGTGCTTTTTTTCCACAAAACAGGTTTACCCCATCAAATTCTACAAGCCTAAATTAATAAGTAAATTTGTAATGTGCGACATGTAAATAAATCCTACATTGAAACTTGTGAAAATAAACAGGATTCAGGAAGAAAAGGAATTTGTTGCCTTTTTTTCTTGATTGAATACCAAATCCAGAGTCCCCTGCCTGGCTGCAAGATAAATCTCATTTGATTTGTTTGGACTTGCATGACAAAGCTTGCCTGGGTGGTTGTAGAATATCTGTGTATAGGTATATTATTCTCTAATATTTGATTTATTACCCTTTCAAGTGTATTTGACTTTGAAGACGCTGTCATGGAAAGCATAAAGTGCATGTTATTCAGTAATAGAAAAATTGTACAGCATTCATATTTTGACCAAGGTTAAAGAGCTAAAAACTGCTAAAAAGGTAAGTAACTGCATTCATACCTGGTGTGATTTCCTTGCTTCTTTTCTTTCACTGGCTTTGTACATTGGACAGTTTTGCACTAAGAGTTTCAGATAGATTTTAAAACTATAATTTTTTTGAAAACACTTCAAATTTTAGAAAGTAGCTGGCACTTCAGCAGCAGACTTGGCAAAGAAAAATGAATGCTGAAAGATCAGAGATTCACTCTCATTTCAAAAAGTAGCCACCTGGGGTCAAGACTGTGAAACATTGGCAAGAAGTCTGCAGATACACTTCTTGTTCTGTGCCTTTTATGCAGATATAAAGGACAACTCTTTCCAGAATTGTCACAGGTAGGTTGCATACCCAATAAATTGATATTTTCCTGCAAACTTCAAATTTTCATATTTAGGAAATACAGTTTAGAATATTGTTATAAAAATATTTTATCAGCATGCCACAGTATTATCTGATAGTGAAGCCATAAAGGAATTACTGTCGTCTGGATAATCTTTGCTAACACAACCATACGTACATCATCACGTCCTCTTCACATGCCAACTGAAAATCATTGTGGATAAGATCTTAGGGAATTAGGGGTGTTTGCTGTTAGTATTTGTTACTTACCTCTGTAAAACCCTACATTAATTTATCTCAAGACAAGTATATGAGATTTAAGCATAAGAGGTTTTAAATATTACATAATTTTTAAAAGTTTTTTTTTCAGGGGGATAATTTCTAAACTATTGTCAAAAGCAAATCCCACTGAATACTACCAGAAAAGTAGGAATGCCAATATCCCAGTGGCATTAAGTCTTAAAGGAAAATACAGAACCTTATCCTTGTCTTTTCCAGTCTAGTTTCAAATTATATTGAGTCAGTAAGATGTATTCTACTTTTTAAAAAATGAACACAGTGTTTTGAGAAGACTGTTTAAAATTCCATAAATAATGTTATCTTCTTGAAACTATTGAAACTCCAGGATATCATTGATAACCCCACAGAATAGAGTCTAGAAAACATCAGGAAAAAACACTGCACAGTGTTCACCTGAAATTGTGGGAGCATTCCTCTGGGGTTATGTGCTGCACAGCTCAGCTGTAGTGCATTCCGATGATGCCTTGGGATGGTGTACATGTATGGATACCATGGAGAGAGGGCCCAGCTCTAGATCTTAAGAGTTAAGGGCCCCTTTGAGAGACAGAAGAAGGAAGCACAGGCCTTGAGCAAAGTGCCTACAGGCACTATTTACCTTTGAAAGCAATTTTTGTAGAATTCATTGGAAATACTGCTGTGGAGTTTCAGGTCAACATCTTGCTGCAAGACACTGTAGCAGGAAAAAATCTCTTCTACACAAGTCTATCTACCACCTTCCTGCTCATTTGCTACTGCAGAGTGACTAATGTAAAGCAAAGACAAAAAAAAATAGAATCGAGACAAAATGAAAACGAATCTATGGTTAACACTCAAGAAGGAACAATTGTGTATTGGACATAAAATACTATCTACATTCACACTTTCAATAAAGTTTGACTTTCAGGCTACAGCAAGCACAATGAATTTGGAGATTACATTAACAACTATTGTCATTTGTAATGTTACCATAACTAAGAGAATCCTGTTTGTCATTCTCCATGCCCTTGGCAAACATTTAAACAAACACATAAATTCATTTTCATGACAGTTGCAGAAAAACTGAAAAGAAAATCACTATTTCTCTTGCTAACCCCTCCAAAACCTTACCAAATAAACATCTTGTATTTTAGATATTTAAGGTTTTGGGGTTCAATTTCTCAAGTCCTTAAATTGAATTAAATGTTCCCACTGCTGTTCATCATAATATGATGTATGCCTCACTCCACATACAATATGAGGCATAACAAAAATTTCTAACCTTTTTATTTGGGCAAAGGCTCATTATCCTGAAAATGTTTATACAAATGTATGCAGTGATGATGAGGATGACAGTGATAAAGATGTTATAACAGAAGTACATCCCATTTTTTCTGAAGATCCTAAAAAGTCATTGCATTGAAGCCATCAGGTTGCACCTGCAGTTTTCCTTAGTGCACCTATAGCAGTACTGTTATGGAAACATGGGGTTTGAGGGATTTCCTTTTCTTTCTTTTCAAGACTACTAGATGTGCAAGTATTTCATTATAGTGAATGAGTTAAAGAAGGGCTGTTTCTTTAGAAACGCTATAGTATTACCCAAATTAAAATTACAGACAAAATAGCATGCTTACAACTGTACTGATATGAGCAAAAATAGACAAACACATTTTATAACTGTGTTGTGAAGATTTCACAGTACCAAAAAAAAAAAAATCACTTTAGTCCCAGAATCCAGACCAGTACAGAAAAATATCTGGAACATTTGGACAGTAATAAATATCTAACTATAAATAAGACATTGTTAATATTTGATGACAGACACTAGTTATAACAGTGATGCTGTCCCTTTGACTTGTACAGCACTGTGATATCACCATTATAATGACAAATGGAAAACATGAAAGAAAATAAAACAGAGTTCATATCTGGTTCACTAAGAGATGCCACATCCTTACAAAGATACGGGGCTGAAATCAAGAGCCTCTTGGGAATTTCAGTTACTTTGACTTGATATGAAAATTTCAGACTGCTTTAGTATTTTACCCATTAATGAGTGGCCCTTAGCCATGCTAGTTAGTAAGCTTGTAATGAGATTGCTGAAATATTATACTTATATCTGAATTTCATCTAACACAAGCAGATCGCAAATGCTCTGTTTTAAAATTCTTTTCCATAATTTCCTGGAGATGTGGGCAAGGCTGGGTTTGTTTGTGTATTTTCTTTTGATACACAAGGCAGTGTGGAACAACTGTAAAATTTTTCCTTTAGGATTTAAACAACTAGAGTGAAAATATGACATGTCTGTTTATCATAAGGAAACTGTTATATTCAATTTCATATATAACTGTCAGCATTATCATGGTCAAAGAATTAGAAAAAATTGCAATGAAATGCAAAGAGGAATAAATCTCAGTAGAAAACCAAAATTTTGGAAGGAAAAACTTTTGAAATTTTAAGTCCATTTGTATTTACTTTGCCTGTAAAGTGAAGCCTGCCAATAATCTAAGTACCCTTTTCAATTAATCTTTTTTTTATTGGGTATCTTTTAGCCTAGTAAATTCACTATGCCTTTTAAACTCTTCTTTGATAAACATTTACAATTGACTAGATTTGCCTTATAATCTGTTTCAGATTTCATCAGAGTCTTAGTTCTGCCTTTTTTTGCTCATGTTATATAAAGATGAAGCAGCAAATAAAAGACTGTGTGATGGCTTTTTTTTTTTTTTAAATTCTGTCCATGAGTCACTTGTACAGATGACAAATGGCATCTTTAATTTGACTTGCATATAATTTAAACACTATTTTAAAAAACACATTGTTTATTAAGGGTAGCATGAGGTCTTCTAAATGTTCATAACTAAACCATTCCCTTTATTTAGGCTAAAATTATGTCAAATCTTGCCAAATACACAAAAAACTGAACTGCTTCATTTTACTGCTTATTCTTATATATATGTGTGTGTGTATGCATTTTATCTATATTTATATAAAACAGAATTATCTCCTACTTCAGGCAAATGAAAATAATTTCAATTATGCTTCTTTACATAATCATAATGCAGCAAGAGAAAGAATCCTACAACCTTCAAGTAGAAAGGTATTTCATTTTGATGAATTCTTCTCTCATCACCCCTTTCCCCTCTCTATCATCATATGAGTTAAAATTACTATAATTGAATGTTTGTTTGTTGCACAAGCAACATGTTTTTCACTTCCTTTTTTAGTTAATTTATATTTCCTGGATATATACATAGAATTTAGGGGGAAAGGATTTACCACAATTTCTGTTTAACATGCTGTATATAAAAAACCGACAATTTTGCTAACATGTATGCCCCCATAATTTTTATTTAGAAAAACTTCAGTTTCAAATGGTTGTGTAGCTTCAGTATGATGACACAGCAAATATATTTGTTCATTCTTTTGATAACATATTAAAATGTTTTTGTTAATGTAAAACAATATAAACACTGTAAACAAACCTCCTATTTTCAATTTGATAAACTACACAGATTAAGCTGTTTTCAAAGTAATTTTTTTGCTGTTGTTCTTCAGGAACTATTTTTACAGCCTTTTAAGTCTTTGAATTTTTTTTCAAGGACCTCAGCAAAACTTTACTTGTTATCTTTAATATTCCATATGCCAAACAACTCCAAAGGAGACACATTGTTGTCTTATTCCTGCTCAGAGAAGTAATACTTCTACAATCTATAAACCCAAAGAACATATTGGTCTTTCTGCCTTTGAGACCTCATCTGAGTTGCCTTTGCATTAAATACCTCAGTCACTTTCAAAGTAACAACTTTTCCTGTTTAGTGGGAATGCATTCCTGGTCCCTAGATAAACACATTTACCTTGTTGAGATTGTTAGTGAAAATGAATAGTTCCTAGACATACATGCACATTTACTGAGACCAGCTTAACAAATTCTTGCCATAAATCTCTGTAGCTGCCTTATGCTCAACATGATTTACCACTTCCCCCATTAGTGTAATTTACACAACTTAATTATTATGTATTTAACTAATTATATATTTATTTCAAATTAAAAGAGGAAAAAAATCTCCAAACAAAACAGGAATTTCAAAGCCTTCTGAGTGCTACTTATATAGCATTCCCCTTTAATGACGATTTTTCACTGATAACCAATTTTGGCTTAGTTATTATTCTGTTGAGTTTCATATTTGCAGAGTGCCTGGTGGCTTTCTTCTGGCTTTAAAATATGTGGCTCTCTGAAAGCTGTAGTTGACTTCTTTTTATGAAGGGTTTGGAAACAAAAGTCACTCTGTTCAACACATCCCTACCACTTCTCATTTTGAATAAAGAAAAATTGTAGTCAAATTAGACACCCCACTACCTTCAACCAGACATATGCTGTGGTCTGTTAGAACACTTTATTCCCCTGTACAAAAATGGTCTGATCTGCTCCTGGAGTGTTTCACTTTCTCCCACACTGATCTAAAATGCAGGCCTATACCAATTGTTCTGGTATGCTGACAAAGATGCCTGATCCTAACCAAGGTCATTGAGTTATATTAAAGAGTGCTGGAACAGCTATAAGACCCTGGGGGGAGGATGAATTAAATGATCAGATCATCCTTCCTGACCTCAAACTCTAGGACATTTTTCATGCACCTGGTTTTGACTAGCATGTGGGGGAAAGAGAAGGCAATACATCTCTCTGGCTGAAAAAGGAAGGATGACAGTGCCTCTGTTTTTTATTTGTAGTCATCTAAATTTTCAATTTGTTTCCTCATCTTGGTGTATGCTCCTGTCTGCACTCTTCCTGCTTGTGTTTGGCAGCAATTTGGGGCTGCATTTCTTAAGAGTATATAAAACTAACATTGTTGTGTGGCTGTTTTGACAGGCAAAGCACTCATGCAAAGCAAGATGAATGGGATGTCAGTTTTCCCTATCATGGGATCTCCATTTACTGACCCAGATGAGAACTGTGAGATCCTGTCACAGAGGCGAGACACACCAGATATGGCTTCAAATGGGGCTCTAAATCTCACGTAGTTTTGAAGCTACTCCTAGAGTGCTGAATTTGTCATAAAAGACTTGTCAGTTCAGAGTTCATTAAGGTAAAAGATGAGAGTGTTTTATCTGGACAGTCTTGAGCCCTAGTATGGTAGGAGAAGGGGCTAGTTACAGCCCTTGAAAGTAAAAAATGTGCTTTTGCAGTGTTTTCTTCCGGCTTTCCTTTGGATCAAATCCCTCTGGAATAGCTGCTCCTGGCATGTAAGTATTTCTTTCCCTTGTTTGTCTTTTTAGGCTTCTTTGTTAAACTTGGAGGTGTGTTTGTGATGTCAATTCAAAGTCCCTCGAGATTTGGCTGGGACTTGAGGTGAGGTGTTAAACTTCACAGGACTGAATTGGAACACTCAAGGTGAGAGACAGGGTTTTAATCACTTGCACTGTGGCTGCCACAGTAGAAACTTTGTGACCTCAGCTGAGTTTTCTTTTACTCAAAGTCCAAAATCAATAGAAGTATTCAAGTCTAGAGAAATGACTTGTGTTTAACTTTGCCCCCAAAGTTGGAAAGCATCAAAAAGTGTATTTCTCAGATGTGCAGTTTGAAAACTGTGACTCTGAAAAGCTGAATTTCAGTGTTTTGAATTCCATGTTTTGTAAATAATTCAGTACTGCAGCACCATCCCTGACAGAACACTTAATCCTTCTGATACTCAGTCATATTCTCCTCACATCAAAAAGGTTTGCTCTTGTATTAAGGTTCATCTGTACTGATGCACCTTGACATGTTTGGCTGATATTAAATAACAAAAATACTTATAATATTTAGGTGGATCACCAATAGCCTTCCAAAGATTTTCTTTTAGCACATTTACTGTAAGACTTAAAATAGTTCTATAAATTGATATATAAAAATAAATAGAAAATGTGTAAAATATGAAATTGTATACACCTTGGAAAACAAAGTAGTTCAAATTTGTTATTATTATCTGGGGGTTTTATATGGTTCCTAGTTAGCACTGTCTTCACAGCATCTTATAAAGCTCATATTGATAACAAAGTGATGCTGAGAACTATCTGGCTATGTTAAAACATTGATTAATCATGTATACAATCTAATAATTTTTTTCTTTATGATACATATTTTTTTGACGCAGCCTAGTAAATTATTCAGTGTGGTGTACAAATAAACCCCTTGAACTGTGCTGCACAATTCTGCTGCAGTGACCCCAGGTGTACATGACAGTGACACTTGTAGCCTTTCACTCAGCATCTGTGTACATGAGTATAAATAGTTTTGAGGCAGAAGGAAATAACTAATGCAAAAAATAACACTGCATACCTCCGACAAGTCCTGACAAGGATCCTAGTCTAGCAATTGTATCACATCTTATGATTTAAAAGTGGTTACAAACAGTAGCATGATTGTCAGATCCTTCAGCTCTGTTTTGTCTTTCTCTTAACCAACAAAGTGTGTTGAAAATAGGTAAAGAAAAAAAAAAGGGTTCTTTGGCATTTCTTTGGCCTAATAATGTGAATTAAAATGATATGCATCACTCATCATATAGCAGATCTATGGAAGTCACTGCTTAAGAATCTATAGTCAGTGGAAGAAAAGGAATAAGGAGGTACAGCTACAATATTGCACAGATCAGCTGTTAGAAAATAATTGCCCACAGAAAATTAATCTATGTCCAGCAATACTTCAAGTAGCTGTCACCAAGGAACACTGAATTCAACAGCTGATGATTAGAATTTGATCCAGTGAAACAAGATTAAAGGGCAAGTGAAAAGTACTCCAGTTATGTATGAACCATCAGCTGCACAAATATAAGATGGGAAACAACTGGCCAAATGGGGATGATCTGGGAATTATAGCAGATTGCTCTTTGAGCATGAGTCAACTGTGTCATGTTGTTACAAAGAAAGCAAATATCAGACTGCTGTGTACAAGCAGAGCCTCCCCTGCAGAACACAGCCAGTAATCCTTGTGCTTATTCACCACTGCTTGAGCCTCCTGAGCCTTAGCTGACATGCAGTGGCCAGCAATGTGCCCAGCAAGTTGGAGGCAGCACAACTGGAGAGGCAATTGTAGTATCTGAGCTGTAGGTCAGATGTACAGAAAACAATGTGCAACAGTAAGAAGTGGGAACCTTTAGGATAGATTTCATAAAGATCTTGTAAACACTCTGTCTTTGAAAGCATTTAAGACCAGACTGAAGAGGTATCAATCAGGAATGGCATACTGGTAGCTAATCTTGCTTTGGACTAAGGAGGGGATCTCTCAGAGCATTTTTTATCAAGTTTTTTCACTGCCTTGATGTCACTTTTCCTATATAAGTAAAGAAAACGGGTATGCAATATCTCATTAGATTTGTAGCTAGACAAAAGATTTGATTCTTTCTTGACAAGAGATTGAGCAAGACACTTGAATTTAAAAGCTTTTATTTCATCCCAAATAAAAGCTTTGTTCTTCCTTTCATCTGAAAAAAAAAGTATGCTTTTGAAAATAAGGTCCATCATGAGGCAAAATTGCTTTTTCTCAAGTTGATTTAGTTAATTTTAATTTTTGTTTGTATATTTTTGTTTATTGTGAATTATTTTATCTCTGAAGAACAGAAATCTACTCCTAAGTCTCTGGTATGCCTCTTAGTGAACACCAAAAAAAAAGTTCACTTTCACAGAATTTCACAGAATTTTCAGATATTTCCTTTGATTAGTCACAAAAGAAACCTATGTAAGTACAATCTTATAAGAAGGATTAGCAAAACTGATGGAAGTGTTTATCTGCTTCATGCAATTTAGCAATCAAAGGAAGAAGGACAAAGATCAAGTTGGGCTTTCTGACCAACGCTCACTTATAATTTCTAAGGCAGGCTTGGTGTCTGTAGCTGCTCTAACTAAAGTAATGGCTTTTGGGTTGTTTTTGTTTGTTTGTTTTCAGAAATATTATACTATATTTATTCTATTCTATTCTAGTTTTGTGTAGATACTCTCACTCATTCTTTATCAGGTTTGCTAATGTGAAGAATCTGCAAGAGATTTTTTTTCTTTTTTAATGCATTAAAAATACTGTGAAAGTCAGTATTAAATGAATAACTCTAACATCAAGCTCAAGGAGAGGGAACCTCAAGATCCCATTCACTTATAGCATGTTTCAAAGCCTGCTGCATATTTTAGAATGGTGCAAACATTAGCCACAGAGAATCAAGACTTTAAATCAAAACTGGGTGTCTTTCTAAAAGATCTATTGTCCCTCAAGCAGAAGATATGAACTTGGTGCCTGAAGCATAGGTTCAGATTTTGGGGGCTGCTACACAGGTGTTTGGAATAGATAATCATAACGGTTCTTTCCATCCATATACTGTAGGAATCTGAATTCACTTTAAGCATATCAAGAGACAAAGAATAACTCAAGGAAAACAAATAATCTAAAACGCAGTAACTACTGCAATGAAAAAGACCCCATAAAAACAATACCGAAAAATGCTTTTTATCTTTTACTTTCCTTAAGGACGTAAAAAATAAAAGGTGTCACTTTCCATTTTCCCTATTTTCAACTTAACTCATAGCCAAAGACAACAATAAAAATACATAATTACAGATTATGACTTTTAAAGGTGACATCCTGTTTTATAGTCCATATGTTATTATTGGCATGTTGGCTGACTCAGAAGGATTTCTGAGATAAAATAAATGCAAGATGGAAATTAGAAATTATGCTTTCTGGATAAAGGATATGGACTCAATAATAAAAGAACAAGAAGCAAATTTGCTGGTCGTACATTAATGGAAAAATAATTTAGCATTTTTTTCATGCTGCATTTGTTCTACTAAGCTAATGGTCATGGTAAAAATTTGCTGTAGTTATTAAAGTAGTAGATATAAGTACAGACCACACAGGGAGCAGAAACACAGAGTAAGAAGCGGCCATTAAAGTCACGATGAGAAATATGACCTTATCTTTTAACAACAGAGGTGTTAACACAGCAAACTGCCTTCTCACCACATTGCTGTTTAAAGACCTCATTTAAAATACTCCTCGGTTGGCATGCTTGGAAACGCTGTCCTTTGCAACATGAGAGTGTAGCATATAGAACTAGAAAAGCATTTAATGGCTATCTCTGTATTACTGGATTTGAGAGTGCTTTTAAGCTAATGGTTGCAGTTTTTAGCTCCTTCTCACTCTATCAGAAATGCCCCTTCTGTCCTGCCTTTCACGTAAAGAAAATTTGCAAGCCAAACAAGAGTTTTGCTTGCAATAAAAAACCCCAGGTACTTATTGAAGCACCACCCAACAGCTCATGGAATATTTAGTTTTAATCCCTGCAATTGTAAGCAAACATATCACACAATTTCGTTCCAAATTTAGGAAATTACAACTTAAAATATGTATTTTTTCAGCTGTCTTCTCATGACTCAGACTTGAAACAGGGAAACATTCAGACATTGAGAACCTGCATGTAATTTATGAACAGAAGTTTTTAATTGTCAATATATATTCTATTATTCTGTTAAATTTATTCTTTAGCTAAAATAAGTCTATTTTGATTTTATTTGGAAAGTTTCCAAACCCTTTTTCATATTAGTAATCAGTCTGAACTAATATTTTTTGAACTCCACCAGAATTTTGTATACTCCTCCAGAGAGATGCAACAAGTGCCTTATGCTTGCAAGGGCTGCACTTACTATGCAGGGAGGTATTTCAAGTTATTTTTTCCATTTTCAGTTTCCACCTACTCAAATGCCCTCAATGCCTATTACTAAACACATTTTTATGAGGATCAGTACACAACTGACTAGTTTTAGCAATTAATAGGAAAAAAATCAAAAGAAAAATAAAGAGATCAAGTTGATTAAAAAATTCCATCATAATAAAAAAGTGTGACACAAATATTTCAGTTTCATTGACATATATGATTGAAAGTAAAAATAAGATATTCAATTTCAGTTTTTGTTCTTCAGTCTAACTATATATTAGTTTGACCTAAAATTTTAAAGCATATTTCTTTGGTCTAATGTTTTGAAGGGTTACGTCAGTGTTTCCAAACCAAAACATTTAAGACCTTTGAATCCATAAAATGCCTTGAAAAACTGGCTTCTATTCTCTTAGGGAATTACAATTATTCAAAATGTAGGAATTTCTCAATAGATAGCATTTTCTGTTTTCTTGCCAACTCTACTAATACCTACGTAACGATCTTTTTACTTGGCAAATGGTTTATCATAAGAGTTTCTCAGTGTTTTCAAATTAGAATAGATATAAACTGTAGGTATAAGGTAATATGCATATAATAATATAATGTTTGAAAAAAGATAGCTTTTTTGTCTTAAATTGTAACTCAGTAAGTGTGTTTCAATAATCTAGGCACTGAGGTATGGCTTAAAATGAGTGCTACAATTTCTGTAAGTGGCTTATTAGCAACTAAGCAAACTTCTCCTACCCAGCCCATTAAGTATTATCCATTTTCTTTGCAATGTGAACCCTGGGTCTACCTTTGAGGAGTGCAGTTGAGGACTGAAATCTAGGAAAGGGTTCTGGAACAACCTGTCATCTAATTTGCACAGTAAATTCCACAAGCATGGAATAGAAATAACAATGGCAAGATGTCTTGTTAAGATCCTCGATAAACACTTTAAAGCACTTTTTCAAGGCCATTTTTTGGCACAACCAACAAGTTGGTTCCATTTAGCATAGGAATAATCTTCCTGAAAAGCAACAGAACTACTGCGACTGCAGTGAAAGAGTTCACACATTGTGTCACAGTATAATCCACAGTCTTCCTTAATTGTGCATGTCAAAGGCACAACTTGACAAGGATGGGAAGGATCCCATGTGCCAGCAGAGTGCAGTGGTGGTGGCTGAAATGCTCTCACAGCCCTGCAAGCCAACCTGTGGTGATGCTAAATGGAAAGCAGCCATATGACTATCACTGGGTGTCTGTGTCACACAGAATTTCTAAACTCAGCAGAGGATTCAGGCTCATATATTCCCATGTATTGTAACATTGCTTGGGTTTTAAGCAAGGCAAAAGACTTCAGTCCCAAGAGCTCTGAAAGTTACACCTTGACATATCAATTCAAGAAGGCCGTCACATCTCAAATTCACTTCTAGCTGGGATATATGTTCAAGGGAGTGAGGAATGGAAAGACAAAGGAAGATGACTCAATGGTCTTATGGTCTTAGAGGTCTGTTCCAACCTAAATGATACTGTGATTCCATGATTCCTGGTAAAGCTGCTTTTTCACAGAACCTCCCTCCAAAGATCAAAAAGACCTTCATGTATTTTCTGTTATTTTTACTAATGTTCAGAATGGATGACAAATAAATCAAAATCCCACAGAGAAAACTTCATAATGCAGTTTCTGTGTTCTTTTGTGTTTTTCTCAAAGCCATATCCATCACATATGACATTTTGTGTCATTGCATGGTTGCATAAAGGCAAGTTAAATCCAGACTAGAAGCTTCATGAAGCAATGATCAATCACCCAAGATGTTTGGGTTTAGTATTCAGATAAATGTGGACACACAGGATAGCTAAAATAGCATAAGAAATTATTTTCTTGCATTATTTCTGTGCTCTGTGCTTTTCATGCATGATAAAATTTGGATTTTTTCCAAACCATTTACCCAGCCCTACTTTCTAACTGTGTACTTTTAATACTCCAAAAATGAGTTTTTCTCATCTTCCCATGGAGGAGAGTGGAAAAGTGGACAACACTGTCAGCAGAAAATTCAGTAATTACAGATGGAAAACATCACTCTGTAAAATTCCCATGATTAAGCCATTGTTTACAAATACTTTGTACTCTCAAAGTAAGTTTACATTAATGTTATATAGGAACAGCTAGCAGAAACATTCCTAGAACAATTAACTTCACACCCTCTCGACTGACTAAACTGAGTGTTTTTACTGTTCGATGTTTTCAACAGTAGAATTTGTTTTCTGCTGTTTTGCTTTTTAGACCTTTCTCTTTTTTCTTCTCAATGCCAAACCAAAACATTTTTCTGGATGCTAATAATATTTTTGTTTTTAACATTGAACACATTGAATTCTTACTGGGTAAAGTCTTTAGTAAAACACAGGAAAAAGCTCCATCCATTGGACAGCAAATGAGGCATTGTACACCACTATTTCTTTTGAGAAATTTCCTTTTCCTTTGATTTGAGGTCTGCTGTGGGTAGCCCCCACAGCCATCTCTTCTCCAGGCTGCATCAGCCCCTGTTCCTTGCCTACTCCTGGCAGAACAAGTGCTACATCCTCTACCATTATGGTAACCTCCACTGAATTAGCTACAGTTTATCAACATCTTTCTCTTCATACATGCAGGGGAAAAAAAAAATCATCCACATAAATCACATTGCCATATATAAAATATTTCATTTGTGTGTAACAATTTCTTTCTGTAAGGCTAGTTTAGTTTATGAAAAATTGCTAGCCCATATGGACAGATAAATTTTTCAAGAAACAATAGCTTATGGAAGAAGTAGACTTTCCCAGCAGGTTTAACAAAGCCTCCAGAAAGGAGCCTCAGTCCACTCCTGGAAATTAGTTGTCTTGACCCTGCAATTGTTCTCTTGGGATATCAGTCAATGAAATGTAGATTCAACAGATCACTGTCCTCTCTTCCTCATAAAGCAGAGCTAGTCCAACTAAAAATTGATGTCAAAATAATTTGACCTATTAACTTCCTTAAATTTCCAGGAAAAACATGAGCTCATTTTCTACAATCTTGTACAATTCTGTTTTCATTGGAATTAAAGGATGCTCATAGGCAAGGCATAATGAATAAGAATCTGATTTTCAATACAAGGATTTTAATATAAAGGCACTAAATTTAGACAAGATAATTTCAGTTAATAATGTAGTGAATAGATTGGGACACTGTCATACTGATGGTAAATTAGTTTATTCCTGAAAAAAGCTCCATAACCTTCTTTCCTTTTCTTTCCAGCAATATGTTTCATTAGCTCTTCAAAACAGATGTTCTTTGTATTGAAACTCTTCTTAAATCTGGAATCTGAATAGGAAGGGAGAAGAACAATCCCAGAAGTCTTCTACTGAAAAATAGTTTTACCAAAAATCTCTATAGAAAACCTGGTCTAAATAGTAGTTCTAACTATTTGAAATATTAAAAATATGAGTTAAAAGTTTGGCTGATTTAACATTCAGAGTTCTATACAATCAGTTCACTTAGTAATTGTGATGAAAAATATGATTATGTATTTTAGTTTTTATAGAAATAAATTTCAGTCCTAAAGTTAATGCTTAATGAATAATTACTTTAAGAAGAAAATGCACAAAATAAACAAAAAACAACAGTAAAATATCATTTATAAAATAGAATTCAGGAATAGAGAATTAGCAAACGAAATTTGCACTGAACTTGTCTCAAAAGAAAAGAATATTAGGGTAAAATAAAATGCATTTCAAGCATTGATGGATTAAAGCCATGTTTTAGCTGAGGTTTGGGATTGATTTTAGGTGCTGTAAAGCCTTTATTCTTCAACAACATGGACTTAGGCACACAGCTTTTTTACTTGCTCTTTGCATCATCCTTTAATTTCTTTTTCTTGGGCTTTCTCTAGTCAAACCCTTCAGGCCCATCTTGGGAGAAAAAAATTGAAATAGCCCCAGCAGTTACAGATTTTGTGAGTTTGCTTTTTCTCCACCTTACAGGACTATAATTGTTATGTTCCAGTACACTTCATTCCTGTCCATCATAATGAAAGATGAGCTGCCACTAAGTACTGCACACCTAGTAAGAAAGAGGAGCAAAGTATCTGGCCTTGTACAAACACCAGGGCAGTCATTTACAGGAGAAATTAGGAGTTTGCTAATGACATATTGAAGAGACAACTATATATTGAGGATCATGAATAACTAATCCATTGAGAAAGCTGATAGAATCTGTGGTCAGGTGATCCAGAAGTGTTGTGCATGAGGGCAAAAGAAATAAAAAGCATTTATTTCTATTGTGCAGTTACTTAGGTACTTAACATCCATGTTGAGGAGCATAGCAATTTTACCAGTCAAATGGATTTTTAAATGAGAAGAAGACACTTCACAATACAAAAGATGAATCAGATACAGAATCTGAATTACTGTGTTGAGCAAGATGTGATGTCATCAGTTGTGCCCTGGAGGCGACTCTCCGTGCTGACTATACAGAGAACCTAGACAATTAGCTTAGGTACACATCTAACTTAAAATTAGTGATGTTGTTGAGATTATTCCCTTACAGTTAATTCCATTAAAACATTTGTCAACGTTTTAATGGAATGTCACACTGACCAGACCACATTCTAAATAACTGGCAAGTCTTCTGAAACAGAAAGTCAGCTTCATCCTGTAAAAACTGATAGAGCACAAATACTTCTCTTAAGACTTTAACTTTCTGTATTCTGTCTCTTAATTGCTCTTAAGCCAAGTTTTGATTTCAGAGGAGTACTGAGATTTTTGAGGTACAGTTGGGTTTAGGTTTTGTGTAATGCTGGTACTTCAGCTCTTATTAGTCATTACCTCTCTCAACAGCTTTACAGGGTAGTGGAACAAAGATAGAGCTTTAGGGGATAGTAAAGTTTTGGACTCAGAGATGAAAAGAATAGCAGCCTAGATCACTCCTTAAAGTCTGAATTTGGTAACAGAAGAAATAACAGAAGGTAATTTCACCCATACCTTATGAGTGTTATCTTTGTAGAAAGTATGACCCTGAGACTGCCTCAGATTTTGAGTGCCAGTTGATAACTCTCAATTTATTTGTAATGATGTCTTGCAGAATGTAAAGAAAGTTGAATAGAAAAGGAGTCACTAATTCTCCAGTAAAATATTTTCCTGACTTTAAAATGAATGTTTTATAAATGTTTAGGTTAGGTTTAATAAATATATCAGGAAATAATGAGAGGGGGCTGATAAGGACTTTTTCTTCAATATAGGAAGTGAAAAAACTAAAATTCTCTAAAATGCAAATGAAGGAAAAAATATGCAGTAGTTGGTTGATGACAATAAGGAGGCAGTCTGTCTTGTTTTGGGCAAAAGTTCTAGGAGTCAGCTAAAAGGTTATATTGAAAGTCATCGAGATACCAAGCATGCAAAGATGAATGCCAATGTATTTTCTGGCATTAAAATACTAGGTGATCTGGATTCTGTATTTATTTTTTCAGGCAGAGGACAAAGTTTGACAAGTTCACTTAACTACTTGTCAGTGATGAGAATATTCTTGGGACACATTGGGACTTAAACATCACTTGCTGCAAATTATAATAGTTTTATTTAAATTGAACTGAAAACATGCATATACAATTATGAGGTACTGGGAGAAAACTACTTTTCTATTTCTGAACAAGATCTTCTACATGTTTTCAGTGTTTCTTAATGGTTCCAGGTAGTATCAGAAAAATATAACACTATATTTTCTATTCATTATTTCTTGATGCATACAGAAGATGTTTTGTTCATTGTAAAGGCATTGATGAGGACTCCATTCAACTGATTAAGCCTGCAATGCTGTGCAGATGTGATTTGGATATCCTGATTTCACATGTCTTACTGTCCCTGTATTACCCTACCCCTTAGAAATGTCCCTGCCTGTCTGCTCTGCAATCTACCCTAAACTGTAGATATGCTCACTAGTGGCTTTCTCTTTCATATTCCCCCAGGACTAAAAGCCATTGTCTTTCCCAGCATGTACAGATAGTGTGGGACTTTGTGAACAAAATAGAAAAAGGATACAAGTAGAGATAAATGCAATTAAGACACAAAAGATATCTTCTACTTTTTAGGAGTAGTGATAAAGGGGATAATCACAGTGGCCAAGAAAAGCTGCAAAACAGAATTACAGCCCACATATATAACAGCAGCAGAATTGCAATACTTCCTCCTACATGCTGTTTGGAAGCAAGAAGATGAGTTTTTATGAATGAAAAAAATATGAAGTAATATTTCAGGTACCTCTGTAGACTCCAGCTATATCAGACATAAGAAGTCCTCTAATTTCTTGGATCATTGGTATAGTCCCAGTCCAGCTACATCTTAGTTTTATATTGGAGATTTATGAATCAGGCCTCCCATACTTAACATCATCCACTTATTTCTGTAAAATAAAAATCTGGGCAAGTGGGTTGGTTGTGAGTCATTAAACACTTTCAAAGATCTCTGGGATGTCCAGTAGGTAAACCCACAGGCCTGTCTAGAAGGTTGAGCTTCTAGAAAAGAAGCAACTCCATATGGTGTTGGACTAATTAGAACTGTCTTGACTCCCTACTCTTTCCACCATCTGTCTCCTGAATGCTTGATTATGCCTTAAGGAAACATTACCCTCTGGATCACTTGTTACTCTTAAGCATAACAGATTCCTTATATCTTTCTCTTGGCCATCTGGCACTCACTCTTCCCCCTTCTCTTTGCAGGGACTAAGACAAATTTATCAGTGTTTACCTTTTTCTGCCCAAGTACCCTGCCCCAGTATGAGCAGGTTCACACGGAGATTGCAGTTCTGAAATAGGACACTCAAAGTATTTCCCAGTAATACCTGGAAGTTAGGGAGAACATTGACCTAATACCTAGCAATCTCTCAGAAATACAGCTTCCAGGCATGCAACTTTACTACTTTACCCAAAAGGTTGAGCCCAAACACTTTCAGGAAGCTGGCAGTCATACTGGTCCACATGAAATACAATTGAACTGAAACAGTTTGTTCCTATGTAGTGGAAGAAGATACAAGGAAGTATGTGGCATTTTGCTGCATCATTGTCTTGTTTTCATATAGAAATGAAGTAAGGAAAATGTAGTGGGAAGACAATGGTTGGATTCCAGGAATCCACCAAAGGCTCTCACTCCACACCTGGAGAGAGGAGAGAAAATATAATAAACTGAGAGAAGGACTGGGAGAGATCACTCACAGGAAAAACAAGCCAGAATTAGAATTAGAAGTAGAATTAGAATAAGAATAAATTGAATTTATCACTTACAAAGTCAGAGCAGGATAATGAGAAGTAAAATAAAACTTTCAAAACCCCTTCCTCCTCCCCCCCTCTCCTTCTCGGCTCTGCATCCTACCCCAGAGGTGCAGGGAGGCACAGAATAGGGCTATGGTCAGTTTTTCACCTGTTGTTTCTCCTGTTATTCAGGGAGAGGAGCCATTCCCCTGCTGCACTGTGAAGTCTCTCCCACAGGAGACAGTTCTCCATGAATTTCTCTGCATGAGTCCATTCCACAGGCAACAGTCCTCCCCAGACTGCTGCAGCATGGATGACTCTTCTACAAGGTGCAGTCCTTCAAGGACAGGCTGCTCCAGTGTGGGCTTCTCTCTACTCAGGACTCCAATGAGGTCACAGCCTTCTCCCAGGCATCCACCTGCCCTGGCGTGGGTCTCCTCCATGGGCTGCAGGTGGATCTCTGCATCCCCACGGATCTCCATGGGCTGCAGGGCCACAGCTGCCTCACCATGGTCTGCACCACAGGCTGCAGAGGAATCTCAGATGCAGCACCTCTTGCCTCTCCTTCTCCACTGACCTGGATGTCTACAGGGCTGTTCCTCTCGTAGGTTCTCACTCTACTCTTCTCTGAACACAATCACAACTGTGCAACAACAGAGTTGTTGCTGTTGCTGTTTTGGTCTTTTCTTCTTTCTTAAATCTGTTATCACAGAGGCATTATCACCATTTCTAAGTGGCCCAGCCTTGCCCAGTGGCACACCCATCTTGGGAGCTGTCAGGGATTGGCTCTGCTGGATGAGGAACCACCCCTTGTAGCTGCCCACTACCAAATCTTGGCCATGCAAATCCAAAACAGAAACCAAAATAAAATTTGGGGAAATCAGAAAGATGGTGTGTGGGTGAATGTGGACTGAGGACTGGAACATAAGTAATCCAAAAAGCAAAAAGAATACTGAAATTATAAAATGGCAAAAAACTACTCTGTTTTGGTCCTGGGGTTATGCAGAAATTTCCCCTAAAATAATATTTGCCCAGAAGAGTGCAATCTTCTTGAACACCTAAATTTTATTAAAGAAAAAATCTCCTCAAAAAACTTATGGCAGAGTTCTTTCAACCAGTTCTTATACTTTAGAAAATTTGGAAGTAAAAAATGGGGATTTACAGCTATAAATCTCCATAATAGCATAATCAAAAACAAGACAAATATCTAACCCCTTTATTAAAGGGGTTGCTTCCACTAACTTAGTTTTTGGATGTATGAAATAGATCAATTTCCAATTAATTGTCCAGAAGCAATATCGATAGGCCAACAACAGCAAAATATTTCCCATTCTACTTAGGAGGACAACTGCTGAGATATCTCAATACAAAAATTTTATTAAATTGTACAATTGTATGGCAAACAGAAGTAGACATTGAATGAATACATTGGTTTCAGAATGAATATAGTACATGAAAAATTTAAATGAGAAATGGAAATAAAACATGGAAGAAAATGAAGATAACTGTTTCATAAGACCAAAAGAATTGGAAAGAACAAGTAACTTTAGCAATGCAGTTCCAGAAATAAAAAACTATCTATAATTTCTTACACATTAGGTCTACTGAACAGAAAATCCCTAAAATCTGAGATGAACTGAAGAACTACTGGTAATAACCAGAGGACTTGAATAGTAACAGATTCAGCCCAAAGAAATAGACTATTACTTTAGTGATTTACAAGTGTGCTCTGAATGAAAAGTATATAAAAGAAAAAGATTGAAGAAAAGAAATTCTGCTATTGCTATGGAGAGGGACTGCCTTGCAGTATAGACACCCAGCATTTGAGAAAAACAATGGCTTATGTGGAAAAGCATAGCACTTTTATGAAGTGACAGACACAGTCATTATTATCAAATACTTTAAGCCACAAGACTATTTTAATGAATGAAAATTGTAAAACCCTGAAAGCTCAGAAGTAAAAAATGTATATGCAATGCAAGAGTAAGCGAGTGAACAAGGCAGCGGAAATAAAACAATTTTTTCTACTTCTTTCAAATAGGTAAGTTTTCTTCCTTCCTCTCCCCTCTCCCCCTTTTCTTTTTCTTTTTTTTTTTTTTTTTTGGAGTTAGCACATTTTAAGATAAATCACATAAACAGATAAATAGACTCATGAGCACCAGTCGCTGTAAAAGCAAAGAGAATCCCACACTATAGCATAGAATATCTGATTTTATCCACATGGAGTAAAAAGTTCAGTAGATGAGAAATGCTTATCTGTGACTTCAAGGAAAGATAAAAACACACAAGCAACTGAAAGCCCCCATAAACATCAACAAATACACAACCCCCCCCCCCACCCACCCAACTACTCACAACAGTTGTTGAAGTGTTGGAGTGTTGATTCAGGAAAATAATTGTCCTTTTCAAGGAGATGTTGAGCAAAAAGACAGTACTGCACATAGATAAAACAGCATATTGCAAAAACATAGACTACTGCATCTTGGTGTATCACAGACAGAAAAAGAGCTGCTACAACACAGGCAGGGAAAAAAAGGCAAAACAAAAGCAACAAGATGCTATCAAAAAGGAAGCAGTGGGATATGCCTGCAGTGCTGACTAGTAGTGGCCACTACACTTACAGGCATTGATACCCTACACATAAAACCCATCTATATTTTCTTGCACGTATTTTAAATAAAAGTAACATTTATTTTTATAAATGTGTTCATAAAATTTTTGGAAATTTTCAGGAACCAAAGTTACAGAAACAATAGGTGGGATTTTCAGAAGATAATAATTTGAGGGGTAGTTTTTGCGCAAGAATTTTACTTTCAAGTCATATTCTGCTTTACT
The DNA here is from genome assembly GCF_022539315.1 of Serinus canaria. NCBI lineage: Eukaryota > Metazoa > Chordata > Aves > Passeriformes > Fringillidae > Serinus > Serinus canaria. The sequence goes on from NC_066313.1 coordinate 58,309,015, forward strand.
AATGCATGTGTCAAAATGATTCCATAAAAATATTTTAGCTCATACGTATTCATCATAACTAAGCATCTAGAAATTTTATTTGCTACCTAAAATTACTGGCCCTTGAACCCGTATTTTCCTAATCCTGTGCTAAGAAAGCTCTTTCAGCTTAAGGTGAACAGAAACTGACCTCTGACATACAGCTGTTTTTAAACATGAGAAGTTTTGGTGCTGGATTTGTTAAGCTTTATTGTTAGCAAAAGGAATCTCTGAGGAAATTGACTGAACGAGGCAGCATTTCAGTAGAATGAAGTATATGAGACAGCATTTCAGAATTTTAGCTGAATGAGTCTACAAATATGTCCTCCCTCATTTTCACTCAGCAGGATAAACAAAAACTGTAGATCACTACCAGCTGCACATTCAGTCAAGCTAGTAACAACTTTAAAAGCACAGAAAGCACAAATGTATTTCATACTCAGGTCAGAAATTTCCTAAGGTGGAGCTGTAAAAAGTCTAGCAGCTTTAATTTGGAGATACATACATTTTCAAATGTATTTCTGAAGAGCTCATCTTTTAGTATATATTTTTTTTCAGAACCCAAAGTTTTGACTTTATTTGAAATCTGAAGATAAATCAGCAAGACAAAACAGAAAGATAGAGACTGAGATAACAAGATTAGGACTGAAAATAGACAAATCTGTCAAGAAAAAAAAAACCCCACATATTATTTGTCTAAACAATGACTTCCTAGTGTGAAAATAAAACTCTCTAGAGCAGTGAACCCACCAGTCTCAGTGATGACTACAAATGAAACTAAATCCCACTGTATTTGTGAAACTAAAATGGGTGTGACCAATATTGGGGTTCCTTTTAAGATAATAAGGTTTTTTTCCCACTACCTCTCTCTGGTATAGGGACTACCCTCCCCCTCCTCTCCCCTCCTCTCCTCTCCCCTCCTCTCCCCTTTCCCCTCCTCTCCCCTTTCCCCTCCCCTCCCCTCCCCTCCCCTCCCCTCCCCTCCCCTCCCCTCCCCTTTCTTCTATGCTTGCAGGGTTTTCCACTACTGTATCCTAAACAAAACCTTCAAAAAGACCTTTATTCTTTCAAAGTCACATATCTCATCTTAAGCAGCTCACTAATTTATCAAAACCTGGATGACTAAACCAGGCTCATAATCTTTCTTTTCTGTCTAAAGCTTTCCTTTAAAGGTTTCATTCTACCTCCCTCAGTCATCCAGAAACAGAAGTTTCCTTTGATACTCTCCCTCTCCTGCCCCTACAGCTTTTGTATTATAACCAAACATTTTTTCAATTTTCTCCACATTTAAAAAAATCCCTTCATACATCTACCCACTTATATATTTTTGGGTTTCTCCTGAAATCTGTCATTCAAAGCAACTCCTCCACATTAGGCTTAAGAAAATACATTTTGCAGGGTTCATCTAACATTAGTATCTAGTTTTTGTTGTTTAGGTATAAATACATTTGTATGTATACATATATATACAAACACACACACATGGACAGATTATTATATCAGTAGAAGGATAGAAAGAGTGTCAAAAGAGGAATTCTGTTCCATACAAAAATATCATATCAAAATCGCCTAAAAGTTGGTTGTCAATTTGACCATACCTCTACCCCTTTTACCTGATCAGTCCACACAGCCTTTGAGCTTCAGGTTTTCCTTATTCTCCCACTATCATTTCTGTTTGTATTCACTCTAACACACCCTTGTAGTACAGGGACTAAATCTTTTCCATGAAACATCTAAAAAATTTCAGCTGTTGCAGAAGAAAAGATATCTCTCAGCTGAACTTGAATCACTATTTGTTGAAAATTCTCTCTAATAAAAAGGAAGTAGTATAACAGAACAGAGTAGAACATCTACTCTCAAGCTAGCTCTTAAGGCAAAAGAGAATGAAGATCCTGGAAACTTGCATAAAGCTGAGATGATTAATTTGAATTGTTTGTTCATTTCTAATCTCCAATTGTTGAGCCTTTGTCCACAACAACAACATTTTTTTTCCTATTTTTTTAAACTGTCTGCAGACTCTTATATCAAAGCACATTTTTCTAAACTCCAATTTCATGGTTTTTATTTTTGTCAACATTCAGTTGCCTTCAATTTTCTTCAAAAAAATCACCTCCTGTAACAGAAATGCATAAGACATGTCAAGTGAATCAGCTAAATTAAACAGCAATTGTATCTCCCAATCCAATTCATATGGGACCACTAGCTACAACTTTAGAAGCATTCAGAAGTAAACAGAAATTAAACATCACCAAACAGTATAATTATTCATTTGAAAAATCTTTTCAAATGGCTGAAATCCTCTCTTCCTATTAAAAGACATGAAATTAATAATAACAGCTGGTTTGGATACAGCCCTGTTGATATTTGTATGATGTCCCATTATTGTGAATGGGTCTGGCTTCCTGCCAGATCCTGATGTGGCTGCAAGCTGTTTCAAGTACCAGCTAGTATGGAAGCTGTCAATCAAAATCTGCTTCCTTTATCACCACTGTGGCATTTTATGAAATGTCAGAATGAGATGCCACACTTGCATCTGCTCCAGCATGAGATGCTGTGCATCACCCAGGTGCAGAGCCAGATCCTTTCGAGTGCTGTGCCCATGGGTATGCCAACATCAGGACCATCCTTCAGAGGCTAACTTTCCACTGGGTAATTTGCAATCTTATCAAAAGCCCATTGAAGTCAAAGGAAATATTCCCATTGATCTCAGAGGGCTTTGATCAGGCCCATGGTGAGCGTGTACTTTAGCAGTCTTTTAGTGCTCTTGCAACATGCACAGTCAAATGAATACACTTAATCTTTTGAGTAAAAATATGAAAGTCAGCACAGTTCAGCTGACTGGAGTCAGAAGTCAGAAGAAGACTTTGCAGGTGGAATTTGTGACCTCAAGGCCTTTTTCAGCTGCCAAAGTTCAGCCTTCAAGCAATCAGGAATATTCACAATTGCCTTTGCCTTGTTGCTGTTAAAGTCTGTCCATTCCTGTGTTTCTTATGGTGAGGTCCCCATGACATTCAAGTTATTGCTGTGGCATAAGGCTCTGATACAAAGCCATTTAATAGTGACCAGTTTGCACCCGACCCTAATGAAATTGATGTTTTTTGCTGCCCACAGAGGCATGTTTCAATGTGTGCTCCTGCCATGGCTAACCCTCCCTCATGCTTTTCTGCAGGTGATCAGCATGCCTCACATGCACAAATCAGGATAAAACATGTCTGTTCAAGAGTTTTTATGTGTGGGCCTTCCCCTCACAGTGTTTCAAACCCCATTGTTTGACTAGAGAGGAATTTAAATATCATGCTCTTTCCCTCAAAATTTTAATTTAGTTTTAGTTATTGAATTACTGTGAAGAAGGGGGATAGGCATTCCTTTTCTGACCATGGCTTAGAGAGGATATACTATTAATCTCCTGGCTATTCCAAGGTGGTTTCCCTCAAAGCAGAATGCTGTTTAATTGAGGAAAGCTTCTCTCCCTCAAAAGTATTTCAGGGAGCTGCTATCTCAGATGCTGATCTCTGTAAACCTCTTTTCAAACGATGTGTGTGGGAAGTTATGAATTTGCAGTAAGGTGTAAGGAAAATACTGCAGCAGATGTCACTGTTGAGATTTTACGTTGTGTTTACCTTTGGATTACCTCAGCTCCTTTACCTTTAAAGCTACACCCTTCAGAAAAGTTCCTTTGCATTGAAGTGCTACAAAGGTTAGAATTAGGTGATCCACTAAAGACCCAGAAGAGATGTACAGTCTCCTAAAGAATGTGTTTAACATTGCTTTCATACCCAAGATTATTTCAGAATTGATACCAGACACTCAGACTGATATCAGACTTCTCTGAAAACAGAAGTGGGAATTCATGCCTCTAGCTGGAGTAGACTTTAATCTTTTTTTAATGAAGTGACCTAGTAAGGAAAATCTAAATGAATACTAGGAACTTGCTGGCAAGATACAATAGCACTGACTCTCCTGCTGAAGTATTTTGCAAGGTAATAGCTACCTATCAGAAATTTAGTGATAATGTTGGGTACCTAAATAAACTCATATATTTATGTGTATGCTTTTGAAAGGAAATTTTGAAATTATCTTTCAAGACCACATCTCTATACCTAACTAGTGAATATACACTTAGAAACCACAAAGCATGTCTTGGCATTCAGATCAAGAATCAGTGCTGTTGAACACAACTCCCAAAACCATGTCAGTAGCATATTATATTTGAATAACAATAAAATCTGTAGGAAGGGATACACTAAAGTCAGTGTTACAGGCTTGTAATAAAAAAAAAAAAAAAGAGAAAGCTCTGTGGCAAAGTAACTGGTAGGTATTTGTCTTATCAAAAGCAAAGCAATAATTTCTATAGCAGATCATTAGTCACATAAGGTAGTTAATCACAGACATAACTCCCTACAATTTTTGAACTTTTTCTGATAGTCTTGTATTTAAACAGATGTGGGAGAAGCATTTCAAAAGCATCAAAGTGACTTCAGTGCTTGAAGGAGTCACTTCAGAAGCAGTTCATACTCACTGGGCTTTTAAGGTCCCTAAAGTGATGGATGTGCATCACCCAGAGCATTTGGGCGTGCTCAGACACAACCATGAAGCCTAACAGGGTAACTTTTGCTACAATGTAGTACTTGAAAATGTGCCTAGAGCTCTTAATTCGCTCTGCTGAGAAGGGCTATGGGGCTATTTGTAGTTTTTCACCTGTAAATTTAACATTGTGTCTCTGTGTGGTGAAGAGACTTCGAAGAGTTCACTGTTTTGGAAATAACTCTTCAAAGATTTCTGACTGGTGAAAGTTTTGACAAGGGCTGTGTTTAGGAGATTTTTTTTTTTTTTTAAAGGCTATGGGTACAGGCAAAAAAAAAAAGCCTTAAAAGAATCCTGTGATTTGGCGAAAAGTTTTAACATTATCTGTTATGATGGGAAAAAAAGCTTTAATTGGTTCTGCTTTCACAGACTGTTGTTTATTTTATTTTTTCTTTTCTTTTTGAAGACCAGGTCTTTTGTCTCCAGTTTGCTTTTGGGTTTGGCTGTTTCCTGTGTGTTTTAATATTTGGGATTTGGTTTTGATTTTGGGTTTTAAGCCCAGATCAGGGGCAGTGACATTTTAGAGGCTTCTACACAAATTTTAGCCATTAGAACATTTGGAGATCTGTGACAGAATCAGAAGTCTGGCATAAAGCAGTGGAGTAGTATCTACCGGTCCTTTACCATGGAAACAGAGGGATAGACAGCTGTGTCAATGTTGCCATGGTGAATAAAGTGAGATTAGTTTGTGGCTGGCAAAAAAGAACAGGCATGTTCCAGACTGGTAATCCTTCACTTACCTGAAGGAATAAGATTGTTCTACATGGAAAAAAATTGGTCCTTGCAGCAGTAGAAGCATTTTTGTACAAAACTGGTCTCTCACTGTGCACCACTGGAAATTCTGCAGATAAAATTTCTGAGTATTCCAGTGCCAGATATTGATCTTTGCAGTTTATGGGGTTGTGTCCAGGTGAGCTTTGAGGCTTTTGTTATTTATTTTGGGGGGAGAGGCTATATGGATGCTGCAATAGAAGGTGATAAAGTATTTAACCAAGTGACTAGCTGCTCTAAATCTGATGCAGGAATTCACTATCCACTTTGCAATCAACATTTCATTTGCAATTCCTGTATTGAATTTGTAGTTAGATATTGCATCTTTTCAGCTCTGGTGATCATTTAGAACAGAATCCCATCTTTTCCTGATGCTGTTTCTGTAAAGAGAGTTACAAACACTCAGGCGTGCTTCCATAAAAATCCCTTCGTTCCAGCACAGGAAACTTTATTCCATAAAGATGGACTTCTGGCACTTTGCTACAGATGATGAGACATGGCCATGTATTCATTAGTCACAGAATCTAACACACAATCACAAAACAAAATAGAAATCATGGTATCCCCCAAGTGGTCAAACCCTATTCAGTGTTCGACAGTGTTATTTATCGGTCTGTCTGGGATTGTATCATCCTTTACTGCTGCAGCTCAGTGACTTTGTGAGAGGAGGGTATTTGTCTTTAAAAGTTCTGGTAATGAATCGTACATTAGAGTACAAGGGCATCCTAGGGGAGACAGAATCTGTGTGGAGGATTAATCTTTCCTCAGGTGAAAATGCTGCATCTTGTCTAGAAAACTGGCAGCTAATTTTGCTGTCAAACATCTGCAACCATTTAAGGCTTTACCTCTTTCTTTCCTCATATCAGTACATTCAATATCAATGAATAATAAGAAGTCAATGGAGTACCTCAGTTAAATCCAGGGCTGAAGTGGCAGCAATAGCATTTTCCCTTCACTGCAGGAAAGCAATCGAAGGAAGACACAGCTGTCAATAATCCTAAGGTTAAATCACTGATTTGAATGCCTAAACTATGTATTTAGCTGCTCAATCTTGAAATGTTGTTCCATTCTCTGTATTTAACAAATGTACATTTAGTAAAGCATCTCTTTGACCTATTGCAGTTTCAAGTTCTGAAAAAATTATTCTCGTTCATTAACACCTCTATCGAAAAAACACAGAAAATCCCCAACATTTTTAAGGTGATGAAAAATATAAATTATCTTCAGAGTAGTTCTATGAATAATTGCACTGCATAAGTCCATTAAAATAGAAAAATTATGTCCTTTTAAAGCTGAACATTGTGAAAGTCTATGCAATTTAATAATCTCTTGACTAATGTAATTTTGTCTGGGCATTGAGTTTGTATTTTGAGCTGAGAAATGTAGGTTTCTGAAAATCAGCAGATCTACAAATGTATATCAGGGTTCTTGAATGTTTTTCTTTTTTGTCACCACAGATGGTGCAGTTGATCTCACTGGAACTTTGATTTAAATATCTGAATTTGATACAGTCAATATTGAATCCAGGCTCTCATTTGCGTCACATAAAAGAAAGACAATTTTTAATAATGGATATAAAGTTTCTTCTCAAATAAAAAGAGGAAATAAGAAATTAACAATTTGCAAGTGGCAATAGCACTGCTAGCAACTGAGTAATCTATTTCCTTTTGCCAGAAATGTGTCCACACCTTCTGCTTTGTATCTATAGATTCAGATAGCAAAGGGTGAAATTTCTTGTTAAACTGTATCAGACTAGCACTGGAAACAGAACCTGAGATGTTACATTCAAAAAAAAAAAAAAAAGATGTATACATATATTTTAGAGCACTCAAAATCAGACATTTTACAAAAGTGATTTTTGCTGAGAGAAGTAAGTCTACAGTGCTAATACAAGATAATGTGAGCAGATGAATTAAAACCCTCTATATTATTTAAATCTACTACATTCCTCTTTGGTTACCACCTTGGGGCACAGTTATATTTGCTTTTTCTTGACTTTCATGTGAACTTTATGAATTACTGCTTCCTCTCCTCCTCTCCTCCTCTTCTCATTTCTGCTCCAGAACTGATCTCAGGTCAGCCCCACGGCCATTTTTGCCAGCACCACTGAGTGAGTGGTACACCACAAGTGATGAATGGTAAGCTATGAAGAAGGGTTGGAAAAAAAAAATCCAAGGCTAGTTTTGCCTCTAGGATGTCTGGAAATGAAGATCCTGGAGTTAATTTTCATCTCAGATCAGTTCAGGACATTACACTACTTTTTTCAGGTTATGGTATGAGGATATTACATATCTTCAGAGCACAGAAAACCTTTTGAAAACTTATTAATGATTCCCAATAAGTTCTGGGGAAAGAAATACCAATATGGGAAATTAAAGTCTTTTATTAAACATTAAAATAGAATTATTGCAACTACAAGCCTATGATGAGGTTAAAAATAGAAGCCTGAAACAAAATGGAACCATTACATTTTTTTTTTTTTTAAACTGAATGAAGACAGAATTTCTTGCAAGTAATGAATTAAACATTTCTGAACATTGTGGGGATTTTTTTTTAATGGTTATTATTCATGTAACTTTTTTTTTGTTCTGTTGGTGTTATATCTGTTCACATATAGCCCTCTGCTACAACTAAGTAACTTAGCTCATGTCTGTAAAAGCTATATGCAGAACTCCCAATAAAATCACAATAAGTAGTGATGTTATGTCATTTGGCCTGCCCAGTGTTCAGAGATTTGGTCTCTGAATCCTTTGAAACCCCTTCAGGGTACTGTTGAGCACACAGATGTTTTTATTTATCCTTCATTTGGGTTAATAGCTGATTTTTCTCCTCACTTCCTCCAGAAGTCTGTAGTGCACATCCAAAATATTACAGATTTGGAGACCAACACTGGTAAAGTATTTCCTTGGCTGTCTTTGAGTGTCTCTGTAGAATACTATCTTTCCTCATAAGCCAAGCTTAGTCAGATGTCTACATACAGTGTGGTATCTACAGAGATTTTCACATCAATAGGCTAAGCTTTTGCTTTCCATCTGAGAAAAAAAAAATCTCACTTTAGAGAAGAGGTGTAAATCCATTACTTTAAATTGCATAGGCTCTGGAGCTGACAAGCATGTCCATAGATATCCACGCCGTGAATGGCATGTGGCATACCAATGTGGAGTATTCCAGACAGACAGAAGTCCTACCCCTGAGAGACCCCAGCCATGCTCCATGCGGCGCTGGGATCTAGACACCCAGCACTTCAGTGTGCTCTGCCAAACATGATCATCTGTGTCTGCAAAAGCACTTTCTGACTTAGTCACACAGACCACCAAGTTATCCTCACTTTTGTATTTATATTCCACCCTCACTAAACATATTTATCATAGATATTCAGAAGGCCAGAGGAGGAATGCACTGAAAAATGTCTTGCTCGCAATGAAAACTCCATATGTGAAACCACAGAAGAACATACCCAGTATCTGATTTACTAATACAGCTGAAATACACTGCTTCTCTCCCTTTTCTAGCAAAATGCCAATTTCTATATTGTAAAACATGGATATTATGAAAATGAGTGCATAAGATAGAAGTAAAAAGGTGAAAAGAAAATGAAAGAATGCTATTACTTTAATAACACCTTTATCTGCAGATTTTCCTTTTTTTTTCCTGTCTTTTTTTCAAGAAGCTCTGATGCTGGTTTTTTCTTGTGTGTTTCACATTTTCAAACATCTGAATAAAAGAGGTCTGTGGTTTGATGTCCCAATTGACTACATTTTAATTCCACTTGATTCCCGGTATCAGTTTATATAGTGACATTTAACATACTCTCTAATCATTGGAAGCTTTGTACATGTGTACTCGCCAAGATGTTGACCCAGTAATCCAAATATTGACTGCAGAAAGAGTGACTTTATATGTTGTAATATCAACTGGAGAGCTATACACCAGTAGTTTTGAGCTTGGCTACAAGAAGGCAAAATGCAAACCTAAATATAACACACCTCTCTAAAATGTAAATCTTAATATAGGACACTTTTACGGATAATATAAACATATTGCCCTAAAAATTATGTACCAAATGTTATTATCAAAAATAATATAAGCTATTAAGTAAATTAAATCCTAAATTTTCAAGGGAAATTTTTTATTAATTTTTGATGGAAGACTTGGACAGATCCATTTTCTGAAATTGTAGAAGTTGCAGTTCAAGGACAATTTCTATTCCAAGTCTGTTTACTTTAAAACTGAGTTCTTGACATCCTGCCCGGTAAGTCCCTGGAAATCTACCTTGTTATTACTGGGCTGTTGCTTCCTGGTAAGGAAGTTTCAGAACTATGATGATTAGATGAGACTTGAGAAATCTAGGTTCAATTTTAAGCTATTTCCCAAGCTTCATATCTTCTCTCCAATATATACACATCTTCATTTTCCTTATCTAACTTTAAAGTTAGATGATTTTATCTGAATTTTCTATATAGATTCCCATAATTGTTGGCATATCCTGTCCTAATATTATAGGAGTTGTCCCCTGGAAGTGCTTCTTTTCCTTTCTGTAGTAAAATGATTTATAAAGATTGATTTTGTAACTTAGGCAACTAAGTTGAGGATCTAAATTTAGGAATATGAGCACAGTCCTCAAAATATATTATTTATTGAGGAAATTTTGATTCTAATCTAGGCAAGACAACTACATTTGTTGAATTGAAGACTATCTGAGAAGGGTAAAAATAATATTTTTCTGAGCTAGTTTTCAATCTGTAAATGTTTTTCTTCTAGACAAGTCTAATTTTCTTATTTTCTTATGAAGCATTGTTATTTATGCATATATGTATGAGTGTTATTTGTATGTTTATTCCTTTTGTTTGCATTACTTATATTATTGGCAATTGTTTGTATTAATTTTTGCTCAACACCATCTGTCTGTCAGTATCCATCTGCCATCTCTAGATTTAGAGTTAGATTGCAAGATTTTGGAGCATGATTCATCTCTTTCTTCCTGACCCATTACAAGTACTCTTGTACTTCCTACAATGTCTAGGAAGTCTAGTTCTGAAACAGTGTCCCACTTAAAAAGGTGGTCTACAATCAAACAATAAAAAAGAATCCTTGCTCCAAAGTGGTGGGATAACAAGTAAATATAGATACACAGGTGACACAGTACAGGGAGGCAATGGGACAAATTTTGCCTGCATGATATGTACTGTATTACAACAGCCTTCTTATTTTTTATGTTTTTGTAGACATAATAAGAAAGAAACGGTATTACAGAAAACTCCTCTCAGTGAGAGGCATGTCCCAGCACCAAAAAAAATGCTTACTTAACTATATAGTGAGTTGGGGAGTGTACTTCAGATAAGTGATGGGAGTTACATTATAGAAAATGGAAAAGGTCATGGAAAGCTTCTAAAATTGAAACAAGTCACTTAATTTCTGCCAAACAGGAGGACTAAGAAAATAACACAAAGCTGAGCAGCAAGATGATCAAAGCAATGAGATAGGAAAATGGCATTTGCAGCAAAATTTCCAATGGCTGTGACTAGGGCAAACCAACAGGGACTGTGGTCAGAGAGGTGGAAAGTACAGTCAGGAGACAGGAAGTGAAGGTAATTGGAAATGCTTTGGACATTTAAATATGGTTTCATTACACAAAACAAACTGCAATTGCTGAAGTAGCAGACACATGCAAACAGTAGGCAAAACAAACTTCTGGAAAATCTACATTATCAGTCACATTTAAACATTATTAATAGAAGAAGTAATTAGTCAGCAAAAATCCTATTCTGTATGCAGGGATTTGTTGCAGAAGTACATAGGGAGATACACAGCCCGTGTACATCCCTTGAAGCCTGATGACCATTTCTTGATTCTGATTCTTTTATGGGCAAACCAGACCAAAGTGTCAGCCTGAATTTCTTAGATTATTTTAGCTGTCCCAGTGTCATCAGAAATTCATAAGATTTTTCCATTCCTGCCATGCATTATTTAAATTTGTGAGTCATTTTGAGTTAAAGACAGAAACTGAGTAAGAGACTTGGTAAAAAATACAGCTTTACTGTACTTACCTGACATGTCTCCTCTTCTTTGCTGCATTTATTTATGATCAAGAACATGTAAAAATTATTTCTGTAGGTCTTAGATTCACTTATTCATGGGTCCCTTATTCACATTCAGTTTCCTTCCTGAAAAGCAGAATTTGCAAAAAACAGAGTTCAGAGATAGTTCACAACAATTACATGTAGAAATGTTCATTAACAAAAATGAAACAGCTACCCTCACCACATTCTAACTAGCATCTCATAATCCTGAAAACATTTTTTTCACTGAAATTTATATGGAATCCTAATTAAAATATAGTCAAATCTTGTGCAAATGTATTGGACTGAGAAACATATGTTGGTTTTTAGATTTAGTGCACAATAAATCAGAATCATGTAGGTATTTAAAAGAAGAAGACACAAGGTTAAGGCCTTGACTCTATTGGCTCAATTCTCAGGAAAAGGTGAATCTGAGCTATATCACAAAATCACAGAATTGCTGAATTTGGAAGGGACTTCAAGATCATCTCATCCATCTCCCTGATCAAGCAGGGCCACCTAGACCTGGTTACACAGAATCATGTCCAGACAGCTTTTGAATATTTCCAAGTATGAAGATTATACCACAGCCTTGGGCAACCCATGCCACTGCTCAGTAGCCTTCACACTGAAAAAGTGTTCTCTGATGTTTAGACCGAATCATTTGTATTTCAGTTTGTGCCCATTTCCTCTGCTCCTGTCACTGGACACCACAGGAAACAGTCTTTTCCCACCCTTCTTTCAGCCATGTTAATACCTTAGTAAGATCCACAATGAGCTATCTCCTCTACAGGCTGAACAATTTCAGTTTTCTCAGCCTTTCCTTATGAGGTGTGCTCCATCCCCTTACCCATTTTAATGACCCTTCTCTGGAGTCTCAACGTGTCTCTCTTGTACTGAGCAATGCAAAGCTGGACAGAGCATTCCAGGTGGGGTCTCACCAAGTGCTGAGTATGGGGGAAGGATTAGATCCCTTGACAAGTAGTCATCATTCCTAATGCAGCTCTGGATGCCAATTCTCTTGTGAGTGTCAAAGATACCATTTTGGTTCATGGTGCCCAGCTGGATGGAACCCTAAGGTCCTTATTTGCCAAGCTGTTTCCCAGTTGGATGGCTTGTACTTTCCCAGTTGGTTTCCCAGCTTGTACTGGTGAATGGAACTTCTCTCCAGGTGCAGGACCTGGCATGTCTCCTTGTCAAACTGACCTCTGGCAGATGGCAATCTTGTCTAGCCACTAGACTTCCATCCTTCCCCCTTTCCAAAATTTTCAAATTGATGGTGGGTATGAACCCTGACTGCTGCTATTCTGCAGATGGTGCGTGAAGCTTTTCGATCTGCTAAGTTTCGGTGCAGATCTTTTTCCTTTCCTTCTTCTCTGATGCTCATTTCTGCTCTCAATTTCTCCACTTGTGGGAGCAGCTCCTCCATGATGGCAAACCTTCCCCACAGGATAGAAGTGCATCTCTTGTGGAATTCCTTCCATCCTCAAACTAGTAGGTTGGATTCTGCTACCTGAGACTTAAGTTTGTGTTGAAGCCAGGGACAGCTGCTTTAACACCTACAGAGGAAAGTGCCCTATGATGTTACTACCATGTGTGAGACTAGTACAGCAACAGAATTTCAGATGAGGCCCCTTTTGACACCTCCTTCTTTTATCCTTATGCTCAAACTGCAGTGTGTGTTGGCCTTCTCTGTTAGCTAATGTTAGCACATTAAATCTACATATTTCAAATCTCAGGTCATCAAAAGATACAACTGTTCCAAGTATAATTCAGAATATAATTTTATATTCTTGAAACATTAAAGAAACCCTTGCTGCTTAGCTTTGCATGGCTCTCTTTCTGTTTCTCTTACTATTACTAGGCCTTGTATAAGAAAAGAGTTTGTTCTTCATGACTCTATGTCTGAAAGTCCACTGAGAAGCTCAATCACTTTGATGCTTAGAACAGGTATTAGGTTGAGTTTTCACACCTATATATCATCAGGTTAGCAGGAAATATGTGAATCCTCTCATTTCAGTCTTTTCTTAAGCCTGTTTAAAGAAACCTCAAAGAAGTCTTGTCTCTTCCTACTGAATCCTCAGCCTCTGCTGTGCCACTGAGTGCCCAGTCACCTGGGTGACCTCAGGTCCTGTTCAACCCTCATCCCTGAGCCCTTTGTTGTGCAAAAGGTCAGCAGTTCACAGACTCTTGTTGATGTTGAGGACCTAGAAATAAAACAACACAATTTTCAGACAATATTAGTGTAGGAGGTAATATGAAGGCTGGTCTTTGTTTGGAGGTAAGATATGGAAATTATATGGACGGCAGATATGGAAATATGGAAAATACCCACCCCTGCATGGGGTGCATACAGTTTGACATGTTTAGAAAATTAGCATAACTGACAAAAATTCCCAATCGGAGACATAAGATGTGAGGTAATTCTTCCTCAGTTCAACCCCTTTCTAAATCCTCCCCCCTCATACGCTTTGTTTATGAAAATGTGTCTCAAAAACCTGGTTTCAACCTTGGCTCCCAGGAAGAACCAAGATAGGATAGGGGCTTGGAGCCCTAGCTTGGAACCTCTGGAATGTGTTTTGTCTTTGTGCCTGTCAGGGTAGGGAAGAGTACTGGGCCTAGATACGAACCATAAAACTATACAAAAGTAAAGCTAGAATATATAGATATATGTCCTAGAAGAATATATAGATATAATTCTTCCTCAAAAAGAATTTTGATAAGGTAGATTTAAAGTAGAGAAAATATGACAAAGTCCAGTAAAATAAACAGTAAAAGGAGATATTTAGGATAGTAAAAAACCAGGCAAATTAATGGAATATAAAATGCCTAAAAATCTGACTTATGATGAAACCTACAGGAAAGCTAAATATCTGTAGAGTTAAAAAGATTTGTTGTCCAAACTAAGTCATTCCTGCTTCTGTAGACTTGTGACTCACCTTCTTTGCTGCCAAATACAATATAAAGCATGCTTGCCGAACCCACAGGTTGTTTGAATTTTTGATTCATTTTAAAATCAAGGGATATTTTTCTCTTTATTACTAATAAAGCATACAGATGGGTTTCTTCTGTTGAATTTGCAGACACATATGAATTCTTCAGTGCTTTCTCAAGATATGATAAGATGGCAACTTCCAGATAATTTTCTTGCAATGGAATAGTCATCATGCAGATGATCTCCAGCTGCAGTGCTGAAGGGCTGGCAATGTGATGTTTGTAAACTTCAGTATGAAACCTTGGGGTCTCTGTGGCTTCCTTCATCCCTCTGCCTAGAGCATACAGGTCGAGAGGGCCTTACCTCTGTCACAGAGCTGTCAGTTGCCATCACTACCATCATGAGTCCCAGTGTTACTTCTGCTGCTGAGAAGACCAATTTCTGGATGAATGAACACAGCTGTTTCCAAACAGGAATGTTAAGGAGACTGAAAGGCTTTTGGAGACATGGCTGTGGAGACACAACCTTCATCCTGAGCAAGGGCGTTGCCATTCTTCCTCACCTCACTCCCACCAAGAGCAGGCTACTGGCTCCTCAGGCCATAACAGAAAAGACATTCTGAAATTTTGCATCAGATATATGCATCAGACTGTTTCACTTTTTAATTTTCCTTCTATTTCTTTCACATTTCTTTATCATAAAATGCCCACTACTGACATTATCTACTTTTCTCTTCTTTAGTACCTTATTATCTTTCAGTGAGAATATGTACTCCTCTGAGGGACAAATGGGAGGTTCAGATTTTACTAGCTGGACAACTGGATGATGGGTTTTGTCTGTATGAGATCCAGAAAGTCTATGCATGGAAATAGTTAGAGATTGTATGGGATATAAATACCTTTCTGGACTGGCCACTGGAGGACAATCAGGATAATTTGAAATCACTCAGATGGCACCTGATGCCCATGTTCAGATAGCTGAAAAAGTGAGAGAGAATTCAGCTGCAGCAGTAGGTTTTTACCGGAGGGAGTTTGCATGTGGAGAAAGTAGGTTTCCTAAATGCCTGTTATGGTTTGTCAAGAGAAAGGGATTGACCTTGACTGTCAAGTGACACCACTATGTGTTGCCACTGGAAATCCTAAACCGAATTCCTGCTTCTAGTGAGATGAATGTGCATCTCAGCTCTTGGTTTCATCTCACTTAATTTTAAGAACTAATTTAGAATAAAGGATATAAGGAATAAAGAATAAAATATAGTGAAGACATAATGTAATTGGATGTATGGTAAAGTAGCAGCATAGAAAAACACTGATTAGAAATCCTTGAGTATTGCCAAATGGGTGTAATTTGTTACCCGAAGGGAAAGTTTTACAATTAGAGGGATAAATCTGGCCCATTTTCATGAATCTGGGTAATGACTGGCATATGGAATTGTAAACCTGAATCCTCTGTTAGGCTGTGTGTGTCTCTGGGTCAGCTGTGTTGTTGTTTCCTTCCCGTCTTCAACACAGTTGCAATTGGTTGAGCTTCCACTTCTGCTTTACAAACCAATCAAACAAACCCTGTGATTCACTAGAGAATGAGATGGGCTAACTTCAAGGTGTGAAACAACATGACATGGAATCTTTTGGTCATTCTCATGTGGGATTTACTATAGCACAAAGCCTCATTACTTTAGGTGATTAACTTGCTGTCATGAAATGCCTTTATCACACCAGGAAAAGTTGTATTAATATAAGATGTCTTTTCTCTTGAATGTAAAATAATGATTGTTACAATGTCTTATCAAATCCTTATCAAACCTGTATAAACTGCTCTTGTAATTTTACTTCCTGTTTTTTTCTGGTAAGAATGGGATGAGATCTGCACTTTCCCTCAAGTGCAGAAACTGAAAGAGACAGAATCAAGGTAAAAACTAACATTCAGTTTTGGTACATGGTGGGAGATGAAATTTAAATCCACAGAGACTGAGACACTAATAACTTGTAAGAGTAAATTATGTGGTTCATGGGACAAACCCCTAATAATTTGTTTTATTTGGTTTTTTATCCATGAAAGGGACACTTTGCGACATGTGGATGTATATTAAAAATGTAGAAAAAGAATATACTTTTGTGTGCATGCATGCATATGTGTGCATGTTTGTTTATATTTCATATACATAAATATAATATTTGTGTATTTAAAAATTTGTATCTTTAAATTTATGCTATAAGCTAATGTGTATTTGTCTTATATAAAATGGAAAAATATAATGATGTCTCTTGGATGTGTATTTATATTATATAAAGTTTAGTTTGATAGCACTGGTGAATCTGAGAATGGTCTTGTATGGCTAATGACTATGTAATATAGAAACAGCAGAACTGCTCTTGAAAGGCTTATCATCTCAATATTCAAGGCAGGTAAAGAAAAATGGTAGCAAGCTAATAAGAATTTTTAAAGGAACAAAAAGAGAGAGAGTGTACAGTGTGTCCTTATTTACTTTTCACACGGTAACCTCACCGCCCACTCTCCTTTGTCTTGCTGCCTCGCCAAGTCTGCTGCACAGTCTTGATTTATGACAAGTTCTCTCCTGTTTTATTACCGGCCATGAAGAAACACTGCCTCTCTTTGAACATTGCATGCTTTAAAAAAAGTCAAAAATAAGCAGCTTACTACATCTGCCCAAAACAAAGTTCCCAGCACTTCCCACCCTGTAAGAGAGGGAGAATTTCTCTTGTGCCCCTTACAATACTCCTATGTACAACTGCAGTTTCTTATACCTATGTGCTCAGTCACACAGTATTATTATTCTGCACAAATAAATGGTAAGCCTACAAATCACATGATTCCAGTGTGTTTTGCTATAAAGTAGATTTATTAAATACAGACTATCCTCTTCTTTTCATTACTAGTCATTTAGCCTGTGAAGCAGTCCTTGAAAGGGAAGAGAAAACATATGACAACTAGTAATTTGCAAGAGCTGGATCTGCTTCAGTGAACAATAGCATTACCTGAGATAGTCTCGAGGCCCAATAGTGAGCTCATAGGTCAGACAATACCAGACCTTCTTCAAATAACAGATTGGCTTCTCTCAGGCACTTTGTATTTCTGTAAAAGTCTGTGTGTCATCTTGCTCAAACAAGTAGAGAGAAGGCAGGAAATTCAGAGAATGAGAAACCTGTGGAAGAATACAATGGAAGGAAAAGGAATAATTTAATCTCTCTGGACCTAACTAATTTTGAAGAGAAAAAGACTGATGCCTCCAGTTTAAGTAAATCATTAGTAATTTTCTGCACTAAGAGAAATAGCTGAGTTCACAGAGAAGTTATAAAGATTTAAGATCATAAGTGCCTAAGTGCAAAGTAAGACATAGTGGGAAATACTCTTAAAAGGCAAATGCAGTGACAAAAACTCCTTATTGCTTTTAATAGATAATAAATGGGACTCCTCTGAGTTAACTTTTCACGTGTACGTTTCAGGGAAATGGCAAGGCTTTTTTTCAGAGGACTTGGGTAGGGAGGGGTATTAACCAGAACAATGATAGTTTAAATTATTCTGCAAGATATGACAGGGATAAAATGAAATACTACAGAGACTCATGACTTCACCATACAGATATTGTATGTAGCACAAAAGGTTAAAGGTCCTTTAATGTCGAAATTAGGAAAAAATGAAGTAGGAAGAGGCTCTTATAGTGAAGATGCACCTGATATACCTTTAATAAATCTAGATTCCTTTATTAGTACAGTAAGTACACTTAGTAGAAGCATGATAGTAAGAAATGCACTGTCATTGTTAATACATTATTCTTAGAAAAAAATGTAAACAGCACCAAATGGAATTATGGGTCTACCTACAAAGACAAGTGGGTTGAAATCTAATTAATTTCTTTTATACTTCAAGCATTTATTGAAATTAACTGAAAGCTAACATGAGTACTCCTGCAAATTCCTCTAAAAAAGATTATTGAAAATAAATTTAAAATGCTAGCACTCTTTGTGCTACTTACAATATTTCTGTGGATTGTTTATTGAATATTTTTTTATTTAGTCAAGACATAGAAGAACTCTAAATGTTTTATGGAATTTGTCACCAGAGCACTAACTCTATGCGCAACAAAATATTGTAAAAAATTGCAGGTCAAATTTAATCACTGAGGAAAAAAATCCTATTAAGTGTATTTTGAGTTCTTAAACTGTTTTTGGATGTTTTTGAAGAAGAAAAACAAAAAAAGAAAAAATTGTCAGATTTCTTATCTGTAAGATTTTTTTTTTCTTTTTTGCACAGCTGTATTCCTCAGCGTGCAGATAAATACCCCATTTCTCTAGTATGGAACACTTGACAACAAGTATTTCCATGTTCAGATGGAAAGGACAGGATTTCAGGCTTATATTTCCAACCTGTTGCCTATAAATTTGGAGGCCCTGATTCAAGCGTGCACGTAAATTTATCTTTAAACATCTGCCTTCATCTCATCAAGCACATGTTGAAGTCTTCTCTTGAAAAGGGATGCCTTCCAGAAAAGAGATCTAGAGTGATGCTACCCTCTGCTTCTGACACTAAATTGAGTCAATGGGTCTTGCAAACTACAATTCAGAAAAAAACCTTTTTTTTTTTACTTTCAAATTTCAAAGCTTGTTACATCTTCTCTTTCTCTCCTTTTTTAAGGAATGAAAGGCATTTGTGAGACTTGCAATTGTACGTCACATGCTTCCTTCTCTATTCTCCTTGTTTTCTGTTGCTCTAATGCTGTCTACTGTTCTCTCACAGGGTTTGAATATTATTGAGTCCCTTCAATTTTAAAACATGAAGGTGATTTAAGTGAGAACAGTTGATTTTCTTCCTCCTGTTATACATTAATAATATTTCTGTTGCTTTTTCTTGCAATTCTTGAAGTCATCACACCTCCTCTTTTTGTAAGCAGCAAAAGAAGTGGTGCTACAGCAACCCTCAGACCAATTGCAACTGCTAAAATGTTTAATAAAGTAGAAGTGCATAGGACTGTTCCAGTCTACCTAAATCAGTGACAGAACTGCAGCTTCTAAGACTACACTGATCAGATTCACTACTAGAAGTCCAACTGTCTACAGTCTCTAAAGAGGTCTTTTCTTCTAAGGTTGACCTGACTTTAGAAATACAAAGTTCTGGCAAATTTTCTATAGCATAAAATTTGAGAAGCATTAAGAAGAATAAGAGTAAAAGTCATGTCAGTTAGTAAAGAGAAATATACCCAGTTTTAAAAAAGATGGGAAAAAAAAACCTTGGGAAGTATCCATCAGCCATATGTCTGTGATCCGTAAGTGCCACCAAATTGAGGATGAATGTGTTTGACTGGTGGGTTAGAAAATGACTGGATGGCTACATTCAAAGAGTTATCATTAATGGCTCAACATACAAGTAGAGAGCAGTAAAGTGTCATGTCTCTCAAAGGTTCATACTGGGACCAATACTATTCATGCCTTCACCAGTGATGTGGACCTGGGATTGAATGCACCAAGCAAATCTGCAGATGATGGCAGCTGATGAGTGGGGCAGCTGACCTGCGTGAGGGAAGGGTTGCCATCCAGGGAGGCCCTGACAGGCTTGAGGAATGGCTCCACAAAATATGAAGGTCAACAAGCCAAGCACAAGGTCCTACACCTGGGTTGAGACTGCCCAGTAACAGACTGAGGCATAAATGAATTGAGAGCATCCCTGTAAGGAAAGACTTGGAGATAGTGGTGGGTAAAAAATTGAACATAAACTTCCCCTGTGGCCAGAAAGTGAACTCTGTTGTACACTGTGTAGAAAGAGGCGTGGTCAGCAGGTCAAGTGATTCTCCCCCTCTTCTCTGCTCTTGAAAGAACCCCCCTGAAGCAATGCATTGGAAGAGGATTCCCAACAAAAGATATAGACATGTTGGAGCAGGTCCAAAGAGGATGATGAAAATGAACAGAATGCTATAGCATCTCTCCCATGAAAATAGGTTGAGATATTCAACATTGAAAAAAAAGGCTATAGGGACACCCTATTGTAGCCCTTTTGTATGTAAAGGGGAATTATAAGAAGGAGGAAGACTTTTTATCAGAGCCTGTAAGTGCTCTGCAGCATTTTTAAACAAAAGTTGCTAGAGATAGACTGAAAGTTATGGTTTTTTTATTTATTTTTAATGGTGTGGGTGGTGAAACAGTACGACAGGTTGCTCAGAGAAGTTGTGGATGTGCCATCACTGCATGTATTCAAAGTAAGGTCAGGATGGAGGAGGTTTTGTGTAACCTCATTACTCTTTGTCTCAGGCAGAGTGGGAGTTAAAGAAAAAGTTTGTTAGAGAAGGCCTCCAAGTGAGTCATGAAGTGCAGAAAGGATCCCCTTGCTTTGTAAGGTCCTTCTCAGAGAGGGGTCTAGGGGCAGCTGGTTTGACTCTTAGGCCCAGACTTTGTCAGGGGTTTATGGCTAATGGATTATACATGTGCGATTGGACCTTTATACAACTTTATCCCTCAGGATGAAGAATGGAAAACCAAATATCTTTATATAAATAAAATTATTTATTTAACTTGATTGCAATAATGACTAGACAAAAATACCTTAATCAGAATTATTTATACCTAGTATGGATATAACTACTCATACAGTGCACTATTTTTGAAACAATATTGAAGCAATTCTATTAAAACAACTGTATTGAAGCTTTATTAAGGCTAGCTAAGCAGTTGCTAAGTAGAAATTGACTTTACTTACCTATAACAACCACCATACTCTGATTTCTTTCTCTCAGCCTGGAGAAGTAACCTTGAGGGACTTCCTCATGCAAGGGTAGGGTCTCCACATACCTTATGGAGGTACACTAGAAGTCCTCACTGTGCAAAACTGAGACTGACTTTTTACAGTTTAAAGTGATTGACTGTCATATATATGCATTTTTTTGGATTATGTTCTTTTAGGCTTATTCAACAAAACATGCATTGTACTAGTGAAAGTGTTACCTGTTCTGCTTAGCACTTTCGACTCTTCTGTATCAGGGTATTCACATCCTTGTTCCCAGCCTCACTCAGGGTCTCCCTGTCTTGCATGTCCTTGTGGTGAGTCTGATAATTTGGTCAAGCTGGTCTCAGCATTCTTCAGCACGAAGAACAGCAGACCCTCCTTGCTCAATGCTATCACTGCTCAGAGGACCCCTCTTGCCCCACCAAACAGGAGGCCCTCCTTGTTCAAGCCACCACTGGTAGCAAAGTTTGATCTGCTGTGTCCCCCCTTCGCAGGCTCCACTTCTGAATGAGTTGATCTAGTGCCAGATGTTCCCGTCCATGGCAGAGGAGTTGGACTAGGTGATTTCTAAGTCAGACTCTTGCCAGTTCTATTCTTATTTCTGATCATGAATGCAAGTCTAAAGCTAAATGTGATACTGTGAACTAATCTCTTAATCCTTATTGACACAGAACAACTTGGATCTTGGCAAGACTAGCAATATCACAGGTTTTCAGAAACTCTGCATGCATCAGTGCTAACCTTCAAGGTACTAATTCCTCTTCTTTCCTACTCTTGAAGATAAATTGTGCAGAGAAATAACATCTGAAAATCATCTGCTAAATAGCAACTCATCTGTATGAAACCAAAATGCATTAAAATAAAATAATCCAAGCCCTCCAACACTTTAAAATAGGTAAAACATCATGATAATTAATTACTACGGTGGGATAAGGATATGAACTTTTTTTCAGGATAGTCAGGATGATTTTGATTAAATGATAAAGGGCACACAGAAAACGAACTCTAATCCTTATTTTAAAAATCCACTTCAACACTTACTCACTTATTTACTTGCATTATCAATAATCTGCCTCAGTGTTTTATCACTCTTCTGCATTCCCTTTCAAATCGATTACTTTGAATTAAAATCTCACCAGGCATTATAATGCCTGACAGTGCAACATGCTCCACCAATAGAGAGTGAAGATGATCTCACTCCAAAGCCAGGCTCTCTTCTGTATAATCTCTGCAGCTGGCAGTCTCTGACCACTCAGGTGAGCTACAGATCTGTTTGGAGCTTTCCTTCTAATTGAAGCATGACTTATATTATATTTCAAGTCCTCTGATTTTCTGGAAAGTTTAGCTTGAGACTTGGGCATGATCCAGTATGACTGCCTGAAGTACAATACGTGAAAATCAAATGATCACACTAGGATTAGATTCCTGAGCTTCTTCAAACACTGTTGATCCTGCACTAATATTGACATATTTGCTATTTCTTAAGAGGTTTGGTTTTGAATGGCTCTTTTCCTTGCACGAGATGGTAAAGATATGTATTCTAGCCCCCCAAATTCTATCTCCTTCAGTTGGATGAATGCATTTTCTTTTTTTATTTTTTTCAGTAAAGTGGATACAGAACTTTCTTATAGGACCCATTCAGAAAACCTGAGCAACAGGACTTGCAGTTCTGCAAAAAACACTGATCATTATGAACTACCTGGAAAGTTTTGTAAATTACAACCCATTGTTTCTTGCACCTATGAAGCACTATTGGGATTTATACCATTTGAAAGAAATAAGATTGCATATTTTGATAAAACAATTTTATCATTGATTGTGCATTACATTTCATTTTCTAAATCATTTAGGAATGGTTAGTAAACACTCAGAGGTTATGCATATGTACACAGAATAAAATTTTTCTTCTGCCATTTGCTTATTTTAAGTAAGTACAAATTAAACCTTTAATTAATACCCTTCACTGTTTTATTTGAACATCTTTATGTATACTGAATAAAAACAGAAGGCTTCATCAATTTGCTGGGGTACTGATATTTCTGAGGTCAAAATCCTGGTAGACTAATGTATTTTAAGTGCCATTTGGTACTGGTTCATAAGAGAAAAATAAAATTGCCACTTATGAAATTAATTTTGCAGTTCAGGGTTATTTGTCTTTTGGATGATGTAGCAAAAATTACTCCTCACTTAAAGCAGTCTTAATAATTTCTTAACCACCCCAAGTGCAAAGTACCAATAAACGTGCCTGCAGGCACGAAGATTTTCTGAGCCAGGTCAAATGCGCTGAAAACATCCTGGCTTATGTCAGCAACTGAGTAGGCAGTAACATGTAGAACTATTTATTTCTACAAAAATTTAGCTTATGTGCATGCTCTACTTCCTAAAATTGACCTGTAGGAAACCTGATGGGCTATCTTAGTCCTCAATTAGGGATTTCTACAGATTAAGTTTTAGGGAATTTTCTTTAAGCAAAGGGTATAATCTCAAGTGTCCATTATCAGCCATTTTTTGATATCTCAAGATTTATTTCATCTTCTAAAGCTCACTTAATACAATTCTGGATCCATAAACTTTATTTTATTTGGCAATTCTGTTTTTTTTCCTTTAATTTTATCCAGAAGTGGTCTAATTTAACATTTAATTCTGCAGTTAGGAAATTTCTCTCAGAATTTAAAGTAGATTTTAATCATAGTTAGACCAATATTGGCAGAGCAAATTCACCTCTAGCCAAGGTGTTGTAAAGAAGTATTCTTTATTTCAGATCAGCCCATAATGTATTCATTCAAACCATAATGATTAAATGCCTAACTAGTGGCAGCAAAACAAATATAAAACTTAGACTTGATTGAAATGGTGTAGCTTTAAAACAGTACAGACTTGGATAAAGATTATGTTAATGTTCATATACAGATAAATATATATGCACTACAGAATTAAATATTTAACTGAATTGTATAAATTAATTTCCTCTGTATCTTTACTGCTTCATCTGTTCTGCTCCTGATGTCCCATCAAACCCAAGTTTTGCATTCTTAATCCTTAAATTGCTTCAAATGGATTCTTTTGTTGTCGTTCTTGTTGTTAAATCAAATTGCCATAAAAATGTTTCCTCCTTCTCCTTACAGATTTGGCATTTCTTCTCTGAAGCAATTGGGCTGGAGGCCAAAGCTGTAGAAGAATCAGTCCTGGATCAGTAACAAGTTTTTATACACAAACACACTGTGATTTTAAAGTTTATTACCACATTTCTTTACAAAGCTAGAAATGGGAGCTTGCTTTCTTGGAAATTAGAGATTTCCATTTTCTCACTGGGGTGCCCAATCCCTCATCCAAATTCTGAAAAGACAAAGGAAAACAGATGTTTAAAGCCATTATGTCTTCTTCATGAACAAAAATGTGCTGCATGACATGATTTTTTTTAAAACAACATTTATCATTGTTTATCCCCAAAACATGTACATTTATCTTCAGCACATAAATATTCTTATTCAAAATATCATAATGAAATGCCATAATATTCATGTTCTACATGCTCTGTATCTTTATAGACTACAGTGTCTTGTTGGATTTAGTTATGGGTTTCCCCTTTTGTTGATAGAAGTGCAGATTTCAGATTAGTTTCTACTGTAACACAATCTGACTAGATTATTTTTTCACCAAAAAGCAGAAATACAGAATAATACTACTGAAATAAAGCTTCTGTGAGGCATGAGTAGCATATTTCATTGGGAAAAAAAAAAAAAAAACCCGACAGATTTGGCTTTTTCATTGGAATATTTTGACTCTAGACCTGACAGTTGCGCAGTTGAGATAGAATACTTCCTTTTTTTTTTTTCTTTTTTTTTTTTCCAAAAAATTGAAAATTTTGTATTGTTCATAATAAATTTCAGTGAGAATAATTTCATTATTCCAGTAAGGATGTTGGTGGTAACCCAGAAAGCATTTTTACCCTCATTATTATTCAGACCTTTTTGTTGTAGCTGGAGATTTCCCTAGTAACCATGCCCATGGGAAATGAGAGAGAACTTCAGTCTTCAGAAGCCTGACAGAGGACAGGCATAGTTTTCCAGAACTTATTATGCTTTTTTATGGATTTCTGCCATTTATTTTTTCATTTTGTTTTGCTATGATAAAAATTGTTTTGTATGGAAAACATATGTATGTTTGTGTTGTTATAAAAGAGACAGGATTTGCAATATAGTTGACTTAATGCTGCTATAGAAAATAGACACTTTGCTTTTCATAACTTTCTCAGCCAAGCTGTACTACTTTACAATACATTAACATAGTTTTTCATGTTTAATATCCTTGCGGGGGAGGCTGAATGAAAAGAAGGAAAAAAAATTGCCCATGCTTAATAATATTAGCATTTAAGTTGTCCCACTAGACATTAAAATTTGCACCTCATTAAAGCAAAGATTGTGCTTGAAGGACAGATTGCAAGGAGGTAGGAACAGGAGAGGCAATGAACACGTTATTGAAGTAAATGGGGTAAGACGGCTGAATTTTGCTCTTTAGAGTCTGATTTTTGTAAAATGTTTCTTTTCATCCAACAAAGAAAAATCTTTAAAATGGAGCCTAATTCCACACTAAAACACAACAGTATTTACATTTCTTTTTTAAGCATTGGTGGCTTTGAGTGATGGTTTCCAGAATGGTTGAATTAATAGAACATCAGTATTTTGATTAGTAGTTTGAGGATTCTGTCTTAGTTCAGAGATTAATAAAACAAAGAAGGTATAGTTGACATTTGACTAAAGCAACTTCAATTCCCTTTAGTAATTAATCTAAATGCTTTTATGGAGACTTCCTCTAAAAACTCACAGTAGTACTTTATATTTTCACATCATCTTCATAGACAGCTGTGGGTAGTTAACACCAGAATGTCTGATCATTTCTAGAGAGAGTTTTGACCATAAATCAAGCAAAGGGAAATACTTAGATTTGTGGGGATTTTTAAGATGTACATCTGATTTTCTTGACTAGGCCTAGACATTTGCCCTACAGGATCTGAGACATTTGTGTGGAGCTATAAACCAAAACCAAACCTTGTCTTCATGTAGTGGCCTGAAAGGCCAATCAAGGGTATTGACTTCTGCATGCAACCTACTTCCAGTAAAGTTAAATGAGTTTTTTTAGTGTCTGTTATTGACTCTCCACACTGATAAGAATTTGCGTTGAGGCCTGAGTTAGGTATGGACTGATAGTCAGATGAGCAGTGCTCATTTAAGGCAAAGTCAAAAATAATGTATAAACTGGCTGTGCATCACTGAACCCATATAGGATTGTCTTGTCCTTCCTCCATTCATTTAGTAAACACAGACTTCACTCAAGTGATTTTGATGGCTAATACATTGTTCCTTTTATAAATTATGCATCACTTCTTTCACTAAAATGGTCTGAGCTTTTGCCTCCTTGCTAACTGTACTATTCATTTATTTAGCTGCTACACCCTTGTTTCAGGAAGGGAAGAGGCAAGTGGAGAACCAGCTGGCATATTGTCTTCCTGTTCCAAACAGTCAGAGTACAGATAAATACTTAGCAGTTAATGCTACTTCTAACCCTGAGATATGGTTCTAGGCCAAGTTTTCATGCACTAATTGTGCTGTTTCAGAAAAGCTTACCTCCTGGAAGCCATTTTCTGTTCACTGGAGTGGCTAAATAAACACAGTCTGTATGATTTGGCTCCCCAGACTAAATGATCTTTTTTGGATGCTTTGACTACTCGACCAACCCAGCTTTGTTAAAAGAAAATAAACATGACATTACGGACAGTGTTCAGGCTGGAAAAAGAGTACACTTCAGAATGAAATTCTCAGGAAATCAAAATTGAAAGCAGGCTTGGTCCAGGTAATTTCTTTATCTGGTGAGGCCTATTTAAGAAAAACTGTTGTTTGCAGACTCCCCTCTCAGCAACACCACTAGAAGCGAATGGAAAAACAGGGACTGTGAAAAACAGCAAAGAAATTCTGGGGTTTGGTATTGGAAAAAAAGATGGCAGAAGAAGAAATGGATTTAATTTATTTTCATTGAGGAACTGGGTATTTTTTCAAGACTTTTTCTGACCTCACAGTGAGTAGATGGGGGGGATTAATACAGGTCTTCTAATCTGAAGATGCGGGAATATAAAGTTTTTTTTAAGTAATTATTTTTTAACTAACCTTTTTTAATTTATGTGCTTTATCAGGTTCTGCTTTTCTTATTATGATTGTACAATAATGACGAATCTGGATTGCACCAAGAAGAGTACTCCTAGGAGGGCCTCCCTAGAAGTACTTCCTACATCCCAGGATGGGCTGATAAATAGCCAGAAGTTTATTCTGCTTTACAGATGACCATTATTTAAGCTATCTAACTATATTTCCATGAGGTAATAATGGGAGGCTGGTATTGGGCAAGGGATTTAGGCACAGTGGGGATAAGGAGACCTTACAGAAAATTCTACTTGCTGTTCTACTCTGGCTATTTTTCATATTGGGAATATTTCCCACTAGTTCTGAGTCAGCCCTAAAAATACTGTAAAGAATATTAGAGTAGCTCTTATATCCTTTGAATCCATGGTGCAGTTCAGCTTACAAAACAGCATAGGAGCATTCAATATGATAATTTGATATGAGATATATACAAGCGTTCTGAAAATACTCTTATCCCCATGTTTTATCAATTATATTTTAAATCTCAAGGGTTCAAATCATCTTTCATTACAGTAAAAGGATTCAATGAATTGATGTTACTTTAATTATATAGCACATATTTCACATGAAGAACATAATGCATGGAACTTTCATGTTTTCTTTCATGACCTTTTTGGTAAACTAGAAGATGTGAAATAAAAATACATAAGTTCTGGATTCAGATACTTTTATTCTGTAGAAAATTATGTAAGAACTTCATTTTAACTTTCTAGTATGTGACCCTTGGATAACTGAAAGAACTCATTCCCTCTGGGCTGGAATTATTAATAGAAAAAAAAAAAAAGTGAAAACAAGCATCTTCTTTGAAGACATTTGATATGATTAGAGCCAAGAAGTTATCTCACTTATTAGAACACATGACATATATTAATATTCCCTCATTTCTGGAAATAAATATCCTGGAAAATAAGGCATGCAAGTCACCTGTATGGCTAAACTTAAATGCTTCCTTTTCTTTTGCCTGAAATCATAGCCATGTTTAAATTTTGTGAGAGCAATGAACCCCCTTCTCAAGGACTGATTTGAAATGACTGACTTCCCTGTAGTTATATAAAATCTATCTGATGCTAACACAGAACAGACAAGAAAAGAAAATGTATTATGAAAGGCATTCTTAGTGCCTTTCATAATACATTTTCTGTGCTCATTGGCTTTCGAGTGACTGATCTTGCTAAATCAATACTCACTACTGCAGGCAATCCTCTGCCATTTCTAACTGTCTTTGGACCAAATCCTACCTTCATTTTTATATGTGTGGCAATGCAAGGACAACAGATCTACACACGAACAGAAAAAAGAGGAAATTTATCCAGTAGGACCTAGTGAATGACTATTGTTTGACACCTTTTTAGCAATGTTCTACTGATTACCTTATGATGAAGAAGAATAGAAATAAGATTTTGGGCATTGGCACGGGCCAGGTTTATTTCCTGTAGTAAATTCAATAGCTAATACTTCTATCAGGCAGGAAATGGGGCAAAAGAAGCAGCACTAAAGGCAATTGCTGCACAGATATTGCAGAAGAAAAAGAAAGTCTAAACAGCAGATATAAAGAAACTAACAAGAGCAAAAATTTATCTTGTCAAAGAAACCCTAGCTACAATAACCACTGTGAACTCAGTCTCCAAACAGACAGTCCCTGCAGGAAGAAGGAAATCTCTCAATGACAGATTTTTTAAAGGAAGTGCAAAAGTAGGCAAGATTCCAATCCTAATGTTTCTAAAACAAGTTCTTTGCTCCTCAGACTCAAAAAAAAAAAAAAAAAAGCAGCTGTATATCCCGTAATGAGTTGCACATTATTAAATAAGCTTCCTTAAATAAATACACCACCTGCCTTTAAATTTCTCTGCAGAGTAAATTTGGTATCTTTTTCTTTCTTTCTTTCTTTCTTTTTTTATTTTTTCTGGTTCCTCATTTCCACTTGGGAAAAGTTAATGTAATCCCTGGACTTCTGCTCTGTGTGTGTTCAAGTATTTTGCTCATCAAGTCAATGAAAATCTCCAGCACGCAAGAAACATGAGATTAGACTCACTGGTTGGTTAGTTTCTCATTATTCAGAAACTCCTTAACTTAGCCTATATCACTATGGCAAATTTGGATGGGCCACAAGTTAGTTTTTGAAAACAAATTGCTATTAAAAAATAGAATACATTCAGAAGATATCATTGAGCACTTTGCTCTCTTACCATATTTTTCAATGATTGTTGTATCTTTTTAGAATGATCTGCCTTAGAATTTTTAGGGGAACCAGTCTTTCCCCCAGCTGATAGCCATATAGGTGGCCCTTTCATGAATTTTATTTGACACGTTTTCCATTTTTTGATCGTGTACTTACTATGTAAAGGAAAAGGCTTTTACAGCTCAGAGAAAAGATTCAATGACAAGTACAAAAGACTAACAAGAGGCAAAAATCCTTCATATAACAATCCAAGGAAACCCCTCATAGCATAATGTCCACAGTGATGTCAGCTTCAAAACATGCTCCGTTCTGATGAGAGGAAAAAGCCAATTAGACAAGTTATCCCAAAGCAATGTCAAAAGCCTACAAATTACAGTAGCTATAAAAGCCAATCCCAACAGACTTCTACAGACATGTAAATTAATGCCATTGAAAAGCAATGTAATCAGGTCTCATTTATCATAATAATATCTTCTGATATTATAATATCTGCTGAGACCTGATAGCAATCTATGTACATCATAGGCAGTTTATTTAAAGAGATAACAACTGCTACTTGAGCAGCTCTGAACACAGCTGTTTTAATTGCCCCAAAAGTAAGTAGGGAAACTGAAATTCAAAAAGTGACCTATTGCAGTATTTACTTGGGCTAAACTAGAATCAACTGCACTCATTTCCAAGGTGTGTGGAACACACTAAAGAGCAAAAAGCTTTGCTTTTCCAAAATTACAACAGGTTTTAAATCTCTTTGGATTCTAACTTAATACAGGAAACACCTGAAAGCTCAGAGACACTGTGCTTCAAATATTTTTGAGACCAGAGATAATAAATTAAAGATTACCCTCCTGCTCTATGCTAAAATCATTGTTTCCAACTGCAGTCAATGATAATGTTCTTTGTGTATCATTCATGATAGATAAAGAAGTAATGGCTGAGATTTTTGGCTGTAACAATGTTTATGACCCAGGGGCTCTCCAAGGGTGAAGCAATATTATGTTGTTTCAACACTATTTCAAAATAACTGTTGAAAGAAAAGCCTAAACTACCAGAATGAATTCAAAAAGACTGAGTTGTCACAATCTTTACTGTGTTTTTCTGCTAATTCCCTACTTCCCTGTGTATAAGTTTCAAAACAGACAACACTGTCTTACTGCAAATGTCTGTCAGTGAAGAGAACAGAGCAGAGGAGAAATAAGAATGACTCATTTTAACTCTCTCTCCAGAAAAATTTGCTTCCTTACTGGTAAACAAGCAAAATCAATCTCATTTTTTCCTTTAAAGAATTCAGTAACCATTTTTTCTTACCAAGCATTTGGATCTTTATGTTTTTATTCTGTGAAAATTGTTGGTAGTAAGGATATGCAGCTTAACTCTCAGAGCTCTGTCAGAGAAGCATTCACTGTAGCTCATCCGTGCTTCTTGCAGAGATTTCTACACAGCATCCACAGCTACCTGTGCCTAAGCCTCTGTTTGCCAAGTGACATGTTAAAACAAACCCATTTTCACTGATGATCAAACTGAAACACTGGATCAGAAACTGAAATATTGTGCCAGGGCAGAGGGCAGCTAGAAGGAAAAGTGGAGGCAATGCCAATGCTGGCAAACGTGGAAACCATCTTTAAGAGCACTGGTCAAAATAATAAGTCATAAATTATTCCAGACAAATATATATACACATGTTAAGGTAAGATATATAAGGTATAAGGTATACATCTTAAAGTAAAATCTCATAATAGCTTTGAGAGAGTGAGAGATGTTAACAATGTTTTATATAAACATAAGAAATTTACAATTTGCTTTCTGAAACCTGGATTCTGCAAATACAGGAGATTTTAAAACTGTAAGAAATCTGGAAATATTTCCTTTAGATACAGTTAAGACATTTGAGATTGATCCTATGCTGCTGTTTTAAAACAAATGTGTCTGAAACTTCTTTTCTAGAACATTGGTTGGTCTGTTTTAATTCAGGGCCTGTTGGTGCAAAGTAAACCAGGGTCAAACTGATGGTTTCAACTTTTCTTATTCCAAATCCGAACTTGCCTAGCAGACTTGATTTTGAAAATCTTATTTTACTCTGGTTTTCTCAAGATTATCTGATTGGAGTTTTAAGTCTTGGCACAAGTAAGCTCTGAGAGCAGTGAAGAGATGGAACATATGCTTCCAAAAATACCTTAGGAAAAGACAGAACATGTTAAGAGGCCGTAATTACTCACAGACAGAAATCTTTGCCTTTGGGGAAAATAGGCTTCCTGAATCTCATTCTGTGACAAATATTGACAAGCTCTGTGCCACACTGTGTTTTTCTGACACAATTTTGCCTAAAGAGTAGAACAGAGTAATACCAAATCAAGGGAAGATTGGATAATGCTGTCGTTCAGGGAGGAAAATCTTTCATTAGGGTCCTGGTAAATGACAGTAACATGCAATGTACACAATCTCCTAAATAGCTTAGTCAGCCTCAATCAGTGCACCTGGCCCTCTCTTCCACCCCTCTAAACCATTGGTCATTAAAAGAAAAGCAGAACCACTACAGATGCAAACTGTGTGTGATGAGCAAGGGACAAGGCTTCCTGTGCCCTCCTCTTGGCCTGACCCTCATCATCCTTGTACACTCTCTGTGGTCTCACATGCTTGTTTAGTCTCTTGGAAATGCAACCTGCTGGTCAGGGATCACATCTGGTGCACACAGAGGGAAGGGAGACACAGCACAGGGGTTGAGGAGGTGAGGGCAAAGGGCCATCAGCTGCAGGGAAGGGTACGATCTTGCTTATTGCACAAATTGGGCAAACACACTGAGATCAGAAGACTTCTAAAAGAAACTTTCTCCCATTGAATGCTATGAACATCTGTCTCTTAATGATCAAAACATTTTAGCAGTGCTAGAAAAAAACCTTACGTTTCTAATGATTCATGAGCATTTTAGGCTATATAAATTAACTGAACCAGCTACCTCAAGACATAAAAGGCAATTTCAGACAAGTCAC
Organism: Serinus canaria; assembly: GCF_022539315.1. Classification (NCBI taxonomy): domain Eukaryota; kingdom Metazoa; phylum Chordata; class Aves; order Passeriformes; family Fringillidae; genus Serinus; species Serinus canaria. Next base: position 58,341,471 of record NC_066313.1, read on the forward strand.
TTAGTCTTTCCATGTCTGTATGTCCTTTTTTGCCTACTCAGATTGCAAGTTCTAAATGTACCTATATGTACACTTACCTGGGTACCTCAAATTTTTAGAGTGCAGTCTTTACTGACATTTCTACAAACTAGCCAAAGACAAATAAATCCTGACATGCTTAATCAAAGAATCAATCATAGAATCATATAATAGTCTGGGTTGGAAGGGACCTTTAAAGGTCACGTCATCCAGCCCTCCTGCAGTGAACATGGACAAATTCATTTTTCTTCTATCAAGCTGCCAAGTGGTCCAAGAATTGGAGATTTTTGATTACGTTTTACTTTACTCATCAGAGATGGCCTTGGTTTTAGCTTCCCTATTCACAGGTACAAGCATAATCTTACTCCCTGTAAGTGAGGACCACCAAGTCAAAAAGAACTGTGTTTTTTCACCTACCTCTATATCTGGCAATCTAAAACCTTGCTAAAATTTATTACCTTTAGCAGTCTATGTTTCTGACAGTGTTTCAACTGTAAGTCACCTTGATATGGATGAATTAAACAACTTTCGCTAACCTGGAGCTTTGCATTTTACTTGTTGGAGCAATCTCATGAGGTATAATTCATTGTTTTCATCAAGGCCCAACACTTTAGATGATTTTTTTTTTCTTAAAGCATTCTAAAATCTTATTCAGTAATAGTGTGTTTATGAACCATATACGAGAAATTGCTATTTCTTTATTAATAAAGAAATAAAAACAAATCCTATGCAATTTGGAAGAGCTCATTCTTGAGTTATGGTTATAAGTGTTCAGTAAGATGAGATACAAAATATCTTTAAATATTTTGTAATATTTGGCTGAAAATCCATCTGATCCTGGTTCCTGCCTTAAGTGAAGAGATGGAATTTCTTCTATTTCTGTCTGGTATGAAAAGGGATGCATGTAGACTGAATTTTATGGTGTTTGTGTGTGTATGTGGAGTTGTAAGTAAGACAGAGACTGTCAAGGAAGAAATATAAAGTCACAGTGTTTATATGTATATGTTATATTTTTTTTTTTTTGTCTAGGTACTTTCGGGTATACAACACTAGCACAGCTCTGATTCAAAATATGAGAATGAGGAATATTGTCTCACATTGATAACTTTCCATTTTCCTCAATCTGTGCCTCCCTATATAAAACAGATGGTTTGATATTTTGTAGTGAGATAGTAAGCATTCCCTTGTCCCAAGCCAAATCTGCCATCGGCAAATTCATTCCTGTTGTAAATTATAACTCAGTTGTCAAATTAAGAATGTGACATTATATGAGACCTTGTAGCACCAAGCAATAATTTACTCATCCCTATGATTTTGTGCTACTAATTTCTGTTGTGTCCTTCAGACAGATGCCTTTCCCATGCTGTGAGGTTAAGAGACACACTTCTCTCTGCTCCCATTTCTTCTTTGTCACTAAGTTGATTTACTCCTCCCTGGATTTATCTCTTCTTGAAGCATGTTTGCTCAAACCCACTGAGACCAACATCTTTCTGCCCTTGGACTTAAGAAAAGCCACTGAACTTTTACTTCACAAGAAAAAGAACTGAAATACATGATCCCACTAAGGTATTCAAATGGTTATAATGCATTATTCTTTGTCTTTCCAGAACTATTGCTTATTGGTATGCATAAGAACAAGGCATGTCTCTTTTCTAACAACAGCTATTAAAGTAAAAAATATCATAAGAAGACAACATATAAAGTAAAATGATAAATTTTGAGCAAAGAAACTGCTGAAGCAATCAGAAACTATTTTTAAGTTTGGAAGCTGGCATCTTCTCTGCCTTTAATAATGGTACATAAGCATAAATGAAAGTTTACACAATAGTAAAAAACCTCTGATGAAATAATATTTTCTAAGACAATGAAAACTATTAGTTATGGTTCCTAATAAAAAGATATAAAAAATTTTTTTACGGGAGGGAAAATGTGTACAAATAACAGTAGCGTTTCTATGGTGTGGTCTTCAAAAATTCAAATACCTCCCATTGATATCTCTATTTTTATACAGTGGCAAGAGTCTAGCCTATACTCCAGCCTAGGGTCTAGCCTAGTACTTAGCAATACCAGGTAAGAGTTATAAAAGAAGGGCACAAGGTTTTCAAACTCATACCCATCTAGCAACCAGTATTACCTCACAAGCACATTGGAATGCATTTATTATAGCACTACACGAGAAGATCATGTTGAAATTTTATTTCTTCTATGGTCTTTCATCCTTCATCAGCTTTTTGCCATGAAGAATTCCATTCCCACACCAAACAATTGCTGTCAGAAGAAAGCACTATTTTGTGAGGCTGTTTGTAGGAGATCCCATGCACAAAAGGCAGTGTGGAAAAGGTGCATCAATAATAGTTCTTTATTCTGCTGTTATAAACACATACTCAAAAGACTGCATTCTCAAGCACCTATATGCTACATCACATGGAATTCCATTCTCAGTTACATGCTATAAAATCTCCCACTTACAAATCATGATAGTCCTACACATTGCTTAAAATGTTTTGAAATAATTACATATCTTATGACTCATGAGAGCCTTAGGGAGCTCCAGCATGGAGCGTGATGTAGCTTGCACTGTCTGCACATGGCCAGCTTGCTCCAAAGGGGGCTAGTGTCAGGCAATGTGAAGAAGCTGTTACCCTAAGACAGCTGCCTCCAAAGTCATAGGTCAATGCCTGGCTTTCTTTCTTGGGTAGCACAGACATAGCTCCTGTAGTGACATCAGACATAGCTCGTGTAGTGACATAGTTATGCTGTAGAAGTGCTTCCCATCCCACTGCAAAGATCCAAATAAAGGGCAAGTTTCTCCCAGTGCAAACAACCTCTCCCACAGCTTTCACTTTCAAATGCCTCCTGTTCCACACATCATATCCTTATTTCCTCCCAGTCCAGTACTCCTGTTTTATCAATCCCTCTTTCCCAAACCCAAAAGTTTTCCTTGTTTTTCCTTAGCAGTGAATTTTAGTGGAGGTGTGATGCTCCTTTTTCACTGTGCCAGATGAATCAAGAAACATGAAACCAGGAGAAAAACCCAAACATGGATGTAGCCTTGAGTTTTAGCACCTCAGGAGACAAGGGAGAAGATGTCCACAACGTATTCAGTAGGAAGATTGCTCTTTGCTCATAGACTTGACTTTTTACATTCCTTAGAAATGTCCTTCAGAGGCTTCATTTTTGTGTGGAGCACAGTGCCTTCAGAAGGTGAGTGAAAGGTAGAGAGAGTATTTGGACTACACTTGGTCTGGAGGCCCAGGAATCAAAGGTGAGTCTCAATGGTATCTGATCCCTGAGGCAGCCACTTATTTACAGTGTTTTATTGCTAAATTCTTAAGTGAAACAAGAGGTAAAGCAAGATCAAAGGCACAGGCACAGCACTGAGTTCAGTTCTGCAATATTCTCCTCAGAGGTGAAGTAACAGGATGGCAATTACATGGTGACTGAGTTTTCTGAATTCTTCACATTCATTTTTTGCTTTGTGTTATTTTAGTTTTGGACTTAACAAAACTCCTGGTAATTTCATAGGACTTTGTGTTCATCCTCAATTTAAGCCATTGATTTTCAAGGGAATTATAATAAAAATGTGCATTTTTAACTAAATGAAAATCTATGCTTTGCAAATAGCAATGATTCTACCTTGGAAGTTATACTTTCACTGTTTTTATAACTACTGGGGAATAAAATTTTAAAAGAAACAAAGAAAATAAAATTTAAAAAAGAAAGAGATGAAACCAAAAGTAACCAACCAATCAAACCTGCCCCCCACCAAAAAAAACAACAAAAAAGATGCCTGAGCCAGCCAGCTGAGATATCGAATTTCACTAAGAATCAAATAGAACTGGTATGTTGGAAGTTTTGGATCCTAAGTTTAGGAATACTCAAGGTTGAAAAATAAAATAATGTATTTTTTTATTCATCAAGCAATAGTCCAGGTGTACTTATCTCTAAGCAACATTTATCAGCTGTCTTTTATATACAAGTGTTGCATTTAGCTTGCAGTGATTCAAATGAAATATTTCCCTCTTTATTTGTAATATTAGAGTGACTCTTCTATTATTAAAGATAGAGTTCTGCTTTAGTTAAATTAAATAAGAAATTTTTTATTTCTTGCCATTTGAAATAAGTACTAAACAAAAACTGCTTGCCTGAAGTGTGCTTTTCACAGTCTGGAAGACAGACAAAGGAAGCTGAACAGTACCGAAAATCCATGGGCATGAAAAGCAAACCACGGTGTCAGAGATCTAGATCAGACCAGGACGTGCAGCTTGGGGTCTGAATTAGACATGGAAAATGCATGGAGTTAGTTAAAACAGAACAGACAAAACCAACCAAGGTGATGGATGGACAAAACCAACTACAGACTTTGAGTGTCCTCACTAACCTGAAGCGCACTCACAGGACAGGGTGGATGACCACTTAAAAGTTTGCTGTCTTCCATTGGCATCCAAGGAAACCTAGATGATCTTAGGCTCAATTTTACTATTTAATAGCTAAGTACATAATGTAAATAATATTTTATTTTAAGTAAATTGTCTGGATTACTTCTGTTTTCAAAAATAGAAACATTTCATTATGTTTGGAACAGGAACTTCTGGCATTGAGTTCAATAGGACATTTTAGAAGTTCAAATTTTATTTGTGTTTTAAAGTCAGGCATGAAAAGAGCTACACATAAAAACACAGCATGGAAAGTATAATTTTGTTTTCCAACTTTCTTTTCATGTTGACAATAAGTAGCAGATGTCATGTGCTGATTATGATTTACAAAGTTTGGCAGAGAGCGTGTAGATTGAAGCTGTACGAAATGGCCTCTATCCGGCCTCATTTTAGCGCATTATCTCCCATTACAGGAAGTTATCTTTCTAAAGTAAATGCTGACATTGTCCAGATGTGAAAAATTATGTGTTGGAAGGCATTTTTCTATTTTCTGTTTGCCTTTTAGTAGGTGTTTCTAACTTCAGAGAAGCAACCAGCATCATCCACAATTGTTAGAGGAACATCAAACTGAACAGCCCTTGGCATCTGAAGTAGAAACTATTTAGCTCTGGCTTTAGCAAAGAACATAAAATCGGATGTTGATTCCTAAGTAGCTCAAAACTACTTATAACTGTGTCAAGCTCTGCCACTTGGGCTGAAGTGTAATAATAAAAAGCAGACAAACCTAAAGACCTTGGTGTCTGCTGGAGGTAGATGCAATACATCAAATATCTACTCATGATAAGACTTTTCTAAAATACTGATGCATCCATGATAACTACTGGAGACGAAATAGTCTCATTTTCCTTCAAGACAGAAAAGGCTGCACTTTCCTCCCTGTCTTAAATATCACAGTGGCACATTATTTTCTCAGTGCATAGATGGTGCCCTGTCTCATTTGCTACATCTAATCCTCTGAAAAGCTCATGTGATTTTCAGCTTTGCCCAAGCATTTTCTGAAAGTATCTAATTTTGTCTTGATGAAAATGTAATTTCTTAGTTCACTAATACAACCATTCACTTTAGCCATTCCTTCTCTAATTTTAAAGATTATGTCTTTTTCTGATCTCATTATTATTACACTTGTCATTCAAAATGAGAGGAGGAGGGAAAAAATTGGAATTATGACTCCCTGATGAATTCCATCTGTGTTTATGGAAATCAGTGATGTGATGTTCCTTTTAAAGTGTCATTAAAGCAAAACTAGAAGTCAATTCAAGAGCAATAAAACACCCAAGTTTGGAAGGCAAATATCATAAAACAGAAGCAAATATTTTTCTCATTATCAGCAAGTACTACTGTTAACAACTAAGAACCATAGGCACAACAAAACTATGGTAAAAGAAAAAAAAATAAAAAAAGAAGGAAAGAAGGAAGTGGCGGAAGGAAGGAAGTGGCAGAAGGAAGGAAGTGGCGGAAGGAAGGAAGTGGCAGAAGGATAGAAGGAAGGAAGGAAGGAAGGAAGGAAGGAAGGAAGGAAGGAAGGAAGGAAGGAGGAAGGAAGGAAGGAAGGAAGGAAGGAAGGAAGGAAGGAAGGAAGGAAGGAAGGAAGGAAGGAAGGAAGGAAGGAAGGAAGGAAGGAGGAAGGAAGGAAGGAAGGAAGGAAGGAAGGAAGGAAGGAAGGAAGGAAGGAAGGAAGGAAGGAAGGAAGGAAGGAAGGAAGGAGAGGAAGGAAGGAAGGAAGGAAGGAAGGAAGGAAGGAAGGAAGGAAGGAAGGAAGGAAGGAAGGAAGGAAGGAAGGAAGGAAGGAAGGAAGGAAGGAAGGAAGGAAGGAAGGAGCCAAAAAAAGCAAAAACCCTCCCAAAAAAACCAGTAGATGCTTATACTTATTTCTTGTTTTGTTAATGCAACTGTATATAATTTTCACTGTCAGTTAAACCACTTTCAAATAATTGCATGTTTTATAGATTGCATCTCTGCCAAAGAATAATATTTTACACCAAATACAATACAGCTAGCTCTCCAAACAATAATAATTTACACCATAGTAAGTCATACCAAGGCAGACAATTTTTAATTATGCTAATTTTTATTTACTATTACAATTTTTAATTGTAATAGCATTTTTTAATTACTTTTTTTTTTTTCTGAGCAAGGGGAATTCATAAAACCTTTCTGTCTTTCCCATGTCTTCTGAATTGTGAAGCTCAATCCATTTGCATAAAAGGTCTAGGTTCTTACCATGGTATTTGAAGACCAAAAGCAAAATCTGACAATAGCCAATCCATTTGGTATCCTCCAGTGAGGAAAGCACTCTGTTTTCTACAGTAAATTAATTCCCTGAAATGGAAAGCATTTTTGTTGTATTTCTAGCTTTCCTATGTTATGGTTTCACTCAAAGAGGCAAGCATACATATATGCACATTAAAGGTACAAATTTAGCAACAAACAATATGTCACATATGTCCCAATATGTATATGCCTACAGCCATGAGCATAGATTTTGTCTATCCCATTTTCTCTTTGAATGGATATTTTCAAGCCATTAAATTTAAAACCTGACCTAAAGAAAGCCCTAACGTTTACTGGTTCTATTCTCAGTGCAGTGGGAATTGTGATCCAGCTAAGAAGGAAGAATAGTTGCTTTAATCTTCTATGTAGGAAAAGCATCAAGTCAATGCTGATTCCAACTTTCTGATAATGAATGTACAAGTACATGGAGATAATACCTATAGCAAAACAAGACTGTGTGGAGCTACAGAGATCTCTCCTGACCCCAGTTCAGAAATAAATTCCAAGTAAATAATACTGTCAGCCACAGCTCTTTATACACTTACACCATCAATTTCTTAAGGTTGAGTTTAATTGTCTAACACTAGAAAAGAAGTAGAGCAGTTATCTATAGTGGTTTACACTAAGCAGTGAAAGAAGCATAGCCAAGTGCACAGCAACAAAGAAAAGTATCACTACAAGGCTTTTAGTAACATATGAATTAAATTTTTATTATTTTCTAATTTAAAATGTGAGACATCAGTTTCTATCTTATACTTTTGCCACAGTCCTATTCACTTTTCTGATGATGTACCTACTGAGCCATTTCTATATGAATTTCATTATGGAGAGATATATTCATCCATAGGAAAGTCTATCTTAAAAATGTGGATAATTTGGTTACAAGTGAAATGAAGATTTTACAAAGAGCTGTTTGCTTCTCCTTGACTTTACGATGTCACTATGAAGATCTGCATTTCATGACCTCTTACCATTCACCAGTTAGGACAGACAGTTGTATCATTTGTAAGAGTGGCTGAGCACAGCTTTGTTAGGTCCCTGTAAAGCAAAAGACTCAGCAATACAAAAAATGGTAGTGGTTTATGCCTTTGGAGGTTTGCTTTTACCCAAGTCAAAATTACCTTGTAGCATGTCAAGACATACTGCAATACAATACATGCCTGGTGAATAAATGTCAGCGTTCACAGTTTGAAAACCAGGTTCAACACTCTGAGGAAGCTTTTGGAAGAAGCAGATGAAGTCACAAAAAAGTAAACAAACTTATATATGATATATGGTGTTTATAATACATTTGTGTATACATCCCTGTGCTACCAGTATATTATGACATTGAAGTTGAAAATATGTTATTTAGTTGCTTGATTTTCTTCCTTACCTTCAGTATAGGCAGAGAAAATAGACTACTCAGATGCAGTTTTGTTTACAAGCACTTTTTTGCACTCAATGAGATTGCAGTCACTGCAATCTTCTCTTAAGCTTCTCTTCTGCCGTATTGGAATGACTTTTCTTTTTTGTTATGTAAATAACTGCAAGGTATATATATCAAATAAGTAGCTTTTGCAATCTCTCAGGTACACCAAATACCTAGTGTACCTCTGCAAACTTCTGTTTTCTTACGTTAATGAGAAAAGTCAGTGTGTTGTGTTACATATAAATACCAATAAAAGCCTTATGTTGTTGGACTAGGGAATGAGCACTGCAGGGAGGCTTTATTCGAACTGCCTTAATCTGTTGGTAATATTTAAAAACAGTGTTCTCTCCAGTTTGACAGCCTAACCACAGGAAAGAAAAAAAAAATATTGCTCTTCCATACAGAAATCTTCATCTGGGGAAAAAGCCCTGACAAAACAGTGTTGTTTGAGAGCATGTTTTTTTCACCATATGGTAACTTTCTTCTGGTTAGCAGTGAGTTCTTCAAAGAGGAAAACCCAAGCATCTGGATCACCTCTCTGACATAAAATAATAGAATTCTTCTATGAACAATTCATAGATTGTAAATGCTTCTATGAACCATTCACAGAATCATAGAATGGCATAATATCATAGAATGGCAAGGGAATAAAAAGGCCAGGCACAAAAACAAAGACTCAAACCATTCCTTGGAAAATGATGAGGAAAGTACTTAAACCTGTACTTGACATTTAGCAGTGTTTGAGTGTCATTGATTGTAATTAGTGCATGTGCATATTTAACAAGCTCATATTTCAAAGATATTCCTAAATAAGAATATTTTCATCTAATGTTTGTTGCTACAGACATAAAGACTGAGGCATATGAATGAAGCAAGATTTTCAGAAAGATATAATACCTGATACAACTGAGAAAATCTATCACTTGATAGAGAAGTCTCCTGAGATTTGGAAAAAATTCTGTAAGATTATCTGCTTTGTCTGACTGTATAAATTGTTTTTATAAGAGATATTATCTTCCTACAAACCATTCTGCAATGGGACTTCAGGGTTTCATTCCATTCTGAAAAGGGGCTCTGTACAAAAATATTCATACTCCAAAAATCTCTATTTCATGTGTGCACAATCATTTCTACCAAGAGGATGTTTATCCTTTAAGAGCAAGTACATCTGGAGCTCCTGTTTTTGTTTTTTCTCTGATATTGTTAAAAGAACAGTGTAGTTTTTAAAGATGAGGGTTTAACTGTGTACATTGTACTGAATTTTTGGTAAGGTTCAACAGCAGTGTTAGTAGTTCTGAAGCAGGAAAACATAAATGGCAGTGTAAGATGGGTTCTTTAGCCACTTGCACACTGAGCTAAAAGGCTCAATGCATCTCCTTTGTGACTGCAAGCCCTACTATTGAGGTTTTATTATTTTTTTTTTTTAATCACATTTAGTAGCAGGTTGATATTTTACACAGCTGGAGTAATCTCTGCTTTCAATACCTGGGTTTTTCCTTCTCCTCTATCAAAACTATATACTCTATATGGACAAAATTTTATAGAGAGTGAGTTCAAAAACTCACATATGATGCAGTGCTTATCTAGATTTCCTAATTCCAGACATTTGCTAGCAAATCAATGTCTGAAAAACTTCTCTAAAATTAAAATAGTGTTAATGTAATAAAATAAATATTAATCCAAATGTGTAAAGTAGTACTCTAGCTCCATCATTCATAACTCAGGAAAGCAAATAGTGAATGATTTGCTGTTGCCACAGGAGACCAAAATCTCAACCACCAATTAATTATAGGTATAGTAGTGACTGGCACAGAAAGCCAGGTTGCACATTTATTTTTCCTATATTTTGTCAATTGGGCTTTTTGTTTGCATAACCAGGGGATGGCATGAAGCCAGCTCATTGTAGATTTGGACAGAATCCCTTGGGTTTATTCCAGTTCTATAAAAGGTGAACTGAAGCATGTTCAGTTTCACAAAGCTGCACGAATCATAATTTGGTGTTGCAGACAAACTCAGTGTTCTTAGCTAAAGCATGTTTCTGGGTCCCTGCTACTGTGTCCACCCAGGTAAACAAGAGGGGCAGAGCTCAATCACCATGCACAAAGCCAAGTGACTTGTACCAGGTCAAGGCTCATGCTCCCCATTGCATGTTCATTCTGGAGAGAAAGCTGGTTTCAGGGAACCACAGCAGAGCCAGGGAGGGAGTTGACAGTTCAGTGGTCCAGCTAGCCAGTAGTGTAATTCTTGGGTTGGTTCCATAGAATCACAGAATGATAGAATTGGATTGGAAAGGACCTTAAAGATCATCTGCCATGGACAGGGAACTTCACACTAGAACAGGTTGCTTAAAGCCCCAACTAACCTCACCTTTAACACTTCTCTAGTTGGGGCATCCACAATTTTTCTGGGCAATTTGTTTCAGGGCCATAACCACCCTGACAATAAAAAATATATTCCTAATATTTAATCTAAGCATACCATCTTTTAGTTTAAAATCATTCCCTCTTCTTCCATTACTACAGGCCCTCATATAAAGCTCTTCTGCAGCTCTGTTAGGTACTGGAAGGCTGCTATAAGGTCTCCCATAAGCCTTCTCTTCTCCAGGCTGGACAATTCCTATGTCTCATAGGGTGAGGTGATCCAGCTCTCTGTATTTTATTTGCATGCCAAGGCTTTGGTACAGGGATGGTTTCTGTAAGAAGCTGCCAGAAGCTTCCTCTGTGTCTGACAAAGCCAATCCCAACTTACTTCAGGATGGTTCTGCTGCTGGCTAAGGCTGAGCCAATCAGAGATGATGCTGTCTCTGTGATAACATATGTAAGAAGGAAAAAATGTCATTGCACAGATATAATTGTGGGCAGAGAAGAGCAGAGTGAGAATGTGTGAGAACAGCCCTGCAGACTCCAAAGTCAGTGAACAAGGAGGGTCAGGAGATGCTCTGCACATCTAAATACTGAATATCTAGGCTGGGCTTACAGAGACTTCAGTCTAACCTCCCGGTCAAAATAGGTCAGGTATGTATGGCTGAGTCTTCTGCATACCAAGGCATGGAGACTGCAGGTTTTCTAAGCAACCTGCCGCATCCTGACACACATGGAAAAAAAAAAAATACTGTAAATTCAATTTAATAAAGAATCATTTCCTGTTTTCCATTGAGTGTTTATTGCCCCTTTTCCTTCCACTATTTGCTTCAGAGAAGAGTCAGGCTCCAGTTTCTCTACATTTGCTTCTATTGCTTCTAGTTACCCATGAGGAGAGCAAGACCTGCCTTAAGTGTTCTCTTCTTAAGTTTGAACAGATTTAGCTGTCTCAGCCTCTCGTCATATGTGCTTCAGCCAGCTGACCTTCTTGGAGTTCCTCCAGCAGAATTACTCAGTGTATGACTGCTTTTCCTCTGTTGGGAGCTCTAAAACTGGGCACAGTACTCCCAGATGTGGCCCCACAATTGCTGAAGAGAGGGGAAGAATCTATTTCCCTGGAAAAACTGCTGATCTCAGCATGTGCTCTTGTGTGAGATGATTCCATCTGGAATGTAAATCAGAAATTGATCCTCAAACATATCTAAAAGAGCAAACCTTATTTCCCACCAGAGTTTTTGGGCTTGTTAAGAGAGACCACTAAATTAGTTTGACTAGATCCATCCATGGATGCAGTATCTAACCACAGCCTATTCTGGAATATCTATAGATCAACAGCGCCGGTTCTAGAGCAGAATGGTCGGAAGCTCAGCACAATACCTGTTTTCATATTTTCATTTCACTGGACTAAATATAGCACTTCATGGCTGGTATTGAATGGCTTTCACCAACAGAAATTCCATGCATATGCTGTGCCCCATGTGATAGAGGGGCCCTGGAAAATGTTAAGATAGACTCTGAAATGTTAAGCTTTGCGTTGCACCTACGTAAGTAGTATGATAAATGATATAATTGTTAGATGTGATGATTATGTAGTAATTAAATATAATTATTGTATAATCATAAGACGAATCATGAGAAACTATGTGTTCCTAATCTAAGGAGGCTATGCTTGGCTGAAATCTATGTATACAATAGAACAATACACGTTTAATAATTAACATGAAAGTTATACAATGGAAGAATATAAAAACATGTTCATCCCGAACCCATGTCGGAGTCAGATTTGGGGTTGTACCCCTGACACCCAGAGCTCTTCAATAAAAGCACATGCATATAATCATTTTTCATGATTATGTGTTCCTGAACGCTAACACATGCAGCATGCATAGATCCCACAGAGTACACACAGAACTGAAAACACACCGTCTTATACCTGAGACAGCCTCATTATGAAACATTCTGATTCAAAGTGCAATGGAGTCAGCAGGCCCAGAACTGTGCTCCTTCAAGCAATGATTCAGTTAACAGCTTCAAATGATATTTAACTATGTGGTTAAAGTCAAATATCTTCACAAGTACTTGCAGGAACAGTGCAGCAAATAAAAGCTGATAGTGGAAACTTTGTGAATAAAGACTCAGGATTACAGCAGAGGCATCAAGGGTATAAAACAACACCCAAATGGCCACTGAAAGAGTTTTCATCTTTGTGAGCAAGCAGAATCAGTTTTAGAGCATAAAAATAGGAGAAAAAGCATGTATACAACAAAAGTAACACAGTCTATACAAAGTGAAAATGTAAAGTAGGTAATGGGAAGATCGAAGAGACTGTCACAGGAATTCATGAATAAGGATGATAAACACTGCTGCTTATTCGCAGCTGGTCCTTCTCCCCCTGGAGGAGAAACAACTCAGCTTTTAGAGTTTCTCTTCGCTTCTGTGACTGAGAAATGAAATGTTAGGCTTCATTTTGCCATTGAGTTAAGCATGTTAGCATTTGAAAGAAAGGCTTGTGTTTGTGTTCTTTATCACGTGTGCACGTGTTTTTTCTGCCCAGCCTTCATGGGAAGGTGGCTGATATCTCAGCATGAGTCAGTCAGCTCCTGTGGCAAGTATCTGCACATATGTGGTCTGCAACATGCTGAACATTCCACAGTGTGGTGCATGACAGTGGACAGTAATAGGAATGGTAATAATTTCATCAGTGAGCTGGTGAAAAGATATCTGTCAATATAGCAACAACATCTTTCTCATGTTTACAAGAAAAACTGAGCAGTCTGTTGCCACAAAGACATTTGGTATCAGTAAGCCACCAGTGAAACACACTTGGACTCCAGGGGGATGAAGAAAGATTAAATTTTTAATGGGGTGATCTACCCTTGTTCCTTCAGAAAGTCTATGGTAAGAAATATACTGGTATATTAAAAAAAATTGACAAACAGCACACTTGGCTTCTAAAATACAATTGAAGCAAAAATAGAGGTACAAGAAAGTGAATCAAAATCTGAATGTCTTTAGGTATATGAAATTGGTCATTATTGCTTTTTTTAACCAGAGGGACCTAGATGGAATGGTTGTTCTATACTTGTACTGTGGAAAAATCCACAGAAGAGATCACTTCTTATCTGTGCTTGGGTTTGAAAATAGCAAAATACTCTGAAAATCAAGCCCTGATCGAAGGACGCTGACCTAAAATGTCTCTGGTAAATACAGAGGCTTATTTAAACAAAATTTAGAGAAAAATCATAACCCAGGCTTTGATTTTCCTTAGTGGAGGACACCTTTCCTTTCTGACTGCAGGAGTTTAGGATACCCAGCTTCCCTTTCTTTTACACAAGCTGTTGTGCAGAAGACCTTAAATCTCCTTTTCAACACAGATATAAATCCATAAGACCACCTTTTTGAAAGGGTAAATGGTAAGAACTTATAAAACAGTTTTATATTTGTAAATCTTGATTTAAAGTTGTTTTTCAGATTTCTGAAGTATTTTTGTTTACTCAGAACATTCTTCCCTTCTGCCTCCCATTACTTTTAAACTGTAGCTGTCTGAAGCTTTCCTTAGTGCTTATTCATGACTGCACTGGCTTTCAACTTTCTCTTGATATTGAAATGGCTAAACTGTGAGTTTATAATGTATGATTTAGATTTAGATTTTTTCTTTCTTAAATGGAGAATAAAGATTAAAAGAGAGCACAGCTGCAGGAAGCATTGAAATCCTGAGTACTTTGTCATTTTGAAATCACCCTCCAATTGCCACACATATACATAATAAAATCTGATTCTCTGCTGTCACATTTATTGTTCAGCTGAATTTCTTACATAATTCTCATTACTGATGTCATTACTGAGTAGCAGAATCACAGTAATCTGTAACTAACATGATAAACTCTCATAAGCACAATAAATAAAAATAAAGATAATCATTCTGTGAGTAAGAAAGAAAAAGTGATAGGAATAGTGGTAGCCAGAAATGAGCTATGAGGGGGGAGTGCTACAGGCTCTTATTCATATTTATTATCTTTCATGAAGCTCCCACATGCATTAGGCACTTAAAGGTGAGAATGCTCAAGCTATGTGAGATGCAAATAGATTGGTAGAGGGTAGGAATATTTGCAGTGCCTTCCTAGCGTATTTTAATTTCCTTCTTTCCAGCTATTCTTACTGATAGGTAGATGTTAGTGCTGATACTAGTTTGGAGAGCTCTGTGATGGAAGAGTCAGGATTACCCTCATTCGTTGTTAAGCAACAGTTGTTAAGCAACAGTACATAATAAAGCTGCTCTGCTGCAGAAGCGTGGCACACCAGACATACTGTCGGTTATTAAATGGCTTCTTAATATTGGAACGAGCATCAGGCTTGATTATATGTTCTGCTGGATTGATATAATACTAGTGAATTCATACATGTTAGAGCATTGAAGCACACTGACAGGCAATAGAAATCCCAAAGTTTTAGAAGGGTAAGATATACTGGGTAAAAAAAGGTAAGCAATGTCTTTGTAGAAATGTAATTCCTTGTTGTTTCGCAGGTTTTTTTAGTTTCTTCCCCAAATAAATTAATATTTCTCATTAGTCAGATTTTCTAAAACTCCAATTTATCAATATATTGTGTGACTTCCTCCAAATCCAGTTTCTGGCCAGGAGACAAGAAAAATAAAATTAATAATTTTGAAATTCATATTTAATAAAAATGAATCCTATCCAAGCAGATGGGACATAGTATAGTGGTTTTTTTAAGTGGGTTTTTTTAGTCTCCGGTATCTAGCCACTCTTCTCCCACTCTAGGAGTTCTGGATAATGATAGGCTATGGAAAAATTCAGTAATCACTCTGTATTGATTTACACTGAATATGAATAAGCCATTTCAATCCATAAATCAACTTATTATAAATTATTTTGTATGCACCATGCTGAAGTACAGTTCACAGTGAAAATACAATGCAAGATATTTTAGAACAACCTACTTAATATTGTTTGGGTTGTTCGAGACTAAAATTAAAACAATAAACTTCACTCTAGATGTGTCTTCTTTACCAAAGACTTAGGTCATTTACTCTAATAATGACAACTTGCTCTCACTATCCCATTCAAATGAATTAGGGAAGGAAGCAATATGCAAGAGCACACCTCATGGCTTTCCATTAAATTGAAGGAGAGTGCTATCAGCTTCCCAAAATTAAGCACAGCCCTGCCCATCTTCTCAGTCTCCTACACTTTGTGTAGTGGGAAATGTATCTGGAATAGGGAGAGGGAAATTTTGACATCTCAGGAAAACATCTTGAAATGAAGCCTTTAGTAAGGGAATAGTGTGCATGGGAAAAGACAAATAATAGGAGCTCAAGCAAGGCTTGACTTTGCCCCCTTTAGGTTTAGTAAGAATTGGATGTTGACATCTGAGAGTGAAAGCTAGTTTCAGCCCATCTTCTTCATTTCTCTGGCTGAGGGAAGAAAAGAGACCCTTTGTCTCCAAGACTGGCCATGCAGTGACACTGATGTATGCTCTCTTCTCACTTTCCAGTGCTCTGCGATCTCCTCTGCAGCAGCCGTACATGAAGGCCAAAGCTGGAACTCTAACAAGAATAACTAGCTCTGCATTCATTATTTTTCTAATCAATTACAGAAGGGAGTACATATATTGCTAAATATTCTGTCAAGTCAACATAGCTTTAAAAGAAAAAAACTCAGTTTCCAAAAATATTTTCCATTATAAATTGTTTCTATTAAGAGAAGCAGACTTTCCATCCTGTAATCATTGCCTCTGTCTCTCCCTGTAGATCAAGAAAGGAGTCCTTACTCAGCTGGTATTTCATCCTTATTCATACAACACTTCTGCTGACTCTGAACTGATCAAGAGAGGAAACCTGAGTCAGGAATTGTCTGCAAATTAGGGAAGATGAGGCAGCTACTTCCTAGTTTAATGGCTAAAAGCACAGCAATAAATCTCTATGTTTCCCCATTTAGAGAGCTAATCAGTACATTTACACAGCTGGTGCTAGTTTTGTGTGGTGGGTTGTTTCATTTGTTTATTTGCTTGTTTTGTTTTATTTTGCATTTAGTTGTAAAGAAAAAGGTGTATGTATGCATATTTGACTTAAATACTTCACAAAACTCTAGGGGTTGCAAATGGACCTATCAAGTGCCTCTTTTGCATGAAACCTGTGGCATCTAGCAGCAAACTTTAAAATCAAACATTATTGTGGTGTTACAATTCTCTGTCCTTATTCCTATTCTGGAGCTGGACGTGAGAATGGCATAAGAGGTTCAACAGGATCTCTGCACCAGCCAAAACCCTTTCAAGACAGAGGGACAGTACAACTGTCACAATGGATTAGAGTCAAGGTCTATCCAGTTCAGTGGTCACAACCAAAAGGAGGTCAGCAACCAACAGATGTGAGATAATACAGCCATGATATCCTTTTGGATATCAAATTGGCAGATAAACTGTTACAGGGTAAGAGAGTTTTAGGTCAGTTCTATTTCACATGAGATTGTCTCTATTGCTATAGCTCAGCTAAGGGTTTGAACAAGTAAATGGAGGTTTGCAAACAGTTCAGCAATATCTTGTGAAAAAAAAAAGGCAGAGGAGAAAAAACAAACCCTACCCTGCAAGCAAGAATTAGTAAAGCTAATGGAAAAAGTTAAAGAAAGAGCAGTATCTGGTTTTAAAAAAAAAACCAAAAATAAACAAACAAACAAATGCTAGTGTGTTTAAATGTTAACTAATTGTCTGACCAGTCAATCCAGATCTATATATTGTCTTTTAAACTGATATAACACAATACACGTTGCTGCGAAAACAAACAAAAACTGGACAAACAAAACCCCCTCTGAACCAAATGAAGAAAACTTAGCCCAAATTAATTTATTTGTGATTACTGGAGGCTCCTTTCAGCAATTTTTATCATCAGGGAATGCTTCACATAACTTCACAGATTCTGTAGCTATATTGATAGAGATTCTTCATTTTGCAGCTCTCCTGAAGTTGTCTCTCCTCAACATTCCTTATACTTCTGCAGTCCAGCAACAAAAATAACCTCAATAAATGTGGAAAAGACAGATCCTTCTCATAATTATGACAAATAGTTAAGCCACCCACTTGTACTGTTGTATCTGTGAGACTGAACTGCCAAAGAGAATCCACACACACAAACTTGCACAGGCAGGCTTAAGAACACAAATTAGCAATGCAGATAAATTTGTGCATCAAGGTGAACTATCAGTGCAAACTCTTATAGGAAACTGAAAATATCTCCTACTGCACTAGTCTCATTTATTCCACACGGTTTGTTCAACTCCAGAAATAATCATGCCAAAAAGACTGACTGGGATAGGATCAGGAATGACCTCATTAGCATTTAGTGCCATCATCATAAAATGGAAAAGATAATCAGAAACAGGGTGAAGAAAGATAAAAGAAGCGAAGTATAAAAAGAAAAAAAAAAATATTTTTTTTGTCATTGTACTATTGGAGTTTGATGGATCCCTGTTGTCAAATGGGAGTAATTTGTAAAGATCAATGGTTTTAGTTAAACTGCAGTCCATGGCATCCCATCATCTAATTCATCTACACAGCATATGCTTTTTCTTTTTTTAGAGAAAGGATCATAAGGTCATTCTTAAGATTTTTTTTTTATGATTTTTTTTTTCTGTACAGCTTAAATGAACTGTAAAACTCAAATACTTAATGGGTATTTTAGCCAATATTCTTTGTCTGCAAGGTGAAATATGCCTGATAATGATTGGAAAGATCTTGTTTCAGTACTTCCCAAAAAGAAGAAGCATTTATCAGAAGCATCAATTGAAAGCACTGCATACTCCCCCAAGCTCCAAAACACAAATTCCAAGTGTTGCATAGAGCTGCATGCATTTCTCCAAAACCTTCTCTCCTCTTCTTTTACCTATACATAAAGTACACATTCTCACATGTCAGAGCTCATGAGCTCTGTCCTTAGCAGCTCTAAAGTACTTAGGTTACTACACAGCACCTCAGGGTCGCAGTGTCTCTTCCCTCTCCCTTGCACCTTGTGCAGGTGGACAGTTCAGTTTAGGATGCCCATCAATCCTAGTTTTCCCCGTATTTTCCTTTTCCCAGTCCCTGTCAATGAGCGTGACCATTATCTGACCACTGATTTAGGAGATTGCCTTTAACAGATATTCTTCTGCTCTTGCTGGTGAAGTACTTTCTTATCTCTGAGGGTCAAACAGATGGTTTGGAGGAGGCACGAAGAGGACATGCAAGTGACTTTAAAGGAACTAGGAATTGCAGATCAGGTTCAAATATAGTAACTTAAATCCCATTGATAGTAGGATGAGCCGTGTGTTTTCACAGCCCAAAGTAAGACTTTATTTTTTAATTCTAGTTTCAATTTTGATGTTTGTATTAAAATGTAAGCCAATTTCTTCCCTAGTCATCAATGTCCAATGACTCTTATAAGTTTATTACGCAACAACACTAATTCCTGTTAGGCTTTTCAAAGGGTGTCAAATATTTTGTCTTTCATTTTATGAACATCTTACAGCATTTGAACAAAGATGACTCTGAAATCAAGTATCATGTATTATTATCATACTTACATGTATAAAGCATATTTTTATACAGCCTTGAAGAAGCCAAAGAAAACTATCAGCTGGCTAGTTTGTTAGCTAGAAGATATGAAATTTGCTTTTCCTTTCAATTTTAATCAAGAATGGCAAAGTCTTTAGTGAATTCTTCTTACAAATGACAGTTTGATGAGCCTTAGGGAACACCCCACTTTAGATGTTCTTTCATCCAATGGAAATTAATTGACCCATATTCCAAAGAAGCTCTTTCTTTACATTAGAATGCACATTCTCTGCAAAAACTAAATTTTGCATACTATCCCTATTTTATCTTCATATCATACAGACATTTGCATGTCTGAATTCTTCTTACCCTGTTTCTTTCACTTTGAGTGATTACTTTATTTCCAGTGACTGCCTGATTCTGTTGAATCTTTTTCTTTCTTGTAATTAAAAAAAAAATTAAATTATTTATCTGTGAATGTAGAGCATTTTCTATTGGAAACTGAATATAACTTTTATGTATTTTCATCACATTTTTGGTCATATAATTAATTTTGTCATCTGACCCTCTGGCAAACAGGAGTAATTCAAAGAAGACTTCTTCTTAACTAGTGTCATCTTTGATCTTTGACTTTCAACTTTCCATTTTTTCTTTACTTAACTCTGTGGATTGATCTGGCCTTTATTTGTCAGTAATGACTTTTGCAAATACAGGTTCCAGCAATATCTGCATGCCAAGATGTGCAGAATTCCTCTACCTTACTGGTTTGAAGAGAGAAAGTATTTCCCTCATGCTGTCTCCTCTGGTGTAATCCTTTTTTTACATTTTATTTTAAACCATAATTTTCAGTACTTTCTCTAACAGATCTGCTCCCTTAGAGATCATCTGCTACCAGTCTTTCTACTTTTTCCAACAGCCATAGCACAGCTAGACTTAGTCTGTCTTCACACATTTCTACTAATTTGAAATATCATCCTTTATCTCTCAGTGCAAGTGATTCTCCATCCCTCTTCAGAATATGGTTTAAATCCTGAACTGATACTGATGAAAAAACCCCCACCTGATTGCCTTAGTTATCTCAACATTTTAATGCCTTTAATTTAAACTTTAGTAAAGCTTCATAATACATTTGAAAAATCTTATTATAATAAAGAAATTGGATATATAAACAGTCTTTACTTCCAAGAAAAAAAGTTTTAAAAATTTAAAGTAAATCCAGAGTCTTACACACTATGACTCATCACATTAGAAAAGTGAGTTTAAAATTGACTTGCAATGGGTATATATTTTGCACTAATGCAGCAGAGCAGAACATCATAATGCACTACAACTTGCACTAGCTCCCTAGGGCTACAGCATCAATAAATTGGCTGGTATCTACACTGTCAATATTTCTTAGTAAGTTCCTGAACAAAGGGATTAGTAAGACTTCTATCCAGCATACCCACAATCGTGTTTTAATTCCACATTGCTATTTGCAAGAGTAGCAGTTTTAGTCCTGGCGGATTGGCCAAATTCCGATTGAGGATTTGCAATTTGCATACCTATTTTGCCCCTGCAGTTCAATTTGATATGTTTTGGCTCATCACTTCCTGCCTTAATATGTTGTAGCCTGATGCCAAGTATTGTTAAACAGCTGCTGTACTTCCCCTGAGAGGATTTCAGTAATGTGTGACAAATTCCGACATATACATCAAAATAAAAGGTGCTGCATTGGATTGTATACAGTGTCTGAAGAACTCAAATGGGACTTTCATATCCCTGGTGCCTCATTTCCATGGCTTTCTTAGGAAGAAAAAAGGTATTATCTACATATTGAGATAAGATGGATCTGAGGGACATAGGTATCAAGGGAAATCCTTGCATAACATAGGAAAGTAAAAAATTGTAGATCATTCCTACTGTAATGCAAAGAGCTAGAGAACACTTAATAAATAAGTAAAGACCTGTGGCACTTCTTTCTTTCAATTCCCATAAATAAATTTGTTAGGTTGATTACTTTCAGATTTCTTTTGGATGATACAGCTTATGAAGGATTATTATGGGTCGACAAAAACTGAGATCTAAACTCAGTTTTATCCAAAGGTATAAAATAATGCCTTATTCTTGAGTGTTTTGTTGCTGCTTTTCAATATCAATATGCAATTAACAGTCATTAATTACTAGTTAATATCTTTATTTTATTCACATATTCTCAGTAAAACTGCTCTCAGTACGCAATAAAACCAGCAAAACTTATAAATAGATAATCTAAATATGATTGAAGTTGTAGTCAAACTAAAACAAATGGAATATTCCCATTTTATGACACCCTTCTATTTTTTTTCCTTAGAGATAGAAAACAGAGCATAGCACTATCTAAAATGTGGAAAAAAACCCTAAAAGCTGTATAACCAGAGGAGAGTCATGCATATGTTTTCTACAGTGCTTGCAAAATGTTATCTCATGAGTTTTAATCTCTTACATTTGAGTATCTAAACAAGGATCTTGTAAGTCCTTGCAGGTTATGTAGTGGAAGATATTTATTTGAACACAAACTTAAAGTGAAGCAAGTGTATCAGAAGAATGGGGAAGCTCTTGGTCTGTAGCTCATGAGCATTCCTTTGTAGGACAGCAGCAGAGATGTTGTCCTCAGAACTTTACACTTACACACCAAGGAATTCAATGGAACTTATACTAGACATTAATGCTGCGGGTGTGCTAAACCACTCCCCTAATTATTGCCCAACAGAAGTTACCTGCTGGTTTCATTACTGCTGGAGCAGGGATAAAATGACAAGGAATAGGTGTGTCAGAGTGGCAAGGGCTTCAAACAGAGCTCTTGCTATCCTGACTGGGTACTAACCTCTTCTGCCATCTTCTGTCAGAAGGTTTGAGTAATCTTATTTTCATTCCCCAGGGCAATTTTTAGACAGCCTGGTAGTAAGCATCTCTGTATGCACTTTCTCAATCTTGCTTTTACATTCACACTGGCAACATTGCACATTTACATTGCAGAATGAAGCCATAAACTCTGCATGTCAGCAGACCTATTCAGGATTTACCAATCTGTCTATGGAGAGAATGTGCCCCATTTTCAATATCCTGCTGACCCACTGGCAGCCCCTTAATCAGAAATATAGGATAATGGGAAACATTTATGTGATTTTCAGGTTAAATAAAAACCAAGGCAGATTGACTTATATGTGATATACTAGCAGAAAGTATTAGAAATTAATATTGAAGACAAAAGATACTTAACAGGATTTAAGCCTTAAATTACTTTGAAAAATTAATGACTTAAAATATTGTGCACTTTAAAAACTTTTAGAAAAAATATGCTTAATACATCGTTAATTGGATGCCCTAAAAATACATTTATTTTATACAAAGACAGACTTTACACTGTGTAAAATTAAACAATGGAAATGAGACCAATAATGTCTCTGAATACAAGGGATTTTATCTCTTTGTAAAATGCCCTTAACCTTGAAACTAATACAGGAGAAAGGGGGTGGGGGGGGGGAAGAAAAATTAGAACTGCACTATAGATTTTTAAAATTATATATCCTAGGGATTGTTAGTGTGCTGGCTGGACATCATGTGTGTGACAGAAATTCTGGTATGGCAATGGCAATTTCACCATCTCTGTTCTGTTTGTTCTCATCTAAGGCCATATGTTTATCAGTGTACACATTTTATATCCACATCTGCTGCTGCCATCTCCCTTTTGTCCCTATTTCTCACCAAGCCACAAAAAGCATCACAAACAAGAACAAAGGACATCCTGCTAATGTTGAGTCCAGGCCAGTAATAAACTAACTCTGTTTTGCCTTGTCTCAAAAGCTATTACTTCATTCCTGAGAGTTTCTGCACACTTAAATTTTATACAAAGAAAGACACATTAGTGTCTGCCTCTGTTAGAAAATTTCACATTTAGAAATTTGAATATGCCTTAGCTTTCCTAAAATCCCTTACCTTTAACTGGTGTTCCATGAGCCAATGTGATGAGTTTCTATAAGGAGATAGTGAAGTAAAATAGTAGTGTTCCATATTGGAAATGCATTTCTTTGATCCTAACATCAAGTGAGCATTGAAACATCCTCTTTACATTTTTCTCTTTTCTTAGAGTTTAAATGGTATTACACTGACAGATAGAAGAACATGTAATCCTGCAGAAAACCTTCATGGCCATAAGCAATATTTTACAACAGGAAGTTCTATTGACTAACCAAAACAGCATACCTCAATCCTCATGTAACAACTGAAATCTATTTTCCAAAATAATACATCTTCTCCGTGTCTACTTACAGGGAATGCCACAAGTCTTGAGGAAATGAAGGTTTGTTGAAGGGCTCCTATTAATTCAGTCTGATTACCATTGCATCTTATAATCAGCCTCATATTTTAGTATGAATAACATGCAATTTCAGAGACTGTGAAACAGCATTTGGTTTGTATATCTTTGTCAACATAAATCCAAGCTGCAAGTTACTTATTAAATAGTATAATTTGGCTTAAATGCATCTTATAAAATGTGAATTTCTCAATTCCGTATCCTAGCTAATTTGACTTTCAGACAAACTATCATTTGGAGAATTTGTAAATACTGGAAACATGGAGGGACTCTTGTTGTGTACTGATCCAGCTATCATGGTCTTTGAACTATGAACAGTAGATGCTATTGCTCCTTTTCTCCATGTCTTCTTACATGTGTAACTAGAGTGCTTTAATGTACATCTTCTGTCGGATAATACGTTAAAACTACTGTGCATCTTTAAGAGGTAGTTAGACACTGATTTCCCATAGACTGCAATCAGCTCTTTGAAATTGTAGTGTTTGTGACAGAATAAACTCCATTAACTTGTTTTATTAGTACTGTGCACAGTCAGGAGAAGCAGTGCTGCAGAACATTATGAAATGACTAACAGTTTTCATCAGTGCACAGCAGAATGTTTTCTCCTTACACAGAATATATAATTATTGCTCACATAAACAGGTAGATTTCCTTTTTCATCTTTCTAAGGTAATATTGGGAAATCCAAGACTCTTATTCATGGGAGAAATAAAAAAGTAAATTTAGCTTTCCCCCACCCCTTCTCTGTTCAATTTGTTACCATACTGCCGCTGTAATTTTTGTCTATGTTTCAGAGAAGGACCTATCAAATAAAAAACCAATTCTAATTCAATTGGTTACTATAATGACAGAACAGTTCAACAAAGCCAAAGGAGCCTGAGAAAGGAAAGATTTACTGACCAGCTGATTCCCAGAGGCATATTAGTCAAATTTTGACAGCTTGTATACAAGGTAAGCTGCCAAACTGAGTAAATGAAAGCAGAAAAAATCCAGAAGGAGAAAGTATAGCTTGCTTTATGTAATGTATTCAGCTATCACAGAATATATTTCAGAAGCAGGTAGTTATTCTATACTGCAGATGGCACAGCTGCCAGTGCTTATCTGAAACGAAAGGTATTCTATTCCAGAATAGCTCTCACAGCATTGCATTAGCCAATTCAGAAATATAAACAATTTTTTCTCTTCTCCTTTGCCTCCATTTTCTACTGGCTTTTTTGCTTTGCCCATTTAAGATGAAAGTCAGGTTCTGAGCTGACTAGCTGCATGGGACTCCCAGTATAAACATCAAGCATTTTAGCCCAACAAATATTAGGAAACATGAAGCTGAGCAATTACAAAGGAAATGTTTGAAAGGAAGAGTCAGTACAGATGTATAATAATGTGATGCAAAAAAAAAAAAAAAAACCACATTGAAATCAAATCCAGCCTATTTTTTGCCAGTAAAATAGTGAGTTTATGATTTGCAGATTGAATATAACTAAGTAGAAAGGTACTTTTCATAATAATAACTTGTAGAGTCACCCTTCTGCTTGATAAATATTCCTTTTGCACTAGAGTAATATCTGGTCTTGCTATTATAGTTAAGAGACTATCAGTCTTTTTGTTACATAAACCCCTATATTCAGGAGCTTGTAATTTGTTTATAAAAATCCTCAACATGCTGAAACTTGAAGTATGATTTTAGTCTAGAAGTAATTTTTAGAATATATTCTAAAAAAAAAATTACTCAAATTTTAAACTAATAAAAAAATTTCTTGTTTACTGTTCCCCTATTCTGCTCATATGTTGCACATTATATTCCTTTTAATATCATAATATGGGTTCGGGTGTCCTAAGGCATGTACACATATATACATGAATATTCATGAATAAAAATAAAAATCTCACTGATGTAAACCTCTCACAAACGAAAATTAAAAAAATAAAACCCAAACAACAAAACCAAACATAAAACCCCACAACCAAACCACACTAAACAAAAAACCCAAACAAACAAAAAAACCCCCAACAACAACAACAAAAAATAAAAACCCCCACAGAAACCCCCACAAGCATACCCAGAAGCTGCTTATTCTAAAACTAAGTAGATCTTTCAGGTTGTGGATCTATAATATGCAAAAGAATATATTCATGCCAGTATTCTGAAGGTCAGAAGGGAGTAGAAGTTAAACCCACAAAGGTCAGAAATTAAGTGTTATGGCTGAAACTCTATTCTGAAAGGACAAGAGCATCTATTTCAGTTGGCCCAATAATGTGAAAGTTCACAAGGTAAAGAGATTCACTCACCAGGCATAAACTCTGAAAAGCATTTGAAAATTATGCTTTCAGAGCCACACTGCTGAAAGAGAACCTCCTGATGCAAAATGATGTCTTTGTAATTTTGGCAACATGGAAAGAAGGACAACATATTAGATATTGAGCTATCTTAGCATTTAATAATTATAACTCTGAAAAGTAGAACCTCTAACTTGAGAAGACTAAAATATTTCAGGTGTGCAAACTTGTCCTCTACGCGTGAGGTTCTTTGCCTTCTTTTCATAACCAGGGTCTTGTTTTGTCTTTGTCTGCAAAATATAAAAATGTTGCTATCTACTTAAATTTTCTTTCAGCTCTTCAGAAGTGCATCAGGAGTGAGCTTTGCACCACTGCTAAACATCTAATTTTCCTCTCACTGCTGTTGCCAAAAGATGACCGCTCACTTGTTGCAACTATGTTGAATGCTCATCGTCCCAAGACAGAATTTCCTTGTCATCATCTTCAATCCCACAGGGTCTTCAAATATATTTTCTGAAACAGCTTAAACCATACTGTGTATCTCTTTCAAATAACCCATTGCTGATAATTTTCCCAGCAATAGAGAGAAAGTAGGGAAGAGTGACGTTGATATTGAATGCCCCCGAGAGACACATAAGTAACTTATTAGTAAGAAACACTAGGAGTCTTTAAAAAGGAAATAATGGTGAATGTGGTTTCTCCATCTAAAAGAGCTATCCCACCTCCCTTTAAAGAAATCATAAATCTTAAAGTCTGAGCACATTCTCAGATAAAGGACAGATGCAGGTGGAAACCTTTCTTTTTGAAAAGTCAGCATAGGAACAAAAACAGATGGAAAAAAATATTTAGCTACTGGTACCTCTGATTAAAAGTAAGAATTTGTCCTTTTGGTATACTCCATTAAGTCCATCTGAATGTGTTGCAATGGTAGGGATAGAGACTACCTTACCTCCATTTGTGCTCATTACTGAGCAATTTAATATGAAGGATTGGACTGTGTGCATTTTCTTTTTCTCTTGTGGTTCTCTGGTCTCAAACACCCTCTCAGGCCACACTCAGAGGATCTACAGGGATCATGCCTCTTGATTTTGCTAGTGCTCGTTTTCACTATTCTCTTCTGGACATCAGCTCCCTTGCCCCCTTTCACAACAGCAGGATCAGTGGTATGGGCTTGAAGGATTGTTACAAAAGAGGCTGGCACACTATAAAGCACTTTGCCAAGAAAAAATTCTCTTCATCTCTGAGATCTTCCTGTGTAAATCCGGACATCATTCAGTTCCCATGCAGCACCACATCCTTCATGACACCTATTTCTGTTCCACCAACCTTTCCACACACATCTTCCTGGAGAAGTCAGAAGATCCTGTGTTTTGCCAAGGAGTGACAGCTCTTTCTCTGACTTGTTCAGCCTTTGGGCTGCCTTTTCTCAAAACTTTCCTGCCCTGGATTGGACTGTCCTTACAGTGACTGTTAAAGTCTTTCCCAGGTGCAGCAAAGGTGACCTGAGACTACAAGGAACCCAGAACTGAAGAATACTTTAGGTTGGAAAGGACCTTTGTGGTTTTCTGGTGAAAAGTTTCTCCTCAAAGCAGGTTTAATATATATTCAGCTTACTCAGAGCTATGTGCAGCTGAGTTTTGAGTGTCTGCAAGAGTGGATATTCCTTAGACTCTCTGGGCATCCAGTTCCAGTCTCTGTCCTCATTGTGAAAAGCTTTTCCTTTACATTCAGGGAAATGTAGGAGCAAGTTTTGTCTGCTGTGCCTTTTTCTTTTGTTAAGCACTTCTGTGAAGAGTACAGCTGCTGTGCTGAAACACTACCCTGCAACATTCCTATATTCTACCATGAGAACCTTGGAAAAAGCAATTATATCACCACACACTTTTCTGCATGATGGACAAACAGTTCCCTCAGTTTCACATGAATCATATGCTTCAGCCCCTTAAACACTCCACTATTTTAGTGGTCCTGTGCTGGAATAACTCCAGTTTGTAAATTTTGGGGTTTTTTTTACTGGAAACACTGTTTTTTGTCTACTTGTACAATGTGGTTAACTGCCTTGGATATCCTAACTCTGATTTCAGTAGCACAGTGCAGAGGCATCTGGGCTGCTGGAAGACATTGGCCCTGGACCAGCTTTTTTCTCTTGGATCATCTGTCTCACTGTGATGCAAATCACACTTCAATCAGCAGTTAATAATGACTGCCATAAACAATGAGCCATAGAGAAGGTATTCACATTGTGAAAGGAATAAGGCGTCTGCTTGCTGACATCTGTGTGAAACATTTTGAGGCCAAATGTCAGATTACATGGTAACTGAAGTACTGATAATTCTCTTAATCATATACACAGTGGAATGTTCCTGGTGACTTTTGTATGCAAAATATATTTAATTTCATCCGGTTTACAGAAAATGTCAGCAAACATATTTTGCTCAGTTTCTGTTCCCCACATATCATACCCTGCTACATTTACAAAATTAAAGATTATGTTTATAATTAATCTTTTTAGCTAGTGTTTTGAGGAGGTCTACCAAAAAAAAAAAAAATCACAGCTGGTTGCAGAGAAAATTTTTGTTTAATTTCCCATGTTAAAATTCACAAGTCTTAGTGAGATTTTCATGCTATTAAATGGATGACTGAATGTTTTGCTATTACTAGCTGATGCCTTGATGATATGATGTTTCATTTCCTATGAAGTATACACAAGGATCTCTCAGCCACAGGTCCTGACTGACCACAGGCGTCACATGAATGCACAGACATAGTAACAGAGTTAATAGAGCTGAGTGTGTTTGAAGAGTAATTTCTGAAACTACATGGATGGATAGAAGAATCTTGACTGATCTTTTTTCCAAAAGTCTATCTTTATTAAATGGTAAACCATTACCTGTTGCAACAGCTGAAAATGAAAGATAAACTTCCTAGCCATTCTGTAGACAGCACTGTACTGTGGCCAGTTCAGTGAAATATAGAACTTAAGTGTTCTAGCTAGTCACATGACACATTAGCAACCAATTCTTGTAGAATGGTGCTGTAATTCAGTGGCCATCATCTGTAAGAGAAGAAATAATTATCTTTAAAATGCAGGATTAAAATAAATAGAATAAAATACATTGTTCTGAATGAAATGTTCAGCATTGGCACATGCACTGTTACTTGTCTGGTCACCTCGAAATAAAAACTACCCAGGTTTACTTTAAATGCTTAAAATTGATGTATTAAATTTCCAGAGTGTTGAGAATGTTGCTTATATTACTAAACTCAAAAAAAAAGTTAGTTCTACCAGTTTCAGAAAGGTTAGCTTTGGTATGATCAAAGCTACACAAGTGCACGATCTCTTCACCCACCATTTTGGGTTACTTCAAAAATGAATAAACAATTTGTGAAGACTGAAGAAGGAAATAGTTCAGGAGTACATTGTAAAGCCAGGTTCCAGGCCAGTGGTAGAAATTAGGGGCCTACCCATGGAAGAGGAGCTGGAACTAGATGATCCTTAAGGTCCTCTTTAACCCAAACCATTATTTAATTTGCTAAAAATGACTGAATGAAACCTTTGCAAAACTTTTAATATTATTCCATAATAATGGATGAACACAAATATGAAATCACTGTAATGACCTCTGAAGTGAGGTTGGTTATGCTATTGTAAATATCTTTTGTTTACAGAGGTATTGATTACACTGCAAAACTAAATTGACTTGCATGAATACAATCTGGGAAACAAGAATTTAAATTTCTAGTCTAGATCTTCAGCTGATGAATATGGATAAAAGCTCATTGATTGCATCTAATTCTCATCAGCTAAGGCTTTGACCCTCCATTTTCACCACAGTGAAGATATAATTTCCTATTCAAAAAAAAAAAAAAAAAAAAAGGCCCTACCACAGATTCCAACTGTTCCTTGTGTTAAATCAAAATCAAGGTCAAATACACAACTTGAAATCTTGAAATACATTCACATAGTATTGCAGATAAAATCATGCAGGCTAATTTGAAATTATGATTAATTTTAGTTGATTTCTGATTCTACTGTTTCACCCCACAGCTACAAAACAGACAATGTTATTTAGCATTGTACTTCTGTTTCCTAGGAATTTACCTAATATTAATCATATACTTAGGATTGTTGCTCCTTTGTCTGGTTAATAGCATCTTCTCCTTGACTAATCCAGTTATATTCAATAGGATGAAGTGACTCACCTGAAATAAAAATGGAAGGAATGGACTCCTACTATTGAGTCAACTATTTTGAGTCCTATGCAATACTAATGCAGCTTTAATTGCAGACAAATACAGCTGTTGTTATTTGTTTAATAATGACTCATGCAGCTGTGTATAACAAAGCTCTTTTCACTAAAAAAACAATTTAGACCCACCATGGCTAGTATTAATATCTGACTATGTTTATAGATATTTTGGGCTAGAGCTATGATAGGAATCTTTCTGGATTTGAAATATCCTATTAAAAAACTTTTATTCATATATTCAGCTTAAAAATTTTGTAAAGCTTAGTCTCAAATAAGAAAATTCAATCCAGCATATAGAGACATGCCCTCTGTGACATTTGTAGCAAATACTATATTTCTTTATACTTCAAAAGGAAACTCTTAAGGTAAAAAAAAATACCTTAATGCAGTTTTGAAATGTTGGGGTTTTTTCCTATAAAGAAACTACCAGGCTTCATCTGGTCCTATTAAGATTCAATGTGGGTCCTTGAAACAGTTAAATGGCATTTTTAATATAGGCCCAGATGCAAATATGGAGTTGGGCATTTTATGGGATTGTGAACATATCTCAAATGTAATAAGGAGACACCTACTCCTGTTGCAGATACCTGAATTTTTGCAGGATTGGTTGTTGAATGTCCAATATTCTCATAGTACCATGCCTAACTTTTCCCCCCACCCTGTATTTGAAAGATACTTTTTGTATCCAAGTTCCTTATCATTCCCTTTTGTACCTAAGCCCTTCTGGCATCACTTAATTTGTTAGACATACTCAGAGCTTGCCTAACATAGCAACAGCATCGATCAGCTTCATCCAGGCACTTTTATTTAGCCAAGGAACATCAAGTCTTTCAGGGAAATGCTCAGAGATTGTATCACTTGTATATTGTGTGAAAGACCAGCACTTCAACGCCCTTTAGCCAGAAAGAGTTCAAATCTACTCTGCCAGCCTAGAAAAAAGGACACAGTTGTTTGAAGAGGCTGGATTGAAGTGGTGGGATGTCTTCTCTGCTTCTGCTGCCTCAAGAGACTATGTACTTGTGTCAGGAATACTGCATACACAGAAGTGGGGAGAAATAAAGAAAGGAAAAAAAAACCACCACAATTTGGCTTCCCCTCCACCAAGAACTGTTTGTGGCTCCACTGTAGGATAATTAGGTAAAATATACAGAAAATGTTAATGTAGTCAACAGTTTCCTCAGTATCAATCAGTTCTGACATCAAAGGAAAGGTGGCCTCTAGTTAACATTTTCTTGTCAATAAATCATATATTCTCTCCCACATGATTCCACAGCTTCAAGGCAGGGAGAAGTAGAATGGCCCTAGTGTTTTAGGGCAGAATCATGCTCATAAAGAGAAACTCAGGCATCACCCCAAGGTGTATAAAGAGAAATGTGGAGGAAAAGGAGGTGACGAGAGTCAGAATGAATGAAAAAAGAGCTAAAATCACATGTTCTGTAATGAAAGACTGAGCTTGTTTGTTTCTTCATAGAGAATACAATGGGATACCTGGTAACAGTTTTCAAACATGAGAAAGGCCAAAAAATAAAGGGGGGGGGGGTTAAATTGTAGCTAGGGAGATATAGGTTAGACTTTAGGCAAAGATTTCTAGATGCCGGGATCATTAAATACTGAAAGACAAGTCCTAGGTCTCTTTAGGAAAATTTTCCATGATCAGATTGCATTAAAATTTTAGGTACAGCAAATCCCACTTGTGAGGAGGGAAGATAGATAAGATGACTTAACGATCTTAATTCTGAATCATTTTATATGATTTTTATTAGAAGTTTTTCAATTTTGTTTGAGACTGAGTTAAAAATTACTGAGATTCTTTTCTTTTTTCTAATAAATAAGCAGAGGCGTTGGATTAAGACTCAAATAGGAATATGACTGTATGCAAACTATGCAACCAATATTTGAAAGATTTTGCTATTTCTAAAATAGCATTTTTGCTACTGGCATTTATAGTTATAGAAAAAGTAAGAAGCTTAACTATTTTGTTTACTCTTTTGTAAAATTTCCCTGTGCATTGAAGAGAAAGAAATATTCACACCTCTTATAAAATATCCACAGCAGAGGTTTAAATTGTTGTAGAGGTTACTATTTACACCTATTTTCTGCACCAAACCTGCAGAGATGCTTAATTTTCTCTGTTCCTAACACCATCAAATAAAGCAAACAAATAATATTCATGCAAAAGCAAACAAAATAAATGAGTCAGGTAACTATAAAAAGAACACTGACCTATTAAAAATTGGTCTGATCTTTAAGAATTCTCAGCATAGAAGCAGTAATGTTATTAAAAATAGTAGAATCATGACAAGTATTCATAAGAATTTGCATACCTGAGTAAGAATGCACTTAATTACATATCGCATTCTGCAAATTATTTAGAAGCTGTAAATCAAAGCAACAAAGAAGAAAGATTTAGGGAATAAGGGTTCTGAAGAATTTTCTATTGCAATTGTTCTTAAAAACAACAGATTTGGAAAGTTGTAAGGTATTTCCATGACAAAATTATTTAAAATAAAAATAAAGTTCAGAAATACTAATGTTTGACATATACGCATTTACTATAGGGAGTGAAAAGTTAACTCAATCAGAATGGAGTTTTATATGTAGAAGTAGATGTGTTTAAATACTGTGTCACTTGAAGGCAGAATTTCGTATGCAAATTAGGAGCTCAACTAGCAAACTGCAGGTGTAATAAATTTCATGGATTGTGTGATTTTCATGCAGATTTTTTTTCAGCTGCCGTCAGCACTGTGGTTTAAATGCTTGTGCAAAGCAGTCCCTGCTCTGCTGTACTGAGTCAGCAGCCCAGGGAGTTCTGTCTCACCGCTAACCCAAACGGGCTGAGGGAGCTCACTCCCTCTCTGGAACCCTGTACTGGAGCTGGGGAGAAATAGAGCAGCTGGAAGAAGAAGTAAGCGCGGAGAGAAGGAGATCAGAGAGGATGTAAGGGTTTGAGAGGTGAGGAAAGGAAGGTGACAGAGGAAGATGAAAGACGAGTCTCTGATTCAGCTGGTCAACTTCAACTTCGCTTCACTGCAGAGAAGATACTAAGCATTCTATGCAGCATTCATTTCCCATGTCCAAAAAAAGTACAGAGGATATATGGAAAAAAAAATCAAAGTTAGTGTTTGAGAATGTAACTGGAAGGATAACTGAGAAACAGCTATTAAAACCAAAAAAAAAAAAAAAACCCCAAAATAAAAAAACCAACCTGCAGAACACTACAAAACCAAATTCCATTAAATTTTGTTTGTTCGCTTGTTTTAAGCAGGAAAAGGCAATTCCCTTGTGAAAGGAGAACCTCTCAATTTTCTTAATCATCGGGAGGAACAAGAAAGCATTTTTTATTATTCACTACTTCAATTTTTTTCCTGGAGTTAAAAGATTTTTACAGAGTAGTCCATGAAGACCCTAATCCTAAAGTATATTTAGGTACTTCATTGTCTAACTGCTGCACCTAAAAATGTCACCTAGTCTTGCTTGACCTCATGGACACTTACAGCTCATGTCTACCACTAAAACAGCTGCCCAAATATTGACTCCTCTCAAATTGGACTGCTCAAATTTACATGTAATGAATACCTTAGAGTACAGGCTGTAGACATTCACTTTAAGATAAGTAAAGGGAAAAATTTTTCTTTTGTTGCTAGGGAAAAGATGTGACAAATAATGGGATTATTGTTACTTCGTTATGAACATTTTGAATACCTGTTCTTTGATAATTGTCTTCACACACTACATTTCTGAGGGAAATTTCACAGCCTAGTACTATTATGTTTCTATTATTTATTATTGTTGCCAGCAGTAAAACAAGGTGTTCAGATTCCACTTGCAAAACTTTCAGAGCTGATCTTACAAGACAGGTACATAGAGCAATAACATTTGGTCGAAGCAAAGGAAAATATTCATGTAGCATTTTCACTGGGTTCTTTGGTTCTCTTGATATAGAGCATACACAGCCTCGAGGGTGCTCTTGATTGTTATCTCTGCAGCTGAGTGATTTTTGGAGGTCTTGCTGAACACAAGGGTCACAACCTACAGTCCATTCTTATCTGTTTTAATAAAAAATGACAATGAACTGTGAAATTCTCCATTGCCCCCTCAAGCAAAATGAAGGTGAATGTCACTCCTGTACAGCTAAGTCTAATTGCAGTATTAGGGTCCAGAGCATGAAAACTCACTCCACCAAGGGCTTTAACAAAGTCTGTTGACACACTGCAGTTCAATTTGCAGATCCCCAGGTTTACTGAGTTTTATCAAAACCTCCAAGGAGATTTTTGCTCTTTCAGACTGGATTGTGCATACCATTTACAGCTCGAGTCCATAAGAGGCCATTCAAATGGGTTTTTTTCTTCATACCAAAAGTTCTTTTTGTTCAGCCCTCAGGAGAACACAGAGACCTCACAGATTATGTGATATCGTGAAAGATGGGACTGAATGCACCTTTAACAAGTTTACAGGCAATAGAAATTTGGAAGAGTTGCTGATACAGCAGACAATTTTTCTGTCTTTCAGAGTAGTCTTTCAAAGATACCTTAATAGGCTGGAGGAACAGCAAGCAGGAACTTCATGAAGTTTGACAAAGAGAAAAGGCAAGTTTTGCTCCTGGGGAAGAATAACCTGACAGTGGAAGATGCCTGAAAATAGTTTACAGATTTAGCCACCTACCCTTCCCATCATGTAACATTTGTGTCCTAGTACCTTCTATATGACAGTTGCACTAATTCTTATCAACCAGAAGTTCCTTCTTCCATCCATTCAGCTGAAGTGTGTGATCAGTCCTTGCGATGTCCTCCAATACTTGAGATCAGTATCAGAATTATGAACATCCCCTTTCTGTAGGGAACCCTGTATTTATTCACTCTGAGTTTCTTCATCAACTCTTAGGCAGACTCCATCTTGAGTTGCTGTCTCTTTTAGTGTTGAGGAAGTGGTGGTTAATGGGGTAACAAGGTTCCATCTCTGTGGTCACCCCAGCTGGGAGCACCATGGCTTCTAACCCACTGCTGATCTAGTCTCAGCCAAATCTCACACTGAGTTACAGCCTGCCATTAGTAAGGGCTTTGACTCACTGGGCCATTTTGGTTCAGAATTGCTGCAAACATTGAGGATGCTATAGGGCTGCATGTCTAGAACCAAAAGCAGGCATTAACCTCAGAAAAGCAAGCATGGCAGGACATGACTGTGAGTGGACAAGAAGGGGTCAAATATTCAATTGGGAGCTAGAGTAAGAGGAAAGAAGAAAGCTCCAGAGCTCCAGATATTGCTACAAATCCTTCTTTCTTTCTTCCTGTCCTGGATAGGTATAACTTCTCTCTCCCTGCTCTTCTGATTCCAGGACTTGTGTGTCAGTAAGGTGTAGCTGGCTTCAGCTGGAAGGGTACATGAATCCAAGGGTTCAAGACCCTTTCTTCACCATCTCTCTTCATTTGAGAGTTACTCATATTAACGCTCTTCTGATATACATCTATGAACAGGACCTAATATGCCGGTCTTCTCTGGTGACTGAAAATCGAGGGAGGCACACTATAGCCATAATGTACATATGTTTATTTGTTTCTTAAGAAAGCCATTAACAATGTTCAAAATCTATGCAAGCAGATGAAGTCAGCTTTGATTAGGTGCAGTTAAGAATATGCTTCATTATAAAATGGACATGTTAAGGATGTGTTTCATGGGACATGAACAATAATATTTTCCTTTTGATATAAACAGCTCAGATTATCTGGAAAGAAAGAGAATTTTTCAGCTTGAGATCACAGGTTTTACTTGAAACATTTTTTTTTTTAGTATTCAACATTATCTCGATTGACTCAATTACAAATACTAAGAATGCTTCGCCGGTCCAGAGCTTCACGTCCTGGAAAGGTAAAACCTCTAAAATCAAGAATTTAAATACAAGAATACTGGGGGGAAAGTTTATACAGTTGTTCTCTGAGCTCTGCTCAGTCTGAATTGCTAATCCAGGAGAAGAAAATTAAATCCAAAAAGCATTTAAAAAAAATTAATTGAGCCTGTTGTTGAACAGAAAGAAAATGAAGTACCAGCACATGGTTACTGGAGAAATCGTGTGCTACAAGCAAATGAAAAAAGAGAAACCTTAATAAAGGTTCTTGAAAAATGGGCAACAAAGACTTTACAGTTCTTCTGCCTGATGCTTCTCTAATGGCTGCAATCCTGCAGGATCACAACCAGGAAATAGAAAAGAGTGTCAGTCTTTTTTCGAACAATTACTGTGTAAGTGCTTAAAGAGATAAGATTGTAGTAAGCTGGGACATTGTAATCCATTACTTATAAGACTAATTTGGTCCTAGTGTTCTGGGAACTAGATTTCACAGTAAACTGATAGTTTGCTTTTTCCTGAAAATTTAAAAACCAGACAAACTAGCAAGCAAAACTTCACCATCCACTGAGCTGTATGAAGGCTCATTGGTGTCAATTAACCTTCATCTGTCTTCCCTTCTTGATATTATATTATTCCCTGCATTTCTATAATGCCTATTAATAAACTTTGATCCAACCTTGCAAAAATCTAAATACTTGAGGATATACAGATGCAACTCTTTTAAGTCTAGTGTTTAAAGTAGTGCTTAAGTGTAAGTGACAATTTATGGGAAAATATTTGTCAAAAGGCTTTTGGAAATACAGATTTCAATAGGAGAACCGAAAGAATTCCTTTACTTGATAAGTAATATTTTTAAAAGCATTTGGCTAAAACCCCCATTAAAAATAAAGGAGGACATGCAGTCACATTGCACAAAGTTTAGGTCAATAAGAAAGAATTTACATGTCTAAATCCTGCCACATTATCGAAAGAGAGAGGCTTTTTTGGCTCCTCCAGAGACAATTGAGAGCAATAGGAAATTGATTCATTTACCTAACTTTAGGCTTGTGACACTGCTGAAGTCCTTAGCTGGGATAAATAGCCTTTCAGATGTTTTTCTCTCACTGAGTGTGAAGAGAATCTAGTCAAGCACATCAACTTTGGTCCTTCAGGTAATGTGTTTGAGAGAGGGTGGGATGATTAGACCCAAATGCATTAGTAGTTTGAAGAAGTGCTGTTAAAGAGCAATGAGCCAGGTTGAGTGCTGGACCCAAACTGCTCCATTGTGAGATGAGCTAGCACCCAGAACTTGGGCGGTTCTGGGTTGCTCCAACTAGCATTAAAAGCATGGATTAGGAAGCAGCTGGTGCTAACTTGTCTCAGAGCTAATGGTCACCCTGTGGCTCTGTTTTATTCAGCATAGCGACTAAAATTCAGAGTCTCTAAGAGTTTAACTGATGTCAAATTTGGAAGTCATTTTTCCTTTAATTACTTCTGAATCTGTTCATCTCAGTTGAAAGGCCAGGGAGTCTGAGAAACTTGAGAGAAGGTTTGAAATTTATTGTCTTATTTCAGTGTCTGATGTTGGTAACTGGTAACACCTGATGTGAGTGCAGATCCTGAAGAAATCAGAATGATAGATCTTATCTGAGATATTGTGGATGGTTTAGCTGCTGTAGCATTCAACACAATGGGAGAATTCAGACTGAAATTGAGGCAAGTTCTTGAGCATCTGTTTTGCCAAAGTCAGTTTAAATTTAGGGCAGGGATGTCCCCACAGCCGCAACAACAACTGTGATGTACCTTAAATTTCAGTGCTCCGTTTTATGCAAGTGACAGCCAAAACACATAGAATTCAGCAAATAGAAGAGGCAAGAACATGATGCTGAAATCCCTGGCCTGCCCCTAATCTAGTCTATGTACTTCATGAGATATGAACTCATACTTGTACTTTGTGACAGGTGAAAAAGAGGCACATCATTTTCATTTACAATAGGCTGTAATCAGAGGACACCACAAATAGCCAAACACGGTGTTTACACATAGAGTGCTCCCATGTTGTTGCAGTCATGTCAAATTATGCTATTTGTATTTCAGAATGAGGTAAATAAAAGAAAAGAAAAGAATAATATCAGATAGTCAAGGACAGAAGGGTTCTTATTTTCTGTTCAAAAATATCAGAGCAGCTACTACAACCCAGAGGAAGGGAGCTGGAAAGAGGAGGAAGTTTAGTGGTAACTGTGGTCAATGTTCTCCTAGGGATTCTTTCAGATGAAAGCATATGTAATGTAGGTGATATTGAATGTTTTTCTTATGTGTTTAAAACATAAACTACTACCTGGGCATAGATCTTTTATTATCAGTCAGATTCTTTTGACAATTTTCAATTACATTTCTGATTTTTTATTATGTGTTAATGGACTGTATTAATTAAAGCAGACTGCAATGCACTAATAAAGATTAATTCAGCCCAGGGTGCCTTAAAGTGAGATTTTATGAGAGCTGAAATTCTCCATGGATCTCTAATTTACATTTACAACACAGGGAACTGTACTTCTGGACACCTCTACTTGGCATTCTCTTCCAAGCCAACACAGTAGCGTGAGACCAGGATAGGAGAGGTGATGAGAGGCTTGGGTGAAGAATTACAATGTTCTGAAGTGTTAAGAGAGGCAGTAGCTTTCATTGGTCTCAGTGGATTAACACATGTAACCCCACTTGGTAATGTATACAGTTTTTAGAAAGCAGAGCACAAAATCTAATAGAATGTGCAATCAGTTATTGGTGAAGAGCATTAGCTAGATAATAAACACACTCCAAATGTACCTACTCCCCCTGGGAAATAGCCTCTCTTGTTGTTAGTCCTTTTGTCATTCATGAGTAATACGTATTTAACAGAAATCTTGGAACAGGAAATGAAAAACTGAAGATGATAAATCTGTTCCACTTAGACAATAATCATATAACACTGTGGCCAGTTAGTTTAATTTATAGACACCATTCCCCCTGGAAATCTTAGGTAGAGAAATTAAAAAAAAAAAAAGACAGGGGAGGGAAATGGGGAGTGAAAAGATAAAAATTGGTACAAGGCATCTCTTACCCACTGGAGCAGTTAAATGGAAGAAAAATACTAATTAAGATTTCACTTCTGCAAAGCAGTATTTACAGTACTTGGACAGGAGCTTTTCTAGGGTTCACCCTCAGTTCCTTGCTAGAAGCTATACGCTGAAGTGTAACTTGCTCATATTTAACCTGTGATGCCTCTCTCACTCTGTTGTTCTTTTCTTTAATATATTTTTTTTTTCTGAAGAGAAAAAGTACTTTTGGACACCTGTAGCCACAAGAGACTACTAATCCATAATTTTTTTTCTCTCTTGCAACCTTACAACCTGTGGCCATAATTGTGATGTCTGACACGCGTTTGTGTAACTCTTAAAACAGAATTAAAACTACCCTCCTTATCTGTGAACTGAGCACTTACATTCATACTGTTTGGATAATATTCTCTTTGCAGCAGGTACCACTACACATCATACTTAAATGTCCTTCAAATCCTCCAGTAATTATTAAGTCTAAGCTCTGGTTTCTTTAGAAAAAATGTATTGTAGAGCACATAGTGAAGAATTCATTATTTACTTTTAATGGTAAAGAACCTGCGTATGGAGCAAAATTATCACTTGTCTTAGGATTTTTGTTCTTTTTTATGACTGACTCTTCTAAATGCTTCTTAGACTAGCTGTAATGTTTAATATTGTATAAGATCTAGAAGTTCATTACCTTAGAAAAGGTAAAAGAGGAGTGTTTTGACCTGTGCTGCTAACCTCATAGCAATTTTTAACATGTCATAGATATAAAGATTTCAAAATATATACTCAATTGATGTAGCCAAAATGAATTATCCCACTTAAAAAAAAAATATTTCAAACAATCAAGGAAGTATCAAAAAGACATAACACACAACCAAAAACCACCAACCCAGTAACTGATGATATGCAAACTGCTTTTCCTCTGTTTGTTTGGAAAGAATATTTTTTTAACAGTTTGTATAAAGTTTTCAACCTGTTTGTGTCATCTTTGGAATGGTGATCCTAAATATTCTCCACAACAAACAAATAAAGATTGTGCAAACCTAAAAAAAATTTGTCTACAAAAGATTCCATGCATGTCTTTGATTTTGTATAACTGGCTAAAAATAAATTAAATTCAAGAACTGTATTCACAGGCAGTGATTTCTTCCTGGAGAACTAATGGAATTTGAATTTTATGTATACCATATTTGATTTAATTTGAATAAAAAAAAATAAATAATACTCTTAAGGTATTCTAGGTATAGCTAGGAATGTGATGACACAGCTTTGCTCTCTTTCCAAGACTGTAAGCCTATGTTTTAAACAAAATTCTTCCAAAATTGTTTCACAACTGAAAGGTTCATAGATCCTCATAAAATCCATGGACACTCCAGAAGCATCTGGCAGCACAAAAACAACTTTGCAGTTTCGTTCAGTAAAGTATGGCACACTCCTGTGTGTCTCTTAAAGCCTCCCTACTGAAATCAGTACATAGTAAGGTCCAGACCTGGCTGAGAATATAAATCAAGTAATTTGTCATAAGTCTCTTAATTACTAGCCAATATAACAATTCAAGGGAAAGATTTATGGAAATGCAAAACTAGGTCTACACCATATAATTAGCATATACAGATATTTTATTTTGTCATTTCTGTAGTTTATGGGAAGCTTTATAGCCATATTTTATGCTTTAGCTGGCTTCTTCTCAGCTTAATGGCAATTCTGCTTGATACTTACAAACCAGATACCATTTTCTTCATTCAAGTCACCATGGAGCTATTTAACAAGTCTCAGATTTTGCTCTTCCTCACAATTTTTAAATTTTATTTTATTCTTTCTTCTTTTGAATTTATTTTGTTTCCTCTCCTTGAAAGCTGCTTCCGTACTTCCATACTTTTACTTTTATTCCATAAAAATAAAACCTTTATGTCTTTCAAACACTTAATGAAAAAAATGCAATCTACTGGTGCATAACATGGAAGCAAAAGATATTACAATTACTAAAATTCACAAGCCAAACTTTGTGAACAAGGTGGATTCACAGTAAAGTCAGGATGGCTTTGAGGTCAATGCACTGATTTACACAATTGAAATTATACAGACATAAGGAATAATTTCTTTTTTTTTTACCATAAAATTGCTTGGGTACAGTGAGATCTCCTGAGAGATTTATGCAGAACCATATCTCTAGCAAGATGAAAAGAGCATGCTGTCCTCAGAATCAAAGCCAAGGAAAAAAGAAGAAAAAATAAGCAGTGGAAAGGACAAAACATCCCATCACTGATACAAGTACTATGTCCTGAAAGGAATTTCTAGACCTTTCAGCAAGATCTGTAGTACATAAATACATATATATTCTGAGCAATAACATTTTGTTTTGATTATTTAAATCAAGTCCTACTTTTTTTATTTAAAAAAATATATATAAGTGTAAAGTCTTCTCAAACACAGTGTTCCAGCATCCCATAACTAATTATTAAGCAATAGTAGAGATACAAATTCTTGTTTCATGTTTTTTTTAATTGAGCACTATCATTTGGCACAATATTCTGAGACCAAAAGTCCACAAAAGCTTGCACAGAACTTTACCAGAGACCTTGATAAAGCTCTAGCTTTCAGAGTGATGGGGCCTGAGATTACTTTTCAGAGAAAGGAAAAGCAGAAGTGCAAAGAAGTAAGATAAAAAAACACCTCACAAAAATATTCATAATATGTTGATGTGTTTTACAGATCTACAGTGCACCTTTCCTTGTATTTTATTTTGTAGTCCTTATTTTTTCCCCCTGCACCTAGTATTTCTTGACAGCATATATATTAGGAATGAATTTTTAAAAGAATGATCTTCCTTTATGCCTCCGTGTCAGTGGTCACAAGAAAATCTGCAAGGCACTTGATGGCATCTCTAAATTAGATCATTCGAGCTGCAAAATCTCTGATTTGCACCATCAATGTATTTGGAAGCAGAAAAATGAAAGTGCAGATTTAGAGAAGTGAAAAGACAGGACTCAGCTTTTTACAAGAGATGTCAGAGAGAATAAATGTATAATTCCTTTTTATATGACTCACAACAATACACACTGTTGTCACATTTTAAAGTGCTGTCCTCTGAAAATACACCTTCTCATAACCTCCACAGGAAATAAAACACACAGAAACAGAGCAAAGATGGAGAGAGAGTTTCCTGAACTAAAATCCTAATTGTGTTATGTACTTCATTGTATAATTAACACTTTTGTCAAACAAAGCCTTTTCACTTCTTGGTTAGGTATTCCTGGGGTTTGTTTGGTTTGGTTTGTTTGGTAGATTATGCACATCAACGCTCATAATTGAAGAAAGAGATAAATGAAGTAATCAACAGACAAAATTCAGTTTGTGGTTGCGAGTTGGCAGGACCCTTTCTGCACCAGTTAAACCCAAGGTTAGTGCAATGGCAGAGGACACTAATGGCATGTCTCTTTAGGATGTGTCCCATGCCTGTTTAGCCTGGCAATTTATTGGAAACAATAATGAGATAAGAAAACGCATAGTAACAGCAATGATATTAATAGCAAAAGTGTACAAAAGAGAGGGTGATTTACATGCAAAATGCTCACCAAGCCCAATCCTGCCACAACACAACAGCAGTCACATTTTTTTCTGGACCATAATCCACATTTTTCTCAGAAGTCAGAGTCCCTTCCCCCAATCCTGACAGTGGCTTATCAAACAATACCTGGATCTTGGCCACAGCGCCTCCCATCTATTGCAGAAAAACTAACCCTGTTCTTGGCCTAAATCAGGATGATACTCTTTGGGGTAAACAAATGAACCATGTGCAGTGTTCAGTTCTGTGTGTTTAACACTGCCCATTAGCTAGGGCCTAATGAAATATTCAGATGGTGAAAGGCCCTTTGCTTTTGCTGTGGTAGCACAAAAATCTATGCAGGATGTTCTTTCTAGAGATGCCATAGGAATGCCACAGGCCACCATGTCCTGCAGCTGCCACAAATCTATAATAATCAAGAGGGAATTGTATGTAACACATTATCAAAGAAACCAAATAATTATTAGCGGATCTCAAATGCTCAAACAAGATCAAGTTGGCAAGGAATGCTTAAGAATTGCAGTTTTGTGTGGAAATGAAGACAATCCATCCATTTCTTCTGATTTGAAAATAGCAGCTCTTTCTCTTGGAGATACCATTTCTGATGAGGTTAAAATCCCAGATTCCAAGAAGCTCACTGAGACTCAAGTACTCTCTTGTCCTCAGTGCTAGTCATTCTTTGGCACAATTAATCTTCTCAGGCAGAGCACTTCGCACACTTGGTGCTAAGATTGCAAATGTAGTGCACATACAGAGCATAAGAGGACTTAATTTTGTAGCATTAAAATCTGGCACGTCCCATGGGTATGAATTAACTTCTGAAAAAAGGAGAAAGACAGATTTTCTTTTCCTATTATTCTATCATCTTAGTCCCTTAAAGATGTTGTTTAAAGGAAAATTGAAACTCTTGAGCAAAGATAAAGAAATGTATCCTTAAAATGAATCCAGAAGAGAAGAATCCTTAACAATAATACACATATTATACTACCAAATTTCTCTCAAAGATGCAGGTGGGTGGGATGGGTCACTGTACAATTTTGTGTATGCATGCATATGTATATGTCTAAACGTGTATGTGCATATACATATGTATATATGTGAATTTGTATATACACGAATTTAAATATGAACAGCATAATTTTTTTCAATGGGAGCTGACATTGATGGAGATTAGTGAGAACTGGCTTTGCAGACATAGAGGCTTTAAAAGGTTTTTGAAAATCTATATTATGCTAAGCAATCAGCAAAGAGGATAATTCCTTCACTTTAAATAAGGTATTTTTACCTGCCTTACATGGCTTGTACCATTGTCTTGTTGAAAGAATTGTGACATATCACCTAACTCCTGTTCTACTGCTTCAGTCTAATGAGTCTGGGCAGATCTCATGAATTCAGAGGATAAATGAAGCTCTAAAAAGTTGGAGGTTTTTGCATTTGTAAGACTAAATTGAGTTCATGACCTTTTCCCTTCTAACCCCCAATGTAATTTAAACCCAATTATTCTCTTTCCTATGTATGTTTCCTCTTACAGTACATTTCCTAGGAAATGGGATATTGTCCTGGGTTCTACATGACAACATGCACGTGTCCTCCTACGGAGACTGACACACAGTTTAAATGAACGTTCATGACTGATATTTCCAAGTCATAGTCTGTGAAATCCTGCAAACATTTCACTTCACACTGAAATATTCTACTTCTTAAAAATGTTCTTTCCTTCCTCTCTTTTTCTCTCTCTTTCTCCCTTTGCCTTTCTGTGTCTCTTCCTTTCTCACACTTCTCCTTCCTTTTAATGTATATTATATTTATTTTCCTATTTTTTATTTTTTTAAATTTCTTTCAGGCTTGCCAAGGCAACCTTTATTTTGACTCTTTAATACTTGTAAACTGGCACTGACAATAAGAACAATGGTAGAGACTGGGGGAGACAATAGCTGGAGCATGAGGGATCAAAATTAAGGCTGTCCCACCTAAGGAGATAAAAGTCCTCCCTACTTGTCAGGAAGCAAAGGGAGAATGCTTATGTGTCCATCAGGGGTCTTCTAGGTCTGTTTGCAAATAGGAGTCCCAGAGGTAGGACTAATTATGGTCTGCTGTAGTTAAGGTACAAGGCTAATAAGTACTTCCAAAATGAAG
Organism: Serinus canaria; assembly: GCF_022539315.1. NCBI lineage: Eukaryota > Metazoa > Chordata > Aves > Passeriformes > Fringillidae > Serinus > Serinus canaria. The sequence goes on from NC_066313.1 coordinate 58,385,973, forward strand.
GATGACAATACAGTATTCCCTAAAGACTGCTGGTGCAACTGCATGAATATTCATTATAGAGTAAAAGGATATGGGAGATGTGTTTTTCTGTAAAAAGATGGGGATATGCTCTTCATTGAAGGAGGTTTTTCTTACATATATGCTACGTTAGCACAAGTTTTATCATAGACTCATTAAGATGGGCAGATACCCCTAAGATTTTCAAATTCCTCTGTTACCCAGCACTGCTGTGTTCACCACTAAACTGTCCCCAAATGCAACACTCACATGTTTTGAGAACTTCTTGGGATGGTGATTCCACCACTTCCATGGGCAGCCTGCTCCAATGTTTGAAAACTTTTCAGTGAAAAATTTTTTCCTAGTATGCAATCTAAACCTCCCCTGGTGCAGCTTTGATGTCATTTCCTCTCCTCCTGTCACTGGTTGCCTGGGAGAAAAGACCAACCCTCACCAGCTATTCCCTTATTTCAGACTGTTTTAGAGAGCAATAAGGTCCCCCCCGAGCCTCCTTTTCTTCAGGCTAAACATTCCCAGCTCCCACAGCTGCTTTTCATACGAGTTATGCTCCAGACCCTTCACCAGCTTCATCACCCTTCTCTAGACATGCTCCAGCACCTCAATGTCCTTGTTGCAGTGAGGGGCCCAAAACCCAACACAGGATTCAAGGTGTGACCTTGCCAGCGCTGAGAGAATTCCTCAGGACCACATCAGGGCCTTTCTTTATTTACTGTGCAAAGAACAAGAAAGCATTTTTCCTCTGAGAATCTTCATCAGAGACCCAGGTCCTAATGTACCTATTGACTCATTGTAGATACAGACCTAGAGGAAGGCGTGACCTAACTGGAGAGCGGGCAGGTGACAAAGCAGAGGTTCAAAGATGGCACCACCAAATGCTCCTCTCTGCAACAAAGGCCTTGGAAAGCCCCAGCTTCATCTAGAGGGAAATTGGAGTTTTTTATGTTGTCATCTTATTTTTATGAAGGAAAAATTGTCTGGATTGTTGGCTATTTTCTGCTTCTATTCAGGTCCCATGTAATATGAACTTTTCAAAAGCCAAATGTAAACATTTAGTTGTAGCAAAAGTTTTAGCATTTAGTTGTAGCAAATCAAATGTCAGATCATCAGCTATTTTGAATTCCTATTCGATACAAAAGGCATAAACCATCCAAAAGAAAATGTGTGGAAACCAGAACCCCCAAATTTCAGAGACATTGGTTTCAACAGACGTTTTCTAATGAACGTCTAATGAATGCCCAATGAATTTTTAACTGTTTTGATTTTTTTTACATGGTTAAAGAATATCAGAAGGTGAAGAAAACATTATTTTTCCCTTTTTGAGCATTTTATAAGCTTTATACAAAAAGTCTATCACTTTTAGAGATATTTGAATCATCTTCAGGCATTAAAAGAAACTTAAACAGTCTTCCTGCTTCTGGATAAACAAAACCTTATACAACTGCTCTAATATGTTCCATGTGTAAGGGAAGGCTTCTCATACCCTTACTGCATATCTTCTTCTACTAGATAAGATACTGCATACATCTTGGAAAGGGCGGACTTCAATATTTCTTAAAAGAAAAAAAGGAAAAAGAAGAAAAAGAAAAGTAGAAATCCTCATCTAGCTAAATTGTCAGGCAACATAGCCGTGAGATCTGAAAATTTCCCTCCATCCTCTGCTTCCACTGCTTAAGACTAGAAAAAATCATATTTTTATTTTTCTGAGGGCTCAATATTTCCTCAGGGACTGCAAATGCCCAATATCAGGTTCTGGACTTTCATTCATGAACCATGGAAATTCTGACAGTAAAATCTTTGTATGGCATCTTCTGTACCAGTTGTGTATCCCAATGGATACATCTGTAGTGCTGGAGTAGATGCCTTCTGGAGCTCCCTTCCAACTCAACCATTTGGTGACATGCAAATACCTACAGCTGATTCTCAAAAGACTCCTCCAGACTAACGTTCAGATTGCTGGTCCACCTTTTTTTATTTTCTTCCCATCTCATGTTCTGTGGAACAAAGTTCTAAAAAGACAAAACTAGTCTGAATTTTGAATCTATAACATTCGTGTTCAACAAAAATGTGATCAGATTATAAAAGCCATCTCTCATTTTCATTCTCTTGCAATGCAGTACCACAACTACCCCTATCCTCGAAAACAGCATCTCTTCTAGTCCTGCCATATAAAGCAGAACAATGAGGGACTGTGCACGTCCATTTCCCAGCTGATCTGTTGAATGTTTAAACTAATTATTAGCAATCTTAAGAGAGAGAGAAAAGAAAAACCACACACCATGTTTCCTCTTGTCTTCACTGGAATGAATTGGAGCAGACAGATTGAATCTACTGCCAAGGTTAAATCCTTTATTTTCAATGACACCAATTATTTTGAGCACAAATGCTTTAATTATCTCAAGCAGGCAATTAATAAATTGAATTCAAAAAATCAGGCATCACTATGAAACTGTCCAGCATTCAAATTCTTTTTTCTCAAAGATACAAACCATAAAACCTTTTAAAAAGTTTTTTCAGCTTCCATTTTCACAGCTCAAGGATTACTAACTCTTTCTTTAACTATCATTCAATTTAGTGCCATAGCAAACATGTTGACAAGAAGAGAATCCGAGTTCTATTGCTCATAAGAAAAAAGTAGTTTAAAAGTAAGCTAGCATGCTTGGTAGCTCTTTTGATCTATATTACTTACGAGCTACCTCAAAATTGTGTTTCCTGAAGTTGAGATATGCATGTTCAATAATTTCCCCCCTAAGATCAGAGCTGTTCATTTCAGTCACCAGCTTCTACTGGTGAATACTTGCTAAAGAATTTATATAATAAGAAGTTCTAGGGAAAAAAAAATAAGGCAAGAGTTGAAAGTTGGGTAAATGATGGTTTCTTGTGAATGAAATTTTCTTCTTATTTTTAGTGAACTGTCTGTAGTCAAATTTTGTGTTGATGAATGGAACACAGAAGTGATTAATTTCAACAGCAAAACACTGAACTGGGAAAAAGTGAGCCTCCACTAGAAAGATGAACATGGTTTTGTGTATCAGTCTAAGATTAAATTATGAAAATGTCCTGTGATGTATCTCTCTAATTGAGTGAAGGATGATATGCAAATAGAAAATCCTTCCTGACACAGGTGATCTGCTGCAGTCCTGGGACAGAAAATGAGGTTTCTTTTACATATTAAATTGCTCAACCACAAAGGTTTCAGATGTCATTAAACTATAGTGGTCTTTAAAAATTCAGCCTCCATAACTACCTTGATAGCCTGAGATAGAAGTCTCCATAGGTTCCTTTTGTCTGCTTAAAGACTAAATTCTCTTTATTGGTTCTAATTTATTGGTATTAAGATGCAATATTCAAAATTTTTCAACCAGCGTTAAAAGTGAAATTGAAGTTTACTACAAAGCCCAAAGGCAGTAGGAGTACCTTACTGCTTTATAGGGATCAGAGATTGTGTCAACACCTCAAACCAGTGTCTGTACCTCAGAAGCCATTTGTTAGTGCAGTAGGGAGAGCAAGGGGATTTACTGGGGTCTGGTGAGAAAAAAAAAGTGCATTTCGCCCCATCCTATTCTCTCATCTCTGTCACTGACCCGCTAACATTTGATAGGTCACTTCAGGCTCTCTGAACATGTTACTTGTCAACCAATTCATCGTGGTGATGTTGTTATTGTGGTTGTTGTTTTTCCATACAGGAAAATTTGTAGTCAGTTTGGAACCAGTATCTACCTCCTGGTTAAAATAATTTAGGACTCTGATAATTCAGAGGAAATATACCCCAAAGGTGTTAAAATAGGAAATGACAGTGTTATATTAAACAAATATGTATATTGTTCAAATTTACAATGTCACTGTTCTTTCTGTGCTGTATCTTCTGTCTCTCAGCTGTCCTAACACTCTGACTTATAGCAGCATATGGGGCAAAAAGGGTAATCCTTTACAATACCCATCTCTTTGTGACACTGGGACTTCAGAAGAACCGCTTGTAAAAATCACTGAAGGTTGTGCAAGAACAAATCCCATTTGTAGCAATTATCCTCAAGAACTGGAAATTTGCTTTACACTCCTGTACAGTTCAAAGGCAACAGCAGCATAAACAAGAAGTTTACCTATCTTTCAAGTTATAGCCTTTCCAGTGAAAGAAAATAAATTGTATAGATGTTAATTCATATTCTAACACTGTGCATCTCTCTCAGTTCTTATTGTTCATTATATAACAAACATTTCCATGCCTTTTTTTTTTGGTATTTGACAACTTTTTGTTTTTTTTTTCTGAGCAAAGCTAAAGCTCAGGGAACACGATTCATTAGTAGAATAAGTCCAACATTAGATTATAACTCTTTTACCTTATAGAGGTAAAACTTTTGGATCATAAAGCACCCCTAACTGGTAGATGGTTCCTAGACACTGAGTCCAATTTGAGACCCTCCCTTTCTCAGGCAGGGAGCTTTTGTCCTTTCCTTCCACCTCCAAGTGATACCAGCTGACCAGTTGGGTATCTCAACTGATTGTTTTCTTGAAGACCTTTGCTTTCCTGAAGTCTGTATTTTTCCTTTGAATGGAGAAGCTGTCAATAACTAAAGTCATTATAGAATCCCAGAAAATTTGCCTGTCAAAGATCTTGAAAATTCACCTAATCCAGACATCTGTTCCAATGTGGGATTGAGTATATCCATAACATTCTGGACAGATTTGTAATATGATCGTTAACATTTTTGATAAAGACCTTCATGGACAGCATTTTCTACCACTGGTCTGTATTGCCACCATTAGAATGCTCTTCCTTAACATCTCATGCTTATTTTAAATTCCTTTTCAAATGTAAGAAGGTTACTTGCTATATTGCTCATAGGCATGCTCTACCCTTTGAACAACACACAGAACTATTACTTTATGCCTTTCTATTCTGCAGTAGCCTTTGACAGAATTGAACATTAGCATCCTGGACCCTCTAGGTCTTATCTTTTTGGAACTAAGCTAATAATGGACCAGGCAAAAAGCCCTACAGAGTCTAGCAGAGATATTTTGTTTCAGTACTGAACATTGGAGAGCAACATCTTCTTTTTCAATGAAATTTTCTGGCCATTTCACAGTCACATTACAGAAGTCTCATTCAGACTCTATTCCTTATATTGCCTATGGGAATGTTACAAAAGACAGCAAAAACAAGATAATAGAGAAGTAGAGACAGTTAAAAACATGCCACCAACCCATTCTTCAGCAGGAACACTGGCTAGTTCATAGTCAGTTTGGTTTTGGTTTTTTTCAGTTATTAGTTTAATAAAGCTCTTATTGAAGGCAAGGAGATTTTTTTTCCATTTAAAAAATAATATTTACCTCTTCTATTTCTACCGTAGACTAAAGTTGTCAGGAGTGGTTCCTAAGCTTTGTTTTCTCTGTCTAACTGTGTGAGTACTTGTAGGGTCATTATCTTGGATATAATTTAAACTATTCTGACAGACAAATGTGTAATAAAGCACATGCTACTCGCTTGTTTTGCTATGTAGAATAATTTTCTAGAAAAATTCCATCATTTGTTTTAATGTGCAACTGTGTCATCTTCAATATCTCAGGCAGTTTTTACATTGCTGCCTTCAGTTGTCTTGTGAGATAATGACTAAGATAACATAAGGGAACACTTAAATGTAAAATAACTCCTGAAAGCTTAAAAGGAGCAACAGAAAAAAGTCTAGCTGGAGGTCTTTGCAAGCCAATGTGTACTTTCTGTCCAAGAAAAGAATAAGCACATGGGGCAGAGACAGGTACCTGGAAGCCATGTAATTTCTTATGATGTAATCACTACATCCTATTAGATGAAATCTATGATTCCTAGTACCTAGTACATCTTAATAAATGTAGTTAAATTTGCACCATCCCCCTCAAACCACTCATCAACATCTGTTAATAATTCTCTTCTGGGCTTTTTTTTTTTCCTTGAAGTTTGAAAACAAGTAATGAGATGATAAGAGAGACTAGAAATCAAGAGGGCATATATCTTTGCCTCTGTTTTCATAGAGCAGGCTATTAAATAACTGAAGTGTTTCATAAGACACAATACTTGAAGTGACACCTTGCATTAAAGCTGGCTGCAGTAAGCCATCCATTATCTCAGGAGAAAATTGGAGGTTTTGCAGCACCATTTGATTTGGATATATATAATGTAGCTATCAGTCTCTACAATAATCAGATTTTTCAAGTGTACTCCCAACGCTTACAATGACATCTTACCAAGATTTTTCTCAAAAGGCTTGAATAAGAACAAGCTATTGTTAACACTGTAGGTCTTGACAACTCAAAACCTCTGCATTCTTGAATTGATTGTTCCTGTGAGAAAGAAAATCAGAAAGGCAGAATGGTTAAGCACGATTCCCTGCTTTCTGACTTAAGGTACAACTGTTTGAGCATCTTTCACTTAACAAAAAAAGACCAAAAAATATGTATTTTGTCTTTATTAGAAATATGTATTTTGTCTTTATTGGAAAGTTGTCTATACTTTACCAAACAATTTTTCTGCCTCTTTTATTTTCAGTTTTCAGAAGTATTGATTCCTGGTTTCTAATCTAGAGTTTATTCTTTATCACCAAATTTAGGACTTGTAGCCTCTCACTAAAATCATCTGTGTTATGATTAACAGTGTTTAACAGTAACTATGTTTAACTATGTTTAACAGCATTGACCTGTATATGTATTAGGTTGGAATTCTACCCTCTTGTTCAAAGACATGCTATGCACATATCTCACTACCATTCACCATTATCTTAAGGACAGTTTTAGCTGCTATTAATTTGGAAAGTGTAATTGTCCTAAGCATGATGAAATGACAAATGGTAGTCTATGACAAGTTTATCTGCTTTTCTTTCAGCCATAAATATATGTTCCACATATGATTTAAGTAGCTTGAATTAGAAAAAAATATATTTGAAAACTAGTCAGCATTATTCCCATATTTCTGACTCTGTCATTTGGTATTCCATGTCTGCTCAATTTTCTACAGTAGGTCTGGGATGAAAGCAATGATCATTGATTTTTTTAGAGCCACTTACTTGACAATACTGACCATACTGTCATGTTTTCCCCTTACAATGGACAAATGTTCATTTGACACGGGCTACTCTCCAAATAACCCTAGTGAAGTCTCCAAAGTACAGTTTCTTACACTTTTACAGTAAAATGATATTTTTTTTCCATGAAATAAAATTTCCTCATAAAATTTATTAGTTTTTCAATTGAAAAAGAAAGTCTCTTGACTGTTGGGTATGCCTCTAGAGCAGCTTGATCATTTTACGACACTGGAAAAAGAACTGGGGCATCGGAGCATTTGTCTTAGGTGCAGCAATGAATTGGACATTGGTTCAAGGTCTGCAGAGCCTTTCTGAGGTTTCAGCTTCTTCAATCTACAGCAGTGCTCCTGCTTTAGCTGCACTGTGAGGCTGACTAGACAGAGTATCAGCCATCCCAGCACCTTGCTGTGCACATGCTCTGCCTGCAGATTGTACTGCATCATGCACAGAAGTTGTCTCTGACATCCAACCAGCACATCATCTATGCCTTTGTTATTTGTCAAGGATGAGAGTCTTTTACCTTGTGTAAAAAGTGGCAGCAACCTAATATGTACAAGTATTTTTTTATAGTTTTTTTCCTTAGCCACCGTCAGCAAGTCATTCCTTCTGAATATGAGTATGCAAAGTCCCAGCATCAGTTAATGTGTCAGCAGTGTATGCAACAGCATTGGAGAACCATCTATCCTGTACCTGCATTCTGCAAAGTAAATACAAGGCATGATTTATTATGTCTGATTCCCAATTCTTTCTCCCTCACTTCAGAGCCACTGTGCCTAACTCTGCATGCCTAGCTTAATTCTAAATTTCTAACAGTCATGCTTCATTCTAAAGGTTGATAGGAGAATTTCTGTATTTAGGGCAGAAACGTGAGGTTCAGGACTGTATGGTAAATCTACATTTTATCACAGTCTGAAGCTATGCTGTCTATTACCAGTCAGAGCAGCTTCTAAAAGGAGGCAAAACACAAACCCTGCAATCTCTTACTTTTAGACAACAGCAATTATTAAAGTTATATCTTAAACAGTGGTTTGTTTCTTCTTTTGGTCAGATCTTTACTTGTGATCATAGACCAAGAATATCTCAATAATACTGTAACATAATTAATGTTGACCTAGGAAAGTCCTTTCCTTATCAGCCTTTCACAAAGTAAATATATTTACTGTAGCTATCAAACACCAATTCACTAATAAATTTGGAAGCATTTAGTCCTTTCTGATTTCTTCTAAGTAGCAAAGAAGAACACATCAGGTGAATGTGTGATAATACTAAGTTACAATTTCTTAATTTATTTTATACTTGAATTTTAGAAGTAAAATACATATAGCTGGACCTCTGCATTTCAGTTTGAATCATATTACAGTGAAAAGAAGTGGTATTGTGGAAGTATCAGTCTTCCTCTGTTTTCTCCTGCCTCTGTCTGAGTGTAATACCTGACAAGTGATTAAATGCAAATAAAAAACTGTTTTATAAAGAATGCATTTTACTGTGTGCTCTTTTATCTTTTTGATGGATAACAAGGTAATACAATTGTGCAATTCAAAGCTTTCTTGCTAGCACAATTAAAGCACCAGCTACTCAACAGACTTATTCACTGGAATCATATTATTCCAGAGGCATTATTGGGGCTTGGGGTTTTTTTTGTAAATAATATTCATAGAAATTGAAAATTTTTCCTCCTAGAAAAATATACCAAAATATCACCATCTAGCAATAAAAGCAAGGAGTGCTTTTTGCTTGTTTGTGACATGGATCCTGCTATCCATTTATCTCTGATGTGTCTGATTTTGATTCTACTAGAGACTGATGACATAAACCAAGTACAGATTCTTTCACAACAGGGTTGGTGAGAAATACTCTTAGGATAGTATTCATCTCACTTAACTTCAGACATCTACATCCAAGTTAATCACTGTATACTCCCTTTATAGTCAGTGGAGAGAAATAAGCAGTTTTAGGATGCAATTCATCTGCCCTAGTCAAGATAGCTGATTTAAAATAGAATTAATCACCCTTTCAGGCTATCTTCTTTTCACCATTGACTGTACAGGTAGTCTACATTGACTAGGTCACATATAAATGTCTAACTTGTAGACATTTATGTTTGATGAGGTAAATCTTCCCACCGTGGAGAGCTGTGCTACACAAATTGAGGAAAACAGTGGTAAGATGTCCCTGTACGTTGGAGGTAATAGTAAGTTTGGCTTTATTTCTCAGTCTTTCTCAGTCTGCTTTTCTGGAAATTGATGTTCTGACTCAATGTGAGTATTTGCAGTAAGTTATTGTGATGGCTACACACCAGCTGATGTCATATATGCATTTTAGTTCTGCTGCTGATAGGTTTAAAAGTGCAATTTCTCAGGTGGAAACCCCAGATGAAAATCAAGGAAGGTTTTGGTAACAAACCCCATCCAAAATGAAGGCTTGGCCAACACTGGCAGGTGCTGGCATGATCTGTCTGGCCATTCTGGTAAAGAAATTGAGATGGGAGAGTATTCAGTTCAGTGGGAACCTGAAGATTGCTATGTTTCCCCCACTTGTCAGCTCTGTTCTGACCAGGCACTGGGAAACTGCTAGAACTTAAAGGCAACAAGTGTGCTGATAAGGCTATAAAAGCAAATCAAAGCTAATAGATTGCTCCTCTTGTTTTGAAATACAATCACATGCATCCATGACTCTGATTTTGCATAAAAAGATGAAGGAGCTGTGTTTCTTAATTAAGTGGAGAGGAAAAAAAAAGAATTAGCCAATATCATTTGCATGAACAACATTCTCTACATAACCATTTCAGTTGAAGTCCATTAATTATTGGTTGAGTGAGTCATAGATTGCTGTCATCCTTTGCATACAAACAAAGAATTTAATGTTTTTCAATAAAAAGCTTGGTTCTGCACCATACAGCATCGGGACTTAGATGAGAAAAGTGGAGAGAGAAAGGTACTTCTAAATTGCAGAGTGCATGTACTTTTGTTAGCAAATATTCTGCTCAAGTGCCCTACATGCCACTGAATAATGCCTGTATAATACACAAGCAACAAACTCTGGCAGAAAACTCAAATCCTGGATGAGCTGAATGGATACTTTCTGAAGGCATCTGCATGTGCTGCTGTACATAATAAGATGTACCATGGTACCATCTATCATCCTCCCCTGTTATCTGCCTAGATCAGGTAGTCATGGAATATACCATAACTTCTATTTTTTTGGTGTAAATTTAGTTTTTCTCCCTCCTTGACACCTGTACATGACTAAATGTACAGTTTACAAGAATAAGAAGCATATGTCTACAGCACTCAATAGGGCTTATTCTTTTCCTACTGACCCATTACAGAGTCTACAGATTCCAGTTATGCAAAATAAATGTCCTAATTAAGTGAGATGAATCAAAATTTTGTAGGTTGCAATTGTAGTTAAAGGAGGTGTCTCAGTTTTCAAATACTTCTGATGGAGACTAGAGACCCATCTTTTCTCTTTGTAAGAAAGGAACACTGAGTCTTGAATGCAGCAACATGCATCAGAAAAGTTCCAGAGGTTCACAGTGTCATTCAGAGTGAAGCTGGTGTCAGCAATGGTCAGATCATAGGAAGAGTTGCTATCCCATAGCCTCTTAGACCCTGGCATGTTTTGATCAGGAAGAATTTTGCTACGAGTCCATTTTTCTGTTACCAATGCTTTGACTGCATAGAATTTTTGTAAAATTCCTCCTTCATCTTACTGGCTATAAAAACGTCCTTCTTTTAAAAATGTGACACCTGGGCGGTAATATGTGTAGGAGCATGGCAGCTTTGGAGGGCAGGCATCAAGTCTGCCATAATGATCAGATTGAAGGAATTACAAATAAGATAGAAAATTTGATTTAGTATCTGGCTTCTTTTTTTTTTTTTTTTTTTGAGAAGATAGTCAGGAAGGGTTGGAGTCATTACATAGTCTATTACATACATAATCCATTCTTTTCATAGAAGGATTTAATGGTAGGCTGGAAAATCTCCACACAATGGTGTTCTAAGTCTGCATAATTACAGAGTTACCCAAGGGGCCACAGTAGCTCCACTTTACCCCAAGAAAGTAATAAAAATACTTTTAAAATAAACCTCAAAAACATCTAATTGTTAAAGCCTCAGAGACCTAAGTGGATTCATAGGTGAATCTATTTTATCCAGCATCATGAAAATAAATATTACCTATATCATTATGTTTTCATTAAGGCACACAATTAAGTTAGGCACAGAAATGAGCCAGATTCTTGGTCTCACTCTTTGTGCTGCTTTAGTATCATAAATGGGCTATAAAGTCAATTTAACAAAGCAGATGAAGATTCTCTTGAGGAGAGGGAATATGAAATGGAAATATGCCATTTCTTTTACAATACTGATTGGATTATAGCAGCATAGTTCAGAATGCTGCTGTGTTACAGTGAGCTCTTAGAGCATAATAGTCCTTTGGAATTAGACTCACAAAATTAGGTCTGGAATCAGCCCCAGGACTGCTATACAATAATAGGTCCTTTATGTCTTACCACCTGTGTCCAGTATATATAGGCACAGCTGAGAAGCTGAACCAATGTATTTAACTACTATTTACACCACAGCATAATAGAAAAGCCAACAGCCACCATGATATGATAATCAGGCACTCCTTGGTTATGTCTGAGCTGTGTGTAGACATCCAGTTTGGCTGCACATCTCCCAGTAACATACAGATAAAATACTCATTTGGGAGATACACGTTTTTCCATTGCCAGGTTGTTTTGCTCATTGCTTTTATTCCTTCACCAAGGCAGCCTTTACTGGTCTGAGTTACTGCAAAGAGTAATTTATTCTGCATCTGACTCAATCAGGCTTTTGATCTTTGTCTGACTGCAAGTATGCAAGATGTGGGCAATTACAAGGTTGCGTAGAAATTTGCATTAGGGGAAGGAAATGCAGATTGTAACTGTTTCTAACGTTTTCAGCAGCTTATGTGACAAGCCCCTCAGGAAACAGTGTTTTGGATGCTAACTCTCTTGTTACCATATTAATTGCCTTTGTCATGACAGTTTTGGCATCTGAAAATGGCTGGGAACATGCTGAGCTCCTCAAGAGACCAATCAAGGGCAGGGGAAATTGGTTTATTGGTTCCCAAAGCAGCCTGCACTAAAGGTGCTGCTATTCAAGCATAGTTTTGAGTCTCCTAGCTTGAATGAGGAGCCAAATACACTTCAGGCTAAAGAAAACAGAGCTTTCATTTAGAACAGTGAAGAGGAAACTGAGAAGTTTATTTCTCTGCCAGCATGACTTCTGCAGTTAGCTTTTGTGTGCAAATCTGTGTGCCACAGTACAGAGGGTGAGACCAGGAATCAAGTTTGCTAGAATACAGTGAGGTCACAGGCTTCCCAGAGGGGATCCTAAACACATTTAGTTTTAAATGAACTTAAACTAAGCTTGCTGAAACACATTCTTTCAATCAAAATTTTCCCTGTGATCAAAGGATATGCTGTTACAGGGACAGGCTGAGGGATACCAGGGGATAAATAATTATTAATGTTATTTAAAGGCATGCTGGATGTCTAATATAAGAACTAAGAGATGTTAATTTCTGGCTAATTTTTCTTTCTTTGAGAAGACTGGCAAGCAGCTGTTATGCTGTAGGTGAGAGATTGCAGGTGGTAAAGGGATGGGTCAGGGTAGCAGGTGGTGAGGCAGCAAGAAGAAAGAAAGAAAAAGAACATAAGGAGAGGAATATAACATGCACATTAAAAAACCAAAAAACCAAAGGAGTTTCCACAAGGAAAAGAAAGGGGGTAAAAGCCCACAATCGCATTAATTACTGCAGTTTATGCCTGGAAAACTCAGATTCAGTAAAAATTTTGTGACACAGCAGAATTATGTCTATAATGTTAAATAAGGGAAGAGAATCCTTTTCAGCATGTACAAAAAATACAGAGAAAGTGTGCAGCCTGACCCCATTAACTTTGCCATGTCTCAAACAGAAGACATATTTTGCTGAGATATACAAAATAATTTTTTGACACTTAATGTTACCAGTGAAATGTTAATATTGTAGGACCAGAATAGTAAGCTTATTACAGACAGTTTCAGTGAAGGAAAAAAAGAAAAAGAAAAAAAAGAAAAAAGACCAAAAAAGGAGCTACAAAAGACAACTTTGATTATTAGTTTGGTGCAGGCAGAAAAAAGGGGAAGAAACTGAAATACGTGGTTTTGTTTGATTTTTTTTTTTCTGTTTCTTTTTCTGATTTTTCTCTTACATAACTGCAAGCAATTCTTGGTCCTTAGGCATAGCTGGTGCTTTCCATTTTTCAATCTTTTTTTTCAATTTTCCTTTTTGTCCTATTTCAATCCTACCTGTTGGGTAAAGAGTATTGAGAAGGCCATGTCCCTGTCCCCTTGCATTGCACCAGCCACCTCAGAGGGCTCTGCTGTGAGAATCTATATCCCTTCTAACAGTGTCTTACTTATCTCCCCATGCAGAAACCACTCATGCTATAGCTCATGCATCTTTACATATGCACGCCAGAGGTCACAGAATATATCTTCTATGCCTTGAAGCCCTTAATAGAAGCTATAAGTGCTTCCACAATATGGACAAGTGCTAGAATAGAACAGAACTCTGCAGAAACATGATAGGGAGTACTTTGCCTCTGGAAAGATAATGCAATATTTTAGTAAGCAACAAAATGGCAATTTTTACAGTAGAACTTAGTCCTATCAATAAAACAGAAGGAATGAAGCAAGGACTTATGCAAGACACTTCCTCTTCTCTTCTTCCCTTTATTTAAATGATGTATTTTTTCAGCAAAATAGAATCTGTGAGTCAGGGAGAGGCATCAGGATCAGTAGGATCTAAATGAGAGCACCAGGACATCATGACAGATTTTGAATGGCATTACATCTATTATTCATTACTTACTCACATTCGAGTATATAGTTAAGGAAAGAGATTTGACAGGCAAGACATGTACACAAATTGCCCATCAGATGATATTATCTACTGCTGAAGGAACATTTTCAAAGGCCCAAAATATGATAGAGAGCATAATATCCCCTGCATGTGAAGCACATAATTGTCCAAAATGCGTGCTCTGAACTTTAGAGACCTTTTTATCTGCAAATTTCAAGAAATCATGAGAACTCACAGAACGCCATCTGATTTTCTCAAATAGAGAGACTTCTTGAGAAAATATCCCAGCAGTGGAGTAACTTGCCTGAGGGCAATGTCCAAGGATTTGTCAGGAGAACAGTTAGGGTGTAAACCTAATTCTAACTAGTCATAGAATATAATGTTACCAAGACACCAGTGTTTCTGTAGATTTTTTGTTCAAAGGGATCTCAAATTGCATCTTTCCTAGGTAGTTCAACTGATAAATTTCATTGTATTTTCTAACACTACTAGAAGAACACATTTTCTTTCTTTTTTTTCCAGCCAAAAAGTAAATGAAACAAGATATTTTGCCTTGAACAGACACTCTAGGATAAATATAAAATATCTGAAGTCCTTGTTGTTTGCTACAGCACACAAGAAAATAGTTTCTTACAGCTATAGAGAAACTATTAGGAGAAACAGTTCTTTGTCATCCATGACTTGGCTTCTACTCCAGCTCAGTAAATATATAGTTTACTTCTTCCTCTGCTACAAAATTAGAAACAACTTCCAAATTTTTCACCTGTATTTCTTTTTTGCCTGTCAGAGAGATCATTGCTCAGATGGGACTAAGTCTTCTTCCTCTCTAGTTTCTGGTTTCATTGCTACACAACCTATGGGAATTTGTACATAATATATTACAATGGTTATAAGTACAGAGAAAAATATATTTATTTGTCTTCCCGTTTGGGGCTGACTCAACTACCTCCCTGCATTATTTAGGTGCACAGAACAATAATATCAAGCACTGAACAACAATATGTCTAGTATCCAACTACATTTTCATGGCCTCCCAGTTAGTGATTTTCTGTTTTATGTACATTTATCTTATATATTTCTATAACACAAATAATATTTTTTTTGAGAAAACCACCAGTTATCAGAATCATCATCATCTTTTGATTTATCTTTTACATTTATTTAAATTATTTCCCTCTTACCGTAAGGAAAAGAGTAGATATGTTCTTTTACAAATTTAACCAGAAGAAACGACTCAATATTTAGTAGTCCAGTGCATGCTGCACTTTATATGACAGAACTGAATGCATGAATCCATACCCAGAATTCAGAAGGAAGGCTGACCAGTCTATGAAAGGATTTATCACATGTCTAGGGAAAAAGATGGACTTAAGAAGTAAAGAAATTAGCTTATTCATGTGAGACAGTGCTCAGTGTATCACTTGGTGTAGTTCACTGCAGAACCATACATTCAAGCCATACTAACAGAACTTAAACAAGGATTTCTTGGGCAAAGTGAGTCAATTCCAGGAACTGGGTAGGGCATAAGAAACATTTTTTTGTACCATTTTTCACATTCTCTCTGGGTCACATATCACAACAGGGACAGTAAGTTTATACTGCCTGATTTTCCTCCCTTTTCGTTATCATAATAAATCTTCTAAGGGAATAGCAAGAATATTTTGACTTTTAATGTTACAAAGTTGGGAAATACCAAATATTCAGTGTCATACAATTAGGCCAAGCACAGGAAATTTAAAAGAAGATTACAAACAAAACAAGGTTTTCAAGCTGGAATAAGCATTTTATTTTTAAGGATCCACTTTTTTATTCCCATTCATAATCTTCTACACACTTATTTTAACAACTGTATAAAAATCAACAGAGAACAATATTTAGAAATAATCAACCACTATTTTGCATTTTCTTATACTTAAAAATGTTTTAGAAAAACACTTACCAGCCAAATGAAAATAAATACTATTTTGAAAATCATTGGTCTGTATTTTTCCATAGGATGTAACTTTTAGGAGTCCTGCACTGAGCTAGACCTGATGAACATGACAGTTCTTTCCAGCCCATTATATTCTCTGATTCTTTGATTCTATGATTCTAAGTTGCTATCACTGGCTATGCTAACTCAGACACTGCTATATATATTCATTTATATTTGTATCTAAACAGCCTTGTTTTGAAATTAAGTTTACTGCTATTAAATCTTTGCATGGGTTTAGTTCTTTAATGCTTACTAATTGTTTACACAGTCTTGAAAATTAACCTGAGCAAAAACTATGGAAAACCACTGAAAAAATAATTTTACACTACCTATAAATTCCATACGATTATCATGATTTAGAGTTCTGTTAGGACACAGAGCTTCTGCAGAGCTGCAACTTTTGTTTAAAAATATCATAAAATATGCTGAAGCTGTTTTGTTAAGGGACCGTTCTTCCAAGTATTTGATAATGTAATATTGACTTGATATGGCTTAAAATAGCTGACAAAAGTTAGTCTTAAGGACATTCACTCTGAAGGTGGACCCTGTCCTATTTACATGATTTTCTAGATATCCTTATAAGAGAGAAATTTGATTTTTCACAGCACACACAAGACATTCTCCAAATACTGCTGTAACATGAATACCTAAAATTAAATATCTTTACGTCACCAGAGACTTAACCCCCTTCATTTAAATATTGTCAGTTACAAATGAATAAAGATTTATTCCACAGAAACTCATGTTCCAAAGTCTTCATTTAGCAGCTTAGGAAATGCACCCACAGAAAGGACCCACTGCACCTAATGTTACCTTTTCTGAAGCTGAGTGAGCAGCACCATATGTAGTCAGTGAAGGAAATAAGTAGTCACTCCCAGAGGAAATTTCATGCTATCCTGAAATAGCTGTCCAAAACTTGTAGGATGAATCACTCTCTCTCCCTCACCATTTCTCAGCTGAAGACTATAGCCTTAATGACTACCTTAGTCTTGATTTCCTTTTAGAAAAGGAAAATTAGATGAGACGTTACCTTCACCATGAAGCAGAATATTTTTCTATGGGTTTCATAGAGCAATTGAGTCAAAGAGAAAGAGAGCAGTCTGTAAATGAAAATATTTTAGAAATGTAGTTTTTACACACCAAGACTAGTAGAAAGCCAGCATTATCTGGAGCATATAACTAAAAGAGGAAGGATTTGTGGCATTTTCTAGGTTTTATAAGTGTTAGTGGAAGTGCCTGAAAAAATTTCTCATGTGTCCTATAATTTACCACAGAATACAGTATGAATAATACTTGGCAAAATCTGCCACAGATTTTCATTAGCACGAGCTCAGAGTGTATCTGAAGCACTGCATTTATATTTAGAAAATATACGTAAAAATTACACCCCACCCTCCCTCTTGTCCTAAAATCACATGCAGTGCATGATTTTAAATGTCTATAAAAAGGGTAAATCAGGCATTACTTATGCACTGTTTTCCAATTAGACTGGAGGAGGTCAGAAACATTAAAAGGCATTGTAGAAGCAGCCTCAGATGTGCCATCCTTTCTGTGTGTCTGTTGAAGAACACAATGTGCTGTATCCAAGAGCACATTGTCCCAAAGTGACTAATGCTGCTGCTGCAGTGTGTTTGGAGGAGAGCATGTTAGGCATAAAGACTCAGGATCCTCAGCAAGAAGCACAGCAGAAATCAGAGAAGTATATTCTAACCAGAGAGAAGAGACAGGGAAAATTAATAGGATAAAAGAAGTGAATTCTTCACTTATGTCTCAGGAAAAGAGATAGGCACATAGCAGGTATGCAGTCTGCTAGGGGTTTAATCTGTTCTTAAAAAAACTTGAAATGGGAGCTGTGGTGCTGAACTACCTTCTCTTCCAGTGCAAAAAATATGGCATTAAAATCCCAGGAATTAAGGTAAATATTTCTAGGTTGTGAAGTTCATTTTTTTCTGTTCCACTGTCTCTTTGATTTGTTGTATTTTACTGGGAATTGCAACACAGCAGCAGCAGATTACTCAAAGGAAAAGGTTTCACAGAAGCAGAGAACCACAGATTAGAGACATAAGGGTTGGCACAGACCTCTGGAGGTCCTCTAGTCCAACACCCCCTTCATAGCAGGACTGTTGCTGTAATAGCCAAGTAGTCATTGTTTGACTAGGCTGGCCAAGTTGTGCATAACCACAAGGATGGTGATAGCACAGTTTCACTGAGCAATCTTCCCTTGGGCTCCCCAACCCCTCCTAGAATGACACTTTTCCAAACTTTCCATCTGACTCTTCCAAGCCATGACTCATATCTGTTGTCTTACTATCATCAAAATCCACCCCACATCTTGTTCCTCTTTCTGCCACTCCAACGCGAGCTATCTTTTACAAGGGCTCCATGTAATCCCCCAGTGTTCCATCTGCATTAAGACTCAATAATCCTGTCACCTGTGCAGCTGCTGTTGGCTTAAATAGAGACATCCGACTACTCCTGAATTATTTAAAAGATACAACAACAGAAAATTAATTTTCCCAGTTCACAGCTGTTAAGTCAAGAGAAACTGATTTTGTCACCTAATCTGTTTTGGAGAATAGGTACCATGACTGCATATGAGCAGACAAACTTCTAGACATCCTCATGGCACCTTATAGGCAAGACTGTACACAAAATTCTCCTTCTGTTGTGCCTTTAAAATATACTGCAGGCTCCTTTCATCACAAGCATGGCTTTGCCCTGTGGGCTTTTGTTTTATTGCTCATTTGTTTCCGTCTCAGTCTCCTCATTTGTTTTCCTGGCTGTAGATTTTATCCTTCTCATTTGTCTAAGCAAAATTGTCCTTGTCTGTTTCTCTTTCCTCACCCCCCACCTACTCCAGTGAATTCCATTTACCATTGCTCTATCCCTCTGGTCACTTTGCACCATGGCATCTGTGCAATATTGCAGTATTCATTAATAACTTCCCTGACTATTTTCGTAATGGAAGAAGATGGTTAAAGAGTCTTTGAGGAGCAGTTTAGAAAAACACCTGTCTGCATTTTGATAAAATAATGAACAGGTTTTCCTTGTCTCAGGTAATAAACAATAGTTAATAAAAATTAAATGGAAGCAAGTGTCAGCAGTCACAAGTTGCCCTGAAATATGTTTGTCTTTATATTGTAGTTAACTCTAGCATGTCTTTTACTAATGATGTTCAGTGTGTTTGTTAAACTGATGACATAACAGTCCATGCAGTTATCATCACTGCATCTTGAAAACATTAAGTCTTAATTGTAATGCCTAAATCAGAATCACAGCCCTCTTCAGTTATACAAATAAATTTTTCAGAGGTAAAAATGACAGAGATAGTGTATCATATTGCTGTCCCTTTTGTTAAATATTTTTTCCTCTCCAAGGTTTTTTGCACACTGTCCAGAAATGAAATAAGGACACAGATGATCTCCTGAGAAATCTGCTAAATCAGATTTTCATAGCAGATCCACTAACTCAGATGTAAGGTTAATGCCCAGTCCTGACAATAGATCCAATAAAAAACCGGTGTGTCAGGAATAAGTAAGTTTGCATGTTCTCAAATAAATGCTTCACAGCAGTCTTCAGTTAGACTACAATAAAGAAGTGGCCTTTGCAACTGATGAAGGTTACACTTGGAAACCTCCTGATCTTTTTGACACACTTGAACTCATGCATGGAGGAGTATGACATACGGTGTGTAACCTGGCTGGTTTTCAGCCTCATCACAGATATTTACTCATATTTCTTTTGCTTTCCCCTTCCTTTTTCCATTCCAGAACTTCGCTCAGAGTTTCACACATGAAAAATGTAGCCAAAGGGATGCATTGCCACTAATTCCCTGACTTGGGCATTTAGAGGACCAGAAAAATCAGACATACAGCAGCAGAAACTTGTCTAGATCTGTGCCTTTGAGTCACCCTAGCAGAAGTGACAAGCTGCCCCTTTCCTCAGGGTGGAGGTTTTATATATCCATAACAGACTGACATCTGACTTTCACAGATGTCCTTTGGTCTCAGAATAATCAATTCAAGAATCCAGAAAACAAATAACAGAAACCTCTCATGATTAAAGGCTATAATCTGCCTATTTTTTTAGTTTTTTCCCATCTGGGGAAGACCCTTATTAGTTTGAGACCTGTGTCCTTCCCTCTGACTGTTTTCTTTCTGTGAAATGCTCAATAACAATATACCCTGAACTCTCCTGCTCAAGAGCCTTTTCAGCTCTTGCAATGTTGATCTAAACCAATATAATGGGTTATGTTATCCACTCACATATTTTTGAGCCTGGACAGGTAGGATTCAAGCCTTACTTTTAAGTTTCCACCATGAAGTGAAACAGATACCTTTGAGATGCCTTTTACTTGTCATCTGATTTACCTCAGTGCAATGGGCAAAAAGTCTCTCTTTCCTAAATGAAGTCAAGACAAACAGGAACTGACAGCTTCTTTGCTCACAATTTCTGGGCTGAACTTTCTGACATGGCCAAGATTCCTCTCTGAGGAACACGCTGTGTGCTGCTTTCCATATGTATTTCTGTCTCTCCACAGACCAATCCAGTCAGTACCTGCATCTATGAATCTGCAGGGAAAGCTTTTGGTTTGTCAGGCCTTTCTTTGCATCGGGTCATGTTAACATTGTTCCAACTATATTGCTCCAAAAAGAAATGTAAGTACTGCTTGCATTTAGAACTGTTCTTTATGTAGAACTACAGAGAAACAATTACTCAGTAATAACCCAAAAATGCATGACTAGCATATAAATGTTTTCTTATTTCAGACCTGAGGAAATCTTATGAAATAAATTAAAAAAAAATACTCTTTAAAGTTTGTTCTCAATAAGCTGTTGTAGAAATCCTGTTTTAATATGCCTATATTAATATTTTCTAGTGGGTTATGGATTATGCACATAGAGGTGGGCATATCCCATATTACTTCACAAAATAGTTGTCTTTTTTTTGGCTAAAACTATTGAAACAGGGCAAAATACCTTTAATAAGTGATTCACATTTTAGAAGACAAGTCCTGCTCAGATTTACACAAAAAGACCTGGGGCTATTGCTGACACCTATTTGAACAAGAGCCAAAAACTGTGCCCATGAAGCAAAGACATTCTGGGCTGCATTTGAAGGAGCATTGCCAGCAGGTTGAAGCAGGTGATCTTTGCTCTCTCCTCAGCACTGGTGAGGTCACACATAGGGTTCTGTTTCCAGTTCTGCACTCCTTGGTAAAAGAGAGACATAAACAGACATACTGGAAAGAGTCCAGTAAATGGCCACAAATATCATGAAAGGACTGGAGCCACTTCCCTGTGAGAAAAGGCTGAGAGAGATGGGGCTGTTTAGCCTGGTAAAGAGAAGACTTGGGGTGACCTTTCTAATGTATGTAAATCCATGAGGGCAGGGTACGAAGACAGAGACAGGCTCTTCTCAGTGGTGCTCAGTAACAGGACTGGGGCAATGGGTACAGATGGAAATATGGTATTATGATATTCATATGAAAATCATAGGAATATCATTCTTCTTTTTTCCTTCTTTGGAGTCATCCAAAATTTCTCTACATAGTCCCAGGCAACCTGCTCTAGCAGAGCTTGAGCAGAGATGTTGGACCAAGTGACCACCAGAGATCCCTTTTGACTCCAACCATTCTCTCACTGTGATTCTGTTCCTAAAAGTGGCACACAATGATGCACTAATCTGAAAATAATAAGACCTTGTAAATTTGACTATTTGGCTTTCAAATTTTTTTTGCAATATTAAAAATATGATGTATGTGCATTGTATTCTTTTATATGTCTCTGTATCCTCATTAATATCTGTAACTCTGTATATGAGAAATAACAAAAAAGGAGCAATTACTTAAAAGATATGTTCAAGTGTATTATATGTGACAAATATTCTACAAAACACAAAAATCTCCATACGTCCACTGGCTGACAAACAAAAATCAAAAAACACTTACAGCTCAAAACAGAACAATCATCATTTAAATAGAAAAATATGAGTATGCATCAGTGGCCCTAATTTAAAAATACTCATCAAAATATTTGTCATTTCAGATAAGCTAACACAGAGGAAGTGGCTGACAGCATCTAAGAGCGAAAAATATGAATGGTAAGAAACAGTAACATCTGATGAAATAATTACTGAGCTGTGGTTTTTAATATTCTGATTAAGAGATAGGAGAAAATACATTTTAGGTTTGTTTTCTTTTTTTTTTAATACAAGCAATGATTACAGATGAAAGTGATTTTATATTGCATTTAAACTGTGAAAGGACTTACCTTTTGTGTAGGTATGTATGTGTATAAATATATATATATATATATATATATATATATATATACATGTGTGTGTGTGTGTGTGTGTGTGTGTGCGTGTACGAACCCTGGACATGCTTACCACAAAGAAATTATAGCCCTGATATAGAACTTCACTACCAACAGTAAAGTAAAATGGTGATAATTTATGCTTTGAGCAAGGGCAGAGTAGCTTGTCATTAAAAAAAACATGATTTGTACATGGTGGAAACTCCATGGGATTGAATGGGAGACTCACCATTATGGTGAGCTATGCCACAGTAACTACTGTAAAGCCCAGCAGTAGCAGTTTATAGTCAGTCTTCTGTTTTACAGACAAGTAGATATAAAATGAAAACAACCATTAAAAATAAACAAAGTCATCTGTGGTGTGATTATAGTACATTTCAATCCAAGAAGAAGGGCTTTATTTAATGAGAAGTTTGTTCTTTTTTCCTTTTTGTCCTAAACTGCTACTTCTAGAAATAAAATCATGTGTAAAAATTATTTTGTCAGAATGCCAATAAAAAAACATATCTCAAAACTGCAATTACTGAAATGAGCTACAAGCACTTTGCAGGTTTAAAGGTAACTCTCTTTCACTCTTTTTAATATCACTGATTCAGAGGAACTTAACCAAGATCCACTCAGAAGGACTAAGTTTTCCCTAAGAACCTTTAGATTTATTTGATACAGCCCCTTTTCAAGTTCCACAGCACAAATCTAAGACAATTTAGTCAGCACACGATAAATGCTTTTGGCAATAAGCTTTGATCAGGAAATATTTAGAGAGAATGAAATTAACTCTTTTTTTTTTATTTATTGTTCCTATGGACTTAATGGACATATATTTACTGAAGTTTGAGCTTTCCCCTCCCTACTTCAATGAATAGTTTTCCTCATTCAGTTCTTCATCATAAATGTTGCTGTTTAGGAAAGTGAGTCTGAACATTCTTTACTATCAAATGGTGAGAGACAAAAATCTCCAAAGAGATTTTCAATCTACATCAACCCTTGGAAGGCCTCCCCATCTCCTATGCAGAGAATTTGAATCAGCTGTATCCTATTTGGATGTCTTATGTAAGATTTTTAAACTAGGTTGAATGTATCCAGGCCTAAGTTCCTGAAGTTTTTTCTCCAAATTTTTCCTTAAACATTTACCTAATGTTTACATTTTTATCATTTTCGTACCTAAAGAAAACTAAATGAGTGAAGATATGAAACTGATCATATCTTCACTCATTTAGTCTCTAACAGACACAGACATTACCTTATGCCCAGCTCTGCAGGTTTATAGGGTTTATGCTTAAGCAATATTTATATAACAGAAACCATGCCTGTTTCAGTACACTATTAACAGTGAATAAATACTAATCTGGCCAACACTCTCAGCCAGCTAAGCAGCAGTACATAGTAAAGGTTTTAAGTATTATAGGATTAATGATCTTGGACTGAGACCTAGACACCAATAGCTTTATATAACACCAACCTGTATTACAGACTGAGTACAGAGAGTAGCAAGAGTAAGGAAAGCTTATGAATTAATGTGAATTTAAAATTAGTAGGTGTTGAGAAAAAACAGCTAGGGTATATATAATATTGCAATGCAGAGCGTTACTTTGAAAACATGGGCAATTTTAGAAAGAAAATATTAAAAAAATATTTTTTACAATCATCGTGTGCTTTGGAGTAATGATAATATTAAAATTGCTAACAAATATTTTCCTTTATTTTGAAGATCCTGCATATGAACATTAATTACTAAAATATGAGCTTATTAAAAAAAAAAACAGAAGTGAGATCAAATAACACAATCACTGAGTTTTTGAGAACTATATCTTAGAAGTCCTATGTGGAATTAAGTTCTGTTTGTTGGGGTTTTATGAGTCCTATCACATAGTGTCTGATTTCTGTCCATGTAAAATCAATAGCAATAAAAATTATTATGAACTTTAAAGATTAAAAAGGAGGAAAAAAATGATAAAAAATTCCCTAGCTTCTTTGGCAGTTTTTTTTTTCCCCTTAGTTTTTTTATGGCAAGAGTTTGTCACAAACTTCTTTTATTCATAAATAGGTATTTCAATGTCAGTAATAAAAACATCATTCTTCTATCCATGCTGCCCTGCAATGTGCTGTACAGATTTTTAAAGATGAAAATAAACTGATTTCATAAAAGAAAAAGTCTAGGTGCATAAAATGATGCTGGAGAGAAAGAGAAGAACAATTTAAACTTAAATTGAGTGCTCTGTGTCAGCTACAGAACTTGTACTTGCTATATTAAGTAATCACTAGACAAATCCCTCTAAAGTCATTATTCTTCTTTTGTTTATGCTTTATTTCCATTTTTGAATCCTCTATTTAAAGAGACTGCATTTCTGCATAATACCTTTTTGAAAGTAGTGGACCACCATACAAGCATGCAAATGACAGCTTTGAGGTTACAGAAAAGATCCTCTTGAGCCCTCCTCCTCTGCTGCACTCCTCTCATGCAATTGCATCTGAGTCAGATACATTTGAATTCATCTCATCCAGCTTCCATCACGTAATATCGAGATGATCATCAGCCTGTCTCCTGCTGCAAGAGGGAGAACCAGGCACCTTGAGAAAGGGATTCATGCTCTTGTAAAATAGATCTTCATGTCAAGAGATATATCTAACCCCCAAAATTTATGGAAGAACTCTCAATTAATAAAAAAAGGCATCTAAACAAATAACTTAATCTGCATAGGGAGGTCATTTGTGAGATAAATCTCACCAACCTAGAAAGATTTTTAGGTAGTCAAAGATGAGATTTCTAGTTTTCTTTGAGATTTAGGCAACTAGGTTGCCTAAAAACTGTTATCTGAATTGTTAGAATCCTTATTGATTTGTCTTGTCACAACTTGTACATTACCATCTTTCTGAAATGCAGAATGGAAATAGTAGCACTTGCTCCCCCCAAAGGGATCTCTGTTGCAAAGATAAGTACATTGTTTGTGAGGAGATCAATCTCCATGACAATGGGGACCACATAGGTATAAAGACTTTTTATTTTATACTTGAAAAATTCATCACACTTTCTGAAAAGTAAAATAACAATAACAATAACTCTCCTAGTCCTTTCTTGAAAGCCATTTTTGTAGTATAAATATGGGATCACTAATATTATCACAATTTAGTGGTATTACTACAATAAAAAAATGCTAAACATTGCTTTAGTCTATAAATGCAGAACCGAGGGCTTTTGTTATGCAGCACGTAAACATATATCATACATAAATCCAGGGGAAAAAAGGTGGATGGAACAAAACTGGAGTAGTTTTAAAATCCTGAACAGTTTGAGACAGGTACATCAGTAACAATGTCATTACAGTTTTCAGAATGCACCACAAGCCTGCAAAGTTTATAGTTTCACCACATGTTGCAGAGTTTATTATTTCAGGAATGAAATCTACAAACATAAGGAAATTGAATTGAATATACGAGGCTGGATATGTACCTTGAGGGCATTTCAAATATTCACACACTGAGAAACAGTAGAGAAAGACTATAAGGATAAGCAAAATGTAGCATATAGAAGTAAGCACCAGAAAACAGAAGAGAGCAAGACAGGGGGAGATAAAACTGATAAAATAACTGAAGATTTTGTTGGTTTCTTTATGTCTTCTTTGCATCTTCTTTCATTATTTTGGTCGATTTTAGTAGCATGCATTTTTTTTTAACCAGAGAGAGATTATATAACCAACAATATAAAACACTACATGATATTAAAATATCTCAGCAGCCCACAACTACAAATTTCTCTGCTGACCATTTTCTACCCCAGCCTACTTCAGTACATAAGATTTCCTTAAAAAGAGATTTAGCAAAGTATCTAGCTTTGGGGGTTCAAAAAATTGAATCGAAATACCTAGAAGCTTTACAGCTACCTTTGCTGGCTCAGCCATCTCAGTGTCCCAGTCCTGCTTAGATAACTATTCCTAGGGTCCCTTTTTGATACAGCTTGGTGCCAGGTGCACCAGAACCCCCCAGGGTAGCTTGTCTCTGAGTAAAACTGCATACAATGCCTCAACAATGAATGGCTCTCTTGTATCTTAAAATGTGACCTGATGGTTTTTTATACCAAAGGATTATTTATGTTGTGGCAAGTCAACTTCAGTTTAGAAAATCACAGAATTATAAACTGGGAATTAAAAAAAGCTTAGGAGGCTGAATTAGGTATCATCTTGTTGCTTATGTGTCTAAATCTAAAGTTCCACTTGTTCAGGTGAAATGAAACCTCAGTTAACCAAGGCTAGAGCTATTCAGGGAGTTTCTTGGGTTTTCTTTGTGATTTTCCTAAGAGAAAGGAATTGGTCAAAACTAATTTAATGCCTACTGTCATTGGCCAAAATTCCACGCTCATACCACTACCTGTATGTTAGTCATGGCTAATTTTTACCATAAAGGGGATTCCTAATCACTAACAGCTGCTAATCTATCTGTTTTCCTGGTCCTGGAGGGTAACAGTGCTATGCAAGTGAATGTCAGGTTGGAGGCTGAGTATTTTTTCCCGGTTAAAATGTAACCAGAAGTTCACTGAGGTTTCTGTTCACTTCAAGAAAACAACTTGCTCTGTTGTTTTCAACATCATCCCAGTAAGGCCTTGCTTGCACTGCAAATCTACAACTTATTAAGAGTAGCTAATAGCTATGTTATAAGGAGGGGAGCCGTGATAATCTGGAGGGGAAGTGGCTCTCAGCATGCAGTGCCTGAAGCTTGATCAATCTAGTTTTGAGCCAGAGGAGGATAAGAAGAGTTTCTGTTTTCTCGGGAGTGGCATGTCCTTGGATTTATGGTTGTCTATAAGCTCTGTGTTTCCAATAAGTAATAAAACTGCTTCAGGCTGCTTTGCAGAGCTGCTGAATGTGGGTCACATTGTACCTACAAGTAATAATTTGGCCACCCTACAAGTTAAATATTTATTTTGGAGAAGTCGGTTTCTTACCGCTTTAGTTTCCAAGGGCTCTTTTGATGGTATTAAAGCCATAAGCAGAACTAAATATCTGCAGAAATATAGCAAGTTCCTCTATAACATTTCAGTTGAATCTTATTCTTCCCTCAATAGATTAAAAGGTCTTTCATCTCTGCAGTTTTAAGTAGTATTTTCCACAGTAGCAGGGGGACACCACATCTCTGCTAGTCAGTTTGCTGACTGTTTTAATACTTTATAATTTTGTAATGCTCTCCCCTAAGGCTCTCCAAGGGTAAGGCACTAGCCCTCTTCCAATGCCTGATATTAGTTGGCCAAGACAATGTGTTTATTCTTGACTTTTTTCTTTTTCCACTCAATTCATTGAAGATAAACAAAGCCTGTGCTAGAAGTGTCAGGGGACCTTGGGCTTTTAAGACAAGATATTTTTTGCAATTTTATTTAGGAAGCTTCTTCTAATACTAAGTCCCCTCAAAAAGGAGAGTAATGAAAGATAAAAGACTAACTGTAGTCATGCTTTTTTGCTTCCCTAACCACAGAGCCCGTTTCTCGTGGCTGAAAATGCCTTGCCTTTTCAATATGTGTCATGTAGACATATTGCACTTGTTTTACAATTGTATTGCTCAGGTTTGGCAATGCTTAACTGAAGTTCATCAGAGACAGATATGCATAACATCAAGGTATCAAAAGACTGGATTATTTTGCTGCTTACCTGTGACTATATCATAGATACTGGAATGTTTATTATTATTATTATTATTATTATTATTATTATTATTATTATTATTATTATTATTATTATTATTATTATTATTATTATTATTCGTCAAAGGAAAAAGAAACTGGAAAAATATAAGCCTGTTTATGGACAATTTTCTTGAATAAACTAAAACTGTAATGCTAAGGAAATGTTCACACTAAGTAATCAGTATTTAATATGATGTGGCAGAAAAGCATATTATTCTCATTCTTCCCTGGGTCTCGAACAGCACTGCAATTCTTTGGACTCTTTTTTTTTCATGGTGTAGCAATTTTGCTAAAGAGGAAAATAGAAAAATGCCACATCTTTGTGCAGATTTTTCTTAGGGTCTGGATAAAAGCTATGTTAACTATGGAATTGCATGGGTTCAAAAAGAACAGTGGTGTGTCCTGATGTATGCAACTGGAAGGTAATTGCCTGCCTGATAACAGGTTAATGTGGTCCTATTGCATTAGTTTTGCATTAGTTTTGGCTGGGATAGACTCAATTTTCATCATAACAGCTAAATTTTGAATTTTTGCTGAAAACAATGTTGAAAACACAGGGATGTTTTCATTACCTCTGAGCAGGGTTTACACAGCATCAAAAACCTTTCTGCCTCTCAGCCCATGCCACCAGTGAGGAAGCTGGGAGGGCAGAAGGAGTTGGGAGGGGACACAGGCAGAACAGTGGGTCCCAACAGACCAAAGGGATATTTCATACCATGTCTTGCTGAGCATATATACTGGCAGGGAAGGGGGGCAGATTGGCTGACTGTCCCCTGTGGCAGCTTTGTCTTAAAGAAATAAATATAGGAAGCAGGGATCCAATGTAATCAACCATGTCTTTTAGTCACATGTGGAGGGATAAGGCACAGTCACAACACAAAGGAACACAATTCTGTGAACTGTTCTCTGTGTCATCTCAGTTCTTTCTCCATTAGTAATCAGTCCTTGTTAGCAGGACTCCATGGTCCAGAACAATCTGTGTCCTCAAACTGCTTCCTCCTACTTTGATCCTGTCAATAAATATGACTGTGAATGATCACTTAATGGAGATCCTTGTTCAGTTCAGAAAATGTCATCTAAGTCTGTTTGCTCTAGGGGTCTGATTATTTTCTTAGATCTTGTTTCATCCTGCCTCAAGCACCACTTTTTATCTGCTTTGCAATGAATTTGATTCCCAGCTCAGTGAGCTTCTGCAACACCTGAGGATAGCTTTGGTGTTTTTCATCATGGAGACACACTCCCTGGACTGTATTATTATTCAGATCCTCAAGAAGGGCTGTCCTGCTGGTCTCAAGCCTTTGCTCTCTTGAAATTATTTTCTAAAGTCAACAGAGTGAGAAGCATAGTGCTAAAAGATTTTACAGAAATCCTGCAATAATTGCCTGAGTGGATGCTGGCATTGCATCCTTAGAGCATTCTGATTAGGAACTCTGCTAAAAGACCATTTATATAACCAAAGAATTCCATGTAAGGCTTGCATGGCCTAGCAAAATAATAGATTTGCAGTGCATGCACCTCATCTTAACTTTAGAAATAAGAATAAATTGTGATAATGCCATATACTACCCAAGCCAGATACTATCTAAGGAATTACTCATTAATACTATCAACAGAAATTTACCCTCAAGAAAGAAATTTCCAGTGAACTGTAACAGTTTTAGTTGACAGTAAAGCTGTGTAAAAAGGATATTTTTTTGTCCTGGCCGTTGAAACATGCACAACACCATATGTATAATAATGATTAATTGCTTATTAGTTAAAGAATGTGACACTAAGTGTCCAAAAGAGTTTACTGTGTCATGCTTGGCTTGAAATCGAGTGCAGCACTAGAGACAAGATGATTAGCTCAGTCCTGTGCCTGTATCTATCTGTCCATCTGTATATGTTACTTAAATATTTTTGTAACCTGCATTTATGCATTAAACCTAGTTTCAGAAAATTTCCAGACATGATTTCTGTTGACAGACTGATTCAATGCCATCTATGGTCATAATATGCCCAAGACTGATGAAAGTTTAGACAATTTGTTCTTAAATGATTACCTCAGTGAAGGAAAGATTTTAGTGACAGTAATTGTGGTCTCTCTTTAGTCTTGTAGGTTTCTTCAAGTCACTTTTTGTCATGGACTTAAACTCTGGATTTGGAAAGGCCAAGCAGTGGGGGAATAAATAGAAATCTTCGGCCGTTTCCTAAGGGATGCGTATTATCATTATTGACCTGTGCTAGAAGAAGTAACAGCTGGAGGTGAAGTTGCACACAGTGTTCCCTGGCATGCTTTTACTCAATTACAAAGACACCTCTCCAGTTACCAGTGTTAGTATCTAGCACAGCTTTGACTTTCATGTTTCTTTTTCAATACAGGTCAAACAATCAATGCAGAAATACTGTTCTTCCTCAAACACTTCAGCTCTGTAGGGCACCACTGTCACCACAATCATATCCTCTTTAATTTTCAAATCAGCTTTGGATTTGTTCCAGCATCCCCTTTAGTAAATTGATTTTTAAGGGTAAGTGGCTTATATTGTCTACATTTCCTCAGAAACTCTCTTGCTTTGGAAACTTCAAAAATTTTGAGAGAAGAGAGAAACTTCTCTGAATCCTTGCTGAAGTAGAGTATCATCTAACATTTATTCTTTTGGTTATATTAAATTTCTCTTGCTGGAATATTCTTACACATACACACACACACATACACCTCCTTTCTTTCTAATTAAGAGTACTTTACAACTTCTTACCTTGCAGGATCTTATTAAAATTGCACAAACTGTTTTAATTCTCATACTACTTTTTCTAGCTACTTATTTCCATCAGCATCGCTTACATCATCAGCAGCCTTTCATTTCTGTACTTGGCTAGCTACACTTTGATTCCTCAGTATATTTTTTAAGTCTACTTTCTCTGATGTTCTTTGTCTCTTCTGTATGAAAGATAACCCCTTTAGAGCACCATTCTTCCTGTAATTTCATATTCTAACACACATCTCCTGTTTTCTATCAGTTGTCATTTTCCTTTGTAGTCGCCATCCTCCTTTAAAAATTCAGCCTCACTCCTAACCTTAACCTACTTTTTCATTGTAAAACTAAAATTTTGCAAGTGGAAAGATATACCGAGGATGACTGGTCTTCCTATTTGAATGAATATCAAATAATAGATACTAGTATTTCCTTCACATTTAATACCCAGCATTTTGAATATTTTCAGACTATTGTAGAAAGACTGCACCAAGTAAATCCATTATTTAATTTCTTAGAGTCTGGTCTGTTCATTAATTAATCATCCTGGTCACTTGGTGCTATAGTACTAAAAGTTAAGGCAACTTGCCTAAGGTACAAAGCAGTGGATCAGTAGCACAACTAAAAGAAAAACAAACAAACAAACAAAAAACCCCAGTAGTTTCTGGATGTGGGTCCTAGACCTAAATTCAATATGAACTTCTTCACTGAATAGTAATAGATATTAAGAATTGTAATACCAAATGCTCTAAGGCTTTCATGGATTCATGTTTTGCTAGCAGGAGCTGGAGTTGAAAGTCTATCTCAGCTGTAAATGATTCTTCTTTGTGTTAGGATCCCTCTTTTATTAGGAATGAATGCCTGCAACAAGCAAAAAAGACAGGTATTAATGCTATATTAATAATAACTAATTAATTACCATCATAAAATTGCCTTATGATATTTGGAAAAATGAATGTCAGGAGGGGAAATTATAAAAGCGCAGAAAATTTCTGGTGCTCCAGATGAAGTGCTTGCGCCAACATCAAGCTGTCCCCCACCAAAAGTAACATGATCAGCATGTGTGATAGGGATTTTTCTGGGCAACACTATTGAGCTTCTTCCTTTCCAGAGTGATGCAGGCACTGGGACTCATATTAGTACAGAAGTTTTGTCTTTCAGCAAGATGTAGGAACAAATATTTGAGACCAATGACCACCTTGCTTCTCTCTCCACCCAAAAAAATCCTTGATGATATAGCAGCAGGGGGAAAACCACCCACTGCAGTCTGAGAAATGTTACTCTAAAATATTTCACCAAATTTTCTAGAGGTGCTTTCCAGAGATAAGATAAGGACAAGGGGCACTCATGGTTTCCTTTCCTGTAGCTCAGTCCAGTCTGATGCTATTCATAAGTCATTCTTTGAATGACTGTCAATTTTAAATTCCTTTTGAGCTAAATTCTTGACATTTAGTGTATTCATTCTTTATGAGATGCAGACAAAAAAACCTCCCAATTTAATTTTGACTTTTCCATTACGGGTTCCTAAAAGGTCACCAGCCTGTTTTACTAGCTGCACTCATTGTTAAAGCTTTGTACTATGGGGTGACACTTAACAAGGGGACATTTTAAAAGACATGTGGGGAATAAGGACACACCATCACAAAATTTCTAAATTGTATACATTTTTTGGCAGTACGTTTGCTACATTTCTCATATATAGAAATGAAAGCAATTTAGAGTTAAAAGTATCCAGTTTTAAGACTCAAAAATGTATCTTCTACTAATTTTTTCAGATACTCAAATTTGAATAAAAATTATCCATCCTGCCCAGATGATGCAAGGATTCTTCTCTGCGTGGTTGGGTATTAGACTATCAAATGTATGATCTTGCCCTGCATGTGTTTTTTCTATAATCTTTGAATTAAATATGAAAAATTGTTGTAACAACTATGATACCAAATTAAAATCATTGAGACATGCTGAATATTTAATTATGATGTAATTTCTTTTTCCCAGAACAATTTTATCACTATGAAGACAACTTTATCACTATGAGGACAAATACTGAAAAAGGGTCCTGGTTATTGGGCCTCACCAAGGCTAATTAAAAATGCAGAAATGTTAATTCTGATAATCACTGCAAGAACAGTTCTTTAATATATTAATTTTATAGAATCAAAGGATCACAGAGCATTTGATACTGGCAGGCACTTTTGGAGATAATCTAGTTCAGCTTCTCTCTTCAAGGCATGCAGAGCTGGAGTGTATTGCTCAGGGTCATTCCTGTCAGGTTGTGAGTATCTGCAAGGCTGAAGATTTCACAATTTCCCTAAAAACCAGGTTCAGGATTTCAACCGTATTCAAAGTAAACATGGAATCACAGAATGTTTTGGGTTGGAAGAGACCTTAACAGTCTTCTGTTCCAATTCTCCAGCCAAGGACATGCACCTTCCACCAGCCCAGGTTGCTTAAAGCCCCATCCAACCTGGCCTTGAACACTTCCAGCCATGGGACACCTTTCTGGGCATCCTTTTGCAGAACCTCACCACCCTCATAGGAAGAATTTCTCATGAATAGCTAATCTCAATCTACACTCTGTCCCCATCCCAGTATTGAAAAGAGACCTTCCTGGGACCCCAGGCTCCATGCCTTTCACCCTCACCCCCACAGTCATACATCCACACTCGACATTTGCTCCACATCTCCTTGAGAGCATCATGGGGCCTGTCAGGAAAAACAGTAAAGGGTGACAGCCTGGAGAAGCTTTGGCAGTTTCTCTGTAACATTCCACATCCAAGCACCTGGTGAGCAGGAAGCCCTCCTGGGCAGCAAGCCAGCTGGGCAGGCAGCATCCTCTGTCCCCCTCTGACAGCAGTCCCCCCCTGCTGTCACTCAGCCCTTCCTCCTTCTGCTGAGGCAGGGCTTGGGCTCAGCCTGCTTGAGTGCTTCACTGGACACGGCTCCCAGCCCCTCACCTGCTACCAGGGTGCAGACCCTGCTCCGTAGCTGAACATCTTCAAAATGAACATTACCATCCTCTAAAGCAGAATAATAAGATAGACTATGTGCAACATAAAATCCATTAGGGAGGAAAAAAAAAAAAACCAAAACAAAAACCAAATAAAAAACCCAACCAAACAAAGAAAAAAAAATCTTAGAGAATGTAAGTAAAATGAATATAATATTGACATGCTGGCTTATACACATAGATATATCCTGGCATAGATACACTGTATTAATTATTCTGCCATAGATCTATCAGTCTTAGCTCCCATGTGGACATTCTGTGTGCCAAAGCTGTTATTTTGTCCCAGAATAATTATACTAGAGTAATTATTCAAAATAAAATTACTATTTTTTTGAAACTGAATGCCCATACTGATCTTAAAAAATACAGTTATAGCAGCAAAGATTATAGATATGCCAGGAAATATCTACTTGAGGACAAGACCTCCAGTGGTAGAAAATTTGCTGAGTTGCAGCAATTTAAGATGGTCTTTTCTTCCAGTTTTTGGGTTTTGTTGTTTGGTTGGTTTATTTGGTTGTTTTTTTTTTTTCCTTGTTTGTTTGTTTTTAAGGTGTTGGGTTTGTACTTTTATTGTTTGGTTGATTGGTTGGTTCTGTTGGGTTTTTAGTTATTGTTTGCTGGGATTTTTGATTGTTTCTGGGTTTGGATTTTAATAAAAAGTTTATTCTATAGTTTATGAAAGTGACATCCCAGTGTCACTGGGATAATTTTCTATTATTTTCCATGTCCTGAAACTCTGTTCATTTGGAATTAATTTCCCATTTTCTTTGGAGTGGTTATGAACTGTATTATCTGCAGAATCGTGTAAAATTTCAGAGCTCAACAAACACTAAATGACCATGATTAATGCAGCTTATTCTGGGACTGCTTTTGGGATCACAGCCCATGAGAGGTGTCATGGCTAGTGCTCTGAAAGGGTTTTCCTCCACGTTACATGTCCTTATTCCTTCATCTATTGCCCTGCCTCTATTGTCTCCTTCTTCTATTGCCCTCCTGTCTATGGTTTCCTCTTTCTTTTAACCAGTTTCAGTGTGACTGGTGAATTGTCACAAGAGGGACAGACTAGACACCCGTTTCTTCATGCAGAATACCCAAATCTTTATTCACATAGCCCATATTTATATTACCAGAAGGCACGATGTAAACTCTAATGGTCAGCATCTAATTGAAACTCAGTTCACTGGTTGGTAATGGCCAGTGTACATGTCCATAAAACTTTTCTCTTTTGAAATATGTTTCCATTCTTTCTTCATGGATTCTCATGGGACAGACTTCTTATTTTCACTGGTGCAAACTGTCTTCTCATAAGAATCGATTGCTAAACAAACTGATTTTCATTCTTATAATTTTTTTCTCATGGGATCTTGATAGGCTAGCTTAGCCAGAATAGCAAGGCCTAAACCATGTTTTTCAAGGACTTTCTATTGAAAGGTTTTACCTATATGGAACAGTAAGTAGTTTTCCTTGCGTTGTGCACTTTAAAGCCACTTTGAAGTTCTAGGCTTCTTAAATGAGTGACCTAAGAGGGAAGGAGAGCAATCTCACATTATGTTTACAAATGCTGGTTTTTGTTCTGAAATAAAGTGAAAAACGTTTTAAGAACCTGAGAGCCTCAGAAAAGCATTTTACTGGTGTTATTTGACAGTTCACTTAATAAAACACCAACTGGTATACTTTTACTATATACACATATATATGTCAATGAAATGTGCATGGCTTTTTCTTGTCACTTCAACTGACCTGAAAGAGGGCTTTTGTCTCCCACAAATATCTTATAAAGGCAATCTTTTAAATATTCTAGTATTATTTGATACCTTCAACTTTTCTTGATACAGACACATTGGAAACTTGTTCAAGGGTAATAAGCAGAGACACCTTTGTTCTTTCAAGTATTCCTCTAGGTTTTACAGAGTGTATTTTTCATGTTGATAGGTAGAAGTACTCTATTCTGGGGATTAAATACAGAGAACACTCTCTGGTTTTAAAAAGTTCTTTGCTGATATAAGCATTTAGAAGCAGAGCTAACAGCTTGATTCTTCAGAAAAAAATTCACGCAAACTTGCTCTTTGCAGGGGGGTATCTGTCACTCAATGCAGGGAGAGCAGCAACAGCTTATTCTGATCTCATCATTAGCAATGA
The DNA here is from genome assembly GCF_022539315.1 of Serinus canaria. Classification (NCBI taxonomy): domain Eukaryota; kingdom Metazoa; phylum Chordata; class Aves; order Passeriformes; family Fringillidae; genus Serinus; species Serinus canaria. Next base: position 58,421,775 of record NC_066313.1, read on the forward strand.
AACCAGTAACCCAGTTCTGCAAATTAGCACACTGAAAAAAGCAGTCTTAGGAGCCAAGTGGCAGGATGACTTCCTTGAGTTTCACAGAGAACACATTGAGATTCCTAATATTGACACAGTGCAGCATTTATGAATTATAACAGACATCCCAAGAAAAAGAGTATCTGGTAGATCCCACTAAAATGTCTGACTGAGTGACAAAAGAAAACAAATGTATGATATGTCTGATAATCCGATAGAGCAAAGATCAAGTAAACAGGAGATACATTTTTTAAAATGCAGCCAATAGTATATGTAAATTTAAAAGCTCTTTGGATTTGTATTAAAAATAAAAGGTATAAAACATTGGAAAATAGCAAAATATATTAAAATATATATATTGGAAATTACCAAGATATGCACTTGTTATTTTAACAAAAGACAAGAGGCTGTATTTTTTTATCTTTGTTGTTCATACCTATCCCAGATGAAACTAAGAAACAGTATTTGAGAATGAAAATTCTATAAAAGAGTTCTAAAGTCAATGTAAATTTCTGTGAAAATTACTATTTCCTATAAAAATAATGTCTTCTGATTTTCATATGTTTTAAAAATACTTCATTCCCAAAATACAGAGTTCTGATACTCTGTATCCAAACAAATATTTATCCCACCCAGATTTACTCATTGAAATGTCAGATTCCTAGTATAAGACATATTTAGGTTTCTTGTCTAGCCAATGGAAAGAGACTGGATTTCCAAAGTACATTTCTTTCTCTGTACTTTTCCAGCTGAACATGCCTGAGAGACCCTAACCAACTGTTTAGGGCTGGGCATCTAACTGCTAGATATCCAAGGCACGCTTGAGAAGCATCCTTATCTAAGGCTTCTAAGATACTTTTGGTTCTGAGAAGTTATAACACTTTTGTTGATCTCCTTCAAATATTGTGTGATCTTTCTGCAGACCAATTGGTAGTGTCACACGGGCTTAGAGTTTCCATGGATAACATAAAGCTGCCCAATCTTTTGCTTACAAGCAGTAAGCAGTGGATTGTCTGTCAATATGTAGCACAAACAAAGAAGGAAAGCAAAGCTATCAATAACAGACTCTTACTGTCTCTTCTCCCTCCCCTTCTCAATTAACACCAGGGTCAAGCTCAACAGTTCAAACAAAAAGAATTGTAATTTGTTGCTTTAAAGAGAAACAGTAACTTAAGAAAAAAGATATATTATTGATTTGCTTGAGTTTTCTTGAATAAATATTTGCTAGTTGCAGGCTGCTGTCCTTCAGCATATATAAAGCATATTTTGTTTGGACTGAGGCTTTCTGAAACATCCTTACTCTGCAATTAGTTCTGGGGAAAAGTTTGATCCCAGTTTCATTTTTGTGGAATATGAAGATGCAAAGAACTGCAGAGAGGACATTAGGAGACACAGAGAGAAGGTATCCTGATTGAGGACTATGTTCCAGTTTTTGTTTGCATTCCACCTATGTTTTCTGATGCAGCTTATAACAACACATTTGGATGAGCAAATCTACTCTTATCCAGAGCAATGCAGCAAACTAATTGAATTGAAACATTTTCTTAAATCTCTTTGAATAATTTAAAGATTATGATGATGTCATGATGTTTTTGCTGCTCAGAAAAAATGGGTATGAAAACACAAGATTCCTTTACAAATTCACTTATTTTTTGTTTAGCTATAATGTTTTAAAAAACTGGATTCTTAGTTGAGTATGAAAGGAAACATTGACTTCTTAATACATGATTAGGCAATAGATAGTTCCTGCAATCTGAAAATCTACATTCCTCATTTGTCTGCTATTTTCTGTTAATATATGATTGTCTAAATTTTTTTTTTTTTCACAAGGCTCATCACTGCTTCAGTGTCTTTAAAGTATCAGTTGCTAAATTCAGAACAATGACCTTAAGCTTTAAGTTCAGATTTTGTTTCAGTATTGTGTGCAGTGATGACCACTGATATTTAGTAACACAGTTGCCATTACTCTTGCACATAATCCGATTCTGTAGTCAGCTTTATGAAAGGTTTTTTTGGACAGTCTCTTTTCCTAGGAAGCTAAAATTAGATCCTTCCTTTTATCAGTCCTATAGTCTATGATTTTAGGCCCCTTTTGCCCTCCTGTAAAATTTGCCCAAGTGCTCTAGAGTCTGTTCAAGCTTTCAAGCCACTAGAGAAGATAAAAAATTCCTTTTTTCATGACTTAGAAAATTATTGAGTTTTTCTTATTTTCAAAACACATTGTGAAACAAAAATGCAATGGTTCATCTTTTTTAAGGTGCAAAACTCTGCATTTCCCCTTGTTGAACTCCATAATATTCCTGTCAGTACACATTTCCAGCCTGTTGAAGTCCCTCTGAATGTCAGGACAACCCTCTTGTGATTTAGCCACTCCTCCCAGTTTGGGTCATCAGCAAACTTGCTGGATACTAGACCCTGCACCACCATCCAGGTCATTAATGAAGATTTTGAACAGGACTGGACCCAGTATTGATCCTTGGGATGTACTGCTGACTACTGACCTTCACAAGCCTTTGTTCACCAGTCATCCTTCTTTAGGCCCAGACATTCATCCAGTTCTCAGTCAATTTTACAGTCTACTCATCAGCCCATACTTCAGTGGCTTTTCTACGAGGATGTTAATTGGTGTTCAGATGGAATTACATATGTAGCTTCAAACTCAACCAACTAGTTTATCATCTTCTGCTTTGATAACCAAACATGAGACTTTCTAGCCCAATGCTTAGTCACTCAGCTGAGCAATGGCAAACTTGCAATTTCAATTCCTGTTCTCAAGTTTTTGCATATTGACATTAAACAGACATTGGATAAAAGGTCTCAGAATGGTCTTAAATTTGCTAAATTTAGGCAAAGCAAAGAAAATCTTATTCAAGTTCAGTGGACTATTCATGCTTCATCAAATTAATAATGCAATCCTATTTTTCACTTGAAGAAATGAAATCTTTTTCTAGAAACACGACTGCTAGAGTAATTTGGTTCTGGCCCGCACTCTATCAGGCAAAACTAACATATAATCTGCTTAATATACAACCAAGTATTTTTAACTCCAGAACCCGTTCAGATGCATAATGAATCTTCTTGCAATACAGCATTATAGTACATTTACATCAAGAGAAATCACTTTTGATATGCATCTTATAAGTGGAAATTTTTGAGCAAGATGTAACATCTGATACTTTTATATCAGCTTTATGAGTAAAACTTTGTTAATAGCAGTCCTTTTTTTTGTTTTCCATAGTTAAAAGTAGTATCACATAAGAAAATTTGTGTAAATGACAAGAAGGCACTGGTGAGCCCACACCCTCAGTCCTGTATCTGGGCCCCTCATTTCAAGAAAGACATTGAAGTGCTGGAGTCTATTCAGGGAAGGAAAATGAAGCTGGAGAAGGGTCTAGAGAGTAAGTATTGGTTTATGAGGCAAGGTTCTGGTACCAGGGGGTCTGCAGGGGTTGTTTCCAAGAAGAGTTGCCAATGAAGCTTCTCCAATGTCTGGCAGAGCCAATGCCAGCCAGGTCCAAGATAGACCCACTGCTGGCCAAGGCCGAGCCAACCAGTCATGATAGCAATGCCTCTGTGATGGCATATTTGAGAAGTCAGGACAGTTATTGCCCAGAAGGAATTGCAATAGAAAAGTGAGGATACATCATATGTGAGAGAAACAGCCCTGCAGACACCCAGCTCAGTGGAGAATGAGGGGCAGGACATGATCCAGGAGCTGGACCAGAGACTCCCATGCAGCCCATGTGGCAGATGTGCCCATGCAGCCCATGGAGATCCACAGTGATGCAGGGTTCCACTACCCTGTAGGAGCCCTATGCCAGAGCAGATGGATGCCCAAAAAATAACTGTGACTCCATGAGAAGTCCATGGCAGTGCAGTTTCCATGCAGGACATATGGACCCATGGAGAGAAGAGCCCATGCAAGAGAGGTTTCCTGGTAGGATTGCAATCCCCTGACAGGGACTCAGGATGAAGTAGTTCATGGACAACGGTAGCCTGTGGGAGAGACTTCTACAGGAGGAGATAATTGAGAACTGTCTCCTGTGGGAGGGACTCCACACTCAGTCTTTCCTACAGGAGGGTTTTCTTTCCCTGAGGAAGAAGCAGCAGCAAAAAAAGCCATGCAGTGAACTGATGGAAACTCCCACTCCCTGGCTCCCTGCAGTGATGTAGGAGAGAGGGTAAAGAATTGAGAATAAAGACTGGGAAGGAGGGAAAGGTGGGGAGAAGGTGGTTTTAAGATTTGCTTTTCTTCTCATTAGCCTACTCTGATTTTGTCAATAATGAATTTAATTTATTTCCCTAAGTTTAGTTTGTTTTGCCCTTCACAGCTACTGGTGAGTGATCTCTCTGCGCCCTTATTTCAACCCATGAGCCTTTTGTTATAATTTCTCTCTCCTGTCCATTTGCAGAGGAGAGTGATGGAGAGACTTTGGTGACCACCTAACACCCACTCTAGGCTGGACTTCAGGAAGAATTCCTTCAGTGAAAGGGTGATTAAGCATTATGATGGGCTATGCTGGGAAGGAGTGGGTTCACCATCCCTGGAAGTGTTAAAAAAATGATTGGACGTGATACTTGCTCCTATAATTTAGTTGACATGGTGTTGTTCAGTCAAAGTCCAGGTTTGATGATCCTGGAGGTCTTTTCCAACCTTAATGAATCTGTGCCTCTCTGAAGATAGAAACCTGCATGTTGAATATTAGAATTTGGAACCACTTAGAACCCCACAAAAGTAATAGGCTGAATATTAGAAAATAATAGGAAACTAGATTACATCACATGAATTCTGTATTTTCTAATGAAATTAAATTTTTATATCTCATCAGTTTCCGACTTTTCAGATACTTGCATTTCATATTCAATATAATTTTACACTGTGGTTATACGTTATTAAAAAAAAACATTAACTAAGCCAGATTTCTGAACAGAACATATTGAAAACCAGGGAAAGGGCCAGGAGAATTACTGTGGATTCCCAGAATAATGATCTCCAAAGTACATCAAAAGCGTCATGAACAAATGAAAGACACTTGATCCAGCCACCTCCATTCTGCTTGTTTCACTCCACACTGTGTAGTGTCCACAAGGTAAGTGCATCTTTGCAGATATCACACACCAAAGGTGGTAACTTTTTCAGGTAGGCAAACCATTTCTGTTATCTACTGATAGGATTCTTTACACCAGGTTTCTCAGACACGAGTCATTCTACTGTCCCTGTGTTTTCTGTAAATTAAAACCGCTGAGCTACAAGAAAGAGCATGTAAGTGAAGACAGAGGTCATATTAAGCTGTTAAATGAAAATGTAAAGATGAAAGAAACTGTATTTAACTCATGTTTTTAATCTAAAATATTTTCAAAAAAAAACAGATTTAGGATTATCTGGTAGATTAGATTGTGTAACACCTTATGCAGCAACTTGAAAATTGCTCATCAACTTCTGATGAGTATGTACTAATCAATCAACCTAGAGGCTTTTGAAATTCAAAGTTCTTAATATTTCTTTAATTTGGATATCAAAATAGATCTGGAGAATTATGCCATAAATTTTATCTCAGTGACTATATTATGACCAGCAAGAATTTCAATGTCAAAGCTTTATACATCTAAAATTAAACAAATGAAATGTGATGAACTGTCCAACTGTGCAAGTCCCTTAATTTAAGGAGATGGGATTAAAATCCATTTGCTCTTAAATTGTTTTTAACAGTGATTCCGGTTTTGTTGAAGAAAAAAATTACTTTAAATTCTCAGGCTGTTATTGCACATCAATATCTCTCGAAAGACTCTTGGTGAATCACATCCCATGTCTCAAGCTTGGGCTGTAGGGACTTTAAGACAGGTCTGTTTTTTCACTGTACTTTTCTTGGGACAGAACAATATGTTTTCTTGTACTTTCTGACAACATTGTAAGTAATAGATTGTAGGAAAAAAATTAAATTGGTGGAGGAAGAAAACTGCAATTTTAACATTAGCAGAAGACAAGACAAAGAATTTTCCAAAAATGAAAGGGCATGAATGAGTATGGGACCTACTTTTTAAAACACTCAGCAAATTATTTTCTTACCACTTATTCTAGTTATTGATATTTGAGTCCTCCCTAGCCAAAAGATTGCATGTAGCTCAAGTCTTCACCATATACCCATTGTCCTCATAGTGTTCAAGAGTAAAGCTTTCCTAATCAAGCAAAATCATTCCATAGAGCAGATTTTTTTGTCTTCTAGGGCTTCTCTCTGCAGTAACAATGCTAAAAAAGCAGTCCTGTCCAGTACACGATTGAATAAATGCATGTGACTATTCAGCTTGCTGGAAGAGATGGGGGCAAAATACAAAAATTGAAGGGGTTTTGAGCACTGGCTTTAATCTGTCAAGTTTAACATCTGCCTGCTACAAAGACTGCCATTACAGGATATTCTGTACCACATGTACGTAGGCACTCACCAGATAAAAGTACACAGGGAAATTAACTGCCAGTTAACAATTTAAAACAGGAGGTAGACATTCATATTCTCAGAATATTCTACAAAGCAGAGAGCACTCTTGTGTGAAGGAAGCTCACTTTTAAAGGTTTCTGTTACTAGTACTGCAAGAGAGTTTTGTTAAACTTCTGAAAGCAGTAGCATTGGAAGACAGCCTCTACTTAAAAGCCTCATAAGGAGATGTGACATTCAGGACAGAAACTGAGATATTTTTATCTTGATAAAGGTAGATGTTTGAAAAAAAGCACATTAATTTTCAGAAAAAAATCCCTGGATTTCTGAACGAATATCCTGCTGAGATCCAGTATAAAAACTTCTAATCAAAGGAAATAATTTGAATGTCTCAAAAAAGACTGGTCACATAAAGACCTGGTTTCTGAACTAGTTTTGCTGGTAGAAGCTGAGATGACTGCACAGTGAAAGTAAAGAAATATGAGAATCATAGGAGAGAACCTCCAGTAGAGAAAGAAGAGTTTTTACTGTCTGCTCAAAGGCACCAAACTGTACTACAGTGCTTTAAATATTCCCTGGAGTTTTTCAAACACCTAGACTGTTTAGGTGTTGGAGTTTGTTTAGCCCTAATCCATGGCTAAAAGTGTGTATTGCAAAGCTGTTACATATTTAATTGGTTTGCTGTGCAATTCTTGTAAGAGGAGGGAAATGTTCATTTTATTGAACATTAGTCAAACTTGTAGAGAAGTGACTTTGGGAGATTAAATTGGTCATCTATGCTTTCTCTGAAGTAAATGGACAGAGATAGGCACCTCCAGCAGGTAATTCATTCCACCTTAAGTTAGTTGTCTAAGGCTGTTTGGATGAATCACTTTTTGACAGTATCTCTCTCTTTATCTCTTTCAGAGCGCATCTAGTTAGCATCCCATAACTATTAAATTTTTAGGAAAAATAAATTTTATTAGTATTTATACACAGCTTCTTTTAACTGAATATGCATATACACTTGTTCTGGGTTTTAGAGTTTTTAAACACATTAATAACCCAGAACTGAAAACAAACCGTATGATTCTGGAGGAGTGTTCAAAGTTCTAATAAAAACCAAAGAGAATAGAAAGGTCACAAAAAAAACCCCTGAAACCAATGCCAAAACCAAACCAAACCAATCCAACATAAAACCCCAAACAACCCAAAATTGCACTAGGAAGCACTGACTTACAACTCTGACAAAGAAGATGAAAGAAAAAAAGGTCCTCTATAAGCAACCAGAAAAAATATGTGGTGTTAGTGAACTTGATGAGAAGTAATGAGACTGCATGTCCATATTAATTTACATGTAATAATGTCCTCTTTCCACTACCAAGAGTAAATGTTCAATTACACGGAAAAATGGCACTTTTCTCCTTTTTAATTAATGTTTTTGAAACAGGAAGAACACAGGAAAAGGAGCACTGGTTTATTTCTTCTGATGGCTCATTACGTCATAAAATTACATTTTATTTTGTAGATTTTAAAAGAAATTCTGTTGTTTTGCAGAAGACCAATTGATCAGTTCAGAAAAGCTGTATTCATGTATTGAAGTAAATACTGAGAAAATACTTTGTCTGGACCAGTCTTTGGTGTTGTCTATTGAAATACATCTGTGGCAATCAGATATTATGTGTTATTACATATTCACCTTTCCTATGTTACTCTACATTGTTGGGGTTTTTTTCAATTGTATGCATATATCATATGCATACAATTGAAAACAACCCCAATAATGTAGAAAACAACCCCAACCCCTAAACCCTTTCTGTCAATATCTTCACACGTACAAAGACTTCAGATTTTCAAAATACTGGAATTCCTGTCAGAATGTGAATTCCTACACATAAACACTGAGCTTTCATCAACAGAAACTTTTCAAAAGCAGGTATTTCAGTTAGAGGAATTCCCCTCTCTGACACCCTCTTTAACACTATCTTCAGACAGTGGAGCAGAAAGTGACCTTAAACCTTTCCTCTTTTGAAGCTACACTCCCTTTGATATAACACTGAAAGATAAGAGAAAGGGCTGGTACCTCCACAATATAAAATTGTCTGAGGTTGTGTGCAGGCAAATAGGATAGGAGGAAAACCTGACTGGAAGACTGTGAATAGAATACAGAGCCTTTGCTGATGTGAGCTACTGGTTAGAAGTCATGCTTCCAGGGATCCCAGTCTAAAACTAAGCATGATCAATGTGACCCCTGGCAGCCCAAGACTTAAACTTAGTCAAATGATCCCTTACAGAGCTACAGTAAATACAACTCTTTCCAAAATCTGACCACATCCCTCATTCCAACCCTTTCAGGCTGTTGGTGCTTCAGATCTAAATCTCACAGGAAGGGAGCAAGGAGAGGAAGAGATGCAAGAGAGTATGAAAGCCACCAATTAGTGAGGGAAATCAGTGATCTGATTCATATACTGGTTCATAGAACAACAGAATAATAAAAATGTTTCAGTTGAAAGGGGCTTGAAAGATCACACAATTTCTGTCCCCCTGTCATGGGCAGGGACAACTTCCAGTAGACCAGGTTGCTCTAAATCAAAATAAAAACTCTCAGCCCATGAATTCTTTGCCAGACAAACTAGAACCACTGAGAAACAAATGCTGGTGAGTACATCCTGCTAACCAAGCCTATAAATGAAGTTCTGGTGCTCCTGATTCACTGACCACTAAATCCAAAATGGTAGCTGCCCAGGCTGGCTCCACGTCCATACAATACACTAATCCAAGACGTGTGATCTCTGACACCTAACACGTGGATGATAGGGGCAAAGCCAAACCCCTGAATCCCTCCCATACATCTAAAAAGTACTCACACATTGGTCCTCAGAAGCTGGAATCTAAACCTTAATTGTAATCTCATCAGTCCTTGTCAGATTTAGATCTATTTTCATTGTGCTGTTTCTTCCATCCCTTATTACACTGACTGTCCTCAGTGGTTTCCTTTTCAGCTATTTTCCTGTCAGATACTCCTAAAATGAAGGTCTCCAGTCCAAACCAATTCCAAGCATGGCCCATGAGTCCCATTATCAGTCCCATTATTTTCTTGGTAAATTTTAACTTTTAACTGTGTTGGTCTCTACCTTCCTCCTATCTCAGCAGTAAGAGCTGTAAGACAGGGACTTCTATTAATTCCTGTCCTAAATCAGTCACACTGCCCTAAATTTACATCAATCTTAAACATGTTCTAGAATGGGTAATGAAACATTCACCCAGCAGAAAGCTTCAAAACAATTTAAAATTTTATTCCCATTTTTTAGAACACTAAGAATGTCAATTTATAGACACAAATGATCACAAATCTGTAATTGGGATTTACTGTAAAAGGATGCACTTTTTCAGATGACAATAATTGCTTCACCCAAATACCACTTCATATGAATACGTAACATAATGGACAAGGCAGAGGGTGCAGCAATCTGGTTGACATAATCTTCTGTGAAGAACTTCAAGTGGCTTTTCCACAAGTAATTTGAGGAAACCCAGGAAACTAGCCAAAGCAGAACTGATTCTAATAGAAGAAATATTCTCCTTAGTTTACAAATGAAATTAGTTTTATCTCTTCCCAACTGAATGTGTTGCACTGCTAAGTTTGATCAACCCTTTTATCTCGACAAAGACTGATTACCGACTAAATATTGCATGAGTTAATAAAATAATATCTGAAGTTTATCCAGATGGCTTTATTAGAAACAATAATGTTCAATATGAACACTACTTGGAAAGAGAATACTGCTCAAATATGTCAGAAGTTACAGGAAGTTTTAATGCTGTCTTGACAAAGCAGGAAATCTCAATAGGTAGTATTGAAACTTAAGGTGACCTTGTAAATAGCTGATTTAAAACATTTTATTAAACTGATGTTTCCTAGCATTCCACACTTTTTCCACCATTTGCTGGCAGGTTACATTCAGTGAAATAAAACTATATAAACAGCCATCCTTCAAAAACTAAGTTCCATTGTTTTTCCTGCCTCCCGGGGCATGAAATAGCTACCCACCACCTGCTGCTCACAGGCTGGTTTGTCAGGTTGCAAGTCAGAATTGATACACACTGATTTTTTTAGTGCCTGAAACTATATTATATCTCTGCCGTGCTTAGGACAGCTCCTGTTGTCCTGTGCTGATCTGCAAACATCCCTAGAACAAAATTAAACAAAAAACATTTCTAGACTAAGCTATCTGTATTTGAATTTTACCATATGTCATGCAAGGACTTTGAATGAAAATTTTATATTTGGGGCAAGTAACAGAACAGCCAAGGGCAAATTCATTAAACATCTGCAGCTGATATTTTTTTGGGTTCATTGATTCAGTGTTTTTCATGAAATAATTGTATGTGGCTGTTCAGACTTACAAACAAACATTGTTTTCAAAAACTATGAGAGAGATAAAGGACAAGAAATTATACAAGGAACTTTCTCTTAACTGACATCTTCCAGGTGCACCCCATATATGCACATATTCCAATGTATTCCCTTTTTTTATTTATAACCATTTGAAAAAGCAATAGTATTCATCTAATTAATTTTTTTTGAACACACAAGTTGGAATTAGGTACAAAATAAGGAAGATTCAACCTATACGAGCAAGGGGAAAACTTTCAATATGTGTTTTTCTCATCACTTTTCACTTGATGGAAAGAAAAAAAAAATCTTTGACATTGGTCTAGCTATCAGAAAATGTATTCAAAATTCTTTAAGCTCAGAATAAAATGTTCTAAATAGGTTAGGAAGTTAAGTTTATTCTATTTTTATGAAGTAGCATGTCCCAAAGCAGGTCATATTCTTAAAAGAATGAATAAAAAAACTATGTTTATTCTTGCAGAAAAAATACAGTTTTAAGGTTTAGTAGCAAACTAACCATAAGACACTGCTATTTTTCAAATACTGAACAAAACCTTGTAAGTTCCACAAGGAAGGATGTAGCTAAAAAACAGACACATTTACAAAAACTGCAATTTTTTTTTAATGCCCTAAATTCTATTTTAAGAAATCTCTAATGTTGATATGACTGGGATTGCACATAAAAATATTTTTAATGACACATTTACCCCACTAGCAGTTGTCAGTCCAGCAGCAGTGGCCTTCCCTAGGAGCTGGCACTCAGGCTGTTTGTGCCCTTCACGTTATTATTCGTGCTGGCTTGTTTTTGTTTTAGTTTTTACCATTAAAACTCTTTTTTTTTTGGCATGAATTTCCAAAGAACCCTGTAAATATTTATTTCTCCAGGAGAGCAGAAAAAACTGATAAATCAATCATACCTGCAAATGTACACCAAAGATATTAGCACGGTAGTCAGGAAAAGAGTAGGGAAGCTTGATGGTACACCTTTCATTGAAAGAAACAAAACAAACACCACCACAACCACAAGAAACTTCAAAACCGACCAACAACCAAAAACCCAACAAAGAAAACAAAAAGATGTGAATGGTTGTGCTCTGTTGGCAGCACAGATGTCCATCAGCAAGCCCAAAGTATAAAGGAAACCTAAGACTATACTCAATGAATGTCAACTTTTTTCAGAAGAAGTTTAGAAGTTTCATTCATGTGGTTTAAAAGATGCACAAAGCAAGAAGAAAAGAGAGAACTGTCTGTAGTTTGATTAACAGCTAATGGAACAGAATTAAAATTAAGCACCATTTAGGCATGGAAGTTATGTACTTCGTTTATTGAGCAAAACAGCCCCTTAGCCGGTTACAGAGCAGAAGTGATTTCAGCTTAATTGAATGAAACTTTGCCTGGTGTCCTTGTGTGCTCTTTGTAGTCCTGTTTATAAGATTCTTTAATGTTCAAAAATGATTGTTTCTCCTTTATACAATGCTATACCTCAAAAGTGATGTTGAAATTTGCAGCACACCCATGATATCTATGGGAATAAGTGTTGTTCTATACAGTCTAAATAATATTTTTTTTATAAATTCATATTTCTGAAGTGAGAAATGAATTTGCGTAATACATAGTAAATGGGTGAATTTTTCACCAAATCATTTTGTGACTTTATTGGCCAATATTTCTTTTCTTCTGATACTCTTATTGTTTTTTAGTTTTCTATCACTGTTGAGATCCTGAATTGTGGTCCTGTTGGCACATGCCACACATCAAAAAAATTCATAGATATATTTAGCATTTATTATCATTGAATTGACTTACCTATTGATCTAAAAACCCCAAACCAAACACGAAACATGTAGTGAACCACAGCAAAAACCCCTAAACCAAACAAAACACCTGAAATGCCAATGATACAACAGGAAAAACTATTTTTTTCTCAGGCTGAAACTGATTGCGAACATCCCCTATATAAAAATAAAATGCATTTCTGTGGATGCACTGATGCTTCACCATCTGTCCAACATCTCAGATTTACTCTCCCAGATAACTTCATATTTCACCCTGCAGTCCCTAAAGAAGCATCATTTTAAACCGGGCCACATGGAAAAATGTTCTTCAATAAAATCTGAAGGTCTTGCTTTTAGCTGCCAGTGCCCCTAATCTAAATGAATGATGTGCCTATACAGTAACCTGCATTTATATTTATGGAAATAGGGAGGAGCAAATGTAAGGGAAAATGCAAGAATGAAAATAAAGACCGAAGAAAAAATAAGGAGAAAATAGACTGAAAAGAAAAGGAGAGCTAGGAAAAGAGATGTAACAAGGCAAAACCAAAAAACAGCAACAAAAAATAAGTAACTCTAGAATGATGGCTGTGAAAGACAGAGGGATTTGCAGAGAAAGCCAGAAGATGCTGGCAGCCATCTATCAGTCTGCCTTCATGAAACAGGTATTGGAAATTAACTCAGGAACCCCATGAATTACATTCAATCCATGCTCTGGGCTAAGCACTTGTCAATTTTAGCTGCTATTGCAACCTATTACTTACAGACTACATGGCTGGCAAGCTAATGACACTACAGAGAGTTAAAGAATAGCAGCATAAACTGTGTACAGCAATGCTTGTCACAGTCTGAGCATATCTTCCCACTGTCCAGTGGGACAGCTGAAAGCCCAAACTCCTGTTTCCTCAGTGAGCACTTGATCTCCTATCACATTTTTTCACATAGGAGAGAAGCACATACCTCAGAATTAATAAATGGTCTGCCTGTCCAGAAAAAGCTTTCACAGAGTTTTTCTGAGCATTGTGAAAAAGTGTTTTGACTAAACTTTTCTGGAATGTTCTTTCCCCTCCTGCTACGATAATCCATTCTGAATCAAAGCTCTCAAAACTGACAATTTTTTTGAATATGCTAATAAAAAGGTAGGCAAATATGCTCTCCCTATAAAATTTAGGCCTCTTTTGTATACAATGTACTTTGTTGTGGGTCACAATGTCCCCTCTGTCTAATGCTTGATTACTTAGGATTCAAAACCACCTCCTAGGGAAGGTACATTTTGTATCTACAAATGCATGCATTAACAGTGGTGCACTGAAATATTAAAAATACACTTTATTAGAAATGTCCCCACACAACATACTAGAATTGCTTTATTGTATCTTTTCAGCTGATAAGTTTGTCTAAGAGTGAACTATTTTAATAACTAAGCGCATTTAGAGTAAATGTCAGACACTGTGATCCTGTGACTAACAGCTGATTCTTCTGTTGGTGGGGAGAGAAGGAGAGAGAGAAAGAAGCACAAGTACCAAAAAACAGAGCGAATGCCAAATTAGAACAATTTTTGTCAAGTAAAAAGGGCAGCTTTTTGTTTGATGAAAGAGACTTAATTAGAAAAGTCACAGAAAGAATCTATCTTGAAAGTACCTGATCCATTTTCTTCAGATAAGCTAATGAACCACTCTGAACTTTGCAAAGAATTGCTGAACCAATAATACAAGAAGAAAAAGAAATCTAGAAAATATGCTGCAACATCCCTTGGAAATGAACTAACCAATTACTAATGTGATGCTCCATCCCAGGAAAGGAATGGTATGACACATTGACTTACTATTTTTCCTTCAATTTGAGTGAGCAATGGACAAATAAATGCTTACAGATAGAAATTACTTTTGTACATTGTTTCTCTTTTACAACAGACTGTAAATTCAAAATTCAAATCACTTGTTGTATGTGCTAAGTCACCTACATGGTACATTATCTACCCAGTTTGCTGTCTAATTCTATCAAGGTGTTTTGTTTTCCCCTAACAGCAACCATAACAAGAACCTATTAAGGAACATAATATTTTGCATTAGACAAGGGCATCTTGACTGTATTAAAGAACACAGTAAACAAAATTCTTTTAGCAATTAAAAGAAAACAATTAAATAACAAAAAAATAAAAGGCCAAATCAAAGAAAAATTATTATGTAGAAACTCAATGTAACTCTAAAATTGTCTTAAAAAAGAAGATTTTATTCTAAAAGATCTTGGAGAGTTTTATGCTTCATAGGTATTCTTTAAGTGTCTTTCTCCTCATTTTTAGCCTTTCACATTATACCCATGTTTGACACAATACTGCAGGATTGGAATTCAAGTCTACAGCATGTATATAATTGAATCATAAAGCACCTATACTCCTATACCATCAATTAAGCAAATATACTTTTTTCATGATAGGACAGCAAAACAAAAAGAAGATTCATTAAAAAAAAACAAGTAAAAATATCAGCATAAGTTAGGATTCAAAGGAAATTCGTGTTATATGGATTTTCAAAACAGAAAAGACAAGCTTTTAACAGGTACTTTTCCACATTTTCTTTCAGTTTATCTTTAAGGTTTTGGAATTAAGTCTTTGTGTATGAGGTTCTCAAAAGGCTCATTGAAATCTACAGAGATTTTCTATCTCTGTATAGAGTGTACAGAGATATATAGAATGTCCTTCTCAAAAGACAGAAAAGCATGGATAAAGATAGGACTTCAAAAGTTTTGGTATACATAAAAATCAAATGCTTATCTTAGCGGAAGATGCTATATTTAACAAACAAAAAACATTAAGTGTATTTGGTGGAGAGCCTCCTACTCTGGGAGAATAAGGAGGAATATAGCTTAAGTTCATACTCCCCCCTTTCTTATAACAAAGTATTTAGCATTTTATAAAAAGATTCCTCTAATAAATGTGGTTAAAAATATGATGAAACTAATAAATTATTTGACTCTGCAAATATACACTTATTTTTTAGGTATGGGTTTATTTTTATGAAGGTTCAGAAGGTTTTTAGGTTTTTTAGTAGTAGTTAAGATAGAAATACAATTTAACTCCTTCTCTTCCCTATCAGTGCCTTTTAATCCCTGTCATCTGCAGTGTCTGTGTATGTGTAATATATCAAAGACATAGTGATTTAACTTGGGTTGGGGGTTGGAAAATATCCTTTGGATAGTCAGTCCTACAGAATATACCACAGTAGGTGTTGCTAGCAGTGATAGCAAAAATGTTTTAAAGATTAAAAGTCATTCCTGATCCCTGAGGATGATGAAACTCAAATAAATTACATGGAAAATCCATGGTTCATATGGATATGCAAAAAAAGGGTTGAACCTTGGTAACATTGTGCAAACTACTCCCACATTGACACAAAGTCTCAACAACAGTATGTCAGGTTGATGCATGCAAAGGCAGAAGAAATATGAAGCAATAACAGTGTTAAAACCTAAAATACTTTCTTCAGCTTGAAGAAGGGCTTTATTTTTTTTTTTTTTTATTTTTCTGTTAAGAATGATACTGCTGTGTCATTGTTCAGAATTCAGAATGTTAGCAAAGATGATAGTATACTGTTGCTAGGTCAACTCTGCTTGGACTGATTTTGCCTGCAAATGGAAAACTACAGGCAAGTCACATCTGAATGCCAACTTTCTTAGATTTTGGCCTCTCTGTGGGAGCACAAATGGGTGCACTTCTAAAAGATATACTGATTATTTTTTTCTCCACTATCATTGTTTAATGTTATTAATTACTGCTGTGTCAACACCACGATTCATAGGAATACACAACATATTTCAGCATAAATATTTCTCAGAGCTGCTTTATCTTCGCTACATACAAAGTGTCCAAACACTGGTGAAGGAAAGGAGGCAGTTTGGATAGGTTACATTGGTTTAAAACTGTGTGTTTTAGGTCACTATTCATTTAGGCTGTGTCTTCCAGTAAAGAAACATGAGAACACTCGGTAGTCTACTGTGCTTATTCAGAGACTGCTTAGCCTGTTGGCTGTAGAGAATAGCAGTATCCCAAGTATACACAGCTTTTCAGCTCTGGGGATAGAGAAAAGGTTATTTATTTCTGCTCTGGTGATATGCAGGTACTTCCAATGCTGTCATCTCTTTTTAGTATGCAGATTCCTCAAAAAAAACATTGCTGACCTACCAGGCTACACAAGGAGGCAGGTCTCTAATGCAGTATTGCACTGCAGGAATAACAACATCCCAAACTAACAGAAGATTCCAGTGGTTTTACTTTCTGCAGGAAACTAAGAAATCCTTAAGCTTTCAAGCCCTTTTTATTTTTTGTAACTAACAATCTTTGTCTGGATGAAGTGATAATCTGATTAAGTGTTATCTCTAGTGTCCTGTGTTATAAGTCAAGACCATCTCTACATTCTTGCATGAATGATAGCAGAAATGAATCATTACCCAGAGAGTTGGTGTTAGGAGGATGTGTTATCTGCAGGCAGACTGCAGCCTCTGATAATGAGTCTGGGTGGTCATTGCCATATTGGGTAACTAACTGATGAGTTCCTGCAGAAACCCTGATCAGACCAGTTCTGGATATTATTCATATGCACATTAATACTGTTTTAGATTCCACCTGAATGAAGCAGATCAAAACATTGCAATTATTGTGAATCCTAATTACTCCATTAGAAGAGAACTCATGCATTGCAGTGTTAACTAGTTTACATTTTCCCTGTATTTCTACATGGTATCAATGTTTGCAGGGAACTGTGTTGTGGTCCACACTAAGAAGCTGAAATTTACCTAGTCATACTGTCCCACTAAATACAGACATAGTTTACTTTTTCCTAAGGGGAAGGAAAAAAAAAAAGAAAGAAAGAGAGACTGTATGATAACTCCATGGGGTTTTTTTTTGTGGTTGAAAAAGCCTTTTGAGGTCTGTCTCTGCCTTAACCATCTTGGGTGTGTACTACCTTTGCATCTGAGTGAGACAGAGCTAAGACACATTGCAACTTTCCTTCCAGCTGAGTTTGAGTGAGGGGAGAAGATGGCTGGACAGACTTGAAGGAAGTTCCACTATACCCACATCATTTCCTTATCTGGCTAACTGAGAGACCACGTGTGCAGAACTAATCATTGCTTTACAGTCTCTATACAGGTTGTGCATGCCAGCCTCACCAACTGATAAATCATATCACTATATTTATTGTCAAAAACAGCAAATCAAGTGTAAAACGTTGACTCATATTTACCCTGAAAGCAATAGAAGAGAAACTTGAATCAAAACAGGAATCATAGCTGTAGAATTAGTCCAAAACTGCCCTTTTCAAAAATAGCTTTTAATGTATATTTACCCTTGCAGAGCTAAACTAAAGTTTTGACATATTTTCAGTGTCAGAAAAGATGGTAATCTTGCTGCTTTTATCTAATTTTCAAGCTATTATTTTCTTGAAGTATGTGGAAAATGTATTTTGTTTCCTATACACACATCTAATTATGATTTAAGTCAGGGAAATTCTTAGACTTACGACTTGATCAGCAATTTTTATTTCACATACTTCTCACTACTGTAGGTTTCTTTCATTTGCCTTGTACTGAAAATATTTATGCTGACCACCAAGCTACCTCTCACCAGTCACAACTAGTTTGAGGAATATTTCATCTTTTCTATTATTTACAGTTCTACTTGGCTCGACTTACTTAAACCAATATGTCACCTTCTTTTCATTTTTCATGCATGGCCACAGCTTACAATGAACTAGAAATAGCTCTTTATGCCTCTGTGAAATATATCTATAATTTTCCTTTTACTTTTGTAAAATGGAAGTCAAGCTGGAAGAATATAATGTGTGATAAATTGGTATATTTTTCATTACTAAAGAATGTGAACTATTTTCTCTACTGTATATTTGGCTGCTTTTGGTTTTGAACTTTTGCACTTCAATCAAAGTGCAATTTTGAACAAAACTGGTTTTTAACTTTTATAGGAGGCTCAGCTAGATTTCTTTTTTCATTGAAACTAACTTGCAGGAGAAAAGTTACCAGCAGAGAAGACTTTATTATCAGACATGGATCAAAATATATATCAAAAATAACCAAAGGTACGCATGTATGTATATATGTAGCCAGGAAGTGATTATGCTGTGTGTCACAAAAGCAGTGATTGCAAGTAATTCTTAGAGACTTGCTGCCTTTGTATTCCTTCCCCTTCAACTTTTGCTCTTCCTGCTGCCACCACTGAGATAACAGTAGGAGAACCAGCAGAGACAAAACACCGACTGGCTGCACTTGTCATTGCTTGAGTCAGAATGGCATCTGGCCAACACAGAAGAAAGTGTCAATAACTTTTCTAAATAGAAATTTTTAAAGTACCTGAAAAAAACCAATATTCATTCACTTACTTCTTGATTTGATGAAGTTAATGCATTTGACTAATCCTGAAATATTATTGGACTCCTAGCATGCTCTACAGTTCATTTATATACTACAAATAACTGCTATTTGTCATTCTATGGTGATGCCTGGAACTACCTTGTATCTTTTCTACCTATTGTCCTTTTTTCTTAGTTCGATCCCATTTCCCATGTTGAATAGAATAACATTTGCAAATGGATGGATATTCTAATGACTGTATACTAAAATTTTTATGTATGACACACTAATTGTCTCTCCCCATAAATTCTCAGTACAAGGTTCCAAAGTTAACCTCATAGGATTAGACAATTTAGGGGAAAAGAGCTGATTATTGTCATTTTCCTGATTTAAGAGAGATTATTTTTCCTTTCTCCCTACAACGACAACATTGCAAAATGACCTATTTATCTTTTATTGTCCAGCTCCTAGGAGACAGAAGGCATAAGCAGAGAGTGGAACAAGCATGTCCAGCTTACGGATATTTTTCACCTTGTTTCCTGTGGAAAAACAAAAGAATTCATGCAGCTGGGATCTGCATCTACCCCATTGTTTGCCACTTCTCAGACAAACTGGAATTAAGGCTGGTTTTCTCCAGAGATGAATTCACAAGACTTCAATAAATGAAATAAGACACTGAAACTGAATTCTAAGAAACCAAATATTATCCATTGCTCCAAACAATGGCTGAGGGGAAGGGAGAAAAAATTAGGCTATGAATTTCTCCAAGTTCATCTGACACAGTTCTTACCCTTCCTATAGCAGTTCTGACTTATGGCATAGATACAATTTAAAGACAAAGTTACAATAAACCAACCAAATAAAAAAAAAAGACCCAGATAGTAATTTGTAAGCAGATAATAGAATAAGATAGTAGTTTGATCTTGTCAGACAAAGTCTTTTATATTCCCATTCTTTGAGTGAATAAAACAAGAAAAAATAAAATAAAATTAATTACTTCCTACCCTCTGAAATTTTTGGAAAACCAAGCTTTAAACGGAAATAAAAGGCAATTGCCAACAAAATGCATACAGATAACTTTCTGTTTCTTATTTATTTTAAAGCATTACAGATGCATTCTGAAGACAAGTCATCAGTCAACAGTGACAGTCAACAGGAAAATATATAAGACTAAATTGGGCTTTAATTTTTCTTGACTAAGTATAGACATCTATCATAACTAATGCACTTCTAATAGCACAGCATTTTTTCCATTAAGTAATCTCATCTATTTTGTTATGTGTCTTAAACCTAATTAGAAAGCAACAGTCCTAGCAGTTATAAGAGGAAAGGCAATATTTCTTTTGACCAATGTAGGTGAAATCTACTGCAATTAAAGTTATGGCAAAGTTTATGCAAGAACAGAGAGATCATATCTTTGCTAAATAGGCTGTGAAGTCCTCCTACTTTTGGGGCTTAATTATTGGTGTCATGCTTGTAATAGCGGCATCTGTGCACACTCAACACTCTAATGGGCAGCTCCTACAGGACTAATGAATTTTAATTGATGGTGTTTAGCGTGGCTTTTGGTTTGTGGCTCTTGTAGAGGAGGCTATGCCCTTCTGCTCTTCTGTCCCCAAGTGAGCTGCATCTCTGTTGGGGAGCTCATAGGTACAGATGGTCAACAAAAGGTGAAGAATGCCAGAACTCTCTGGGCATCAGTTGCTTTTCAGTAAAGATAAAGCTTGGATTGCTAATCAGCTTCCTTTTTTCCACCCAAGCTGTTTACGCTGTGGGCTTAATGTTAATCTCTCTTAGTTAGATGACACATTCCTTTTTAATTCAAAAAATGCTTCCTAGTTCGGCAAATCAGAAGGCGACCTCCTTCCCAGCCTTCCCATAGGTAACTTTAAATGCAGCATCCTTTTTCAGAGGCAAAACAAAAAGACCTCATGGTTGCACTTAATCATTTTATCCATTCCCTGAGTTTTTGCAAAGGTCTAAAAAAAATACATCTTCCTAAAACTGCAGTTTCATTTTCAAAGGTTAGTCTTTCTGTATGTATATTCTTTTCAGATCAAATATTCAGTCTTCACACTAATACTTCCTTCAGTTGTGGTTACAAAAAGATATAATAGAAGGCAAAACTTATTTTGCAGAACTATCATTAATTTTTGCATTTTATAAAAGATTTCTAAATGAGGTGGGGAAGTATTTAAAAAAAAATATGAGGGGCATGAGTTTATTGTTCAAAATTTTCTTCTTCAAGAAGAACAAATCCTTAAATTTGCAATATATCAGAGGCTACAGACAGATATGCTCTAATAAAAATGTGATTTATATAGAAATTGGAAATTGTCCACCTCACGGTCAGCTAATTAACAAAGCTGTTATTAGTTTTTAGAAAATTGCTTGCCTATTTCCTTTAGCCTATTCACCTAAAAATGAAAAATCAAAATGTAGGAATGTGTTGCTTGTGAGTAATATCTCTAAAAAGCTACCACCTTCTACAAAAAAGTCATAAAAAATGAAAAACAAAATCCACAAAGCCTCTTATTTCTTTAAGCATAATCTTATACTTTTAAAAAGACAAAGAAATAAGGAAGATTTTTCTGGAAAAATGTGTTAACCACATCAACTAGATATTACTATGAATGATTACTTCAAATAGCCATCATTTAGTATTTTTCAGATGAGAAGAAGACTGAAAGAGTTTAATGTGGCATTTGTTTGTTTGAATACTGAAATAAACAAAATTTGTATTGCTTTCCAAAACTCATCTGTTTTATCTTTGCCAAAAGAGCTGTTCATACCAATTCTATGTACACTAAGAAGTCATAGTGCTAAACACAGGCATTCAGCTCTTTAGGAAGATACACCTTTTAACATGTGGCTCTATTTTCTCAAACTTTAAGTATGAGTGCCATTGTTCACTGTGACTTCTAGAAATAATGACATAATAAACTGTTCCAGAGGAGTTGACAAAAATAAATTAATAAAATTAATCACTAAAAAGTGCTGCTTTTCCTTTGTATTCCAAGCTCAGCTGTTAAATATGAAAGGATTTCTGTGAAGCTGTCATTATTTGATAACAAGAACATATCAGCTAAAGGTGTTATTCAAAAATGTTCAGAATCTCACATCGATTGACTTCAACTTGCAAGAAAAGCATTAAAGCAGCCTTTAAGATAATTCTATCATTTATATTTGTGAGGAACAGATCTTAATAATTCAGTCAGAATTTGGAGGGCAACAAGAACTAGAGGAAAAAAGATCCCTATAAGCTTTCGAAAGCTTTTAGAGAAGTTACTCTTCTATAATGTTTGTGCATATATTGGGTTCATATCTGTTAATATTTTCTGGCTCTACTTGCCTGCTTTATGGCTTTAACACAGGTTTAAAAAATAATTTAACTACCTGGTGAAAATAGGCTTCTACCTGTTTTGAACCAACATTTTTTTTATAATGCTATGTCCCCAGGTCACATGAATGTGGACAAAGAATATGATGATTACCTAAATTCTAGAAATAATATTCCCAGAAGAAAAAGGCATATAACAGAAAGTTAAAGGATTGTTTCTGAGTATTCACAAGACGAAAGTCTCCTAAAACATTATTGGAAGATATACTTTTATTCAAACATTAACATTATGTGCTTGCTTTGAACAATGAATATCATCAAACATGCAGTGCTTGGAGTAAGTCACCCACTACAGTCTGAGATTTCTAATTCAGGAATTATCTGTGCAGAATTTCATATGAAACACTGGATCCATTAAAAATGCTTTCTGCAAGCCAGCTTTAATATCTTCTGTGCCCAAGAGGGTTGGTAACAATATGTGAGGATCACAGCTGGGGTGATCAGACCTTTCTGTTACCAAACAAACTGTAGTTATTGCATTTGCAGAAATGGCACTCCATTTATCAAGTGAGTTAGAATGCCAATAAGTGGGCAGGTGAAAAAAGTACTAAGATGAGGTCAATGAATGATGCACAGAAAAACAGTGAGGGCAGCAAAATAATCCCCAATGCAGCTGAATACTAAAAAGTAAGGTACTCTGTAGGTTTAATGGCAGTGTACCAAGTAAATCATCTCTAGAGTGCCAAATATCTTAAAGAATTATGTATGTCACCTTCAGATAAGGTAATACTCTGTTCCCTAATCATTGTGCAATAAATGAAAAAAAAAATCTGTGTATTGTTGTCATTATTTTACTTTGAAGACGTTAAAAATATTTCTACAGCAGATGGAAAGCAATACATCAGATCACGCTCAGATCACTCTATATTGTTGTTACATACATATATGCATACACATACAGAGATACAGAAAAGCATGTAAACCATGAGTTATCTGAATAACTTTATAGACATCATGGAATTCTGGGAAGCCTATCAATCCTGCTCAGATATTCTGTGCTCATCATGAACAAAATACAGGCACAGAATGCAAATCTGCAGGGGGCATATTTTTCAAATATGAGCAGTTACTCTGAAAAAAAAAAATCTAAGGCTTCACATTATAGTTACTTCAACAGCTCCCTGGAAATAAAGGAACAACTATTCTCCCAGCCCATTCCTTTTCCTAATCTTATAACTCTACTCTCTTTTGCACCCTTTTGGTTGGTCTTCAGGTTTTCAAGTGAGACAGAATAAAGAACCAAACCAACAGAAAATTATTTGCATTCCCTCTCCACCCTTTTATTTTGGATGGTGTTGGAATAGGTGATATATTTTAAACACATTTTAAATTTCTGAGTCTATTTATGTTATGATCAGACATCCAACACAAGGCAAGCACCTGTGGCTACTCCTACCAGTGGGAGCTACTTTTTAAGTTGTTACAGTTTAAAAGACAGCACTTTACTCTGAGTTCTCCTGAACAGAAAGAATTTGATTTGAATTCACTACAATTACTACTACCAGGTCCTTGTCAAGTGGATTGCCTAAAGTACCCATCACTAGGCAGAAATATCTTTGATAGAATGATGAGTGATTAAAGAAAATTAAGGGGAGAAAGACCATGTTATAACACACATCATTAGTATGAACTTATATAATAATAAATATTCTTTAATATGTATTATAATGTTTGAAAAAACAGACTACCTATATAAAAATTGTGTACCATCCTTTTTCAAATAATATGTCATATAGAAGGCTTCAGTTGTTATTTTCATTGGTGATAAGAAATTAATATTCAACCCTATTTCCTTACACATGCATTTTTTTCCTGTGCTTTAGTACAAAGCTGTCTGGATCTTGTCAAGAAGCATTTTTGCAGCAGCCTCTAAATGTTCTGCCATTAGAAGGCAGCCCTTATTTAACCTAGGAGATAATCAGGAATTACTCCACCTACCAAAGAAACAAATCAGAGTGCCCTGGCAGCCTTTCTAACAGTGACTAGTGCCTGCTATTTATGCCTCCTGCAAAGGGGGTTGCATGCTGTAAGTAGTTTCTTGGCAGATCACCATTCAAGGCACAGTGCCAGGGGTTTACCTTGGCCTTGTTAGAAGCCTGAACCCGTGGGTTCACCTGCCATCATGAGGTCAGAAATTTCAAAGGCACTGGTATTATTTAAGGCAACAGTTCAATTTGCTATAAACATGATAAACAAAAAGCATAATGAATTCCACTGTAGCAGTAGCTTCATGCACACTTATGTTGAGCAAATGTATTGATCACTCTTCACAAAGATGTACTTTAATATGTTGTAAAACCTTGCTAATACAGTATAATAAATAAAATAGAAGAGGGTTCAATGCATGGTATTAGATCAACATATTTTGCAGCAGAGATATGAAATAGCTCAGGGCACTTGCTTCCTAAAGGAACATTAACTAGCTTCCATATGTTAGTGCAGTGATCAATAGACAGTTCTATTCCCAGACCTTGGTTCTAGCTCTCAGTGACATGACATTATCCTATCCATGTCCTATCCATTATCACTAAAAACAAGGGTAGTGTAAATTGGCATATCTCCATCACCTCCAAGGGAACCCTGTTAGGGTGCTCTGGGGCAGCCCTCTGTCAGGATATCCCAAATTTTCTTGGTAAGAAAAAGAAGCTTTAAGGTCAGTAAGGAAAATTTGTGCAAAATAACTTCTCTGCAAGCAGGTAGAAATATTTTCTTCAAGTGGGACGAAATCAAAGTCAGATATATGTAGATTTTTGGTGTGCAGAATTTCACATTTCACAATTGCAGTTTTCTTGCCTTTCTTATTTGTTGTTTCTGTACATCCCACTCCTGGCATCTGTGTTACCATTGGCAAGAAAAAGTCCTTTCAAAGTCCTTTGACTCCCCAAAGCAATAACAAGAAGTTCATGATGATGATTCTATGTGAAATACCATATATGAAAAGGCACTGATAAAAAAGTAGCATGTTTTTTGAGATTCCATCTTTTGTTTACGACATGCAATTTCCACCCTGTGACCTGTGAGGTCTGCTCTTTTACAGATTTTCACTGAATACTATTGACTAAGGAGACTTAGGAGGAAATAAACTTTCTCTTGAAATTACAAGGTTTCTTGTAAATATAGACTAATATGTGTTCTATAAAGACCTTCAGGAAGGAACTGTGTGATATGCGACAATAATCAGTATAAGAATACAGAGAAGTATCCTTCCTGAGCATCCAGCAGGTCACAGAGTACCTGTTGATTCAACTTCTGCTTTGCTTAATCCACAAGTCAGACAGAGTAGACAGAGATTGGATACTCTGGTAGCTTTTATTCCCAGAAGCACCAGGATCACCTAATCACTGTGAGGCAGAAAAGGATGAGAAAATGTTTTTTATCACTGGTAATCTAGCAAGTAATCATTTCTGCACCATCCCGCAGGTAGTAGGGAAAGAGTGGTGCCATCTCCATGCTGCTCACTGAAGGACACAGAACTGAGTTATCCCTCACCTGGAGCAGAGCACAGGGACATGATATATGGTGTTCTGGCATCTCACAATAAATAAAAGCATTTACTCAAGTTTTTCAGCATGCATATGAAGCCAAATGTCTGCACAGAGATGCTATGGCCTTGATATATTGACTTTGATGGAGTAAATCCAAAGCATATCAGTGTAACCAAGTGAAGCATCACATTTCCATTGTGTTGAGGCTGAAAATTGATGCCACTTCTAACATACCATTTTATTTTTTAAACAATTTTGTTGAGTAGCTGAGTCACTGTATTAATTCTAGAAATCTTCTACAACAGGATGTTATTTATATGTCTAACAATCAGAAGAATCAGTACAAACACTGAGCATAATAAACACAAATTTTCACAAGCAGTTAAAGCAACTGTTTTTCATGGTCTGAGCACCAAAGAGCAATATTTAAATGAGCAATACTTACAAAGACAACAAGCAATACTTAAATGTAGATCTTTCTGGGGAAAAGAGCAGCTCCTTCCCCAAACTTCCTCCCCCAAATCCACAGATGGATGATTTTTGGCAAAAAAAGCTTTAACAGGAAGAAGGTACAGGCAAAAGATGAAGAGATATGATTATTAGAAAGCCTGTAAAAATCTCACACTTGCACAATTACAAGGTGGCATTGCTGTGAAAGAAATTAAATCAATGAAGAGAAAAGGAAGAGAACAAGATTAAGCTGTATTTATTTCTGCCTCTGTTGGTGCCAGTGTTTTTGCACAGAATCTTGGTCATTCCAAATGTTTATCCACCTACTTACATAAATAAATAAATAAATAAATAGACAAATAGTACAGAAAAAGACTATAAATAACTAAATAAATACTAAATAGGGATGCATTTAATCCATTTTTGCCAAGGCAACTCTATTTAGAAAGCTGTTTACCTTTCTGAAAAGCCTCATTAGGCATAAAAACAAAGAATGAAGTTGATTAATGTGCTCTAAGTGTGATGTTCAAATTGTAATTTTCATATACGTAAATGGATGCTTCTGCTGTATTTTGTTTGATAATTTACAGAGTTAGAACCATCCAAACCACTAATCAGTTCCTTTTTATGAAGACAGCTGCAGAAGATCCTTTTAGAATGCTAATTTTCATTAGTGCCTTAGTTCACCAAGAACTAGGGCCTTTCTTGCAGATAACCTCATCACTGTACAGTGAGGAGACCTGGCTCACTTGAAATTCAGAGGTTTGGGGATTTTTTTATTTATTTGGTTTTTCAGTAGGGTAATCTGAAAAGAAGGAAAAAGGGCAGCACAAAATCCCGAGTGGATGGACTTAAAAGATAAGAGGGGCTATAAATCAGGATCAAGGTAGTTTATATCTTCCTTTTTTTTTTCTTTTTTTTTTATTTGTAAAGTATTATTATCTGCTGACTTGGCTGGAAAAAAAGTCTCACAAAGGTAGCATTTCTGTAAGTACTGTCTGCATATTTTGTAGGATGGTGACATTAATACAGATTGGTTTTGACACTCCAAGTTTCTAGTAATTCTTTTCTAAAATTCCTTTAATGTGAAAAGTATTGCTACAAATCATATACACTGAGGCAAGAAGCAGAAAAGAAAAAGTGATTAATTCATTGGTTTACCATGTATGAAAAATCATGTTTAAATCAGAAGTAGTTATATCATGTAATGTTGTATTTTACAGAATTACCTCAGTTTCTCTCAGCAGTACTAAATCTGGCTCAGTGGCAGCATTAGTTTCTGTTAATTTGGAATTTTCATGCTCCAGCAACAGTATTAATTTTTTGTAGCACTGTAAATAGTAAGTAACCAATCAAATGGTCTAAATATATTAATGTTCTGTCTTTGTGCATAGGTATGAGAAGATTAGACTATTTCTGCTGTACAAAGAAAACAGCCCCATAGATGCACTGAAAGTACATTGCAAGGATTGATTTTTCTTGAAGCAGAACCAGAACAAAATTAGAATACTCTCCTAACTTTAATACTGAAAAGAGCAGCAATGAAACAATCTATCAGCTTTTATAAAAAATCCAAGTATAAGGGTGTTGAATAAACTCTGACAGTTTCAGTGATCAGTCTGAGAACAGCCAACACAGGTTCTGGAGTCCCTGGAGTGTCTCCACAATGATTAGAGATCTGAATCTGAATTTCAGAATGTGCTCTGTTGTCTTTCCCAGAAATACGTGCTTATGCCCATAAACTTCAGTTTGAGAGTTCCATTTCCATTCAATCTTCCCAAGACTTTCACTTGGTCTGCACTGTGCCTCCTCCTCTCACCTGCCCCTTGATTCTCCCAGCTGCATACAGATGCCTGCCCCCACCCAGGTCTAAGTGACTGAAATGGTGGGTAGGGTCAAGGGAGTAGATTTGGGATCCCTCTTGTGGAGAAAGGGCCACACTGATGAAAGTTCCTAAGCAGAATGGATTTTTCCAAAAGACAGAATGGTGTCCCGT
Source organism: Serinus canaria (assembly GCF_022539315.1). Lineage (NCBI taxonomy): Eukaryota > Metazoa > Chordata > Aves > Passeriformes > Fringillidae > Serinus > Serinus canaria. The sequence continues at coordinate 58,450,065 of NC_066313.1, forward strand.
GGTTAGGCACTGTGAATATAATTCTGCTGTAAGAAAAAAGCTTTGCATTTGTGAACTCTGCCATTCTGCCTACATTCCATAATTTGTTGGCTCAAAGTGAAATGTTTTCCAGTGATGACACAGAAAAATGAGAGATTATGGAAGCTGTGCCTTAACGAGAGCTGAAGTGAGGGAAATGTTTACAGAGTGTTGCTGAACTTAGAAGTATGTACTAAAAGACCAAGACAGAAGGCATGAAAAAGATACCATAAAAATTGGTGGCATGAGGAGTGCAGCAAATATAATTGAAAAAATGAGAAAGGGTAACAGAAACACTTTGGCGTTTCTACTATCGTTTGTACTGCTACAATGCAAAATAAGCACTCTGCTTATGCAAAACAGCTTATTTTAGACAAATAAACTTCCAAAGCAGCTATGTTTTTAGGTGCACAAGAATATCAATCTCCAGTCGAGATATGTGGAAACAAGGCCCTCTTATATAGTGTATGTTATCTGTGATAAATACAGCAGTCCAGGGTGAGTGAAAGAAGAGGAAATAGAAAATGCTCCTGGGTCATAAATGATTATCACAGTTAAGGAACTGAGGGCTGATAGCCACAGAGGTATTGGAGTCAGAGAGGCAGAGTGTAAGAAGAGAAATGAAGGAACACTTCTGGTGTTAAGGAAACTCTGCAATGGGGGAACTACAAAAACCTCAGTTGTGGATTTTTTTGCCAATTTATTTGTATTTCAGTTATGACTGCTGATTATCACTCCATAACCCTGATGCTGCTACTCCTGCCTGCAGGGTCATGCCAGGATATAAAAATAAAATAAATTAGCAGAAAGGAGAAGATAAGGGAAAAAACCCAAACAAACAAAAAACCCCCGAGTAATTAGGCAGGAAGTGATACTGAGATTCATTAAATGATACTGGCTTTAGTAGGATTTGACAGCCATTTGGCATCCACACAAATAATTTCTCATGTTGACAAGCCAAAAACAGCACCTGATACATGAGCTGCATCAATGTTCTTTGTAACATCTGTAAAGTACAGATTGTCCATCCATTTCTTACGTTTCACGGTTTACCTCAGAAAACCCATAGAAGTGTAAACATGAGCTATGAAGAGTCTTAACAGGAGAAGCATTTTAGCAGAATATTGTGAAAATCTAGGATTTTAACTTAGAGAGATATAACAATTACATTATTCTATTAATTCATCTCTGTTCTCAAGGAAAAAATGTATTCATATAAATTGTCACAGGTACAGAAAAAAAAGTGTAGGGTGCCAAAATGAAGATATCTACTAACATGAAGCAAAAAACCTTCTGTGTGCTGGCACACTGTATCTTCTTGAAGGGAAGTACTTTTCCTCCAAACTTGTCCCAAAAGCTTTGTCTGAAAAATGGTTCTCTAAAACCAAAAATGTTATGAGAAAATCATATTGCCACCTAATGTTATCTCTAAGAGGAATGTCATTTTTTCACTGAAAAGGCACATAGGTGCTCTGGAAGAGACTAAAGAAGGTATTAGTTTAAAGCAACTCTTCCTTGGAGTTATAACTGGATCTACCAAAACAGACTTTAGCGTTAATTGTCCTTGCTGATGTCTAAGGTTTTAATTATATTATTTTCAATCTTACATAGTGCCCATATGGCTTCCTTTTTGCCCTTGAGTGTTACTCATATAAACGACAATCTAAGAGAAATTAATTTCCATTAAGATTTTTGTAGTCACATACACATTTAAGGGACTGTAGTAACTGCAGTACATTCTGATGTCCAAAAATATAGAAGATCAGGTGATAATGGACAGTTTCAAGAGTTAGCAACTCCTCTGGACTCATTCTACTTTGTCAACATCTGCCTTGCACTGAGCAGCCTTGCACTGAATGCAGTGACGGACTTGTGCTCTCACAAGTCCCACAGAGCAGTGACCACTTTCCTCAACCTGACACTGTGTTCTTCCCGCTGCAGCCCACCCTGCCACCAGCGCCAGGGCACACTGCTGACCCATGTTCAACTTATTGCCCTCCAGGACCCCTGCCCTGCACTGCAGACCCCCCAACTCTCCCATTTCTCTGAGGTGAGAGCTGGCTGACAGGTTGTACTGGGGCAGGGGGTTATTCCATCCCAGGTGCAGGACATTGCCTTCCCCCCAAATGAACTTCATGGGGTTTTTATCTATCTCCTTCTCTGCCCTCTCAAGAGTTCTCTGAATCACAGCCTTGCTTTCTAATATATTATCAGTTGTTTTCCTCACAGTTTCTGAGAGTGCACGCCAGTCCACTGCCTATTTCCTTAAGACATTATGTACTTTTGCCTCCAGGATTGGCCCCTTTGTTATGTCTTTCATAACCAGACATTGCTAAACTCTGAACATTGACCCACCACCCTTTGAGCCAGATGAAGCCTCCACAATTTAAAAAAGATAAATTTATTATCCTCCTTTTTATTAAATAATTTTACTAAACAAGTTGAATGGGACAGAATAAGCTAATAGTAAAGACTAGGGAAAACAGACAAAAAAGTTGTAGTTTGGTAAGAGTATCCCCAAGAAATAAAAAAGATTGTGTTATTAACTTTAAAACTGGATAAAACTTAACATCTTATGTAGTCTCAGAGAGTTAAGACAACACCTTTTACCCCAAAAAACCCAGTTGGGTTCATTGGGGGTTTCTTGTTGGTCTTGTTTGTCATGGCTCTGTTTCTAGGGTTTTTACAGCCAGAAACAAACAGAGCCTCAGGGCAGATGTTGCAGAAAAGCTTTGCACACAGCAGATCTAGCTGTGTGCAAAGATCTGTCAGGGAATTCCAGACTGCAGCAATTATTTGATGTTTTTCATTGGTTAGTGGAGTGTGCTTTTGGAGAGGGTCTGACTTTAGAGGGACACTGAGGGTATGGAGCAGTTCTTGCTCTGTCAAACACCCTTGTTGAAACATGCAAGACACTGATGGCCCTTCCAACCCAAATTATCCTATGAGCCAATCTCAATTTACCACCTCAGAAATACTGAGGGTTTCTTCTACTAATGCTGTCAGGTCTGACAATTGTAGTGCACTGCTGTGTGTCAAAGGGGGAAAACATACACTTGAATCACACATGGAATCACAGAACAGGTAAGGCTGGAAGGAACCACTGGAAGTCATCTTGTTTGACCTCCCTGTTCAGTCAAGGTCATCCTAGAGCCTCTCACTCAGGGTTGTGTCCAGAATGCTTTGGAATATCTCCAGAGGAGAAGACTCCACAAGCTCCCTGTGCCCGTGCTCAGCCACACAGTCACAGTAAAGAAATTTTTTCTCAGTTCAAGTAGAGCCTTCTGAATTTCAGTTTCTGCCTGTTGCCTCTTTTCCTGTTTCTCATCACCACCAGGAGGAACCTGGATCTAGTCTCTTCACACCCTCCTTTCAGATACTGATATTGATGAATTTCATAGTTTAGCCTCTTCTTCAGGCTAAACGGGTCCAGGTTTCTCAGCCATTCCTTGTAAGGGAGATGCTCCAGTCCCCTAACCATCTTTGTGGCCCTGTGCTGGACCTGCTCCAGGATCTCCATGTCTCTCTTGTACTGAGGTGCCCAGAACTGGACAGAGTACTCCAGATGTGGCCTCGTGGGAGCTGAGCAGAGGAACAGGATCACCTCCCTCCACCTGCTGGGGTGTTCTACCTAATGCAGCCCAGGATGCCTTCTTGGCCATAAAGTCACATTTATGTCCATGCTGCTTCACGGACAGGTTGCTGTCCACTGGGACCCCCAGGTCCTTCTCAACAAAGCTGCTTTCCAGTGCCCAGCCTGTTCTGGGGCAAGTGATTCTTCTTGAGATGCAGGACCTTGCACTTGCCTCTGCTGAACTTCAGACAGATCTCTGTTCATCTCTCCCACCTGTCAGGATCCTTCTGAAGGGCTGTGCAGTTCTCTGGGTATCAGTCACTCCTTCCAGCCTTGTGCTGTCAGCAAACTTGATAAGGAGGCATCCACCCTTTCATCCAAGTAATTGAAGGATAAGTTAAACAGTTTTTGGCCTAAGTATTCAAATGTCTTAGCAATAATAATACCAAAATGAGTCCGAACACCAGACTTGAGATTACATTTCAAATCTACGTTGCTATTACTCTTTGAATCTTTAATCAGAAAGGCCTTTTATCAAGTATTTTGAACATGCTATTTAAAGGGATGTTGAAATACTCTATTCTAAAGAATTAAGGATTTTTAATTTTCAATTACAATTAAAAAGGTGTTCTATTCTGCCCATGAACCTCTGTTGAAATACCATTTAAACTGGATGAAATATGACCAAAACAAACATAGGATGTGAAGGAAATCCGTCACAACTCCTTCAATTTGCTTTTTCTTAGGCTCTCAGTTTAAGGAATACAAGGAATGCCATCAGGAAGCATGGCCATGGAGTGTTCAAGTCTCCCACATGTTCTGTGGAACGATGTTTGCACAAATGTTCACATTATACTTGCAAGTTATTCTTTGTAAGATTTTCAGCCATCCAAATAAGGGATAGAAATTACTTCATGCAATTTCAGCAAACATAAATTACTGTTAGTGAAATCTTACTCAAGGCAAATATGCTGAAGTCTGTTGACATAAGTTGATCAAACAATTTTCCACAACCAGATTTCTAAAAATCAAAGTCTACTCGTGGGTAATTTACAAGTAGGAAAAGGTCGCGCTTTGTTTATAAATGATTCATTATACATAGTCTGCTCAACACAGCTCATCCAGTCCATTAATAAACAGCACAGATGACGGTCTAATATATTTAAATTTCTTTTATGTATGCCCTTTCAGACATCTAGTGTTTATTGCAAAGTTTCAGGAGTCTTCCTAATTCTGTTACTGATAAGGTGCCCAATGTTTAAAAAACACCTAATTTTCCAGAGCCTAAGTCTTCCATCACCTCCAGTGATCCACATATTCTCTCACAGTAAAAAAAGAGGCTGGCGAATTAGTCAGAGGCAACTTCCAAATCCAAGGATTCAAGCACTTTTCCTCCAGTTCCTTCACATTTAATCCCCATGATCTGGTCGTGAGCATACCTAATTAGAGCTCACACACTATCACAGTGTCAGAGTGCCTTGGACGTGTGCTGGCTTGTCTCATTTAAAGTTTGATTCTGCAGTACTGTATTCTACAGAAACACTTCTCTTGACATCCATAAAGGCTGCACAAGTTCATCGTGCTTCATAAGTAGAAGATAAGTTTAAACCTATATCTCAACACACAGTAGAGCTCTTTTTTTTTACTGTAAGAAGCACCATTTACTGAAAGCAGCTCTGTACTGCACAAGATCAAGTTTGAGTGGTTTTAAGAAGCCACCTCATGTAGAGCCCATTACAGTAATCCAATTTTGATGGATGAAATTCAAGCATACATGCTCTCCTGGTGATTTCCTGGCCTGAAAATATTTAAACACAATGAAAGAATTAGAGTATTAAACAAATTTCCCTTTTTGATATTCAATAGGCAATGGAATAGGAAACTCCTAAATGCATGGCAGAGCCCTTATACTTTAAGTTTTACAGTGTATATGCATAAGCAGCTCACCACCAGTGAGACTTAACAAAGTCATTCTTAACAGACACTCTGAGTGCTTTGCCTTGCTGAAATACTGACCTTTTTCTACCCTATAATCAGCATTTATGGATAGCATGTCCCTCTGTGACCAGTCCTGTAGCACTTCTGTGCTCTGCATGTACCACTTGCACAAAATGCCAAAGGAGTTTGCTCTTTTTGAAATACCATCTGAAGAAATTGGGCAATTATATGAAACATTTTCCATAAAAACAAAGAAAGTCTTATTACCACCTTTGCACTCGGAAGGGGATGTTTCATGTTAATAACACCATAATCCTTACCTGTAGGTATTTCATCTCAGGAAAACAGTATCTGGACAGTATACGGATATGCAAGCAAGAAAATGTTATGAAAGACCAAGACTAGAATAGGTCCCTGCTTTTCTCAGGTACAAGCTATAAGAGAGAGTCATATAAGAGAACATAAAAATAAATAACGAAAGAAAAAAAAAAAGAACAAAAAAAGAAGAACATAAAGAGAAAAGGAAACAAGAAAAAGGGAAATAACCAGGAAAAGGAAAAAAGGAAGACGGAAAAGGAAGAAAAAGGAAACTATAGGAAAAGGAAAAGGGGAGAAAGGACAAGGAAAAAAGGAAAAGCCGAACAAAAGGGGATAAGGGAAACGGAAAAAGAGAAGAGCGCATAAGGAAAAGGAAGAAGATGAAATAGTGACAAAGGTGACAACGGAAAAGGACAAAGGAAAAAGGCCGAAGGAAAGGGAAAAGGGCAAAAGTGAATAAAAAAAAAGGAAAGAAAAATAGGGAAAAAAAAAAGGAAAAAGGGAAAAAAAGGAAAAAAAAAGGGAAAAGGAGTAAAAGAAAAAAGGAAAAGGAAAAAGGAAAAAAAAGGAAAAGGAAAAGGAAAAGGAAAAGGAAAAGGGAAAGGGAAAAAAACGGAAAAGGGAAAAAAGGAAAAGGAAAAAAAAGGAAAAGGAAAAGGAAAAGGCAAAGGAAAAGGAAAAAGGAAAAGGAAAAAGGAAGAAAAACCAGGAATCTACATAAAATCGGATGGGCGCACAATCGGCAACCAACAGGGCAAGTAGGTCTATATTGAAACGTGTGTAAAACGGTAACTAAAATAAATAATCAGACAAATGTATATTACTAAACTCGGAGGATCAATCTGCTAGGATAAAAAAAAAGTGAAACAACACACATTTTGTTCCTCTCTTCCGTAAATAATAATAAACAAAATAAAACTAAATCTAAGGAAAAGGTAAACTTTAATATAATAACGAAACCGTTTCACATCGAATAACACAAATAAATCAGTTGGGAACCAATTAAAAAAAAAATAAAAAAATGAACCAAGACAGGAAAGCTAGTAACTTAAATTATTACTAATTATTCCAAAAGTGACCAAATAAAATAAACTCTACATTAATCATACACAAAAGGAAAAAAAAACAAACAAAAAATAACATAATAAAAAAACAACAAAAATACTTAAAAAGAATAATATAAATAACTATAGAAACGTAAACAATTAATATTCTGGCGGGGCGATGATTAAAAAGGAAAAAATTAAAAAAAAAAAAAAACAAAAACAAACAAAAATATAAAAAATAAAAAAACCGGAAAAAAAACCACCAAAAAGGAAAAATCGGAGAAAAACAAATAAAAAGGAAAAAATAAAAAAAAACAGAAAAAAATAAAAAACAAAACAAAGGGAAAAAAAGGAAAAAAAAGGAAAAAAAAAGGAAACAAAAAGGAAAAAAAAAGGAAAAAGAAAAATCACCAAAAAAAAAAAAAGTAAGAAAAAAAAAGGAAAAAAAACAAAGGAATAAAAAAAAAAAAGGAAAAAAAAAACAGAAAGGAAATATAAAAAAAAAAAAAAAAAGAAAAAAAAAGAAAAAAAGAAAAAAAAAAACAAAAACAAACAGGAAAAAAAGGAAAAGGAAAAGAAAAAGGAAAAGGAAAAGAAAAAAAGGCAAAGGAAAGGAAAAGGAAAGGAAAAAACGGAAAGAAAAGGAAAAGGAAAAGAACAGGAAAAGGATAAAAGGGAAAAAGGAAAAGGAAAGGAAAGAAGACCATATAAACATAGGAAATTCAAAATTAGGAGGCTGAATTGATCGGGTAGAAAGTGACAACAAAACACTCTCAGATGAGCCGTTATCACTAACTCTTTACGGAAGATTATTTTGTTCCCTACTGAATAATTTTAGAGTAGAAAATAAATGTGGTTCCGATGGAAGCAACACCAACCACATCAATGAAGGAAATATAACATACATCCTATTTATCATATAATGAATGTCGTATTTCATGTTGGACAGCAAGAAGATCCATGAACAGAACACGAGAAAAAGCAGAGAGAATAGATGCAACTGGCCTAATTTAGTAGCCCATGACTATACAATCAAAGTCACAGGGTAGAATAATTAAATTTAATAGAAACCACCCATTATTTGAAATTGCCCTCATTTTAGGAATGCAAGAGCTGTGCAGTTCAGCTTGAAATATTCAAAATATTCAATGTCTCATGTTAATCAGATAAAAGATCTTGCATCATGTTAGAATAAAAAGATTTTGGGAAACATACACAGTATAAAAATATATACACCATAGAAGGAGGACAGATTAGAGAAGTTTTGATTCTCAGCACAGCTGAATTGAGTAGAAAGCTTCATGAGAAGAACACTATACTAGACTCTACTTTGAAAATTAACATATCAGTTAATCTAGTGGGTTTTGATGAGGCATTTACAGGGCACTCCCTGTCTAAGAATAAATATTGTCATTGTGTTTGTTGAATAGCTTCGGACAGCATGTAGAGGTCAACACACAATTTAGATCTGGTACAGGGTTACCCAGCAGGAAAAGCTTAGGAGAAGGAGCATTGGGCTGCCTAGCACAACTTTTGACAGTAAAATGCCCCTTTGATGGTATTTCTGCCCCTTAAAGACATGGCAATTATTATTTGATTGTTCCATTTTTATCTTAGCACTGGACAGTCTCTCAATCTCTTTTGCTTGGTTTTACAGTGATCTGATCTATACTTGTATCCAAACTTTTATATATTTTTCAAGGCATTAATTGACAACCATACCAGGAGCTGCCATTCTGTATTGCTCCTAGCTTCCCGGTCATCAACAAACCCAGTCTTTTAGGAACAACATCCCAAAGCAGAACAAACAAACATTAGTGCTAATTTTTTTTTACAAACAGAAGAAAAATCCACAGATGGCTCATTTAAAAACTCTGGGAATGTACTGCTAATGCCAATAGTAGCCAATAGTAGACAATTACCCTTACTAATCCAAACTATAGCAACACTGTGATAGTGAAAACACTGATTTGTATGATATCCATCACTGCATAACTAAGGATTGCTCCATAACATATAAACCAACACATTGTTTGACTGAAGATTTTCAAAAAGATTTGGCAAAAACTAATAGGTGGGAAGCATTATTGAAATACTGACATCTTGAAATACAGAGTTGTCATCTTCTGAAAGTTTAATCTCTACAAAGATGACACTCGTCAGGTAATGTGACTCTAAATAGTATCCTTGAAAGTTCTTTTAATATTTAGATACAGGAACTTGTCCAAGAAATCTGTAATAAAAAAAAAGAGGAGTAGGTGGAACAACAAAATATGCAATATGGTAGACTTGCAAAAGGGCAACTGATATTAAATATTTTTCTCTTCATGTATGAAAAACAGGTATACAATGGCAAACTACTCAAAGGAAAGGAGAAAAAACTTTTATTTATTAAATGCAGTATTTAATCTCAATCATTTATATCAATGGATTCCTATCTTTTATATTAACTTGTAAACAGAAATTTAGGAAAATTAAATGCATATATGCTTATATTGATATACTAACATTAAATACAAAATAATAGCACTCAAGTTATATGATTGTAAATTATACTTTGGGAAAACAAACATGACAAAAAGTTCCAGAAAGATTATACTGCCATATACCATAATTTTTTAAATAGTTTTTTGTGGTTGTAGCACATCAAACATTTGTTGCTGCAATGAAGATTGAAACATACAAAGCTTCAGGATGGTCAACCATTGTATCTTTCTACTATGTAAAGATTTTATGTATATTTTTCCACTATCTTATGTCTTTCAGCATCAATTATCTTCATTTTTACAAGGCAACAGTAAACAAATTTTTAAAATTACTTTACTCCATCTGAAAGTAAGGAAAAATAAGAACATATCTACCAAGGAGACAAAAATTCAGATCATTTGGAGTAAGAGCTAAGTGCAGTGCTTTGTCATGGGATACCCTGCACAGATGGACAACTTAGGTTCCTCTATTGTTACCATGTACTTAGCAAAAAAGAGAATTTAGTGGATTATACTGGGTATGTTGGGGGAGATTTAATGTTCTTCACAACAACCAGTATGGGGCTGTTTTGGATTTGTGCTGGAAAGTACTGATAACACAGGGGTGTTTTTTGTTATTGTTGAGCAGTGTTAGCATGGAGTCGAGTTCTTTTCTGCTCTCATCCTGCCCCATCAGTGAGAAGGTTGAAGGTGCTCAAGGAGTTCTAAGGAGACACAGCTGGGACAGCTGTGACCAAGAGGATATGCCAGACCATATGGCTTCGTTCTTAGCTTATAAAGCTGGGGAAGAACGAGGGGAGGGCATTTGGAGTGATGGCATTTGTTTTCTCCAGTCACTGTTCCCTGTGGTGAGCCCTGTTTCCCTGGAGATTGCTGAACACCTGCCTGCCAATGGGAGATGTTCAAATTAATTCATTTGTTTTTGTGACTTTCACTTTATCTTTTAAACTATCTTCATATCAGCTTATGGGTTTTCTCATTTTTGCTCTTCTGATTCTCTCCCCTGTCCCAGCCCTAGAAAATGAGTGAGCAGGCGCTTCAGGGTAGCTGCTGACTGAGGTTCAGCCACAACATGTATCCAGACTGGCAAATGGACATTACATAAGCACATTTAACTTGGTTATACTATTATTAGTTACTTCATTAATAAAATCATTTTTATTTTTTCATGTCTTTCTTAGAGGTTTGATTTATTTAAAAGAAGTCTGAAAAATATTCTAAAAACCTATTAAAGAGATTGCTTCCCTAACTCTAATTTTGCAACACCTTTCTCCTTTCTAATTGAGTCTTTTATACATTTTTGGCTGTTGGCTCTTTCATTCAGGCCAGTAAAAGAGTTTTAAAGAATTTGCTTCGCCGCAATGCCTGTGACAGAGCCAATTTGCTGCAACAGACATTTCAGCATTCTCTGCAGTGGTTATCAGAGCAAAGCAAAACATACGCAGTCTTAGAGATACTGTCTTAAAATCTGGCACCATGTTCCAAGACTGAGCTGTATCCTGTCCCTAAGCACAGCTCTTAAATGTCATGTTTGTTAACTCAAAGGTCCTTTCAAAGACCAGCCTGGATTCTACATTTTGTTGGTTTTATAATGAAATTCCTTATAATCAAAACAGGTATTTTAATGTAGTATTTTGCTGTCTGCTGCAATCCACTATTACCTCAAAGAGATATATGGAGAGATATATCAATATGTCAATTATCTTTAATTAAATGAATATCATCTCTTTAGAATAAGATCTTTGCCAGAATATGAAAAGAAGTGTTGCAAGTTGGCTAGCCAACCTTTCATCAATTGGCTGATTGCTGACAGCTCAGTGGTACATGAATCAAGAGCCAGAATATCATTTGCTAACATATTGGGAAAATTGTTTCTGGCACCAAACTGCACCTGCATGTTATAAGAAAATGCTTTTAGACATTTCCACAACCAGAGCAATGAGGCCAACAGAACAAATCTGGTTGTCAAGTCTTGTATGCATGTCACTGCATTAATATGGCATTAATTTGATTTCTCCAGATAAATCTTTGTGAACAAAACCAGGAATAGCAAATTGATAAATTTTGAAAGTCAGTAGACAGCATTTATGAAAGACTCTGTGTAGTTTAAAGGCTGGAAGCCACTAATGAATGGAAAAAGTAAGGACTTTTACATGTATCTCCCTAGTGAGGGAGGTTCCTCCCTGAATCCTAAAAGTGGTACGACTGAAGATGCATGTTTCAACAATTCCCTATTGAGCAGTTAATTCAAGCCTTTCCTCCTCTCCTCAAAGTGCAAAGGTGCCCTTACATATTTTTACAATGCCATTCCCAGACTGTGTATACAACTTCAGGTCTGTGACTTCTACTACGGGACCAGAAAGCTAAAAATTAGGTGTCTTTAGAACAATTTTTTAAAAATTGAGTATCTAAGTGAGAACTTATGGGTGTAAGAAACTTATAGGAACAAGTGACATCACTTGTGAAACCTTAGGTACTTTATTGTGATACCCAAGAAAAAATTTCTTAGACTCTTTCAGTGGAGAGAAAAAGCACTCCAAGAAGTTAATGTAGCTTATTAAAATCACTATCATCATGCTGTCTTTCTTCATGGAATACTAACTTTTATTGCAATGGGTTCTTGACTTTTGTGTCTCACTTAGATAGTAAGAACCTTCTGTAGATATCCTAGGGCAAATTATGAGCTAAATAATTTTATCCATGAACATCCCACTGTGATACAGCAGTAATCTCCTTTCCTTCGGCATGGATTCACTAAGGAGAAATCATGCCTCACCAACCTGATAGACTTCTGTGAAGACACGGCTGGGTATGTCAGTGAGGGGAGAGCAGTGGAGGTAGTCTGCCTGAGCTTCAGCAAGGCTTCTGACAATGTTTCCCATAATATCCTCTTAGGCAAGCTCAGCAAATGTGGATTAAGTGAATGGACGTTCAGTTAGGTCAAGAACTGGCTGAATGGCAGAGCTCAGAGGGCTGTGATCAGCAGAGTAGAATCCAGCTGGAGGCCTGTAGCCAGTGGCATTCCCCAGGGATAAATACTGGGTCCGGCCTTACTGAACTGGTTTGTCAATGACCTGGGTGAAGGGATAGAATGCGCAGTCAGCAAGTTTGCTGAGGATGTGAAACTGGGGGGCATGGCTGACACACCTGAAGGCTGTGCTGCCATTCAGTGGGACCCTGAGAGGCTGGAGAGCTGGACAGAGAGAAATCTAATGAGGTTCAGCTGGGGCAAGTGCCAGGTCCTGCACCTGGGGAGGAATAACCAGCACAGGCTGGGGGCTGACCTACTGGAGAGCAGCTCTGCTGGGAAGGACCTGGGAGAATTGGGGGATGAAAAGTTGATCATAAGATATATTATTTCATTACTTTTCATCCTTTCTAACTAGCACCATGTCTGAGGATACCTATTTAAGTCTTTGCATCTCACTTCCAGTAGGTTATGAGCCATTAATTAGACTAGTACACAGGAGACTAGTATTTGGACTTCCCTGTGTCCTTTTGGTCTCATGCTATATGAAATGCCCTTAAAATAACTAAGTAGGCAAAAAAAAAAAAAAAAAAAAAGAAATCATCTAGTGCTTGCTTTCCTATTTGAAGGAAGGTGAGTAAGCACAGGAGACAAGCAAGTAATTTATAGTTAAACATTTTCCTTTGATCTGTATATTGCTTTTTCTATTTCAGGCTAATTTGATTAAGTAGACACAAAGGGCTAGCCAAAGGAGTAAAGTTTTTCCCTTAGGCAGCTAGCCAGGAAATGCAGTAGTAGAGACCTAGTTTATTATTGTTATTGTTGTTACTATTATTATTATTATTATTGATCAATCTCCAGCTGATACACATAATTGACTCAAAATAACAGAGGAGCTGAATTAAATCTGAAATATTTGAGCATACTTAATATGGGGTTTTCCAGCACTAAAGGCTTGAATAGTTTCAACTGCTTTCAATACTACTGAAAATGTAGGTAGAATTGTATTATGGCTTCACAAGTTATTTTGTGCCAGCTGAACTTCAATAACTGACAGTATGGATGCTGTTACCCCACTGCAAATATGAAGAAAAATGCTCTAGCTTATGTCCTCTCTTGTTAAGACTTAAGCAAATGCATTTCATATTACATTTCCTGTCAGTTACACAGTCAAAGTACAAAGTAATTACTACATCCGATTTAGTCATCTAGATGCCTTTTGTAAAGCACAGGGAGGAATGGCAGCTGTGTGGAGTGATTCATCTCATTCTAAAGTAGACAGCTAAAGTATATCAGAAGAAATATGCCTTAAAAGTACCTATTTCTTTTTGACTAGGGAGCCTTCCAGTTTAGATGCAGACATCTCACCAAACATGTAGAAGACAAACACAGCCACAACAGCTCAGCTTACACATGACAATTAATCTCTAAGAATATTTGATTCGTATGTTTGAGCTGTGAAGACTTTTTCTATGTAAAGACAGAGAAATGCACTGCTGGCTCCAAGCCCTTATTGCTGATGTATACACCACATCGTCCTTCTTGGCCTGGCTGTGAAACATAAACACATGAGAACTCATGGGTTAGAGGGCTGACACTGACTTCAGTCCTTCTGGCACTCCAAGCAGATACAGGGCTCTGTCCTCCATGCTAAGTAAGACCAGTGGACAGAAGCAAACCCCAGGTGCAGCTTCATAAATTGCAAGTTCATAACACATACTTGTTTTAACTGAGTTCAGCACGAAATATCTGGTGGTGTAGCAAGATAAACAATTTGTGTCTTGCTTATATCATCATCTTATATATTTTTATGCTTTTTTTTGTAATTAGAAATTGGAAGAAGTTGAACAGCAGAATTGGACTAGATAAATGTCTTGCTAGATATGTACACTGTACTGACAAAGGGGAGCAATTACAAAACAAAACAACAAAAATTTAAAAAATCATTGTCAATTAAGTTAGCTGACAACTTGCAAGGTTTGCTCATTTTTCAAATCTCTGTTCTATCACTGAAAGGTTTCATCTTGATGAGTTAATTTCACGGAAAATTCTAACTTCTCTAACCCAAAACTTTAATGGGTATAGTGTCTAGACTAAGATTTTGCCTGGAGAAATTCTGCCACAAGTCAACTACCAATGGATTTGCATCAGTTTAAAGGGGAATGCCAGTTAAAAGGTAAAAAATTTCTGCGCTTTATATAAAAAATAAATGTAAAGTGTTCTGTTCCAGGTAGCTTAGAAATTATTCAAAATGGTTTAAAATAACATAAATAGCATATAATTTATCTTAAGAATTAAAATATGTCCTTCCCTGCCAAACCAAAATTGTTGTGAATGTCTTGTCTAAGACTGTGATTAATGGTATTCAGAAACAATACTGCTGAGATATAATATGTTTTGCAGGGTGGATCATGGATCTTAGTTACTTAGGAGATTATCTGCTAAGTGCTGTTCTTTATTTGAATGCATAATATCATGACTGTAGCAACAGTTAAGTTGCATCTAATGATGTACTTCATTATAACCACATGTTTTTAGAGGCTTATAACTTTGTATAAATTCTCTGCTCATAATGTTATTTTCAGTCCAAAGAAGGCATTTTGAAGCAGTCTGACACAACACCATTTGACTGCTTAGGATTTGCATGTTCAAAAATGTGCTACTTCTTTTGCCTCCTTCTTGATGACACATTAACATACTTGTCATCTTATGGTACTCAAAACTCACCAGATTTTTTAAGGCGCCAGCTTGCAGTTCTCAACAAGTAGAAATGCTTCTGACACATTTGGAAGAGTGCTTAGAAATAACACAGGTTTAAGTGTTGCTCAGTTAGGGAAAGGTCAGTGATACTTGGAACTGCCCAAAAGGAGCAGTAGTGCTGAAGAAGATATCAAGACTTGTTACATTTTCCAGTCCATGGTAAGAGACCGCTCCACTGACATAGAAAATCATGTTTCTTCCTTTTCCCCTCTCAAAACAAAGTAGACATAAATTTGTTTATACTGGCTGGAAAAAAATATTTACCTGTCCTAAACAATTACTATCCTGTAAAGATACTACAGTTAAACAGGTGACCATGCATATCAACATCTGACATGTGGCCACAGCTCAGTGGGTTTGGGTCCAGGCATTCTGTGGTGAAATATGGGTCTGGACATTCTCACGTGATCCCCAGGCTAAGAGTTTAGAGACAGTGTCAAAGTAATTAAGCACCTCAGAAAAGCAACTGTAGAATCCCATCCAGCCTCCTGAATAATGCCAGTGAAGCACGGGCTGTCACCTCCTCACATTTGCTCAACAGAAAACTAAACCAATTGATGTCAGAATTTGCAGATGTAAAAGGGAAAAGACAAAAAAAAAAAAAAAGACAAAAAAAAAATCAAGTAAAAAACTTCGGAATGATTTGGTCTTACAGCAGTTGCTGAATCTTCACAAGAATGAAGCTGTGTGCACCACAGCAAGAAACAATGGTCACAAACAGAGGCAATATCACAAGAGGTATCCTCCTTGTCTTATGAGGCTGTCATTCCGAATGGCATATACTGTGAAGCAATAAGCAACAACTTCTCCAGATCCCAGGAAAGAGAGAGATAAATGGCATTGAATTGGCTGTGTCTCCCAAAAATCTCTCAAAGAAACTACAGCCACAGCAGGCTGAGCAGATGAGCCCTCAGAGACTGGGCTCAGAGTCTCAGACAGAAAAGAGATTTATTTCCATCTGGTAACAATGATGCTGATGTCTCAGAGAGACCCACTGTGCTCTGCAGCAGCACCTAACTATTCTAAAACTAGATGGACGTGATTAGCTTAATTACTCTTCTGCTTATAAAATTCAAAATTTTACATTATTTTTATGTTGCTATAACACTAATATTTGGAGGAGAAAGAAGGATGTGGGCAACTGAACATTTAAAAGTCTAAGATGAGCCAAACTGAACCAGTCACTGTCATCTGCTGTCTTGTTATATTATTCAGGAACTCCTGTTACACAGTATGGATCGCCTAGGACTTGCATGCCGAATGTAGCAATCCTCCATCATGCTGCTTGGCACTGAGTGACTGCTGGAAAACACAGCAACCTTGGTGGTTGACAACCTCTATATATTCACAGGACAGCTACAGCACGAACAGCTTCTAATACAACTTTCTCCACTCTGGCTCTGTCAAAATATCACTATACTCTGAAGCTTTTCATAGGTATACAGCATTACTAGAAATTCCACTCCTATTAAAAATCTTGGTTCTCTTCAGGATGCTAAATATTGGGAGCAGCAGTAATTTGGGAGAGAAAGATAGTCCTGTAATTTTGAGCAGAGGTTTGAGACAGCATGGCAGGGCAGACAGACTTCATATTTGCAGCCATATCCTCTCAGCAAAACCAGAAAATACTGACAGGCAAATATGGTTGTTCAACACACACTGGACCTATAGACTTCAAAGAATAAAACAAATTTAGACACTGACCTCTGAGTCCTGAGCCTTTGTAGTTTTCACGTCCAAAAGATATGACTATGACATATTTTGTTAGTTTTTACTGAAAATATCCAATTGGATCTTTCAACTTGTTGGAAATCTGAAATTCAATGTAGAAATTTGTTGTTTTACTACAACTTTTATCCCAAAACTTACTGGTTGATAATTTTTTGAAATCTTACACACTTCTTAATTCAATAGTTGATCTCCTTACAAAGCATGCTAAATGTCTTTAAACACGCTAATGTGGTTCCAGTTGCACATTTGCTCTTGCTAAGCCATGGACTAACAATTTTGTAAGTCATAAGAGCAGAATAAACCAAAAGGTGAGTATATTGTTGTTGCTAAAGGTGACGTAACCAATGTACATAATAAGTAAATTAATAGATTCAGTGAAGGAAAGAGCTGTCTGAATTACAGCACCTTTTTTTTTCCTTTCATCCTAAAAGGTGTGAACAATAGAATTGAAGCTAAATTCACTGTCTAAAGAAAGCATGTCACTATGTTAATCTAGCAGCAAAAAGAACAGTAAATAGCTGTTATAGAAATAATCCTTCAGGATTCTTCAGAGCATAAGACGATTGCTCATTTTGAGGTGAAGCCCTCACTCTTCAGCCACCTTTTTTTTTCCAGATCTAAATTTATTTATTTCCAGAAAATAACCTGCTTTATTTCACTTTCTAAATCAAATGAACACAATTGCTATGTATTGTAATTAAATTCCTGTGTCAAGGGGTACCCAAAATATGCTAGAATTGTTGAAAAGACAAATGGAAAAGCCTTGATTTGGCAAGATGTTCTTGTCAATAGAGAACAATCAGAAAGGACACACATGCAGGATATAAAACATATCCAAAAAAAGATATCACACAGAAGGGAATGGCATTACTTTAAAAGCTCTAAAAAAAAGTATCTGGAATACCTAGCAGGCAAATGAGGAATTTTTGTTTGTTTTTTTGGCTAGGGCTTTTTCATTGCATTTTACAGCATAATATGAAACCTAGGAACACGTTATAGTACTTAGTACTAGATTTTAAGACCTGGTAAGTGTCTGTAGTTTGCATAAAACTACTGGATGAGGCTGTGCTTTCTGGAATAGCTTGCCACTGTTTGATAGCATTTTAAAAGCATACTGTGCTTGAACTATCAACACACAATAATTGTTAGTTTTATGCTCCACTAGTTACTTTGTTATGTGTAATGGAATAATTACTACGAAGTTTTGTATTGTGGCACTTTTGTCACAGTTGCTTATTAGATATGGAGCCTCATTTTGAACTTTTTATTTGCTTTCTTTGCTGTCCCTTCCATGGCTATAATAATGTACAGCAATTTAATTGAAAATTGGGCCAGAAAACATTAAAGGAAATTTCAGTGATTCCAGTCATTAAAGATTTACCCTTTCTGGCATGTAAGTGGGGTTCTTTGCTGAGTGCTTATTTATTTGATTTGTGCTTTAAGCATGTGTATTTTTAAATCCAATTCATTAAATAAAGCACTGGGCAAAAAGTAGTTATCTACTTTTCTTGCAATCATCTGAAAGCACTTTAGCATAGCGTTATGACATGGGTACTAATGTGTATCACAGGAAAGGGTGGGAAAATAAAGCATTTATCCAATACTTAAGAAAATATTAAGTACTAAAATAGGTTTTTTTAAGGAGATTCAGATGGGGAAAAAGGAATATGAGCTCAGATTTCAAGGTGTAAGCTAGATAAATAAAGTTCATCCTAAAAATTAAGATTATATTTACTGCTTGTTGATTTTGGGGGTCTAGGAGGCCAAATGTACACAAAAGATGTGTGAGAATTCATTTTACACAAAACATGTCTCAGTCATGTTTTCTGTAAAGCTGATTATTTCTTTGGTCCTAAAATGTTCTTATCTTTGGTCTTAATTTTTGAGGCTAATGAACATATCAGTCTTCTTACTGAACTCACCAATTTTCCAAGGAAGTGGGTTTTGTTTAGTTATTAGTAGAAGAAGTGGGACAGCAAGCACCATAGGACAATACTCATGAGGGGACCTTTGACTCAGCAAAGTGGTTTTGGGCCATCTGGTTTGGTCCAGGGACTTTAGCATGCCTGCTAGGAAGAGATAACTATGGAGGAAATGTCTTCCAGGTAGCTCTGGCATCAGAAACACACAAGGAGAGGCACAGGCACAGTCCCCAGCACCCACTGTAGCCACCACCATAGCACATCACGGACCCTAATGAACATGGAGCTCCAGCAGGCAGATGCAGCTCTGCATCCCCAGTGAAGCAGAGATTCCTGGTGCTTCCCACTGACCTCAGGGCCAGTAATGATGGGCTACTTGTCTGCAGGATGTGAGCCATGGCAAGGGTCTGGGTCACCAAGTAGCAAAGCTGTGAGAAGAAGTCAGCAGGCTGTACAACATCAGGGATTTAGATACTCAGTTGTCTTTGTGAGGCAAAAAAAGTAGTTTTGATTAAAAGAGATAGGTTATGATTGAAATATTTCTTAACTTTTTCCTACCTCTTGCTAATTTTTAAATTTTTTTGGTTATTAATTTCCCCTCTGATTTTAGCTGTCAGAATTTCCAATTTTAAAGAAACTGTTTCTGTCCACAACATATTCAAAATAACCAGAACTGGAGCAGCTCAGTCCCTAGAACTCCAGGTTCTCCATTCCCTAGTGAGAATCTTTGAGAAACATAAATTAAAATTAGTTTCAGTGCATTGAATTAATTATTCCATTTATTGGTTATTATCTTGCTTTGTGGTTTTACGTGCCTCTGAACTGTAGATGGAATTAGAAAAGAGAAAATCAACTAATTAATCTTAGGCTTCCAAAAGAGACAAAAGTGTTTGAAAGATGGGAAGAAAGTAAAGTAAAACTTCATCAAACTGAAAAAAAAAAAAATTACAAAACTCAAAAAAAATCTTTAAAAGATCATACAGCTATACAGAACATAAATTTAGTTCATGTTTATGCACTGCAATTATTAAGCATCTGGGGGTATATCTATATTTGTATGTATAGAATTTTAATGCATAGGCAGAAATGCTGGGTTTCTATAGCGCTCTAGAGATTCTGAGTAAAATATTTAATTCAGGACGTTGCAATTGCATTTCCTAAATTATTTCACTGACCTTTTCTTAACTTATGTTGGCCCACAGTGGGTGTATGAGCACTGTCAAAAAATAACAATACACAATTTACCAGTAATAGAGAAAAAAAAAAGATAGGTGTTCAGAAGCAGGTGCTATTCCAAATAGGCATTAGGTACAAAATGTTTAGAACTGTCACATATTGTTGAATTATTGAAAATAATTCTCATACTCAAGTAACATATGCCATTGTGTCTAAAACAAAGAATGGCAAATGAGGATCTAGCAGAGGTTTTTGATAGTCATTCTGTGTAGAGAAGAACCAAACTAGGTATGAGACTCACTAGTTTTCCTCTTGCCGCAGCATTAAAAATAAATTAATTCTGTCAAAAGAAACCACACCATACTAACTTTGCCAAACTGCATCTTGACTCTGTGTCATATCTGCTAAAGCTTAGTTTGGCTTAGGGTTGGATCCAGGCTGAAACTGGACATGAATCTTGCAATGCACATCACATGGCAATGGACTTCCTAGCCTGTGTCTCCAGAGCCCTAGACATCTCTTCCCATTTCATGGTGAGGACTCACCATGGAACAACAAAGCTTCTTAAACCAACGTGTGGACCAGTGTGTGTAAGTCTGAACTTACTAGCACTTGTAAAATATGTTTCCTCCTACCACAAGAAAGATATCCATAAAACCATCTGCAGAGGCCCTTCCTGGGCCTCAAGGGTGAGGTGTCACACCATCCCACCTAAAAGACATCAGATACCACCTGCACCACCTGCTATAAGATATCTTTCTTTTTGAAAACAGAAGTGAAGAGGGCTTATGTTTACCTGTAGTTAAATTACATTGGTTTACAGGAAAAAACAGAACAGTGTATCTGGATACAGAAAGATATAACATTTTATGCAAAATACTGATAATTTTAATGATTTATATGCATATTACATAAATTATAGCGTGCCTGGAAGATTATACTACACAGGAAACCCATCATATGTTGAACTCTTCTTATAGTCCTTCTGATTTTGTAAGAGATCTGTCAAAAAACTATTCTGAAAGGAATTTTTTTTCTTTAAACTAATTAGTATTTTATATTTATTTGAAGAGGTCTAAGGCCCAGCAAAATTGTGGTCTGGCAAAGTTCAGAACTGAATTAATAAACACATCCTGAACTGACTATGCACTAAAATATTTCAATCTTACTTCTCTAGCAAGAGGGGTATTTAAGCACTAACAAATGAAGATGCATCTAGATGATCTGGCACTTTGGCTGCAGTAATTTAGTGAGATAAGATTTAATGAAGACCAAGATAATACTCAGTAGAAATATAAAAAAGAAAGCTTCTCTACTAAGTCATAAAGCAAGAGATTTAGGAGCATGCAGAGGGTAATTGTAAATAAATCAAATTAACTCCCAGCGCAATGCATTTTGAAAAGTTCCGCTCTGGAATTTATATACATATGACACTACTGTAGAGCAGGAGAAATTACTCATGAGGTTCTACTTTGCTATTCTTCTGGAGGCACTTAAGCATAAAAACAAGCTGTACTCTCAAGTGTCAATCTGTAAAATTATTATATCTGTTCATCTCCATTCAAGGAGTGCATAGGTTCTAATCAAAAGTTCCATATAGCAGTGGAGAGCACTTAAAAATAAATTTAAAAATCATTTTATAGGATTGTGTGTTTCCAATATGATTCTCAGGACTTGGAAGTAGGTGGGTGTTTTGGTTTTGGTTGGGTTTTTTCGTTCTTTTTTTGGTTGGCTGTTTTAAATTTTAAAAAAAAAATTGTATTTCTATTATAAATTGGATCAAATCCAACATAATCTGTTACAGGCTTTGGTTAGAATTTTGAAGTGATTCAACCTGCATCTTTTTCTTAAAGTATGAATACTAAACCATCAAAAGAACTATGAGTAGCTACAGTTATGTTTGAATGCAGCTTAAGACAGCATAATTGGAGTAAAATGTTCATGTATTCTTAGGGCTGGCATAGTTTTCTCTCACTCCTGTGGTCTTCTATTTAAACTCAAACAAGATAGAACAAACAAACAGTATTTATTCTCACTTCTCAAGAACAACTTTTTAAAAATTGGGGTGAATGAAAACACATATATTCCATAAGCAGTCTGCAAATGAAAAAATAAAATCATAAAACACCACATCAATCACATTAGTATACTGTCAGGCCAATCTTCTACCTCAAGATGCTTTCTGTTAGTAGCACATTTCCCATCCCTTATCTTGGCTTGAAAGGCTATTTCTCTGGGCAGACTAAAAATGTAAACCACATTTTCCCAAAATCTTCCATTCCTCCTATAATTGGAACATCACTTTTCTTAAAATATTTCTATATTTGTGTTTTCCTTGGTAATCCTCAATAGTCATTTTCCCTCAGTTTCTGAGATCATTCATTCTCCCTTACCCTAACTTTGGAGATTTCTACAGCCTTCTTTTTAGACGCTTTGCCTAGAAGTTCATCTTGCAGTCCAGCCAGTAGAAAAAACATGAGCTCTTTACTCATTCCCCCAACAAATTTTTTTTCAGGCAACCTTACAGTAATTCAGCTGGTCTGATTTGCATACTTACTTGAGAATATAATGAAGCACAGTCTGAAAATCCTTATTCTTTTTGAAGAAAGTCTAAGATCAGTGTCTCAGGCTTGGACATCTGAAGTGTGTGAAATAAATTGTAGCTTAACTTTTAGTTCATAGCACAGCAACTGTGTGTTATCCAAAAGTCAGCTGTTAAATTGCACAAGGAAGAAGATTATGCTGATGCTTCTGTATCTCCACACTTTTTCAACTGATAATCAAGTTCTTCCCTTTCCCATTTTTTAAATTTAACATTTTAAGCATTTAAATATGTTACACTTCAATATTTTCATGCATTCTTTTCACATTCATCAGTGTGGTTTATGAATCATGATAAAGCCTTGGAGATAAATGAATTATCACCTTTTATTTTATAACAAAACTGAAAAAGGGTAGGTTTAGACTAGATATCTGGAAGAAAATCTTTACTGTGGGGATGGTGAAGCACTGAAACAAGTGGCCCAGAGAAGTTGTGGAACTTCATTCCTGGAAGTCTTCAAGGCCAGGTTGGATGGAGTTCTGAGCATCCTGGTGTAATGGAAGGTTTCCTGACAACACTAGAGGGTTTGGAAACAGGAGATCTCTAAGGCAATTTGCAACACAAACCATTCTATGATTCTAAGATTCCACAATCTATGGTGTATTACAATTTGAAACTCTGAAACTCTTAAACGGCTACAAGGCCTAAGGAAATCTGGGATCAAATTAAAACAAACTCCAACACAGCAAACTCAAATCACACAAAGATAAGTGCATAAGATTACTGCTGAAATATGTGCATAATGGGGGTTATGCATCTGAAGTATCCACACTGCAAATGTAATGGAGTAATGAGCCACCTTCAAAAACAAGCCAAGGGGCTAGGCAAAATACTGCACATGGCAATACACAGTACTGGTAAGAAGGCATTGTTCCTAGACTGGAATGACCACAAGTGCACTAACCCCTTTTTTTCTGGCAATGATGAAGTCCCTCGCAGCAAAATGATGAACCCTTTCTAGAGAGAGGGCCTACGTCTCTATTTGAGGGCTCCTGAGAAGATTGCAGTTGGCTATTCAAGTAACCTGGTCTAGAGGAAAGTGTCCTTGCCCAAGCAGGGGGATAGGAAATAAATACTCTTTGAGTCCCTTCTAATCCAATCCATTCTATATTTTTATGCCATTTCCATAATGTTGAAAGTGCCTCCTGGGGAATTCTTGCTCTGAAAAAGAGAAGGTTTCCTCTCCTGTTGCCTAGATCTTTAGATGTTTTCCTGTCACCAACGTGTTTTATGAGAAATCCTTTCCTTAGGATTTCTCCCCTCCTGAGAACTGAGAGGCCTCAGGACAAACTGTAAACAATTCTTATCTGCTGCTGTGGAATGCAACAGAGGAAATCTGTGATTGGCCTCGTCAGGCTGTTTCCAATTAAGAGCCAATCACAGTTCACCTGTCCGGCCGGTCTCGGTCTGGGAGAAGACCTTTGTTTTCAGATTCCATTCTATTCTTAGCTTAGCATTGTAGTGAAATCCTTCTCTCTATTCTTTTAGTATAGTTTTATATATTATCTATCATAGAATAATAAATCAAGCCTTCTGATACATGGAGTCAACTTTGTCGTCTCTTCCCTCATCCTGGGACCCCTGTGAACGAGGTAACATTTTCCAGGTCTGCTTACAAAGTAAGAGCAGCTCTCTGATATTCCCATTCGAGTTTCCCTAACCCAGGATGATCCTAATACTGTATGTGTCTTTGCACAGCAAAGATGATCCTAATACTGTATGTGTCTTTGCACAGCAAATGGGTACACTGCAGGCACTGAAAACATTGGGATCAGAATCAGCACATGCCTGTACTGCTTCTGGAGGCAGTACTTGCAACATGGGAGTAAGATTTGGCCCACTATGGGTAAATAAAGAGAGCTAGTTTCTGAGCCTGATCCTTGGGCACTGATTAGGGGTCGCGTCTTTCCCTGGCTCTGTGGAATTTTAAACGGCTCTGTTGAATACAGACCTATGGAGGAGTTTGCTCCATGCTGAACTGATGGAAGACATCTATATATGCCATATGGAATCAAGGCCCAGATTTGGTTCCTGACACTCTCTGTTACATGTTTCAGACATAAATCTGTCACTTCAAATGTGGCTGTGTCCGTCTGCATAGCAATCTGCTCTGACAAGGGTAAAGCAAACAGAGTGGGAAAGCTAAGAAATATTTCAGTACTGTATGCTAGATTAGGCATGCTTTCCTCTCTTGTTGTCTTGCTATCTAGATGCTTTACTCCAAAAGAAAGTGAGGTGCCTCAGCAAAGCACAGTGGAAAGGATGAGCAACCTGGTCCCTGGTAGAGAGAGAAGCTGGCAGAGTTGCAGCTGGAAGACATAAGCAGGATTGTATAGAATAAAGAGAGGTAGCAGGCAGACATACATGCACAGGGCAATAGTTTGTGAAGCAACAGAGAGCAACACAGGATGATAATCACAAGAACTACCAACAGTCTGTGTAATTGCTATTGGATCTCAGTTCTGGAGAATCATCATCTTTTATCACAGCAGCAGTGTCTTGCAGAGAAGCTGCAGGGACAAGAAACACATTTACCCTGACCTGGCATAGATGTCTCAGATACTGACATCTACACTGCAGGCACCTGCATGTGCATTAGTGAACTCCAGCTTTAAAATTAGCTGAGGAAAATGCTGTCCTGAAAATCATATTATTTAGCTAAAATGCCCCAAAGGCAAAATTTTGTAAATTTAATCTGATCTAGCTAAGGTTTAGAGAAGCCTTACTTAGGTAGAAGAAACAACATGATAGAGGAAACAATAAAAATAAAAAAAGACCCTACTGTCAATATGAGAACATGGCCTCATTTAAATAAAAGGAGACTATTCTTGAGCAGTAGACAGATACCTGTTGAAAAGTTGACAATTCTTCCATTAAGCCTAGCAGGTTTTATCTTTGCATCTGGCACTATGCATTACATTTATTTTGACAGAAGCTGAGATATTGGGAGCATGCATAAAACGATAAAATCCAACATCAAGATGAGTTGCGGAAAGGTAAGCTCATTAAACAAAATGAAATCCATCTTACTAAACAAGGTTCAAAGGCAAAAAGCAATCTAGGAAAATATCAATGAAATAAGTAACCTTTCTAGGAAGTAAAACCATAATTTGTCCAAAAAAAGAAGAAAAATAATGGCAGTGCTAACACTGCTGCTGCAGGGTTTTTTTTTACCTGTGTGAGTAGTTTTACAATACGTTCTTGTGATGTGGAGTCAGGGAAGGAGACAAAAAGTTGATGAGTGCGAGGTAAAACTGATTGTGCATGAGATGAATGCTTTCCATTCCTCCCAGTAGTGCAGTTGAGGGTAAGTGCAAGCAAACAGATTTATTCACTTCTAAATTGAGCAGAAGACAGTTTATTTGTTTACTGTATTATAGGAGCACATGCAATTTAGCTAATGTGCTTCTTTGTTGTCGGTTTGCTTTGGTTTTGCATTGGGTTTTTTTAATGTCTTTAAATTTGTGCTGCTGCAGGTCTCCCTGGGAAAGAGCTTTGTCTAACAATGCCTCGAGGAAGAAGCACATTGAGGCTGTGAATGTCTGCTTGAAGTAACTGTTAGCAAAGAGCAATTTTTGAGGAAGTCTGGTTCAGTGGTCCTGACTAACAACTGGTTGATAATGCTGTTGAGGATACTCTTCACAAAGTGACCTGTGACAATATGCTTTCCCCCCCAGATGTTTTTGTACAGTTCATGTAAATCTCTACTTTTAACAACGTGTAAGGAAGTGAATTCCCTGAAGGTATAGGAAATTGCTATCTGAGGAAATGAGCAGCCCTCAAAAGAGAAGGATTCTTACTATTTTCTTGTGCCAGGGTTTAGTCTATTTCACCTGAAAACAAGCTTGATTTGTTCAACAATATAAAGAAAATGCCCAGTTAGGGAGAAGGGGTTTCTCATCTTGCCTAAAATATTAGTTTAGACAGAAATTCTCACCTGGTCATCTCATCTACAGTACAGAGTGTCAGCTCATCTACAGTAACTGAAGTTTAATAAATTATAATTTCAATAAAAAGTTGAGTTGAACATAAGCTAACTTCAATCATAAATTTAAATAGTTGCACATTATTTGAATTCTTATTCCTATAGGAAAGTAGGCAGCAACAGCATTTGTATGTGAAATTATCTGTTGCCCAAGATGAGAAAGAGTTACAAGAATGGGCAATGCAAAATGAGGTATATTCATCAAATGAAATGTCAAAGTCAACTGTACTGGTAAATCCTCCCAGTTCATTTGATTTCATGACTCCTCTGATTACTTTTCAAAATCCTGTATTGTCAGTTATGTCAGCAATACACAGAATAAATTACATTGCTGGCATACATTGACACGAAGGAATTCAACCTTCTCATTGGTGCATATTACGTAAAATATATTAAACACTTTCTTTCTATTTCATATGATTAATTAAAAGTAAATTAAATGTTGCATTGAAAAATTAACAGACTATCATCATCTGAAGTCATGGGTCACAATTTTAGCAACATTACTGGTTTTGAATGCTCAAGATATTTTTGAATGCTCAAAGCTTTATTTTTTGGGGGAGAGGGGGGTGAGGGAGGATACTGAAAGGGGAAAAAATCATCAAGAGTGATTGAAGGGAAAAAAAGTCAGAATTTAGGCCATAAGTATCTGCTGAACTCTCTCCCAGGTGTAATATTCAATCAGCAGCTATTTAATCTATGTTGGTAACAGGCATTTATTTTTGTTATGGACACTACTGTAGCATGAAATTGGAAGAGGATTTCCTTATAGCTGAAATGTATTACAATAATTTTGTAGTGAAAAACGAAGTTCCTACTAGCTGGAAGTTTCTTCCTTTTATTAATATTCTTCTCTCTGTTCAGCAACTTCTAGTGTTTTCTTTTGTAGGGTTTGGAGTTAAGTGGAGGGTACAAATATAGACATTGATCTCCAGCTTCTTCTTTGGAGGGCCAAATGTTTAGGTCTTTTTAGGGCTAGACATTTCCTGGCAGCATGTGTTATATGGGAAAGCACTTGTCTTTACAGCCAGTTAAAGGCCAGACACCAGTTATACTGCTTGTTATGTGAGGTTTCTTGTGTTTCACTAATCCTCAAGGAAGAAAAGGGAGCTGGGAACAGGTTTATCCAGTCAGTACATAAGGAGTCAACCCTGAGAATTGCAGCAGTCTCCTGAGCCTCCGAAATCTGAAACTCTGCTTGGTTCCTATAGAAAGAGCAGACTAATTCACCCCGGAGGTTGATGGTGATAGCCATGTGCCAGCATTCCCTCCTCATCTCATGTGATGGGCAGAGAAAATTACCACCATTGTAAACATTCCCAGTGTTTATTATTTATCAGTTTTAGGGTTTACAAGAAGTACATAAGAGAGAAAATCTGATAAACCTGAATCTATCATCTTCTCAAGACATTCAGAAAACTTTACTAGCATTGTAATAGAATTTTACAAAAAACTGGGACAATATGCTGAAGCCTGTCTAGATCTTCAGTTCTGTTTGGGACTTGTCTGTGTCATTCTTCAATTAATGATATTTTTCTAACATCAGGCTTGAGTCCCTTGACTTTTTTGGCAACATATAATTATGTTTTCTTTTACTTTTTAAGTGATAATATTTATAATCATTTGTGTTCTGTAAAAGCCTAGACAACAACCACTGAGAATCTCAAAAAGACCCTAAAGGAAACCACTTCTACAATTCCAAATAATTCTCTCTTTCTTTCCTGTTTTTTAGTGTAGTTAATGCAAGACCTTAAACTTACTAGTGAGTTTGACACCCGTAAGACTGACAATTATGAATTCTATATACTATTGAGGTATAAAAGAAACAATTTTTTTTTAAAGTTGAAGAGGCCACTACTTTTCTGTCCCAGAAATTACTTTCGGTAACCCCATTTCATTTAGTTGACGGGTTTTTTTTTCCTTCATCATTCACTATTGTACAGCACTTTGCTTCATTTCTGAATTCCATCTCTCCCAGATGGTTGTTAATTGATAGGAGATGGCTTTCACATTTACCATTATAGCTCAAATAATGTTCTGAAATTCAAAACTTAAATATTAAAACTACACATTAGGCAGAAACGTCCAGAAGGTTAGACAATGGAATAATTTGTCAGGGGAGAAAAAGTTGAATCATTATTACATCTAGAATTGAAGAACAGGCTAGATAAAACAGATTATTGGGAGATTATAGTAAAGGGCAAGTACCAGCTGCCCTCTGTTGCTTCCTGTTTTCTAATTTAGCACAGATAACATGTTATGCATAACAAGGATGATCTGTGATACTCCATAATCCATACCTTGCTATACTGTAATATTGGAAATAGAAGAAAATGCTGGCCAAGCGATAAACTACATATGTTTATGTATATAATATATAGTTTGCAATACCTAAAAACTGTATTAAAAATTACACCCTGCAGCCCTGAGTTTTAACAATGATGGTGTGTAATATTGCACAGGGCACCACTGCCCTTTCTGGGGTGCAGTAATCCTCACACACATACATTCAAGCACTTTCATATTAAATGCTCTTACTCACTTTTAAAACCTTTATGTTCTGAACAAGTGCAGTGTGTGGGAGAGAGACAACTTCCACAGATATACTGCTCCTGCTACACTTTTAATTAATTTTTAGATTGAAAATAAATACAAGGGAAATATATGGGTGAGGGAAGACAGGGAGTATTAAAGGAGTTTTTACCACTCTATTTATGTACTTTATTTCAAACCTTGTCTCATAAGAAACCCAGAGCTTGTTTCATCAAGGAGAGTAACTATACCGTCTCATTTCAGCATATGTCAGTGTAATTAACAGTGTGTTTTCCAGAAAAACCTGACCAGGATTTTACCAGTTTCCTTATAGAGACAAGCCTTCCTCCCCAGCTCCAACACTCCTCTAATTAAAATGACTGTGTCATTTCAGGACTCCCCTTTTCCTTATGCATGCTACCTAGATAATACATCTTAATTTAACATTGATTATTAGTGCTGATATCACAGTGCCCACTGAATTTGCATTAGCCTTTGATTGTGACAGATATTAGACCCCTGCACCACCTCATGTAACACTGTGTAGCCGAGCTCTGCCTCCAGCTTTTCCGGTTCATAAAACCCAGGTGAAATTCCTCCCCCATTCACCAATAAATCCTGCCTGTTCCATAAAGCTGAGTCCGGCTCGGTGTGTCGGGGGAGAGATGGGAGCATCCCGGGAGGAGCGGTGCCCGCAGTGCGGGCGGGCAGGCGGGAGCGCCGCTCCGGCACGCAGCCTGACTGCCGATGAGACCCGGCGTGTCTGCCGCGGGAGGGGAGCCTGCCACTGGCCAAGCATCTTCTGAGCTTTTATGTCACCTGCAGAGCGTACATGACAGCTTTATTAATGCCACGCATTTTGAGCCTGGTTCAGAGCCGCGCTCCCGCCGCCCGGTGCCAAGGCAGCCCGTGAACGGTGAATCAGCCGCCGCCGGGAGCGCGTCCGGCTCGCCAATGGCCCGGGGCGCGGGGAATGCGCCCTGAACCTTCCCGGGCTTCCTTACTACTGAACATGCCGAGCCGCCGATTTTGGGTAAACACCGTCTCTGCTGGGGCTGGCTTCCTGGCGTTGAGCAGCAGCCCTCAGCTTTTAACCTGGAATTAATGATAGATCTTCCCTTCCACGATATTTTTGCCAAGTATTTCTTACTTCAGAGCAACTGTATGACTCAGCTTTAAGCTTTGTTTTTGCTGGTTTTTTTTTTTTGTTTGGTTTTTTTTGGTTTTTTTTTACTGATAAAGCCACTTTTATAAGTGGAGAATTTTACTTTAGCTGGGTTCTAGAGCATTAATTTATCAGCACTCATTTTGCATATGCACAGCTTTATACAGGAATATATGAAAACGTCTGCATGTAAATTGTTTTTGCATTTGAAGACTTTTGTGGACAGAAAGAAAATAACATACACAAACAGCATCTGTGTGCTCAAATAAGGAATTTGTCACTGCTTCCATTCAAATTCTTAAGCATGAAAACATTTTGCAAATGACAAGAGAAGGACAGATCTGAATTCCTTCACAAAAGCTGGCTTTTTTTTTTCCTGCATTTGAAAGCTTTCACAACTTAACCCTTGGTGTTCCAAAATTTGTAATTTCTGCCCTCAATAAAAAATAAACACACACATCACTTCAAGATACACACACGAGACTGCAAAAATGAAAACTATGTCAGATAAGACACACATTTTCACATAGACATGTACGTGTATGGACTAGAATAACTAAAATCCTTTTAGCTAGGATAAAGTTGATCCACGTAATTGATAGACCAACTTTTTTAGCATACAACAGCCCAAAGTTTTTGTCTCATACCAGGACCAAAAAATTTGGTTACAATCTATTGAGGAAAATTTGTCCTCTATCTCTACAAGAATTTACCCAAAAACATTGGTTCGCAAAGCTTTTAGGACCTTTTCTCCTGTAGCTTCAAAATATTCAAAATAAAATATAATTTTAGAAATACAGAGATCATTTTGAAAACACAGGTACTTACTATGACAACCAACAGAAATCTGGTTTTAAGATTGCTGAGAGGAGTATCTCCTGCTGATGCTGATTTTTGTTTTTTTTTTTTTACCTACACTGGCACAGTTGACTGGCGGTAAAATTCATTGTCAAACAGATGCTGGAGGCACCACACAAAAATTCAGCATCAGCTATTCTCCATTTCATAGAAATATGCTTGCTTCACCATATCATTCCTATGACTCTTACATATTCTTATTTCACTGTTTTTCCCCCTTTCTCCCTATACCTGGGAGAAGTATATTTATTCCTTTCTCCCTATACTTGCCATTATCCATTCTTTTCTGTGAAATATGTGCCAGTGTTGTCCCGATTCACCATGTGAAATTCTCACTGAAGTTGGTGGGATAGTTGGTGGAAAAGATGGAAAAAGACTTCCTAGCAGGGCCTGTTGCCAATAAGACAGGAGTGAAGGTGGTGGATGGCTCATCCCTAGAAATATCCATGGTCAGAGTGGGTGGGGCTCTGAGAAACCTGATCAAGTTGAAGATGTTCCTGCTCATAGCAAGGGGCATGGACTAGATGGCCTTTAAAGGTCCCTTCCAACACAAACCAGTCTGTGATTTCTCTGCATACGTTAAGCAATTGTGTTAATCTGAGTTTATACAGTCTGAAGTCTGGTACTTCATTGGCAGAATTTAATTATCTGCCACGATCAGTCTCTTAACTCCAAAAGGAAGGAGCAACTGTGCATCCCAAGGTATTCTTCTTTACCCCATGCTGCTGTACATCATATATACACATAAATATATATTCTACCAGCAAATATAAATCATGCACTTCATCTAGAAAGCCAGTAAACCAGTAAGTAATTGCTTTCTTCAGTGCTCTTGCTACATTGCACATGTTATCTGCCATGTAACTGCTACTCAAACAGTGACAATGCAAAGGGAGGAATTAAACACCTTTTATTGTCTTCACATAATTCTATTTTCCATCCCTTTTAAACTTTTCCAGATGAAGTCATTCAATTTTTTGTGCTTTTCAGCACAGTAATTTGACATTCATTCACAATCAGATGTCAAATTTATTTTATGTACCTGCTGTATAATTATACAGTTCTCCTTGGTATTGAAAGAGTGTGTATAGTAGAATAAGTTTGCCAAAAATAACATATTTAGAGCTCTTAAAATTTTCTAGGTTCCTTTGACAGCAATAAACCTTTCAAGAATATTATCACTAAATACTTACTGTAACTTTTTTTTTTTCCCCCACAAGTTATTGTTATAGGGTACTAAGAGAAGGTCAGTTACCCTACAGTTCTGGACATGGAACACCCAGAGGACTTCTGAATTTCAGTAAGTTAACCAGAACTGACATTGACACATCAGATCCAGTACTTCTTCGCAAAGTAGTACAATTTTATGCACCAGGACTTCTTCCAGCACAAGGTTAGAACTTAGGTTGGGGACTCTGCCATGAAGAGTTTACTGAGGAATTCGTCAACTCTGGAGAATCCCAGTTTACTCAGCCCATGATAAAAAACTCAACAAGAAAAAAAGAAAAGCTGCAAGAAACCAAAACTATCCCAAACTATAATCATTTAATTCAACCAGCCAATTATTGCTTTCATGAAATGTCACTTTACTCATACCAGTGTCAGTGCTTCCCCTTCAGCAACAGAAAATATTTTAACTTGCTTACCTACTGAGATTTAAACAAATCTGTCTACTTCTCAGTTTGTTCATGCTCCAAAAATTTACTCTGTACTGTGTGATAGAATCAATTATTTCACTATAAAGTACTGATTTCTGTCAAGGGTTTTACCTTAGTTTTAATATTTTCTATTGCCAAAGATCTACATCTTTCTCCATGTGAAAACCATTTTATAAATAAAATTTTAGTAAGAACCAATGCAGTATTATGTAAGTGTTTTGACCTAAAAAATAAATATGAATTTTGGGCAGGAATAATCTGAAATTTAGAAGCAGGAGTGAAGATAATAATTTGGCTTTAAAGTTCTAATGAACTATATAGTAAAACTGAATTACACAATTAACCTTGGATGATAAACACTAATAGAAGGCAATTTTTTAACTCTCCAGTTTCCCCTGCCTCTGAACTAATGAGTAGTTCCAAAAGGACATCAGTACTTTTCCTTCCATGTTAAATCCATGTTTCTTTTCATATTGAAAGAAAAAACTGGTGTGGAGAAAATATATTTATATGGTAAAGAGAAATGGGCAGAGGAAACAAAAGTGAGGTTTTTTCTGACAGTTTATAAGCAATTAAAATAATACAAAACCCATATCACAACAAGCTGAAACTCTCCTCTCTGTAGGAGAAAATTCTCATTCTCATGTATAATTTAACTTTGCCATGAATTCTTAACAGACCTGTAAATTGAAAAATCAACATCTACTCAGGGATAGCAGGTGAAGGACGTGCAGACTGGCACCAAATTTCCATCAGCCTTAACATGGAAAAAAAAGGTCTTACCTTGTTGCCTGTTATTGTAAACATGTCCTGTGGAGACAAACCATTATAATTCTTTCTTTTTTTTTTCTAAGCATATTTATATACAACCTTTATAAGCAGTTCCCTCTAGGCTTTTCCATTTAGTATCACAAATATATGAATTTAGATGTGCAATGCAGGAGGGTATAAAAAGTTAAATCTCATCTTCCTTCCATGAGCTTCATAACACCAAAAACTACAATGTAGCATAAAGCACCTGCTGATCCTTCATATTTGTTTGTGTAGGAATTAGCTGCTACACAAAGAATGTGCTTCTGAATAGACTTTACATGTCTTTTGTAAATTTCTTTTTGACTCATATGGAGCTGCTTTAAAAAGGAAACAGCCTCGATATTGCTCTAGACACAAGATAACAAAACGTGTACACTGTATAGAAGAAACTAATGCACTGTGAGCATTAAAGGGCAAATTGCCATCCACTCAGCAAATCTGTGCAGAATTTCTCCCAGTGGTTTTCATGGAGTGACACATTAGCTAACAATCACAATTTAGCTCTGTTTGATCATTAGCAAAAGCAAGAAAGAATGTTTTCATTCCTGTACTACTGCAACTACAGTTTCAGTCAGAAGACTTTGGAATTTAGCCACATAACAATCTCAGTTTAAATCTTTGGAAGACAGCTTTAACATGGACATTAAAATTCCAGAGCAAACTCTGCAGACAATAGTACTCATGAGACAGCCTCACGTGCCCTCATGTGGAAGTATTCCTTTTCTATGGTTACATAGTTCATTTGTACGGAGACACAACAATTTCAGCCTGCTCCATTTTTGCCTTTCCCTCTTTAAGTTCAAAGATTAAAATGCTGCAGGACAGAGCATGAGGGTTATAGTCTCATGAGCAATTAAAGTCTGGGTGGTGAATTTACTGCAGTGATAATATTGTGGTCAGGTATTTCTGTTCTAACTTATGAGCTTCTGCAGAGCATCTGGCCTGTGTCGGTGAAAAGTCCTCATATTTAACTTTTGAACAGGACTTATCACCTGGTTATACTGTGAGACTCAAATCATAAATCTCCCTTTTCAACAACAAAGATTTGGTTGGGTGACTCTCAGATAGCAACATCTGCTTACGCAGCAAATGAGAACTCTCTTCCCATAAAGAAAGCTGTTCTGAGTATCTCAGGCTATATGGTGTCATAAAACCCACAACTGGAATAAATTATATGTTTCAAAGGTAACTTATGTAGGTGACAGACTGTTCATCATGTGATTTATATCACTTAATTCTGCAGAACATATATAGTTTATTTGTGATTTATTTTTCTGGATACTGCTTTCATGTAAGCACACAAGATATTTTTCCAAGCTCTTAATTCCATTTGCAATTACTTCTGACCTCCCTTTAAGGTCTGTACACCATTAAAGACTGACACAAATCAGCTTAAATAAAGCAATTCCAAATGGACAAGTTATGTCAATAATGCAAATACAAGAGTGACTATATGTACAAAATACACATTAGAATTTAAACCAGGTAAAAAGGGGTATGTTTCTGTGGCAGATTAGGATAAAATATAGCCCTGTTGGGCTCCACACCTCACCCCCACCCTCATTCTAAGGTTGCAATAAAACTATCAAAATAAAATATAACTTCTCAGTAATGGGACAACCATATGTTAAGGGAAATGTAATTAATATTGTTCACATCTTTATAGGTCTTTCAGTCTCCCCAGTTAACCTAAGACATCCATGGTGTAGGTCTAGCCAGAGTATGAGACCACCTACAAGAGACACTTTCTGGGAAATAATCTCAGAAGATAATGGTTTCAGAGAATAGAATAGCACATTGATGGCTCAAGACTCAAGTTTCTATGACCCACCTCTACCTCACTTTATAACAGAAATATTTTCAGCCAAACTGTATTAGATATTCAGAGAGAATAACTCAAATTTGCTCAAGAGCAGACAGACTGGTGGTCAGAGGAGAATCTAATTCTTCTCAATACTCATTCCAATAGAAAAATTTTTTCAATAGGAAAGACAAGCCCTCTTAGAAAGTGTTGACTAAACTAATTTTTGTTAAAGACCAAGAAAACAGTACCTTTACTAATAATTATCATCAATAGTATATAATAGGTTGCCATCTCTTTATAAGCAATGCAATAATTGAAATAAAGATATTATTTTGCTGATCTGTAATTCAAGGAACAGAGCTGACAGTTTCTCTTGGAGCAAAACTAATGCTCCTAACTGAGTATATCCAGTTACTTGAAACCTATTGTTTTTCAAGTATTGGGGTAGCTTTTTTTTTTTTTTTAATTGATTAGTATTATCAAGAATTTGAACTTTAAGCTACAAATGAACCTGTTGTCTGCTAAACAGTAACAGGAGAAAGCTACTTAAATAAAATGCAACTTGTGCAGTTGTATCTGAAAAATTCATCCAGCTTTAGTTCATGACTTGATATGTCCATTTAAGATAATATTCTTTCTTTTCACACCATTTGAGAGAGTGATAGCAAAACGAGAGAGCTCTCTTCTCATTAGGGAATTCTTTATCTACTGATTGTCAATATTGAAAGTCAGGGCATTTTCCCCCAGCACTCATTATTCAGTGATGGCTGTAGTTTTAAGTCCATTCCCTTTTTTTATGTGCATAAAGAAACAACTAGAGAGGTTCAGCTTGCCAGAAGTATCCTGAAGCAAAATCATCCGTTCCAAATCAATGATGGGTTAGACAGTGCCCAACACCTGTTCAATCAGTGGGAAATAATTCAGCGCAGGTGTTAATGGCAAGTCCAGTTTGCATAACTGCAGCTTCATGCCCTGGAAATTCAAAAGGTCATCATCAAGATTTTACAAAGACAAACTAATAAGCAAAAAACTTTGTAACAGTTACATGATAAAAATATTACCAGATACTTAGATTTTAGATAGCATTAACGTGACACAATCATAAAATGACACAATTATAGAAAGTGAAGGTCTCTAAGCCTTCCCCCCAAATGAACTTCATGGGGTTTTTACCCATCCTCTCTCCAGTCTCTCAAGGTTTCTCTGAAGTGCTTGCTCTTTAAGGTATTGATTGTTCTAATCAGTTTGGTGCCATCATTCAAACTTGCTCCAGGTAAAGAAATGAAGACTGACAAAATGGAAGATCTTCACATCTTAGACAACTGACTGGAAGAAAGAAAACAGAAGGTACAGCTATTTCACCATTACCCTCAGACAAGTCCTCTAGGAATACATGTTGAATCCTTTGCTGCACAACTCATCCATTACAGGACTGGAAAAGAGTCTAAGCAGTGAAAAGTAGCATTTGTTGTCAGTACCATGTTACCTCCAGTAATGAAGATACTGCTAAGTTGTGGGTATTTGCAGTCTTTTATATTTCAGAGATTCAGGAAGCCATATGCCAAACCAAGAGATATATGTTTAATATACATAAACATATGAATATATAGGGAAAAAAAAACAAAAATAAAAAAAATTATGTTTAATAATGACTATTAATAGTTGAGTGGTTTTGATCAAAAATAATTTTTTTAGATGTTTAGGTTATATTCCTGGCTTTATTTTGTGCTCAGATAATTTTCATTATGAGATGGAAGTTCCTAATTATTTTAATGTCCTTTATCGGCTAGTATATGCATATGCTATCAATGCTTTTAAAAATAATGCCATCCTGTTATCATGGTGTGCATTCTAATGCATCTAACTCAATGATATAATTTATATCTTCCTCCTAAAAAAGTGCCAATTCTCCTGATGCAGTTATCTGAAAGCTGCAATTGTCCTTTAAGCCAAGTCTGAGAAGCTCAAGATCCATTTAAAGTATGATATCCCTTTTCTCTCTTTTATTTATCCTTTACCCATAAAGCATGTCATTCCTGTGCCTCTTATCATTAGTTAGTGCTATATTCATCCATTGCCTTTTAATGTGTTGCCATTAAACTGGATGGCAAACAGTGGGCAGGGAAAATGATATGGTCAGTGCCCTGGGGATGTAACAGTAATGGATGGATGGACAGTAATGATTCACTTACTGCAATCAGTGCTACTCCCAGTCAGTTTTGTGATGCAATATTAGTTGCAGAAGAGATATCAGATGAGAGAAAAAAAAAAAGAAAAGTAGATTAGCCGACATAAATGGGAAGGAAATAGCAAATAGTTGTGGCTTGAACCCTTCTGTTTATTGCTGGGTTTTAAAGTTAGGAAATAGATGAAAATTATAGGAAGCACTAAAATGGAAATTAGATTTTTTAAAAAAGTTCAAGGTTGCTGTAGACATTTTGAAAGAAAATTATGTCTGTCCTTAATGCTTTTACTACAGGCCTCAAGACATAGCAAAGCAAGGTGAAACAAAAAGACTTAAGTTATATTTTTTCATCCCAGATGAAGGCTGAGTGTCATTGGACCTGAAATAACTTCTATATACTGCATTGGTGTATTGAGATAAAGTAATTTTGATCAAATCCTCTCAGATCACCTGAGAAGGGAAATAAAGCCACTGAATAGGGTAAAATTACCCACGTACACCAAACTGCAGCAGCATAAATACTCTTCTAGTCAAGGATATACTGAGCTGGTTTAAAGCATGGCAAAGTCCACGGACCTTGCACAAAGCATAGGACTTGCACAAGATTCATTAGGGTTCTACATGTGTCTTTTCTTCAAATTCTTTACTTCTAACTCGTATAATGATAGTGAATTACCTGCTCTATACTTCAGCTGTTTCAACTGCTGGGAAAATAATATGCTGATAATGATGATGAGATTTTTTTTAAATTAAGCACACTGTAAAACACAAAGGAAACACAAGATGGGGTAGAATTAAGTAGAAAGTTCAGAGATTAATAAAATGGTTCTATTTAAATGTTCATCTACAAAAGAACTTTATAGTCATTAGAATGTTGAATTCATAATTAATTAATTATTCCATGGACACAATACTTTGTCAATGCCTTTTTCTCTTTTAAATCCATTTTTGTGATGTCATGTCTGGAAAAAAGCTGGTTTTCAAATACTTTTTGGAAGAATAACTAAGCAAATACAGACTGAACACGAGGTGTAAGAAAGGCATATATTTTTGATGGATAGAAGGATGCAATGCTGTAAGAATAATAAACGGTGTTTAGATAGCAGCATGAGAAACTTTACAACTGTTTAACAAAATGCATTTGTTACTATATATATATAACAAGAAACTGAATTCTACTTTAGCTTTATAGGGTTTAATTTGCTTTTCTTCTGAAAATGGGCAAATATAACAGCTGTTTCCAACCTTCAACTTTACAAACTTCGCTCTCATCTAGCAAAGTATTCTGCTAAGTTCCTGAAATTGGAGGTAAAGATGCAATTTCTGTACATCTTAAACCAAATTGGAGGTAAAGATGCAATTTATGTATGTGTTAAGCCACAGAATTATGAAGACTATAACAACTGAAGAGTTTAAAACTGTATCCAGTACACTTCTTGCAAAGCTTAAGTGATGCATGTAATTACATTTTTTAATTCCATATAATATTTTCTACCATACATGCATGTATATTACAGTTCTCTAGCTAAACAGTCATTCTCTGTGCTTTTATGTAATCTAAGATTAAAAAAATGCAATTTTCAAGCAAACAGCATCAAAATAAGCAAAGAATGCAGATGTAATCTGCAAGAGCAGAGCTAAATGTAAACCTCTTTGCCAATAAGACATGTTGCAGTGCAGGGAAGCCTGTTCTTCCATGGAACATGGGGAGCATGGGCAAAGCAACAATCTCTGCTGAAAAAGGAGCTGCTGCTCTGCTTCTACCCATTTTCCATGTCTGATGATCAGTGATTTTTTACTATAAACATGGTACAGTTAATTGGTTCAAACAACCAAATTCTTTTCTGCTCCATCGGTTGTATGACTGTTTCAGTTCAAACCCAAAAGCTTCTATTTAGAAGTGAAAGTAGATACTTTCCTTATTCACAAGGGAAAGTTATACATTTACCATTTTTCTGCTGCAGAACCAATCTCTTTGTTTCTCATATGAGTTTGTGCTGGATAGCTTGGGAATGCAGGGAGTTATGCATTGCCCCAGAGTTCAATAAGGTTTGGACAGATTTATGGATGAATGGCATGCTCAGGCATAATACAAAACTCAGCCCACGGTACTTCTCAAAATCAATCAGTTTGAAATTTCTTCCTTTCCTCTCATGTCTTATCAAGAAGAAACATCCCATAGCATCCTCCAAAACCTTGGAATTTTTCTGCTCCATTAAGATCCCCAGACAATTACCTCCCACATCCTGCATGTATTGATTGCCATTTTTCATGTGGGTGCAGCCAATGTAAGACAAAAAGAGAAAGTCCATGCAAATCTTTGTTTAAGAAAAATAGTTGTACAGTCAGAGCAGGTTAGATATTTATTTATGCCATAGGGAAATTAAAATTTGTCTGTAGTTTATAGTAATTCACAGGATTTTAGTAGTTTATGAGAAGAATTACTGGGCCAAGATGAATTGTCAGTCTGTGAGTCAGGACAACACCTCAAAAGGTAAAGCAAGTGTTTGGTTTCTACAAAATGACTAAACTAAGTGAACTCAGACCAGTAGGAGCAACCAATGCTGTTACTCAAGTTTGTTTTCTTTTTTTTTTTTTTTTTTTTCCCAGATAGGGTTACACTGGACCATTAAAAAAAACCCCTCTAAATGTATCTTATTGGTACATAGCCCATCATTGTCTGCTACAGAACCACAGAACTCTGGGTCATGAGAATTTTTTAACTTCAAGTTAATTCTGCTATGGAGGGTTTTTTTCATGGCTTTTTTAGAGTAAACTCAAAGTAACTGGCTTGCACATCTTAGATTCCTGAAAAAAAAGAAAAAATCTTCTTGGTAATTGTGCTACTCAAATGACCTTCTTGATCATCCTGGTCACTGTAATAGACATTATTGACAGATTTCTGGAAAATTCATTTCTGCTTTCAGAGGGACCTTTCTGCTTGGCAGAAAGGTCTCTTGGAAAGATAGAAATGGAGAAGTGTCAGGAAGTTATCATTTTGTAGTAAAAAATAGGTTTCACATCACTAGTCTGCTTATAATTATAGTGATGAGACTCGCACACTCACCTTCAAATTGCTTCTCATTTCTTTGCTGCTCCATCCAGCCAAGCCCAGTGTTCAGCTGTCCTGTTCCCTGCAGAACTGAAAAACAAGAAACAAGTGCTCCCAAGATACTAACTAGTACAAAGCTAGGGCATACAGCAAGTGGAAAAATCAACAAAATACATATCAGCTAGTCTTCATCCCCAAATTTCTCCTCACGTCATCAGATCAATCTCCACAGAGCAAAACTATCTGGTGCTCCAAATGAAATCAAATTGTATTGGCTCTAATACAAGTATTGAAGTATTGTTCCCTCAACACTTCAACAAGCCATGGGCAGAGTATAGTCTTAGCCCTAGATTCCTGTTATGCCTGTCCTAAAATAAATAAATAAACAAATAGTTGTAGCTGCCTGGAGGCTGAAAAGACTTTTAAACTATTTTGCTAGTATTATTGTTGGGTTTTTTGTTGTTTTTATTTCATGCCTAAAATGCTAGCTGAAATAATTTTAAAGGTCTGCTGCTGAGGGTGATGTGATGTCCCTGAAGAAACCATCACTGATGGAGTCAGAACAGCTACCTCTACTAAAGTTAGCTATCCCTCTGTGTTTTCTCTTCATCTAAGTGGGAAGAGCAAGTCCATATTTTCCTGCTCTGCCTTACCATGTAATCTATTTCTTATGAGACATCTCTTGTCTCTCTAGCTGCTTGTGGCAGCAAAGCCTAATATTAAACTCAAACTTGCCCTGTTGAGAACTGAGGCCTGGGATTTGGTTTGGTGTTCTTTATTGTTTGCAAGTCACCTAGATTCATCCAATGTCATATCTAAAATATGTTTAATTAAGTTGTTAGTTGTTGATTTCAGGTGACTGCTGATCACACTGACAGGAGTACATAGGTGATTGGTAATCAGGAGCTCAGAACAAAGGAAGAATTCTAAGAATTATCGCAATTATGTAAAATCATGCAGAACCAAAAATAAGAAAAAAAAAATTCCCCCCACCCTGAATATACAGGAATAAATGGGAAAAAAATGGAGAAAGAGAACCATACATATTAATGAGATTGTACCATCTAATCAAAACCCATTGTCTTCTGCCAGCTCAATCAACAAATTATTATAGAGGATAATGTTACACTTAGGAACTCTAAATGTTTATAAACAGCCCAATTACTATACTGTAGTAACTCATCCTCAAATGCAATCAGGTTTAATATTTTAAAAGAAGAACAGAAGAAGAAATTTGTATAAGAACACACAACTACATAGAAAAAGACATTTTTGCTTCTGTTGAATAACTATACTAAATTTTAAATAAAAGTATGTGAATTTTGTCAGTTTCTCAATAGCACAAATAAAAAAACAAACATCAAGTCACCAATCTCAAAAAATTTTCCAGACAGCAGCAATCTTTAATACCAAAACCCAAAAAGCATCCTGAAATCCCAACTGGCCTATTATCAGCACTTTTATAAACAACCAAGATGTACCAGTTAGTTGTAGGACTGGTACAAAATTCAGTCCATGTGTTTTACTCCAGTAGCCAGTGAGGAAGGTTCCACTGAACTTACAGGAAAAAAAATATATGGATTTACACTCACAGCTTTACCAAATTTCTCTGTAGTGTGTTTAAAGCTCTATTAAATGCATCCCAGCTTTCAGATACATTTAAAGGGCATTAGTATAGCAGGTTTTCTCCATGTCCAGTTCTTATGAGCTTATCATTATTGAAATAAATATATATGATTTCATATGACTGGAGTCCTTCCCAGCAACACTAACCCAGGCCTGGTGCTCCCTTTGGCAGTGGCTCTGAAAACAATTTATCATTGAGGACTAGGAAATCACCTTTGCTTCCTTCCTTTTTACTGTTCTCTTCTCTTTTGGTCCCATGAGACAAATTATCCAGTGGCAAACAGAATTATTCAGGAATGGGAAAGGCCTATCATGTTATTTAAACACAGAAGAGAAGCAGTTATTTAAACCTGGGAGTGACAGCTGTGACTGCCAGAATTTGTTGCCAGCTCTAGGAATGGCTTGCTCCATGTGTTTGCCAGTTTTTCTAGCCTCTCTGTAAAATGGAACTAACATTTTTTGATGTCATAGAGAAAAGTATTTTGAAGTACTTTGAGGACACAGAGTGCTTTAATACTATAAGTATCATACTTTAACTACATACACCAAAGAAGAGAGTTTAGATTCTTTTTTTTTTCCCCTTGAAGATGTCATAATTCAGATTAAACCTGATTTTGACCCAAGTATGAATCTGTAAACAAGGATGGATGCAAAAAACATGTTTTCAAGGGATGTCCATGTTTAAGTAGAGAAACAGTAGCCTGCAGTTTTTCATTAATCATCTAGTTCCATGATTAACTTTTCACTTTTAATCTTTATATCCTCAAAGTTTAAGAAATATTAAAATATGAGGATCATGTTAAATTATTAATAATAATTTTTCCCATAAGCATTAAGCAATGGTATTCTGAGGCTTAAGTAGAAAAAAGGAAAATAAAAACCAACACACTGTGATGTCAGAGTAGACCACTAGAGCTAACCAAGTCTGAAGAACCATTTTTTAAGGAACCTATACGCAAAATCCCCTATGTTGAATTAAAATAGAATCAAAATTGTGCATAAAAGCAACTAAAATCACAGAACCAACTAGGTTGGAAAGACCTTTGAGATCATCAATTCCAACCTGAAAGGAGGGTATACAGGGAGTATAAAAACTCTGTATATGATAACAGTAAAGACTTATTCTAGTGAAATAGAACGCAGCACAGAGAGACTTATACTGCATCATACAGCACCTAGCAGAATTAGAAATTTTGACTTGAAAAACAATGTGGGACATAGGAGACATGTTGTATCAAATTATTTTCAGATCATGGATGTTTCCTTTCCAAAAAGATGCTGCTGTTCGGCATCCTGGTCCTTGTTCAGACTGCTCACGCATTTTTACAGTCCATTGTATGGAAGAGAATGTCCCTAGAGCAGCTTGCTCT
Source organism: Serinus canaria (assembly GCF_022539315.1). Classification (NCBI taxonomy): domain Eukaryota; kingdom Metazoa; phylum Chordata; class Aves; order Passeriformes; family Fringillidae; genus Serinus; species Serinus canaria. The sequence continues at coordinate 58,493,652 of NC_066313.1, forward strand.
GTGTAAACTGCAAACTGAAGACAGAGAAGATGCTCAGTTTGCCAGGCTGTGTATTTTTATTTCAATGCAAGCGATAATCCAAAGCATCTGAAAATCTCTATTAGCAAATGCACACCTGAGCGTATGCCCATACTGATGTAAAGGGGCCTGGAATGCCTGAGTCCAGTTTGTTTTGGATTCACTGCTATGGAGGACACAAGAAAGATAATGAAATAAGCTCAGAGAATCAAATTTAGTTTTCTCAATGCAGTTATGACTAACAGATACTCATAAGAGCCTTCTTAAGACAGAGAGTGAAACTGTAGTAAAATAATAGATGCAGGAGTAACCACTGTATATACAATATAGTGATAAACTCTTCATATAAATTTATTTCATATTTCTGTGTGAAGCAATGTGTGTAAACAAACATAGCACATAGTACCCTCACAAAAAGGTGAGCATATTCTTCATTTCCCATCTAATCTGTGACTAAATATGAAAGGAAAACAACTATCCTTAATTTTCAGCACATGAAAGCTAGGTACCCCAAGTGAAATCATACAGCAATTTATTTAATTCAAAACAAAACAAAAGTTTCCATATAGCACTTAAACTGAGAAACTTGTCATATGTTTATAGAGATGTTAGATATGGTTTTAAAAAATGAAGAAAAATAAATAGAAGGAGATGTCATTGCCTCTTTAGTATTTACTAAACATAGGAATCTTATCCTGGCTCAGAAAATCCCCAAATTATTATTGCAATTTTGGAATTCCATTATCAGACTAGAGAGAGCAAGAGGAGACATGACTGAATTTCTGAGGGTGTTGGGACCAAATGCTAAGTCTCAAGGGGTGCATCCTGGGCAAATGGTCTGAACCCACAGGGACAAGAAGTAACCCCAACAGGACATTACTAGCCCCAATTCTTGACAGAAAAATCCCAAAGTTTCTCTCCCTTATGCCTCTCTCCTTAATTGCCTTATAGAACTTCAGCCAGTTTGAAATAATAGAATAGAAATCTGTCACATTCTTTTGTGAACTTTGCCTCAGCTCCTGCATTCTTCTGGAAAGGAACTGAATTTTTGTGTCTCACTGTCAGTAGCAAACTATAATATATGGCCAAAATACTTAAATATTAAAGATTAACTTTAACAAGGGTGAAGTGACAATTAAAACTGAAGATAAAAAGTGAAAGATAAAGGAATTTATTCAAACTCCAAAGAAATCTGGAACAAGTAACCACTGAAAATGAATGATTTATATTTGGAATTCAACAGACCTAAAATTCTATGGATAATATAGGCAGCGCCATAATATATCATGGTTTTGCACTGAAAACAATTAAGTTCATTTGCTGTGTTGCCCAAATGTAATTTACAGTAGACCTGTAAATTCTAAGAGGGAGGTAAATAAGGATTGGTTATTGCACAGCTAACTAGTAAAATATAAATAATGAGAACTCATACCTAGTTTATTGCTTTTTTCCTCGAAAATATATTGAAAATTCTGACATTTCTTCAGAAAGCATAAGATTTATGTATTTGGAGGCTAACAGTATTTTCATCCTGTGTCTGTACTCTCTCCTTCACAGCTGTCATAAATGTTCTGTAACACTTCAAATTTTATTACTGTAATTACATCTAAAATGCTCGTGTAACTAATATGTAAGTATATTGTAAGCTTGTGCACAGCCAAATGAACTTCTGAAGAAATTGCAATACTTCTTAATTGCAATGTTTGTACATTATATAATTATACTGAGTTGCATTAGGTCTAAAAAAATTTGCACATACTGTACAATCCCTGAACTTAATGAGTACACATAGTTTTAGAACTGATTCACGGTTCATGCTCTCAGTGGCATTAGAATTAGATAAGATGTTAGTCTATCAATCCACCTCAGCATTTTATCAGTGAGTGGCATATTTCTTATAGTTAGACATGCCAACTCAAATGTAGTATGCACTGGTTTTAACTGCAATTGTAATTTACTTAATGCAGACTTAAAATGACTGAATTGTTCTCAAATTATATTTAGAAAAAAAAATTTAAAAACCAAAATTATTGCATATATTTAACCCAAGAAATTCTGTTATTTCCCAAAATATCAACTTTTTTTTTTTTTTTTTGGCAAATTAACCGATGTTGCATACCAGACAGATAAAAAAACAGAAATGGTCTCTTTTTTTCCCAATTCATTGTGACACTCCACACTTTAAAGCTGTCTATGCTTTGCTTCTCTGATGCAAAGAAACAAAACTTCAATACTTCAGCTCTCAGACAGTTTCTGAAATATTCAACTTCTTGTGTGTCTGATGGTTTTGATTTTGTTTGTGTTTTACTTAAGTTAGTGCTGACTTTATTTTGTATTTTCAAGGCATTCTCTCTGGATGCAGACCTTTTATCTAAATCCATTTTAAGCATCTTCTGCTTCAAACTCCTAAATAGCTTAGGTGAATGCCTTTCTCAGAATCTCATTATTTTTTTCTGCTTTCTGGTCTTAATATATTTTTTTCCACAGATTTTCTCAACCACATTGTAGTATCATGTAACAGAACAAACCAAAAAAAACACCAACCAAACTAAAAAAAAAAGGAAAAAGAAAACAACAAAACAAGACAAAAAAACTTTGCTTGAAGAGACTGACTTTCTGACATTCGTTGTCCTTTGCTCTTGTTCTTCTCCCTTGGACGTTTGCCTTGAAGTTGGATCTCTGTTAAGGGAGCAAAATAGTCCCATTAGACTCCTTAAGGATATATTAAACCCAAACTACTACAAATGGTTGAATGGTGGTAGGTGAATTAGAGCTTCTTCTTTAGTAATCTAGAGCTTCTCTGCCAATCAGCCCTGTGGCCAATTCTAAATTCACTGATGTCTGTTATGTGACATTTTTTTGCATTCTCTTTTCTTCTCAGAGTATTTTTCTTGCTTAAAATTTCTTAATCTGCAAAGACTGACTTCATTTGAAAAAGGGGACATCTCTCTTTATTCAAATTATTCAGTCTGTGCTACCATCACTTTGGGATCACAGCCCAACATGAGACAAAAATTAAGATCTAAATTAAGATCTAAATTTCAGAATGGAACTGGCTGCTTGCAAGCTACAAGTAGAGTGTGTTATAAACACATGCCAAATTCCTATGTTGTACTCCAGATTTTCCCAAATTTTCATATATTAAAATATCTGAGTACTAGCAATCATCTGCCTATATTCAGTAGCAATATTTTGGACATTTCTGCTCCAAGTACCAGTTCACCAAGCAGAAAGAAAAATGTATTTCATCTGCCTTGAGTACAACATAAAAGAGAGAGCAAGTTGGCCTGAAGAATCCCCTCTTCTCTTTGGACTACTGTGCTGTTGGCAGGAGTGCATCCTCTTTCGACAGAAGAAGAAAAGAAATGATGATAAAAAGGCAGACACTCACAAAAAAAAAAAAAGTTTGGCCTTTCTGAAACAATAATCTCTGCAGGGATGAAAGAGCAGATATCAGCCTGCTTTCCATGAAAAATAAAACAAAGGCATTTGCTACACCAAATATTCCTGTACATCTAGTGGGAGGTAATTGAATTAAAAATACCCACCCTGAGGTGAAAATAGTTCCTTTGCCTGTGTTTGCTGCCCTAAAACAAAGGCTTCTGAGTATATGACACAATTTCAGGAATTACTTTTCCCACCTTGGGCAATATGTTAGAGCTGAAACCACAGGTGCCAAAGTGTACCAGAAAGGAAGATACCAATAATTAGACTCATAAGGGTTCTTTCTGGGGATTTCAGATGAAAACTGGACTCGTTGAGATTTATGGAAAGGCAGAGTCCAGGCTGTCAGGATGTTACCTGGGCCTTGGGTCTTCAAAGAGACACGAACAGTTGTGGGTTTCTATGAGGTTGTTCATTGCAGGGATACATCAGTCTTGAAGGCAAAGAGCTCACGGTGCTAAAGTCCATGCAAAAGCCTTCTGGCATAGAGTCCCAAGCAAGAGCTGCTGCAGCAGAGTTGCTCTCTGGAATAGAGTCCCATGTTCCATGCAGGAACAGCGGCAGCAGCAGCAGTTGTTCTCTGGCAGAGTCCCATGTTCTGAGCAGCAGCAGGGACCACAGCCTTCTTTCTTCCTTCCTTCTTCTGCTCTCTTCTTCTTGTGGTTGCTGATGTGTTCATGTTGTGATGGTTGATGATGATGAAGATGATGATGATGATCCTTACACCCCACTACGGGGCTTTTTATTCACAAAACATCCAGCCAGCTAGAAACATTATTCTAAAACTTTCTTTTTAAACTACTCTGAACTTGATTCTAATGTGCAACAGTAGTACGAAATTAGTATCAATTCTTATCTAAAATACTACTTAGATAATATTATCTACATACACAAATGTACTGTTTTCTTACCTGAAATTTTTGTATCTAGGTTTATCTATCAACGTGAATAGCTCTATCTATTTATGCATGTAGTTTTATCTTTTTAAGTGAATAATTCTATTATAGTGACAAGGTTCTGCTATGTTTTTATTTTGTCCAGGACTAAGTTGCTGAAGTTTAAACTAGGCCTTAGGGCCTTACTAGTTTCTTAAGGCACATAGAACATATTTCAACTTAAAACCTGATACTTTAAACTTAAACTTACTTAAAATTATAACTCTCACTTCTACCAACTTAAAACTTAAACCTACATTTCTACTTCATATCCATGTGGCTTAATATATCTTAATTTTTCTAAAGGCTTTAATTCAACCCCTGCATTAATTTCCCTGTCTAAGGAACTCAGAGAGGTTTGCATTCCAACAGAGCTGTAGGACTGGGGGCACAGTAGCTTGAAAATAAAAAGGAAAGAGAGTCAGATAAGAAACCACAGAGGAGGAGAGCATTAAAAGAAAGATTTTCAGAAAAAAAAAAAAAACTAGGTAAGGAGACAGCCAGCCTACCAGAAGGACTCACAAGAAAACTAGTTAATTAAATATATAGCAAATGTAAGAAAGGATGAAGGAAACAGACAAAAGTGATTTATGCCTACAATATTACATTCAAGAATCAAAGTGGGGACACAAACACAAGCTGTGTAGGAATGTTGGTTAAAGTAATACCATACATTACCACCACTTGTTTCTCTCCTCAAATGTACTGGATTACACTTTCCAGATGTATTCTCTCAATATCCTGCACTTGCAGATCCTTGTGATTTATGAGGAGTCACCCCTTAATTTGTGATGTGACTGAACCTTTCTCTGGATCTGTTAATGTGAACATTAGATCAAGAGAAACCAGCTTTATTCTAGAAAATGAAAGGGTTAAGGTCTCTTTAACAGAGTGAGACATAAGTTTCCCTTGATGAAGGACAAAAAATAATTTTAAAAAACTCCACAACCACTCCCTATAAAACAAAAAAAGAAAAAGAAAACAAAAAAGCAAGCAAGCAAACAAATAAAAAATCCCCAACCAAACAAAACCAAAACCTGACAACAGTAACAAAAAGCCCCAAAACAAAGCAAACAAAAAAAAAATGCAACCAAAAAGATCCCCACTGCTTTGGATAAATCTCAGCACTAATTGCCTTTTAGATGTATCTTTATATTACTGAACTTAGCATTTGGGTAATTTGTAAATTAGTAGGGCTGGATCATCTCTCTATTCATTATAGGCTGTTCCTTTTTTTCCTTATTCCATTTATTCTGATTCTATCTTTACTCTTTCCTTGGTGTTTTGTAATCCATTAAGAAGATAGCTGGAGTAATGGAAATCCTTTATAAGTATGGCTGCAATAGCTAGAAATTTCCCCTTTCATACAAAAAAACTATTTTAATGCAGGCTCTTAGGACTCACTAATTGCAAATAAAGAGATCTTTTTTTTTCTCTTTAGAGAGATATTTCTAGCATCAGATTGCTACACTGCTTTGCAGATTGTACCTCAGAAAGTTTGCATTTCCCACACATTTTATTAAAATTAATCACAATCTCATTGTTATTTCTTCAAAGATACCACAGAGAACATAATGGATTAGCTGTCAGGCTTGTTTCTTCTGCACTTCATTACCTTTTGTATTTTCAGGACCTTTAATATACTATGAGGAACTTCACTCCTGAAGAAAAAAGGGAAGCAGGACATAAAAACACTCCTTTTCCAATCTGAACATTAGATCAAATTACTGATGAAGAGCCACACTGTGTTGCTAGGAAGTACCCTTTTACAATGGATCCCTGATCATTCTATTCGTTTAATTTTTATTTTGCTCCCTGGCTATGCCTTACACTATTCCAGCTGGGTCTCTAAAAGACAAATCTTTTAAAGAGAGACCTAATCCCGAACAGTTTGGAGGCAAGTCAGTCTTCTTAGTTGCTTGGTTTCAGAGTCAAGGATCTGAGGATGTTGTTTAGACATATTAACACAAAGGCTGAATAAAGACTGAAAGAAACAAAGGGTATTTTAAGAGTTCTAAAGGTGAGCAGGGAACGCCAGAGGCAAATTAAAAGGAAGCATTAACGGCAACTTTGTTGTTATAACATTTTACAAACTGTGTTAGGTGTGACAAAAGAACAGAAAAGAAACATAAGCTTGAACTGCACAAAGCTTGTGATCTGGTTCATAAGACAGTCACACCAAATAGGATGTTATCCAACAGTAAGGGAAGAAAAGAAAGTAAATCCTGAGCTGATGCTACCCAGTAGTAAGGGAGAGCCCAATTATTGGAAAGCAACAGATAGGATCAGTATTTTCCATGATCTTATAAGCAAAGGAGGTTTACAAAGGAAAAGCAGTGAAAAGTAAAAAACCAAGCAACAAAAAGAGGAGAAAATAAGAGAAGAAATGGAGTTCCTGAAGTACATTCACAAAAATAGTTCCAAAATCAAGGAATATTTTTGTCCTAAACTTGAGACTTCTGGCCATAGTCTTAGAACTATTTTATGCATTTTTTGTGATGAATTCAATGATTTTAAATTACTGAAATTACCAGATAATTTTGCTAAAAATTTTTGTATTGTTGTAGTTATTCAGCTGAAGAAGAATTAATCTCCAAGAATGCAATAAATTCATCAGTATTTCCTAAAACAATTAGATGCAATAAATCTTATATGAAGTTAAAATCTTTATGCTGTTGCTAGAAATAATTGTTACATCTCGACAGAAAGATGCCCATTGGTTACTCCTGGTGAGATTCCAGGCTGTTTCAACACATATTGAATATGCAATCTTCATAAAGTCATTAAAATTTATTTGAATAATGAGAACTCAATTTGCTGTGACTTCTGTTACTTTTAAGCCTTTTGGTCTTTAAAGGAAGCTACATAATACTGTTCAGATTTTTCTGACTTTTATGTAATATGGCTATGATTTTTCTAGTCCTCAGTGATACACACAGTGCAAGTTTCCATTGTGCCTTCTGGAGGGTCATGAGTACACTAGTAGAAGCACTAAATGAAATCAGAATGCTTTGTGCTAATAGAAGTAGGAAGATTTCAAATAAAATGCTTAACAAAGTTTGGCAAACAATCTCAACATCCTTCTCCATTGACAAATGCAAGCACTCATGTTTCCATATAGTATTCTCTTTGTTTCAATACTTTGCATCTAACAGCAGCCAATGCTGAGTCGTCCTAGGCATGAACAAGAAAATGCAAAGAAAAAAAAAAAAAGAAAAAAAAAAGTTTCTATTTATCCCATATAAACAATTGCAATTACCAAATGAACAAAAAGTCCCAGGGCAGAGCGTGTGGGCAGAAGATTTAAACTCTTGTCTTCAAGGCTGAATAATATTGTACAATCATCTAAACAAATTGTAAAAAATAAAATCTGCCTCAGGATTAAATTTTAATTGCCTTTTGGAGAAATATCCAAAGTTTGTATTACCTGCTGTCCTCTCACACTCAGTGGATGCAGGAATCATGTGGCCATCCCATTTAGGATGCTCTACTGTAACTTCATTTTGATATGAGAAAAAAATTTACACTGAGAACAACAGTTCACTGGAAGAACCTCCCCAGGCACATGACAGAGTCCCCATCACTTCAGGTTTTCAAGATGCAATCTGACAGGTTATGAGATAATCTCATCTAGGCTCCCCTTCCCTTGAAAGGTTGGAAAGGTTGGACACTCTTTCAAGGTCCCTTCCCATCTAGTGCCATTCTATGATTCTGTAGTTGTACCTGTGGTGTGTTGACCTCAGTCAGCTATCTAGCACTTATCCAGTCACTCTTCTGAACAGGAAAGAGGGAGAAAATAAGGTAAAAAAGCTCATTAAGCATTAAAATAAAGACAGGGAGTTCTGCTATCAAGTACTGTCATGGACAAAACAGACTTGACTTAGATTTAACATAAGGCTAATTTAATTGGATTTGGATATTGAGAAACAAAGAAAATGTAAAAGCAGCCCTGAGCTCCACTGAGAAGAGTCTGATTCCATCTTATTATTCTTTCCTAGCATGCAGTTAACAAATCATAAGATATCCCCTGTGCCTGTGCTTAGCCTCTCCTTGTAGATAAGAGGTGCAGATACCTTCACCATGTTTGTGGCTTTTTGCTGGACTTTTTTATATTTATTTATATTTTTATATTTAAAATTAGGCAAGATGAATCCACTTATTTGACTGTTACAGGACACCTGTAATTCCAGAAAATCCACAGAGCTGTTGCTAGTGCTGTGTTCTACAGAAGAACATAATAAATGGAGCCACAATCCCTCCTCTTTTTCTATCTTCCACTCACCTTCTGTGAGCAAAAAGCAAAGAGCTGCCAGAAGGCACCAAACTGTTGTTTCTTTCATTTTGAGTACAGAGTTCAAGAATCACCAATTTTTTTTCTTTTATTATCATGAGATGAAATTTTATGCAGAAACTAACCTTAGTTATACATGTCTTTGACAAAGACAACTGTCAGTAACAAAAGTGGTTTTTTTTCTTTCTATATGAATTCCATTAAAAAAATTCTACTCCAGGCTTGTTTATTTCCAGGGATGTAATTCTGGACTATGTGAGTTTCTGAATCAATAAAAGCATAAGCTTGAAGTTAAAAAGCTGTAAGCTATTTATCTCCTATATTCTTCTGTAATGGCTCTGAGAGGGATACACTATTTTGACATATTGCAATTCACTCCAAAAGCTGAAGTATATTCATAAAAATTGTTATTAATTTTCATTAATTATTCATTTCATGACTGTGTTATGAAGTGAAAATAAGTACCATCCAGCTACAAGAAATCCATCTCCAAATTTCACAGTTATTTTTCAAACATTAATCTCTTTCCCCTGGGCTATAATTGTAGAACTTAGATAGCATTTTGATGGAAATCATCTAACTTTTTTTCTCTCCCTCAGCTGACCAACAGCTTGCTAGGGACACAGCATATAAGGGCTTCTTAGTTTGCACATAATATCTGCACCAGGGAATCAGCTTTTTACAGTTCTGCCTTCAGTTGAAAAAAAACACTATTTAGTAGTTCAGAAATCCAAATTCAGACCCTAAAAACAAATATAAAAAGCTTTAGGGATGAAAAGGAAGTACTAATGATTAATGGTTGTTTATTCTCTAAAACAAACAGTAAGTGTAGAAGGAAACTTGAGGTTTTCATCAATTTATTCCATCTTTAGTCACTGCTGTCAATCAATAACTAGGTATAGTCGAGCCAGTATTTCCATGTGCTCCAAGTATAACATGGTGACTGAAAATTGCTATATATTACAGGTCCCTCTCTTCCCTACCAGTAAGCATTGAGTTCTAATTCAGCACAATTTCAGCATTATCCAGCCCCATACACAATAGGAATTGATGATCTGCTCTTTCACCTGTTTCTGTTCTTTGTGACAAATTGATCTGATAAACCAGAAAATTAAACTCTGTCTGGAGAAGCCAGACTGAACTCCACCAAAAATAGAAGAAATGGGACACATACTTATTTGGATCAGGCAAGCATTTTGATGATACATGAACTATAAATCATAATGACTAAGCAAACACAACAGTGTTCAGAATGACATACAGCACAATTTAAACACAGATGTGAAAAAAAATTCAGCAAAAATCCAACTAGAAATAAAAGCAGGAGATATAAGCTTGAAAAAAATGTGTGATTATCCTTTTAATTGTGTAACTAACCTACCCCGAAGTCTTCCATTGAATTAATGAGGCCATATTGTCATCTTCACCAAACAATGAAGAAAACAATAGCCATAACAAAGCAGAAACTAGAAATCTTTGCAGTGACTTAGGTGATGAATTTCACACCTGAAATAACACACAGCAAAAAATATGAACAGTTTGAGAATATAATATGTACTGCAAATACTTTGCTTATTTACTTATATACTTTGCAAATACTTAGACATAGTAACAAAAGAATGGATAAAATGTGTTAGAAGTTGCAAAACCTCAATATAGAGTTATTTATTCATTGTCAAAGCACAGAATTTTCCAAACTAAATTAGGCCACTAATATCCCACTGAATTTATAATATTCCTGAAAAGATTAGAAAATGCAGCACTTAGCTGCTTATTGAGGAGGAAAATATTTCCTGTTTCAAAAACAATACCATTTTGTCTTGAAGAATATTACTATCTTTCCCTTCTGTTTCATACAATAATGGAACTAAAGAAATTAGTGACTCCTTTTAAAATTACTTCATTCCACTGAATGACATTAGGTAAATGTTTCATTCCACATTAATCTTCAGTTAGGAAATTCCCTTGACCTCAGAATTCAGCTCTGGATATATGCGAGAATGGTAACTTTTATTATTTTTTTCCTGATGGGCTTGCTCAAATAAAAATGGCATCCATCTTTTATATCAGGTTACAGAACACGAAAATCAGCACCTCAGAGCTGAGCTTTGACTACCTTAATTTCTACTGTAAACAAGCACTGTGATGAGTTTGCCTTGAACTTCATTAATTTAGGAAGAAAATGTAGTTTTGACCTCACTGAAGCTCTGAGTGACACTGCAGTCATTTCATTTTTATACCATGCTCAGGAATCTGCATCACAAATGTAGCACTGGAAGGTTGGCTATGTCTTGATCCTCCTTACTGCTCATATGTCTTTAACTCACAGACAGATGACATAAAGACATAATATCACAGACAGATATTATCCTCCTGGTTTCAGAGACCTGAGAAACAAAACAAAGGGATGAGTCTTTAAAGGGTTCTAAAGAAAAAGGAAATCCCTTCATGATTGTGTTATGTTGCTTTAGGCCTTTATCCAAAGCCCACTGAATGCAATGGATAGATTCCTAAATATTTCCAGAGGGTATAGAACTTTATTTTCTGCTTGGTTCTGGTGGTATAGAAACTGTGAGATAGGGTGAAGTAGAGTGGGTAGAGCCTTCCTGTTCTTCTTTGAGCAGAATGCAAGGAAACAGGATCTTTGGAATTATGCAACATAAAATGTATTCAAAACAAAAACCCAAACAAGCAAACAGACACCCCACAAACCAACACATACCAAAAAAAAAAAGGACAAAAAATACCCAAGAAACTCCCCCCAAACAAACAAACAAACAAAAAAAAACCACTTACAAAATACAGCAATGCAGTTTTCAATGTCCTTAGCATAAGACAAAGTGTAAATTAATTGTCACTCAGAGCATATAATCATCCACAAAATTATCACAAATGAGGTTATTTCTTTTTTTTTAATCTTTCCTTCTGAGTAATCTGAAGAGACTAAAAAAAGCACAGAAATTCAGTACAGAAATTTCCTGAACTGGCATGTTGAAAACAATCAACTTCACCATCTCATTCCCCTTCATCACCTCTCAAGAAAAGCAGAGATTTCCATGCAATTTGCAAAAAAGGTTTTTTCCTCACTCTACTTATCTTTAAATCAAAATGCAAGGGGGGAAAAGCCCAAACTGTAGTTTTTCCCTTTGTTCACAGCAAGAGAAACATTTTTCTTTAATCACCCACTGTTTGAATTTCTCAGAATATACTTGGTCACAGTTTTAAATAGCAAATAAATAAAATGTATAGTCAATAGGAGCACTATAATTTGCTAGCATTATAATTTGGCAACATAAGCTTTTTGTCAATCAGTCACCCTCTGCTACTTTGTACAAACGTGTTTTTTGGAAAGGCTTCAATATATCCTGGCACCTGAAGCTGAGAGAAGTATCCAAGTCACTCTACCACAGAGATGAAAGTGAACATTCATCTGTAACATAACAAATAGAAATGGATGAGCAAAGAACACAAGACACACTACTAAGTGCTTTCCCATATCTCGTACACACGAGCATTACATTCTGGTGGCATTATATTCAACAGAAAAAGAAGGGAAGCTTTGTACTAAAATAACACTGCAGGTTCAGAATTGAGATGACACCTGGAGGAGGCAGGGTTCTATATTTTTATCCATAAAGCGCTGAATGGCAAAGAAGATGATACAGCACTCTGTTAATTTCTGTTCTGGAAATATTAGTTTTATTTTTAAGTAAGTATGGGAATACAGTTCACAGTAGTGTATTACAACCTGTGCCATAGTCATTGTTTAATGCAGCTGGTACTGCAAAGGCTGTTCAAATGGAATGGCTGTACTGGTTTTTCTATACACAGTATTTTTGGTTTGGACAAGGTCAGGAAAAAACAGGAGCAGTTCTGTGGCTCACAAGATAAACAAAGTTAGCAAAAATTTCCAAATTGTCATTTCAATTGGAGTAAATGTGAATTTTTCTACTAAATGAAAAGGGTGGCTACAGATATTACACTGACAATGAGTCTTCAGATACTGCAGACAAAATACAGTTGCACCTCGTGCTTCCCTCACACAAGATTGGCTAAGTATATGCCCTGAGCTTTAACACTGGATCATCATGATCCTGTGCTTTAACACTGGATCATCATGATCCAGTGTTAAAGCACATTAAAACTACAGTTCTGTTTTGCATTCTGTGATGACAGTCACTCCAAACACAGCAATTTACAAACCCACAAATCTTTACTGAGGTCTACAAGCAAGTATCAATAAGGCTCACAATAAATATAACTGGGCAGCAAGGTCTCAGAAAGCAGCCAACAACATCTCAGGAAAAGAGGAATGACAGAAGAATCTACGGAGTTTTAAGCAGTTTTGTGTCATTATGGAACAGAGAATGATAAGTCCTTGGAAATTATTACAAAGACATCACTGACCAAAACATTACGCATCTCGATGAAAATGCTTAGAAAAATGCATATTCATGAGAAAATTTGCATACACTGCTTCCATTCCAACCTCGTTACAAACACCGTGCTCCTCACACAGAAACAGTAATTGCCTGGTTCCAAGGCAGGAAACACTCACTTGTCAAATTAAACTTAAATCTTCAGTTTCCATATTTATAAGGATGTTGCAAAATCAAGTTGGAGTGTCCAGCTGAAAAAACAGAAGAACTACAAATGCAAAATATGCCAATACCCAGGATCCCTTTTGAAACTGAATGCTTTAAAAGTAGCTTGAATGAATTCCTATATATGTGGTAGGAAGTAAAATTCAACAGCATTCATTAAGCAAAAAGGAGATTTTTCATCCTACTTGACCAAAAAGACATGGAGTCTTGGAATAGGTTTAATCAGAGTGAAGAGTTGGATTTCTGGCTTAATCAGTAAATTTCCTGCACAATAAAATGGGAAAACAAACATCTGTGTCCACTGCAGAATTCTATTCTGAAAAAAAAAAAAAATCCAAAAATAAGGATCTCCAAATACTTACGCAGAACAAATTTAAGAAGTTCAACACAGTGAAGTGCTGGAACCTCTGTTAGATCACAACAACCCCATGTAGAGCTACAGGCTGGGGTGACTGGAAAAGTGGAGAGAAATAAGGCAAAGGTTTCATTTATTCTCAGTACCTCTTGGTGAAGAGTCCTGGATTCTTGAGGTGAGATTCACTTGATTCATAAGTTACCTGGTTTTATCAGTCCATTCCATTGGCTGTAATGAAAATGAATATGAAAAAATGAAAATGTAAAACTGAAAATGCAAACAGACTATGTAAAGACTGTTGAAAACTGAAACCCCGAATGCTATTGAAGATGGAAAATCCATGATATGCAAGACAATGGTTTAAAGATTTCAGGATGGATTTGAAATTTTAATCAAAAGCACAGACACCGAGATGCTTTTCGGTTACTTGCATTAGTATAAAGCAATAAAACTAAATTTTAATCAGTCAAGGAAGGACACCTGACCGTAGTTTTAGGTAGAGCCTGTCTCAACTGCATGCTACTCTGAATCCTGTCCTTTTTAGAGGTAATAGATAGTTTACAGCCTTTTAAAATATTAAATCTATGCTTGATATGCACTATTTTGAATTAAAAAACTGGAAGGTACATTTCTTTTCCATCAGCATGATTTTGAGACAGAAGCTTTTCCTAGTCTAGGAACTGAGCATTCATGAGTACAGTCCTTCAGCCTCTGCCTGGTTGATATGATGCAGCAATTTAAGAGCTGGAATACCACACTTAATCCTGTGTAGTCACGTGCTTGCAGACAAATAAAAACTCTCAGAAGAGCAGCTTGAAGTCTACAACTCATGTGACTGTCAACCTTCACATTCACTGAAGGCTCTGATGGGGACTTTACCTAAAAGATCTTAGAATCATAGAATTGTTTAGGTAGGTTAAGCCATTTAAGATTATCAAGTCCAACCATTAACCCAGCACTGCAAAGCCCACCACTAAACCATGCATACCCCTAAGGACATCATCTACATGTCTTTTAAAAACCTCTGGGTATGGGGATTCAACCACTTCCCTGGACAACCTGCTCCAAGGCTTGACAACCACTTCAGTGAAGACCTTTTTTCTAACAGGCAATCTAAACATCTCCTAGAGCAGCTTGAGGTCATTTGCTCTCACTCTATTTCTTGCTGCTTGGGGGAAATGGCCAATGTTTACCTTGTTACAGCCTTCTTTCAGGTAGTTGTAGAGAGTGGGGAGGTTCCTTCTGGGCCATCTCTTCTCCAGACTTAACAGCCTCAGTTCAGCCACCTCTCAATGACTTGTGCTCCAGACCCTTCACAGCTCCTTTCTATTCCATCAGAAGCACAAGGAGTCTGGGCCAAAAGCAGGTCTAAGGACAAGGTTACAGAGTATATCTAAAGGTCCACCCCAGAGGCAGAGCTAAGGACAGGTGCACCTCCACCATTCCTGAACCGAAATCCAGGCATCAGTCAGGATCCCAGGGCCCTTATGGCTTGGCACAACATCAGGGTAAAAAATTAGCATGTCATCAGATGTTTCAGGTTTTATACAAAGAATAAAGCAGAAATAACAAGTTTTCTTATTTGCAATGATTTGGGGGCAAAAATGTATTTGTCATATTACACACA
This sequence comes from Serinus canaria, assembly GCF_022539315.1. NCBI lineage: Eukaryota > Metazoa > Chordata > Aves > Passeriformes > Fringillidae > Serinus > Serinus canaria. Next base: position 58,508,926 of record NC_066313.1, read on the forward strand.
ATTGGAAAAAATATTTACTCATTTAGATTATTTTTCAGTACAAACATAAATCAGTATTTATTTTCATTTTAACTCTGAAATTCTTTTCCTTGAATTACCTAAGAGGAGATAGAAAAAGAAAGAATCCAATGTATAGGATTTTTTTATTATTACTATCTGGCAGGTTTAATTACCTAACATAAATATTGTAATTTATTAACACTTTTAATAATGTGACCTTCAACTATTCATCAGGGAAAACCAAACATTATAGACAAAGACATTTGTTCTAAAATGACTCTGACTAGTGAATCATTTTCTGTTTAGGATGTACATAGACTGTATTTCCAAAAGAAGCATAAAATGGTTTAATTTGACTAAGTTTTATGCAAAACACGTTATTCTTGTATTATGACTAACAAAAAAAAATCTATTTGACATTTTTAATCCTCTTGCATTTTGAAAACGAGAAATAAGGCGGCAGACTGAATTTCATATTCATACCTGATGATAAACAACAGTGCTTTGCACTTGTATCTTATTTTTCATTTTTAAGATGTCAAAATTCTTTATAAAAACTCCTTAACTTATATTCTTATTTTATAGATGGCATCCAAGGATATCTGAGGCAGACAGACAGAATGACACAAAGCCTTGCAGATGTTGATGGGAAATGCATTCAACTTTGTGAGGCAAAAGAGCAGAAAAGATTTGTTGTGTACACCTCCACCCTGTCCTAGTCAGAATGCAACCTTTCAGTATGAAATCAACAGAAATTTGCTAGGTTTTTCCAGCAGCAGGTGTTTCAAGTCCTCAGAGGTGCAGATATTAACTAGAGCATAGTTTCAAAGAATAGTATTGGATGTAGCATAGCAACCCAAAGTTCATGTTTGGTTTACTAAAGGAAATGTTGAAACAGGCAATTTTCACATTTTCTTTTGAATGGTCAGTTAATGAGAAACATTAAATAAAATCAAGATCTGTTCAGATTAGTATCTTGGATTCTAAAATTACAATGCTACCAGAAATGTCAACAGACAAAACCACTGAGTAAGTTGCAGTATTAAATAATTCACCTACCTGTAACACTTTTCCCAAGGTCAAATGGTGCCAGAAACGAGTCTAAACACCAGATGAACCTGTGTTTACAGATAAAATGGTATATGATACAAGCTTTGAGGTGGTTACTCTTAAAATTGCACCCTCAAAATGTCGTAGTCTAACCAAAAGAGATAAATGTATGTCTATATATACGTGGCTGGACTATAACCAGAAAATTCATCCCACCCATGTCAATAAGTCAAACAGAGTGAAAAAATGATAGAGTGTTGAACCATACTACTCAAAAGAGAGGAATAAGTCAAGTTATTAGGCAGTGTGTTCATTCTCCTTCTCCAGGTTGTCTTTTAGTGGTCTGATTTTATATAAAAAATTAAAACTGAAATATTGTCCTTGGCTTTTTTTTTTTTTTTTTTTTTTGTTTAATTTATTGTAAGCAGAAGCCTCATTTAATTTCAAAAGTGTCAGTGTTTCTCTAGTGGACCTACTCACTATGCCTAGATAAAGGGGATTGGATTATCATTTGCAAAGTCTATCAGATATTTTTTTCAGATTTAGAGTGTTATATACAGTGGATACCATTCATTGTAGTTTCATTATTTTGACAGATAACTCCTTTTCCATTTGTATCAAGAAACAAGTTTTCTCTGACTTTTTTAAAGTGACTAGCACTGAAGTCCTTGTGTATTGTGTGTTATTCATAAAAATCTCATGCAAAGGCAAAAGAACACAGTTCAAACTTACTGTGTTCTTTTCACTTTGGATAAGCATCCAGATGATTACCTGTGTTTTATCCAGGCCTGTCTGGACAAGAAATCAGTCAGACAATCTTAAAAGAATGTGTGTTTTTAGGCGATATTCAGTATATCCTATCTTCAACGCTCCTAATTAAAAAAATTCAAAAGTTGCTATGATGTAAGCTCACAGACATGAGATATCGGAGCAACTCACTGACTTTAATTATCATCCTTCTTTTGTGTAATGAAAACCTTTTACTTCTATTTTGCAGAAAAAAAATAAGCATTTTGCCTGTGTAAAAACAAGAATATAATAGAAAAGCTAGAAGTGTTTACTCACTAATGAGTTTTCATTAACAGCTAGAAAAAAGACCTACAACCGTATGTCTGTCTGAAATTAGTCTTATCTTTTTCTTTGATTAATTTGTAGACCTGTTTCAACTTTTGGCTTTGTTTTTCTAAATTGGAAAATGGTTATTAAATCATTTTTTCAAAAAGTGAAAATATTGTAGTTATCGTAAATACATCTTGGTGGGGAACAAATGGTGGGGAAAGATGTTGAATACAACAGACCTTTCTCTTGTGGCTTTCCTGACAGAATCAGCATGCCCATTCCTGCAAACATTGATTAAAAATCACCTTGAACTCTGTGGTACGAGTAGGTGTGGAATTGCCAGGTTGAGGTCCTGTAAATCATCATTCTGACTTACAGAAGTCAAAGAGATTTTGTCCCTATGTTCAACATTGGAGCTTCAGCCATTGTCTTTGGAGCCAATATGCCTTACTCACCTTGACCCGTGACAGTCTGAGACACCAATACCTTCCAGCTCTTGGCAGCTGGCATAGCAGAGCCAGCTCTCTACAAAACCTGATCAGAGTTTTGGTCCAAAATCCTGGATTTGCACTAACAGGTGCTGCTATTAAGGCAAAATTTCTCTTTTGCTGAGTCTTCAGGAGTACAGAATCCTCAACAGAAATGTTTGTAAGGGATGGTCAGGGACAAAATTTCACTGTAGAAGCACTAAAAAGCACTTGTTCTTGAGCAAATTTATTTACAGAAGTTAGACAAGCTTTCTTTAATATTTCAGTTTATTTCAGTCAAATTTTAACATTATTTTTCTTCCTCCTTTTTTCATCCAAATCTCACCAGGAATTTCGACCTTTTCTGAATTTCATTAATAGAAAAGAAAGTCAGGTAATAAATAATTAATACAAGAAAAAAATTCCCTAAATTTATGAACTTCTCTTCTCTTTGCAAATTAAATTCAAATCTTTACAGAGATTCTTGTATTTTACCTTGCAAATATGACAGCAATTACATTAAGCCCCATAAATTTTCATAAATTTTTCATATTCCATTGCTCTTGACCATTATCATAATAAAAAAGAAGAAGAAAAAAAATCTTTGGATATTTCTTAAGATTTAACATCAGGCTTAGATAAATTTACATACATCTAGGTTCTAAGTCTTTGCTGATTATGCAGACATTTCCTGTCGATTTCTCCTGGCCTTTAAACTATATTGTACACATTACATCTCTGGAGAATTTAAAGCCAGATTAATGTTTTAATAGATTTATCTAAAATAGGTCAAACTGTAATAAGATCTAAACCAAGTGGTCCTTTGGCTATACCTGTAACTTTCTGGATAATCTTCTGTAGACACATCAGTAAAAGTAATCCTGTTAAAAAAAAAAAAAAGCCAGCAACTTTTGAAGCAGCTGCAAATCCATAGAGCATTCACAGATACACTCAGAGCCATGGGGTCCTTACTGCTGATATGCACACCAGAGCTGATTAGTAATTTAAGTGGGATACCCTCACAGAACATCATTTTTGATAATTCTGACACTAAAGCAATGGTCAACCATCAGAAATCAAACCTGATCTTATTTGTGATAGAAATGGATATTGAGGGAAATATTAGAAAGTGGTGAAGCATACTTTATGACTTATCTTTTGTGGGTTTGTTTCTTTTTCTGCATGTATTACTGTCAATATTTTTTTTTTAAATATTGCTCTTTTGACACTAGAAAATTCTACCAAACATACAGAAAAGCAAGAAACAAACAAGAACAAAAGCTAAAAAGGTGGGTTTGGGCCCTCATTCCCTCTTCATTTTTCAACATATTTCCTAGGCCTGGTGTAGTGAGTCATGTTGGGGTAGAGTTAACTTCCTTTGCTGCAGCCCCAATGATGCTGGTTTGGATTTTTGACTAAAGCAGTGTTCATAATACACCAGTGATTTGACTATTGCTGAGCAAAAGTTGCACAATTGACTATTTCCCACTCTGTCCTTGCAGTGAGTAGGTTGAGGGTGGTCAAGAATTTGGGAATGGATGCGATATGGACAGCTGATGCGAATTGCCCTAAGGAATAGTCCATGCCATATGGAATCACACTTAACAACAAAAAACCTTGGGGAAGTTCTTTTTGTGAGGAGTACAAGTCATTGCCCAGAGACTGGATGGGCTGGGGTCTATTTGTGGGAGGTGACAAATGACTGGCTTTGCATCATCCTTTTTTTTTTCCTCCCTTCCTTCCTCTTTCCTTTGCTTATTAAAGTATCTTTATCTCAACCCATATGTTTTCCCACTTTTGTTCCTCCTATTCTCTTCCTCACTCTGCTCAGGATAAGGAGTGAGCAGGCAGCTGTGTGCTGCCTAGCTGCTGACCAGGGTCAAACCACCACAATTTACACTGGAGGGTTTTCATTGTCTTTACATCAAAGAATCCATTTCTTATTATTGTAGTTCCTCCACATCCTGTGCATTGGTCTGTGCTCAGTATTCTTCCTTTTCTAGCTTAATCATCATTTTTATCCCTAGTGTATGCTGAAATTTTATGCTAAATTCAAGACATCCAGCACATCTGAATTCTGCAAAAAATCTCATAAAGCAGAAATTTCAAGGGTGACTCTAATCTTATCATTCTATTGCCGTAGTCTAGAAATGTCTTGCAAACCTAGTCCATTTGTGACTTTCTTAGTGAAATACCATTGCTGTAGAGTCAGTAACTTAATAGAAGAGGCATCAACAGTCAGGACAAAATACCTCAGAAAAAAAAATGCTATACACAATTTATACGATAACTAACATAAAAGACAGTTTAAGGTTTCACTTTTAGACAAATTTTATCTTTCATTTAAAGAAGCACTAGAGAGTGCTGTATCTTCTCAAAACCTCCTGGTAAAAGCCACAGATTTCAGGGGATTGCAGGAAAACACACACACACACACACACACACACACACACACAGATAGAGAATAACTGGGTGAAGGCTGTAAGAGATTCAGCATAATGATAAGATGATATAGATACAAATTCACTTTTCCCAAACAGCTAGATTTCCTTTAGGTAAGTAAACAAAAAATGTTTATAAAACACTCTGAGACGGATATTTTTTTTTTAAAAACTAGGATGACGTAGAATTTAGAATTGCAAATAGAAACATGATTCCCCAGAACCTTTCAATATATAGCAACTTCCAGATTAACTTTTGTGTATTCAGGCATATACATCCTGGCCTCTACACCTACCTGAGCTTGATGGATCCTTAGAATATGAGTTCATTTGCTTAAGTCCTAGGAAAAGCTTAACTTTCTAGGCTAGAACAAAACATGCACACCACACATCAGGCATGATCACATTGGTCACACACATACATTCATTTTCATTCAGAACAGAGGGAAAAAACCAAAAGTAAAAAGGAGAAAAAAAGGAGAGAGATCATACTTGATGCTCTCTCTTCCCCCAATAGCTCTTATCCTGGAAGGTGGTCACAGTTTTTACACTGGGAGCATTCAACTAGTTGAAAAGAGCTTAGTGCTGATCTCTTCTCCAAAAAGTGTTGGTTTGTTTGTTTTGTTGCTGTTGGTTCTGGGTTGTTTGTTTGTTTATCTGTTTGTTTGTTTTCTGATGACATATCTAGAAAATCCTAGGAGCAGAACCCAGCATGGTTATCTGTTTCCTTTTCAGGGACACCCACAGTACTGAGCTAGAGAGATGTCCCTTTTTTTGACTATGATTAACAGGGGACTGTTTTCTAGAAAGCTACAAAGATGTGCTTTTAATACCTTTTAATACCCTAATTTCCCTAGAAACCTTGTGATGAGAGCAGCCCTTTGGAAAATGGTATTGGGGAATACTGACTTTGCACTAAAGCAGCCATGGACATGACAAAAAAGATTGATCCATTAAGAATGCAAAGTTTCAGAATAATGAACAACGCAGGATAATTTCCTTAGTATGTTAAAAAAATTTCCTTCATACAGGCCTCCTGACAGAGGATGTGGCACACTTTGTGAATTTCCTGTTGACTCCCCCTAAGAAAATACGGACATTTGTTTCTCTCAGTACCTGAAATTTGGGACTAAACACTTAGTACCAACTGTAAATGTGTGGTAAAGTAATTTAAGTTGAAAAAAACCGCATATGGTTATACATGTTAATATTTTTCTACTTGAATATTTTAGTCTCCTGCAGCTAGAAACCCCTCCTTTTTTTTTTTTAATGCTTTGGTTTAAGTAGTTTAACAGATCTTGAAAATGCTACTATTTTTTTATATATTTTCTTTTTACTGCTTAGAATTTTAAAAAGTCAAACAGAATTTTTTTTAAAGGGCAGTTGTATTATTGCAGCACAGTATTTCAGATAAAGAAAATATCTTATCCAACCTGACATTAAGGGTTAGTTTTCAAGCAGAAAAGCTATGTCATACCTTCTACTTGAGACTCCCTAGTATGAACAATTTCCATTACTTTGCTCTAAACCAGTCTCTTAGTTTATTTGCAGAGCGCTCATTACAATATGTTCTGCTTGGCAACTTCATGATAGACTCAATTATTTAAATTTAAACCTATGATTTTTGCATTGACATTTGTCTCAGGTCCATATTCTTGACACCCTTCATGCATTTCCTGCAAGGTGATGAAATGCCAAATCCAATACCTATACAGAAATGGAAAACACAAAAAAGGTTCAATATCAAGGTAGAAGAACAAAATCTATTTATCAGAGTGAATATTTCATAATTTTGTCAGAAACTGCATGCTGCTGGTCCTCTCTTACCCTCCCTAAACTTTTAAAGAACCCCAACTGTGTAATACAGCTTCTTAAAGGAAATTTCCAAATAATGAAATTTGTTTTTTTAAGGAATCTACTCTCCCTATATGTTTCCATGTTTGAAGTGGCCAATGGGAATCTTCTATTACTGTCTACTTTTTTACTTATACAGCACTATAAATGTTCATGGTGTTCACAGACTAATAAAACAGAGAAGGAGCTTACAACTTAAGGGAAGAAGATTTTTGACTTTACATCTTATCCTAGCAACATCACCTCAGTAGGTAGTCAGAGGGAGAATAGTTCTTCCAATTTCTGAGGGGAAAATTATCTTTTGCCATTCACCTACAAGTAAAGGCCCTTCCTCCATTGTTGTTGGATGAGCTCTGCAGGCTGCCAATTTGTGGGCAGCATCAGTGTGCACAGCCCATTTATTCTCTTTATCCAACTGCAAAAAAGAAAGGGAAAGGGTAACCTTCAATGTCTTATTGTCAAAATGGAGTATATATAATCTAAGGCTCTTATATCCCCAGATTTGCCCCCACTCATGTTTGTCTAGAAAAAAACCCAAACTATAATCTTGCTCTAATTCACCTAATTCTAGATTTTTCAGAACTTCTTGAATTCTTTAAAGAATGGAATGCTATTTTCATCTTCCCAATACAAGGCCCAAGCACAAAAATATCTTTTCAATCTCAGACAATAAATTATTCATGATCCCTCAGGCAGTGCGCTCCATATCATGAAATAAATAACTGCATTTGATAACGTCATTATCAAAGAAAGCAGTTTTCTTGATGTGAACAGAGCCTTAAAGATAGATTTAACAGTGCTCTTTTCACATTACCAAGAGGAGACCCATATCTGCAATCCTGTCTTGAGAAAGTATTTCTAGGGGGGAATTTTCAAAAGGAGAAAGAAAGAGTTGAAGATTGGAGAACCTACCATGATTCGTGTTTCTTCCACAGGAAATACTACAGCCATTTCCATCAGGACCAGAAAGAGGGATATTTTATCAGTGCATAAAGCTTTCATGGTTTAATGCACAAGGAGAGTTTGTTTTGGTGCAAATTTGATGGAACCAAGTCTGAGGATGCGTATATGGGCACCACACAGAGTGCATAATTCAGAATGTCAGCGCAAGACCCTTTAGCACTTAGCACTTTAGGCATGGGCAGCATGCCCTTGGGCCTGGCAACAGGCTCACACTTGGCTGGCCACAGGGATGAGATGTGGAGGTACTGTTGTAGAGGTGTAATAAAGTGCAGCAGGTGAGAAACTAAACCTTAGCTCACTGTATCAGCCACCAATCAGTTAATCAACATTTCAGTTATAATATTAACATTAGGATGAAAGTTTAACTCCTATTCATTTTCTTTTAAAATGAAAGCAGAACTGTTTTCCTTTCATGAAAATTTTTCTTTTCTTTTTTGAAGTACAAAGAAAGAGACTGGAGGGAAGGATATCCTTGGCTTTTTAACAATCAAAGGGAATGAAACTTAGTTTAAAAAATTAAGAAGGCATTTCTGAAGAATGGGTTATATTAATTACCTGATTAAATTCAGGTAATTTAGCATGTCTTTCTAGCTATAAATATATGTACACTTCAGTTAAACAGGTTCTTAGACACTTATTTCTAGAAAAAATTACTATTTTCCAAATAGGAATATATTTATAGATGAACGATAGAAAACTGGGTAGACAGAGCGACAACCTCGCTTAAAAATGTTAAATTAATTCAAAGCTGTTTGTGATTTTAAAAAAGTGGGTTTACCTGACTCTTCATTTACACTTGCTGTGTCTCTACATTCAGTCCAAGAATAAGGAAGAGTAAAAAAAAAAATGCAATGTGACCACCATCATTTTTTCATTCTTTGTTTCTAAAATCTCATGATACCACAGGATTTCCTCCCTGCAACCTGCTCAGAAAGACAGAAAACACTAGCAACAGACTAGATCTTTAAATGCATATTCCATAATTTTACAGTTTGTCCTTACAGAGTGGCTGCAGGATGCATTGAATTATTATGTTGATGTAATTTGCTTGCACTAACAGTATTAGTCTTAGCAGGTTCATCCCAACTCAAAACTTTTGAGTAACATCAAAAAGTACAGATGTACAGCTGGGATGTAAGTGCAATTTTTGTACCTTTCCATAAATAATAATTTAAAATCAAGAATTAAATTTCATTACAATTGATTTCACTCATCCTGAATACTTGCACAGTAACTTTAACACCTTCAATTTGGAAATAAACTAACCTACAGCTCCAAGTACCAGAAACTGATGCAAAGAGTCCCAGAGCACTTGCAAACTCATTTAAGATCAACAAGGCTTGCTAATATTGATGATATTATATAAGTAAAAATATTGCCTTTAAGGTAAACAAACTAATATCCACAAGAATTAATGACAAATTCTTTCATGATAAGGTAGAATTTGGAATTTAGATGTTTAAATGAAAGTACTGCAATCCTGACAAAAAAACCCCAACTCTGCTCTTGCCTGACTCAGAGGTACTGACTGTGCAGTGACTTCCCTGTTATTCTATAGTGTTAATGCAATTATCCAAAGACTACTAAAGGTAAAATGCAGAAACTGCTGTTTGAAGAGTCCTGGACAAAGTACTGTTTCATCTAGGTGAATGCCTAAACAATTGAGCTAGGGTGATGCTTCCCTTGCATTCACTTTTAATACATTATTCTTCAGCTTTGCATTGAGCATTCTCACAGTTTCAGTGAGAAAGGCTAAGATGTGCTCTTGCCTAGAATAACTTTTTGGTTTAGTTAAAAGATATAGTGGAGTTAGTAATATCAAAGTGGGAAATTAAGCCAGTTCTCTTCTCTCTGGGTGAATAACTTGATTGCATGAAAGACAGGGAGCTGTGGTGGCTGGAATTTTACTATGGATTGAATTAATGTCATAAAACTACTCTCTCTTTAACTTTTTAATTGTGACTCGGTAAAAACAAAGATCCAAGGGGCTCTGTGATTGCTTTTATTATCCTTAGCTAGTAACTACTTTTTGTGCAGAGAAGTATCCTCCCAAAATACAGGCATATTTACGAAAATAATGCCTGGACAACAGAGGGAGGGAAAAATCATGGAAGACACCTGTTGCTGATAAGAAAACAGGTTGTTATGCAGCAAGTGCTTTGGCAAACCATGAGGACCACATGGGGTGTGTCAAAATGTACCCAGCAGAAGAATTCTGTCTGCAAGCTGCCTGTACACAGGCAATTATATTACAGACATTGGCACCAAGGGACAAAATCAGCCTCTGAGGAGTGAATCAAATAGAGCTCAAGACATGTTGTGAAACTGCCACGAGGAATGGGCAAGCAGCCAATAAACCATAAGGCAGCGTGGTCAGAAATGAGTTGTGTCATGGCCTAACATATGGGATAAAGAAAAATCAAAAGAAGAAATTCCTTCCCTGTCTCAAAGTCTTACACAAAGGATAAAGTTATGTCCTATCCACATCTTTCTCTAAGTGCCTGAGTATTTAGAATATACTTATCACAGAAGTCATTCAACTCTCCATTGGAGCAACCCTGACAGTCCTCCATAAAGTCAATTAAAGCTTGCAGTCAGAATGTAGCTGGTTTAGATATATTGTCACACAAAATGTATGGAGGAACTGACCAAGTGGTAAACATCCTCTAGTTGTTTATAGTAGCTATTTAAATTTTGTAGAGGTGTTTCCTTATTTTAGAACTTCAGGATATTTGATACTGGTTAATTCTTCAACAAATTCTGTAGTTTCAAATATACACTATAAAAAGAAAAGGTTAAAAATTATGTACAAAATCTACAGAATTCTTCACAGATTGTGTAAATACAGGCACTCTTTCAAGGACAGCTCTGTAATGAGAGAATGCAATGAAGCCATAATTTCTTATCTGTTTAATTTGTTGGGGTTTTTCCCTCCTACATTTATATTACAAAATCTCAGTCTGGAGAAATTAATATTTTTATTCTATATCAAATATAACTTCAGTTGTACCTTTTTGTGGTTTTGCTCCCCCATTGCTTTACTTACTAATGGAAGAAATACACTAGGTTTAGTAGGAATAATGATGCAACTGTTTAGTAAGGAGACAAAACTTTGGAATGGAACAGCAAAAATAAAAAACTTATGCTTTCTATGTGTAGAGGGATTTTTTAAATAGAATAGAAGGAAAAAACCCTCTTGTTATCCAAGTTGCAATAAAAAGAGGAACACTATTATTTCACCTATGAGACAAATGGGCCAGTGTCCAATCCAAAGTTCTTTGAGACAACTTTGATGCTACATGCTGCATACCTCTCTGAGTATGCAGAGGCTTACTCAGAGCCTTTAAGGCTGCTTGATTGAACTGTCATTTTGTGATAAAGCAGAACTAAGAACAACATAACAGAAAACTTGTTTGCTTTTAGAATAACATTGTCAGGCAGTGAAGTTAAGGGAGGGAAAACAACAGAAGGAACCCATCCCTTCATTATGGGAAAAGTAAAAAATCCCTTAAAAATTTCAAGAAAACCAATATCAAGAGCCAAATGAGACAGTTTGTGCAAAGACCAGATTTGCATGGATTCCTGGCAGAAACAGCAATATTTCTACCTAATACTGTGTGTGCCCTAGAAAGGGAATCATTGCTTGCAACAGTGGCTGTGTTCTGCATGCAAGCCATAACGCTCCTTTGTACAAGGTCAGTTCCTCCTTCTACTTCATATTATTCTCAAAACAGCAGTCCAGCTCGTTGATACAGTGAAGGAGCAATGTCAGATGATTGGCAAGTGTCTCACCAGCAGGAAGTTAGCTGATAAGCTTCTTAGGCAGTGAGCTCTGGTAAGCAGGAAGCACTGGAGCCAGCTCAAGGAAGTTACCCTTAAAATTGCTTTGCTCAGACCTCAGCCTCAGCTGCCTAATTAGAAGTTGTTGAAAGGAAGAGTCTCTGGTGTGCATTTTCCTATAGACAAGACTCAGGAAACATGTTGCTTTGGTGGCAGTAAACAGGGAGATAAATGTTTAAAAGATACCATAAAAAACCATCAGTCGGTTCACGAGTACAAGAGTGGAAAAAACAGACTAGTATAAGTGTGCACTGAAAGGTTTTGAAGCAGCCTGGGACAGGTCCCAGTGGAAAAGCAGCAGGCACACAGGCAAGCTATGCAAATGAGTATTGGCAATTTGAACATTTCCTATTTGTGGAACCTGATCAGGCCCGCTGAGGAGAATGCTGCATAATCAGGACTATCATATTTCTCAACGTGATCTGCTGTATAGGAAGAGCACTGACAGACCTTTTCTTTATAGTGGTTTAATCATATAGACAGGCACTCTCATTCTTTAAGGAAAAGACAAAGAATATTAAATTTGGAGCATTAGATGGAGCTAATGATAGGATGTCTCCGTGAATAGAGAAGGGCTTAGAGATGTAAATGCATGGCTGCTAAGGTTATTAAAATAACATTTGCCTGAGTCTTCTCTCTTCCTACCCTTAAGTAGTGACTAGGGCTGCATTGTCATAAAATTTTGAGATCTCTAAACTCAATATATTTTAAAAGCTCTCTTTGTATTAGTATTAATGTGTGTGTGTGTGTGTGTGCATGTGTTGTGTGTGTATAGATATCAATATATATAGATATAAATATATATGTATATATATATGAAAAACTCTGATTATGAGATAATTTTCAATAAGATTCAAAAAGAATTTTGTTACTTAGGGTTCCTCTTCCTTAACATATGCTTCCTGCCATGATACACCCTTTTCCCTGTAAAGAAATCTCGAAGAGCAGTTCCTTGGGCACACAAATATCACCTAGCTGTGGCTGGTTTTAGAGCTGCTAATTCTGACAGATACAGCTTTGTTGTTAACACTGATGAAAAATCATCACATGCCTAGTTAAACATCCAAAGCATACACCATTAAGTAGCTTGCTCCACTGTGCAAGCAGACAGGTTCTAGCACCCACAGATGATACCAGACAGCCTCAATTGTGCATTTTTATCTCAAAACTAATTATCAGGGCAGTCACATAAGTTTTTCATAGATGCTACTGGCAGCAGGTCTGTCATGTTATGGTCACAACCATTTCAGCTGCTTTTCAGTCCTTAGAAGAAACTGCAGCTGCCCCTCCCCAGCAGCTGCCATCTCACCTTTTCATGAGCAAGGTGACGAGGGAAAACACAACTGCCACCAGGACCAGCTCCATTAACTCCTTGGCACTGATATCCATGATCTTTGGGAAAGGTTCAGCTTTCAAACCCTTCAGGATCCTCCCTGCAATGGTGGGCTAGGAAGTAGGACCTTGCCATATTTAGTGAGTGCTTGATGAGATGCTCCCTGAGTGTTTGTGATATATCAGTGGAGTTGGCAGCTTGCAGTTTAAGTATTAGTGCTCCCTTGTACACCTCCCTTTTTACTCCCCTGCTGATGGCACAGACACATTCTGAAGCCTTTCAAGGTTACTTAACTTCAACACATAGGCACAGCAGGGGAAACTAAAGACTGGAAATCAACTCTGAATTCCCATCCTGTCAGGGTGGATATCTAGAAGCTATAGACATATATCTGTATCTAGAGAAACGCAAATAAATAAATAAATAATAAATGTAACAGAAAATATGTATCAGAAATGGAGCTTCACATGACAGTCCTACACTAATTTGTGGAGTATAAGTCACAAGCACAATAGAAAGTTAAAGCTTAGAGGCATTATGGACTGTCATGTCAAATCATACTTAGAGAGCTTTAATATGTGGATTACAGATACATTAAGCCATACTCTCCCCTGACTATTATGTCAATGGGACTTTGCATATTTAAATAATACTACAGTGTATAATCCTAGTACTATGCCATGCATGCACAATAGGCCTGGGTATACCTGATATGAGTAGGAAAAGTCCAGGTTCTTTGCCAAAATTTTAGTTATTTTTAGAGGATAACCAGAGGGACAGAAATTATTGTTTTATAAACTCTCGTTATAAAAAAATATCAATCACAAATGTACATTTATTATAAAAAAGAGTGTGTGTTTAAATAAAACAAAAAGCCCAACATTTTCCCACACCATTCTCTTTTATTTCCAGATGACTACTTCAGTGCATTCGTACTGAACTGAAGATCTGAAAACAACTATGCTATCTTAACTACTTCTCTTTTCCTCTCTGCCCTCCAAATGGGTCCTTGCTGTTCCCAATTACTGAACTGTCCTTTCATCTTCTCAAGGGAGATTCAATCTTTCCACATCTCTACCTACCCATGCTCCCTCTTTCAATCAGTTACTGAATTTCATCACGTCTCTTCCACCACAAATTTTAGCCCCCCACAAATTTAGATAGTGTTCACTTGTGCCTAACTTCCTTTACCTCAACTTACTGATTTGTTTCTTTCCATGTATAAAGAATAGGACATATACTGGGGGAGTGCACACCAAAAAATCAGAAAGGACTTTCTGTGAAAAACTTTATTCCTGTAAAACTGATTAAAGACAATTATGGTTATTTTTGCATTAACAGTTTCTTTTAAGCAATAGGAGTAAATTTATTGAGTGAAACAGCTGTTGCTGAAAACTGATGTCCATGATATATGCAGTTAGTTGGAGGTTTACTTCAGATCATCTCCATTCTTGTACCTTTTTCTGGCTTCCAATTAAAATAAGAATTTTTTAAAATTAATTCTATCCCAAAGTAATTCAGTTTATGCACCCTTAAAATAACTCAACATTGCAAACCAAAGTGGTTACGGCTGGGGAACTTGCTGCAAAGGTCTTCCTCACCTGAGTAAATGATAATTTAAATGCACACACATCAAACATGGTAATTTATTGACAAAATTACTACAGCTAACTTCAGTCACTAACTGAAATATCAGAACATTGCAAGTGTCCTTTTCAGAAATCATTATCTTTTCCCAGCTGAGAGAAACTGAGCTTTCCAGAGGAGAAATCAGTGCAGAGCCCAGTAGAGCATGCTAAAAGTTGGTATTATTTGATGCAAAGAACTTAAAAATTTTAAAGTATTAGAGGCTTATAAGAACAACGTGAATATCTGGAGCACATGGGTTGAATAAAGCAAGACAAGTTTTTATCTTGAAACAATCCCTAACTTTTGGGAAATAGATGGGACTTGGATGGGAGAGCTTATACAAGGGTTGGCTGCTACAGGATCTTTGGATTTTTGTATCAAAAATGTATATCCAGTGCTGGAGATGGTTCTGGAATAAAGAGAGATCATGAATCTGATCTCATAGCAAAATTCTAATCTACATGTGTCATTTATTTCCTTTCACAGGTAGAAGATTATTCTCAGCCTGAATGTCAACCACAGGTATGCATCAAAACCTACCTTCAGAAAATAAAAAAAAAAAATCCTCCATCCCTTTCATTTCCTTTTACCTCTGTTCTGGTGTTTTGGCTTCATACCTTCCTTTGGCTTTTATATTCCTACAGTCTCCAAAATCCTCTGTTTTCCTCTACAGACCCATATTTATATAAGCACCTGTTGAGGCCTCTATTTTTCTGTCACTTATCTTCCTTTGTTTCCCTCCCCCCTTCATTCTAGATTTCCTTTCTGCCCTTTCCTAATCTTGAGAGACACTGTCAGTCTGTGACTAGCCTGTGGCTTATGCTATAACATTCTGTGAAGAAGAGACACAAGTTCAGAATGCTCACTTATTTTGAAACCATGAGACAGCATCCACTCTTCCATAGTTTTAGCGGTTGCCTTTTTAGATTCACAATTTTTTTTAGCTAATTTTTAAAAAACACTCAACCTTTCTAGCTAAAAAGGCATAAGCACACTGCCTGTGATAGCAGTGCTCAAGTTCAGTGATTGGTTTTTAACAGCAAAAGACAGGGGCTAGTTTTCATTCCATATTGGAAGGGAACACAAATTTGGATTCTCTTTTCCTACCACAAAAAAACCCCATCATCTTGCCTGTGCTTTCCTGCCTGGAAAATCAGTTAGCTCACTTCTGATGGAGGAAATTGAGCAAAATGTTTGTAAATTGAATGACAGCAGAGTTTAGGCTCGGGTTTTGAACATCATAGTAAAAAGGACAGAGACAGAGAGTATTCGAAGAAACATCAGTGTGCAAAACCAATCCACAAAGTAGTGGAGAATGGACTTCCACCTGATGTCAAAGCCCTTAAGGAGGTGCTGCAGAGGCTGAAATAAGAAGGACATTACAATGGGGAAACAAATTTTTTTTTGGTGGTGTATGGCCACTATAATTCCCACAAAAACCTGCTTGTCATCATGAATGAGTATGTACAAATTGTCAACAAATCCTAAAGACTTTTGTGACTAAGGAATTGTTTTAAATACCACCCCATAGGTACCTCAGGTGACTGAATATGCTTTGGTGTACAATATTGTGCTTCACAATGTGCATTCCTGGCTCAGTAAACTATAACCTCTTGTGTCCTGTTGCTTTGTTTAATTAAGTTTAAAGTTCTTTCTAATTATTAACCTGAATTCTTTATTATTTTCCCTTTGCAACAGATGATTTAACACAGCTTTCATACCCTTCCCACCCCCTCTGACTGATGTAGAAATCAGTCTGAAGGAAAGCTGAAAGCTTAAGCTTTGATGTCTGAAAGCCTGTATTATTTTTTGATATTAGATTAGTCGTTCTGTTACATAAGGAATTTTGATAAGTATTTTCGTTTTATTCTCTAAATGGGTAAATAATTTCAAAACGGTTGTGTGGGTTGGTTTTCTGTTTTGTTTTGGATTTTTTCATATATATAAAAATATGTGGGGGAAAAGTACCAAAATAAATCAGCTTTTAAGATAGTTATGCTGTCAATTTTTTTTCCCCTCCTGTGGAGATAAACACTGGAGGAGTTTTAAGTACTCTGTCCAAAACTTGCACCCCCGTGTATGGTTTGAAGCCATTGAAAAATACATGTGCTGAAGCTGGGTGGGTCTTTTTTTTAACTTTGTCTTTGATTTTGGCTATTTTCATAAATATTGTAATTTATTCCACCAAGCCTTTATAACCCTTTAAATTACAGTGCAGCAATGAAATGCTCAGGCTTCAGGAGAAAATGGCTCCTGGGGAAAAAGTCAAACCTTTGGTACTGTTATGTGATACCAGAGTATAATGAGTATGTAAAGTATCAAATTAAAAAATGTTAGCAGTTTATTATAGCTGAGCAATCACTGAATGAGAAACAGGTTTCCCTTTCATTGAGCATTAAGGACATGACCTGAGGCTGATAAGTACACTGCTGCCTCAGATTCAACATTTGATTTAGGGCTAGGGTAGTTGCCAGCCAAAAATCAACCAAGGATTTGTTTGTTTGTTTAATCAATAATTTTCCAAGCTGCTTATGGTAAAGAAGTATTGTAATTAATTAAGAAATTAACTAGGTTTAAGTTCTGCATTTACATTAATCATACTCAGTTTTTCTCCAAGCCACTGAAATACAAATCATCCTTTGAAGACAGCTAGACCCTACACAACAATTCCTTATGGTTGTGTATATTTCACCACAGTTCTGCACATTTTTGGTGCCCATTTGTCTTCTCTGACACCTCCTCCTCACTGGCTGCAATATTTGTTGTTGATAGAGAAATTACTGCTGAATTAAGGGAAATGGATGTATTGCCCTTTAAATCTTTTGAGCTACCCAAGGCATCCTTGAGGCTTTTGCCAACTTTTTTTCTATGCATCCAGTCTCCTAGATTTTCCATTACTGTGATCACACAAGTTCAACTCGTTGCAAACAGGTTGTGTCCAGCACCAGGACATATTCCTGTGCGAAGGTCTCCGCCTGGTCCCATGCCTGCTGCAGGACCACGGCAGGTACAGCTGCCATCAGGGCTCACAGAGGCTTCCACACAGCCAAGTGTGAAGGATAGAACTTGCACCAACAAGGATAACTGGGATGACAGACATGTGCCCAAGTCCTGCCTGATGGGAAGCTGAGGTGTGTTGAAGGTGTACTCCTGTATATAATCCTCGGAAGCAGTCACAGCTCTTCTAGCCTCAGCAGGACTCTTGGCATTTAACCCTGCACTGCTGTTTGGTAGAACCTGAGGCACTCACCGCTCTGAGCCGTCTCTTCTGCTCAGCAACAGGTCAGGATGTTCTTGGGTCAGGGACAGGATCAGGCCCAGTGAAGGGAACAAGGGCAAGAAGCAGCTCTTGGATGGCTGGAGAGAACCACGGGGACAGGGCCTGGACCCACAGGGCTGTGAGGTGGCAGGGCTGAAGCTGGGCTGAAATGCAGCTGGCAACATCTCCCAGGATGGGAGCACAGGATGCCTCAGTGTGCCTGGGTGCCTGACCCCAGGATCAACAGTGAGAAGGGGCTGCACTCCACTGTCCCTGGCTGTGACAGCCAAGGCTCAAAACAGCAGGTCCATAGGACCCACAGTTGTTCCTGGGCAACACATCTTCCTCTCCATCCTGCCTCCACAGGATTTTTCTGCCACTCACATATTTCAGAGAAAGATTGCACGCCGTACATCAAAGGCAATGTTTTATACACAAATTTTTGAGCTAGCGAAGAATAACAAAGTATAAATAGACTTATAACAAAATCAAACAAGCAAGCAGATGCTTTCCTTCCACACAGGTAATTTAAAGATTTTGTGAAAATTCAATTTGAGTTCAGAATAACCAGGACAAAGCATTCATAACATATTTTCTTTCAATTAATTCATTCTTAATGCTAGGAATTGATGTTGTTTGTAATATAGTTTCTTTTTTCTTCTTCTTGTCTCTAATGGAAATGTACTACAGAATGAACAAGAAGAGAACTAATATGAGATGCATCATTTGTAAAGGTAAATTTCTGAGAGAGACATTAGCAAACTGGAAATACAGAATCTGAATAAAATTATCATCTCAGTCTTAATTACACTTATTGACACAATAGTAATATTCTTCCCATTTCTTAGGTTTCATCCCTGACTGCTGCAATCACAATGAGCACACTGTACAGTTCGTTTGACCACATTTAATTGAATTTTCCATGTAAGTAATCCCTATTTTTTTGCAATGTTGTTCCTAATGTACTCTAATAGAGAAGTAGAAATGCTAATACAGAGAAATGCAGCAGGTGGGGGTAGTTTGTCGACTTTTTCCTTGTGATTTTGGAACAGTTCAGCCTTGCCATTCAAAAAATGCTGCTTTTTTGGTTTTATCTTACTTTTTTTCCTGCTCAGTGCAGCTGTAGATGCATTGATTTATAAAGTAGAAGCATCCACAGACCAAGACAGAACATGTATCCTGGTGGTTGGGGTTATAAAAACCCATGAGGAAATGGTGTCTGCACTAAAAAAAAAAAAAGTGCCCAAGCTTTTTCTTGTTGTCTTCAGGAAACAATAAGTTTTTCCAATAAGAGAAGAAATTGTATTTGGGAATAAAGACATCTTGGTAGCTCTTCACTCTCCACTTTTTCGAAGGAATTTGGCCAAAGTTAAAGCCTAAGTTAAGGGAGTACAAATTATTTTAACTTTATTTGCAATAGTCTTTCAGTATTGCAGGGGTTTTGGTTTTTTAAATCAGAACTAAATGTGTTTTGGCAGAACACCAGCATTCTCCCTTCCCTCTCCCCAGCCAAATTCCCTCCCAAACTCCCTTTTCAGTCTGTTTGAACCTGGACTTTCATTACCCTGTATGTGGAATGTTGTACCCATCTTTGCAGCCCACATGGGATAAGAGGGATATTTTGACTCATCCAAGTTCACACACTGTATCCTCAGACTGTGCTGGATCCTTTTGGTACTTTTTATAAATGTACCAGTAGCAGACTGCAGACAAAAAGCACTGCTCTGGCCTCTCTTTTTCTTCTTTCCCATCTGTGTCAGCCACAGTCCAGCCCACTTGTTTCTCAGAAACTGCAAATAGTGTTTTGTTATGCTTGGGTCACTTTCTGAACAGCATTTTTCTTTCCTTGATGCTAGTCAGTAACTTTCTTATAATCAATGAATGTCATTCACATTGGCAGGTTATTTTCATTCATCTTTACCAAGAATTCATTAGTCACTGGAGTTCTCCATAAAACATCCTGATTAATAGCCTCTCTGTTTTTTGGTTGAGTAGAAAATTTCTGTTATATTTGGTGAATTTCTCAGTCATTTAAGCACAGGATCTTAGAAATCACAGAGCTGAAAACTTCACCTAGTCCTTCCTGTACACAGGCAAAATAAAAATTGATTTTGTTCCATCTGATAGACTACATAAATGCATTTATTTCAACCTTTTTTTTTTTTTTCCCTTCATATTCTCTTTTTCTAGATGCTGAATTAGTCTTACTACTGCAACTTATCACAATCTTCTCTAAACCATGGTTTTGGATTCTGGTCCAGTCAAGGATCCACTAAATGCAGGAAGAGCTAAAAAAAAATCTTCCTGTGTCTTACATACAACAGTCATCTTAATTCATTCAAGAATGAGATTTTCCTGGTTTGCAACAAGATCACACTAGTGGCTTCTATTCCTTTTGAGGTCTATGTTAAGCCTTTTATCTTTTTCATCCAACTGCACAGCTAATACCTTTTTCAAATGTATGTATCTTATTTCTCCTTTCTAAGTTCAATGCTTTGCACCTGTCTAAAATCAATCACATGAAACTCAAGGAACATCTCTTCTCAAATCCTCATTTTTGACCTCTGAAATGTGTTTGCCACTCTTCCCAGGCTGAATTCTGCTATCAAGTTTGTATATATTATTGCATGGATTCTTCAAAGGCTCTTATACCAGAATAATGCATTGACTTTCAAGAAAGTAATTTAATCAGGTTTATACGATTAACTGGGTCTTCAACAATCTTTTGCCAAAAACTGCTGCTGCTATGCAATTGTGTATTCACATAAGTTGTTTTCTCAATTGTCATTTCTACAGACTTCTCACGTGCAAAGCCAATCACAGTTTTGTTCAGGATTTTTAGCAGATTCTTTTTCAATTCAGCATAGTGTATTATGTGAGCAGACTTCCCTGCTGTTCCATGTTCCCAATTAAATGGAATGAGATACACAATCTTATCAATTTAGGATACATCTGTTGTTGCCCTTTTACCTGTTTCTAATCTTACTCCAGCAACTGTTTCTCTCCAGGCCCTTGTGTATTCCACCAATGACGTATTTGCTGGTGTCTTCTGCAACCACCTTCCCAAGTGCTTTTCATATTTCAGAACATTAAACCACCTCTTTGGTTTCTTGGTCACCTCACCAATATCTTGGCTACTACTTCCTACCACAAATCAGCCTTTGCACACATTATCGCTTTGCATCTGGCATTCATGCCTTCAGTCTTCCGAAGCTTTGAATTTATTCGGTTCAATGCTATTTCAATCATACCAAGCATTTCTAATTGAATTTGGGATGCTTTCTGCGGATTAGTTTCCCTCTCTTCCACTTGCATCTTTGTATTTGGCATAGTCATATCTAGCAGGAGGACTGACAGCATATAAAGGCCAAATATGTACTTCTACAGCCTATTGCAGCTTTTCAGGATACAGAAAGTCAAGTGCTGGAATTGCTTGAATAAGTCATTAATGTATATGTGCCAAAAAAATAAGGAACCAAGGTAGTGCAGCAGGGAATAACTCCAGTTTACTACTTGACTTCCAGAAAGGGAAACAGAATGACTTCTGAAAAGATATTGCATTGAATGAGTGAGCAAATTAGAAATTGGAAAAATGATAAGGGAAAGATTAAGAAAGTCTAACAATGCTTTGAAATCCTCTTAGTGTTTCTGTCACTGCCATAACCAGCCTGCTGCTCTGCTACTTTGTTAAATCAGCCCTTCTAAATGCTGTATTTGTCAGTGACACTACTTGCAATTTGGTGCCAGTTCAATACTTAGCAGAATAGGTAAGGACAGCAGAAAAGACATTTGCAGCAGGAAGTTTTTTTTCATACCAGCTGATGAAGCCCAAGGTTATCCACGGTGTATCAGTACATTGGTTAATTGTCAATAAAATGAGGCTAATGGTACAGTTCTTTACAAAGATACTATTTATCATGCTTAACATCCAGACTTTACATTCATTCTGCACCATGTAGCAGAGCTAAAATGAAGGGTCTCCCTAGCTATTTAACCTCTATTTCAGTTTCTGTTTGCTTTGAGCTTTGTCATCCATTTCAATATCTATTGGCAAGGTACACCCACTTTGATTTAATATAATAGGCCAATATAAGTGAAAAAGATTGAGTTTTCCGTAAAGCAAACAAACAGATTTTTTGCATATTCTTGGCTTAGAAAGTAATATAGGAATAACCAATTTTTTATTGACTTTCTGTCTATATTAAGGCTTCATGATGAGTTTATTGAGTAGAATCTGATTCTTAGTATTGAAGACCCACAAACCAGTAATTGCATACATTTAAGGAAACATGTACATAAATGTTTGATTATGAGCACATACCTATATTCTATTCAAGTCACTGTAACTTAAGTGTATGCTTAAAATTTTGCTAATTAACCAAGGACTTTCTTAACTCAGTTGGGACCTAATAGAACTTACTCATGAGAAAATAAATCCTTAGTCAATTCTTGTGCTTTGAAATATATTTATATACAATATGATCATATGTATTAAGTCCTTATAGAGTTACTGCATTACTTTGATTTTGAACTTGGTAATGATTATCTACAATATTGACATCTGTACAGTGTTCCAATTCTTTCTATAATCGTCTAGAAAGGGGATTATATCTGTTTATTGATGTTTTTGACACAATCTTTTAAATATTTTTGTTCTATCCAGAAAAATACATTTTATATATGGGCCTGTGCAACTGATGTTGAGGAATATATGTGGTCTGGGTAGCTCTGCTGGCAAGCTGCAGATTGAGATGCAGATTGAGCGCTGGGTAGGAGCCCAAGATAAGAGGCTGTGAACTGCCAACCTTTGGTACAAAAAGCCAGATAAAGATGGGTGACATCAGTCAGGGGAATGGGCACTGAGAGACAGGAGCCAGGAGTTGCCAACATTTTGCGTAATAAAAGACCCTTGACTGCCAGTGAGGTGGATGGACATGGAGAGGAAGAGGGAGACCTGCCTGCAGAGGGACATGAGGCTGTAAAAACTCAGGGGTTCCTTGGTTGGGGTCCTCCAGCTCGAGCTGTTCCTGTGTTACTGTGCTGTGAATTAATGACTTTATGGAACAAGGCTTTTGAGACTTTGCTGTGGGAAACCCAGGGCTGATCTGGCCAGGAGACCTGGTCTGACTGTGGATGTGTGTGTGGGGAGACAAGGGGGACACGTTGGTTACAGGAGCCACCCGCTGTGAAGGGGCTTTGACCCAGCAGTGGCAGTCTCTGGCCTTGGGATGTGACTGCCAGGGAGTCTGGTGGATGGTCAGACTGGGAGGTTTCATTAACACTGAATGAGTTGAGAAGCACAGAGTGCCACTCAAGAGCTGGTGTTGTGTTTGAAAGTAGCACTGGTCAAGTGGATGTGACAAAAGTACACAAAGAGTTTTGACTACCTTAGATTAAAAGTCAGTGACACTAGCAGCAGCTTCTATCACCCACAGATTATCCCAATGTGCTTTATATTTTATGCACAGGAACAAGAACAATCCACCCACTATTGGAACACAATTATCTCTGTGGGAGAAGTGTGGCATTCCATGATAGCAACCACATGCTCTACCAAGGTAATTGGATGCAATTGCAACTTTAAACACTTACATCCAGCAAGCATAACAATATACTATATAATGCATAAAGAAATCTCTACAGAAACAAATGAATATATAGAACATACATAAATATGTCAAGAAGGAGATGAGGGAAAAGGGTGTTTTAAAAATCTAGAAAACCTTCAGTTTTTCTTTTTAATTTTTATTTTTTCATAGAAACAAAATTAAAAAGTACAAAGAAAATTCATCCAAGTTTTGCATAACTAAAGGTAAGCATGACTTCTAAAGCTTTCATTTTCACTTCTCTGCTCACTTTTATGTTACTGTGATTTTACTCAATTAGTAAAAGAGCAGCAACAGCTGCCAATAATTAGCATGTGTTCTTTCTCTCTTTTCCTCCTCCCTCCATAGTGATACAACAAAATAGTTAGTAGCTAAGTGACTGTATCTGGTGGTATGAAATTATGAATTTTTGTTCAGGATTAAAAGCGTCAATTAAAGTCCTGCATATTTATCAATGGCTTGGAAGTCAAAAAGAGTATCTTGAGTAGATGTCATTAAAATTGTCCTCATCCTGTTTATTGCAATAGCCTTTGTTCCCTAAGGACTCTTGTGATATCAATCTATGTGACCACATGATACAGACGGAGTAAAATTCTGATGTGTAGGCTGCAGAATTTGCATGTCATTCACATTTACTCTTTCTTTTTGACCAAATCTATAGTTTGAAGCTGAGAAAAATTTATTTGGTTACAAGACATGATTCTTTTCAATACTGATACATCAGAGCACCACTTGCCAAAAAAACCCTAGGGAATCTGTATCATCCCTCTTTGATTCAATGCTATAGAACTTTAGTTCCATTGATTTCAATCCCATTGTGCTGTTCTGTTGGAAAGGACCCATTTATGGCTAGACATATAACAAAGAAAAATTTTAAAAGACTCTTAAAATTTCCTTCTCTGAAGTCCATAATTTATATGGACAGTTAAATACTGCCTATATATATATTGTACATACCCACAAATATATATTAAAAGAATTTATGAGGTTGAGTGCTCAATTGCTAAAAATGTTGGATTTGAGATTCCTATTGCAATGTTAATTTTATCCCTCATACATATGCATTATGTTATAATCTTTAATTACACCATTACACAACATGCTTTCCACAGGACCTCAGCCTCTCTTTAGGCCATGAATGTATGTTCTCACTTAGTGATCAATATCATGATCAATATTTTCTTTTACCCTCATTATTCAGTGTGTGACCCAAGGCTTTTCTTACTCCATACAATTCAAACCTTATTTCTGAATAGGAGCTATGATTAATTTCTTAGTGGCTGCTCTAAGAAGTTCAATATGAGGGTATCCCAGTGCTTCATTAATGTGGAAGCACTTACTACAGCTATTTTAGTGGGAAGTATGGTGATATTTCCTCTGTTTTGAGGACAGGGAACTGAGACGCAGAAGTCAAATCCATGCACTAGCTGGTAACAAAATTTAGAATACAAAGCATTAGTGTCCTTCAGCCTTCAAAACTCAACCACAGAAAAACATTACAAGATCCCAATCCTTGGGCAGATGTGGTTAAATTGCCCAAAATTACATGGATGGTGCCATAAGGACAAGATATGAGCTGCTATAATAGTATTTAAGGTCCATTGTTTTAATACCATTAAGAACCGTTGTTTTAATACCATATTCTTCCTCCTTGGAAGTAACTCACTGTATATATTTATTAGGGATTTTGACTTTTGTGTAAATGGACTTTTACAATTCCAAACATCTTTCATGACAGGAAAATTATTTCTTTTTCACATTATGATTAAACCTTAGATCAATTCTAATCCTGAGATTATCTCATCTGGTTAGACAATGCTGCTTGTAATGCCAAGTTTTTGGGTTTGATCCGTGTATGGGCCAATCACTTAAGAGTTAGAATTGATGATCCTGGTGGGTGCCTTCCAGCTCAAAGTATTCTGTGATTCTGTGGATGACTTTACTTGAAAATTACTGCCATATAGCAAACATTCCAGAAGAAATGCAAAGATGAGCAAATACAGCTAAAAGAAAGTAGTAGTTTAGGCTTGGGGTTCTTCTGTTGTTTTCTTTTTTTAATCTTCTAAACAATTCAGCTTTCAAAAGCAATCTAAAATAACAAGCACATCATGATTGTAAGGCCAGATGTATAAAAATATATTCTCTACACATTCCTTAAAAGCTTGCAAAAGCCTGCAGCTGTATCTCCCAAGTTTTTAGGTTAATTTCTATAAGTTTCCAGAAGTACACTAGAAACCAAGTCTCTGCCTTTTTCTTAGATGTCTAATATAAAATATTAATTGGATTTCAACTCATAAACAGGTAGTAGTCACATTTTGGTGATAAAGGACTGTTCTTCATTCATTACACTGTTTTTATCACTTTGTTGAGCTGAGACACAGGCATTTCTATGCATAACTCAATTGGGCTTAATACATTCAGAAAATTTACCAAATTACTTGTAGTTTTAGTAAATTATAATAAGAATGTCAATATGGGGACATTATGACATTATGACATGAACCAAAGTGTAAAGCTTTGGTTCACAGAGCTTCTGCATGGCTACAAGAGAAATCTTTTGGAGGAAATCTGTGTGGGCAGACTGTTCCAGAGTTACTTCTAAAACAAGGAGGAGTTCTAAATAACGTCAGGCACATAAATGTACATCCATGAATTCATATATAGGTATGGTTACAGAAAATAGCATGGTTATAAAGGTTAAATAAACATGCATTGTTCATTTATAAAGGACTTAAAGATTTCTCAAGAGCACAGTTATATCAGGTAAAAGAATCTTCTTTCTGTTTTCTGTTGAGAACTACTTGAAGGTCAGCTATTAATAGTAACCACAAAATAGATTGTTTTAATTAAATCTGTTGTGCTGAAAGAGTCTGTTGTTTATTTGGCACTTAGATTTATTTTCCTCTGTTATATAAGCACAAATAACTCAATGACAGTCGTTAGACAAGGTCTCTTAGTATCAGCTTCAGGTTGGTGAGAAAGCTGACATTTATTCCTAAACAGAGTGAGGTTTAAAAAAGCTCAGAAAGTATTATTTGGGCAACTTACTGTGTAGAGGACTCCCTGTGGTGTGTGGCTCACTTCTGTGTATGCTGTGGCTGCTTTCATGGTTTTTGCCAACAGTCAAATTTAAAAAAAAAAAAAAAAAAAAAAAAAAAAAAAAAACACAGAAAAGAGCATTTCTCTGTCAGAATACTATATAATGCAGAGGTGTGTGATGTTACTGGCAATAGCATCCAGCTGCATTCAGTTTTATCATTAACCCTCCACACACTCATTTCCCTAAAAGAAGTATCACCACCACTAAGCCTGTTTCCCAGAAGAGCAGCTCATAAAGTAGTCGTTTGGCACTGTTTATGTTTATTTTGCATAACTTCTTCCTTCCACCCTGTATTTCGGTTACTTAAACATCACAGCCTCAGCATGTTACTACAGCAGAACAGCTTGACTGAGTTTCCAATCGTTGTGCCACAACTAAGTGTAATTCTGATCCATATATTTGAACAGTGTTCCACAGTTTAAAGTCCATCAGCTAGAATTCACATTGGGACGTGCAACTCATCACTCTGCAGATGGGGGAAAAGTAGGTTTTGAAGATTATTGCTTTTACAATAACTGCACTAGTGTTTTCTAACATCTTGGTTTCTGCATCAGGTTTTTAGCAAAGTCTCTATGTTAACAACATCAGTAGTTTGCAAATAAGCATGTTTCACCCATCAGCACTATTTGTCATCTTAAAATTTGTCCATCAGAAAGTACCCTTCAATGACTGAGCCAAAAGAAGTCATTTAAGACTGAGGTAAAAGAAACTAATATTATTTTCCTTGGAGAAGGAGATAAAGATTCCCTAATGAATGTGCAAATGTCTGTGGATGCAGTTCACAAAGTACTGAGGAAGAATCTGCACCTAGTAAATTATTAAAGCCTGCTCCCAAAATGACTGTAATACGCCTGTGCTTAACAGATTGAGAGTAACTTAGAAAGAAATTATGTATATAAAGATGTGATGATCATAAAATAATCTATTTTAGGTCAGAATTAATAAGTCTTAAAAGTCTTATCCTTGCATAGTTTTTCTAGTTTCAGTTACCCATGCTTCCAAAAGGTTTTTTTGCATTGATCAAATGGCTTAGCATAAGAAGCTCAGAGCATTTAGACCTACCTGCATTGATTTCAATGGAAGAGAGGTTCACATGCTTTCAGATTCTGGGCCTTCATCTCCTTACTTTACAAAAAGGAATTATAGCACAGAAGTGTCTGAGCCACCTGTCAGCCAGTCACATGGACAGGAATGTGCCAGAATGTGCTAGAAAGAGCTACCAGCAAGTGTCTGAGAGTGGTGCAGCAATTGTGGGACCTGCCAGTCAACAAAAACAACCTCAGAAACACCACTGTGCCAACACAGCTGTATCGCTTTCCATCATTTTGGCTAGACCCAGAGTCTCTGCACTAGTTTCATCTTACAAGAGGATTCAAAAGCAGCACAATTTAAGTTTGCATTTACTAGCAGAAACATGCTATGACAGGATACTGGAGGATTTGCCTTATTAAAAATAATGTTAACTACTACATACCTAGTGAAATGTTCTTCTTCTCACAGACAGAAAAAAATAGATTATAATAAAAAAATCTTGAAGTTCAGGTGTATTTGGATGTTCATGCCAGAATCTGCTTGTAAAACTGTGTTATAGCTGGAAATATTTTGACAATGCTATAAAAGCTGATTTTCTGGCACTGCATTAGTTTGTTCCTGGAACAACTGTCTTCCATGGTAAGGTACTTAATATATTTCAGAAGAAAGATTTTCAAAACCCTTGTTCCATGGGCATGACTTAATCACTCAGGCATTCAGTTATTTTAAACAAGAAATATATTTTTTTAAGGACTTGCATGTAATTCAACACTATACACTCCTCTGTTAAAAAAAAAAAGAGAAAGGGGACTTGCAAGATTTTTGTTTTTCCACAGACAATTTCCTATTTGTAATAGCAATTCTAAGATAACTCAGAAATGCATAGATAATATCACCGTGTAACCTCTTTCAAATGAAAGGTAAAGTACGCTTCTTCTCCACTATAAACCCAAGCAGCACAGTACACATATTAAACATAAATAAATCAGCAAAAACCACTTCACTACACATATGATTCGTTTCCTTTGGGAGAAGATGAGGGGAAGCATAGACCACATTTGAATTCATCATCACATTTCTTATTGGAAAAGCTCAAGATGAATGTGACATAAAAACCTGAATACATTACTGCAGTAACCGGAGCTCTATTCCGGTGGGAGCAGAATATTTAATTGCAATCAGGCACCAAGGAAGAGACAGATCAAGAAAATTCATACTTGAATTGAGTTTTTAAATTAACCAAAAGATTGTGGCTTATTGATCAGGCCATATCTAGGAAGTAAATACTTAAAACTTTTAGTTATCTTATGCCCACTTTTTTAAAGACTTAGGAGCATCTTCCACCAGGTTGAAATAGGTATAAGTTGCATTATACTTTATCTGTATACTTTATCTGTACCATGTCTGTCTAATATATGTGCTCTAAGCCAGCTTTCTTTGGTAGTCTCTGCAGCATAGCTCATTTCAGCTCATGGAAGAAACAGTGAGTCTTCTGATTTTAATAACAATGGCCATAAAACATTCAACTATGAAGCACTAAAGCTAACTTTGCACCCTGAATATTTGTTTACCTGTGAGTGGGTGTATAATAGAAAAAGATGGTTATGGATAAAGTCACTTAAGCAGTAACAGAATTCTCAGTTTTAAATCAAGCTGCTAGCACAGTATTCAGCAGATTGCATACTCTCTCAGACAGAAAGCTGATAACGGAAGTTAGTGTTAATCACATGGTCTTGCTTATTTCTCAGAAATCATTTTAGAATCTTGGTTTCTAATCACTGGATCAACCAATAAAAAGGAAACCTTTAAATAATTTAATTTTAATTTTCTGGGTATTATAGCCAGAATTCTATCAAGCAGCACTTGTCCCAAACATCCCAACTTGACCTTTTGGAAATGCCTGAACTTATGCACACAACTGCATTCATGTTAATTCCTGATTGGCTAGGGTAGGGTTAATTTTCTTCACACTGGCTGGGATGGGGCTGTGTTTCAGATTTGTGTTGAACACAGGGTTGATAATACAGACACCTTTTTGTTATTGTTGAGCATGGCTTACAGAGCCAAGGCCTTTGCTGCACTTTATACTAAGTACCATGCTGGCAAAGAAGCGGAGGGTGTACAGGAGCATGAGAAGAGGCACAGCCAGGACAGGTGACCCAAAGTGACCTAAGGGACATTCCATACTGTAGGACACCACGCTCAATATATAAAGTAGGGGGCAGAGGGAAGAGAGGGGGACTTCTGAAGTGATTACCTGTGACTTCCCAAAAAACTTTTAGCTGTTATGGGGCCCTGCTCTCCTGGAGATGGCAGAACACCTGCCTGCCCATGGGAAGTGGTGAACTAATTTTTTGTCTTGCTTTTCTTTTCCTCTGTGTGTGTGGCCTTTGCTTTGTCTATGAAACTGTCTTTATAGCAACCCACCAGTCTTCTACATTTTACCTTTCCAGTTCTCTCCCTGATCCTGCTGGTGGAGAAGAGATCAAGTGTCTGTGTGGTTTTTTCTTGCCAGCTGGGGTTAAATCACAACAGCACTCTTTCCTAAAACAATGGCTCAGCAAATCCTTCTAAAAATACATTTTTAAATCTTGAGAAATTTCAGACATGCTTTTCTTTTGGGTGTCATCATACCCAGGCCTTTTCTTTAGGAGCTCCTATTGTTATTTAAAGTAATGAAAAATGAGTGTTAATGTCTCTAGTTTCAGTAAAATTTTCCCAAAAGCAAACCACAGTCTACAAGACAAATTCTAAAATGCCTAATCCCAGCAGTCATCTGTTTCACTTCCATTCAAGTGAAGCTGTGCTTCAATACTCCACACAATTTGTATGGACTTTACTGTCACTACTAAAATGTTCTATTATGCATTGTGACTCCCTGATGTGTCTAATTGTGTTACATTGTCAGCTTTATGAAATCTACTGTAAAAAGCACTTTATTCTTCTGTCTTTTCTGTGATGTTGTGCATTCCTTTCTTGTATTAAGTGTTTGCTAGTTTTCTATTAGATGTTTTCTACTTTAATTAGATGTTTGAAAGTCTTCTGCCTTTAAGCTTTGTAGGCTATAATCAAGCTGCAATGCTTCGAATTTTTTTTCCTGAAAAATATCAAGAATGTGCTTGAGTAATTTGAGGAGACTGTGTATAACTAAACTGTAGAAATGCAATATGATAATAGCTTCCAAATGGAAATGCTCAATGCTCAAATGGTCATGAATTTAAAATGTTTTCTCCAAATTTCACTCTTTTTTTGTAAATAATTATTCTCAAAGTTAATACAATGTGAATATGTAATATTTTAAAAACAATTAATTGATAATTATATTTATAAATATAAATTTCCAAAGCTTAAATGGGATTGCATTTATGCCTTTCTTTTATTTTAATTTCTCCACATACTTAACAAACCTCCTTACATCCTGGGTTTTAGGCATACTGTTTTTTATTCTTTGACTGACTCAATCCTCTGACAATACTGAGATTATCTGAGACTTTTCTAGACATGTATTCTTTACACATTCTGAAGTAATTTTTTAACTGTAACATGGAGAAGTCATAAAAAACTGACTATTTTTTTTCCTTAATAATAACCTTCATACCAATGTGGACAAAATGCCACTTTAAATGAGAAAATAGCCATGGATTTAAAAAAATGAGAAGGTAGTACACGTTAAAATCAGCATAAAACCACTGCTACAAGGTCTTTTGTTTTAAAGGTAATGTTTATAGAAAAGAATAAGCTCAGATATTTCAAAGATATATGGAAGAAATATGTATAAGAAAACAGGAAGGAAAAGAAGACAATGGCATTTAAAATATGAAATGCACTTTGCTACCAGCACACAGATTAACTGTGACAGGGACATCCAAATGCATCACGAAGAGCTGCATGTAAAGAGCTGTAGAGGGACAATGCATGAGGACATCTTCTGTTGATCCAGCAAAACCTATGAAGAATGCTTTAATATATAGTCTTCTGTAATGGCTCAGGATTGTCAACTCATTAATTTTTTCTAGCTCTCATAATAGCATATGTTGTATTTTTTAAGCTTAAACTCCTTTTTTGTCGGACAATAGTTTATAAAGGAATCTCAAATGCCTTGAAAAGTTTGTTATGTTTGGGTTTGTAAAGAAAAAACAGTAGGTATAGATTCTGAGTTTAAAATCAAAACAGAAAAGAAAGATCATCTTCAAATTAATACTATTTTGAACTCATTTTAATCTTTGAATGCCCAGAGATGGTGACATTTAATCTATTGTTTTATCAATTTACTAAATTACACTTTGACATGCTCAATCTTTTGAAGAACTTTCTGACAAAACACAGTATCTAT
Source organism: Serinus canaria (assembly GCF_022539315.1). Taxonomy (NCBI): domain Eukaryota; kingdom Metazoa; phylum Chordata; class Aves; order Passeriformes; family Fringillidae; genus Serinus; species Serinus canaria. The sequence continues at coordinate 58,540,892 of NC_066313.1, forward strand.
GGAAATCTGACTCACTTTTAAGAATATACAACCTTCTCACATTATAGAATGCAATTTAGATTACACTGAAACTCTCTTAAAAACTGAAGCCAGTTTCCATCTAAAAATTGTCAATCTAGATGAACAGTCAAATCCAGATGATGAAGGCAGCTACATATTGTCTCTGGTATGACTTCTCTTTCAGAATGAAAGTATTAATTTAAAAGGCTTTGAAACAGCTTTTCATTGGGATATTCTACATTTTTAAAATTTTCTGTAGTGTTCTGGAAGTCCAAACACGAATTTAGTTTCTTCTACCCCTCTCCTCAGCTGACTGCATCTTTATACCCTGTAGGTTTGTTTTTGAAAATTCCTTCGAGAGGCAAGAAGTGTTTCTGCAGCATTTCCAAGAAGAATAGGAGAAGCCTTTGTGACACCCTACAAAAGATCACAGGGGAGCTGCTGTACACACAGATTTAAATCATCCAGAAGAAAGGGCAGATAGTCACACAGAATCTGTAATCAGTTAACATAAACCATCCATCATCTATTAGTTCTCACTCCAAGAAAAGGAGTGGAGGGGTGGAGTCACTCCTCTGACTTCTGGTCAGTGACACAATGTGGGCAGTTTGCCTGCCTTCCTCCTGGAGTTCAGGAAAGCAGGAAGTCAGGAGAACATGCCCTAGCAACAGATTTGCAACAGGATTATAACTCCAGGCAACCTACAAAAGAGATGTAGGGTATCTGAAAGATTTGTCTTCTGCACATTCGTGGCCTTTGATCTGAGAGACTCTGCCTGTGTTTGAATTTGAGTAGAGGAGACTATTGCTACCCTAAATACAGCAGCACAAGAATGTTGTTTACTGAATGCCATGTTAATGACTGGTTGTTCTAAAGTATTGCTTTAGAACATTTAGCAGTCTTGAAGTAAAAATCAGGAATCTTCCCTTTCTCAAATAACACTCATAGTAAATTTCAAAATAATCTGTCAGAATCTTCTCACAAATACATTTTTCTTGTAAAAATCCTCTAAGATTTTTGGGCAGATGGATTCAGTTTGACAAAGAAGTATTAGATTCTTGTCAAAAAACATTTGAACATAACTATATACATCAACACTTTTCACAAAGTAGCATTAGAGGAATCATTTAAATGTTTGCAGACATACTACAGAGACAAACCAATTTTATGGATAGACTAATTCCATCTCTGACAATTTTATTTGAATCTAAATATTTTTTATTGCCTGCCATACTCATTGTGCCCACGATTCCTAAATACTTTGCCATATGTGACTTAAAATTATGCCTATCATTGATTTTCTCTTTTCTCCTTCTGTAGAAAAATAAAAATCAACAAAATCTAATGATGTTTTTCAATCCTCATAGAGAAATAAAAGAGAGAGGAACCTACAGATGTTACTGACAGTTACCATGGTTATAAAATGTGTTTTCTTTCCTCTAGTTCATTGTACATTTTCTAGTGTAAGACAACAAAAGATAATTTTACTATCTCTACAATGTCCACACTTGATAAAATAAGAAAGACAGTACATAATTAATCGTTTATGTTACACTCAGGACAGTAAAAAAATCCATTATATTCAAATTATTTCATTACATATTCCAAATATTTAATATTCAGTATGATCATCCATCAAAAGATTTATGTCAGATTAAAATAAAATATCAGTGTAAATAGCAGATGAAATTCTAAAGATTAAGTATATGAAGAGAGGAGGGGAAAGCAAAACAAAGCAAAGCAATGCAGGAAGCAACAATCATGCAAATCATCTCCAGCCAATAAACTGTCAGCATCTTTATCAAACTCAGACTGAGAAGCTGAGGAATTAGCTTCAGGAATCGCTTTGTGTCATCATCATTTACCAGATAAATATCTTTGTTTGAGAAAACACACTGTAAAATAACCAAATGAGATTTAAAAAATCATAAATAAATAAATAAATAAATAAATAAATAAATAAATAATCCATACCATGTTAAAAAAAACAAAACTCCATTAAAAACAAAAATTACTTTTGTCCAGTTCCAGTAAGAATGTAACCAACTTAAACTGTTAGGAAAGTTCTGTGCTGATCTCTGCTGTCCTTTAGTACTATATTTTGAGGCCGGTGTCAGAAATATTTTTGTATCAAAATATTTTTATTTAGCTCTCAGTATTAGATTAAATACTGTCATATGTCAAAAGAAAGTCACAAGAAGTTTATGTACTGTTGCCTGTAATCAATCTAATCTGTTCATATGGACTTCAGATCTCACTGAAATCTCAAGTGTCTGCTTCCAGCATTGTTTGTCACAATCTTTGTTCTTCACTAAAGTGTCATTGTCACATTACAGACTCATCATTTCCATCTCTCTATGCTGAGCATCTATCAGTATCCACATTTCACTCTTCCTCCAGTGCTTCTACTTGCCTTTCAACTTTTATTATCCTCATTAGAAACCATCCATATTTTTGCTTTCATCTTTTCCTTTGTGGAGTTGAAGGATGACAAAATAGTTTTCAAAGGGAGTGGGGTCAGAAGAATAAGACATTTCTGATGAGATTTTTCTACCATGCAAAACACAGCAGAAAAGAAAACAAGAACAGATAAACTAGACCTATGTAAAATGAATTTTTCTTTCCTTTTGTAAAGAGTTTTCAAAAAAACGCAACTTTTTATGAACCCTAGGGAAGAGTTTGGGAAATATTTTGAAAATATGTATTTACAGTAACTCCTTGGCTCCAGGGACAATTGCATTGACTAAAAATCTTCTGGGACAAAGACTGCATATTCCTATATAACTCCTTTAGCTGATTAGATAGTACTTAATTTCACAGAGGGGTCTTGAAAAGATCTCACTAAAACTGAGTAATTTCCACTTCCCATCAATGAGGCAAACAATTTTGGTTTTTTGTCAAAATGTGTCTGCAAAACTTATCAATTTCCACCTCTCGCTATAGTGAAAATGAAAGAGGAAAAGAAATCCTGTGAAGATTGAGTACATGAAGAAAAAAATGTCTTTTTTCATGAGTTTTATATAAACATGTTTTGTCAACTGCTTCGCCAATTACAGCAGAGCTGTAAATCTACCAGCATGTGCTAGCTTTGAGAATCTCTTAATTTTGCTCACAGCATCCAAGTGTGGAGCCAGAGATAATTCTTTCTTTCAATCACTTCTCATACCAAATAACATCTTTGCTATTTACAAAGTTAAAGAAATAATCTGCTTTTCTTCATAAAAATTAAAATATCTGTTTTGTATACATTAAAATAAATATTTTAGTACTTTTTAAGATGGAAAATCAATTAATTCAATCAAGAGACTATAGAAAATGTTTCCAAAGTCACACCTACATATAGAGCTGAGGTAAGCAAAAGTTTGTAAATCAGGTTTGTAAATCAGACATGCTAACTACAAGACCCGATCTAGAGCAGTTAAGTCTCTGTAATTCTAGGCCAAAGCTTGAAAAGCAGGTTTATGGACTTCAAATGTGGACTTTTGGATTTATATACATTCCATTTTAGACACCCTTTTTTCTTTCTGTATCTGCCCCCAAACAGAAAATAGCTCAGTACTCCATTAGCTGCAGTGCAGTGAAGTTTCTTGATTCTGAAACACTGATGAGTACCTTAAGATATAAACCCTTTGTCAAAATACTGCAATTATTATATTGTAGTAACTTCAGACACTTGCCAGTTCAGATATTGTATTCAGTATTCAATATAGGAAGAAAAAAATATCTATATGGGATGCAATAAGTAACACCTATAGGTTGCATGTTTTATATGCAAAGGTAATTGTCTCAAAGACAATTAATCTAATTCTTCAGGTCTCTTAGAGACATTTGAATTTTAATTATAGTATGGATATTTATGGTATTTCCCCTAATTCTCCACCTAATGCAGGATTAAGTTCTTGATTATTGACACAAAAATTTCTATACATTTGTGTCTTCAGTCCTTTTTATGATGGCTATTGTCAAATATAGCCCAGCTATTAGACAATACACAGAAAAAAAATTACATCACCAGAATATATTTTAATGTTAGATAGGTGGGAGAAAAAGTAAGTATAGTAAGAAAAAGTAAGTATAGTAACTATATAAATGTGCTGCATATGAATCAAACAATACTCTTCTAGAGGTCATACCAATGGTCCATCTAATCTGTCCTATGGCCAGAAAAATTGCCTGTAGGAAATTATAAGGAAATGGGACAAGAATTAGGCAATACTTCTCTCCCATAAATTGTCAAAACTGTCAGTTTAGGAAGTTCCTGAGCAGAAGGTTGCATCTGCTTTGTGAATCTAAGTTATCCCTCAGAATTTTCCCCATCTTTCTTTACTAACTCATATTCTGGAAAGCCAAACATCCTAGGAAAATGAAATCTACATTTTGAATTTAAGTTGTATGAAAATCTTTCACTTAATTATGATTTTCCTGAACTCAAGTGTCTATATCATTCCTAACTTCTGCCAACCATTTTGTACTCTGAACACTTAATGCCATCTTTTGCTGCCATTTTTGACATCTTTTCTAGGAAGAAGAAATCAGAACTATGTGAGCATTCAAAAGAGAGCTGTACATTTTAATTAACCAGTGTTATAAACTGATTTTCTATTTCACTATTTACTCTCTTTTCGCAATTTCCAATTTTATTTTTGTTCTGCATTTGATAATCAGATACATAAAAAAATCTGCTTAAAAGTCTTCATTTCTGTGACTTTATACATGATTTAGTATCTGCACTTATTTCTAAACTTGGAGTTGACTTTTCCCTTCATGTGCATTATTTGGATTTTCTGAATCTTGAACTTCATCTACCTTCTTATTGGGTACCCTATACTGTGAAATCTTAGTGCAGATTCAATCAATTTCAGGTTTTTTTGAAGCTGAAGAGCTATACCACAGCACCAAATTTTAGGATCTTGCTATTCACCCTCAATCCTGAGTTCCACAAAAATATTTAAGCAACTTCAAAAACCAAAACTTCTTGGATATCTACATTAACTTTCCTATTTTAGCAAGTAACTGCTTAAGCATACCTTTTAATTTCTTTCACCTATTATTAATCATGAAATTTCATATTACTCATGGATAGTTGTTTTTCTTTATGAGCCAGTGGTGAAGGATGCTGTTGATAGCCTCTTGAAATACCTGTAGGGGGTTTCAAGCAGATAACACATACAGGTTTGGTAACATTTGAAGAGAAACCATACATCTACTCCATTTGTGAATCACAGACTTATGCAAATGTCCTATGTTTATTCATAGTCTAATCCTTTAAAGTATGTGTCTGTAGATGATATTATTTACCATATTTCCTTCAATATTTGCCTGAAATAGCAGTCAGACTTAAAAATTTTTAATTTCCAAGATACTTTCATTGTGCTTTTGAAAATTGTTATTACATTCATTCATTCATCTGATGCTAAAGCAAATTTAAGCAGCAAGCTATCAATTACAAACAAGAGAAGCAATCTCATATTTGATTTTCTTTAAAGCTCCAGGGCTAAAGTAATTTCGTCTTGACAATACATAGGCATTAATTTGTTACAAAACATCTTTGGGACAGTTCCTTAGACTTGACACCCATAAAGAAAAATCTTCTTTAATGGCCATCACTGTTAATACCAATGCAGAGAATTCTTTTATCTTGCATGCAGGACCTTATAATCTTCTGATACTCCTTTTACACATCAATATGATGTTGTTTATATTAATTTTTTGCATGATTTCTACTTCTGAAAAATTAAAAAACCATATTAATAATTTTTTATGCTGTTAGCAAATTGCTCCACAAGATCTTTTTTGACCTGTTTTATTGTGTACTTAAGTTTATGTTGCCAAAGTCTAGACCGCCTTCTTTCACCTCTCAGACATAGTTTCTGCCTTTCAATTTTAATGACTTCTTCAGCCTTTTTGAAACAAATCTGTTGGCAGTGAGGACTGCAAGAGTCATAGGACCAGGAACCAAACAGACAAGAGGCTCTTGAACCTAGCAGAGCAGAAAGGGTTGAAAGAGAGCTTCTGATCTCCTATTGGAGAAGTGCTCTGCTTTTCTCTTATGATGATCTAATGTAAAATGCATACACTCTGACAGAAGCAGGATCTAGGACCTCAGTCTGTCCTCACCCCGGGGAGGGCAGGGCTGGCTTCCTAACTTTCTATTTTCTGTTTGGCTGAATGACTTACCTCTGTATTTCACAAATGTCTGGGACAATTGTTGATTTCTGGCAGAGAGACTTAACTGAGACAAAGACTGGGACTTCACTCAAAACTCACATTTCTGGGGTTTTTTTTAGGATAATATTCTTCATAGAAGTTTGTATCCTGCTGTGTTTTGGATTTGTGACTAAAACAGTGTTGATAACACAGGAATTTTTTAGCTGTTGTTGAGCAGGATTTATTTACACAGCCTCAAGGCTTTTTCTGCTTCTCACTCCACCCCACCATCAAGGATTCTGGAGGTGCACAAGGAGCTGGGAGGGGACACGACTGGAACAACTGATCCCAAAAGGCAAAATGGGTGTTTAATACTCTATAACAACCTGTTCATCAATATAAGCTGGGGGAAGAATGAGAAAAAGGGGGTGTTTGGAGTGATGGCATTTGTCTTCCCAAGCCACCCTTAAGCTCCTTGCTTGATGATGGAGGCCTGCTTTCCAGGAGATGTCTGAACACCTTTCTGCCTTGGGAAGCAGTGAATTAACTCCTTGTTTTAGCTTTGATTCTGTGGGCAGCTTTTGCTTTACTTAATAAACTGTCTTTTCCCTCAACCCAGAAGTTTTACCATCGTTGCACTTCCAATCTCTCCCCATCCCACCATGGAGAGAGTGCAGAGTGAGCAGCATTAAACCTCAACTTGCAACACAAATTCTGTAAGCACAGGGCAGCCCCCAATTTTAACCCAAATATAAAATTAGAGACAGGGACATCTCTAGAATAAAAGGCTGTAGTTTTCTTACTTTCCGGCCAGCAGTGTCAATTAAGTGAAATGGCTTTGGTTCACCTTCCGTTTATCGCTCTGATTTTTAGCTTTGCATCCTTTTGATGCATATCTCCTTTTTCACCAATTTTAAAAACTAACTATGCAAAAGTCTTTCCTGGCTTTTAAATCTGCCACTCTCCAGAAAGCTAAACATAAGAATTAATATATAGTCAGTCCTGCAGTAAACATTTACGTTCCTGTATTGGTGTTTTAGTTTGAATCAAGAGTAATGTTTAAACAAATCTCCAATTATTCTCACTAATCACACTTTGTATCACAGCATGCAGCAGTCTCAGCACACACAAACCAAGTTTCTTCTACACTGAAAATAAACCAAGGCTTTCAATGGACTCCAAGTACAAATGAGCCTTCAAATATTCATGCATCAGGCTGGTCTGGAAACTTTGTAAAATGTGTATTGAATAAGCATCATGTCTTCAGACTGTTTTGCTCTCCTTATCCTTGCCTTGTGATACAGACTTTTTAGTCGTGTAGATGGAATTTGAATCAGTACTAACATACCCCTTAGAAGCAAACTTCCCCTTCTGACAAAACAAGTCAATAACCTTAATCATGATAGACTCAGAAATGTTGAAAAGATTAAGTGAAGTTTCATTACATAATTCTTCTTTCTAAAATGTACATAAAAAATAAAGCTGTTGTGATATAATACACTGATAAGTCTATACAGGCACGGCATGATTATACCAGCATTTTTGTCTATGCCTGTTATGGCTCAATGTTATATAACTCTGCATCCCCCTGGGCATCCAAACAAAAAAAGAATAATATAAAATCCCTAAATTCAAAATAATGTGATTGTACATTGTCTTGATATATGTACTGTTATGCCAAATAAAGCAGTTTAATTTGTTTTCAATTACATTTTAGAATGTATATAAAAACAATTGACAGTAATATATAATATGTTCTAGGGCTTGAAACATCAACCAAAAATATATCTTGGTATTTAAATTGTATAAAAAGCATGCAAATAATCTGGTCTTCTTTTTATTATGGTTTTCAGTTATCTTTTACTGTTTGTAATTCTTTGACTTTTTAATAAACAGAATTTTATTGCTGCTTGCCATCAAAGTAGCTGAGATTTTCTAAGCTTTTCTTGTCAGAATCATGCAAGTTATGTAACCAATAAAGTACATTTATCTGTGCTGAGAATACCAGACTAAACATTTTTACATTTTATAAGGAATTGTTATTTTACAATACAAGCTACTTGCCTAAAATTTTCTCAGAATGTAAATATTTCTAATATTTATATTTCAAACTGTGCAGTTTTATAAACAGTTTCATTCTTCTCCAATTACTACACATTTTGTCAAAAAATCTGTGCTGTTTGTTAGCCTGGTACAACATCTGCACAGTTTTAATTCAGAACTCAGAATCATACAGGCATCCCAAATATCCTTTTACAACGTAAAATAGTACTTCCTGAAAATATTTCACACAGCCTACCAAAAGATGCAACTTCACTTTCATAAAGTGTCCTTCATAGGAAAATCTGAAACACAATGCCATAAAAAACAAACACAGTAAATATTAAAAAGGATAAATAAAACACAATATTAAATCTTCCTTACAACTGGATAGTGATTTTCATAGAATCAAAAACTAGAGAATCATAAAATGGCTTGGTCTGGGAGAAGCCCCAAAGATAATCTAGTTGCAATCCCCACTGCCAAGCTAAGGAGCACTTTCCACTAGACTATCCAATCTGGCCTCCAGGCATTGGGCATCCACAGCTTTTCTGTGCAACCTGTTACAGTGCTTCACCACCCTTACAGTAAAGAATTTCTTCCTAATGCCTAATCTAATCTATCCTATTTTTCTGTGTGAAGCCATTCCCTATTGTCCTTTCACTACGTGCTGTTGTCAGTAATCTCTCTCCATCTTTCTCATAGGCTTCCTTAAAGTACTGCAAGGCCACAGTTAGATCACCCTGACACCTTCTCTTTTCCAGGTCGAACAATCCTATTTGCCTCAGCCTTTCCTCACAGGACAGCTGTTCCATCCCTCTGATCATCTTGGTGTCCATCATCTGGACTCATTCCAGCAGGTCCATGTCGTTCCTTTTCTGCAGACCCCAGAGCTGGATGGCTGCAAGGGGAGTGTCACCAGAGGGGAACAGAGGAACACAATCCCTCCCTGGCCCTGCTGCCCATGCTTCTTTTGCTCCAGGACACATTTGGCTTTCCGGGCTGTGAGTGTGCATGGCTGGGTCATGTCCAGCCTCTCATCCAGCAGCATCCCCAAGTCCTTCTCAGCAGGGCTGCTCTTGTTTTATTGATCCTCCAGCCCTTACTGTCTTGGTTTGGAAAGACAGGAGTCTGCTAAGGAAGGCAGGAGCCTCCCCTGAAATGGAGAATGTAAACCCTCCCCAGCCCCCTACATTGCTATAAATTTTAAAGTAAGGAGCTCTCAGGCACAAAAAATATGGGAGCAGGAAATAACAGTTCTTTAATAGGGAAGAAAAATAAAAGGATAAAATAAACAATGCAGTACACTAGAACAAAACCAGTGAAGGATTTAGAGCACATGAGGAATGGCTGAGGGACATGAGGTCCTTTATCTTGCAAAAAAAAAAAGGCTGAGGGGAGACTTCACTGCTCTCCACAACCACCTAAAAGGAGGACATATGTGGTTCCCTCTCTGAAGCAAAAAGTGATAGGACAACAAGAAATGCCCTCAAGTTGTGCCAAGGAAGTACTAGATAGGACATGAGAAAAAAATTTCTTCCCTGAAAGGATTATCCCCAAAAGGGTTATTATTGGAACAGGCTTCTCAGGGAAGACATTCAGTTACTGTCTGTAAGGAGTTAAAATGCAGGTTATGCAGCACTGTCCTAAAGCACATACACACACAAAAGTAGTTAATATTCTGAGGCTTATAATTAAAATATCAACATATTAAAGCAGAGTGAGTATTAACTTCCTGGGTACTGGCTCTAAAATACATGACTGATGCAGCAATATCAAAGCTGAATAATTCTTAGATAGTGCTGACAGTCAAATATTAAAAAATAAAACTTTGTAAGAGGAGTGTTATCTTTTCCTATTTGCATTCTGATTAGATATCTAATGTCTTCATTAGTCACATATATCTCTAATATTAGGATATTCCAGCATTAAAAATACATATTTTGGAGTCAATCCATCAGTTTAATACAACAATGGCAGTGAAAAAATGTGTCTTGTATACATAGCTAGTGGTGGAACATGGGGGTTGTTTTTTGTTTGGGTTTTGGTTTTGTTTTATTTTTTTAAGGGAAAAGGAGACCCACAGCACTGAATTTGTTTTGACTTTCCCCACTGATTTATTTTCAGTCAAATATTCATGTATATGTGCTCTAAAGAGTTTAACACAATTCACCTCAATTAGAATTTGCTATTTGATGATTCCCAAATTAAAAATTTAAACAAGCTAACATAGAAAATCCTTTCATGGTAAACAAGCACCATTGCTGCTGGCAAGCTGAGGCGCTTGAAGCATCCCCCTTGAAGCTGTGTATGCCTTGAAGGTGTCCATCTGGTTGCTCAATCTCTTCTTAAGGAGAGAATTCCTGTCTTCTCCCTAGGGGAGCCCTGTTTGGTTGTTAACAGCTTTAGAATAATTTCCTCATTAAGTCAGAGGGTAACCTGGTCAGGATCCCTTGCAGGCAATAACTGTTCAGTTAAAATTAAGGGAGATGTTTAGTTAATATCTTGGTAAATTAGGGTTGGATATCTGAGGTGTTTGGGAACAGAAAACTGAATATTTCATTTCAAGGCCCGAAAATTCAAGATAGTTTTGATAAAAGACTCATTAGCCTCTAATAAGCTGTCAGTGACATTGCTACATAATATTTTTAGCATTTAAATTTGAACATGATGCAGAACAGAGCAGTTACCAGTTCAGAAATTTATCATATGATGATAAATTTAAGTAATCATCAGACCATACTACTAAGAATAAGACCCCAAGTGGATGTCAAATGCAAATAGGATATCAGATTATGGTAAAAAATAAAGAAAATAGAAAAAGGAAAAAAAATAATTCCAGGAAGAATAGATAGGGAGCTATTAGAGTTACTTCAAGTTCTTTCTTCTAGCTGCAGTTTTCAAACCAGCCCCAGCAGGACTGACATTCTCTAAACAAGCTAATTTCTTGTCATTTTGGTGCATTTACCACAAAAGCCAAGGATGGAAGGAATACGAATACAGAGCTATTACCTTGCTAAAATATCCCTTTGTACTAACATGTAGGAAAGGCTACATGAGGGAAGGTTGTTGGCTATTGCTCATTCTCTACCTGTGCTACTTCTATAATTTAAAAAGTGAGTTCCCATCTGCAGAGCTGTCCATCTGTTGCAGCATAGAACCATTAAATTCAAAATGAAACATTAAAACACAAGAGGAAGGCAAGCACAGAGCCCCAAGGCAAAACAGTAGCAGCTCAGTTCTTATGGACATGTTGGGTACAACACTTATTTGCCCTCAAAATGAGCCAGAACAAACCTTTATTCCAAAGGCTAATGCATGACTTGTGGGAGAAGAGAGATAAGAAGTGGAAAAACCTCTAGCTGCAGTCGAACACAGGCACTGAACCCTCTGCATTTCTGTTTCACAGGGATTTAATTCAGAAGTAAAAGATGTCCCCAAGAGCTCTCTCAAACTTTTCTTCTCTTGCTTAGACCTGAAACAGCACTTATTTTTCCTTTTACCAGGTGTGGAAAAATAGAATAACTTAGTTAATTTCTGCAGCCTTCTAGCTAAATACACACTCAGTGTTATACTAATTTATAATTAAATAATAAAACAATTTTTGAAAAAGCATAATGAAACTGCTCATAGACATGGTTAGATTTATTACTTTACCTGCAGTAAGCAATATAAAATAAAAGTCACCTGTCCAAGTCTCTGATCTGAAACTGTGGAGGTCACTACACTCCGATGTTTCTCTTCATAGTACATTTACTGCATATTTGTATATCTTTTAGAAATACTTAACAGGAGATTATATTCAAAATACAAAACCAAACAAAAAAAAAAAAAACAAACAAAAAACCTTGCTAAAATCTGAAATGAAAAAGAACCAAAGAACCTATTCAAAATGCCTTTTTTTTCAATTACTGTTGCCTGTGGACTACGTAGCTAAACACAGACAACAGTTATTTTGAAAAACAGAAAAGATATGGTATGACAGTAGTTTGAAATAAACAAATAGCAACTAAAAAAAAATTGTACAGATATTTTATAAAGAAGGAAGTTTAACACAGAGGGGGGTTTAACACAGAGGGGGGTTTGAAAGCACTGAAATTCTCAGGGAGGCTAATTATTCCCCAAATCTTGATATTCATATCAAGGTTATATTTAAATTTTATTTAGTTCTGCAAAGAGAAAGCCATGTAAGAAAAGCATGGTTGGTTTTAAGCATAACATATAAAGAAGTGCTGTAAAGGCACCATCCCACTCAACTCCTTACAGATGATCCCCTCTAGCAAATAGACTCATATGCAGTGAAGACTCTTTCAGATCCCAAAGGTAGTAATGATCTTACTTCCCTGAAGGGAACTCTTTGGCATCAGTGTCTGAACTACTAGCCAAAATCTTTAACTCAACCAAAAATAAAAACCAACCAAAAATAAATAAAAGATAAAAAGGAATAAGAAAGGATTCTGTAAGTACATTGGTCAGGAAAGGCCAAGTACAAAGTTCTGTACCTAGGTCAGGGTGTGAGTATGGGAGAGGAAAGAATTCACTGAGACCTGTCCTGCAGAGAAGGACTTGGAGGTTCTAGAGGATGAAAAGCTGGACATGAGCCAACAATATGCACTCACAGCCCAGAATGTTGGCCTTTTCAGCCACGATCTGGGCTACATTAAAGGAGCATGGCCAGCAGGTCAAGAGAAGGGGTTCTGCCCTTGTTAGACCCCACCTGGCGTGCTGCATGCAGCTCTGGGGTCCTCAGCACAAGAAAGACAAGGACCTGTTGGCTTGGGTCCAGAGGAGAGCCACAAAGATGATCAGACAGCTGGAGCATATCTCCTGTGAAGTCAGACTGAGTCAGTTGGGGCTGTTCTAGTCTAGAGAAGAGAAGCTTTGGGGAGACCTCATTGCAGACTTTCCGCACTTAAAGGGGGTTTATAAAAATGATGAAGAATAGGCAGTACCTGTGGGCAGTACCAGTCCCAGTGCTGGTACAAGGGTAATGGTTTCAAACTAAAAGAGGAGAAATTTAGATTAGAATGCCGCATGTGTGGGAGTGTTCAAGGCCAGGTTGGATCAGGCCCTGGGTGACCTCATCTGGTGAGTTGCTTCCTTTCCCATGCCAGAGGGGTTGGTATTACATGATCTTTCAGGTGCCTTCACAAACCGTTCCATGATTCTATGAAAAACATTAAAAGCAACCTTCAAAGTACATGTGATCTATTTTCAAAATCAAATCAAACAAAGACAGAGTTTTGCTTTCTGTTGACCATGAGGAGAGTGCAGGATTAATAAAAGTTCTAACTCATAAGTTTTAAGTTTCTTCCTAAAAGTCTACCCCTCATGCTCATATGTCAGCTTAATCCTTTCTGCAGTTCTTGTTCCTTTCCAGTCCTGTTCACTCATATTAATAAAGAGACGTAAAAATATATTGAGCAGTGATGAAGTGACAAATAGAGAACAGAATAAGCTAGATTATTTTTCACCACGTCATAAAATAATTACTGAAGTGGAATAGAGACTATAATGTCTGTTTCTCTGCATTTTGGATCATAAAGTGTGTTGGATGTGTCTAACAAGACCTACAGCACCTTAGGACAAATATATCTCACCAGCACTAGACAGAAAATAAATTTGGACTATCCACTCATTAATATTGGCTATTTTTATGTCTTTATGTCCTAATGGATCCAAGCCATATGAGGACTTCTACAGCACACTAGGAACCTAATTACAATGTGTTTTTAAATCTGGCCTAAGTGACCTTTCAACAACTAAACTGAATCTGAGGCTAACTAGGGAAAGAATTTCTTCTGCTCAAAGTTCTGGGTAAACAATTGAGTCATCAAACTCTCTTCCAAGTTCCAAAGACTTGTGGAACTATTTCTTTAATGAACTTCTGTTCTGCAACATGATTTTTTGTAAGAGAAACAAAGAACATTGTTCTTTGATCAACAGATACTTTGCAAAACCCAGTCTATTCGCTCTAGGCCTCATGAAATCAACTTTCTCACCTCTGAGAAGTAGTTCTCTTTCATTTCCTCCCTTAGGTGGTTTTATTTTGTCCTAATTTTGTACTGCAGCAAAAGTACAAAAAGGAAAAACAATTTATGAGTGGCAATTACTTAGACAGCAACAGCTATATTTTCTAGTACCCTCTGGATTCTCTTATTCTTATAAGTCATATAGCAGACAGACAAGCAATAGAATTAAAATGAATAAATCTTTTGTTGATCTTCAGAAAAAATTTAATGATTGTATCATTATGAAAATTGTGCTTCCTTTCAAAATGTCACACATAATTGTGCATAGCCAGACTCAAATGAACCAGTAAATGGATTGGCGTTAATAATGATATTGGATATGCATGCAGTTTCAAGTATTAACTAATAAAAATGATTGATAGTTTTTAGATAATCGCGTTTAAGAATATGAAAGAACTTTTAACAAAATGTGACTTGTAGCTTTTTAGAGAAGTTAATTAAATACTTGTTAAACATAATAATTTATTTTATCACTGTTGTTTTATGAATAAAATACAAAGGATAATCTGCATTTTTTTATAGTGATGGAGTGTCACAGGCCTGTAAACATAAATCTCAAGTCCTTATGATTGTTTTTGTCTTCTGTCCACACTATCAATCTGATTTCTAAAATTCTTTCTGGATTCATACCCACTAAGCTGCAGTGGCAGTTTTGCCTTTACCTCTTATCAAAGGTTTGTTAGCTAAAATCTAAAATAAAATGAAATAAAGGAAGGAAAAAAAGTAATAATAAAATAAAAACCCACTTCAATCAGAAAGTGCTTTCAAGACTCCTGATCCTGAAGATTTACCTGAGATTTTCAAAAGCTGGTGATGCTTTGCATCTTCCAACAAATAAAATCATTGGTTTTAACTTGATTTGTTATGAGCTATTAAGTGTTCATTTTAGCAATGCCAGTTACTGAGGCAATTATTACATTAAGTGAAGTTTGATTTTTCAGAGGCTATGGCATATTCCTAATGACACTGCCTTAGTAAATGTGGTGAGGAAATGGTCTTTATGGTTAATAATTCACAGTTCAGCTGAATATACAGATACATACCCCCAGAATCTCTTTGGAAACCACATTGGCCTACTGATATATATCTATAAAAAGATGCAGCAAGAGAGCCTTTTTCACAAGAAACCAGAAAAATAAGTGTTCCTTATTAGCTTTGGCTTGTTAGGGATTTAAAACACCACAACAGTGATCAATAGGAGGTAATGCTTGGGAACTTTTCCCATCAGAGTCTGATATTTGTTATTCACAAATGAAAACTCCCTGGATTTCAGTTCAGGGATATGATTTTCCTAAAACCTGGGGAATTCTTGACATGCTGTAACTCCCTAAGATGAAGTGTATCTAAGACTATACCCAGAGAAGCAGGATGT
The DNA here is from genome assembly GCF_022539315.1 of Serinus canaria. Classification (NCBI taxonomy): domain Eukaryota; kingdom Metazoa; phylum Chordata; class Aves; order Passeriformes; family Fringillidae; genus Serinus; species Serinus canaria. The sequence continues at coordinate 58,556,483 of NC_066313.1, forward strand.
GGCCCAGCAACCAATTATCCCCACCTATCCCTGTATTTGCAATGTTGCAAGCAAAAAAAACTAGCAAAGACACACTGGTCAAGCAGCAGAAACACACTGGTCAAGCAGCAGAATCAGGCATTCAGAAGTTAAGAAGTGCTGGAATCTTCATTCATCTATCTTCCCACTGTACTTTTTGGTGCAGTTCATAATTATGTGATGAGATAATATTTTTACACAAGTTCATTCATCATTTCAAACAGAGAATGGAGTATGTTCTATAAATGAGAAATTGAGCAAAAGACTTTCACTAAGCTGTCTTTGGTTCCTTATCTTTGTTACTGTTACAGACTTAGACAAGTGATAGGAGACCAAGACTCAGTTTCTACTCTTCTTAAAAAGCCTTTGAAGACCCGATAGCCACCTCTAAGACCTGAGTCAGAACCAGCAAGCTGTGGAATATTTGGAAAGGCTGCAACAAGCTTTCAGAATGTCTTCTTGATACAGTTCAATTCTGACAAGCAAAGCCAAGAGCGAAGGGGCAAGAATTTCTGTGAACATTAGCTACTTGCATAAAGACTGGTTCTCTCACTTTGTATTTCAAAGAGTGCTGAGTGATTTTAAGTGAGGAACAAGAACTCCAAGCACTGAGCTGAAAATAACCTTGCTTTAAATATCCTACAGGCCAAAATGTTAGGCATTCAATAAGGAATATTTAAATACTTTAGGGTGTTTATATTTGAGGAATGTAGGGATATTTGTTAATATCTTATTGCTCACATTCTTTAAATATTTTCTAATTAAAGAATATAAGAGGAAAATAGAAATATTTTCAGTTCTCAAGGATGATAGATGTGGTCCTTGCAACCCTGTTAGTAAGATAGTTGGTAAGATATTAAGTAATGAGGCACTTTGGTTTCAGTTTCTGCCCCAGTGTAAGTTTAGATTTTGTATAGGAAAAATTAAGCTATCAAACAATCAAATCTCTCCAAAAAAATCAATGACAGAATTTAGTCAACAAAGCAGATTCTGCTGAAGATATTTGGCAGTGGAAAAAACTTCCAGAGGCAGCAAAGCAGTCTGTATATTTGATCATCTTCATGAAATTATTTGCTTTTTTGCCTTTTTTGGGCATAGCAGCACATGGGGGATAAGGCAACAGAGCGGGGGAGATGATGTCTATAGGGTTTTTTTCCTATATGCTCTTCTAAGGGAAAAAAAAAATCTTTCTCTTCTCCTGAGCAAAATTCTCATCTTTTAAATGAATAAACCAAATATCTCCAATAAATCTATGATTTATAGATCACATATATATCAGGACCATAGTTATTCTGTTTTGGAAATAATTATAATATAATCACATTAAATACAACCAAAACAAACAACAAACAAAAAGAGCAAGAGCCATACGTATATATATGTTTATAAAGTTGAAATATTTTAATTGTAATTTTCTTCAGAGTTAGCAGTAAAGAGCACCCATATACATTTTTGGGTGTTTGACAATAAGTCTGCTCTTATTAGTAACAGTACACACCATTACTGTTCATAATACAGTAACTCTGCTGAACAATAGCAATGCTCAAATGCACACAACAGTTTTCCTCGTCTTACCAAACAGAAAAATAAAAGAATTGTTCAAAGAAGGTTTCCACTTCTTCTTCTTTCCATCTTAGCAATGGACAAAATTTCATCCTTTACCCAAGAAAAAATTAGACAAATAGATCTTGCGATATTTTTGGATGACCATCAAATTTAGATTATTCTGGGAAGGAAATAGAAAGAAGAAATTTCAGATTCTTAGGAGATATAGACATTTCTTCTTCTGTATTCTGTCTGTTCTACACTTTATGTCACCGAAGTTAAATACCTAAAAGTGGCTTCGAAACTTTTCAAAGGCCTGATTATCAGCTACTGGGTTTTTTTTTTTCCTTAGGGGAGGGCTTAGCTCTTTAGTTAATGCTGTAATTTACACTTTGTCAAGCACATGACTAATATTACTGTTTTTATTATCAGATATATCATTAATTTATAATGACTGATTACAGATATATGTTGCACAAGTTATGGATATTTTACCAGAGTATTTATATTTCATCAGACAACAACAAAGACTTGCCATTGAAGTTAGGGTGAGTATTTCAAATGTGCAAACTCAGAAGTCTCAAAGCACTTCAAGAAGTTTAAACATTAGATCTGCTTTCTCTTTTTTGATTGTATGAGTTGGGAACTCATGAGAGAGGGAAACATTTATACAGCACTTAAAATAGTTGGACTTTTAATTATTATACATATGCATAATCTAAGTTGATCTGATCAACTACCTTTGTATAAAGTTTCAAAGGTCAGTGAAAATTTCATGTGTTTGATAATATTACTTCTTTACTGACAATTTAGCTACACAATCTACATTGTTGAGTTTATGCTATTTACAGCATAAGACCACTGATCCTTTTTATCATGTGTTGGACAGAACATAAACAGAAAGAGTAAAATCTTTATTTTATGATAGCTTATCTCTCAAGCAAGAACAATATTCTTTAGCAGAAATTGCTGTAAAGATTCTGTGAACAGGTTGTACCATATGGACTGAAGGGAAATTTGTTAATCTTGAAATAAAGAACAATGACAAGAAAACAGATTTATCATTTTGAAGTAAGATCAAGGACAGCTCCGTGGAGAATTTTTCAGTTAGCAATGTATAATGAAAAGGATTTGCATTGTTCAAGAACATAAAATATTTCTACAAATGTAAAGTGCAGATCTCTATAAAAGTTAACAAAAAAATTGAGGTGAAAAATATACTTTAAAATGTTTGAGGCTTGAAACCACAAAAGATCTCTCACATTAGTATTTTCCAGTCTTTAGAAATGAGTCAATATGTAGTCCTGTAATTGCTTTACCTGAAGATGTCATTCATCAGTGTTGACATGACCACATTTAAGATAGACTTACCAATTTAAAATAGACATACCAATACTCAGTTTTTTGCTTTTTTTTAAATTTTCTCACTTACCTTGATAAAGCATAAGAGTAAAATGTTAGCATGACTCTTGAAAGTTCAATTTCCACCTTGTATAATGCTTTTGGCTCAGAAATGACATATACTTGGCACTATTCTGCTTCATCAGTGTTAATCATATTTTCTTTCAGCTTATCTTCAAAGATTTCATCTGTCTTATACATTCAGTACTTTTGGCTTCAAAGTCATTTTATATTTCCTTATCTGTTTTTAAATTCTTCATTGTTGGTTATTTAATTTTTTTAACATTGTTAAACAGGACCTTTAGAAGGTATCTCCCAAAAGATATCTAATCTATAGAATATAGAGTTCACCTTCAAAGAATATTAGATCACCCTTTACTTTTAGTTACAGAACATAAAAATGTAAAAGTAAAATGTGTAAATTGTATTTTAATCCGGAGTGCTGCTCTAAAGTCAAAAAAGTCCATCATTATTACAGAAGTACAGGTAGCAAAGCCGTGAGGGAATCAGAAGGATAATTTTTAGAGGATGCATATTTTGAAATACTGTATAGCTTCCAGTAGAGTGCACAACAATTTAGATCTCACCCAGGATTCTGTGGAACATAAATGCCTTTAATTTTATGATGTGATGTATGATAGTCAGAAGTACACAGAAATTCTGAAATGTCAATGTATACAGGAATTTGTAAACAAGAAACACAGCCAGGAAGTCTGATTTGTTTCTGGAAAAAATACCCAGGGTTAGAAGACTAAAAAGGGAGAGCTGCCATCTTCTGTCTGAATTGGAACTCTGTGAAGAAGGAATATTTGTTTGTAAGTACAACTCTATCAAATTTCAGATTTAAAGATGACTAGTCCTTATGAAATTTGAAAAAAAATATATATAGGGACAGAGGTCTATTTTCTTCACATTAGAAAAATAACAAGTATAACCAAAAGATACACATATACACTTAATCAAAGCTACATTTCAACAAGGTATTCCAAACAATGATTTGGCATGAGTGTATCAGAAATAAATGTTCCTCCTTTTTTTCCTATTTCAAATATGCTTTTATGCTTGCCATAGCTGCCCCAGAATGTCCTACTTTTCAGGAAAATACAGCTGATTTGGGAGTAATGTACCTCTTTTGTATGGATTATAGGATTCAAATAGAATAGATTTAAATGAAGACTTAACAGAATTGAAGTTCACCCAGACAAGGAGAAATCTATTCTTGTACAAGTGTTTTGAACTGATTCAAAGAAGGATCATTATTTCCATCACAGAATCATAGAATGATTTCAGATAGGAGGAAACTTAAAGATCATTTAGTTCCAAGCCCCCTGGCATGGCCAGGGGCACCTTCTACTAGACCAGGTTGTTCAGAGCCCCATCCAACCTGGTCTTATCCAATGTTGTGGAAGCTTTTAAATGCTTATTCATTAACAATTAAATAGGAAAAATCAATTAGCTAGAATGCAGTAGACATTTCCCTCTAGATTTGAGGTGCAAATATCTTCCTAATATCCACCTAGAAAATCAAAACTTTTGTGTGCAGTAGGTGCAGAGTGTAGTTACTCTACCCTCCTCATCAGTCGGTGAAGAAACTGACACTTCCAGGAAACAACTGAGACCATTTAAGATAGGAATCCACCAAAATATTTCAAAGACTTCACCAACCTCAAGTGATTACAGAGATAGAAAAAAAGGGTGACATTTTCCAACTACATCTAATCCAGAAGGGGCAATTTCAGTTGTGATTCTTTCATTTCCCAAGAACTACTTCAGACCAGCTATACTCCCTCCTTCCAAAGCAATGTCAGAATGTGATGTGGGTGCTACAGAAATATCACAAACTGTAAATGACATGAAGACATGCAATAGGTAGTTTATGAAGCATAAGTCAAGTTCTTTCTTAATTATTCTGGAGAAAAGAAAAAATAAATCAGAAATTTGTTCTTGCCTTTGGAAGGAGGGAGAGGCTGTGTTTATCCATTCGTTTTTACAACATGGCACACAGGCCTTCCAAGAAAATAGCAGTACTTCAATCTTGTTGACACACTGATAGATCTTGTCAGGACAAGGCACAAGGCACATGGCAAAATTCAGTGGTAAGATTCTTAAATGTGTTAAAAAATTTCTTAAAATGACCAAAATTATATAATTTATAAGAAATTAAAGTTTTGTTTTGCAATTGAACAAGCTGCTCTGTGGCTTTTCACCCATACACTATCCTTCCATACTGGAAAGATAACCACCATTTTCCTGTGCTGTAGTAAAATCTACTACTTTGTCAACCCAGCCATAAAAAAAAGGAAAATTGTTATGATGGCCAAAAATTGTTATAGTGGCCATATTTAAAATTTATGACATCTGAAAATTTAAGGAAAACAGAAGGAGCCAGGTTAGGTCAGGCCAAAAATTACTCTTGCCCAATATCTTGTCAATGAGACATGCCTCTTACTTGTTGAGTGCCTGTTTAGTGCCTAGGGAAGAATGTAAGAAAGGGGATGATGTGCAAGATCCCAAAACACACACTTATCATTTTCCCAGTTAACTCATTTTCTTCATGGAAAAGACCTGCTTTGTCTTATGTCTCCTCTTGAACAGTTTATTGTACAAAATTCATGAGGAAATTATAGAAAGGACAAACCTGCTATATTTCAGTTCATTAACAAAGATATGAGAATTAAAGTCTGAATTCGGGACTACAATTTTCTTCTTTTAAAAGAAAACACAAACAAAACAACAACAAAAAAAAAAAAAAAGGGAAAAAATAAAAAAGCCAAATACCATGAAGATATAACAGTCTGCTTCACGTTATTTATTATTTCTGAAAAATAAAGACTACACAGTCCATTTTGCATTGCCTACATCTACCACTGAAAGGAATGGAATAGAAAAGATACATCAAGGACAATAATGACAGAATGTGATTTAAAGAAGTGCTATGCTTGGTTCACTGTGATTTGTAGGATCTTAGTAATTATTCAGACAAATTGTAGGTACCTAAAAAAATGCCTTTAAATCCCCAAGGTTTCATCTATTTCACAAAGAAATGGTGTGTAGCCTACAGTTCCTGTGTTCAAATTGTAAATCTTTGGTTAAAACCTGTTAGACAGGAATTTGGCAGGGCAATTAATATTGTTTGACTTGTCTCAATGTTCTCACTTATTTATATTTTTCATTCTTTTAATTAAAATATTTATCAAGGATTTAATCATATCTCACAGCCTTGGCATATAAAGGGTGGTGAAATTATGGTCACAGATGATAATTTTCTGTGAGTTTGGAAGCATAGGAGCAAAGTATGAATTACCAGGTAATCGGACTTAAGACCAACTCTGAAGGAAGGAAACAGAGTCAAAAAAAAAAAAACCTTCAACACCTGAGCATACAAAGGGAAACATTTTCCTACTAAAAGGCAGAGATGTTGAATCTTCTCACTATGGCATTCTCCAACACTGGTTGCCTTGGGGAAAGGTACATAGCCCTGAATATGGTAACGATACCCTGAACATTGCTTTCATTATCCAAGAAAGAACCCAGTACAGGGGGGTGATGTGTTAAATGGAAAGAAATATTCTTTCTGATAATCTTACCTGTGAGAAGTGCTCAGATTTGCTCAATGCTGTTACTAAAATTCTTGCAGGTGAAATTTCCAAGAATGTTCTTAAATAGTAATATTATTGGAAGGCTGAAGAAAAGAAGATATCCACTACACTTCTGTCATAATCATAGTGTTGATGTCTTCTCTCTGACAGGCAAAGGATAATGATTTTATTAACAATATTGTGCAAAAAAAGGCTAGTTTTCAAAATATATATTTTACTCCCACAGCCTTTTCCAGTTATAGAATCTGAGGGATCAGAATTATAATGCAATCTTCCCAAGTGTGCACCATTTATACAGCAATCATATACCTGTTTTCTATTACAAATGGCTGCATTATGCTTTTTTACCCACAGGTCTGCAGGTATGTTCAGGATTTGGTAATTGACACTGGTCTTAGATGGATAATCCAGAATTTAAAAGACAATTTAATTTATATTCTGCTATGTTCTACTCAGACAAGTCATTATATCAGGTGAAGTCTTCTGACTATCATGAAAAATCCAGCCTCACACTGCCCAGACAAATAGAGATGTCATGATGAAAATGGAGTAATTAATAAAGTACCATTTACATTAATAGCCCAATTTATATAGCATACCAGGCTAAGTTTATCGTGTTACTTCACTAATTCTCTCTTCTGATCTCATTTGACAAAGGGCTTTTTTTTTTAATTTTGACATTTTTTTTCTTTCATGAGCTCTGTGCAGTAAAAAGAAAAATGAGTAATATCTGAATGTAGGTGATGGACCCAAAGAGACTAAGAGACTTCCTTTATAAAAAAATCTCTTTGCTATTACATGCATTGGTGATATTTTTTGTCATCTTTTTATCCTTTACAAGATATTTCAGATAAAAATAATTCCAGGAGTGATTATGTTGATTTCTGCAGAGTCACACCTGGGATGAATTTGGCCCTGTTATGTTTTCCTCAGTACCCAATTGTCACTTTAACTCTGAGACACTTGCTGGATTAAAATAAGAACTTGTTTTCTTGATCTCAAAGCTTATCTAATCCTGTATGTGACTTTATTTAGTTATGTGAAATGTAATCACATTCTATTGACTAATCATGTTCTCTGTGATGCATACTCGTTATGTAGTAAATCTATTAATCCCGTGGTAATTTTGCATGTTATTGTAATTCCCTTAACCATCTAAAGTGTCCTTACTTCTTTCTTTGTAACAAATAAAAAAAGTGAATGGTGTGTATGTGGATAATATTCAAATAGTTCAGCTTTGTTCTTCTGTAATCCATATTTGAACAAAAATATAATCTTGAACTTCTTTGAAAATAACCAAGGAATTATTTCCCCAAAAGCCTATTTAAAAGGACCACAATAACCAGGATTATAAAACAAGCAATATTTTTTAATTAAAAATCAGAAACTTTTATTACAGTATTTCCACTTCTGCTGAAAATGAGCAGGTTTCACTACAATTGTGTCATTTTGGCAAGTCCTTTCAAATCCAGCCATATAAGATGAAATCCTAGGTCTATGAAGCAATACTTCCTCAACCTTTTCTTTATTGTTTTATGTTGGCTTTGAACCCTTGCCAGCCATGTCTTTCCTGCTCTGTGAGGTCTTTTTGCCATCTGTGTCTCATAAGTTTCCAAAAGAAAAAGAAGAGAGCTCTGAATCGAGAGGAACCAAGAAAAACATAGCTAAGCAGGGGACACATACAAAAGATCCCAGAGGAGGAGGAGGTGATCAGACAAATGCTCAGTAATACTCCTTCCTCTACCTGATCACTTGTATCATCAAGAGATACCTTGATAAATCCTCCACAGTAAGGTGATCTCAATGCATATTCTAGTCTTCATTGTATTATTTCAAATACTGTTTTGCAACACACAAGATTTCTCACTTTCATATATTTTTTGTAAAAAATTGTGCCAGCCAAAAGTACCAAACTAAGTTATGTATTAAGGTGAAATATAAGGGAAAAAATTTGTTAGATCAAATCTATATTCTTTGAAGAATGAATGGTTATTTTGGAGGGCATGATCTCTGCCCCTCTACACAGTACTAAAGAAAAACAGAAAAAAGGTCTAAAGTAATTTCTAATTGGTTATTTATAATAGACCCATTTTTTATTATTTTGCAAAGAATTGTGGATATTTATAACTTTTTTTGCTGGAAGGCATGAATCTTTTCTATATACTACTTTTCTTTTAGGACAAAGTCTACCATGTGGCTCTGAAATATTTTAGACCTTTGCAGGGAGAGGGAATTTTCTAGTTTGACCTTTCCATGAATCAGTATGATTTCCTCAGGAAATTATAATTATCTATGAAACATTACAGTAAGAAATCAGAAACCCCTTCTCTCCTGGAAGGCGAGGAAGATTTATATCAAAATATTTGGTCTACACCAGCAAGAATGCCCTACTCTTCACCTCATTAAGAGTCATACTCTAATCATTGGAGAATACTGTGATTTCTGAAACATCAGTCAAAGGACTTTTGTTATACATATTCTTCCTCTTGTATTCCTCTTATATTTTCCGTTATCATGATTATTTATGCTTGGTAATAATTTAAATAAATGAAGACTATTATTTGGCATTAAACAGGTCATGAAAAACATCTTTATAGTGTTTAAATGTCACCTAATAGTAGGTTGAGTTGTCAGAAGGTCAAGGAAAGTAATTATTGCTATCTATTTACCACATCTAGTCCACATCTGGCTTCATCTTTTGTTGGGTCCTTTGACTTAAAAAAGGTATTACCAAATAAAGAAAATACAATAAAACAGCACTAGAATGCGTGGAGGACTGGAGCACATGATATGACAGCAAAAGTTGAGAAATCTGAATTTGTCTAGACAAATAGAAAAGGTTTAGGGCAGGTCTAATTGCTCTCTTTCACTACATAATGGTAAGCTACAGAACAGATTGTGACACACCCTTCACAGAGGTGTATCATGAGGAAAAAGAGACCATGATCCTAAACTGAAGCAAAAGAGTTTTCAATAAATACAAGAAAAACAAATTTCATTTTAAGAATGCTTATGCAGAGGAATGAAACAAGTTGCTGTGGGATGTTTTTTAATGTCCATCTAGAGTTCCTGAGCAGGTCCTGAGCAACCTGATATAATTACAAAACCAGCTCCACTTTGAGGAGGAAGTTGAACTAGAGGATGTACAAAGGTTCCTTCCAGACTAAAATATTCTATGCATCCATGAAGTATAAGGATCAACATTCTGAACACCCAAAATGGCCATTTTGGTAGCATTCGCATGAATGCTACCTTCAGCTGTATTTCCTAATAATGGAATGGTCCTTCAGCTGTATTTCCTAATAATTCAGTTGCACAGCTCTCTAATTTTTTCACAATGCACTTCAATACTGCAAAATTTTTCTAGATCTAGATTTAAGCTTCTCTCCAGCTTCATCAGTTATTTTTGAAAATAACATGGTGATCTAAAAAACACAGCAAGAATTTTCCCTTATTATTTTTTATTAAGTTCTCAGTTATGCACTTTATGCACAGTCCCACAGCTGAGTCTGTGCTTCCTGAATCTCCATGCTCACAAGAGGTATTTGTGTACCATTAGTTATTAATTTACATTTGCATTACACCTGCAGCTTGAGGCTCTGTGATGCAAGACTCTTGTCTGAACACACACCCTTGGGATTACCTGTCCCATCTTTAACAAGTTAAAAGTCACAGGAGAGAAGACAGGCAAAACTTATGAAAAGGGAATTAAAACTCTACAAACAGGAAAATGTGTCTGAGGGTGCTGCTAAAAGCCACAAGACATTTATGCAGGTCACATTTTGGAGACAAACAGATATTTATTGTGGATGTTTTCAGTGATTTAATCACAGGACCATGTCTTCCTTTCTCCTGCCCTTCTAACCAACTGGCTTCTTCAATGAAGGAATTCATGGCTCTGCCTATCCAGCACTGGCTTACAGTGACAGGCATGACTGCTCTCTCTGGTTATTTCTGAAATAAATTCCATCTACTGGAAAATGATGAAAAATATCTTGTCTTTGTTTATTAATCACGAATGTGGCAGAATGGTTTCTCCCTGCACAAGACATCTATTTAAACCTCTTCCTTGGGATATTGTGAATATAACACTTTTGGAAGGCAGTTCATCACAACTAATTTAAACCTCTACATTAGAATGAGATAAATGGAATCTCTCTTGAGGTGCACTACAGAAACTGTTTAGTTAGGGCATCTAGCACAGAAATGGACTTTACATGTGGTTCACAATTAGTGAATTACAAAGCTAGTCACAGATCTACCAGCCTAATATTCATAGGAAGTGGCTGGAAGGGATCTTTGTAGAGCCTCTAGTTCAACTTCCTTCTCAAAGTGGTGCTGGTTTTGTAATTATAGTGATTAGAAAAGCTCTGTCTATTGTCTCTTGCTTCTGGGACCCAGAACCTTCTCTTTACTGTTTCAGGTAGACTGCTCAGCCATTATTTATGTTGACAGTTTGAAATACTACCTCCTCTAAGATAAAATATCCCAACACACTCAAAAAATTTAACCATAAACTTAATTTAATATTAGGTCCATGGCATGGTGCTTCATATATATAACTCTTTATGGGAGTGACTCTAACAATACAGTCATTTCTACAGTGGCTTAAATCAAAAGAATGGTTTCCAATCACTTAACAATTCATTTTCATGTATCTATCATGCATTTTTACTCAGCTGATTATCTTTTTATCTACTCAATAGCTTTTAAGTTGCTATCACTACATGAATGACACACACCTGCTTGTGTCCCATGTTACAAATGTTAGATGCAGTTATTTCCATGTCATCATCCTCCAGTAACACAGGCTATGTGGATTTTGTTAGCCCAATGTATGGAAATCTATTTTGTCTATATTATCAAATAACCATAACTTCAGTGACACAGCTACACCAAGTAGGTTTTTTCATCTTTAGATCTTCATGTTAATTTTCAATTCAAAATAAAACAATCAAGTTCAACGTAACAAAAAAACACCACAAGAAGAAAAGCATCAGACTTAGATAGTATTTGTAGGTGGTGCTGGAGATAAAAATTTGCTGGTTGTCTTTTAAAAACCTTTGTGTTCTCCTCATTTATGATGTTGATAATAGTGTTCAGAACCATTTTAGGAATCTATGTCCAAAACCTTGATTTAAAACATTCCACAATAAAACACGAGACACAACAGTAGTGTGCAGGCCCACCAGTGGTCAAATCTCTGCCAGTTATTCGCCCCTTTGTTATGAAAAACGAACGAGGCCAAATTTCAGGAAACAATTGAAAAAGGCTCTCGTTTATTAAAACACAAGCCAGAGAGAACAGAGAACCTGGGATAAGCCCAGATCCCCACACAACATCTTGAAAGAGGAACAAAACCCACACAACATCTTGAAAGAGGAACAAAAGAACTGAACTCTCCAAAACGGAAAACCCCCCTTTTTATAAACATCCCTGGTCCAGGATTGGTGGGTTTTGGATCCGTGCACCGATTGGTGGAATTTGGGCACTTTGATTGGTCCTTACCGATGTTCATTCTGGGCCAATCATTTTTCCAGGGCGTCGAGTGATTGGTTGGTGCTCTGGCCCAATCACTCTCTGAATCGTCCACCCTCTGCCCCCACCAAGTCCTGGACTCCTTCCCTTCCCCCACAGCAAATAACTCCCCCTTTCCCCTTCCCCCACAACAAATAACTCCCCATTTTCCCTTCCCCCACAACAAATAACTCCCCATTCCCCAAACATTTTAACAACAAATTCATAACACCTTGATCACCTTTAAGCCATCAAACATAAATGGATTCCAGGTTCATCATCAAAAATAGAAAAGAAGGAGTTTAATACTGTTCTAGATACAGCACCATGTATGAAGCAGCAGTTAGTTCAGGTAGCAATACAAGTACCCATGCACAGATTAGGCATTTTCCTGTCTCTCTCACCTCCACAGCCCAATTCAGTAGGCATTCTTCAAGACTGGTTTATCCATAAGAATTCCTGCGTAGTAACAATACAAGGATACATTCTTATGTTACAATAGGACAGTGACAAAAGATGCCTGCAAAATGTAAACAAAACATATTAATTTTTCGCTCTCTTTCCAGAAGAAAAATCAATTGAGACAGTCAGGAGGTTTTTTAGGGGTAATGTTTTTTTTTTTCCATTGGAAACAAATTCTGAAAGGAAAGGAAAAAAAGTCTGTTTTCAGTTTTTCCTTTGTATGTTTTTGTGGTGTGAAGCTATATCCTGTCCCTCAGGTGTGCCAACTTCTTCCTTCCCCTCCCCCTGCCCCCTTGCCTTCTTCCTAACTGCTGTCTGTCAAGTTCCACATTCCAGTAAGGGCATCATGTGATTGGCAGAAGTTCAAAAGATGCTTCTCAGACCTGGGGTCATTAGCCTGTCCAGGTGTCATTGTCCCTTGAGACCCTCCTCCCACCTGGTTGGTGGCTCAGCTATGCTCTCCCTCTCCCCTCCCTGTGGGTTTAAAAGACACTGAAACCATGCGCTCTGGGTTCTGTTGGAGCTGTTACCAAGATTCAGAGCTCTGTGACCCTGGAATAAACTCAGGATTTAACCCTCCGGCGGAATACACTCTCTTTCTCTTCACCATCCCCTGAACTTTTTCCACTAGAGGTAAACTGAGTTTCTACTTTGCTTGGACTCATTCCGAGTGCCTAACTGCATCTGCCAGCCAGCCAAGGGTGTCTCTGGGGTGACACAGCTGCTACCTTTTGAGCACTAGGGCTGGACGAGCCCAGGCACATTCCACTCAGCAATACTGGGATTTTATTCCAATAGTATGTCATTCACAGTGAACAACATGGGTGTGCCAGCAGAAGCTAGCATTTTATGGGCAGTAGAACAGAGTCTGACTAGGAAATTTATCAGCTTTCACTGTATTCCCTAGCCCACATATCTTAGCAGAATAGTTATAATTCTTACCACCTAAAAACCTATTACCTGAAACTTCTGAAAACTTTTGAATTCCAGACTAATTGAGGAAGGAAAACTTTCCCAAGATCATCTAATCCTGGAACAGCAACGGCTATCTGCCACTTAAAGTAGAATTTGACAAGTACATGCCATTACCAGAAGAACTCTTGAGACTGTTGAATGTTAGAGTAACAGATAAGTTTAATTACTTAGGTAACGTGAAATAGAGGAGGGAAAAAGAACTTCATTGTCTGAAAGACAGATTCATAACACACAGAATACAAACTCAAGCTTGAAAGGATGACCTCTTCCATCTGCAGTTCACTGACAGTGTGGGATGGTTTGAAAATGGAGAAAAAATAAAGCTCGGGTCAAATAATATTTTGCTTCATACTAGGCAAGTCTCATGTCCAGAGCAAGAAAAGAGTTATATAAAGCAGAATTATAAAATTAGCAGATGAAAGATATATGAATTTGTCATTAGTCTAAGAAAGGAGGAACTCAAATGAAACAAGTATTTACCTCATGGGATAAAATAGAACAAAGCAAATCACTGCCAACTGTTAAAAGGATTGCTGAAAAGTTGCTACAGCATGACCCCGACCAAATCAGTCAGTCACAAAAGCATCCCCAGAGAAAAAAATCTTATGAAAGGTAAATTTCATATGAAAAAGAGGAAATTATACAGAATGCAGGGAGCTGAGTGTTGTAGAAGTTATAGGTTTGTCACAGATACGGTATTATAAAAGCATCATCCTTGCATTTTAATAGAGTGTTTCTGATGTTCAAAGTCATGACAAAACCAGAACCAGTAGAAAGTGCTGTTGTTATGTTTCACAGAGGCTCACAGCAAGACCTTGGTATCAGTAATGCCCAGGACTAATGGTGTCATCCAAGCCTGCCCTGAGAGCACATTCAGCTGGGAGCCATTGAAATATTCTAACACATCCACCTCTCTCCCCATCCATTTTTCATAAAAAATAAATTTATGTATTCAGAAAAAAAAAGGGGTTGTGTTTGTGAAACACTGCAGTTGCACAAAGTTTCAGTTTTGGATTGCTAGGGGACCAGGACCCTGCAATGGTAAAACACTGGGTCTACAAAGATCAATTTACACTGATCTTTGTAGACAAGTGTATAGAAACAATAGATCTCTCTAAGATCACTTGGTCTCTGATGGAGTAGTTAAAAGCTGGGTGAAAACTGACATTCCTGAAAAGGGAGATGAAAACAGAAAGGTTTAAAAGGTACCAAATTATTTGGTTTCTGCAAGCCATGGTTACCCTGAGAAAAGAAGACAGAGGAAACTGCTGGCAACAGCTGGTCTTGAATCACATAATGTTCATAGTATTTTGCAGTCAATTCAGGTAGATGAGGCTCAGACAGAGTAGACAAACTGCAGAGATTTAATACAGAGATTTGAGAAGTGCTGCTCATTACATAAAAATGAAACACATCAGCAATGCATTTACAAGCAGAGAGCACAAAAAACCTGAAAACATAGAAGTGCTCGTGTGTGAAGAGCTAATGTAGCAATCCAGGGATAAACTGAATCCTTGATAATATTAGATCATGATTGGAATCTGGAACGGAACAGCCTAAAGGAGAAATTAATGTAAGACTAAGATTTAATTCTTGATCAGTTATCAGAATTTGACTAGCAAAGAGAGCTACAAAGACCAGACAAAGCCATGGTCTGCAGACAGTCCTCTGAGACTTGCAGACATGATAGAGAATCCAGAATACTGCAAGAAAGAGCACCTGAGGCAGAAATGCATTCAGAGGTCAAAGTATGAATCTATTGTAGCCAGAACACGATGTTCCACATGCTGGGGTAAACAGCTGGAGTCAGCTGAAACAACTGAGCCCCAGGATATGGCAAAACCAGAACTAATAGACTTACTGCTTTCTGACAGTAGTCATCCTTATTTCTCACAGGAAACACTGTCCCCACTCCTACATTGTCCTAGGACTGCATGCAGGGCATATCTAAGATTAAATCACACATTCCTACTTAGTTGTAATTAGCAGCTGGGTCATGGAGATTTTAAATTTTGCATTATGCTACATTATATGTTAACTACTGAGCTGCTGTTGTTAAGTTCAGCTAGAAACAAAAAAAAAACAAAAAAAAAAAAAAAAAAAAAAAAAAAAAAAAAAAAGAGGAGGAGAACATGTCTTTAAGGATCCCTAATATAGGCTATTTAAAACTAGATGTAAATATAATCTAAATGTACAAAAGTATAAGCAGTTACAGGTTACACACTGACAGATCCAGTTTTAACTGCCTAGCTCTGAGAGATAATGTTTGACCCACATACTGGCCCTGTTCAGTTAAATTAGTACAGATGCAGATGACCTGACTAAACTAGTACTCACAATCTGAGGAAAGTTCTGTCTTAAAGTTGTTGTTCCAGACATCTTCACTTGTTTCTGAGACCTGTACTTTTTGGTTAAGCTAAGGTCTGTGAAGGAAGGTGGAATGTGGGCACACACCAAAGAGATAAGACAGCTACAGACTGAGTGTATCATTCTCACAGATATCAGCATCTGACAGTTTAGGGGTACTTTGATCTGCAAAAGAGCTTGACAGACACCAGATAAGTTGTGAAAGAACAGGCAACACAGGCACTGACAAAAATTCCTTTGGATAGTCCAGGAGGACTGCGTCCATTCCTCATTTCAAAGGAAGAACACTTTCCTTAAGAAATAATTTGGTGAAGGGTATCTTTGATGGTTGAAAAGGCTCTATCTTCAGAGCATGCATTTTCTTCTTTTTTCCACAACTGAGTTCTCTAAGTAGGCTTTAAAAGACATCATCAGAAAGTATCTTTGAAATGAAATAGGTACCTAAGTAAACTTGAACTTAGAAGTTTTAAAGACTTCTAAAGACTTTCTTTCAAGTATGCATGTTTTCTTGAAGCTTGAGATCTGTCAAAATTTGTATAGCATGATGAGGAATATCATGTAACAAATGAGGCACTCTCAAATGAGAAGTTAAACCAGAACCAATATAAAGGCCTTTATGAGACACACACAACATTATAAATATTATTAAGCTGAATAAAACTCACATATTCAATGTGTTAGTCTCTGATATTTTTGGTATACTTTGATATAAATTTAACTTTATTTGCCATGATTCCCAACTCATTTTTCAAGCCTACTCTTTCACTATAGTATTTTGAGAAAGAAGCAGCATTTAAAGAAATCCCTGCTTAACCTTGATGCTCACTGACTTCTGCAAAAGACAAAGACATTACCAGATTAGACCATAACAGAAAAGTAAATATATCATAATGTTATACATACCAAATATACAGTGTATGAGGAACCTACATTCTCTATGCAAAAGAGACATTCTGCTCTATAATTTCAAACTGAATACTTTTTTATCTTTCATTCTGAAGAGCTTTTATCATATTCACACTTTTCTACTTTGCTGGAGAATAATGAATGACTTCAAAAGGTTATACTTTAGTTGAAAAGACTTTCATCTGAATTTTAATTAAAAAAAAAAAGCAAAAAAGAAAAAATTGAGAAACGGGGAAAATATATAGCAAAGTTACAACACAGCAACTCCTTCTGTCTCCAAGTGAACACTGGTTTTCTAGCATGGTGTAAATGGCAAAAGGTATACAAAATCACTTTTGGTACCTGCAAAAACTGTGTAGAAATATGGTTAGCACCACATAATAGAAAAAGACTCATCAGTTGGATTTGTTGGATTTATTTAGCACAAAGAAGCAAAATAACACCTAGTAGCTGTCTCAGTAGGGCAGATAGAACATGTCAAATGCTAAGAGGCAGTCTTCCCCATGATGAATTTTTAGACAGTTGAATCCAAAATGCTAAAGCCAGCTTATAGTTTCCTCTAGTTTTGTTTCCATTATAGAAAGACCATTTTTACACTGCCTCAGTCTCTCCTATAAATTATTCCTACAAACACTTGCATGTGAGTAACTTTGTGTCAGCCATTCTCTTAGTAAAGCTCTATACATATGTACATAATTATTTGTGAGAACAGGCTACTGAACTGCCTGTAGAACACAGCAAACATTATCCTCTAGCCAGAGGACAGAAATTGAGCACAAAACAGAGAGCTAGAATAGCTTGTCATTTGAGAAGAATAATGCCCCAAATCCATATACAATATTATGAAAATCCTCTTAATATTACTAAGCATGTCTGCTTACATATTTCTATATATATTTGAAACACTATGTATACAAAGCCCCTAAACACCTTTCAGATACTAAATAGCATAATATGATCACAAGAGTGATTATTTACAGAACACCTGAGTTGGAAGTCAGCAATGGCTTACAGTGAATCATTCATGGCCTATTCAAGATCTGAAAAGATGGTGGTTAAAAGTTAAGTTAAAAATTAACAATGGTTTTAAATATTATTTTAAAGCAGATCTTTCTAGGCTATTCACTGTCTTCAATACACCTGAGCCTTAAAAAACAATGCTTTTTTCAAATGAAACTTTCCCAATGAACCAGCTTGCCTTCTTTCTCAAATGTTTGCTGATTTACGGATTCCTTCAGTATAAGGATTTTGCTCGTGTAAAAATAGAAGACCAAAAGCTGACTAATGCTCTGCAGAATTTTTGAATGGATCTAACAGTAGGTCATGGTATAAAACAAACCAAAGAGAATTTTTGACTGGCTGAATTACATGCAGACAACAAGAAGAAAAACATAACAGATACAAATCTGAATGAAGGACATGAAGTCAATGAAGAAAATTGTGCTTCTTGATGAAGAATCATTACAATGAAAATGACACTGTAAGTCATAACAAATAGAACAAAATTGCAGGTAGCTCTGCAGATTTTCACATCACATCTCCCCCTGAGTTAAAGAAACAACAATGTCAGGGTCAGAAAAATGTAACCAAGACATGATGTGGTCTGCTGAGTTCAAGTAGAAAAATATTGCAGAGCCATTGCTGTAAATTTTAACTGGTAATAAAAGCAGTAGATCTGTCTGGACTAGAGAAGAAATTACTATAAAAGACTGCTAAAATTTCTGGAGAACACAGGAGCACATTTTTCAAAATAAAGAATGAATGAAATATAGGCACTATATCCTGCAAGGATCTTCTGGAATGTGGTTTGAAAGACAAACCATTGTACTGTTTTACTCAATTACTCATTTAAAAAGAAATAACTAACAATTAATGAACATGAACAACTGAAGTTGTTTGTGAATTTTAGCGCTCCACTGACTTCATAGTACCCAAAAACTTTGCCATAACAGCAACCAGCCACATCATTTAGTGCTGTTTCTTGACTGTGGCTCTCTGGACAAATAGCATTTGGTCTAAAATTATCCTTTTCTACTGATGTCCTGCACAAGTTTTGGAAAACCTTAGACTTTGAGCACTTTGCTAGCACTTTGGCTTCAAGCAGAGTAACTCTGTCATGAACTTCACTCCACAAGTGCCAAATTAAAAATAAGAGATTCTATGCACTGTTTCTTCAAAATAAAACAAAATTGTTTATTCATTAGCCTTGGACCTAAATTTACGTCATTATCTGCCAGATAGTTCTATACAATAGCATAACTTTATAATCACTGCTGTAATTAGTGATGTTTTCTTTTGTCTACTGCACTGTTCAATAACACACAATGGACAGGAAACAATCCACTGTCATTTGCAAGGCATGTAATTTTTATACTTGATTAAATTTTTGGGTAATATGGGAAAAAATCCATTTCTTTCTAGTTTCTATGTTAAGGATTGGTTTTAGTGGAGAAGAATGTTTGCTTTGTTTAAATAAACCCTTTATTTTGCATTTCCATAAGAAAAATATTATGGAATAAAACAATTAATATACCAAGAGAGAAGAAAGCTCAAAGAATAAACTCAGTGACAGCATCATTCTGATAGGGAGGCAGTTTGAGATATTGAGAAAAATTTTGAGTCTGCATCTAAAGATGAATATTTATATTTATGGTAAGTGTATATCTGATTCACCCAGGGATACATTTCTCCCCAAGGAAAAAAACCTTCTTAAGAGTTTCACACCTTCAGTTAACAGACTTTAGGCTATAATTCAATATATGTAATTCAAAATACTCAGTAACACATACTGAGTATATCCATTTCCATGTCCTGCGATAAAAAACATTTGCTCCTACTCAAAGTGGAGCAGAATTGCTGAAGCTATTTAAAACAGAGGTTGATTGTATTGTTTATTTGGCTGATGACTTTCTAGTTGTGGCTGAAGTAAAAAAAGTTAGAAAAGGAAGTGTTTTTAAGTCAAATACTGTAGCCATTCCAAAATATCCATCATTTCACAAAATGCATCGAGATATATTAGAACATAAGATGTATAAATAAACAAATTAATCAGGGTCTTCTGCTTTCTATGAAGAGTTCAGTAGAAGTAACATTCATTAAAGTTTGCAAATCTCAACAGTTTTGAGATTCAAAAGAACTCAAGTGATATTTTATAGAAATCATTACACTACATACCTGCAGGTTGTATTATAATATATTGCATCATATTTTTAATATATGCATACATATATATTTATTTTTATATATATCTATTTGTTTGCTTTCTGTTTTAAAACTGTATAATGCTATTGCAGTATTACAAATCTGAATGGTTTTTTTTCTGCTACAGTAATGATGTGACTTTTTATTGCGATGTTTAATTTAAATATATGTGCATTTATACAATCACTCATAAAAGTTCCTCCTGTAGTAAGTATATGACATTTAAAAAAGTATTCAAAATGGAAAAGGGTTATCTATTCTTGTTAGGAAAAGCTAACCTGCTGCAGGTAATTTTTGTAACATTGGTATAGGTTAGAGGCATTTTGCTGCTTTAGAAGAAGAAAGCATATCTCTCTATTTGACCAATGACACAGCCAACCTTGTTTGTATCCTGTAAGACTTTCAAAAACATTATTTTTGTTATTATCTGTCCCAAAGCCAAAAGCACCTGTGATGAAGGCAGTCTTATGGCTTTTACTAAATTTAAAATAAAGTTAAAATCTGGAAATCAATGACAGAAATAATCATTGCTCCAGCAGTTGAAAGGTAATTGAATTAGAATAATGAGCACATATTTCTGTTTGGTAATCAATTTATTTCCCTGAAAAAACTGTTGAGCAAAGGTAATTGCACTGGAGATTTTCGAAGTCATGCTTTTATTTCCACAGCTACTGTGTTTTATGCAGTGCAGTTCTGATAATATCAATTACATTTATTACAAGGAGATAAAGATATATTTTGTAGAACATTTTACATATTTCAACATCTGGGAATACATTAGGTCTTTTCAATGGAAATGTTGAAAGAAGGCATGCAATGTTTATTCAGATGATACTGTGTGGTTGCCTCTTGTCAAAATAAGCCATGGGTTTTGACTTGGGGACCCTCTTGTTTATGAGTCTGGTGTGTAAGCAACAGCCCCCTCAGGTGAATGAGTGTGTGTAGGCCCTGGACTTCAAGAGTTACAATCTCACAGGCTTGACCAAGGTGTAGAAGTTTCCCTCCTACTGCCTTCCACATAACATCAAATAAGGAATTAAGTTCTAAATCAACCTATACAACAGAGGCTATGAAAACCTGTTTGGAAAAATCTACGCTCTAGGCTTAGGGTGCCTGGTTTTGGACTTGTGAGTGAAATGGACCAAAAACCACACTGATGATCAGGCTCAGGCTAAGGTGCAGTCCATGTGTATACCTGGGGACATGACAGTTCTGAATTCCCAGGTCTGGATGCTCACCTGACCTGTTCCCAGTGCTCTGATGGTTTGAAAACCCTACAGATCCCCGCTTCCAATACACTACTCTTCAATGGCCTGAGAACCTCAAGTTCTCATCTTCATAGGGCATGAAAAATAAGTGAGTTGAAAAATGGGACCTGTGGCACTATCTGAACAGCTGCATAATGTGGAGCATAAGTGACCTATTGCCTTGTGTCCCAATGCACTCCAGTTTCTGGGGTCAGATTAGCAGTAGTGTCCTTGCCTTGTAGTCAGCTCGGCTGATTAAACACAACTGGGGCTACAAGCAAGCTGTCACTTGCAAAACACCTATTGGTCTATTTGCTATTACCCAAAATCCGCAGCTTAGAAACCCTAGGAGCAAAGAGCATTTATGTATTGCTGGCATTCACCTTTGTATATTCTCCTTAGTTGTGTCAAATTCAGATTGCCTCCCATTTGTATGTACAGATTCAGGAGCCGTATTTTCTCTGCGATATATTGAAGAGAATATTTAAACTATAGTGAAAAAAGGAGATACTGTTCTCCTAGGAATAGCTTCTGTCCTTGTTGTGGCTTGTTTCCTGTTAGATAAGATTGCTTTCTCAGTTGATGCTGGATGTAAATGTAGATAAACAGAAAAAAAAGAAATAAAAAAGACTCATTTTAGACTTTTCACTAATCTGCTATTGATGTTGCAGTTATTTAAGTGTTTCAAAGTTTATATCAAAGTCAACAGGAATATCTTGTACTATCAAAAAGTTGCTTTGGAATGGAAGAAAAGGTATTAAATTATTTTTGCTTTTCTCTCAGTGCACATTATCCTTTCCTCAAGTACATGGCTAACAGGACTTAGTAAACATCTTTGCAAATTCCAGTAATCTCATTGATTTTAATCTATTATTTTCCAATCCTTTTTTAAATTTTAATATTTTTTTTTTACTATTTATCTTTTTTTTTTCAATTTTAAATGTACCTTTTATCCCCTCAATGAACTTCAAGTGACCAGGTATGTAACATGGATATTTTAATTACAGTTAGTAATACAGAGAAATATGCGTATCTTGACTGAACAGTGATGTCATAAATTAATAGCTGTTTGAATAAATATGATGACCTGGATCTTGCTATTATGTTAAGCATGCTGCAGTTTAGGTTTTTATACATATTTCCTTTTACAGCTGATAAGAGAGAGACAACCATTTAGTATACAGTACAACAGACCCGGTTTAGACATCTAACTCAAGAGAGCTCTTTGAATTTCTCCTTAGAAGCACTTATTTCACCTGGATGATTCACTGTACATTGCACATTTCTGAATGCAATCGGTTGAATTTCACTGCCAGGCATTCCTCAAGCAGTGTCTCCAAAGCAAAGCAGTCATATAGGCAGATATGGCAGGTATCCCCAGAATAGTTGCCTTTCTCCCAAGTAGTACAGTGGCAAGCAATTTGCCCATAATTTTCTCAGCATTAGGCTAATGGTTAGGTGAAACTAGATATGACTAGGCTGAGACTATTTTGTTTACTAAGAATTTTAGAACTTTTTAATAACTTGGTTTTGGTTTCAGCCACCCCAAATGTAGTGTCTGTATACATATTTACATGATACAACTGGCAAACATTTTAATCTGCCAGACAGGAACCCAGCAGGCTCCGGTTTTTCATCATACATTTCTATTTCTGCCTCCATGCATCTTGAAACCTGTTCTATATAACAGGGAGGGGATTATTTACATTAACTCTGTATAAGTCTTTAGGGAAGGAGGAGAGATGTGAGTCTGCCTCCTTCTGGTTCAAAATAACACTCTCTGTACCCAGAGAATTCCCAATTTAAAAATGTCTGTTAGACAATCCCACCAAATTAGGCAACTGTAGCACCTTTTTCATTGCTACTAGGGAGAATCTTGTCTCATTCTTTGAAGAGGAGCTCTAAGTAAGCAACTTACCTGCTAGGCAGGGTACAGTGTCAGGAATCATAAGTGGCTGGAGGCCTCTTCCAATGAGCTTTCAGTCAGCCAGCAAACTTCTGAGGTGGTCAGGTTGTTAGAAATATGCCTGTCATCAATGATTCCTATGCTTATATCAAGGTAGCTCCTCAGGCAGCCTAGAGGTTTCCTGGATTCAATGCTGAGTTGCTCAGCTCACTCTAGATCCTATGAGGGAAGAATTCATGTATCTAACTCTAAACTCTGAATGTCACTTTGTTCCAAAGAAGACAAGTAAAAGTGGAAGTTTATCAAATCCTTGGTTTTGATCTGGCTCATTCTTTTTCTTTCTGTGTCTCAGTACTCTGTACATTATTCCTTCCAACGGCCTCAACAGAAGATAATCATTGGCAGCAGTGGCTGAGCCAAGTAAACCCTTAGTTTCATCATGTGAGAATATCTGGCTGATTTGACAATCCAGTCAGAAACTGCCTTTATTCCTGTTTAGTCAGGTCTTCTTAAAATTAGATAATGCAGTGAATGTCCATTGTAGAGTTTGCAAGGAGGGAGATGGAATTTGGGTTTTTAGAATTGCCAAATGCTATCAACTATTTTTAGTGCACCAACAAAAGTCAGATAGCTGAACCAAAAGACAGCAGCTAGAAGTAGATGAGGAGGATAGACTTTTTCTTTAGATTTTTGGTAAAAGACGTGAAAGTCTGCAGAAGTAAGTAAATAATGAAACTGTATGGTAGAGATAAAATGCAGAAAGCACTGCTCTTAAGGAAAGTGCTACAGGTAGAGGAAGAGGTGTTCCAGAGTATATTTGCATTAACTGAATAAAACTGCTTTTTTACCTGAAAAGAAACTCTGGAAAGGAAAGGGTAGCCATTTGAGTTGAGGTAACAATGTGGTTGGGTGTCTAACAAGTAGTTTTGGTGACTTAAGAAATTAAAGATCAGGAGCTAGTCCTGAATTCCAGACAGATGCTCAGAGCATAGCAGATACATCCATACTGTATAGGGAGTAAAAATAATGGCTGCAACAATTTTAATGAAATTTCTCTCACATCATCCTGACCTTGAACACTTCCAGGGATTGGACATTTACAAATTCTCTGAGAGACATGTTCCAGTATCTCACCACCTTAATCATCAAATATTTCTTTCTCACATCTACTCTGAATCTGCTCTCTTTCAGTTGAAACCATTGGCCACTCTCCTGTCACTACAGGTCCTGGTAAAAAGTTCTCTCTCGAGCTTTATTGGAAGACTTTTCAAGCACTGGAAGGTGCTGGAAGAGCTCCTTGGAACCTGCTCCTCTCCAGCCGGAACAACCCCAACTCTCTCAGCATTACTTCATAGAAGAGGTGCTCAAGCCCACTCTAATTTTCATGCTCCCTCTCTCGACTGGTTGCAGCAGATCCATATCTTTCCTGTGCCGAGGACCCTTGAGCTGGAAGCAGTGCTCCAGGTAGGATCTCAAGAATATGGAGTTAAAGGGGGACAATTAGTTACTGGTCACTCTTTTGATGCAGGCCAAGATATGTTTGGCTTTCTGGGCTGCATGGCCAGCTCTTGGACAGCTTTTCACCCACCAGTATCCCCATATCCTTTGTTTCACGGCTGCTTTCCACACATGCATCTCCCCACTATTTACAGGCATTGAGGCTTGCCCCAGCCCAGGTGCAGGACCTTGCACTTGGCCTTGTCAACTTTCATGAGCTTCTCATGGGTCCACTTGGCAACCTGCAAAGCTCTCTCTGGATGCCATCCCTGTAACTACAGAACTCACATTTAGATCTGATCTTTCTTATAGGTATTAAAAAATAATATGGTCAATATTAAAACATTTAATGTGCTTACAGAAATAAAAAGAAACCTACCCAGATGTTCTTCATTTCTAAATCTGTGTCTTCGCTTGAAGTTAATAAAAAGAATTTGTGCTTTACTAATAAGAGTTGCTATGTCCCCCCACTCCCCGAAAAATCAACTAGTCATTTAATTCAGAAATTTCTGCCAAATATTTAATGAGGCGGAAAGTATTCTTCATAATGAGAACAGATGAAAACCAAATAAAAACATTAAAACTGACTTTTAGCAGAACATGAGATTTAGGACTGAATATATTGAAAGACAGGGAAGTGAAACACAGAGCACCTTGTGCTTTGTATGTTTCAAGCAGATGATTTTCATTGACAGCTTAGCCCAGCCAAGTAAGTTTCATCTACCTCAAGCACATCCATGTCCCTGTGATCTTAGACACAAACAAAATAGTAGGAATACAACATGAAATTAAAGGTTTCATTTTGATTTTTCAAACAAAAAAAATAGCAAATCAAAATATTTCAGCAAATTTTTCTTTTTTCTTTTATTTCAACAAAAATTCTTGAGCTACGTATGATTTATATGTGACATGATATTTATGACATTTCGGAGAAAATTTGTGTGTTAATAAAACAGTGATGGATCATCAGAATAGAAAGCTTTCATACTATACCTAATATACAATGTTCTTGTCCAAAACACACAATTACCTTCCAATTTTAAAATTTATCCGCTGTTTTAATTTTATATATTTAAGTTACTTTGATTTTCATAAAAAGAAGGAAATTGCAGGTGTTAGTGACTCTAATGCTCTGCAAATGTGCTAAAGGGCACAAAATGGCACAATATATGCTGCTTTCAGTATTTCCTACCCATACAAATTGGCCATGCAGTATGTTGACCTATCCAGATGCTTCCCAATTCTGAAATAATTCTAAGCAGACTTGCGTAAGAATGGAAAAGAGTCAATGTAAATCATTTTTATTCCCAGTCTCACCGTTTTTCTTTTTTATAATGTCCCATCCAGACTGAGGTCACACATACTGGGAAATTACTGCAGTATGATAGCAGGTTATATTAGCTAATTTCTATCTTAATTCATAACTCATCATCTTGTAGGTTTTATTAGGGTAACACTATAGAATTGTGATTAAAGAGAGGCTGGTGAAATCATAGCATCCTTACCCTTCTTCTGCCTTACAAGAGAGTCCAGAAGTAAGCAGCGGTATTTATTCACATGGTGTGCAAAGTAATCTGGGGAGACAGAGAGTCCTCTGTCATCTTTGATAGGTTATGTTCTCCAAATTGAATATCAAACAGCCTGTTGGCATCATCAATCATGAAAAAGGTATCTTTTCTCTTCTATTTGGAGACTTAATTTCTTTAGAATAAGAAAAAAGGAGTCCTTCTAGTATCCTTCCCTAAAAATTCTGTCTTTAAACTTGTAAGTCTATACAGACGAAGAAGAGGGGATTTTGCTACTTCAGGAAAAAGTTGAATTCTTTGGCCTTGAAACATTACTTGGTTTTTTAATTTTTCTTTCCTTTTTTCTTGTTTGTCTGCAGAGAGAATAGTATCACTTTGTGAAGACACTACAAAAGAAATAATTTCAGGAGTCATCATGTAATCTACAAGAAGGATTCACAGATGTTTTAGCTGCAGGTCAGAGTGTCTTTTTTGAAACCACTAATCTACTAAATACAAAAGTACCTCTCTTTATAAGCATGTCTTCAACATCAGCAGCAGTTAATCTGAAAACTTTTCTGCTTTTAAAATAATTTCCCAGATACCGAGTTTTAAAGGAAAGTGACATACATGGTAACAATTACTTTTACATTAGTGCAATTTTCCTTGAAGGCATCAGACATTGAAAGTGACCCATGGTATTTAGTACCATTGTTTCTTGAAATATTCCCATCAGCAACCAGAGATCCTCAAATCCTGACTCTTATATTTCTATATTTGTTTTTTTTTTTTTAAAGGGACAGATGCAGTATTATTTGAATTTATTGGTTTAAGTAAATTCTCTTATGTTTTATGTTTTTCAACATGATCATTTATATGTGCTTTCAGGAAAAAAATGTCAAAATTAAGCCACAATTTCATATGTAGAAGAGGTCTTAAATTGGGCAGAAAAGGGAATTCCTTTTTTAGTAATGAAGTCATCTCCTGTCAGTTCTAATTATCCCTGGTTTATATGCAAGGTTTGTACAGAGCTGTTGTGAAATCAAGGCTTTCCTGGAAAAGCCAGTCTTTCCATGAGTTAAGAACTGAAATGTGCCTCCCAAATATGGATAACCACTCTCTCTGCTTTGACACAGGTGGGGTTTATTTTATAATCCTCTTGCTGCTCATGTGACACTTCTGGTACAAATCCAGAAGTTTTATTAGGCTTTGCTTTCTGATGCTGCATGCAATCTGTACTGCAGTTTCACCATAGTGCCTGCAACCATGAAATTTGTGAGCCACAGCTTTAAAAGAGAAAGCACAAATACTTGCTTTGTAAACTTATCTCCATCTCCAAAAATGTCTTTGGGAAAGACAGGAATCTTTAGTCTTCCCCTAGGGAACAAAGGTACAGCCCCCTGCTCCAATACTAATCATGACAGAGAAGTTGACAGTGTCATCCTAATTTTTATCGAGATTTGTTGTTTAAATTCCTCCTGGTGCAAATAGCCAGAAAAGGATTATTTACACTCACATGCCTCACAAAATAGCAGATTTGCTCACTGGGGTAAGAATCCACAAATGTATTTCAGGTGCCTTGTACTCTCTGCATTACACATCACTGTCATTAGATCAAATAGAAACAAGGACAACTTATAAAAACAAGATGAAGATTTATAGTATATGGATAAAAAGACAGATCTTTTCATTTTTACCACAGTATCAAAGTTCACTTTTTTCAGTTCTCAGAATGTTCAATACATAAGTAAAAGAATTTTACTAACCCAAATTTTTGGGTTAGAGCAGGAGAGGAGTTAGATGATCTCCTCATACAGGAGTTTACAGACTCTTTCACGTGTTCCCTGTGCTGTAAGACAGCTTTCTTCCCAGTCAATCTAGGACTCAGGACAGGTCATAGGAATTACCTGTGTAGAAAAACAACCCTACAAAAATATCAAGCTGGGAAAGACTGAAGCAGGGGATGGGAAAGACTTTCACAAGCATTACTACTGAAGAACATGCAGCTTAAAAAATCCCCAAAACTTTTTTTCAATCAACTCAACAGAGTTAAAAAACAGGTGTAAAATTGTATATCTGCAAGACCAACTTGAAGAACACTAGACTGAAGAAATTCTTTTGTTGTCTACTGTCACTTGGAATATGGCCAGATAGAGAACTTGCATTGATTTTAAAACAATTCTAGTTTTTCAAGTGAGATGAAAAAAATCCTTCCTTTGAAAATACAGACATGATATGAAAATACACAAAGTACTGATGCAATTTCCAGTTTTCCTAAGGGTTCCTATGATACAAGCTCTATTTATCATGTATATCTCTCAGCTAGAGCTGGCAGCATTTGGTCATTTTACTTGTGAGACTTTTGCCTCACTGTTAAAACAGAAAATCAAATTAAGAGACCGCCTTTCATCAACTTTGACTCCTTTATTATGCAGGCCCATATCCACTGATTTGACGATTTTATTTTATGCAGAGAATGAAAGTAAAACTGCAATATCTTGGTATAAGCCTAAATAAATGTGCTCTTTTATTCTATTTCCCTTTTGGTTACTTTATCTAATTTTTTGTTCCTTTCCCTTAGAACTGATAGTTTCGTGTCATTCTTAAGAGATCCCACAACTCTTGGGCAGAAAATTTAAAAATGCAACAGCTTTTTTCCAAAACTCTTTCTTTTTTTCCACGTTATGTACTTCACAGACATCTTACTGGGGGTCAACCTCTTTCTGCTTTGGTACACAAATAATTGCATTATCACTTTGTTATCAGGCAAAGGAGCAGCTCACAGTTTAAAGTTTAGGGTCAAGTGAAATCTATCTGTGGCTTTATGGGTAATTAGGCTAGGTTGCAAGAGTCAAGTGAATATTCATTATTTACAGGATGAATACTCAGCATGTAGTAGTAATTTGCATTTCCCCATGTTTCCAAACCTAATTCATTACTATTATTGACATAGCAATCACATTTCAGGCATTCTTTCCTCCCAGACAAAGGAATAATTGATTTGTAATAATCCTTAAAGTATACATCAAAACTTTCTAATTTTCCTTTAGAAATCTGATAAAATTAATGCTACTTTCTGCCTCTGTTATTGCTAACCTTTTTCTGCAGTTTTTAAAGTGGCCTCAGATGAAATAGAGGAAGGTATAATAATCGACATAATTTTATTAAGCATCATCATTCCATTTGGGGCAGAGCCTGATTGACGCAATAATGTCAGCAACATTTGTATCTCAGCAGTGAGTTATAAGAATTTTAAAAGCCTGAAAAGGATTGCCCAGGACACTACATAATATATAACTGGAGCTTAGATACATATGTTCTATCAAAAAAATTCATTACATTTACTTAGCATCAGACATTCCTCATCCCTTTTACCCATTACAGTTTTTACCAAATACTCATTTGTACAGCACCTGTTATATAGCAAAATTTCACTCCTGTACATACTTTTTTATTGAAAGAATTAAACAAGGAACAACCAAACAGTATAGAAATGGCTACATAAAACTAATTTGTGATGGTTCTATAAATGAAAGAATCTTCCCTTCTCAGGAGCAAAAAGTAGATTTATCAGCATCTGCAGTAGTTGCCGAGTCTTGCATTGAGTTCCAGACATTTCTGTGGGCTCTCTAACTCCTCACATGTCCCAAGCCAAGCCAGTTAGCGAAGAATTTTTAGTGCTGAATAGACAGGTAGAGGCTCTTTCTGTTCTTCTTACTAATCCATAAAATAGAATCAAAAAGTCAATAAAGCCAGATGCCTCTCCTTTGCTTTGGGGAAGAACAAAATAGAGCAGGCAGTTTTGTTTCATATTTTTAATAATGTAAGTTTCCAATTTAGGTACTATAACACTAAGTAGGTGGCAAACTATTTCTAAATTCAAATGAACAGAGAGTCACTATACACATGCAGGTTGAAAATTTTAAGTCACTGAAATCAATGATGGGCCAGTCACTGAATGTCATGAGACCGTAATTTTTTCAATTACATTTTGCCATCAGTTTACAGCAAAGTATTAAGGAAAATCCATTAAATATGCAGGATTTCTTCAAATATTTCATCAGATTTCTTCAGATATTTGGTTATTTTCTTTTTTTTTTTTTTTTTTAAGTTATCACATCTCACTTTAAGACACAAGTGTATATCTGCTTATATTTTATTCCAGGCCCCTTATATTTATCTTTTCAGAATTATATTTCCAAGAGCATTAATTCCAGCACAAATATTTCTGAGAAAAGGTGTTGGGATTTCTTTAATCTGGAGGAAGATAATGACCAGAGGTGTTCACTCAGCCACTTTGTTTGCATCACCAAAAACATCCATATGTCAGAAGTTATTTGACATAAAAAAGAAAAAAAAGGATTGAGAAGGAAAGTTATTTTTAAAATTTTGCCTATAAATTCCATTGACTGAGAACCTTGCATGAGCAATAGTGGAATGAAGGAGAAGGAAGGGCATTTCGGAATACAAAAAAAGGAGGTTCTTTCACTAAGAAGAATAGGTATTTGCAAAACACATGGTTCACACAGTCTGAAGGAAGATGCTAGCTATATATATCCCACTGGAATGTGAAATCTAATTCATGTTGGAAAATACCTCTGGTTTTGGCAACACACCTGGTTATGAACTGATTGTGTTTCCATTTGGCCTGAATCTAGACTAAAAAATTAAAAATAAAACACTTTGGAAATAGATTTAACAAATTTTAGCAATTTGGCATCCACCAGCTGCTTGCAAAACACTCAAGGAAGCCATAATTTCTATTGAATTTTTTTTTTCTTTTTCATCACTGGGAAAGAGCCCAGATCCTTTCCAAACTGACTGAATATAAATTTTCTTGTGTAGAGTTAGTGAGGAAATAAAGCAGCCTTATAGGTTAATTCCTTGGTTTCTTTATCAATTTAAAGAGTTTTTATTGTCTCATAAGACAATTTATCACTCCCATGATTTCAATGTACTCTGCTTAAAGCTACTGGAAAACAGGTAATACACTGCACAACTTGCTGCCCATATGTACAGTTCAATTAGCAAATTTTACATACTGAACATGTATATCAGTTCATGTAATAGGATCATCACTATCAAGCCATTGCTATAGGATCTAAGTACCCCAAAAGTAACTATTTATTCTCTGAAATTATCAACCCAATCTATGGAAGTAATACTGCCACAGAAGTTATACTGACGCACAGTACACAGAGAGACATTTCACAGAAAACCCACTCCATGCTGGACAGAACAGAGGACATTTTGATGAACTTCTTTTTTTTTTTTTTTTTTTTTTTTTCCCTCAACTTCATTTTTTTTCTGTTCCCCAAACAGCCTGGAACAGGATGAGAAGCATAGACATTTTTTGGTATCTTAACCAAGCTTCTCAAGAGTCCTTATTAAGAGGATGACATCTCCTAAACCATCCACTTTCCATGCAGGAACCCAACAAATCAGTGCAGAAACCCTGTAGGAGAGGAAGTGACTCAGCAGATCCTCAGGCTTCCTACTGGGGTTAACAACTCAAGACAGCACGTCCAGCTTTGTGAGAAAACTACACAGCTTAGATAGATGGTGAGACATGAGAAATCTGATATTGCCAAAGTGAAAGGCCTAGAGTGTGTTATTCCCCTTATGGCCAACTAGAACATTTTAAGTGGAGAAAATAGAAATTCAGAACTAATATAAAAATATTTATTTAAAGCAATATTTGACCTTCCACAAACTCTTCTTTTATATCGTATCCGATTTTGAAAAGTTTTTTTCCTCAAATCCTATTTGAATTTTACACTGATGAAATACAGAGGAACTTCTTTTGGTTCACATCAGTTTAACTGATATCAGCATCAGACCCACTGTCTCCATTGTAAGCAAGTCATGAATGGCCATTCTTCATGGTCATATAAAATGATACTGAGGTCTCTTGGCACAATCATTTCTTTTTCCATTTTCTGTAGACAAACAAACCCATAAAACAGAACTGACAGATGTTATAACCCAAGAAAATGAAAGAGAAAAACCCACAATACAGAAGAACTAAAGAAATTCTAAATAAAGTAAGACTGCGACAACCTTCTAGAATACACCTACTTGTATTTCAGGATTTGGAAAGCATAAAAGGTACATAAAAAAAGTTACTACAATTGCTGTCCTTACTAGATCAGGGTACTGCAAAGAGCAGCAGAAAGAGTCCAAAATACTTATTTAGGATGTGCAACAGAAGTTTATTTCTATTTGTAATGCAACAGCTCTGTACAAATCTGTTCATTTTAATGTGGCTTAAATTTTAGGTTTCATTTTTTTTAAAAAGTCTGATTTTGGTTTTTGAAATATCTTATTATGTGTTTTAGTTACACTCCACATCCAAAGTAAAAATGTATACTTTTCCCCATATGGTATTGAGAACATATTGTGATTTAAATTAACAATTAATAGTTAATTAAAATTAATAATTTCAAGTTACTAAAGTTCTCAGACACTGAAAGCTTCATTCTTTGTTGAAACTATGATCTGAAATTCATCCTCAGTCACATCAGATGGTAGTTGGAAGCTTCTGAAGTACCAGCTCTCAGGCTGAAGCCACCCTCAACTTAGTGGGAAAAAAAAAAAGGCATTTCTTTGAAAATTTTCCTTTTCACATATATATGCACAGGCTGGAGATTTAGCAGATTCTATGATTTGAGAGTGGTTTCAAATGCAGCAATTTCAAGGATCTCACTATATAGATACCATGGCTCAGGCTGCAGTTGAAAGCGTTGGTTTCAACATTGCTGGAGGTTTTAGGAATATAGAAATTAATAATGGATTGTGCTGAATAAAACACAAACAGCACATAAAAATCCTCACACTGACGAAGAGGTTTTTCCTACTTTTTCCCTATCCTGGGGCACATGGAGCTAAGGCAGACAAATGTAATGCATATTACCACCAATGAATTAGTGTTTCATAACAGCATGAAACCTCGTCAGTAAAGCTGAAAGGTGGCTTTCAGTAGTTTAAACTCGGTTTTGCTCCAAGCTCTGCAGTTCTATAATATTCTGACTTTGGACTTCCTCAGATTCCAACACTGAATCTGATATTTTTAAAGGGAAATGTGTGCATACATAAACACATCCATTTCTATTTGCCTGTGTTTGTGGGCATCTGTCTTTACCAGTCGTTCTGTCTACTTAGCTGTTTATTTGACTAGTGACAGTAATTGAAAACCAGCATCATAGAACCATAACTGCAAATACAGAACTAACCAAACAAGCTGTCTTGGTGCTTGTACAACTGCTCATTGAAGCATAAAGCAGACATAAAGCCCTTCCAAGTAAAATGCATGCAGAGCAATGGTAAGGTGCAATTAATGGTTTTTAAGTGGCTTAGGACACTGAATAAAATGAAGAAAAACCCAGGAGAAATGGTGCATACATGTTTATATGTGTTTAAAATCAGTCTCTGTGGCTTTTAGGCTTTACATGTTCTGGATGTGTTGCACTAGTTGAGTAACACAGAGGAGCCATAAAACTGATTTAACCAGCCAGTTAAGCTACATTAAGTTAAGCTACATGGGTACTTTGTATCCTTGTAGTGGATGCCTTGGGTCATCAGATTAATTCAGAGCACTTGGAGTAAAGGAGGGACGACAACCTTTGAAGTAGGTGAGATCCCTTAGAGCTTGATCCCCAGACAATTGACATCAGTAGTAAGATTACCATTTGTCTTAAACTGCTGATCAAAATTAGTCTAATTTAATGGATTGCATCAGCCATTTCCCCTGCACTCTAGTGTTGACCTGAAAAATGTTTGTTAGCCCTTTTTTCCAAATAACAACCAGGGACTTCAGTGTGGCTTAAAATACACAGCATTAGCTACAGTGAGTTTCTAAGGTGAATACAAAACTATGGTTGTGATGTAGATAGCATTTCTGCAATAAAAATCTGAACCATATTTTTGGTTGCTTTCAATGCCTGAATAATTTTCTATTACTGATGATACACCTTGAATGATTTGGCTGTTGTGGTAGTTTCCATGATGAATGCTTAATCTCTTCACTCTAGTTTACATTCTTTCTTATTCCCTCTCTGTTTCGTGGCTGCAAAAATGTCCTTTGAACAGGCCTGCCAAAAGCTCAGTGAAGCTGACATTGCTCTTCTCTCCTTTTCCTCTTACCAATCACTAGAATCCAGAAAGCTTCTTCAGAATAGCATAAATATTGTAAGAGATAAGAAAGCAGAAATTATGAGATGCTTCTCAAGTTTCCATAAACTTCAAAAATCCCA
Source organism: Serinus canaria (assembly GCF_022539315.1). Taxonomy (NCBI): domain Eukaryota; kingdom Metazoa; phylum Chordata; class Aves; order Passeriformes; family Fringillidae; genus Serinus; species Serinus canaria. Next base: position 58,590,881 of record NC_066313.1, read on the forward strand.
CTGGTGGCTTCTGCTGGGGATTTTTATTGATAATGCCCAGGCTCTAAAACCTCATGTCTGACACGTTTCACTCACACACATCATCTCAGTCTTTTTGCTTTCTCCCTGCTGTTTTGATATTGCATATGTCTGCACTGAAATTGAAGCTGCCAAGGAAGGTTTTCTAAAGCATTTCTAAACATGGTTATATCAGTTCTTGTCTTTAAAATTTCATTAAAGAGTTAAACCCATTTGTTGTAATATTACTAATTTGAAGAGGGCTTTATAAATAAAACTGAAGATCTAAGACATCATAGATGTAGGTAAATACTACAGAAAGCCATATTACTGACTAGCAGTGTTAGCTTTTAAAAACAGAGGGGGTTTGGTTTCATTCTGGACATTTGCTCATCTGTCAATCAAAAATCTTGTTATACATGAATCTGATGTCAGATCAATATCTGACAAGACTTTTGACTGTCAGGACAAATTGTTAGACACGGATGTAATGCCACATCCATGTATAACAAGGCCCATGTAGAACAGCTGTCAGTGATAGAATCCTGTCATTCATACATTATCAAAACAGTTAGAGCGGCTCCCTGAGATCTCATGTGTTAAGTAACTGCATCAGAGCCTGAATTTCATCTGTAAATCATGAGAAAAACTCAATAGAATTACAAGTTCAATTACAGAAGACAAGAACCCATAACTGTTTGTGCTTTTTGATTCACAGTGATAAAAATGTTGTGGGGATTTCTTCTCCCTTGTGGTGTCTTCAGTATAGTAATGCTCATGTTTCGCTTTCCTCCCATCAAAGACATGAAAATGAGTGGGATTCATGTAAGTGTGCTTAACGAATGAAACATTGTACAAATTATGCAGACAGCTGATAGACAAGGAGGGGTGGTGGCAAGAATTGAAAGAAGGAGAAAAGGAATGCATGTACATTACACCTAATTCCAAAGATCACCAAGGAAACATACATGAAACACGTTTAAAGTTTGTCAGCTGTACAAAAGCATTATTAATTTGGAATGCTATTTTATTTTCTAGATTTGCCCTAACGGGTCCAAATTGGTGGACTGATTTCTACAAATTCTACATTTTTTAGCAGAGTTCTGAAGCATTGTTTGGTAGTAATAATGTCCACAGCATTTTAGTGTGGGTGCAAAAGAGTTCAGAATCTTCACAGTCTGCACAGAAATGCAGGTGTTTTAACTGAAAAGCAAGAGGAAATGCTGGAGGAAACACATTTTAGAAAGGCATTCACTGTGAAAAAGAAGCTGAGCGATACAGAAGCAGGCACACCTAAATCTGTAGGACAAAAGTAGTGAAGGAGCCTGATAGAATGCTTAATTTACCTAAGTATAGGTTATTTAAAATTATCTGAGTTGGTCTAATGTACCTGAGGTCTAAATGTGGAGCTGAGAGCCACAACACGTAGGAATCCCATACCTTTCTGATGCAATAGCTGGAGATCGGGAGGAGTACCCTATACATCTAGGATGGCTCTAGATTATTCTAGTGAGTCAGGTGAATCACACCCTGGCTCTGCTTTCATTTCTCTACCTGAGACATATCTACTCTACCTATTACCATGGCAACTTACCAAGGACTATTCCTTTCTCTGAGCACAGACCATAAATGGCTAATTTTAAAATACAGACTAAGTCTAAGTGCTGACATCTACATAATACTATTAATATTCAAAACCTACAGTGGCACTATACTCAAGATAGATGCCTTCCTAATGTGTGTGCATCCCACATATACAGAACCCTTTTCTCTCCTTAGGTATTGTAGCTGTAAATCTGTTAGCCTTAAATTAGGTATCCTTAAGTCTATCAACAAGGCAGGACTAGTTATTTCATGTTACAGGTATTTTGAAAAACCTATATAGAACTAATCCCATGTGCTGGCATGTGATTTTTTGGGAAAAGGGAAATCTTCACAAGCTCACAGCAATGCTGCAAACTGAGATTTGGAAGAGAAATTAAGTACTTTGCCCAAGCAGTACTGTGAGGCATCTTTAAGTGGATAAATATTCTTTTTAGTGCTAGAAATAAAAGAATTCTTTAAATATAATACATCTTCTCTTATAAAGGGTAATTTGACCTTGCATCTCCCCATATTTTGGGTCTTTTCACTTGGTGTTCAACACCAGATCTCATTTGTGCTTCATTGCATTTAGATGACAACTGACTACACAGTGTTTCCTGGCACCAAGTGTTTTAATTAAAACTGAATTGGAATACAGTCTCTTTTTGGTAAACAGGATCAGTTATGTTCTGGACAACCCTTGAAAAACCATGGGTACAGTCAAATTTATGCAGTCCTTCACTGTACAAACAGTTATATCTATGGAAGACCTATATCAAAACTAATTAGTTCAGAAAGGATGACTTGATCCATGGACATTTGATGATTGAACATTATGACAGGACTGGAGTAAGAGCAGGCAGTGAAAATGCTGTGATTCCATAAAGATAAAACACAGAGACATGTCCGACCCTTCCTTTGTGGCATTCAGTGTCAAGCCCAGATGCATTTGTTCTCAGATCTCTTTCTTTATAAAACAAAAGGGCAGGGAGTTAACCTGGTAAACACAGTTTCACTTGAAAGACCTGAATTTCTTTGCAGGATCACTTTACAATAGTAGCATGCTCTCAGCTTCGCTTTACCCATATTTTTGAATACTATATATTTTAACACATTCATTTTATTATCCTACTAAGTTGTGGATGATACATTGACAAACCTGTTTTCAGTTACTATACCTTGTACTTCTTCTGTTTGCTGACAGTATATTCTATTTTAGTAGTTGGTTATGAATTGCCTTAAGCCATCTGAACTGCATGATCCAAAGATGTTCATATTTCTTTCCTTCCCTGATGGCAAAGAACTACTTTCACGGTCCTTTTTAAAAAATTATAATTAGTCTAGAGTCTTGCCTCTACACTCATTCTTCATCCTCTCCTATTAGTCTTATCCCTCTGTAGGGCTTGAGAGAATTGGCTAGTAAAATCACCAGTAACTCAAGTTTGAAATAAGGCTATCAAAATAGATAGGCTTACATGCCAACTCCTTGGACAAAGTTTAATTGTAAAGAATGGGGCAAAGAAGTAATGAGAGGAAAAGCTTCCACCTTTGGGACTCCTGCTGTGCTTCTGCCACTTTTCCATACTTCTACAGGCAATTTTCTGTAGCGAAACAGGTAGAAGGTAAAACCAATGATAAGAAATTTCAGTTAATCATTTAATTAATGCTATACTTTTCCTCTCTTGGTTATTACACTAAATATTCATATTAAAATATTTTGAAGTAAACATTGTTGTCTAGCTTTAGGAATGGTATTCTCCAGTTTAGCACTCCTGCTGAAACTACATTTCCACTCCCTCAGTCTCCTCTCCCCATTTATCGGTGGCAGGAGAATTGGAGGCACAAAAGGCAGAGATCGCAGGTGGACATAACAACAATTTACTGGAAAGAAGAAAATAAACAGTAACAGCAGTGACAGGACTGTACAAAAAAGAAAAACAGAATTGTACAATCATGCAAAAATTCTCACTGAAGAGCCCATGACCCAACTCTGGCCACACCATGCCCAACCACTTCCTCTGGCTCAGGACTAGTGCCATGCTCACCCAACCAGAAGGAACTTCACTTTTCCCTGAAAGAGATTCTTTTTTCCCCATCCCCAACAATGACATGTGATGATATAAAATGACCTCTGGGCTGCAGACTTGCCTGATTCCAACTTCTGCAAAAATCAACCCTTTCCTGGCCAGAACCAGGACATTTGTGTTTACAGTCCTAAGTTATGATATATGCAAGTGATGGCTTTTAAGAGCCTCCTCTGCAAATGAATTTTTACTGTCCAGTTTGTTGGTTTTTTTTTTCCCCTTAAAAGTTATTCTGTTGCCATGATCTGCAGCTTTTAATGTCATGAAAGTACATGGCAATAGGAATTTGGAGGTTAGAGTCCTTTTCTCTCTCATCTGGTAGTTAAGAAAGTGGGTTTTGTGAATTAAGGGTGCATTTAAGCAACAGAGGCTCTATTAATGAATATGATGAAAATTATAGGATCACAGATGTTTTCCAACAAGCTATTACAGAGGTAAGGTACAGTGTTGCACAGTTTTAGGAAGTCAAATTTCATGTCACAAAACAACTTCAGATCTTCTAAACTTTAGCAACTAAATCTAACAGGAAATCTTGCTTTTAGCTATGTGATTATAAGAAAATAAGAATCTGAACCATTCTTGAAGGCTGAAGGGATACTCATAGTTGCAGAAAATGTGTCAGCTCATCCAGCATGGTCAGAGCCTATATCTTCCAAAGAGCCACAAAACATTTAGGAAATGGATTCTATTCTTTACATGTTAAGGTCACATTTTTAGGTATCAGTAACCTAAATTCAGGAAAAGGGACTGGAATTACTAAAATTATGCAAAATTTACATGGTTAAATTTAAGCTAGATTTTCCTTAGAAATAGTAAAGAGAATTGTAGTTTCTGAAGTGTGAATCTTCTTATCAAATGCAGACTATCAAACTAAGATAAATGCACCTTGAAACTAATTTTCTCCATTGACTACAGAGATCCTAAGGAGACTGACCAAGGTGAGGGGAGCACCAAAATGAATGAAAACTAAAAGCTTCATCTCCACAGAATCATAAGAAATGTTAGAATTAGGTACTTAGGCTTGAAGTGCATGCTAAGAGAAAGATCTCACAGTTATGCTGATCAGGACAACTGCAAGAAACAATCAGTTACAAACAAGTCATTTTTGAGCATCTGCTCTTTTGAGGGATTCAAAACCCTTTTTCTAACAACCTTTATTAGACTTGGGTTATACTTTCCTTCAAGCTACAGACTCTAAGGATTTTTTTCCAGACTCTAACAAATATTTCTGCATTGGCAATAGTTCATCTTCAGCAGATTCATTCAGAGATTTGCCATACACACAATTAGAAATCTTTAATGGAGTGGAAATACAATCTTGAGGAGGTTTAGAACTCATGTTTCTTGCTCAGTGGTGACTGCTGCAGATATTTGTCTGATATGCAGAAATTGGGCAGAGGTAAGAAGTTGCTCCACTGCCAGTTTTGTTTTGAGAAACTGAACAACTGTGATGTCTTTGTATGCAAGTCTTGTTGGTCCAGAAGAATCACTGCTGGAATTTAGCAAGTTTAGGTGTCTTCTTTAACAGAAAGAATGTATAACAGCAGATCTCAGAAAGAAGCTAAACATCTAACAATGCACCTCTGTACACATGGAGACCACAGGTTAGTTCTCGTGGGCCAAAACCTACATAAGCCAACAAAATGAGGCCAGGACTGTTCTCTGACACTGGGTCCAACAAGTATAGGAATACTGGATAATATCCTTACTCTCCTGAAAGAGGATTGACTCCAGCCTTACTTCTGTGGAAGGTACCCAGCCTCTCTTAACTCCTAAACAAGCCTGCGAGTTGTATGGGAGAGTGGTGTATGGGACACCATTTCTTTTAAGCAATAATAATTAAATATTACTATGTATTTTAAACAAATATATTGTGCTTATATGCTATTATCAACACAACCCAAGGGAAATCTTTGTTTTAAAATGAAGAAGCATGGGCTTTTGTGTAATTCAGTTGTTCTTAAAAGCAGTTTTACGAGCTGTTCTTTTGCATTTAAAAGTGGAGTGTTTAAATCACTTTCTTGAACACCAAACTGTTTTTTCTATAATTTGAAAAAAATCTTCAGGTTTCACCAGTAAACCTAGATTTCTAATATCATTTGACTCAGCCCCAAAGGGAATATTAAGGCACACTTATCAGTTAGAATGAGACTGAAGAATAGCCAAGAAGGACTTGTTAAAATATGTTTATGAGCTTAAGATATACTGAAAGTCAATTGGTCTTAGATTGCTAAGTCATTCAATTTGGCAATAGAACAGATAAAAGTGGATTTTATCCCCACACTGCTTTGAGGAAGAGAATGAAGAAAAAGGAAGGATAAATCAGTGGGTGTAGACGAAGATGAATGCAGCTATGAGATTAGAAGGTTTAGTATTATGCTAGAGTCTAACTGTGAAGTGCAGAGAGCCTTAATTAGCAAGTCATCTGCAGCAGCTCATAAAGCACAGTTTTGTAGGAGTATGAGATGGCTGGGCTAGTATTTATTACCTGTTCTGTGTATCTCTCTTATTTACTTAGATGGCAAGCTCTTTGGAGCTGGCATTGTCTTTAGGCAAAACTTTGAGGAACACAAACAATGTTTTCATACACTGTCTAAGACACTGAAATGGCATAGGTACGATTAAATATAAAACACAGATGACTATTTCTTTAAAGTAACCTGAATACCTGTTTTTATTTTAGACCTCCCTTCCATTTCCATAATTTCCTGGGAGGCTTTCAGACACAGGAAAATGAAAATTTTAGTTCCCAGTTACGGGTCAGTTAAATTTGCTGTCATTTACACCCAAAAAATGGATTGTCATGGTTGGTGTTGCTTCAAAGCCTCCTTATGCCAGGAGAGATATGTAGGATATTTTTTACCATGCAGAATTCTCAATATCCATCTGGGAAAGATCTCCAAGAATCTGAGATATCATTCTTCAAAAACTGAAGAATAGGTGATAAGCTAGGTACTTCAAAAATACATAAATGGTGCTGGAGGTTTTTCAGACCTGAAGTACAAAAAAAGTATAATAACCTCAAATACTTTTGTTTCTTCTTTCAGCCTTAGGCTGAGTATTTTAAAGAACCTTGTACAAACATTGCACTGAATTTTATCTGAAAATAGTGTGAAGATAAATATAAGGGGATTTTTTTCTTATTCCTGTGAAATACAGTGTATAAAGTAAATCCTTATCAGACTTATGTAAAACCTTGGAGAAAGTATGACAATACCATCCTTCTTCCCTTATCTTCAGCACTGTAAACATTTTTCAGAAATAATATTACACATCTGACATGGGGAATAGCAACATATCCAACTGAAACTCATCCAAATCTAATCCATGAGGCTCTCATAGGAGCTTTAATGACCTCCACTTATACAAATGGACTACTTAATGCAGAAGAAATTATTGCTAGTCTGAATGAAAAGAAGCCTCTGACAGGCACAGTCATTCACAGATTTACCAAATGACTAATAAAAATCACCTCTGTATCTGTGAATTACTGATGTTGTTGGAGACAAAAAATTAGCAGGTTATGAGGAGAGAAAGTCAAGCTCTGAAAAATAAATTAGATTAGCCCTAATATCATGCTGGGCTCCAGTCTTGTCTATTTTTCTTGTGGAAAAAGAACTGTTGGTATCAACAGACTTGACATCAAGTGTTTGCTTGAGTATTTTCTCCTTACCTTTTTTTCTTCAAATAGCCTTTATCAATAAGGTCTGAGCCATGTGTCAAATAACTTCACTGGAGGTAAAAAGAATATAAAATAGAGAAGAACAGAAAGGGGAGCATGCTTTCCTAAGAAATTTACTTCTTTAATACTTTATTTCAAACTGTGTTTGGACATACAGTGGCCTGTTAAGAGGAATGGGCAGCAAATGAAGGATGAGGGAAAGAGAAAGAGAGAAGGAGTGCTGAGTCAAAAAAGAAGGTAAGAAAGAAAGGAAAGAAGGGAGTAAGGGAAAGGAAAAGAAATACAAAGAAAGGAAGACATAAGAAAAAATCAAAGAAAAAAGACAAGTACAGAGAAGAAAAAAAAAAAAAAAACCAGAGTGAGAAAGAGAGAGAGAAAGAAGGAGAAAAAGAATAGGCAGACTTAGCACAAAATGATAGTGTAACTATAATGGCCCCAAGCGAACAAGATTTTTTATCAGGTTGAAAAAAATTGCAGTTAAACATGGAAAATTCCAATTAAATATTTAATGAAAGGAATATTACTTTGCTGACGGAAACAAAGTAGACAGCACAGCTAAAAATCAAAGCCATGTTTCCTACTTATGCTTTGTCATTGCCTTAAGACTACCCACAGAGAGTACCCATGAACTGAGTTCCACAGGTTTTAACCCAGCTGTGAATTTTCATACTTTGGTAATTGAAGGCCAGCCAGTAGAGTTCTTTTGATGTTGCTTTCTAGGTGCATCTTTTTCTAAAGCCAAAGAATTTTAATGGAAAGTGTAATTCTATTTCTGCAGTAGAAAACAAAATGTTGTAGATTGCACAGCAGCTTCTGAAGTAGGACCAAAACACATGGAAAGCAGTCAATGCTATGATCCACATACACCCGTCAAAACTGCTGAAGTAGGTAGAAGATAAACCAGTTAACATAGCAGAGTATGGAAAATCAGCAGGCTACCAACAAGGCTGAAAAACACAGGCTTTGCTTTTTTTTTTTTTTTTTTTTTTTTTTGTCTCTGACAAGTACTAACAGTAACTTCAGGGAGAAAAATAATAAACTGAATCTAAAGATTAGCTTCCACTCAGCTGGATATTTAACCTGAGGCAACTTGTTGGTCGTGTGTTTTTGAATGAGGGTATGACTTGACATAAGAGTTGGGATTGTCCCATAATATCCCCTTTCTGATGCACTTTTTTTCTTTTTAAGAACAACTGTCTTGACATATGAAACTAACAGCTTTTATTTTTGGCAGCATTAATTCCTGCCATATCCTATACCAGGGAAACTGAAGACACTGCTCTGTGTTCAGAGAGCATCTAGCATAACTAAGACCAGTCTCATGAGAGACTTGGAATTTTTCTGTTCAAACAGTAAATGTTGAAGCAACAAGTTGACATGCTGAAAGAGATTAACTCCTTAAGTGCTTGAATACATACAAACCTGCTGGAAATAAACACAGCAAATGTAGTTTTATTAGAAAATATTTGTATATCCAGAAACTGTGTATCCAGAATCTTTGTGATGGATTGAATGTGAGAGACCTTCCTCTCCATTCTTTTTCTCATTCTTTTTTTCTTTATTTTAATTAACTTAAATTTAAAGGGGTTTTAAACTATGCTTTTGTACCTGTTCCCTGCATCCTACACTTGGCCTTTGAGGTACAGCTTTATTCTTTTTATCCCCAAAAACTGAGTTGGTATGGGCAGTCTACTTACTGTTTTTAATGAGGATAATTAAATGGAAAAGCATTTGAAAGGAAATTGAAATTATTTTAATTCTGAAATGGTTACCAAAGACAAATGTTCAATAACTAAGTTTAAAACAATTAGGAGAAGTATACCCACATAATGGATTTTGATACACCAATTTATTTAGATTAAATTATGTATTTCCTAAATATTTATTCCTTAAAAAAAACCAACAAAACCCTTCCCTTACTAGAAATGCTGAATAAGCAGTGGTAAAAATATGGGATTGTTGGTTGTATCCCTTTTAGTAAGAAAAACTGTGTCAGTGCATTAGATCAAACAGTGACCTTCAAATAATTTTATTCTTTAACTCTAAACATCCTCCTGGCTATGCTAACTCTCCCAGTCACTGTTCAGGCAAAGAAAAGGAGCAGTTTATGTCAGTAGTGGGTTCCTTTATGGATCTGGATAGGATCTCTGTTTTGCCTTGTGGATCTAATTAGGAAAGCAATGCCTTGTCATTCCGTCCCTGCTTTACTTACTGAGAGGCAATAAATGCTCCTGCACTGCCAAAAACAGATACTGACCCCCTACACTCCTATCATCTCCACTACACAAATGTTAATTCATCCAGTCACTACTTACCAAATCATCTAGCTCCCTTTGGAGCAGGATTGGGATGGGATCTGAGAGACTTCCAGGAACATCTTCCTGAAAGCTTTGATTTGCTCCCCACCAAAGTGTCATCTGGTGCAATGCCGGAAGGTTTATACCCTAAAATAATCTCATCTTTCATGTGCCATATGATAGGTTAGGCATAACTTGCATCAGGTTCATGACATAAAGGCACTTTCTGCAAGCTGAAGCATTGCCACTATGCCTCCTACTCACCTGTGCATGCACACATGCACACACACAGGCACAAGAAATTTTTGTCTGAGGTTCAAAGAAGGACCAAATGCTTCATAGAAAAGGCATATCAGTCTTCTCAGGAAAACGTGAGGCGTGAGCAGAGTGGATGCATCACTGAGCACCATTCAGTAGAGGAGTCTCACCCCCTGAGACTAATTGATTTATTATTGTAGCTGTAGGCCATGTCCCTTCTTGGCCTTCCTGCTGTCATAGTGAGATAGGATTCCTGGCAGCATGTGGACTTCTTCCCCCTTTTTTCTGAGAATAAATCTTAGTTTATCAAAGCAATCCAAAATTTGTGTGTCAGATGGAAATTAGTCTAATTCACTACAAGACCAAATTCAAACCACGGTCCTACCATGAATTGCTAAGTGATAAGCACCAAGAATCAACAAGTTCATGAAACTGATATTAATTTTCAGTTTCAGTAAGCAGAGAGTTAGATTAGTGTTGGATATTTTTAAAATACTGTCAGGAAGATTATGACCCATAATCAAAGTTTTGAGAATTGAACTTCTCACAGCTTTCCTAATATAGAACAGAATGTGATGTGGTAGGATCTAATCCATCACCAGCTGCTTTATTGAGACAAGAAGTAGTTTCTTAAACAGAAGAACTAAGGAACCTTAGCCTTTAATGAATTTGTGTCTTGATTTCCTTTTAAATTTTTAACTTCTACTACAATTATAGGGCCTAAACCTGATCTTTGTTAGTCTTATCATACTTCTTCTCTAGAGAAACTTAGATCAGAAGGTTGAATTTTTGATGCTTATTTATGCACAATTTTTGATTAACTACTTTCCTATAGATTAGGACAGTTATAGTTTCTCTCTCCTTGGGCTAAAAGTGCTTTAAGGGAAGATGAAATCTTTTATTTCTTCAATCAGGAACAGCCTGATTAAAGGCTCTATCTTGAATTTCATTGTTTGTGAAAATGTTGCCTTTTCTTCTCCTAAAATCTGCCCAAAACAGGCCAAGAGACTCACAAGGTTTTAGAACAAAATGGATACTACCCTCTTGTCCTATCACTTCATTCTTCCCCCTTCCCTCATGCAAAAAAGATTGATCCCACTTGGTTCAGTTAGGAAACACAGAAAAAAAATTCTTCTCATTCTTGTCTATCTCACGAATCCAAGAAAGAGTGCTTAAGATTTTCAAGAAACAAAGAAGTATGGATAGCATTTATAGACTGTGTTAGACACTTCAGAAAATAATAAATGTCAAGATAATATTAAGGAACCCAAGGTAATATAAAAGCATTTATCCAGTCTTTTGTAAGACCGCAAAATGTGTTTGTATTTATGCATGTGTATATACATGTATATTCAAAATTTAATTATCTTAAGGGATACTACAAACATGCTTGGATGCTCAGACATGAACATAAGAATCCAGAGACTTGAAAGCTCTTGATGCAGTTCCCCTGTTCACAGAGGAACTTGGAGATGAAAACAGAACCTTGGGAAAAATCAGGTATTGTGGTGGAAGGAAGCCTGTGGAGGATTAAAGCAACCTCTGCTTCTGATGAAATGTTAAAATGGATTAGCAAAGACCCACAGAAAATACACTTAAACTTCATCTTATAGGCCAGTCACTGTTCTTTACAGCCATGTGTTTCCTTCTAAAAACTGTCCTAAAACAGAAGCTACAACAATGAAATAACAAGCTTTTAATTATATTTTAAACTGGCAAAAAGAAAAATTAAGCTAATCACTTATTGGTCTCCATGCTACAACCAGTCCCACTGGTGAGCAGTCTTCTTCAGTGAAACTCTGTGCACTTCTGTGATACATATCAACAGGATCTGCCTTGTTCCATTGTCCCAAGTCATTGCAGACAGTTTGCACTCTCCCATTCACATTCCTTGTTCTATGTGTACCACCTATGTAATTTCTGCCTTTCAGAGACTGCACGAGTCACCAGAAAAATATTTTGTTTAACATCAACAAGGGCTGCTGTCCCTCAATATTTTTGCTTTTCTTTTCCTGCCTTTTTACTCATTCCTTTTCACCCTCCTAATTGATGAGTTGTCCATATTTTTTTTTCTGTATTATATTTGTGATTTATTCTCTGCCTAGCTTTGTACCCTTCTTTGTCCATTCTCAGCACTATCAGACATTTTAAATTCTTATAATGTGCTTTGCATCATTTTCTTTGCATAAGAGCTTTCTATACTTGTATCTATTTTGGGAGATATCCATCTGTTCAATTCTTCTGAGAAACAGGTCAGAACAAAGGAAAAGGCTTTACTCAAACTGACTGGGAACTGAATATCAGTAGCCTTTGCTTAGGCTTTTGTTTTTTGGGTTTTTTTTTAATTGGCACATCATTCAGAACATTTGCCCACAAAGAGAAAAAGAAATATCAGTAAACTGAGAGGAAGGAATCCCTTTGCTTTCAGACCATAATAATGCCCTTCAAGTGTGTTAAATAAATTTGTCCAATCAAGTGCTTAGTCTCTTGGACAGTCCCTTCAAGCTCCAACTGGTACTTTTGCCAGTTTTGGAAAATTGAGATTAAAAGAACTGAGACAAGTGAAGAGCCAGAAGAGATGGACAAAAACAACATAATTCATACAGTGCTAAACTACTTGGAACCCAAAAATCAGTTTTAGCACTACTGATAAGAATACCAGTGGAAAAAAGAATAAAAATCATTACTACACAAAAAAAAAAAAGGTTTTATCTAGGCACTTTGACAAAGTTCATATTAATAATTATGGCACCTGTCTTGCCCTTGTGTCTGTTTGTATGACTCTTCCTATATCTCCTTGGGTGCACTATACTAAAAACTAAAGGCATTATCAAACTATTGCAGACCTAGAGAGGCAGAGAGGAAAGACACAGCATAGAATACTCTTTTCCTTGTCCTTCAAGTTCCTGATAGCCACACATTTCTACCTTCTTTCTTGAATGATCCTAATCAACATCACCATGTTATTTGATTTCTTTAAGACTGGGGGCCAGGCTTAGGGCAATGAGGCTGCCATAAACTTGGAAAAACTAATGATAGAGGTAGGCACTCATATTACAGTGCTGGGTGTTAAGACTGAGAACTGAACACACTGCAATAAGTATTCTTATTCTGATTAGAAACTGTCGACAAGTTAAGTACAAACGTGGCTGTACATTACATAGATGCATTTAATTTTTGTTTACATTTTCTACATTCAATATTAATGTCTAGCTGTGGCCAGACAGTTCAAGGGGCACTCAATCTCTTGTCCCATGCACCATCTGTGTTCTGCATCCCTTTTCTGAGTTCTGCATTATCACAGTTATCCCACTGGCAGCATGGGTGAGAGCTAGGCTGTAAAAAGGCTGATCTTGTCTGTATGAATTGCTGTCACACTAGTGATCACATCCTGTAATCTTATTATCTTCACCATGTCAGCAGTGACTCCATACTGAGACAAACCTCAGAACTGTTACACTGGTTCTCTTCTAAGTACAAGCCCTTCCTTACCTACAGAAATAGCAGGAAGGAGGGATGATTGCTCACAACATTTGATTTTTGCTAACAGAAAAAGTATCAAAATTATGCTGATTAATGTAACAAACCTCAAAATTCTTACAACTTCAGTCCATGAAAAATCAAATTCATGTGAAATTTAAAAAATTTAATCAAAATGAGGAGCATCTTTTTAGTGTTAAAAACAAACATAGAATCATATTGAAACATCAATACTCTGAGTCTTCTATACCTAGGATTGCTCTTATTAGAGAAAAAGGGCAACATGATAATAAAAAAGTGGCAGGCAACATGATAATAAAATTCAAAATTTAAATTAGGCACCTTCTACTGGAATGAACAAAACAGAAATGAGAATTTATTCTATGAATACATAGGTCAGAAAAGAAAGGCCAAGAAGAGTGTAGCCCTCTAATAAACAAGAAATAAGAATTGATGATATATATGGAGAATGCTGAGGTACTCATCAAGTTCTTTGCCTCAGTCTACACTGGCAGTCATGTTTCCCACATCTCTCAATTCCCTGAAATTCCTGGTGGGCACCGGGAGGGAAAATTCCCACCCATTGTCAGCAAAGAGCAGATTTGAGACAAACTGATTAATTTGAGCAAGCACAGTTCCATGGGGCCTGATGACAAACATCCCAGGGTCCTGAAAGAGCTGGCTGATGTAGCCACCAAGCTGCATTCTATCATATTCGAAAAGTAATTGTGGTCAGGAGGAGCCATTACTCGAAAAATTGAAACACCTCTATTTTTTAAAAAAGGGGAGAAAGGAAGATCCAGGGAACTACAAGCCTTACCTCTGTGCCTGGGAAGATCATGGAACAGATCCCTAGAGAAGCAAGGTTAAGGCACATATATGCAGGACAAGAAGATGATCCAAGAAAGCCAGCATGGCTTTGCTAAGGGAAAATTGTGCCTGACCAAGCAGGTGGCCTTTTATGGTGGAGTGACAAGGGACAATCAACTGATATCATCCACGCAGATGTCTTTAAGGCCTTCAACACAGTCACAAACTGTAGGGATAGACTATAAGAGATAAGAGATTGGATGAATGGATGCATTCAGGCAGTTGTGGTCAATGCCTCTCTGTCCAGGTGGAGGCACGTGATGAGTGGAGTCCCTCAGGGTTCTGTGTTCAGACTGGTGCTCTTCAATGTCTTCATCAATGGCACACAGTGGGATCTAGTGCTCCCTCAGCTGGTTTGCAGATGGCACCAAGCTGAGCAGTGCAGTTGACACAACAGAAGGAAGGAATACCATTCAGGGGGAACTGGATGAGAAGGATGCCCATGGGAATCTCATGAGGTTCAGCAAGTGCATGTGGGTCAGGGCAAGCCCAGAAAGAAGTACTGAGAAGTCATTAACAACAGTTCTGCAGGAAATGACTTAGGCATTCTCGTGGATGAAAAGCTGGACATGAGCCAACAGTGTACATTTGCAGCCCAGAGAACGAGACCATGGCCAGCAGGGTGAGGGAAGTGATTGTGCTGCTCTGCTCTGAGACAGCAAACTCTCATGAGACCCCACCTGGAGTACTGTTTCCAGATGGGGCACCCTCAGCACAAGAAAGATGTGCCATATCTTTCACAGAAGGGCCACAAAGATGATCAGAGGATGTTTCCTGTGAAGACATACTGGGAAAGCTGGGGTTATGCAGCCTGGAGAAGGCTCAGGGGAGACCTCATTGAGACCTTTTGGTACTTAAAAGGAGTTTATAGAAAAGAGAGAGAGCATCTTTTTACAAGAGCATGAAGGTAACAACAAGGTAAAAGATTTTTAGATGTTAGGAATAAATTCTTTACTGTGAGGGTGATGAGTCACTGGAGCAGGTTGCCCAGAGAACTTGGGAATGGCCCATGCCTGGAATTGTTTAGGGACAGGCTGGATGGGGCCTTGAGAACCTGGTCCAGGGGAAGGTATCCCTGACCATGACAGGAGGATTGGGCTAGGTGACCTATAAGATCCCTTCCTACTCAAACCATTTTATGAATCTATGAAAACCATAACCTGTAAGCACAGAAAAAAAATCTGTTTTTAAACAACATGAGGAGTGTATATGCAAATTAAATTCATTTTCTGAAGTGCCAGTAATCAAGAAAGGGTCTGGAGAACACCTTTGTCTACTCATACTTTGTATTTTGGAATACTTGCTTTGGTCATGCTATTTAAAACCAAGCAGACAGACACAAGCAAAAGACAAACAAAATAGAAATGAAAGAGGCAGCCACAGTACTCAGCTCTTTTCTACATAAAAGATATTTTTAAAATGTGAGACTGGTTGTGTACCCTTTTTGGCTTGGTAGAGTACACACTGGTATCTTTTGCCTTTCTACAAGTTCACAGATTGCTTGCGGTGAGGAAATTAATTTTATGCTCTGATTATTGAAGCTGTTCTACAAAGAGGGAGTAACAGCCTTCAGCCTATTATTAGTGCACTAAGCTGGGAGGAGAGTTATGGGTTCTAATCCTTGCTCCCTGAACTGGTCTGTATTTTAACCTGTGTGTATTTAATGCAGAAGGTACAACTGCAGCCAGTGCTGGGATTTGTAGCATTCACACTGAGAGTATGAAATCTCTTAAAAAACGATCCTTAATTATAAGAAGATTTCTGAATGACAGGGAGACTCCAACAAGGATTAAGTTCTGCTCTCCTTACTCTGTCATTTAACTGGGGGAAGACTAACAAAGAAAGAGTATAAAAATTATAAGCATCCACTAAATTCTGAAGCAGAATAAAACCAATCCATTTCAGAAAGGTAATGGGTTCATAATTTTCAATACTAGATGTTTAATGCTTCACCCACCTCCTTTGGGGTTTTATCCTGGTAGATTTTTCATTGCATATAATTAGACATTAGAAAGAGCTGTCTATCACTCCTAGGCCAAATCTCGCAACTTTATTGTCAGACCAATACAATACATTTATTTTTAAAAATAGGCTGAAAAACTTCTGCTCCTAGTTCTGTGTTTCTCTCTCACTCACACATATTTTGAATTAGAATCAGAAATAGAATCCTAGTTCTGTGGGTCTCATTCTTCTCTCTCAGAACTAGAATTTGTCTAAGAAATGTTGACATAATCATGAATAATTTGCACTGGAAGAATTACTGATACTCATTATGGTTTTCCATTCTGAGGCTACTTTCTTTTGTTTTTAATGTTAAAAAAAATGTAAATTTTTGTCCTGAGAAAGGCTAATCTGAATGGTGTATTCAAGAAAGGGTCACCAATAATTGTTCAATTATTAGAAGACCTATTTCTCATGAATGAGAGTTACCTGAGAGATTTCTGTGTTATATAAATGTTCAGCATGATGTTGAATCTTATTTGTGATTGGATATGGCCAACTGTTATGAAACTTCTTTCTCAAATTTTTCTTTTTAGATAATATCCCAGATGCTGCAGTTTCATAGGTTCAGTGGTAATGAATTTTGCCAGATTTGTGAATGCAAAGAACTCAGATTCCCTTTTGTTAAAGGGAGACTCTACGGCATGAGGGGCTCAGAAACCAACCTGTGCAAAACAATGATGGGGAGCAGCAGAAAGAGTAGCTCATGCTACGACACAGAAGAAACCCTCTGTAGCCAGAGCAACACAACTGCTTTCGGTTTGTGCAGCTTTTCCTATGAGCAGTGTATTCATCACAAATCAGTGTTAATTTTGATATATATTTGTTTTTCTCCTCAATGTGCACAGAAAAAACTAATAGCAGTTTGGGTATCAGCCAAAAGACAGACAAATACAAAGACTAATCAAATAATTTTAATTTCAATGAATACAGAATGCTTCTGTCCAGAAGATCTGGAGATAAATTTCTGGAAAGTTTCAGAATCATAGCATGGCCTGTTGGGCCACATTTCTTTTTGATGTGACTTGGGATACAGTTGGCTTTCAGGGTTGCAAGTGTTCATTGCCATCTCATGCTGATCTTCTCTTCAGCCAACACTCACAAGTCCTTCTCAGGGCTGCTCACACTTGTAGTTTGGATTTCCTTGACCCAGGTGCAGGACTTTGTACCTGGACTCCTTGAACTTTATGAGGTTTGCACAGGCCCACCTCTCAAGCCTGTGTTGACCCCACAACTGAGCTTGGTGAAAAGTAGTGATAGGCTCAAAGGCAGGTGTCTGTAAAATTAAGTAAGAGCAGCCTTAGATCAATATTACCCCTGAGAATGAGTAACAGTTTGTGATATTGATCTACTTGTCACCACAGCTGAGTTTTGCCAAACCCAGAATCAGGGCTGAAAAAGCAAAAAACATTACCAGCACCAGAATATTCAATGACAGGCCATAGAGTAGGAGGTGTCACTTTGCAACCTGGGAGATGTAAAGAATGACACCAGGTTACAGCCATTACTGCCAACCTACCGAAAGGTACCTTATACTGCTGGGCATGTCACTGCAAACTGCTGATACTCTTAGATTCAAACTGCTAGCACACAAAACAGCAAATCAAAACCAATGGCTGAAAGAGGTTTCTGTCCTTTATTTTGTCCTAAAACATCTCTGATGAGTCTTCCTTTGTTTTGCATGAGATTTCTTCAGGTAAAACCATGGATCAGCAATCCTCTCCACTGTCTCTGAAAATCTTTTGATATAAAAACTTGGTAGGGAAAGGATAATATCATAAGGGACTTCTTTGTCAAAACTGTTACCTTCTCTAAAAATAAAAAGATAATAAAAAATACTTCAAGAAATAAAAAAATACTTCAAGAGGCTGTAGTACACCATGAATCTAACTATTATATGCTATCCCACTTTCAGTAGTTACTCAGGGAAAAGTAAACAGCGCAACATTACACTGGGATGTAATAGGAGAAGAGCTAGCAAAGAGATGTGTGATGATAGCACAAACCATGAAGTTAAACTAGCTCAACAGTTCTTTCTTAAATGCAAGTGGGACACCCCAAAGCAGTTAGCATCATGTCATTCAAACATTAATTATTCACATTTTCACTCTAAAAACATCACCTGCTTCTTGTAGGAAATAAGATTTTTTCATAAACCAACAAAGAGTAAATTTGATTCTCTGTATGTTGTAAGTAGTTAGAAACACCTTATTAAGCTTAATATGAATAATAGGAATGAAACAATTCCAGTTTTCAGTAGTGCAAAAGAATTGTATCAGCATATCTGGAGCTGATGAATTGCAAACATTCAAAAAAAGTAGCCAATGATGGATCTCAAATTAAATCCATGAGCCATAAAAATCATAAGTCATTCACAGCTGAGTATATCATATATCAGGTGTCAGCAGAGGGAAAGAGGTCTTATACCACAGACATGCTGCAAGTATCCCTCTTCCCCTGGTATGAGACAGTCTTGCTGTCTTCTCTGTCCATTTCTTTCTTGCTTCATGATGCTGCACAGAAGCACATTAGGAGGAGGCATGGTGCTGCCTCCAACCACCCAGGCATCACTGTGGTCATGCAAGGACTGACTGTCCACTGTAATAAGTAATACCATGGCTATTACTTTATTATGAAATGTGGCAAAGACACTAACAAGACTTTTCTTCTAAATAAATTACATTTATGCAATGGCCAACCTCTTCAGTCTGTTATACATTCTTTGAGAAGGTACCCAATGTCTAACCCTTCAGAGAGCTAGAAGGAAGAACAAGAATAAACTTTTGATGTCATCATCTGATATATTTGCTTAGATTCCCTCTACAGTTAATGAAGAGAAAAAAACACTTCTGTGGCATGATTCATGTGTTCTGTTTTGGTTCAGTTTAGGTTAGGATGAGATGAATCTCACCCTAGAAATGCCTACTTTATTCTATTCATCCAGATGAGGAGAATAGCTGACTCTGCACTAGAGATAACTAAAGTTAACTGAACCCGTACTATGCATTGTTAGGCACATGCAGAGACATGGACTCAGGGTCTGTTCAGTATCAAAGATAATAAAACAATGCATATATAAAATTTACATGTCACAAGTCCCAGGCAAAAGCTGACCAAGAGTTTCCTGATTCTGGTTTCTTGGTTCTGTTTTGGATGAAGTTCTGTTTAATGAGTCAGTCACTGACTTTTCTTCCAGATCTGGAGTGCCATGACTATCCTGCCATACTCAAAATCTTAAGAGAAAGTCTTCAAGGGATGGAAATGTTCTAATCTTCTCTGTGGAGTACAAATGTTAAAGTAACTTCAAATCAACTCACAACTGAAGGTAACGCGGTGCTGAATAAATGAGCGAAACAGTACAGCAGCCGATCGCTGAGCCTTCAGCTAACAAGAATAACAGGAGACTATGGTTTATCCCTGTCACAAGCCTCTGCAAAAGAGAAAAGGATCTGACACATACTTATTAGTTTTTTACAGCAAACCAGAGGAGAATTGGAAGTAAGGGCCCTAATCCAAGTGCCAAATGCAATCTTACATTACACTGTGACTCAAATCCCCATTCTACGTCTATTGTACAAGACTGTCTGCTGGAAAAACAGCTTGTGTAGCAGAAGGAAAAGGCAGTGACAGGCTGCTTAGACAATGTTATTCAGCATAATCTCACTGTTTGTCTAGCATTACTTATTGTCCACAAAGAAGTGATTTAAAACATTACATATCTGTTTCTCTTAGTTTAATTTTAACAACAGAACTCAGGATAATATTTAATGTATTTAGAAAAATATACTCCAACTGACACTTATAAAGAAAATGGAGTGTGAAGCACTCCATGGATCTCTTCTTCATCTGAGAGCAAGAGTACTGACAAAGAGGTAGTTTCTCCACAAAGCCAGGCAATTTTCAGTGAGCAGTTCTATTTTTGTCATGCTGGACAAGCTTGCTTGACCATGTTGAGAATTCTTCCCTGCTATTGTGTATTTTTCACAGCACTTCAAAGGAATTCATTACTTTCCTCTTTTTTTTCTCACTTAGAGATGACTCTGGACAGCTAATTACAATATGTCACACTATGTCAACGATCCTTTGACTCCTAATTTAGAGTAGAATAAAAGATGACGGTATATCACAAAGGCCCTGTAGATAACACAATCAAGACCTCCTTTAAGAATTTTCTATTTCAGCAGATTGTACTTGTCTTTTCTGAACTAATGGAACAAAAAAAGGGTTTGAGGGGAGGATTGAAATTTTCTGTTGAGGTTTGTTGTTTTTTGGTATTTTTTTATTTTATTATAAATGGCAAAGTCCAATCCACAGATGGATAAGAGTTAAACTAGCTGGAGTTCTAGAAATTAGATATAATTCTTGTTTTTGATGAGTCATAATTTTTCAAGGGAATAGGGTGTTTGTAGCTGAAATGGACTAGCTCTTGAATTTATCCCATAGGCCATTTAATTTATGGCTTTCATCCCTTTTACTAACCTGAGGAAAAGTGATCTGACCTCTAAAAAGCACATTTTCAGAACATCCCTTAAGAGAGCAAGAAGGAATGCAGATTAAGAATGCGGTTCCAGCACCTTGCTCTTTAAAATGCTTTTAAAGCCTGTCTTACTCATTCATCTTTTAACAAAGATGAATGCACATGACAGGTTTTATCCTAGTTGGCCTAGTAAGGCAAAAATAATGTTAAATCAATGCCAAAGTGAACAGGGATGAGACCAGGATCAAAGTTCTGATCAGCCCACAATGGATTACTCTGTCTTAAATATTAGAAAGAAATTCTTAAAAAAAAAAATTGCTAGCAAAATAGAAATATGTTCCTGAATCAGCTAAGGTATCTCACTGCTACCCTTACCTAAGTTTTTCTCATCAATGAAGTGACACTTGGAGAAAAAAAAAGCTAAACATAAACTTAGTGGAGGACCTGACCACTGTGGAATTAAAACAAAATTAGAATTCTTGAATACAAAACTGTACCTAAAGAGTTCAGATGAGACTATGAGGAGGGTGGAGGGAGGGGAGGGGAACAAACAATCTAATGAATATGTATAGTGTTAAGTGCCAACCTTTACAAGTCCTTTATGTGTCCTACACTTGCTTGTGGAAATAGCACAAAGATCTTCAGCTATTTCTTCAGGCTTTAAGACTCCCCTTGGTTTCAATTTTTTTCAACATCTTACAGTAGCTGCACAACTACACCCAGTGGATATTTTATATCCATTTGAGAAAATAGATAAGTAAAATTTTCAGAGGAAAAGTATATTTCCCATTAACTTTGTCAGTGATGGTTCATGCACAAGGATTCCTTCTTCCTGCCTTGTATGAGAAAGCCACAAGACACAGCTGGCTTTTTATGTAGTATGTAAACTCAACAGAATTCATAGGGTCTCTGCGAGCATTAAAATGTCTTCGCATTTTTTAAATATTCCATGCACTTGTGAATAATTTGTCACCTCCTCCAGTGGAGGAGTCAATCCCCAACAGAGAACATCTGGTCTTTAGATCCCACATTCTGAAGCTAATGAAGCTACTGAAATGCTTAAATACAAGGGACTTACCAAGTTGAATATCTCCTTTGCATCACCACTACTGCTGTCCTCCAGTACTCAGAAAGAGTGTGTTAGCATATACAAATATTTATGTACTTGTGTAAGTGCAGATATATATCCTCTGACTGACCTTTTTCTCCTTTGTCACTCTATTCTCTCCTCCTGAGTTCTTGAATTTCATTAATCATAGAAGAACAGAATTGTTTAGGTTAGAAACGACCTCTACATCATTGAGTCCTACCTTAAAACAAACACTGTCAAGTCTACCTCAAAGCCACATCCCCTAATCTACATGTCTTTTAAATAAATACCTCCAGTGATAGTAACTTCACCACTTCCCTGGGTAGCCTGTTCCAGTGCTTGACAACACTTCTGGGTAATAATTTTTTCCTAATAAAATCTAAATCATCCCTGTAGCAACTTGTGGTCATTTCCTCTTGTCTTGTGGCTTGTTACCTGGGAGAAGAGACCAACTCCCTCCCTCTGTTTTATTTTCCTTTTTAGAAAACCTTGCATGCTTCTTGTCTCACTAATAATCATAGAAGTGCCACTGCAACCAGCAATCTGTCCAAGACAATTGGCAAAGCAAGGGTACATAGTTTGAAAAATTATAGACAGTATTGTAGAACATCTCCTGCTACTGGGAGATTATAGCTTATCTTTTTTTCTTTTCTTCTTTTTCTTTTTTAATAAGACCCTGTCACAATTCTAGACTGGGATCCTGATATGACTCTCCCAAATAAAATCTGAACATGGATTGGTATTTCATGTCTTCTGAAGATTGTTCCCAGCAGACAGGCTGCATTCATTCTCCCTTCTGCAAGCTAAGACTGGTGGTGCCATTTCTTACCAGCTGATCTCAGTGCCCAGGAAAGTTTGCAGTTATGTTTAACTTGTATTGATATGGTCAGTACATCCTGCAGCTGATGCATATGCAGTGTTTGTGACTGTTACATTAAAGTGCTAGGACAATTAACTGATTATTCCAAATTGACTTGGGATATAATCAGAATATTGAAATACTTCCAGTATACTTTGAAGTAAGATTGATATGGATTTTAAAGGGCATCATTTCAAACCTTTGTTAATTATTAACAGAGCCAAAAAGAAAACTGAAATTCAGTTGCCCACTGTACCCACCACCTACAGGTCTTATTTTTATATGTTATGTCAATGGGAGAGCAATGAATAACCATATTCCTTGCACCATTTACCTGAATAAGGCTTGCATAAATTCTGACGCTGAAGGTCATTGTCAAGTATCAGAGATTCTCACATTTTTTAGATTTGTCAGTACAGATACCTAAGGAATATTAAACAGCCAGACCCTTCAACTGCAATTACCTTTATTAAATAAAATCCTTATCAGCTGTATCATTATTGCAAAAGAAATTACAAACACCAAGATATTCATAGCAGTAGCTGATTTCTGCAAAGGAGTATTAATAAAGAAGTTTTAACTTTATCAACTGCACAAATGAAAAGGCATTTTCCATTACTTATTACACAAAGCTCAGTGGGGTAAAGAATAACAAATCTTAAGCCTCCAGAGTTGAGCTAATGCATTTTATCTCCAACTTCACAATACTTTTGAAATACCTTACATTACAAATCAAGGAACATACATTTTAAAGGTGATTTACACAATAAAACTAACATCTGCCTTTTTCATGTCAACATGGTTTGTCTTGAAGCATAAATTGGTGTGCTTATGAAAGTCCATGTTTAGGTAATGATTATAGCACTGTTGGAATCTATTAAATCAAAGTATTTTTACAAGGAAAATGTGAGCACTTATTGTAAGACTAATGACCAATATTTAATAGAAATTAGGTAGAGTGCAGTTAACGATTTGATTAATTTTTATAAAAGCTGCAGTCAACAGGAAAAAGACACTTGAGTGAGATTTCAACCTTACAGGTGCAACAAAAAAAAATTTAGCCAAATATCTGAGCTGATCTTCATTTGACATGATTTCTGCTAGATTAAAAAACTTCAAAAATGTAACATCAAATTTGTGACACCTGCTTTTTCAGCATCTTTAAAGGCAAATTAGAGCAATGAATGTTTTTAAACAAAAATATTAAGTTCTAAATCAGACTACCTGTCAGAAAGTTTTATGCCAGACTTTTTTCTTACCTACTATGAGTAGATATTTTACTTGTGTGATATGCATGTAATATGGCAAAAGGCAAGTAATAAAATTACTTTTTCAATGTGTCAGAATACTTAACAAAATACCTTGACATTAGTAGATGATGATGCAGCAAAATCCACATTCCATGCCACATCTGGAGTATAGTAGCATAAAACAGGTCTTACTACTATGTATATCATACTTCTTCTTGGTATTTTGTAGTTCTACCACATGTTTTGAACATACATTTTCTTCTTGAAAATAGTTTTTGCATTTGATATTTAAATATAGAAGCAGGATGAAGAATGCAATATCTTAGAAATCTGAGGTTCCACCAATCATAAATGATTATTCACTAGTAAGGAAAAAGCTCTAATTACTCTAAATTATAGTATGTTAAAACTTCTCCTGATTTATGCCTGCCTATGCTGATCTCCTTCACTAGTAAGGAAAAAAAAAATCTCATTGCTCTTCTTAGAATCTTCTGAAACTTCCCAATAGGTATAGATCTTCAGCAAAGCAAACCCTTTTGCAAAGCATTGCTACAAATATTTTCTATAGCTTTAACACTGACATGTAAAGCTGCCTGGAGACAGGATCAGTGATGGAGCCCTGGCTAATCTTCTGTGGTGCCTCTGGTTTCATGGCCAATTTCGAAAATGTCCTTCAAAATTTCAATCAAAAATAGTGTTGCTATTTATCCCACTACCACAGGAGAAAAGAAGATAATAATTGCCCAAAATTCATTACATAATAAGTAATCTCTTGTCTATCCAGAGAAGGAATAGGTAGCTGCAAAAGCAGTGTACTAAAAAAATTGGAAATTTCTTTTAAGAGTGTAATACAGGTTATTCCTAAAAAAGATGCATTGACAAAGATGCTAACCTCAAGTATCTTCCAAGCCTCAGAATGGGCAACTTTTGTGCCTCAGGCATTGGACCCAAACCAGCTGACAGCAGAGCATGAGTGTTTTTGACTCTGGAGTGAAAAGTAAAAAGTCAGAAAGATTCCATTCATTCTAGAAAGGATCTCACTAAGTGGTACAAAAAAAAAAAAAAAAAGATGATTTAATGTGTCTCATATGGCTAATCTTTTAGAGTTTCTCATGATGGCAAAGAGCAGTTGAGAAAATCCTTACATTATCTGGAGAAGTGAACAAAATGTCATGACAAATGTGTCCACGGTAACTTCACACTGGTACAAGAATAAACACACACTTAACAAAATTGAAACCATGAGATCTGTGACTTCTCCTAAGACTGTGCTGACCTTGATTTAATAAGTCCGTTCAAATAATCTTTGTACTTCCAGTTTTAGCATGTCCTCTGGCTTTTTTTGCAAAGGTTAATAATGCTTTCCACATGCCAATGGCTTTCTGATAGCACAGATTTAACACAAATTAGTATCCAAGAAAAGAAGTTACTTTAGGACTTGACTTAAAAGTAGTGTCTCTAAACCATGAAAGAATTCCAGTCTCCAAATATCCCTTTACATGCCTGATGATAACCTACTTCCTTCATCTCTTGAGCCATCATTAGAAGAATGAGATGGAGTATAATGTCCTATGCCATACTGCTTAGCTGCTGACAAGCAAAATGTAGACAATCTTTTGAGTGTCAGACCCTAGATGTTGCTGTCAGGTTGAGGCAGATGAAACTTGATGGTCTTCAAGGCCCCTTCCAACTCAAGCCATTTTATGATTCCATGAATGAAGTAAGGAGTGCAATTATTCATGGCAATTCATTTTAAGATTACTTCCACTTCACCTCTGTCCATTCTGTTCTCTCTTCCTGATTTTTTCTTTATATGTTCTTTCACTTTCTTCTGCCTCTTTTCTATTCAGAGTCAGATCAATAACATTAACCCACCCTATTGTTTAATGGTTTGGGTTTTTCCCCCCATAGAATAATGAGTATTTATTATGATTCCCAGTAAGGTGGAAGAGAATTCATGATTTTGTCTCTTCTAGGTAAGATTTCTTTCCAAAGCTCCATCTGCCAGAAAATTAGGTAGCTGTTTTCAGGGAAGGACTGTTGAGCATTCAGATTTTGTACTTTTTTTTACATACTCAGGAAGTAAGAGAGTAGAAAAATGTTATGTGTGTGTATATATCTTTATCTATATCTATGTATATTTATATAAATAATTTTATAATATTTATTACAATCACTTGTCAAAGAGATTGCTATAGGTTTATAATAAAACTGAGTATTTGGCCACAATATACTGTGCTGATTTAAAGGACATTCAAGTCACAGATCCAAGACACAGCTGACTGGGAAAAGCAGCCAGAAGTAAGAACTTCCTTTTTAAAAATGGAACTTCCATTCAGTAAAAATTGTTGTGATTCTGAAATAAAGTCACAGCCAAAATGAGGACAAAACATGGAGACATCTTGGGAGTTAGTAGGTCATATATAATTATTTTTTTAAACTTTCATTTCAATTCTATTCTTAATTCTCTTTAGGTAATGTGAAGTCTCTGCATTATGAAAAAATATAAGCTGACATCATTCCTTGCCCAACAATTGACCTTCAAAGTGACTCCTTTTGTCCGTGATCTCTGCTGGAATTTCCATCAATATTGCACTATTTTATTATTAGCCCACAGCTGCTCACTTTTTTGATCCTGTTCTTGGTTCTTCTGCTTCAGAAAATTCAATGCAAAACATTCATTGGCACTAGAGTTTGCTAACTCAGAAGACGTGTTTATTTTTGAGGTATTTTCCCCAGTCATAATTCATGATGTTCTCAAGGTGGGATTTATTGACATACGACATGGGCAAAAAAAAAATGAAATCAAAATAAAGTCAATTTTAGAAAAATAATTAATTGCCTCTTTGAAATACAATTCTTAATTTAATTGAAATGAAGCATTTTTATACCTTAATTAAATTCTTTCAAAAATCAAAATGTGTTTACATGAATTGTTGAATTTTTCACTTAAGTAATTCAAGAAATGCACACTGGATCAAGGCCTCTGTATTCTACCTTGGGCAAAGACATCTGCAGGTAATCATAGAATCATAGAATGGCTTGTTTTGGAAGGAATTTTAAATATCATCTATTTCCAACAGCCAGGGACACCCTCTAGCAGACCAGATTACCCAAAGTCACATCCAACCTGGTCTTGAACATAGGGATGGGACATCCACAACTTCTCTGGGCAACCTGTTCCAGTGCCTCATCACTCTCACAGTATTCTGAATTTCTTACGAATTTCTAATCTAAACCCACCCTCTTTCAGTTTAAAGCCATTCCTCCGTGTTTTAGCACTGTGTGACCTTTTCACAAGTCCTTACCTGGCTCTCTTGGAACCTCTTTAGGTACTGAAAGGTGCTGCAAAGTCTTTGAGAAGCCTTCTCTTCTCCAGGTTGAATAACCCCAATTCTCCCAGCCTGTCTTCATAGAAGAGATGCTTCCACCCTGTGATCATCAGCAATAAAAATCCTGGACATTTTTCCTGGATGAAATTGAAAAATTGGGAAGAGGATTTCTTGATTCAAAGGTTAATTACAAGCGTCATCATCTTGCACAGATAAAACACTATTAAACACAGGCAAGGAAAAATATAATAGCTCTGTAAAAAATTTTGGTTGTGAGATGAAGTAGTTATTCCCTTTCTCTAATATAACAATAAAACTCCTGAAGTCTGGAGGAAGGCCTGCTTATGCAGCTAGGAGTCCATAAAAGTCAAGAAAAGTTCCTCAACAAAGGAGCTTGAAAATGAAAGCACAAAGAAATACATCAAGCTGTAGGTCCCCAAATTCAGCAGCTTCTGTGCTGTAGGGCACAGTGCACAGCAACACTGGCCTGCAGCAAGGCATCATTCACGGCCTGAGGTCTCCAAAGAAGTCCTAAAGTTAAAGCTTCCAATGCAAATGTGCCTATTTTGGTGCTGAAAGGTAAAATATAAGAGTTTTAGTAAATATTCCAGATTTGGTGGACTGCCCAGTTCTAATAAAAAATCCATATAAAGGAAAGACTGCTGGCTAGCTCACCAAACTCTGTCAATTAACCATCTGAAGGTGAGAATCAGTCATGACTTGGCTGACTTAGAGATAGATGGAAATGAGCAAGCAGCACAGCTGAAGGCTTTTGTTAGATCTAGTGTACTAGTCACAGATTAATAATTTAATTTCCTTCTGGCTTTGTCTCCAAGGAACTGATGAGCTTTGACACTACTCCTTTACCAGAATTTCAAAACTCTAGAAGTAAGAGTCAAGAGATCCTTAAGTTCTCCCTCACTTGAACATTTTCTTACCCATAATGTATTTTTCTGCAGGAAGATATAACTTTACTGTCATCTAATGCTATTAAGTCATTTACACAATTAAAAAGCAATTATGAATGAGTATTGTTGGATTAGATGAAAATACCCTGTATCACTTGTCATGCATAATACAGCGCAGCCTCGTTACATACGGAGTTTTGAAAGGTGAAATAAAATGCAATCATTTATGTAATTAAATGTAGACAGGAACACAAAGCCAGAGTGGAGGTGCCAGTGGTTTCTGATAGTCAGTTTGTATGTCAGCAGACAGAGTGAATTTAAGTTGAGTTTAATTACCAATTTTTGGAAATTCTTAATTGCTTTTCATAGAAATTATTAGCACATCATATCCTACTAAATAGTATTTATTAATGTAATTTTAAAACCTACTGTATTAAATATAATTTAAACATCCCTTGTAAAACCCAGCTATTAACTCACTACAAACAGAGCACTAGGATTAAAAAAAAGAAAAAAATTAAAGATTTTTACATAATTGCAGTGCTTTCATTAAGAGTATTTAGAATTAAGATAGTTGTTCTTCAGTCTCCATGTACAGAAGCCTTTGAATTTAAAAAATTCTATAATGATTAGACTCCTTGCCTGCTCTGAAAGAGCTAAAGAGCCAAGATTGACAGCTCAAGTGGAGCTTCCAGAGGGAACATCTAGAGCTACGGAGTAGGAGGAAAGGAAAAAGTATTTGTAACTATGCATCAAGCCAGTACGTTAGGGGAGTAACAGAAGGACAATGGGGTAGAAAAGCAATTTGGAAAATCACCTGCTTGGAAGCGGAAGTTGAAGTATCAAAAGCTGCATGAAAGGGAGTTTTATAAAAAGCAGGTAGTCAAAATTCTGCCTTGGAGTTCATGATGTATCACATTGCTCTTTTGGCTTGCAGAGCTCTCCAGGCTTGCATCAGGCAGCTCACACATTAAAGAGGCTGCTAATCTCAGAAGCATGTCCCTTTTCAGTTCTGGAATCTCACCTATGTCCTCCCAGGTTGACCCAAGGTCAGGTTTCTGGGATCCGGCTGGGATGTGGATGGATTGCAGAGGGCTGTCAAACAGCATAATGGTTTCCTGATGGGATCTGCAGAGTGTTTCTACACTGCAGTGTGACCACTGTTCTAACAAAACTCATTTTAAACAACTTAACCCAAAGAAAATACTGCAGGAAGTGTAGCTCCGGCAAGGACAGTGCTGTGCCTAAAACTGGAAGTACAGTGAAGCAAACTGATGAGATCCATCACTTCCATCAACTCTTCCTTCTTCACTAAGACCTACATGTGATAATGGCACCAGCCCCTGCTCTCTTGTCACCCAGACTACTTCAGGAAGCCAACTGATAAGGCTGGTTTCACCCTATACTCAATGTCTACTGCATGAGGAGCCAAAGACTTTCAGGGTGAAAATGATCTCATTTTCAAAAGATCTAACATTAACACTTAAATTAAATAATGACTTATTCATTTGTGTGAAATTTATTACATTATGTTTGAGATATAAGCACTAAATTTACTTAAGTAATGTTTTATTAATTTTAAAAAATTACTTGAAAGAGTAACAAATTTGACTTGTTACTTAAATAATTTATTTCTTTAACTGAGTAATTGTTTTACTTTCCATTTAAAAAGTATGAGAAACTCACTGTAGTTTCATGCTGTGGAATAGCTTTTAACTTTTTTAAAAACCACCCATGGTTCAGAGATGTTTAACTGTTAAATGTTAAATCCTAAAGTCAGCTGTCATGAACTCCTCAAAGCAGACAGTGATAACATATATATAAAAATACATATTACTCCATAAGCCTCAAATTTTAATCATTGTTCAAGCATCAAATATTATTTTGTATAGTATCCTGATATTTAAATTACAGCTTATTTTACTACAGATGGTAAAAACTAGCATGGAGATGTCAAGTTAGCTTGGATAGATATCCTTACCCTGGAAAAAGAGAGAGTAGAACTCTTAACTTTATATTTAACCCAACTCTTTATAAGTTAAGCTCAATGATCTCAGAGGTCTTTTCCAAGCTAATTGATTCCGTGATTCCGTGAAGTGGGAATAAGTGAGAGCATCAGCCCTAAGAACACCCAGGACTGAAGGTTCCCTACTGGCAAGAACAAAGCAAAAAGCTAGAAACTTTATCTTCTTTCCATGGGAAAGTTTGGTGCCTTGAATGTCATTTGAAGAACACGCCAGCCCCAGCCTGCATTCAGCCATCCTCTCCATGCACACTGCTGAGCTCCCATTGCAGAGGAGGGGTCCTGGGAAACCTGCAGTGAAAGGAAACAAGGATGATCAATGTCATCCTCTTTCTTCTTGGGACAGAATGAGGTAAATAGGTTTTTTCGTCTTGGAGGACGGATTAATTAGGGGAAATATAAGTGTTAATGAGGGATGCAATCATAGATGGCATGGAGGATGTGAATACTGGAGGGGTGGGGAGAGCTGCAGAGACCTCTGTGAGAAACACAGTTTGGGCTGTTCCATGCTGGGCACAGATGGTTCCAGCTATCTCCTACTGACCCTCAACAGGGTCCCACAGCCAAGGGCTGGAGCCTTGGTTTAAACATTAAATGGTGAAAACTGCTGCATAGTGAGAGAGAAGTTAGAGAGTAAGTCCTGTGAGTAACAGCTGATGGAGCTGGGGTTGTTTAGCCCAGAGAGAAGGAGGCTCAGGGACCTGAAAATAGGTGGCAGCACAGTGAGGGTAGGTCTCTTCTCCCAGGCAACAAGTAAGAAAACAAAGAGACACAGTCTTAAGCTATTTCAAGGGAGGTTTGGGTTGGACATTAGGTGGAATTTTTTCACAGAAAATTTAATTAGACATTGGAATGGGCTACTTGGGGAGGTGGTGGAGTCCTGGAAGTGTTTAAGAGAAGATTAACACAGCAGATGGTGCCATGGTGTAGTTGACAAGGTTGTGTTGGGTCATATGTTGGACTCAGTGATGTCAGAGGTCTTTTCCTACATAATTGATTCTGTGATTCTTAGAAGTGAGAATATGCAAGACCTTCAGCCCTGAAGACACCCAGACTGGTGAAAAAGAAGAAGAAGATGTTCTAGACACCTGAGCAGAAATTCCTCTGCAGCCTGTGGTGCAGACCTTGGTGAAGCAGATGTCCCCCTGCTGCCCATGGAGGTCCATGGGTGAGCAGAGATCCACTTGCAGCCCATAGAAGAGCCCACACCACACCTATGAGCTCTTTCATCATTTGTTCTCCCCTGCCTTATTAAAGAAGGGGAGTGAGAAGACAACTGGGCAGGTGTCTGGCTGCTGGCCAAGGTCAAGCCACCAAACTCTCCTGAGTGTTTTGACAAATTCTGGCAGGTAGAACTCACTTTCTTAAGTAAATTGTGCAGTGGCAAAAGAAAAAATAAGGCACTGAAGAGCAGGTTGAATAAAGCCAAATAATATAAATTCTTTTATATTATAAAAGAACTACCAAAACTTTTATATTTGGTAGTTCAAGATGGTAATATCATGGGTACTTTGCAGTCTGTTCTTTGAACTTGCATGTGCAGCTCCCCCTGAATGCAAGGAAGGACTTTAGTGAGGTCTAACTTACCAAGAAAATACACATCACCTAAGGAGCTGTGTCATGAAAGAATATGGGTTATATAATTTCCAGGAAAAAGAAATTAATCCAAATATTATATAAAATAAAAAAGAATAGGTGGATTCTGTCTTCCAGGCATTACAGCCCCTGATCAGAAGAAAACCTTTTCATTCTGCAATATGATAGGAAGTCAAAGGATTAACGCTAATACCATAACAACAGATATGCATGAAAAATGTTTGCATTGTCACTCTGCCTACTCTCTTCAATAAACTCCTAAAACTGCAGTCAGGAAAGCACCAGCTTGAAAAGAATGAATGGCATATATGCTGTGTTTCTGGCTGATAGCACAATGTTCAGGTAGTGAGACAATGGCAAATTCCAGAACGTGCTGCTGAGAATGAATTGTACAAGTTGAAGCCAATTAGGGCTAGATTTCCAGCATTTTCTAGTAACCTTCAGATCTTGCATTTGATGATTTTAATTGCAGATGCCTTTTGACAGGAGTCCAAAACCAAATCAATATGTGATATCACTTGACCCTCATTCCCTCAATAAATGTGACTCATCGTGATTCCAAAATCAAACAGCATGTTTAATTCTGAGTCAATTATATCCAACTAAGCTTCAATTGTCTTTCCCATATACATTTTATAGTTTAGTTTGGTGAAATACACAAAATTTAAAGAGCTCTAGGAAAAAAAATTAAGGAGCACTGAAGAGAAGTGTGGTTTATGTTAAAGTCATTCCTATGATCACCTGTGAAACTGTTGAGTTTAATTGGGCTACATCTCCTCCTGATTTTGCAAGTTCTTACTGATATATATCTATCTGACTGATATATATCTATCCTTATACTGTGTTGAGTTGTCTCTTCCCTTTTCCTTTCTCTATGTCTTTTGGGGTGCATTTCCCTAGGATGACACACCTGAGAAATCAGCAATCTAAAAATCTGCAAGCTGTGTGGGATTTGGTCCCTCTCAAAGAAAGACATTCAAAAGGCAGACAGATTTACAGGCTTAGTTGGTATGGCTTCAAAAAGACTAACTCTGGCAATGATGTGGCTTATACTGACCTCGCAGAGTCCAATAGATATGGAGAATCAGAAGTAGAATAGAAGGAAAAATTACAGTTTCCAGCTGGAATGTTTTTCCACATAGTGTAAAAACAAGACTGTAGCTGCTTTCTTCAGAGGAATTCCATGCACCATCACAGGAGACAGTACAAGGCCATATCATGTCCTGAAATGCACTTTATATCTGCTCATTTTATGCAACATGGGTTATACTGATTCATTGTGGCAAAAATCCTACTGACTTCCTGGATTAGACTCTTAGTGCATCTTTATGAGTCAGAACAGCAGTAAATCACTGTTATCTCAATGGATTTAGAACCAGAGAAAAAGAGGAGAGAGAATATCACAAGGGGGAGCATAAGCAAGACTGTGGTAAGTGTAAGACTTCAGTTCAACCCCCTATTCTGCTACTGCAGAATGTTAAATTAAGGTAATTCAGTTTGAATGAAAAGCTATCTGAACTCAGGGTTTTGCTTCTGCTTATCCATCTCAGAACTGCCCCTTTCTGCCCTCCAGTCCCATTACAAATGCTTTATTCATAATAGAGAACAAACCCAATCTGTATTCCCATAATTCACAAGAATTTTGACAAACATCTCATGAAATGTTGTCAATTGTATTTAGAAAGATCAAGTTATATCTACATTCTCTTTTATAGCCTAGTAGATAGAACACTGTCATAGGTGTAAAATTCAGGTTCATCATCCTGCTCAGCATTAGGCAATTCAAACTGGATGTAACCAGGATCTGTACAAAGTGTCCTGATCAACAGGAAAAGAGCTGCACCAGATGTTTTATCTCCCATTCTTCTTGAAGCCTTGTTAGAGACAGACACATCAAAATTATGCTATTTGTTTAAACTCCAATAATTGATGGTCTCCCTAGAGCAAGAACAGAAGAATCGGTGGAACTCAGGAAAAGTTAAAAATTATATAATAAAAAAATAAAAAGCAGAGGTTCATATTTATAATGAAGTTTGTTAGAATATCTATCCTCTGAAATAGAGCACAGTTTGACAACTGATGTTTGATGGAGCACTGAATGTTTTAAAAAATAATTTTAGCTATAATATCTGTTCATTTGAGGAACAGTGACAAGAAACTCTCAGGAAGACAGAAAAATGCAGACTTTATACAAGATTTAAAAAGGTATGTAGGAAATAAGTGGCAAAAAATATTAGTTCTTTTAAAATGACAGCAGACCTGCAGCCTGGAGAGAGTTCAATTTTCTCCTGCTAGGAGTTTGTGATTTAAGTAAAAATTAGTGCTTAAATATAAAAATATTTTCCTATCAATTTTTTTGCAGTGCATGAATGGCTTAAGTTTATCTGCAACACAGGAAAGCAAAAGCAGTGAATTCTTTCTCTGGAAACATTAGTTAAATTTTTGATGTCCTGCAATATGTTCAGAAGATTTCTAAACTGTCAACAAGAGCTATCCCTCTGCTTAAATGAACTCCATAGGTTCCTCTTTTTTGTTTTTGAGAAAAATGTAATCTAAATTTGATCTCTAAAACTCTAGGTGGCTGTATGTGATCCATAGTTCTTTAGAAGAGCAACAAAGCTTTGAGAACAAATTTCCAGAGCAGGCAGGATAGAGGTAAAAACATGCAATGAATCTGAGGAAGAAAAGGGATTCTTTCACTTCATAATAACCCTTTTGTTTTAATAATTTAAAAATAGTATTAAGAGCATTCTGTAGTTTGTTAGTTCCAAGTTCACTAATATGATTAAAATCTGGGGGAAAAAACCTTCATTTCATGGTCAAGAAGACAGTGGACTGAAATAATTTTTAAGAAATTCAAGCACATAAAAATACCCATGGTGCAATGGGGATTTTTTTACTCTGGAAGTTATTCACCCATCTCTTCCAAACAATTCAGAGGGCTTCATTATGTCCTCCAGACCCCTTTCTGCTTTTGTATTTTCTTCACCAAATTGAATCAAGCTTCTCTTTCAATTTTATCTTCTTGCTACAAACTTCAAAAGCTAGTCTGCTGGAGTTCAGAACAATCACTTGAAAAACTACATGTTTAAAACTGCATGGACCCTATAATGACTAGAAATAGGTAATGCAACATCTCCTGTTTCCATCTATGGACAAAGAGAGAAAAAATGTTTATCCCTCTTTCCTTCATTGTATGCTTTGCATTAACATATTTGTCATAACAACAGATTTTCCACAATGCAGAGAAAAGAAATCACAACTTCCAGTAGCTGGAAATTCCTCAAGTTAAATGTGATGCTTCTCAAATTTTAAAGTAAATTTTTACATTTTCTCACTAAGAATATAAAGATATTCAATTTAAGAAAATATTCATATTTAAACAGGATAAATTTTTAAAAGTCAAGAAAATTACCTTTTTTTGGAATCATGCACAGGGAAGATGCTGAAAACACTAATTAGTTGTTAATGCAGCTCAATTTGCTGTCTTAATGCCTCAGAGACAAAAGGCTGTTAAATGTTGCTATTATTTGTGTAATAGTAGAGATAGATACAAGTTTCCATTTCAGGCTCCCCTTGTGCTAGAAATTGCAGGCTATATAATAATTTTAAAAAAACCACCCCAAATAATCTTTTATTATAAAATTAGATTTCAAAAATTACATAAATAAAGTAATGGAAGGGAGAGTACTCAGAGCAAAGCTGTGTTTTAGAGCATTTTACATGAAAATTGTTGTTCATGTAAACATTGAACCAACTAATATCTCCAGCCAGACCAGTGGTTAGGTTAGTTAGTCAAAGGTCCTGTGGCTTTCTTTTGTTCAAACATTTTCAGTATTCCAGCAAGCAGAATCTGAAGCAAACATAAGCAGCATGCTGACTAATTGCAACCTGTCATAATAAATGACTGGATCTACTCAAATTCAACAGCTCATATAAAGGAAGTACTCCCAGCTGAATTGAGCACATGAAAGAAAAGTCAGTTTTATTTATTTAGTATTCTGTTATTCAATTGTGTCCCTTCTTGCAGCCTAGGTTATCATCATACAAGTCATACCTTCTGGGGATATATTTTTAGAGCTGCTAGTAAAAGAATAACCCTTCTGCTTGAAAAGTTTCCAACAAATAAGGAATCCTGACAAATTTGACAGTCTGCAGGAGACAAAGCTGTGTGGTGGAAAACAATACTAAACTGAAAGAAAAATAAAAATAGCAAATGTGAGAAAAAGATTGTACAATTTTCCTACAGCTCTACACAGTAAAGCTTTTGAAGAAACAAGAATTTTATTCTTTACAACAAAAATACTAATTCTATGGTATTATGAACCTAAACAAATGCCATTTAACTAGCAAATAGATTGTTAAATAAAAATAATTAAGAAAAAGAGTAGCATTTGAGACTCTAATGTGCCTTTGACTGATTCATTATTATATATGCTACCTTCTAAAATTATTTTAGCTAAATGAGAATGTACAATCTACTAGAACTGTTTGGAGGTTTTCTAAGTACAAAAAGGTGGAATGACACATGCTGCCACCCTCCCAGTTAATATGTTTTTCTTAAGTACACCTTTCCCTGACTAGCTTTTTCAAAATAAGCCTGAGCCACCTCCAAAATAGCTGGAAACCAGATTGCTCACTCTCCCAAATTTGACAATGATATAAAAAATGTTAAGGAGAGTTAAACATTTTCTGGACAAGGTATGCTTCATTGCATTCTATTTTGAAGCATCAACCAAGCCAGCAAAAGGAACCACAAGATTATATTCTACCCATATGAATTAGAACCCTGAAGCACCAATATCCATTCAAATCACCATATCTACCCACCTGAGCAATTAAATACCCACATTCAATTTTTCCATTTTAACTTGTTTCTTTTTTAACTTTTCCTCTGGAAGTTATTCATCCATCTCTCCCAAAGTAGGATTTTGGAGAAAGAGGACAAAGAGAATTTCTCCATCAGGTTTTCTTGGTTCCTTTTTTTTCTTTTTGAAGGAAAAGTAATTTATGTCTCCCTTCCATTTTCCAAAGTTACATCTCAAAAGCTAAGGAAGAAAGGAAAATCTTGACTTCTCTTCCCATCAAGGCGTGGAAGCAACCAAGTACTGTACTTACCTAAAAATAGTGATTCCTGACAATAAACTGCTCTTTGCAACCTTAGAATGACTTCTGTATGGAGAACTTCCTCTAGCAGCACGAGAAATGCCCTTCAAAATATCACAGTAAAAACTTTCTGTCATCTGAGGAATCAGATCTTAGATGTCCCAGGTACAACAGACAATATAGTTAATCTGTGATTAACTAAACTAGCTTCCCAGGCTTTCTCTGGAGATCTTTGAGCAAGACTTCCTCAGATGCTTTCCACAATCATCATCTCCTCCTTTCATCAGGCTTGCTAACTGCCAGAACCCCCTCACTTTCTTGTCATTTGAAAAACTTTGTGGTGTCTCTTGGGGTCTCCACCCTTGTGTAACCAGCACATAAGACAGTTGTCTTAGCTTTCACTCATTTTCTTCTGATTAAACCCTGAAAGGTTTCTGCTGCTCTCCTGGCCCCACCCCTTTTCCTATTCCTAATCTCCTACCACATATCATGGGAAGTGTGCTGTTTCCCCAGCTATTACCATCTTTATCTCTGCTTGGTCTATAGGCAAGCACCTCTGCTCATATTTCCAGTTCTGCCCAGAACTCTTGCTGGATCTTAGCAGGGATTTCACTCCAGGCCTCACTGGGCTCCTTGGGCAAACAGTTTACACAGTGCAGTGAAGGTTTTCCACTACAGAAATGGTAAATTAACAGAACTGGTGGTGAGAAAAGAAATTATAACCCCAGTAAAATGGCCTGGGTTTTAGTGTGGACCTGTACTGGGCTTTAGAAAAGAAAGGAATTTGATTATCATATCTTAATAGAAAAGCCAATTAGTTTAATTATAAATAATAGTTACAGCAAAGTATTCTGGTAAAAAGAATAAATTAGAGCAGAAGATAATGGTCATCATTAAAGGAAGCAGTTGAAGAGGAATTTTATTTTCAGTAAATAAGAAAAAAAGTGGCAAAACATATAACTTGCATCTATTTACTTCTCTTTGGTAGCATTTTTTTCTAATAATAATAAGCGAAATAATAGTCTGATTATTAATGAAAAAAACTTTCAGTTTGACACAAAACATTAAAACATTCCTTCATGTCATCTCTAAGATTATTATTACCTCCTTTCATCATCATGTACATCATCTATGCCATTGTAGTATTTTACTGTGTCACAATGTTGCCACAGTTATCCTCAGAAATTATTTTCTGAATACTGAATAGAGGCTCAATGATTCAATTTAGAGTGTCAATTGGCAACTCTTGTGTGAGCCCAACAAGTGTGGAAATTAACACAGGCAAAATTATTTGCAGTTTTAATCAAATTTTTCCAATAATTTACACAAATCTATCATGACAAAAACGTGGTCTGATGTATCTTACTAATACTCTTTATCATTCTACTTTTGTAGGGTTGAGTTAAATCACTTTGGAATAGAAGAGAGTTGAATCTGACAGTTCCTGTGTATTGGATAAGTCCCCTCTTTGCTGTGTTACCACAGGAAAAGCGCACTAGGTAGGGAAAAAGCCAGGAATCCATACTGTTTCGTCTCCTTTCTGAATCTGGACCATTTTTGTCTTAGCTTACACAAAAAAGGGACCCAAAATAAATGTATAAGTTCAGAAGGGACATTTTGCACAGCTTGAAATAATTTTCTGGAGATAAGCCCTGAGGTAGGTTCCTTTTGCTATGATACTTGAACGACAGGAAAATCCTTCTTCTTGAATTCTACTGAAACATTTATCCTTCTTTTCGGCCCCATACACAATTAAGTTTCCCTCTTTTGATTTTAAGCTCCTCAGGATGGGAATTATATCCTCTTGTACACTAAATCCCTTACACAATGGAGTGAAAATATTCATGGGGTTCCTGGGGAACTACTGTTCTAAAAACATTAGTAGGGAAATTTGATCATAATTTTAGGACATGAAAGCCTACATGAAAACCAGTTGTTTTTAATGCTCATGATTTTAAATGGGGATAGACTAAGAGACATCTTATATAAAATTAAAGAAAAATACTAATAGATGTAATCTTCTAATAGATACAAGCCAAATATCTCCACAACAGGTAAATATTATTAATAGTGCCAAATATTATTTATAGACACATTACTTTCATCTGATCTGGCACACTAGCTAATAGCAACTAAAAATAATTATGGGCTGAGATGTTTGCAGATAGACGGTGACCTCATTAATTGCTGTGATGGAGATGCTGGTAGCTCCCTGCAGTGAGTCATTATAGAAGTGCATCAAATAACAAACATTGACAGCTAGCCCATAGTGAGTGAAGTCTGACAGATGGTCAATAAATTCAAAACTGACACATTTTTGTAACTAAAAGGTAGGTTTGAAGGCTTTTGGGGTTCTAACAGTGCTTCTCCTGAGCACCAAATCTGGGTCATAAAAGTTAATTTCCAGTTCAAGCCCTTCAAATGTAAATGAAAGACTAAAACCCCAAATCCTCCAGCGAGTAATCAAACTGCAGTAGGCTCAAGTTTCTAAATACCAGTGACACTTCCTCGTTCACTACTGATAGGAATGCTGCATCATTTCTAGTCTGCCACTGCACCATGCTGTGCACCACCACAATGCATTTTATGCTAATGTGATGAGATGTCACGCAGTTTGATATGATGTGGAACAGCACGGTGGTGAAAACTTATGGACCAACATAATTACTTTCAGATAAGAATTATTAACTCAGCTGGCAGAACTCAGATCTAAATGTGCATGATCTGAGGATAAATAAATAGATTAGATAGATTTACTAAGAACAATTTGCAAAAATGGATATTCTGTTGTGCCTGACTCTGACAAACAGTTCTATTTAAAGTGCTTCTCCCTATACAATAGTACACACATGTTTTCATCTCCCTTTTGCCCTTTTCAAGACTGCCGTCTTTTATTAATATTTACTTGTTTTCTGAGTTTTGCCCTTTATAATTAATTAAAACAAATATTTTTGGGGGGTGTTGGTTATTTTTGAAATAGCTGAAGTGGCTAGCACTGTTTTAATGAAATAACTCTCTTTGGTAGTAGCATTATTGAAGGAGCAATCACAAAACTGGTAATTAAAAATAGATGCCTAGATCCTCAGCAGGAATAAAGCACTTTTCAACTTTGGAGCAGAGCCAGTTTCCTTTTCTGCAGCACTGTCCCCAGAGTCCTCGTGACCCGTTTATTGAGGGAGTTACACTGGACCAGGGACATGCGGCAAAAGAAAACTTGCAAATCATGTTTGCAAATAACAACACTTTGACAGTTGATTTTGCTTGTAGTTGCTGGGCTTGTTCTTGGAAGCACTGAAGAGGATATGATTTTATTCAAAATTCAAAACCCAAAAATGTGGGCAAGAACTGGGCAGGCACAAATCTGCAAGTGAGTATATGAAGATAAGTACTGTGCTTTTAGAAACTGGGGAATGGGAAAGGGAAAGGGAAAGGGAAAGGGAAAGGGAAAGGGAAAGGGAAAGGGAAAGGGAAAGGGAAAGGGAAAGGGAAAGGGAAAGGCTTCTATCTAAGAAATGGAGGACAAAGGAAACAATGAGCAGCAGTAGTAGAACACACAAGTCGTGGATTGAAGTGATTCCACCACAAGATTTCAAGAGGGCCCAATATCCTGGAAGGCCCTAAGGACCAAGGATGCATCTAATAGTTCTGCCAATTCCCTGAACACAACTAAGTACAGGCAGAATAGGTGATTTTTTAGTTATATTTAACTTGAAATACATCACAGCACAGTGAGATGTTCTCTAAAAGCCTAAAGAAGAGACCTGGCACTAACACATTTGATTGGAGACAAGGGCCACTGTACACATTTATGCTGCTAAGAATAGAGAGTGACTGGTGACAGCACGGAGCTAAGTAAAGAGCAGAATATTCAATCCATGCCCTTCTTTGGCTGCTATTCAAAAGTCATTTACTGTTTATAAGAGGGAGAAATGACACAGCAGCTTCCAAATAACATGGGTTTTCAGTTCAGGAACAGAAAAAAGCAGGTGAAGAAAACACACATCTAGTTCAGCTTTTGTGTGAGAAATATTCTTGCTGGGTATTTGATTATGACACAGGAGAATGAATTATCATACAGCCACAAATAAATCTGTTTATGAATTTCATAATATATTTTCTAAATATGGGATCCACAAAAAAGGATGTTCTGTGTTCCCTGTCTAAGGGAAGTCACCAAAATATTTCAAATATCCTAAAGTATCCTATGTCTTTATATTACCTTTATCTGTGGTTCTGTATGCTCAAAGAACAATCTCCTGTAACCAGCCTCAAAACCCAGAATCAGAACTGTGGGGTACTGTTTTCAGAAAGTACATTAGTTCAGAAAGCTGGTTGCATTCCAACAAGGACCAAAAAAACTGTTATCTGACATAGATGGCCATCCATGCAACTGAGGGAGAAAATTACAAATAACTTGTAGTGAACTGTTTAGGAACAATTAATAAGCAGCATTTTTTCCAAGATAATTATTCATTTACAAGCATTTACTAATCAGTGAAAACTATGACTCAAACTAGAGTAATCCAATATCAGATAAAAGAATAAATTCACTGAAACTATATTTGTAAGTATTGAACCAAAGCCAGATCCAGGTGTCCTGACAATCACTTATCACCTATTGTCACTAGCCATTGCTGATGCTTGTAGCTATTGCTACAAAAGAAAGGAACCTTTCAATTGTGTCTGATTTTGAAAACTGCTTCCTTCCTTTGCATTGCATATTTTTCTTTCTTTTTCCATTTGTTGCATTTGCGAAAGGATTCAAGAAGAACTATTTGATTTTAAAGGAAGGAATATTTCAAAGCTAGACTAGATCAATGAACATAAAAAAAAATTATGTTGCTTATCCTTTTTTTGCTCATTAATGTTAGGCTTTTAGGCAGCTTCTTAAAAGAGTTATTAAAAAAACCACTGCAAAACTAATACAAAACTAGTCACTTCTTCCTTGGTATTGCCTGTTCTAAGCTCAGTAATACTTTTATAGGCTGTATTGCAAAACAACTATAGATGACAGAGTGCTTAAGGATTTCTTCAAGCAGATTGTTATGAAAATGAGTTGACCTCATCCCCTTTTGTCAATAAAATAGGATATTACCAAAAGGCAGCTTTTGCAATTACACGTGAATTGGTTTTCAAGCTTCACGGAAAGGTCGATTCAAACAGTGACAAACATCACCTTGGTAGGCACTATTGCCTACCTCCAATTTGGGAAAGCTTTTTTTAGCTCACATTCACACTGAGGGTCAGTTTTGCAGAGTTCCTTTCTGAGAGACTGAGGCATGAAAGCTCTTGAAATCTCCATTTCCTTAATGAAAATAATATAACTGAATGAATGATAATCAAGTGATGTTTTCATTATGCCAAGTAATTTTCTGCCAGTATTTCAATTCCCCTTAGCAACATGTATCTGTGAGGGTTGTAACCTGTAGGCTCTTTACAGCAACCATCTCTCACTCCTGCAAAGGACATCTTGACAACAGCAGGGTTAGCCATTTGAACAAACCAAAGGAGCTGTCTAGAGCTCTCTTTGCTGCTCCACTCCTCAACAGAAATTTCTTTGTCATTTTCTTTATTGCTACTTATTTCTGCAAGGTATATGTCTTCTGTTACAGTCATGTTAATTGATAGAGAGCAGCAATACAGAAGCAGGGTCTTGTAAAGTGAGCCCCACTCTCAGGGAGAGACAGGAGTGGGGCTGTGCTCTGCTGCAGGTGGAGAACTGGGAGCCAGGAGCTGCAGCAAGGATGGCAGGGCACAGAACTGGCTGGCAAAGGACTGGACCCTGGAAGAGGTGAGTGGAGCAAGCCCAAAGACAGAAAGCCAGTTTAGCCAGCATCTAGGAGCCAGGCAAGTCCACAGTGATGAGAGGATTACAGGGTGAGGGAAGGAGTTCAAGTCATCAGGACAGGGCTAGGATCAGTGATGTGCATGGCAGGTACAAAAACTCTTGGAAAGATTGAGGTTTAGGACTCGTCCTGAGCAAAGAGAAGCCAGGACTCAGCTCTTTTCCCAACAGTCTGACTCAAGGTTAGAACTGCACCCTATCACAACTGGCTAGGAGCCTTCCTTTTAAAAATCTTTTGGAAAAATACCCATCTCTAACACTTAAATTTAATGGGTTAGGACAAAATGAAGGTTATAAGGGCTTCTAGGGATGGAAGCAGGTGTTTGTGTCACAGTAAGTTTCAAGAGGATGCACAGAGCTAGAGAAAAAAAAAAGCAATGCATAGGATTTGTAGAGTAATGTCTGTGACAGCTCATTGTTGAAAAAAACCACTGCAAACAAAACAAGACTTTTCATGGTTTTTCATTGATTCTATTGAAAAGAAGTTGTGCGTTTCATCTAGCAAAAACCTTTCTGAAGCTCAGGGCTTAATTTTATGAATAGGACTTAATAAATAAGTGGATTTGGCTGTAATCATAAGCATTTTACAACAACATGTAATTGTAGGGATGTTTTGTGGGAACAAAGATGTATCCAGGAAGAACTTAAAAATCTTTAATGAATTTAAATTGTATTTGATGAATACTTTTAACCTTGAAAATGTAAGAACACCTTTTTGCAAAGAAAA
Organism: Serinus canaria; assembly: GCF_022539315.1. Classification (NCBI taxonomy): domain Eukaryota; kingdom Metazoa; phylum Chordata; class Aves; order Passeriformes; family Fringillidae; genus Serinus; species Serinus canaria. Next base: position 58,634,347 of record NC_066313.1, read on the forward strand.
ATCATTAAATTCCATCACATTTTTGTATCTATTTTCTTTTAATTAATAATCTAGAAATGTTGCTAAGTATATCTTTTTAAATAAAAAGACAATTCTAAGAAAAAATAAAATTCAATTAAGCCAACAGAAATCCCCTGTTCAGAGAGACATCTCTTTTTCAGATTTTTAATGCTGCAAAGAACAGAGAGGATTGTCTTATGCTTTTGTCTGGACTTTAATGTTCAGCTAAAAATAGGTTATTCATAAAGATCTAGTTAAGACATAAATATATTTCATGAACACTATTAAATAAATTTCAGCAGCTATAAAATCTTAACACCTTTCCATTTCACAAAATGATTTGCAGTTCTAGTCTTAAGAAACAAAATCTTAAGAAGTGCTAGGTATAATAGCAGACTAAGATTCCCTCATGAGTTCAAGACCTAATACAAGCTTTCTGACTTATCTAGTACGTTTCAGTTCTGGAAACACTTTGTGAATTATATTAGTGCTAATCCACTGTGGGATAACAGTATATAATAGAATATGAAGAGATGCAATTATAGTTTTCTGTGTACACTTCAACAATTGCAAATGCAAATGATTCTTTTTGCAGACAAATATTCCCTACTCTCATAGATTTACTGTTTATTATGAGCACAGATATGGACCATAACAGAGGTTATGTCAGCATCACTGATTGCACTGTACTTTAACTATCTACAAATCAAAGAATTAATGTTAATTCATTAATTTTCCAAGAAACCAGGTTAGCCTATAAAGAAACTTTCAGCTGTCTAATATATAATATAATTTATTAGAGCTTTCTTAGATACTCTTATGTAGAAGATACAGTATGAACATATTGACATACTGGGACTGTTTGGCTGGGCTTATAAAAATTGTTAGATCACCTCAGGGTCAGATTACACAAATTTAGATAAAGATACAGCGATTTAGTTATGTCAAAAAAAGTCCAGTAAAGTCTATGGAATTGTCAGAAAAACTGTGGTACTGCTCATTGTTTATTTTAGGTCAGGAGGTTAAGAATCATAACAAACACATACATCATTTGGAGTGCTGGTCCAAGCTTGACAGGTTTTCCTGGTTCAGTCCACTCAATATTGTGAGACTCATGTCCAAAAAATTAAATATGCTCCTTCTTCCAGAAATACTAGTAACAGGCCTGGGAGTCACAGGGTTAGAGTAACTAATATGACTGACAGTCTTAATGGGACACCTCAAATGAACTTTTTCAAAGATTTGGATTAATTAGTTAATGGATTAATTAGCTAATATTATACCCCAGGGAAGCATTATTAGCAGAAGCATGCATGATGTGTTTTAGGGATGTATAATACTGAATAATAAAGGTAAGCTAGACAAGTCCTTCTGTAGCTGTAGAAGATAATAGCTGGCAGGGAAGGTAACTCGATGAAAGTGCAGCACCACCAGCCATATTGCACCCCGAGCTGCACCAGCCCTGTCAGCAAGTGCTGGATGCTGGGAGCCAGCCAGACCATTCTGGCCGATCCCCACACATGGGAGTGCAGTGTAATTTGGGAGCCACCATATGGCAATAAACATGGCTACACAGATACAGGGCAGCCCCTTCATCACAGTGTTATTAGGCACCAAGAACACTATGTGACAAAAAGAGAGCAGACTGACTGGGGCTGCCTCGCTGCTGCCTACATATATTAAATATGTTGGCATAATGTTTTGCTTTGCAACCTCGGAGAGATAAGTATCTTGTCTGAATTTTTTTTCAGACAAAATATTTCATTACTGTAGTCAATTTTACCACACAAATCCTTCCACTTGCATGGTTAGAGAACTGATAGAGGAGTCTGAATGATATTGCTGAAAAGCTTACAGCCTCTACAAAATCTCAGAGTTTCTTGTGTGTTAAATTGGTCACATTTCCTTCCACAGAGGAAACTGCTTACACTATTCTCACTTGCAAATGTGTTTGAGAACACTGAAGAATTTAGGTTTACACATTTAAAACAGAGATATTTGAAGCTTGGTAGAACCTGATGCATCTGCTACTATCTTTTTTTTTACCTTATTTATTCTTCTTTCTTTTCTGCCATACACATCAGTCAGGACACTTCAGCGTGCACCAAATAACATAAACTGGTTTCTGCTTTCTCTTGTTGTTTGTATTAAGTCTAAAGTGTAACTACCTGCTGAGACAATAAACATGACTTCCCATGACTTTTCAGTAAATGGAGCTCACTTCTGAGGCCCTGGGGCATATTCAATCTAAAATATAGATATGAGGGCTGGAATTAGAAATTTCATGATCAGCGAAGTATACTTATAGCAGCTACATTTTGAAGGGGCATTCTTTCATCTATTAATTATATTCCACTTCCCACTCTCACCAATACTAGCAACTCATCATTTTACATTTTTAATGGAACATGACTAAAAATACATCAGAAAATTAATCTGTATTCATACTGTACTGAAAAATTTTCAGACTTTCCGTTTATTTCTTTCAGGCAGGCTGCTAAGTCTTCGAAAATCTAGAAACAAAAGGAAAGGACTTACAAAAAAAATTATTATGACAAGATAGCTGCAGGATATAACAGAGAATCAGTGTTCACTGCATAGCATAGTTCAATATAGAAAGTAATTTCCCAATCTTTTTCTCTATCTTTGGCTGCCTACTTCCTTGCATGTCATATATCACCATACAGATTTTGCAAAGCAGATAGCATAGTGACACTACCAGACTCCCTAGGCCTCATCTTTAAATTTGAAAATATATAGAAATAGAGATGGAGAAGTATGCTGATTTCTTTTAGCAATACTTTAATTTTGCTGATCCCTCAAAATAAAGGATACAAAAAAGTATACCCAAGAAAAAGAATATTCTATAACAAAAACTTTATTTTACTACAGTTTTCATGCTGGGTATATAAAAACTTTAGCATTTGTTTAAAAATATAGGGGTATATCAAAACTTCAGCATTTATTTAAAAAGATATTTCCACCTCTTGTATCTCTGATGGGAAATTCTTTTAAATTATTAAATTTTAAAATATGAATGCTAGTTAGCAGGACAAAACAAGCAGATTTTTTTTTAAAAAAAGAAAATTCTTTTATTTACCCAAAAAGAGTTTTTGATCCTTAGAGCATCACTCATCTGCTGTAAGGAAAGTTGGATTCCAGTACTGCCTGTACTGGAATTAAGACTGAGGGAAATGAGAGTTTGAGAATTAGCCCATAGTGGATTTTCTGGTTTAGACTATATCATTAAATTCCTGGGTATGTTCACCCTTCCTGAAAAGGCTCCCAGTATGCATACTTCCAAATTAGAGACTGTAGAAAACACTAATAAGCAAACATGGAATATATATTGAATATTGACTAAAAGTTAAAGATGCTTTTGTTTTTCTCGGAAAAAAGCTCTGTGGGATAAGACAGGACAGGATGCCAGGGGATAGGGATAGAGATGGATAGGAATAGGGATAGGGATAGGGATAGGGATAGGGATAGGGATAGGGATAGGGATAGGGATAGGGATAGGGATGGGATAGGGAAAGAAGGAAGACCAGTTGCTTGAAAAGAATACAGAAGTTGCATAATCTGTCCAACAGGAAAGAGACCATGAGATTTTGTGTGCCCAGGTGTGAGGAAAGAGGTCATATCGAATTCAGTTTTAAAATCAATGTAAGTTAAAGAAAGTGTGCAGAGAATGAAGATTTCTCTGTGTTACTTAAAGTGCATGATATCAAGATTTTCGGTCTAAACATTATGACCCCAATCCAACCAACTGATGAATGGCGAGAAAAGGTATGCATTGAAATGCAGGCAAGGTATTTTTTTTTTCCCAAAATCTATGTATTTTCTGAAATATAAGTAAAAACATCCATCAGAAACCCTCTAACCCTCTTGAGCCAGTCATTTTTTATGTAGCACCTAATGTTCATACCTAAAATCCTGCCATTTCTGTTCTTTTAATCTAGAGCAACAAAGATTAAAGCTTTTGGAAGCATGTAGTTTATTATGAAACCTGAAGATCAAAAATGTCCAGAAGACCTAGCCACATGGTAAACTATTATTTGGAGGAGAAACTAGAGTTTCACCTATCCAAGCACGCTAATCCTACCAGTTGTGCTATACAGTCACTCCCCCTTGCTTGCTCTCTCCTTGTAAATCCTTAATTACTCCATGCAAAGTGGAAAAACTTTAAAGCAGGACATGAGAAGAATTTTGTCAAAAAACACCGTCATGAACTCAGTGATGAAAGTAGGCAAAAGAGATACCCTCAGACTCTCCTAGACAGGGAAGGGCCAGAACTTGATTCAGCTGCATTTAGAAGAGTGCCTTGGATACCTGTGGAGCTGTTGGATAAAAGAGAGAAGCAATCATTCTTTGTATAACACTATTTAAAAAGAATTTCCAAGTCCATTCTTCCAGAACAAAGCCACTTCGGGTCAAAGTAAAAAAGTTGCGTGCACTAGAAATTCATCATTTTAGACACAGCCCTTTATAAAAAAAATTCAGGAAGTCCTCAGGTATAATTTCAGTTTTAATGGCTCCATTTCCTAAAAGCACCTAAGAACTTCCACAAATTATGCTGCTTCTAGACTTCATCTTGCAGTGCTTTACCTTTAACACAACACATGCAACACCAAACAAAATCCTGGACTGAGATGGTAAAATTAATTCAGGAGCTGATGAGTCTCTTGAAGTTTTTAATGTGGTTGGAAAAGGCCACTATGACCACATTGCAAAACACAATTCATCTTGGTAGCCTTCAGATCAGATAGAAGCCCAGCAGGATCCACAGAAAATGTAGATCAATCTGCTTCTGGCAGCTAGGAGTGGCTTAACTTGGAAAATGACAAAGCTTTAACCTTGTATTCTAAAGACTTAGTGGAAACAAGGAGGAAAATAACACTTTAGGCTATGCTAATTCATACCCTTTCCAGGTATGAGCAAGTAAAATTTTTAATAAGATGATAATCATATAATTCATATTGCCATTATTATTATTACAGGCCCAAATGACGTAGGCTTTTTATGTTTATGATATAAATTGTCACCAAAAAAGAAAGGTTTTCTTTTGTACGAACCCCAACACATTTCATTTATTGCTAGAATTTACTACAATAATATACCACAAGCTTGCATTTTAATAGGGATAATTAAACAAAATGTCAATCTAGTTACCTATTCCTAAATTGTTGGAGGATAATTGCTAGGAAAGTTCTATGTCTAAAGTAGGTTTTATTGGAGGATTTTACATACAAACAAAGCAATATATTATGGAATATGATTTTCAGTTAGTCCTCTTAGCATGGAGAACAAACTCCACATTATCATCACAAAATTGTTGAAGCATAAAATCAAGATTTCTGCCCTATAAGGTAAGTGTCATAATTCAATTTACTGTCTTTTTCTCCATTTACATTTAGTGGTTTGGGTTTGTTTTTTTTTCCTTTGCTTTTTAACACTCAACAGCAATATGCCTTCTCCATAATCACTCATATCTCTACATGCACCTGAAAACATACTGGAAACTGGAGACAAGAAAGCTGATGTAGTGTTTCCAGCCTGACAAACATTTTCATTAATTTTGTATTAGTGCATGAAATTAATTCACCAGTAAATTTTATTGGAACAGATGAAAATTTTGTGAAAATCACAAGGATTTATATTCTCTGGATTTTTTAAAATTTCTTTTACTTTTGTACTTAAAATTTATGAGGGTTTGTAGACAGATTTTTTTTTATTGTCCTAAAATATTAATTCAAATTGGTGACAAACCTCCCAAACTATAGGTGACTATAGTCAGCTATTGACCCTAAAATATGAATTCATCTGTGGTTCCTCCAGGCTGATAAACAGGGTGTAAGATTTTTCTAAAATTATTACTATTATTGTTGTTGTTGAATTTTTTTCATTTGGCTTGATTTCAAAGTCTGGCATGTTTGCCTTCTCTGTATGTTAGGAGAAAGAGCAAAATAAATAACTGCTTGTCACTTTTGTGCACTTTACTAACTCTCTGTAATGTTAAGCCCACATCACTTAAGTAGATGAGACAGAGGTTAAGATTAAGGTGTTTTAGAGCATTATTTGGGAAGCTTGCACAGCGTTAATACTTGGCACTAGCTGAGATTTAACTGTGGCCTACTTGTATAAGTACTGGAATTTGCCAAACAATTTTATGTTATTATACATTAATGTTGCAAACTGTTTTTCTGATTTCCTGAAATAAGAAGATCCAAACTGGAATTGTGTAGAGCTGAAGAAGTGAGAATCCTTCTGGTTAAGGTAAGCCAGCATTTAACATGTCTGAGTTTCAGCAGCTGTGAAACAAAAGGATAGGATTTAGGCTTTAAACAAGAGTCCAAACAAATCTAACATGAAGTGACTATTTCCTAGGGAAATTTCAACAATTGGAGATATAAGTTTAAATGATACAGATGAAACAAGAAGTCAAATTATATTTTTGGCACTTCTTCCTACAACAGGAAACATGGAAGTTTGAATAGCAAGCTATGAAGTGCAATGTTGATGTTTTAAGTAAACAGAATGAAAATTAAGTCTCACAGCTTCATACCCATTTTCATGGCACTCTCTGGAGCTGGCATTTGAAATGCTGCATCTGAAATACTTTATTTGAAGGACCAAACAATTTAGTTGGTGCACCCACTTGATTGATTACTTTCAGTCATAATTTAGCACCAATAGTGTAAATAAAAAATAGGAATGCTATTAAACACATAGCCTGTAGCTAATATTCCCAAGGTCTGTGCTATGACTGGAAGTCATGAGCATTGCCTGCTCTGCAGTTATGTGTGTACGAATCAGAGTTGCTTTTCACTTCACATATTGCCATCTAAATGAGGCCCACTTCTCTGTGCAAAGGGAGGTTTCATGACTAGAGTTTTATTATGGCTATTTCTGATAAAATTTCATTTTGAAAACTGCTTTTAAAACCATGTAAGTACCCATTAGTTCTCAGTACAGTAGATAAATCAGATAATTGCAGAAAACAGCCCAATGAAGGGATCTCTATGGTCTTGGAAAGTGTGTTTTTCTGGTTAATCATCCAATGATATTGCTTTGCCTACTTTGTGTGGCAGGTGAAGAGAAAAAATGAAGCCATAATGAGACCTCATTGACGTACCCATGTTAATTACCTCTCTTTTGAGTATTTGTTTGCATATATACTTTGCAATTCTTCATAAGACTTGCAAGTACTACATTACTATATTTTATCATGTCTTTGAGGCTTTTCATTGAAGATATTATAATTCCTAACCATTTTCCCAGTCTCAGAAGAGAAATTCCTTGCAACTTCACTTTGCCTATATTGAAAAAATATTAAAAACACACTTTTATATCCTCTGTTGACAAAATTAATAATTTTTGTAATTAATCTTATAAGAAAATGAGTATCAAATTGGCTTTAGTTGTCAAAATTGATCATGGCCGCTTCTCTGAAGACTGGTTTTATTCAAATAACTGGGAAAATGAGAGAAGTTTCCATGAGGAAATGAAAAGGCACAACAAATTGCAGGTGTTGCCAGCAAAATGGCACAGATTTTGAAGACCGAGAAAAAGTACCACATGTTTCAAGGTGGGTTGGAATGCTGTGTCTGTGTCATCAGCAACTGGATATTTTCTGCCTTGTAATCTGCAGGTTTTTGAATAAGCCTCTCTGGGTTTTCAGGTTTAAATCCTTTGGGAGCAAGAGATTATAAATACTCCTCAGCCCCTAGAGAATAACTATTCTGCAAGGTATATATGCTTGGGTGTTCAGAAGGGGACTCAGAGCCATTTTCCATGCAGCCAACCTCAATATAACAAGAGAGTCACATTCACTCTTGTTATAGACAATTGCAGAAACTTGCTTACATTTCCAGTTTCCAATGCCGAGCTACCACATCCTCAGGGATGCAGAATTTTGAGAAAATGAACATGTATTTCATTTCATCAGAAACAAAAGATGTTTCTCCAAGAGAAGATGAAATGCAAGATCTTGCCTTCCTGTAGCTATCACAATTTTGCCAAGATTACAGACAAAATTAATGGATAAAAGAAAACACACCATATAATCAAAGATATCCTCCCTACAGTTTTCTTATGCCTGGAGGATGAATTGCTCCAGTGGATGTCCTCCCTGCCTTTCATGATGAGGTCAAGAATCTTGCTGTCACTACCACTGTTGTGATTAATGATCTGACTGGTAGTGACAGTAATCAAGCCATAGACTCTGTACAGCTAGTTCGTGCTGGTCTCCCCGTGGCTTGAGTCACTGCACCGGCAGGGGATCTGTCTGTTTCTCCTACAGACATCTCCTTGTGTCCTTCTTCCAGAAGTCTTTCATGAAAATATGGGCGGAACGAAAACAAATCTCTACAAAAAAAATTTAAACATTACATTTTATTTTTTAAAATCTAGTGACAAAAACTTTGGAACGTTTGTAAAAAGAGTGCATAATGAATAATTAAACTACTAATAATATAATCCTCTTAAAAGCATAGAACCACTGCTTGAGAAGATTAGGTTTCTAACAGTTCTCAGTACAATGAAAGTGGTATAAGGGAAGAAGCTAAATTTCCTTCTCTCTTTCTCAATTTTTGTTACAGATTTTCAGTGATTTCACTTTGATTATATTTTAAGAAGTTTTCGTTAGTTGAACATACAAAAATATCTGTGTAAAATTACTAGTAGGCAAAAGGTTAGTATAAAAATATCACATTGGCTAAACAATGGTAAGGGTTAAAGGGTTAAATTTTAAAACTGGTTTGATGGCAAAGTCCACTAAAAACCTGAAGGCAAAGACAGAACACAGGAAAGGAGATGACATCTGAAATGAAAGAGGCTGATAAAAAGGTTTTACAAAAATAACAATGGAAAAATCTATTAAATCTACTCTATTCTCAGAAATAAATTTCAACTTCCATCTGGTTAAATGCTATCTAAATTAATTCTTTGAATCACACAGGAGATAGAGTACTAGAAATAGAAAGTGCTTATAATATTCTTGAATCTAGTTAACAAGTCAACTCCTATTCAGTTTCTCACTGTCTGAAGTTCTCTCTCCAGGCCTATCGCATGGCAGGATATTTAGCACATCATGAGAGAAGAGATGAACATTGCCATTGGCAAGTCAAAAAGAAGCATGTGAAGAAAATGAGACCGTATTTGGGAAGAGAGCAAGTGAGAGATCCCTGGAGGCAGCCTAGTGGACTGTGGGCTTCCCAGCAGTAACACAGAAGTTTTGTTTTGCATGGCAACTTTGCTCTTTAACACACTGAGCAAAACAGAGATGCAAGCCTTAGCAGGTGAAGTTCTCAGATGTATCAAGAGGAAGACTGGGTGGTTTGTAGTGAGGAGTTGAGAGAGCCAGACTGGGCAGGACAATGAGTTTTAGTTATGTGAAGCTGCCTTGTCCTTTTCTAACATACTGGACTTTAGGACAAACACCACTACAAATGTGTGGTTTCTGTCTAAAGGAGTGCTCTGCATGAAGAAATCCCTAAGTTATGTAACCCCTGCTTCAGAGAGCTGCTACCCTGATCCCTTGCCTTGACAGTACCAATTAGTACAGTACCAATTAGACAGTAGGATATTATTGTATTTAGTATGCTTTATTTATGTATTTATTTATCCACCTATTATGAAAAATAAAACTAAAAAACACAAAACAAAACAAAACAAAACACACCATTCTGACCACATTTTGGGGAAGGTAGAAAAGTACCAATAGGTATGATATCAATTGTCCTCTAACGGTAATTCAGGCCCAATAACCAGTCTAGGAAAAAAAAGTTGTAAAAAAGGCAACAAAGTCTTTGATAGCTTTTACAACCATGACCAAAAAAGCATGAGATAGATAGATTTCACTCTAATTTTAAGCTCTTTTATTGTTGTTCAGAGAATAATTTTCCTTCTCATGGATTTTTAGTTGAGCAATCATCTACCAGATAGACATTGACTACCCTGTCACAGAACAGAATAATATATGTTTCACTTTAAATTAATCTCATTAATAAAAGATTCATGGAAAAGAGCTGAAGTACATTTATTTGCTGCTAAACTCAGAGAGCTACATTTTAATCTCATCATAATATGACCTTCCAAAATCTCTTCTGCTTAGTCCTTTTTGGGATGGAGGAGAGAACTGGTTGCTTTCTTTTGTTCTTAACTGTGTTTAAAGCATGAAGAAGACATGTTTTGTATTTAGTTTGCCTAGGTAAAATGGGTATCGGGATCAGGAGGGAAGGGATGGCAAGAGCAAGAATAAGCTTTAATAAGAATATGAAAATAGCCTGTATAAAACAAGGATAAACAGTATTGCAATCTAATTTACCCCCACATAAAATGCAAAATAGAACTCAGTGTGTAATAAAACATTAGTATCTTTATTGCCAGCTTAATCTTAACTAATCTTTTCTTACATTACTTCAATAGTCAGAGTAATTCATCTGCATGAAATTTAAATGAATAAGGTTAGCCTTGCAATTGAAACTATGCTGATTCTTACCCTTCTATTCACAAAATGCTTCATTAGTATTTGCATATGTTCCTAAGTCAGTTCCAGGCAGGATCAGCCTCCTCAGAATGTCAGCAACCCAGAACAGTTTTCCTCTGAACATCCCCTTCCTTTGTAATACATAAATACAATCTTCTGGGGCTCTGTAATTATCCAAAATGAGCTTTAATGTTGCAAATTACTTCAGCACCCCTATGATTTATCTGTTGTAAACACACTTTATAATATTTATATTCCTATTAGAACCTCCACTAATAATGAGCTGACAGAACATAAATATTTACGTGATAGTACATGGACAAATGCATGATACCCTCTTATTAGTTACGTTTCTGGTTCTCTCTATCACACTTGGAAAAAAATAAACCTTTACAATTTTCTGTCTTCACAAAAATATCTTTGAAAATGGCTCAGAACATTAACAGAGCTTCACATTTGCCACACTTTTCTTTAAAAGAATGGCATTCCTTCATACTTATGCAGGCTGGGTTATTGCTTCTTCACATTATGCATCATTACTCTGAGTAGGTGTCTTATCAGCAGCTCCAGTTGTTGTGGAGACGATTTGAATTAAGCACTGGAAGCTTTTTATTTATCTTACTTGCTTTATTCCTACAAGATTTTCAGCATATAAGCTTCTTTGTTCAGCTCAGAATTGGATACATTGCCAGGCATTGTAAAATTTACATCTTCCTTTTTTTGTATTTGTTCTTAAATTGGATTGAAAACAAAGTATGGCTTTAATTAAAGCTCTGCTTAACAATAGACAATTTTTCCATACAGTGGAATTTCTGAGCAGCTGTGAGGATTTTGCAAAGGCCTAATAGGTGACATTCACCACTAAGCCCCAAGTAGAACTGCAATATACTTACCTGTGCTAAGTGTCTGCCTGACACCACTCACACAAAGAAAACTGTAATAATGCTGTCGAAATACTGACTTAGCCAACAAAAGCCATGGAATTTAAAGTGAAGGTTACCTTAAACTGGCTATGATATATAATAACTTAGGAGTTCAAAGGATAAATGTTGATGTTTAGAGGAGTAAATGGAAAGAAAGGGAAGGCAGGCAGGCAGGCAGGAAGGAAGGAAGGCAGGCAGGAAGGCAGGCAGGCAGGCAGGCAGGCAGGCAGGCAGGAAGGAAGGAAGGAAGGCAGGAAGGCAGGCAGGAAGGCAGGAAGGCAGGAAGGAAGGCAGGAAGGAAGGCAGGAAGGAAGGCAGGAAGGAAGGCAGGAAGGAAGGAAGGAAGGAAGGAAGGAAGGAAGGAAGGAAGGAAGGAAGGAAGGAAGGAAGGAAGGAAGGAAGGAAGGAAGGAAGGCAGGAAGGAAGGCAGGAAGGCAGGAAGGAAGGAAGGAAGGAAGGAAGGAAGGAAGGAAGGAAGGAAGGAAGGAAGGAAGGAAGGAAGGAAGGAAGGAAGGAAGGAAGGAAGGAAGGAAGGAAGGAAGGAAGGAAGGAAGGAAGGACAGGAAGGAAGGAAGGAAGGAAGGAAGGAAGGAAGGAAGGAATGGAAGGAAGGAAGGAAGGAAGGACGGAAGGAAGGAAGGAAGGAAGGAAGGAAGGAAGGAAGGAAGGAAGGAAGGAAGGAAGGAAGGAAGGAAGGAAGGATATCTGACATCTATCATTCTTCAGCAAATCCAGTTTACATAACATGGGCATTCACAAAATTTGGGCATAGGGAATTAAAACTAAATTTCAGTCTCTCTATCAAGGCTGATTCTCCACTAGATATGCTGCAAATGACAGAAAGATAAAAAACAAAAACCCAACCAAACTTACTGGTCAGTCTGTTGAAAGCTGTTTGATAAACATTCCCCTTCCAAAGACTGCCTGAGGCTTTTTTCTCTTCTTTCTTCAATATTTCACAGAAGACATCTGCTGTTCAAACACAGATTTTCCATTGCCTGATTAAACTGAAGATAGTTGTTTTTTTAAATTCTTGTCAAAAATGTTGTACTTAATCTAGAGGTCATAATGTGTCAGAAATGCACAGACACTCCCCAGTCTGCATTGAACAAAGGACCAATAATTACAACTTTCTAGAGGGCTGTCAGAAGTATCTAGAGCACCTGTCCAGCACACTTCACTTGTGACACACTTGCATGTCAGTAGCCTGCTGGAGCTGCCTTCAGGAGCTGAGAAGTAGGCTCTCACTGTTTGGTAGGAGACTGAGAGTAGGAGAAGATCAGCCAGGATTCCCTCCTTTGGAGAGAGTATGACAAGTCACCCAAACAAGCGCTCTTACAAATTGGTTAATTTCTAAGCACCCTGTAATGTAGTGCCATACCTGCCAAAAAAAAAAAAAAGGAGTACCCTGAAGGTGACTCAGCTTCCTACAAAGGCTGTTCCTGTTGCTGAGTCATTCACATCTAAATGGAAAATAGAAAGAAAGGAGAAAGATGCTAAAGTAAAATCTCCCACATAAGGAGGTGAGAAGATAGAGAAACTCGTGACAACAAAGTGTATTCCATTGCATGAAAAAAGTGCAAGGTAATTTTTAAAGCACCGAGTGCCTGATACTATATCTTTTAGCTGAGTTATAAGAAGAATTGGTGTAGATGCTACAGTGAAAAGGCACATTGCCATGATGCTATGTCAAATGAACAGACTGTTCAACAAAGTCATGGTCCCAATCAGAGCAGGTCAATGTCCAGAACACTGGGCTGCAGAGACACCCCTGAAAGCCTGAAAGATAGGATACCTTTTATTTTTCACTATTTCCATGGAAGTTTCATATATTTCACTATGTCATCTGCACTTTAACAAAAAAAAAAAATTAAAGTATTTTAATTTTTGTGTGTAAAATTAACTTAGATGTGGGAAAACAGAGGCTTTGCTGCAGTTTTTCAGTCCATAAAAGTCCCAGAAGCATTATAAACAAGGCAATAATATCTTGGGAAAATAATTTTTGCTTCACCACACTACAAACAAAAACAAATGCACCTCCAAAAAGTAGAAAGATCTTCTAAACAAACACAAAATATCTAATGTCATCTGCAGTATTTTAATCCATTAAAATGTGAGTATGCTACTTTTGAAACTACAGTTGCATCACTTCTGCAATAATCATAATTTGCCTAAAAGTCTGAGTGTTTGCCTCCTCTCTAAAGCTCTCCTTTCATCCATCTATTCTGCTATACTTAGCATAATTCCAAATACAGAAAAATAAATTTACAGGAGACTCACAGGCATTGTGCTGTAAGATTCACATTTTGTTCAGACAAATCTCCTTGTCTTTCTAGCAAGTGTCTTTTCAGGTTGGTGTTGCTGAAGTAACGAAGCAATCAAGGTTTGTGAAACACATAAAAAATAGGAACTGCAGTATTAAATTAAACTCAGAGTTCAACTAGTCCTACATCTTTTCTCCTGACTTTCCCCAAAGCAAAAAAAAAAAAAAAAAAAAAAAAATCACACAGAAGGCGAATGTCATATAATCTATTCCTTCTATATCTCCTTGAATTTCAAATAGCTACAGATTTTTTTAAAGTCTGAAAAGTGTGAATGCAGTGGTCACCAGGCTCACATCAATACACAAAAACAAGCAAAAAGCAACGTCTTTTTTTTTTTCTGATGAGGATTTTCATTGGTTTCTCATGCAGTGAGAAAATGTATCATATTATATTATAGATAAATCAGATGCCAAATGTAATTTCTGAAAAGGAGAATATTTTTAGATTTTATGACAGGAAAAAAATATGGCTTTAAAATGGGTAATCTTCTATTTCACTAAATGTGCTGCCTGACTGAGACCTTGTATGCCAAGCTTCAGCCTGAAGCAAATTGTTATAGTCGAGCTATTAACTTCTAAAAATAGGGGGATGTGAAGGAAACATTAAGAAACCCACTACTGGGCACAACCACAGTCCAGGGGAGGATGAAACAACACTCCTTTATTTTTCCTTCTTTACCTCATCACATTAGCGCAGTTTGCAGCACTGAACTGTGTCTGTGCTAAGTCTGGTTTAGCCACTTTCCTTCTCAACAGCAGCTTATGATGGTGATATTTAATCTGTCTCTCCCTCTTTCTTTTGTTTTTGAAGAAACTTGATAGCATCCAAATACTTCAGGTCAGGCACTTGCCACTTGTGCCTTAGTACTTAAAGAAGGTGCTGCTTCCTGTGGGAGAAAACAGACAGGCTGGAGGATTGCTAGAGTGATCTGAAATTAAAATGCTTTGCAACAGGAGGTTTTTGCATTTTCACTTGAAGCATTTTGAGAAACAGAACAGTAGAGTTATATTTTGTAACAAAATGTGCAGCAGTGATTTACTTTTCTGTCACGAAGTGTGCATTCTCTGTGTTTTCCTGTAGTGTACAAAATTTCTCATCATCTGCTATTTATTTTACATTCAGCACTGTAAAACCAAAGAAGCACTGACTCATGAGTCAGCAGGTGGGTGCCCCTCTCCAGAGGCATTCCTTGCTTTTTTGCCAAACCATTTAGCACATCTGCAGCCTTCACTAAATCATTTTTAAAAGTAATATCAGTAATAAGAGTCAGAGAGCCTTGAAAGGTATGTGTGGTATGTGTTCTGCGAACAGGCTCTCAACAAAAATCCCCAGAGCTAGGAACAACAGTAAAAATCATCTCAAAGGAGCAGTAGAGAGTGGAGAAAATGGATCTTGGTATAGAGGACATGCTATTTATGGAGGTCAATCTGCATCAGCGACACAACATTTCAGGGCTATTCAGCTCTAAACACATTCTCATGAGTCATGCAGGGTTTTAAGGGAGGGATCAAAAGATGAGCACACAAAATGAGTGTGTGTGAGTGCTTCTCACTAAGAGACTGCTTTTCTACTCTGACCACAGACAGGTGTGTTGCAATCAAGGCAAAGACAAACTGGAAAACAGGCTTTAACACTTCACAGGGAAAAAGCTAATCAATACACTCGAGTCCTAGAAAATGCCTTGCTTTGTAGAAATTTTTAGAAGTGTCAAGAAACTTAGGAGCCTACTAGTGCCTGTGCTCCTGAGTCACCTGGACAGCCTAAAAGTCACTCCCCATACACTTCTGGACCAGCTCAAATTCTGCAAATGTTTCACTGCGGGTAGGTACCAGTTTGGATATAGACAACCTGTTAAAATCAAGCTAAGCTCTCCTGGAGTGTGTATGGCAGAAGTGGTCTGCCCCTGTGCACACACATGCTCTTCAAAAATGCTTATATCAATAGGCAACCTGTTAGACTGTTTGGCTTGCTCATGGGGACAAGATACTAGACTTTCAGAGCTTAAATGCCTAACTCTATTTGAATCCCACTTCTAAATCTGTCTCAATCCCTCTGGTAACCCTTTGGTTATTTGACAAGCAGGGTGATAATTTGTCATGCCAGAGTCTTCTATTTGTTTTTCAGAAATCTTATTTACTTCTGAAATCACATTTTCTGGATATTTTCCAGCTTCTATGTCTGCTGTTCTTAAATTGCTACCGTGCCATGCTTCCAATCACCTGGTCATCTCAGCAAAACTGCTTATTCACTTGTTTAAAAGCATATAACATTGCAAATCACCTTCTCTGAACTTCTGCCAATATAGTTTAGACAATACAAAGAACAGTTCTCCCACAAAAAGTTTTCATTTTGCTTCAATTCAATAAGGTGAATGTTTATCTGTCTCACACCTTTTGTTGTTTTAGTCTGTGTTGGCACCTGGAAGCTCCAGAGAACCTGAAAAGAGAAAACCTCTTCTTGCACTAGACACAGATTTTGCAATGCTTGTCAAAATATGTATTTCTTCTTATTTAAAGTAGTACTGTCCAGGTCTTGAAATACTAAAACAGTTGTTCTGAATACTGGATTTCAGCAAGTATGCAGTGCTCCATGTTTCAAAAATAATATACTCTCCAGAAGCCACCTGACTTAGTATAGTTTCAAATGTTGAAATTACTTTATTTTCTTTAGGGTTTTATGGGCATTTTGTGGATGCCCCGCTAGTTCTGTGAGGTCCAAAAAACAAAGTAGAAGCAAGGAAGCAAGTGTGTTTTTTGGTGTGTTTAAATTTTATGTAGACCATAAAATAAACCTGAAGGTTAAATGTTGACAAAAAAAATAAAATAAACATGAGGAAAAAAAAATAGCAAACAGGAATCCTGGAGGAACAGTAAAAAAGAATGAGAAAGGAAAATGGAGAAACATAAAATCTAAGGAATTTTAATGTGCAGGAAAGATTCAATTGATTTTTTAATAGCTTTTAACTTGAAAAATTGCATGCAAATTAAGAAGCATGCCCCAGATTCACCAGTGACATAATTCCACAAGGACAATTTTTAACAGATAAGTGTAAATCATGTTCTGTTAATTGGAAGTAATGGATATAACAAAGCAAATTGATAAGGTAAAAAATTATATATATATATATATAATATAAATATAAAAAAACACAACGTGTTTTTGCTATAAAACACAAAATATGTTTTAATAATAGCAGACAGTAGTTGATAGGTATGTTCTTAAGAGAGAGGGGTGGGTAGAAATGAAAAAAGGCAAAGCAATAGACCACTTTGTAGATACACTTCCAGACAGACCATACTGGTCCTGGTTAGTGCATACAGAATTCATGTCATGTCCTGCTCCTCCTTGCCTTCGCTCCTGCAGCAGTGGCCAAAAAATACAGGAGAGTGCCAGTTGTGTGTTGTTGCTGTTCATGATTTTGAAAATAAAAGAGTTTACTTCCTGGCAGCTCATTCTGCTCTGCAAGCACAACATAAAAATTTCTTAAAGGGAAGAAAGAAATGCTCTGAAGAACATCCTGGAGCAATACAATAGTGAGATAAATAAAAGACCTCTGAGGCAAGAATTTTCATTCTATGGGTTTGAAGAGGAAGCAGTATTTTTATAAACATTTCTCTTGGAACAGGGAGAAGATGAGAAATGCAGAAAATTTCAGCCTTACCTGCAACTGAACAGCTGGTACTGATAGTGAATTTACTGTATAGAACTGTAATGACTGTGTCAGACCTTATCAGAACTCTTTCATTATTTCAGGTCCTCAGATTGTCCCTTAGAGCAGGAACCATTCCTCACTACAGCCTGCCACTTTCATATTGGCTTTGGTTTTTAGACACAGTTTATGTCTCTATAAAACCTTGCAATTTGTACTGTCATTTACATCTCTACAGAGGGCTACATATGCCAAAAAACCCCAGATGATCCTGACAAGATATTTTTCTTTCACTGTCGCTATATGGGAAAGACACCAGGCAAGTACAACCATCCCAGTGTCCCTGAGCATATCAGCTACATTCAGTGACTCCTGAAGGGACTTGCATCCCTTAAGTCTATTTGCAAACTGACCATGCTGCAAAGCAATAGCTCAAATATAAAATGAAGGTACTTCCCATTTGTAAGGTACACAAGCACTTTAGGAGCAGCTGGGGCTACCTTTCCATTTCCAGACAGTTGGCTGATTTGATCAGATGAAGCTTTCAAAATGTGACTTCAGAGCAGAGTTGAATTGAATACCATTTAAACCCATGTTTCTTTTCCACCTAGACATATTTGAAACTCCTGCTCCTCCTGGATAAATTCATACAGAAATTTGAGTGTCTAGTTGTGACTTACTGTGTCTAATCAGAGTGCCTAGAGTTACTGAACTACAGATTCCACACTCAGATCCTCTCCTCTGCTGGAAATGTCTCATATCTCTGGAGTATCTACATTTATGATACAGTCACAGGGACACCTATTTAGGGATCTATAAATTGTCATATGTATTTGACCAGACACAGATCTTGCTGAGTGCTTCAGAGCCCTTGGTGTCTCCTACACTTAGGAAGACTTCTCATCAATTCCCTGGGGGAACAGTGCATTGAATCTAATGAATCAGTTGGGCAGAAAAGAGAAAAAGAAATGATTGATTTTTCACTTGGTGGGTCAAGCTCTCATATGGGATATGGGAAATCAGATTCTTTTATGGGAAATCAGATTATTTTGTACATTGTGGGGTTTGGTGGTTTGGGGTGGTGTTTTTGTATATGCAATTTTTTTTTTGGAGATAGAGTAATTAAATTACTCATTCTCTCAAACTGATGCTTTCTGGCATTTTGAGTTTTTTTAACCAGGGCTATAGAAACCCTGGATTTATGTTTCTGTTCTAAGCTATGCCCTACTGGGACTACAAGATAAGGCACAGCCTTGTGCCAGTGACTACTGTATTGACTATCCATAGATGTCAAGGAAGTCTTTTCCTTCCTCCCAGGAGAGGAGCTGGCCATAAGTACTTAATTCTAGAAAGTTCATACCTGACAATCTGATATCAGAGGGATTTCCAGTGGGAAATCACTGCCTCCCTGTGTTCTGGAATATGATGTCTGACCATGTTCAACTCTTGGGGGTTAAGGCCCCCTCTCTATTTTCAGATTCTCAAAGTAACTAGCCTGCTCAAGCAGCTGAATCCTGCTTATCTATTTTTTTTAAGATTATCTCTTGTCATTGTAGGCAGAAATGCTTGGGGAGTTGCAGGAATGGGGAGGATGCAGCATATTTTTCAAAAGAACCTATTGAAATTGTGGACCTGTTGCTCCATACTTAGCTATCATAAACAATTTATTTTCTGAAATGAGATAATCTAAATAGCTCCCATTTTGTTCCTTCTGATTGACAATCTTACCCTCCAAGCACAAGGCCATATTTCAGTGTTATCAGGGAAATGTACTTAAACACTTGGCAGAAGCCAGCAATCTGTTTCAGAAGAGGGCTTTGCCTCTCCCAAGAGCACAGCAGGGAGGCTGTGGCCAACTCCCTCGCTTGAAGTTTAAAGAACAAGAATGCTTCAATTACAGGGATGAGCTTAAAAGAAAATCCAGTCAGGTGTACAGGGCAGGTGTTTCATTTCCATGGAACAGAGACCAGGACAGTGTTTCAAGAGTGACATTTCCTTGCCCAAGGGTGGGTTTCTCTGCACAGCAAACCCTTAACCTGTGTCCCTGCCATAACCAGGCTCACCAGAACTGTGCTGCAGCCAGCAAATCATTTCCTAATACATTCAGATTCATATTCAAATCCATATATTCAAATCCCAATCTTTTGTCTTTGATCAAAACAAACAAACAAAATCTGCAAAGAAACACAAACAAACAGAACCAATTGCTGCTGTTATCTCTATTAGGGTTAATAGTATTACCCAGTACCTTAACTTTCATAGATTGAAGAAAAAAAAATTGCATCATGCTAACCAGCATCGAATTCAGTACGGAATTTGTCTCATTAGAACTGCATTTAAAGGTTTAGTGAAGCTGTTAGTGATTTTTTTTCTGGTGCCCGTAAAAATATCTTATTCTGTGAAAAAAAAAAAAACAACTAAAGTTGTGTCGTTTTAATTATCATCTCCTCTAGCATAAGAGCACCAAAGGAGGGAAATGTAACACTAAACGTAATGAAAAAGCAACAGTGTTTGGATAATATTGCAGAAGAAATCGAATATTGTGAAGCATGGAATTACACATCAGAAATCTCATACAAATTTAAATGAAAAGTTCTAATGGGAAGCCTTTTAATCTAATGAAAACATATGAATTTGCAAAGGACAATGTCTCTCATTTAAACTATCAAATTTGATAAAATGATCCCAGAAAGGTTTAGGTCTAATTATATTTTCAAAAAATAACAGTTGACAGAGAAATGTAATAATCTTCTTGAAAAGAACTAACAGAAAAAATTAATTACACCAAAATGCTACAGCAGGGAGAATGAGGCTGATATGCCTTGTTTACCAGTGTAGAAACACATTCAGCAAAGCAGCTATTGAAACATCAAACTTGTTTTATCAGTATTTTTTCATCGGTATATCAAATGTTCAAGTGACTGCTTTTTGAAATATTCTTTCCTCAAGACTCATGGAGTGTGACTACCTACAATGAATCCAGCACATAACTATATAAACCAATGAACACTAAAGGATTTTCCTCAGATACACTTCTTTCCGTGATAAATACTTATAATAGTTAATTAAATAACTAGATAACTTGGCAAGTGATCTGGCATTATATCTCCTATTAATGGCACAGATAAATGAAGCAGTTTATGCTTGCAGAGTTCTATAAATTTAGATTTAAGGCTTTCTGGCAAGATGAAAAACCTGCTTCAAAATTGTTACTCTTTTTTTAGCCTGTCTTCTTAATAAAATGAACCTAATAGGTGATAATGCCTGATGATACTTAAATTTTTATTATTTGGTTTGTTTCTAATCAATAAAGACTGGGAAAGTAGAGAGTTCTGTATTCATATTGTACTGATTATGTGAATGTCTCCCTTTCAAAAAATTGTGAAATAATTTTCCTTCAATAAAAGGAAAACAGCACTTCCTTTTAAAATTTTCATGTACTAGTTGAGTTCAGATTTTAGCACATATTTTTTATGCTAACTACTCTATTTCCTAATATGATCAAATATACATTGTCTGCCCCAATCTGGTATTATTTTTAAATGTGAAGGGAATGTTTGGGTGTTAACCAAATTTGAAAAAGCACAGGCATTATCCTCTGCGGTTCTCTAAATCATCTTAGTGCTAATTTTGACTTCAAGCAGACTTACAATAAAAGTAACTATATAAGTTTTAAGTATCAAAGAATATTCTAGACTTATTCTGTTTGAATTATACCCCAGGTTTTGAAGGAAGTTTTGAAGGGCTTAGCTCATTGGAAGTCATTATGCTTTTCATGGGCAGTCAGAACAAATGTTATTAAAATGAATATCTCAGTAAGATTCAATTATTTATCACAGGTTTTGCTTATAATGATACCACTTTCCTTTTTTTGAACATCCTGACAAAAAAATTGTGTGAAATAATAGTTATTCAGAAGCCAGTATTATTCAGCCTCAGCAAAGAAAAAGACTTTGCCTCAGATTTTTTTCTGAGAGGGACACAGCGCCCTTTCACAGAGGAGGTGGAGGGGCAGCGGAGATCTTTCATGCCACCAGTAGGATTATGGAATGTCCTGGGACAAACTTAGGGGTGAGAGAAACAAAGTACACTTTTTTTAAAGCAGAAACTGGACTAAAAATTAAACTTTAAGGAAAGAATTTACCCTGCAAGGACGGTCGGGAAGGAGATTTTTTCGCAATTTATTTTTTAATTTTTCAGTTCTAACAGATCTGACTTTTGCTATTAGCTGCCTCATGTCTGTCTGTTTGTGTCATAATAAAACCCAACTTTACAGAAACAAAGGTATAACAGTTTAATGAATGTTGCAGGAGTAGGGCTGAGGCCATGGCATGTCTGAGCTTCAGACAAAGTTTCTCACACCAGCCACAATGTCACCTGTCCTCTGTTATGCATATCTCCAGGTTTTTATAAATATTCTTCCATAATTTTTTCCCATGCAGGCCTTGTCTCAACAAACTGACCAGTGGAGGGCACCCCAGAAACTTGGCAGGCTACATATCATCATATTAATAAATAATAATTGTAAGGACAAACAAATACACAGAGAGGAGACTGACAGCCAGGTCCTATATAGGGTGGATGGTTCTATACACTAACAGAGTTACTCCTAATAGCACAGTTTTAACATACTCACATCACGTCCCAGAGCTAAATTTAATTCCCTGGCAACCAAGTATTTAGCAATGTAGAATTAATTATTGAATCTTAGAGATCCACCAGAGGTCTTTTGAAGAATTGGACAACTACAGCTAACCAGCATAAATTTTTTACTTATTAAAAGCCAAATGTGATTAGCTTGTTTTCAAGAGAGACTTCTGTTGCAAAATTTTTAGAAATCTGTTTTCAATATTTCATTCACAATAATTGATAAAATATTTGTCATTTCTTATCAAATGATATAAATTAATTTATACATTAATTTGGAACCTTTTAGGTAGGAAAAAATAGTATTTAATTTCTTTTATTTCTGTTCACTTACTTTTCATCTGAACATTATTCTGTTATCAGTCAAGAGGGGCAATGCAATACTGTCCACCACACCATATTATTTCTTTAATATTCTGTTTTTCAGTTTTAAAATATTAGTACAATTTTTTCCTAGAAAAAATCAAAACATCCCAATTTCTAGATGAGTGCCTTCTTTCCAACACAAGATATGGATGCATCCAAAGTCCACAGAAATGGGCAGAGGTCTTGCAGTTCCTATTGAGATGACCTGAACTAATCATAGGAGAGCAGTGCTTCAAAAAATGAACTTTATCACAGGAGAATTGATCTCCCAAGTCTCTTTCTACAGCTAAGAGAGACAGAAGCATCTCTACAGGCAATTCAGAAGAGGATTCAATAATCCTCCGAAGAGGAATAATACTGAATCTAATTTTAGATTTTTCCTTGCCCTCCAGGGGAACATATCTCTCCCTATTGAGCACCTTGAACTTGGGGACATTAGCAACCCAGGACATAGATAGTCTTCACATTTATACCCCTAAGGCTTGACTTTTTCATCACAACACAGACACAAGCTGATGTAAAGCATACGCTCAAATAATGGCATCTGTAGCAGCTGTCTTGACTTATTTCTATGAATAATTTTTTAAAATCTGAAACATCATTTCTATTGTTTTGACCCCAGCCATCAGTAATAAACAATAAATAAGGTAATATTAATATATCAAGATGCAGTTTTATAGTACTGTTTTATATCTACACATATGCAAACTTTGATTTTTGGGAGGAAGAAAACCTTTTTAACAAGTTTTGTAAACTTGTCACTTAAAAGTGACTTTTACTTTTCCCTAATCAAAGAGAATTAAAGAGAAATTTTGCCTTCACCAAGGCAGGATTTGGTGTGTAGGTTCAATGAAAGAAAAAATTCAAGTAATTCTGCTTTTATATGATTTCCCCTTTTGATTATTTCATGCTCTACATGAGACTGTGGCAATTAATGAATATTGACAGCACTGTAACAGTAACAACCACACCTCAGCAATCTCCATCAAAGAGGCCTTAGTACTGGAAATGCATTTCTTACAAGGTGAAAACTCTGTTTTCTTTCCACTCCAGCAGATAAAAACTGAATGTTTGATTTAGGCTGTGTGTAGCATACAGGACCATGAGCATTCTGTTCCAATTACATTCCCACTGCTCTCTGCCAATGACAAAACAAAAGGCAGCCAATACAACCCTTCCTATGAAACATCCTAGTTAGATGTGAGAAAAATCAAGAAATGCTCTAACCCTTATTTGTGTAAGTTGATCCAGCCTTGTTCCACAGCGTGGATTTTTGAGACTCCAGTCCCTTGGCTACAGGGTCAGCCATGTCCTGTGGTGGGTCAGCTGGGGAGGTCTGGAGCTGGCTGTGTCCAACACAGGGCAGCCCCAGACACTTCCCGCAAAGACTACCCTGCAGCCCCCACTTCCCTTGCCTGGGGACCTGCTCTGAATGCAACCAGTTGCTTTACAAGACTATAAAAAAATATTTCCTCTCCTTGGTGTCGTATCTTAACCCCACTAACACCCATGAAAAAAACTTCAGTACTATTTTTATCCATTGCATTTAGTTTTTCTTAGTCAAAACAAACTTGTTCAGCGATTTTGAAGTTCCCATCCAAAGGGGGGGACTTAGAAACTTCCTTTCTTATAAACATCCTTTCTGTTTACCAAAGCCCTCATTGTTTCTGCACTTATAACTGTGACTGAAAGAATGGAAATCCTTGAACTGTTCATCCTCACTATCTCTTGTTTATAATTTCTTTTTCCTCAGCTTATAAAAATCATTTTTACCAATCTAAGTTTGTTAAGTAATATATAACGAAATTTAATTTGGTTGCTTTATTAAAATCCAATTTTACCACAGCTAAACTGGGCATCTCTTGAGCAATTCTATGAAAAGTACTTTTTTTTTCTAGCTCAGTAAATGCTTTCTATTTCAAGGATGTCCATTGCTCTAGAATTTGGTTGGCTTTTTTGCTTTTGACTTTTCACAGTTTTAGCAGAATTTCAAACTAAGAAAGAGTGATTCCAGAGTAAGGGGGTAGTGTCATGGCAGTAACCCAGGAGGAAAGAGCTGATGAGCACAGACAAGTGCAAAAGCATAGATGATAGAAATCATCAAGGTCAAAAGGAAGAAGAAAAAAATTTTGAGTGCTTCCTTGACCAAACTAAAAAATAGGCTACCAGTGACTTCAGTCAATGGAATGGATGAAGGTCAAATCCATTTGGAAAAGATGAAGAAAAAAGTTGAAGGAGAAGGTTGGATGTTCTTCACACAACGAATTTCCCACGATAATGCAATTCCATCTGTAGGCAGATAGACCAATACAATAGGAAATAAAGAATATTCTTGTACATGATGAATATGCCTAAGGCCTGTTAAAGCAAAGATGATGACAGAAATCTGTGGGGCAGTATATTGGGTAATGTTTAATTACTTGTATCAGTACCAGTTGTTCAACTGACTCTTGCTTGAATTACTCTACAATGAATATTTTTATATGACCTAAAATAAATGAACAATGGTTACCACAGACAGAAAAATTGATTGAGAACAGAACAACTAGTAGTCTTTCTTTGGACTTCCCAGAGTACCTAATCTGGTAAAATGTATCATGGGTTCTCAAGTAGGGATTTCAGAGACAGATTTGAGGACTATAACACACAGGAGGCACTTTACCTTTAATGAACACACACAGCATTAACAACCTGTCATGTAACAGATGCAGAGCACACAACAAATACTTAGAGACTATGCCAAGGAGAACGAGTCACCATATTTTTTTTTGTGCGTTTGATATACAGCTGTGTTTAGATAGACTGCATTTATTTTAGGTGACAAAGGCTGCATTATGTTTGCACTTGTTCTGGAGCAGTGTTCAAACTTTTGTAGGTATCATTCTGTGCCTTTTAGTGCTTTGTGTGTAAAAAACAGTTTCTATTTTATAAATGAAACAAAGATGTGACCTAAAGGCAACATGCAGTTTATTTTAAGCAACTAAAATGCTTTTTATGGGCTGAATTTCCCAAATAACAAGGGTAACGGGAACAATCCTCACTTAAATGATTTAATTTCTTTTGTGTCTGTGCAGCACAGGTCACTTGGAAACCAGCATAATGAACTCATTTTGTGATGCACCAGCTTTCCTGTAATCTGTAGTCTGACATCACACCCAAAAAGGAACCTCAATTAGACAAAATGAAATAATTTGGGTAAATAAAGGAATTCTATACTGGTCAAATTTGAGAGTCACATGAATGAATACTTGAAGATATAGAATGAATGTTTTATTAAAAAGACTGTATGATTGAGATTTTATATATCTGTGCTAAATTTAAAAACAATTTAGAATTAAACTTTGTTAGGTTTAGAAGGTTTTCTGCCTCCCACATATATTCAGATACTGAGTTACATTTCCTTGTGTCTACAACTAGGTTATCAGATCAATCAGACAGAACCTTCATGCCTGGTTGCTAATTATTCTTTATTACATTTCATATTATTTCTAATGTTTATAAACAGTTTTCAGGAGTTATAATCCCTTTTACTACTCTACCATTATAATTTTATATACCCAGTAGCCTTTTATAATCACAGGAGAAGAAAAAAAAAGATTAAATAATTAGAAATATCTCAAGAGTTTTCTTTTTAAAGAAAAGACTGCAGAATTTTTTTTTCTCATCCATAATATAACTTAAAAGAAATTTTTTGTGTTAATAGATGCACAGCCCAGATGTGCTTACCTACCCTGAACTGAGGCTCTGGTATTTAAATACTACAGCTTAAGGACACAATTGGTTTAAATTCATGAAAATCTTTGAGCAGTAATAGTTTACAGGCTCTTTACACAAAGTGCAGCAATTTGATTTTCACACAGCTTGGCACTTTGTCTCATTACCCTTCTGTCACTCTAAAATTTACAGCAGGTGACAAAAAATTGCCTCGTATACAAAAGTATGAATTCAGTGTAACATACATAATGCTGATTAATAGAAATTGTAGCAACAATTGTAGCAAATTCAAGGAGTTGGATGAGGACTTTATTATTTTCCTTATCACATTACATCACACCCATTGCTTTGTACCCTAGTTAAAATTATCAAGAGACTATATTTATTGGAGAGCCAGTATTCAATAGTATTTGGTGTGATTTGCTTTTCTAAGAGAAACACTTCTGACAAAGACTGAAAAAATTTACAAATCAAAGAGAGCAATGACCAGTGTTGTCATGGCACCCTGACAAAGTGCATGAAATGTAACACAGTAGTTTCCCAGCTGCTCCCCTTCTGGGGTCACTGTCTTCCTTCCATTGACAAAAAATCTAGATTCACAACTACTTAGCTGGCATAACAGTGATCTGTGCCATCATCTTCCAGGAACTACTTATACACAGTGTAGATAAAACATATTTCACCCAAAATAAGCATTGAACACTGGAACATAAACTCTTCTTATGTGTTGATAAACTACCTTTTAATGTCTTCTTTTTTATTTTTTAATAAACCATTATGGAGTCATTATTAATCTTTCATTTGGTAAGATAAATAACCTGATTATCAGGAGTTTTCCACAGTGCAGGGGCCTTGTGTTTAGTCAGTCCAGTGACTTCCCACTTGTTTGTCGTAGAGACTTTTTTGAGAGGACATTTGAGAATTGACTTACATAATAACAAGAAATTGCAGAGGTATTTTAGCAATGGTAGTCCTAGTTTCTACTTTTTGCCATGAAGTATGAACTACCCTGGACTACAGAGAACTTTTTTTTCAGATTTTTAATTTTTCCTGAATTTTATAAGTAGTTAAGGAACCAGCTATCCATTGTGATTTGACAATCTGGAGTTTGTAAATTTGTTCCCTCTGCATAACTGCCAAGGAGAGTGGATTTGTAGATGCTACTCTTTTCCGAGTTTATTAATATAAACACTGGTTACTAAACTTACTTTTTTTTTTTTCCTCTCCAAGTTATTTCTAACTCAAAAAAAGATAGAACTGTCTTTTGGGGTTTTATAAGAAAAAGTGCTCCTCCCCTTACTATTTTGCCTAAATGATATTTCCTAAAAGATGCATAAATGGTGATTTTAAAATTCCAGTCATGTGAACTATCCCCTCAGGTTTCTCTTATACCAACGAGGTTGTGTTTATGCTCATAAATAAGCAATTCCAATTATGCTTGTTTATTACCCAAGCTCCTATCATTGGTGTATAGGCAATTAAAGATTAAAGAATTTCTTCACTCATCGTCCTTTGGTGTCTTGATTAATTTTGTTCTCAGCATCACAATTCTGTACTGAAAGTTCATGTGTTTTCTCTTTTCACCCCTCTCTTTTATTTGATGCCATCCTAACCACTGCAGTATACCTCTTTGGTAGTTGCCTCAGTGATGTTTTCTAAGCAACTTTAAAAGGTTTTTAGGACTTCCTAATGCCTGTGTTGAAATTAATTCTCAGAACTGATTGCCATTTTATTAGCAGAGTAATCCCTTAAAAGAAATCCAGAGTTGATTGGCAGCCAGAAATGAGATGCCTGTTTGACTTTACCTTTTAAGGAAGCAAACAATCTATTTCAGCATTGTTCATAGTGTGCCACATTTCCCAGCTTTTCCATCAGGATAAATCTTAGTACTACAAAATACTTACTAGTATCAAGCAATCCACTTGAAATTGTCATATATATTAGCTTTTAACAAGACTGCTGCTGGACCATGCCAGGGCAGACTGAATCAAATTCACTTCATATAAAAAAAATCATGCTCAAACTCCTATCACATCAAAGCAAAATACAATGTGGTGTGAAAGTATGAATTCCTTTTGCCAAGCTGTCATGCAAAAGGAGTGGAACAATTCACAAAAACAATTTTCTTCACAGGCAGTCATTCTTAAGTGTGCCATTTCTTAAGAAAGTATTATTAATAATTCAGGTAGTGAGTTTAATTAGTGTTTAAATGATCAAAAAGATAGTTCTGCTTAAATAATGATGTGATTTTACTAGGAACTCTTATACCACCATGAAATTTATTGAAATAGAAAACTTCCTAAGACAACTAAACAAACTTGAACAAATACAGATGCCACTGTATTTTTCTGCAGGTAAACTTGATTGCTTTTGTCATGCTAGCAGAGTTTACAGCACATCTTTTGCGAGTACACAAGGATCTTAATAAATCTCAGTTGTGTCTTTCACAGGTAAGAGATATTCTTAAGACTGACATGGATATCCTTTTTCAATTTCCGTAAAAGTCAGCAAAATATCTTGTGTTGCTAATATTTGGTGGAGGAAAAGTTCCATACCAATGACACTCTTCTGGACCTCTGTCAAGAGGTTGTGATTAATATTTTACAGCTATCATAACAACAGGGTAATGATAAAATAAATCCTGTTTGATGGAAATCAGTGAAAGTTTTTCTCCTGACTTCACACATTCTCTCCATCTTAAAAAGGTGTGATTTGGTTGCCTAACTGGAGTTAAACAATATCACTTTTGGCATGCTTTCATAATGCACCGGATCATCTGTCACTCCAGAAGAAAGGCACTGAACCCCACTGTGTCAGATCTGTCAGCCCCACATGAATGTATGAGATACAGAAAACTGAAACAGCACCACAAGCATGTGGTAAGGCCACTGAAATGTACCCAAAGCAATTCTTTGCTTGGGAGTTGCATATATATGATGGGGAAGATGAAAATCAATACAATTTTTATATC
This sequence comes from Serinus canaria, assembly GCF_022539315.1. NCBI lineage: Eukaryota > Metazoa > Chordata > Aves > Passeriformes > Fringillidae > Serinus > Serinus canaria. The sequence continues at coordinate 58,663,427 of NC_066313.1, forward strand.
CTTTTTTTTCAACATGACTTAAGCATTCTAAGATTCTGTGAACTTGTCATTCAACCAGGCTTTCTTTTAAGTAGCGATGTCTCAGCTAAAGAAAACAGGAAATTGAAGATCAGAAGGAAGAGATACTTGCAGGTCTCAATTTTAATTTTCATGGGAAATAATTTATAATAGTTTTTCTAACTTTGTTTATAAAAAAATTAATTTGTTCTACAATTAATTTGTTCATCTTTCTTTATTTTCCTGCCTTCTCAGACTTTAACATGGTGAGTGGAATTATAGGTGACAACTTTAGCATGAGATGACTTGTTCCCCACTGACTGTACTGAGCAATTTCCATTATGGGAGATGAACACTGAGCTACTAGGCAGGCTGAGCACTCTTAGACACAGCCTGGAACAGAATCCTTCTTTCAGCTGCTGGCACACAAGTGTTTGGTTCCACTGAAACAACCAGAATATCTGAGAGCTCGTACAAACGCAGAAAACACGACACTCAAAGTCTGTGTCTGCTGGAGGGCAGGCAAGACACCATAAGGTGTCTCAGCTTGCTCTAGAGGGATTTGTTTAGGCAACTTGGGCCCATAGCACCTTTCTGAGGGGCTGGGAGTAAGACTGTTGCCAGATCTTTCTAGGCAGAGCAGAATAAAGACTAGTGTAGATTTTTTGTCCCATGATTATTGTGGTTAATGCTAAAGAAAACTGTTTACCTCTTGTCAGTCCAGTTAGCTCTCAATGTTATAAAAGCATGCAGTTGATAAACAAGATGCACAGGAGCTTACATTAAAATTTTATAACATTCTGAAATTCTGAAAATTTTATAACAGTGAAATTCTTTTATAACAGTGAAATGTTTTCTAATAGACTTACTGATTATATTTACAGGGAAGCAGGTTTCCAAAACACAGTAAAGCTTTCTCTTTCATCAGTAAAAAGACATTCTTGTGAATTGTAAAGATTCCTGCAAAGATTAATTTGGAGTAAGAAGTGATTATCAATAGGAGGATGGTAATCTCACTAAATAAGTGAACTCACAGGCATCACAGAATTATATTATTCTCATGATGTACAAATGTTCAAAGCAAAAGGGGTTAGAAGGAAGCAGAGTGAGGAATTAAAAATAAATAAGCAACTGCTTATATTTCAGATGTATCCAGCTTTTTTTCATCACCATATCTTGTAATATTGCAATGCTGGGGGTGAGCTGAACATATGTGCAGTACAGGGTTTTGAGGGATTAGTCTTGTTAGTCCAGCCCATGCTGTTGGAAAACAGTTTTCTATTTTACATTGAGAAGTAAGATTCATTCTTCATGGGGACCTTAAGCTGTTAGGAAAAAAAACTAATATTTTTCAAGGTTCTTTTAAAGGACAAAGGAAGAGATGTACATAAAAATTTTGAGTTACCCGTTCTTTGTCTCACATTGTTGTTTCATGAGAAAGTCTTACAGAGAAAGAAGAAAGCCACTTTGCAGTCCTCCTGGGATATAGAAATCATATATGAATCCATAATATCTTCTCATCCATGCCTCACTGGGGAAGGAAAAATCAAAGTAAGATTTCTCTTCCGGCCCAGCTGTGTGCTTACTTTCTCTTTTTGCTGATTGCATCCTCTCTTTACCGTTGAAATAATATTAAAAACACATAATAAAAACTGTAACTATTTATGTTAAACCTTGTTGTTTGCTTTAAACAACATATACAGAAATGGTCATCTACCTCCCAAAATAAACTGGCAAACAAACAAGTTCAGCAACAGCTACCATGAATTATAAGAGGGTTTTATATTTCCTTCAGCATAAAACAGGGAAAAATAAATCCCATCAGTAAGTAAATGAAGTGGATCTCAGCATAACCAATCTATGAACTGAAAATTAGTTTAATTCCCATGGTAGGAAGTTTAAGAGATTCATAGATTAGAGGGCCAGAAGGGACTGTTGTGATCAAATTTATAAACTTATGCAGAGATTTTCAAAGGCACAGAAGACATTTGAGTATGTAATTCCCACTGACTTATAAAAGAAGTTGGATTTTAATTGTGACTTCATTACAGTGCTCCCCTTTCAAAGACTCATAATGTGACCAATAACCTGAATCCTAAATCACGATGTATAATAGTCAATGTCACCTATGATTCAATTACAAGTGTCTCAGCATAGACAAAATGCAAAAAAGTTATAGCACCCTCAGTGCCCAGTATTTTTCTTCTGACATTGCCTGCAGAGGAGCGAAAAAAAAAATTTCAATCCTAGGCCTGTCCAAAGACCTGTGAGGCCATGGGGGTGGTAAAAGAACCTTTAGACTGAAATAGAAAACAGAGACTATCTGAAACAAGAAGTACCAGCATAAGTCTACACCTTGAGGGAAAACACATTTCTTATTTATTTTATTTGACAAAATTATTCCTTCTCTATGGAAAATATCCTGATGACATCAACAAATTATAATAAATTACAATTTTTAAAGTTCACTAGAGCAGAGTCAAGATTCAACTTGGAAGGGAATAAATGCGTTTTGGTCACCAAAATGACTCTTCTTGAGAGGAAAAGACATATTCATTAGAAAAAAATTGTAAATCTCTTATAACAGACTGCTTCTCCATGGTCTACTTCCTGTATTTAAATACAGTTTATCTTCCTGTATTTAAATACTGTTTATCTTAGTTTTAAAACAAGCATTTAAAAAGGAACAGAGGAAGTTTTACACTGGATGAGACAGTGATCCATCTATTCCTAGCATCTGGTCTCCAGGAGAGATTGTTAACACAAGTTCTCGTTTTGTCAGATAAATCTGGTGTCTTCTAATGACAGTTTTAATGCTCTGTTTATATTTCTCTTCCATTGAGGGCTTTTTTATTTTAATGTTTATTTACTCATTTATTTATTTCACTGTTACTGTCTGAGATCTCAAGTGCAAACACAACCACATACCTCTTTTATTCCAACTGTGCTGTCTCTGAAGAGCCAGCAGTTGATATGTTTCTACAACAGTCACATTTTGAAGATTGCTGTTGGTCTCCAGCATTCTCTCTAGTTTCAGAGACAGAGAGAAAATTTATGGCAGGGAATAGTACTAGAACTAAAGTTTACTTACCAGAAAAGAAGAGTCTTTTCAGTGTATCTGCTCCTTCTTTCCCAAGGTGGCTGACATGGAAGTTCTGCTATGGAAGCTCTGTGATTACCTAGGAAGAAAAAAAAAAAAAAAAAAATTCCTAGCAATGTGTTTGCTATCAAAACACCTGAGGTATTGGTACAATCTCAAAAGCTGAAGAGATTATGGGAATTTTCTATACATCAGTCAGTTCCATCTACAGTCTGGGTTCTTTACTTCTACATATGTTAATGGATATATGACTCATTTTGGCCAACTGCATTATGTACCGGATAGAAATAAAGAGAAATTGATCTCACTGATGGGGGTTTTTGTAGGGGAAAAAGTAGAGTCATCTTTTCAAAGACATCTTTTCCAGTCAAGTAACCTACTAAGAAAAGTACACATCACTGGTTTCAACAAATTATATTTGTGCCTATTTTGGAAGTTCAGCCATATGCAAAATAACAGCTTTGAAATGGTAATTAAATTATTGGAAAGAGATAGTGCACTTTTTTCTTTATCTGCTCCAAAACCCAGCACTACCTTGTCTTTCTTTACCACTGCTATCTGTAATGAAGAGTAACCAAGCATACTGAAAAGCTGAAAGAAACCTCTTTTCACAGACTTGGTTCTATATTCTCTGTAAAATATAGAATCAATTTCACATACAAGATAGATCAATTTGCACTTTTGCTAGTATGTAGAAGACAGAAATCTAAAGAAAATTAAAAAACCTCTCCCTGACTCCATTTACTTTCTGTTCTTGGTCCCTCAATGGTCCTATTACTCAAAGTCCTCCAATTTGCCTGTGTTGAAACAAATTCAACTCTGTTCTCTCTCTCAGCTTCAAAATGTTTGCAAACACCATGGTTTGTCCAAGGAAGCTACAATATCAGCAAGTTTAGCTTGAACATAAAAGATTCAGCTCTAAGAAGCCACTCATTTTACAACAACAATAACATCTGCAGGTTTAAAGCAGCATGAAGCATCCCACATCACATGGATGATCTGGAAGAAGTCAGTAACCTGCTAACAGCAGGGGTCTCTCTCTCTTCTTCTGTCTCTTCTTTCCTCCCCCCCCTTTTTTTTTCTCTGCTAATCAACTTTTTCTCTTCTCTAAATCTGAACACCTTGATGGCTGTTGTTGGGCTGAAATACCTGCTTCCATGCACACCTTGATTAAAACACTACTGTGCTACCAGAATGTTGGTTTCATTTCTTTGTAGTGATGCTGAAACTTGACTTCTTAGGCTTTGTTTAAGCTCACCATGAAGTAACTTTCTTTTGATCGTCTCACTGGTTTTCTTGAGAATCTTATTTTTTCTTGCTTGCTTCCTGTGGATATAGAAGCTAATTTACCTCAAGGGTGACTGCTGTGCTTACTCAGCAAGATAATATTGCTTTTGGAATTAATTTCTAGAAAAGCCAAGAAAAATCACAGAACCTACAAATGTAAGGTTCAGGGGCAAACCCCACTTTTTTTTTCTTTTTTGTTTAACTTTGGTTTTAAGGACATAAATTGAGCATTTATGGAAAACAGACACATTAGGACTATTATATAGCATATTCTTTCCTGGCAAACTAGGAGAAGAATCCATACTGACAGCAAATGCTGTAGTAGAATTTTTTTTTTTTAATCTTGAGAAGTGGTAAAATGCCACTTTAGTAACAGCAATGAGCTAGAAAAATCTCTATAAAAGAAAAACAATTAGAGACATATGCATTAAAATACATAATGTTTCTCTTATTTTTATTTTACAGGAATACAGAATACAGGCTACAGTGGGGAAACAGCTGCAGCTCATTAAAAACGTGAAACATCAGGAATACTAACATATTTTGTTTTTAAAAAGCAAGAACTTCATACATAATGAGTGTATCTGAGAAATATAATTCTTGAGATTAGTTCACCACTATTAAATCTTCTTCCATATACTTCCACTTTTCTTATCCACCCATAATCCGCCTTTCTTCCTTTAAAAACAAGAAGAGGAGGAACAACAAACCACAAATCAGACAGGTTTTGGGCACTTCAGATATACAATTCTTTTATAATGTAATTATATTATGATAAAACTTTGTAGTTTGTTAAGTTTTAACTGTTTAAGAAAGAAAATGGGATTTTAGTTGTTTGAGTTGAAATTATCTTGAAAAATATAATTTAGGAAAATATTAAGTTAATTTCTAAGATGTCTTTGGTATTGGTATGTTCTTTTATAAATATTTTTTTAAAAACTAACTTAAATTTTTCATCTTATATCTTCTTATCAAAGAATAAAAAGAAAAAAAATACCAATTTCACATGTGCAATGAATGATATTTTCATGCTTTGTATACCTAGGCAAACTAGGAGTTTAACTGTTACCAGTCAGAAATTATGAAATCAATAGTCTCAGTCTCCAATTTCACACATTTCTTTTATTCTACAACAGGTCCCTTGAAAACTAAAATTCTGACAAAATTTTAATGCGTTATCACTTTGGTCACATCTTAACTACTGTGTATGAAAGAAAACTGCATCCAGCAGGCAAAACCTGTAGAAAAGCCTTTCAACTTTCTAACAACATTAATGAAGCAGATTTTACATAGCAGGATGAGAGTTGTGATAAGGAAAATTAGCCTGTGATTTGAATTAGAATCTCTGATATTGTTTATTGACATGTAAGTAATACTTATGGCCATTTTCAAATTCTATTCTATAGTGTGTTCGTACAATACTTGATAGTGGTATAAGGGAGAAAGGTAAAAAAAAAAAGAAAATTGATAAAAAGGTAAAATCAGGGAAAGGAATAATATGCCTGATTGTGGAGATGCAGCAAAAAGCTGCAGTTTTCCCAATTAAGATGAAGTGCTTTGAATGATCTTTTTAACTTTGAGATGTAGCAGTCTCAGTTTTATTTAGGATCTCCTAGGTAAGAAGACTGAGAACCACCTCTCCCTTTTATGAAAGCATAAAGATCTTTTTTGTTTCACACAGAAAGAGTTCTTTTTCCCTCCCAGATGATTTATTAAGAGTAGAAAAATTTCAGTCTCCTGTGAAGTCTCCTAAATTGTTCATCTTTAAGCATACACAAGGATGTGATAACCTAATATTTTTAATGCAAAAATATGCAGAAAATGCACTTTAAAATACCACAGGGACTCTTAATACAGCAAAAAGAAATTGGAAAGGCACATCTGCATTTTGTTTTTCTCTTACTTAAGCCCCCCTTGGAAATGTGGGTTGGATATTACTCACATGACATACTGAACATTTTATATCTTGTTAGTGAAACTTGCTCCCACATTTTACTCTGCATCCGGTCTGACAGTACGCAAGCCATCTTGAAAGAATCCCTTAATTTTTTTTTTCCTAATTTTTTTTTTTTTGCTACAGCACTCTATTTTTTATTATTAATGGCTTTCAGAGCATGGGTTGTGAACACAACTCTCACTACTTTTCTTGGACAGAACTACTACTCCTGGAGTTGTCAGCTCCAGCTGTGCCACGGAAGTCTAAAAATAAATGGATCTGCTGCAGCCTGGTGAGACTGTTAAACTCCTGTGGTGCTCGTTCTTGCTCCTCAGCGAGCTACACTAGTTCATCGGGTCTAGACCAAAGAAGATCCTCCCTGCTCCCGTGTAGTTGCAGAGAAAGGTTTTGAAGTAGTAGCCTATTTCTTGGGAATGGGGAGGAAACTTGTCTGTTCTTGTTAGCCACGCAATAAAAAGCGCTGAAGGTCCTTTCAAGTCAGCAGCAGTTCTGTCATCGCATGGTGCCGGCGCAGGATATTCCCGCAAAGATCTAGCTTGTGAAGGAATGTATAATCAATTCATCCCTACAAATCAGTGGAACAAAAATCATTCAGTGAAAAATACTGGTTTTCCCCCAAAGCATACCTTCCTTTTTTCCCTTTGTACCCGTTGGTGTGCACCTTGCATGCATGAGGCATAGCCAGTCTCGAGTACAGCTGCTGATGTGTCATTTATGTAACTCTCCTTCTTCTGAGCATCCTTCTGTAGGTTTTTTTGCCATTTTCTCCAAACAATGTGGCATCAGTTTGGGTTTTCCCTATCAGAGGAAAGCAGCAACACCTTGAAATAAAATCAAAGCCACAGGCTTAGAATAAATAAAGTTATTTTCAGAAATGTAGAGAGACTATATTAGATGTGTCATCCCAGTAGTTTCAAAAATTAAAAAGGGGAGAGGGTCTTAAATAATTTCAGCATAAACCAATACAGTTAAAAGTAAGCACTAACTCAGTTCTCTGGAAGAAAGAGACAGAGAAAGCAGATAGTACCAGCTGCCTTTATAAAAATAAATGTGTTAAGTCACTGGAAATAGCCATCAGTAGCTACAGTTAAAAAAAAAAGTTATGACAAAAACCAAGATCAGTGCTAAAATTCAAAAAGTCGCTTCAGGCTTTTAAATTTTGGTAATAGAAGGTAATACATTTTACAAACTGTCAGCTCAGTGACTTGACTTCAGCTTTATCTACTGCAAAGCAAGAGGTCAGGGTTAAAGAATAGCCAGAAGCTCCCTGCCTTTGGGACCAGCAGAGATGAGAAGGATCTGTCCTTCTGGACTCAGGGGAGGGAGGAGGTGCAGCTCACTCCTCTCTGGAGCGCTCCCCAAGTAGATGTCTAGCTCCAGCAATGACAATAGTAATTATAATCTCAAAGATGGCAGAATAGCTGAAACAGCATGGGGCAGTATTAAAAAAAGGAAGAATCCTCAGGAGCTATTGAATTCCCTTTGGAAGGCTGAGTGTGCTTGCTTTAGAAGTTTTCCTGAACAGCGAATAGAGGGATTTAAGACAGCAGGTATAAAAACACGCATTGTTGGAATTGAAGACAGTGGAAAGAAAAAACCATGAATCATCGTTAGACATTATAAGGAAATAAAGCTATATGTTCTGAATTCAGATGAAGCACTTGACAGAGGCAGTGACAGCTACTGAAAAGACAGCAGAGCTCTCAAGTCTTCCTTATAATGATGGCACTACAGTTGGATTTTACATGAAGCAGAGTCCTTAGTTGTCATTTCTGAATCAGCTAGGGGCTGACACGTTGCTGCTTCAACAAATAACTTATCATTGAGATTACAAAAGGTTAAAGTGCTTTTTATTTACAGATCACAAACCAGAGAAGCAATGAGAGGCAGTATTCACATTCATTTCTTGAAATTTTGCCCCTAAAAACTGAACTGTGAAACAGCCATTTAGCCAAGGATGTTGTTAGTATACACCCATTGTGGCAGCTCTGCAAAGGTGTGCTAAATATGCTCTCAGCTGCTCTGCTCCACGCAGATCAAAGAAAAGGCCACTCCCTCCAGGTCAGGAGCAACCCTCTATAGCTACAAAAGCAGAAACAGACTTGCCTACAGGAGGCAGAAATGAAACAAACAAAACACCACCAACAAGATAAAACACAAACAAAAAAAAAAAAAAAAAACACAGATTCATTCAAAACCCAAAAAACCAACCAAACAAAAAAAAAAAAAAACCCAGAAAACAACAACAACAAAAAAAACTCTTCAGCATGAATAAGATAACTATACAATAAATTTATTTTGAATTTATTACTATATAATAAATTTATTATATCTCTTTATAGAGATCTGGTCCAGTTTCTCAGAAAATATTTTTAAATTGTTCCTTGCTAGACTAGGCACTGACCCTTACCTCAGGTTTCAGCATGTAAATGAGACTGAAGGAAATTAGCTCCAAAATTTCGTCTATTGCCTAGTGTAGCAATCACAAATCTTTTCAGGTTGGTATCGCTGCTTCCCACCCCCATCCCATCTGTCATCTTTTCCCCTCACTAATTTCTTCTCTTCCCCAACTTCTGTCTTCATAGAGGAATGAGCAAAGACTTCCTATCTTCCTTTGGAATCCAGCTAAGCTTCTGACCCTCTCAAGTCTCTCCAGGACTCACAGCATCTTCTGTCTTTTTCCACAGGCAAATAAAAAAAGAACAAACATAATGAAGTTTTTAACTCTTGCAAGACAGTGACAGGAACTGACATCTCTTCTTAAGAGACTTCAATGTGGAGGATGCAAATTGTGTGGGTAATAATCACAGCACAAGACCAGAAGGAGTCCTGTTTTGTCTGACATCTCATGTGCCATAAAACATTTTAACTTAGACCACTACAACTTGCCCCGTTTATGCCTTTACAAAAGTCAGTAACTTGCATTTGATTAGAAAAAATATTCTCAAAAGGTATCTGGAAAAAATATAGAAATGCATAATTTCTCATTTCTTTTGGTAGTTTGTTCCACCAGTTAATCACCCATTAAAATCATTACTAAACTCAAAGGCTTATTTCCAGGGTTGGTTTGTTTTGTTTTTTTTTTCTATCTGTAGCATCTTGCTGTTGGTTCTTGTTAAAACTACAAGGGTTTTCTGGGTATTTTTGACAAAATTAGTATACAAGGAATTCTTACAAAACAAAACAATATTTAAACACTGTAATCAAACTGCCTGTAAATCTACCTTTTGACAGATAAAACTGTGAGAATATCCTAATGAAGTACATCTCTCTACACTCCTTAAATTTTTCCTATGGCTTCTTTTTGCTTCAATCTAATTTTTTAACCTCCTCTTCAAAATACAATTAACTGAATCCTTCTACAGATGCCTTATTACAGATGCCCTACTACAATACTGAGGAAGAGTATAAAGCCTATAGGACATTAAGGGATTGTAAATAATGACTTCAGTAGTGTAAGAAAAGTGTCAATGCTATTTGGCCGTTAAAGTGCAATACATTAATTCAACTGTCTGGGGTTTAGTTTTCATCACATTGAAGACTGTTATGTAAATTTGAATAACTGTTTTCCAGAATTTTCAAATTTTGTTAGGCCAGAGGTAATAACTTCAAGTAGAACCTTCTCTCAGTTGTTGAAACATTTAGTTCTTTACTGGTTCTATGTTCTTTGGGATCCCCATCTGGAAATCATCATTACAAATAACTTTCACATACCTCATCACATAAATACAGATATTCTCTAAACCACTGCTAAAATCTCTATAAAATCCTTTACTTCTTGGAGGCATGAAAAAAATAATCAGTAAAGTTGAAGAGACATAACAGTGTTTCTCTGATTACATGCCTAAAAACTAAAGGCTTGAAAGCTACAAAAAATTCTTAAGAGGAGACTCCATCTTCCACTTTAAAAACAAAGTCCAATTTATTTATGCATCTCCACTCATTCAGTATAATTCTTCTACATACACAAAGACAAATACATATTTATGTGCAGATTTTAATTCCAAGGTTGGGAGGCATAATGGAGCTTAATTTTATTATCTGCAATAATTTTCCTAGAGGTGCATATTGATTTCATACTGTCAAACAAACTGCAAAATACATTATAACAAAACAATTAAAACTGCTGATAATTATTACAATTAACTCACTGCTTCATACTAATGGAATGTTCAAGCATCCGAGAATTCCTGATTATCAGAAACTAATGGATGTTCAGAAAAGGATGTCATTTTCTGTAGCAATTTGTTCTTGGCCAATTTAATGTTCCCCCAAAACAGTTTTCTGTTCCCAAATGTCTCATTTGTGGCTTTACAGAGGAAAGAATCATGACAGTATTGTTTCAGTGCTTATTTTTTCTTCAGAAGTCTCAGGTCTGTTCACTTTGTGTTCTGCCAGGAGTATATAATCCAAAATAAAAGAATCATAGAATCATTTTATACAATCATTTGTTAAACAGAGCTGGAGGATTCTCATTTGGAGCAGTGCTAAATGTGAACTAATTCTACTGAAGTGTGAGGGTTTTGGCTGAAAGAAGAACGCTGATCCACTTTATCTAGCTGTATTTCTCTGCCGTGTGTGCTACTTTGGCTGTGTGAAGCCTCCTTATTATACAGCTCTTGCTCCCCATTGTGCTGCTGTAACGCTTGTGATGCTGTTCCAGTGCCTGAACATGATGCTTTTCTATCAAGCACCCAAGTGGAGTTTGTTATTCAAATCTGACCTGTTACTGCAGTAGTCCTTTGATAGCAAGAGCAAGATGGGAACAGCAAAAGGACAATCCCTTAATGCTTACTTCTGTCCGCATGCATTTTTTGCATTTTGGCACTTACAGCTCCAGATGCACATCAATTAAAAGTTGCCCTGAAGTGGAATATTTTCTCCAGGGACTCATACAGCTGGTTTGGCAACCACTTAATTGTGCCAATGTTAAAACTCAAGATACAATAATTTGCTTTATGAAATTCCTTTATGTGCTTTTCAATAGGGAGCATTGTGATCAAGGGTGGTATGAATTCTATAGGACACCTCTGTTACAGAACAGAATGTTTCCAATTACTAATATCTTGGGAAAATACATATCTCAAAAGCTACAGTTTCTGAAAAGCCATGAGACCATCAGATTCTTTTCTGAGATTTGTGTTTCCAGTATCTTCATTTTTTTTAATTCAGAGAAATAAAGTAATTAACAGAAAAAAGGAAGTACAATTAATCATTTCTTCAACATCATCCACATATTTTTGTGGATTGAATTTACTGGAAAACATCTTGCAATGCAAAGGTCTCACTGTCTCTTAGAAATAAACAATACTATTAAAACAAATTAGCCATCACAGCCTTATGAACTTTCCCATAGAAAACAAAAAAGAAGTGAGCAAGAAATGTTCTATATTCCTTCAGCAGAAATGTTTAACATGTGATACATTCTGAAGAATAAGAGACTCTCTTTGAATTTTTAAATAAAATTTCCAATAAACTGGAGCAGAATTTCCAAGGATTACTTTAAGACCTTTAATCTTTTTTTTTAAAGTAGAAAATATATTAGTGTTTTGCTGATTTTTAAAGCAGGAAATACCCTAGTGCTTTGCTGAATCAGGGCCTAAAAGAGCAATCCAGTCACACTCGGGGACAAAAATATCACAGTGTGAAAAATATCCATAATGTGATTAAGAAGAAAAAGGACATTTTAAAGCTTAAAAATATTTAAGCATTGAAACTTTAAAATGTTTTCACAGCCACGGTAAGAAATATATACCTTCACTAATACAGTCACCTACAGCTTAGCTAATTGCACAGCTTGAGCAAACCCCTTTGTGTCACTGGGGAAAGAAGTAAGGAGCATCTAAGTCCATTCTGGATTTTAATGGCTGAGTAACATTTCTTACAAAACACCACAGCTAACAGAGACTAAAGGTAGAACTCATTATGCCAAATTTCCTTAACACATATCTGGAGAAGAAGCCCGGTATCTCAGCAGTTTTGTGGAGAGCATTGTTTGGTGAGACAGCTCAGAGCAGGGAAAGATTTTTCAGCAACTGAGCAAAGAAACTGCCTGTTGCTGTACCTGACTCTTCTAGTTGAAAAACAACCTTTTTTGTAAATAACAAGAGTAGCGAAAAATAAATACCTGTCTGTCAGGAACTTCTCCTCCTAATGGGAAGACTGTATGATCCTGAATATGGAAGTTTTTTTTATATGTTGTAATCACATATTTGTGCCAAAAGGCATAAACACCTAATTATCATCCCTACCTCTGCTATATTAGAGTTCAAAGAGCCAAATGAAATCACCACCTGGTTGGATATTTCCACTGAATTACCTAATAGAGATATGATTTTGACAACAGAGTTTAGGTGCTGTCACATAAAAAAAAAAAAAGATGTCCTCTTTCATCCTAATTTTAAAATGGAGAATTAAAAATCCAATGAAAAATTAGAAAAAGCCATAAGGAGTGCTCTGAGCTAAGATACCAAAACCCTATTAGCTTCTTTGTCTCAGAACAAATGTGGGCTCACATCTTTAGCAAACATCTGAGAACAGCTGAATTGTACTACAATTTCCAGCACAGTGTTCTTTTATGGTTTTTTTTACTATGGTGTCTTCCCACTCCACAGCCAGGCTGTCATAAAGAGTTCCTTAGAATGATTCACATTTTAACAGTACCATGGATATGTAAAACATGAATTAGACTGACTAAAAGAAGTAGAATCAGAATATAAAGCAGAGAAAATACTTTTTAAAGGAGCTATGAGGCTCACAGTCACCTCTGAACACAATTCAGCTGTTGGGCTTACTATTTCACAGAAATTGCACAAGGCACCAGTCAGGGCAAACAGATGTCACACCAGCAGCTTTATCTGCTGCATTCAATTCAACATACCCTAGGTTCACGTGACTGTGACTTGCTCAGACCACTTATTTGTGTTTGCAAAATATTATTTTTTTTTAATTTCAACTTTTCCCTAAGAGATTTTCCCATATATTCCCATAAATCAGATGGCAGATGTAAGGCATCACATCTTGGTTCTGACATTCCAGTACTCCTTTTAAACCTGAAGGCCCTTATCACATTCAAGGATCTGAAATGCACATAACACACATTTTAATTCTGGCTATATGACAGACCAAACTAGGAATGAAAAGATGAAGACATGTCATCACAGATCTCTGGAAGAGCAGCAGGAAGCATTGAAGGTAAACACTGTAGCAACATGTCCCAGCCCTAGATTTTAGTTGGAAAATGAGAAAATGAGCACAAAGCTCAATTTAAGTCCCAGCTGAGCCATATGACACTATTAAGCACAGAGAAACCCTTTATTTCCTAATATCAAGACAGTCAAAATCAGCTTCAATAGACAAGTGTTTAATTTTTTATTGTTCACTTAAGAATGCCCCTCCCTGAAAAAAAGAAAAAAGAAAACAACAAAAAAAATTCCACAGACAGTTGTCAGGCTAAGCTAAAAACTTTGCTAACTGTTGGTAATTGGAAAAAAACTCTTTTAATTTGGGCATTTTATGAAGGACACAATTAAATGAAGTAAGATAGCTGAATGACTTTCTACCTCCTGTGGTGAATTTTAAACATCCAGAAAAATAAAACTCTTGTCATCACCTCAAGCAGTTTGTGGTCAGCATTGTAGATGAGCTGACACACGTGCCCTGAGAGTGTGGACCAAGACAGAGAGTCAGACCCTATTTTTTGGCTTCCCCATTGAACAGAGGCACTGATAGGTCATGGAGGGGAATCACACAGAGCTTTTGATGAAGTATTTGAAGCAGGAGGGTATTTTCCATGGTTCATGTCACTTCTGGAGGCACACAGAAAGCTTATTTGTGTCTCCAGCAGGAAAAGACTTGCCTTGTACCACAGGAGTGGTCATCTGCCCTTTTTTTTCATGGCCAAAATATTGATGACTCACTTCAGAACAAATATGATGGATACAAGAGTAACCAAGCAGTGAAGGAATTTATGAGTGTATTTTACATCTGAGGCTTTTTTCCCTTACCCTGTCCCAGGCTGAAGGAACTGTGAATTATTTTAATTAATCTGCCATAGAATGCCATATCCTAAATGAGTTCAAAAGATTTCAATACAATCCATAACACATCACAAATCCTACCTTCTTCTACAGTCATTTCTGTGGTCTTAAATCTAAGACACATAAGATGACAGGTGTAACATAAGATGACAGGTGTAGCATAAAAGAATAAAATATAGTAGAAATCAATTACAGTCAAGTAATTTTTCTTCCTTAAGCCAGATTTTTATAAAAGAGAAATTACTAGAACAAAAGTGACTGTAATTTCCTTAATGACTGAAAGATCTACATATTTTCCCTAAAAACTAAATTTCATTCTTTCAGTATAAATTAGAAATAAATTATCTAGCTTTCCATGATTGCTATAGTTCATCACATTGAAAACTTTGCCACCTGCACCAAGTGAGATGCATTCAGTAACTCATGTCCTAAACAATCAGATGTAATTAATATGATAGTCACAATTAATATGATGTTTTCATATCTAAGATGAAACAGGCAGATGGGGACAAGAGCCTCACATGCATCTGGTATAACATAATAGGAACCCAGCAAAGATTATTTTGCTAGGCTTCCTATTTATATGTTTGATTAAGTAAAATCATAGAATCATAGACTTGTTTAGGTTGAAAAAGAATTCTAAGATCATCAAGTCGAACCATAAACCTAACACTGCCCAGTTTACCAGTAAACCATGTCACTAAGTGTCACATCTAAACATCTTTTAAATATCTCCAAGGGTAATTATTCCACCTCTTCCCTGGGCAGCCATCTCCAATGCTTAACTTTTTCTTAATATCCAACCTAAACACTTCCTGGAGCAACTTGATGCCATTTCATCTTGCCCTACTACTTGTTTTCTGGGAGGAGACCAACCCCCAGTTTGCTACAACCTCCTTTCAGGTAGTTGTAGAGAGCAATGAGTTCCCCCCAGAGCCTGCTTTTCTCCAAGATAGACAGCCCCAGCTCCCTCAGCCAGTCCTCATCAGACTTGTGATCCAGACCCCTCACTAGCTTTGCTATCCTTCTCTGAATGTGCTAAAGCACCTCAATGTCTTTCTTGCAGTGAGAGGCCCAAAACCGCAGGCAGGACTTGAGGTGTGGTCTCACCAGTGTTGAGTACAGAGGGACTATCCCTGCCTGGGTCCTGCTGGCCACCCTATTGCTGATGCAGGCCAGGATTCCATTGGACTTTTTGACCATCTGTGCACATTGCTTTGGGTTCAGCCAGCTGCTGAGCAGCACCCCCAGGTCCTTTTCTGCTGGGCAGCTTCCCAGGCACTCATCACCCAGCCTGTAACACTGCAGGGGGTTGTTGTGACCCAAGTGCAACTTGGTTGTGTTGAACTTCGTCTTTCATGGCCTTGGTCCATTAATTCTGCCTGTCCAGATCCCTTTGCAGAGCCTTGCCACCCTCTAGCAGATCAACATTCCCACCCAACCTGGTGTTACCTGTACACTGACTGACTGCACTGAGGGTGCACTTGATCACGTTGTCCAGATCATTGATAAAGACATTAAACAGGACTGGCCCCAGCACTGAGTCTGGGGGACCCCCACTGTGACTGAGCATTGCTAGATATAACTCCATTCACCACTACTCTCTGGGACTGGCCATCCAGCCAGCTGCCAGGAGAATGCTGTGGGAAGCAATGCTGAAGGCTTTACTACAGTCCAAATAGAAAAACACAACCTTTCCCTCATTCACTAAGCAGATGATTCTGCCATCAGAGCACTCAGGGTTGCTCAATCACAATGTGCTTCTCATAAACCCATGCTGGCTGGGCAAAAATGCCCTGGTTGTCCTATACATTGCAGTCAAGATGATCTGCTCCATGACCTTTCCTAGCACCAAGGCCAGTCTGACAGCAGTGTAGTTCCCTGGACCTTCTTTCTGATGCTTCCTGTAGATTTTCTAACTTCCAGTCAACTGGGACCACTAGAATATCAGTTCCCCCAGAAAAGACTCTGTGGGACTTACATTTTCAAACTGAGAAACACTGCCAGAAATACATTAATTGTCTGTGTATCATTTACTAATTGAACTTCTACTACTATGAGGGATTCTTATTGCTAATGATGTAGTCTATTGTATTGCTGAGAATGGTATTTTTACATGACTTGAAAAGGATGACTGCCTTTTTAAGATGGAAAGATGGTGGGCTATATAATATCTATTTTTTTATATTTGAAA
Source organism: Serinus canaria (assembly GCF_022539315.1). NCBI lineage: Eukaryota > Metazoa > Chordata > Aves > Passeriformes > Fringillidae > Serinus > Serinus canaria. The sequence continues at coordinate 58,680,001 of NC_066313.1, forward strand.
CAAGATTACCTCTAGACTACTCCTCTCACTTCTCAGAGAAGCTTTCATTAACTCCTTCAGTAAAAATTGTACGTCTAAATAAGGTATTCAGCAGCATGACTGTATCCTGCTGTTACATTTCCAAGTCTTTCTTACCTTGGAAAATTCAGCCGGTGGAGAAGGAAATATCTCTACACTTTTAATAACAGGTCAATTTTCTGAGCTTTCATTATGTATGAAAGTTACATCCTGTAAATCCATCTCCTGCATATATTTCATGTCTCTCTTTCATGTTGAAGTGGTTCCACTTTTTTATGGAGTAATTATCACTGGGTTATGGCAGAACCCAGAATGGCCCTTCACTTCTGTCACTTTTGAAACAGAGGATTCAAGATAAGATCTGATCCTAGATACTAAGTAATTCAGTCTCTTCTTTCATGTACATTTTCTTTGTTTTTATAATTGTGTTATTTTCTTCTAAATATTATATTGGACCATAATAAAATACATGCTCTTTTTTTGTGCCAAGCTGCCTGGACGATTGAGGTAATGTAGAAGCAGTAATTCATTCTCTTCACTGTTTCATGTCTGTTTTCGTTCAGTTACTGCATTCTCCCAAACCTAACAGTGCCTATTTCCCATGGGGGTTCATTTGTGTTACTTTTGGGGTTTTCTTGGTTGTTATTTGGTTTTTTCCCCAGTAATTTCTACAAACAGGAATAGATCAGTTTCGCATTAGGGGTGGAAATGCATCCTAGTCAGAGTTATTGCTATATATAAAAGTACTGACTGACTATTTCAGATAAATTCATGTGGATTTTTAAGAATTTTGTTTCCTAATAAGAATTATATGAGACTAGAGCCTCATATGAGGCACTAAAATTCAAAACTCCTTATTGAGTTGTTTTTCGTGGTGTAACTCTGGATGAAGTGGTCGTGAGTAACTCAGCTGAAATGAAGGGGAACCAAATAAAAGCAATTCCATAATGAATGTTTTAAATTCAGAAGAGAAAATTTGTGGGAGCTGAATTGAATATACCACAGATTTAGATCCTCCCTAAACCATAAGCATGGGAATTTTCTTTGATTTTCAATACAAAGTAGATGAAACTTGGAGAAAAGGCCCTCAAATCTAAATGGATGAAAATAGTGTCTTCAAAAGTGAGAAAAACAAAGACCTGCAAGAAAGGAAAAATGGTTTAATCAGTAGTGAAAGTTATGTGTTACAGGTCAATATGTTTAGGGAAGCGAGAACTGCAAAAGTCAAGATAAATTAGATCTTGCAAAGGATATTAAACAAATAGTGAAAAGTTTCTTATCCATATAATTAAAAATAGATCAAGGGAAAAGATTAAATATAATCTAGATATGGCCCCAAAACTTGAATTAATATTTTGCCTCAGTTTTAAGTAAAGTTGACAGCATTAAGCATACTAGAAAAAGCAAGCTGCCTTATAGAAATCAAGGTCTACAAATGTAAATTACTATAAGTAGGGTGCAAAAAAATCTCAGTAAATATTCAATGTACTCAGGTCTGAAGACATTATAATCCTTATCAGAAAGATTATATGTCCTCTTGGGTAATTCTTTCAGATGAATGTAGATCCTGAGTTTAGTCCATATAACACCACTGCAGTTTTGAAAATAGAAGTATTATTTGGGCAGCTATTGTTACTGAATGACTTTAAAGTAATTTGAAGGAAAGAATGATTTAAGACTTAAAAGTGAACAGAAAATAAGATAAAAAACCCTACAAGGCCATAAAAATTGTATTGGCCAGGATAACTGACTGCCTAGATATTCTTCACATATGATTTTACATTAATCACAGGTAAATTAGATGAGGATGAAGTGACCAATGCAGATTTCAATGAAGAATTTGTTACCATAAATCATTCTAAAAAAATATATAGAGCAGAATGTCCTATAGTTTCAGAATAACAATACTTTTAGCTATCAACTAGGATTCTATCATTTTGAAAGGACAAAATGGAAAGAACTTAATTCATTTGTAACCAGGATAACTATGGGCCATGGAAGTAAAATGGTTGCAAAGAGGGATAAGGGAGTACAGGGAATAAGGGGAAGACACCTTTTTTTAACAGATTCATACATGAACTCTTTCACTGGGACAAAGCTGTCTCTGTAGTTGAAAGGTTTACCTTTGGATTTTAAGGGCAATACTCCTAACATATACTAATTTAAAGTGACATTTAATAAAACTACGTATTTTTTTATCAAATGAAAAAGTAGAATGATAGATACACTTTGTTAAAAAGAAGAATAACAATACAGATTTTTTTCAAGTACATATTTACTGTTCCACAATTGTACTACAGCTACCATAAAAATCTCACCAAAAATATTATTACATAAACATATACACAGAAATCAAAATAATATTTTGGCAATGTTTGAATGTATATGTGTCTGGGATTGATGTCAGTTTTTCTTCTGAGTAGACTTGACTCACTATTTCTCATAAATTATTATTTCTGTAGAATATGAAACATAGCAAAACACTATAAATAATACTTTGATTACCCTCATCACTTCAGATTGGATTTCTGAAAAAAAAAAAAAAAAAAGCCGTCCGTCTGCAACAAAGTTTACAACACAAAATTCAATTTAAAATTTACGGAAGTGTGTTGTGCAGAGAGATGGTGGCAAGACTGAACAGATAAAGAAAACACATTGACTACTGTCACATCTGTTTGCCTTATACTTCTTTCCCAAGACAAAATATGCCATACATATCTTATGTACTTCTACTTTCACATTCTATGTCTGATGCCATGTTTCAAGAGAATTAGGGAAGAAATTCATTTTTAGAGCTTACAGAATTCTAAACAGGGTTTAACAGCACTTGACTGACCAAAAGGAAGACACAGTCTACCAAAATCCAAATGAAACCATTTATCCAGGGGGAGTTCTAGTGTAACTATCTGCTGAGAAATAATTCACAAGTTAACATTTTTCACTGACTATTCCTCTCAGGTACAACTCAATAAGGAGCATTCTGTTAAAACTTATACCCCAAAGCCTTTTCAATTTCTGAATAAAAAGCTGAAAAAAAAAAATGCTAAAGCTTCCGAATTTTTTCATCTCTAAGGCTGTTGCCTGTAGTTTCTTTATGCCAATGGCACACTTGAATAAATCATTTTACTGGCTAGAAATAACTTACTGTGGTAAAACTTTTAAAAGGAAAGATTATTTGGTATTCTGCTCAGATTATTACAAAACCTTAGAAGAACCAATTGAAAAAACACAGAAATGCTGCATGAAGTTTCCTTTCAGGAAAATCAGGGCTACTTACTGATGTTTCACCACCATACCTTCCAATTCTTCCCTAAACACAACCTAGGATAACTGCTTTGTCTGATGAACAGTTGTTTTCCAGTGACCAAGGCACAGCTCCATATTCACAACAATCTAATTCAAAACCTTTATATCCCCAAATATTTTAAGAAAATACATGAATCTGATATGATAAATATCAGTCTTGTATAGAATTTTATAGTGTTTCAATGAAAAATGAATTGAATGTTTTCTGCTGTTCTCCATGTTCCTTTACTCAAAACTATTTTTTTATGTATTTAAATTAAAGAAGTAATTTATGCCTCTCAGAAAGAGTTCCTACAGCTTTTATAGGCTTCCATGGATTAATCACAGGATAGCTTGTTTTGTAGCAAGGTTTACTGAAAATTAAACTGATCTACAGAGTCTCTCACAGCAGTAATTTGACAAACAAGGTTATCACCAGTACCCATATAAATGAATATAAGCTTAATATCAACATTGTTTAGAGACAACATGCTATTTCTAACTCTAAATTGAACAATGATATTATATGCCCTAACAAGATGATAAATGAACACACCTTCAAGTTCTTATACTAAAAATTATCTGAGTAAATTAAATGATTCTCTTATGCTATCTTCACCTATGTATTTTTTTATGAGCTTTGCTGTTAATTATTTTGGTGATTCAAGTGAAATAAAATCCTGGAATAAAGCACTATTCTGACATGATGAACTATTCACAGTACCTTCATGCCTCCTTTTGCAAGTCCAAAGCTGGTACTTTAAGAATGGCACAGATTTTTCTTGTTTTATTTGGCAGAAGTGAACTCCTTAAGAATAGTAATTTTTCTGAGATGTTATTTTCTCTGCAAGTTCTCTGAGACTATTGACAGGATGCTCTGAAGATCAATGTGAGTTGCAACAGTTTTGAAAGAAAGGCCAAAAATATCCTAAAACTTACAAACCATGTTGTTTCTTTCCTACCAAAACATTGCAACTGGTTATCTCTCTTTTTCCTGCACCTAAGACTGGATGTGAGTTACTAAAACTACAGTTTATGCAAAACTAAGTGATTGACTGGGTCAGAGAACACCTAGGCAATCTTGACATCCTCAGGTCCATGGGCCTTGATGGGATGCATCCATGAGTGCTAAAAGCCGGCACACACCATAGCCAGGCCACTCACCATCATCTCTGAAAAGTCATGGTGATCAGTTCGGGTGCTTGTGGACTGGAAGAAAGCAAATATCACCCCAGTCTTTCTAAAAGGGCAAGCAGGAGGACCCAGGGAACTACTAGCCAGTCAGCCTCACCTCAATCTCCAGAAAAGTGATGAAGCATCTCCTTCTGGAGGTCATCTCTATTTGCAGGAATGACAAGAAAGTGATCAGGAACAGTGAGCATGGATTGACTAAAAGCAAATCATGCTTGAATAACCAAGTAACTTTGATGAAACAACTACCTGGATGGATGAGAGGAGAGAGCAGTGGATATTGTCTACCTCAACTTCAGCAGGGCTTTCAACACCAGCTCTCACAACACACTCGTAGGCAAACTCAGGAAAGACAGTGAGTGGATTGAGAACTGGCTAAAAGCAGATCCCAGAGGGCTGCAGTCAGTGGCACAGGGATGGATGTTGGATGTCTGTCTCTAGTGGTATTCCCAAAGTCCAATACTGGGCCCAGAATTGTTCAACTTATCCATCAATGACTTGGATGAAGGGGCAGATGCCTCCTCAGCATTTCTGCTGATGACACAAATTTGGGGAGAGAGGCCAATATCCCAGAGGGCTGTGCAGCCCTTCAGAATCACCTCAACAGGCTGGAGAGATGGACAAAGAAGAACCACCCAAAATTCAACAGAGGCAAGTGCAGAGTCCTGCCCTGGGTAAGAATAATCCACCAGCACAGGCTGACCTGCTGGAAAGCAGCTCTGTGTAGAAGGACTTGGGGGTCCTGGTGGACAACAAGCTGTCCATGAGCCAGCAGTGCTCCCTGGCCAAGAAGGCAAATGGCAGACTGGGCTGCATTAGGAAGAGCTTTGCCAGCAGGATGAGTGAGGTCATCCTGCCCCTCCACCCATTCCAATCTGAAAAGAGTCACATTAACTACCTCAAAACAAAAAATTTCTTTATAAGATAACCTCCTGTAATCATGGCCCCAAGAGACTCAGTGGAAATTTAATCTTTGTTTTCAATGGTGTCAGGATCTCACTCATAATAAATAGTGCTGGTAGGGGAGGCATAAGAAATTCTGCCAGGTGACTTAATAGGACTTTGCTGCCTACCTGCTGTAAAGTATCCTCCTCCAGGCAAGAAAACTCTAATTTTATAAGGTGACATGAAAACAGGTTATAGAGACTATACATGTTTGTTTCACACATATAATACTTCTCACTTTTCCTTTATTGGAGTAAAGGTCTGATTATCCCCAGAGATATCACAATGAATTTCTTTAGACCAGACTTTAATCCCTCTGCTGATCCATCACTTCTTCACTTGACAAGGCCTTGACCAAAGCCATACTCCAAAATTCTCTAATCGGGAGCTTGTAATTTATTGCTCACAAACAAGTCTAAGACCTGTGCTCCCACCTATGAACTATAGGTCATGAATCTTGGCATCATATTAGAGCTTTATGGCCACCAAAAATTCTCAGATTGCTTTTCAGACCAACACATAAGCAGACACACTACTTATACTGCATACACTTAGTTCATCTGTTAAATAAAACCCATCTGTCCTTTATTGTGTGCTAGCTGAAGTATGCACACAGAACAAACATGGAAACAATGTGCATAAACTCATTTATTGCCTTCAGGATAACAGATTTATTTCAATACCTTGGGTAGAATGGGTTAACCCAGAAAAGCAAAAGAGAAATCCCAAAAGGTAGCCTTTTCCCTAATCTGCAGAGCTGCATTCCAGGTCCTCTCCCACAGAGCACTTTGGGTGCTTGTTTGGTCAAGAGTGCTATTAGATGCAGGAATAAATCTAAGCATAAGAATAAATCTTTAAAATACATGTAACCTTTAAGATCACCTTCTAGCTCCATGATGAAAATCTTCATTGTGGAGTTTAATTTTCATTTTTGAAATTCCATTGTTCTATGGATCTTGCCAAAATTCCTCTTTTAAAGTTATCCATACCTATTGTAAAGCAGGCTTGAAAGACACAACAGCAGGAAGAAGAAAAATTATTTAAACATAAATCTATCTGGTCTTGAGCTACATACTGTATTTGAGCTTTGGTTTTTTTTAACTAGTAGTTGGTGTGATATTACAAAAGTGTATGGCATTAATTTACATATAGTCATACAAAAAGATCTATTTTCAAATGTGGAACTGAGCATTCAGCGCATTGTTAAGTATTTTCATGTAGTAGCTACACTTCAACTCTCTTTCATCCTAATTTTTTTCCTTGGTAATATCTTTGTGAAATTACATGCTTGTCATTTAGTATGTAGTGCACCTTCAACACATATTGCTTGATAAATAGAGAATTAACTTATTTAAAAAACACACACAATGCATAACTCATTACTGGAAATCCAAACTGTGTTTATCTTGCTTTTTGTCTTTTGATGGCTAATAGTCCCTGCAGCCACAGTACACACAATTTAGAGGTTGAGTTAAGTTTTATATTTAGGGTTTACTTTTCATTAAGTACTACTGCAACAAGGGTAAAACATTTACTGGAAGAATGCAAGATTTCTTTGTTCTACAGTTCTGTCACAATTCATTTCCCTAACATCAAGAATAAAAGACAGTCACTTTAAAACAAAACTAACTAACTAACTAAGCAAACAAAACCACAAAAAAAAAAAAAAAAAAAAAAAAAAAAAAAAAAAAAAATTAGAAAGCAGGTTAAATTATAATAATCTGAGGGCTTTTTAACTGATCTTACATTTCTACATGAATTAAGCTGCTTTGATTTTCTCTCTTCCTGTATCACAATTGCTGTCCTTGTTTTAATGTCAGTGTATCACTGCTTATTTTTACCTCCCCCTTCACTGTTTTCACTTGCTAATGTCAACTTCCTTCTTTCGTCACATTCTGAGGACAATGCCAAATGAAAGCATCATTAGCACATACATAAGTCTTCAATGACTGATTTCCCATCACTGGGAAAATCAAGGCACTGATATTTAAATACAAAATCCTTCATTTGACAAAGCCAATCTGGCAGTTCTTTACCTTCCAGAAAAACTGAACTCCCAGTCTAACACGAAAATGAGCCTTTTGGATTGCTGGTGGTTAAACCAAGCTGCTAGGAAAGCCAGAGAGAGGATCTGACTCCCAGTTGCATCTGCTAGAGAAATTAATCCTGGAATTTAGCATCTGGATCCTTCAACTGCCAAGCTTGCCCCAGTTGTGTGTTTCATCGCTGGGCTAGATTAAAAAAGAATGATGAGCAGGAGCAGGTTCTGCTCCATCGGTGACAAAATAAAAGGAGAAAAAATATCACAAAAACAAAACCCAAAAATCTAGGAACAAAAAATACTTAAATCAAGTGTGTCTTGCCATTGCATGTGTATGCTAATCAACACTGAAACAATGCCCTGCTTTAAAGCTATGTCAAGAAAAGTCAGCCGTGTCTGTCAGTTTGTTTTCGCAAACAATGTGAAAGTTAGAGGTGGCAAATTTGTCAGGTTCAAATTCCGATTAGGGTGCCACCTGCCAAGTTTTTCTTTGAGCACACAGGTTTATAAAATGCATTTTGTTTCAGGGTGAAGGCAACTCTCATCAAGCATTCCGCTCTCACACGCACCCTGTACACTCATGGTAATGTGATTTCAAAATGCAGATGTGCTCCACCTACTAAACTAAAATCCAGTTATGGGTGCAGTTCCCTTTACAAAGTTCACACAAGATATTCTGGGGATTTGAACTAGTCCCATCCTAGTTTGGAGTCCATCTGCAAAGCTGGAAGTGTATTCAGATTCTAAAATCCCTACTTCTTAATTCATGTCAAGAGCCTCATATTTTAATTTGCATAAATGTAGGATGCTAAGGACCACATTTTGACATCTTGCCTATCCATATGTTTTAACTGCAACATTTTGGATTCTACCCTTACCCAAAAGTCCATAAAATTGTCCTTTGCTTTTCCCTTCCTTAAAACAAACTTTGAGAGCTTCAATTGTACCATTAGAAGTCAAAAAATCTAGACAAAACATCACTGATCCACCATATTTATGGCAGGCATGGAGTGATTCAGGAAGATGAGGTAATAAAACTTATTTTTAGAGAAGTCTCTCGAAGATAATTACCTCCCTGCTGAGGTGTCTCTGATTTAGAGGGAGGAAAAATTAATCCATGTCCATAGTTTAAAGAGTTTCCAGTGGTAGTTTTATGCTGACAGATTACTGTGTGTTTGTTTTGTACAAGGGAGATGCTGTCTTGATGGCAGAAAAAGTGTCTCCTTGAACAGCTACAATCTGCCATAGGTAATGATAATTTATTTATCTGCGTTACAGAGAGGCTCGGACACATAGGAGTTGGTGATAATAAGAAATAAACACTGGGAGAAGTAACAGGATGAGAAGTCTATAAATGCTTTTCAGCTCTTCTTGTTGATGCTGAAAGTGTCTGTAAATACATATAGATCAGAAACTGTGCCACAATGCTCATATTAGCAGATACCCTGGTTTCCCCAGATAGATCCCAGAGTAGAGCACACTACTCAGTCCTTTTCACTACAAATCTGTAACGCAGCCCTTTTTTTTCAATATAAGGTGATAATGCCTACTGGTTTAATATCAGCATTTTGTCATTGTTGGGTGGCTAGACTATATCCAGAGCACTCTCTTAGTGTTACGCTTGGACTGGTATATTTGCAAATATAATCAAAGGGGGGGAAAAGCAGAAAATTGCTTCTGCAACTTGTACAGACAAAAAAAATTGATTTTTAAATTTGTCCCTTAGTCCATGGTTTGGTCAATATGGCTAAGACTCTCAAAAGTTTTGATTTCTGCTAAGTGACATTGTCCTTTAGGTCATGCATTTTAAAGAAATACCATTTCTGAGAAGATTGGAGTGAAGCTGTTTTAAACATTCAGTTTTCATTTTCTCAAGTAGGAAAGAAGATATCTAACAGCTGCTCATTTGGAAAATTCAAGTAGCTGGAGACTAGGGGAGGAAGTTTTCCTACAGGCCTTGCAGTGCTGTAGATGAATCTCTGCTGTCCCATTGAACTCCATGAGCTCCAGGAGCACACCCTGACTAACTAGGGTCTTTACCATGGCCTGCAGGTGAATCTCAGCTCCAGCACATGGAGCACCTCTTCCACCTCCTTCTCCACTGGCCTGGGTGTCTGCAGAGTTGTTCCTCTCACACATTCTCATGCCACTCTTCTCTGGCCCAATTACATCTGTGCAATGACTTTGTTTCACTTCCTAAATATGTTTTCACAGAGACATTACCATCATTCCTGATTGGTTTGACTTTGATGGGTCCATCCTAGACACGATTGTCATCGGCTCTGCTGGACATGGGAGAAGATTCTGGTAGCTTCTCACAGGGGACACACCCATAGCTCCCCCCACAATCAAAACCTGCCCATGCAAGTCCAATACAACAGTGAAACAGACAGAAAGAAACAGAAAAAACGGTGATTTTTAAATATAAACAGATCCAAGAGACTAACAAGAAAAACAAGGAACCAACTTACAGAGAAGGTAAATGAGTAGGATCCAGACTGTACAGAAACTGCCCAATTTAAATTTTGCTGGCTGAAAAGACCCTTTTATCTAGTGTGATTTCTTTTTGTCAGTTTTAGTTTGTTCTATTTCTGACAAAACACAGCTTTAAAAATTGAAGGATATAGGGATTGATTATGCTATGTTTAATATCCTCTAAAGAAAGAATGGACCTGTTGCACTCCATGGCCTTGGCTGCCTGGGGTAGCACTATCATTTTTGTAAGCTCTTTGTCCAGATACTTAAAGCAAGTACAAAAGAAACTTTGGCATAATCTAGGCAATTTTATTGTAGTCTAAAAATGAATTATAAAATGTACAGAAATTATCCACCAAAGAAAGAAAATTTGTACTTTCTCACAAGGATGTAAAGAGTAAGTCAATAATATGGGACAACTCAAAGATACAAAGTAATTGGAACAAACTATTGCTGGTACTAATTCTAGAAATTTGATGGGGAGATCATAAATATGTATATGTCTTCTTGAATCATGCAATTTAATCAAGAAATGAAATTTATTAACTGATGAGAAATGTTGAAGAGGTGGCAGAATATCTCTCAGAATAGAACCCGTGTCCTAATCAGATCAGAACACATATTCCATCAAGGAGATGAGTAAAACTGCAGTTCAATAACTTCAAAAACACAAGCTAGATATTATGAATTGCCCTTGCAAGACAGGAGGGCATTGTCCACCTCCACAAAACCTTGTGAGGACAATCTTTTCTTTACAGCTTCTTTTGTGTCATAAGCCATGCCATTGAGGACCAGATGCAATAATAGTGCCTAGCTAACCTAGATACACTATAACAGGTAAATTTAGACCTGGTTCCAAGAATGAAATTTTAATCTTAGAACTAGGTAAACACATAACCTATATAGGAGGAATGAAGATCATCTCAGAAGGATAATGAAAATAAACTCATATGATGAATAAGAAGCCAAAAATAAGACCCAAGGAAGTGCTGATCACTAAACTTGTCTGGAATTAAATGCTGTGTCTGGACTTGAGACTCAAAAACCTAGGCACCCTTCTTCATTTGGGATTCACGTCTGAATTCATTCCTGGATCTAGACTGCAATTACTGTTTCTTTTCCAAAGAATGAGATATTTTGGATAGGGCCTAAAGTATATTTACACTTTGGAAGAACAACAGTGTGAAAAAACCCAAGTGTTAAACCCTTCTACCCTAAGGAATTCTCTTTTCTTCATTCATAATTTTTTTTTATGCTTTCCCAATGACTATTCCACTGTGCAGCTTCTGACCAGGATAGAGTCACTGAGCAGGGCTTACACAGAGCCAAGGCTTTTTCTGCCATGCTGGTGAGGAAGTTAGGTGTGCAGGGAAGGTTGGGAAGTAACAGCTGACCCCAGCTGACCAGAGAGATATTCCAGACTATATTATGTCATGCTCAGTACATAAACCTGAGAGGGGTGAAATGAGGAAATAGAGGACATGTGGAATGATGGTGTTTATCTTCCCAAGTCACAGTTATGTGTGATGGGTCCCTGCTCTCCTGGAGATGGCTGAACATCTTCCTGCCCATGGGAAGAGGTGACTTATTTCCTTGTTTCACTTTGTTTGTGTGTGCTGCTCTTGTTTTCCCTATTAAACTGTCTTTATCTCAACCCACAAGTTTTCTATCTTTTATTCTTCCAATTCCCTCCCCGATCCCCTTGGTGGGGCAGTGAGCAAGAGGCTGCATGGGGCTGGGCTGCTGGCTGAGGTTATACCACCTCCACACATGCACAAAAACTGTCAGAAAATAATATATTATGATCCCCTGGTAGGGGAAGGCTTCAATAACTGTAGTGTGGAGTTACTCTTCCTTAGAATGCTCTTCCTGATCCTGCACATCACCTACAGTACTGCAGTGTTACAGTGGTACAGTATCAACAGGAGCATGGATCTGTGTCTTCACACAACTCCACCTGACTCACCCTTTGTTGCACAGTCTATAAATTGAGGTTTTAAATGGCCCTCCTGGCAAATGACAGTGCTAGGATTCATATCCTTTGTACTAAAAAAATTAGAAAGACGAAGATCTTCTGTTTCTGTAGAGTGATTGCCCTTCCTACCAGAGGAGAGAAAAGTGAGGAGGGAAGGAAAAAAATTATTCCAGTCAGATTTTAAAAAGAAAGAACATTCAGCAGCATTTTATTACATGCTTAAGTCAACTTTGTTCAGTTCCTATGTCCTAGATCCCAAGAAGGTGTAGGTGTGTGATCGTAGCCTGAGCAGTTCTGGGTATGCAGAAAAAGAAGAAATGATAACAATGAGGATTTTGAAGGCTGGACTTAAAGATTGAATTTTCAACCTTTTTACATATAGTGAACGCTAAGCAACAATTTCTTTACATAATAATACTGGCTGTAGTGTCCATTTGCAGTGTTCAGCAGAGAGAAGTTCCCAGGAAGGAGAATGCATGTTCCTTGGCAAGCATTCCATAGAGTTTAAATCCATTACACTATATATGACTTAAAATGAGTCCTAAAATACCTATTGATCAGTTCTGTATGTATCAGAGCCACATTCAGCATCTGGTATCCAGCTCTACAAAATAGCCCAAATTATCTGCTTCATACTCCATATGGCATCACCCCAAAGACCTTTTGGAATGAATATATATTTAAGACAGACTCGAAACTGACAGATTCAGGAACATGACATCACCTTCTAGTGCATATCAAAATCACGCAAAAACGACCCCATGCTATTTGGAAAAGTGCCTGGACCTACACTTAAAATTATATGCAATTTTTTTTACACTTCCTGAGTCTTTTTTCTGGTGACTAGTACCCCTTGAAACTAAATTTTGAGGACTAATTTTGAAAGGTTCTCTCACATGTAAAAAAATTCTGTAGCTAAACAACCGTTTAGAGTCTCCAACTACATATAAGCAGCAATAAATTCTTGAGTTCATACATAAATGGCTGTGAAACATTACTTGAAAAAGGCAAATAAAACTAAAAGACTATTTTTCTTATATTTAGGTGAAATCAGCATAATTGATTTATTTGTAACTGGATAAAAAATGCTAAATTATGAAATTAAATACTCTTCTACATGTAGCAAATTTACACAGAGCAACATAAAGGACAAAAAATATTTAAATTAAACAATTGCAGCACAAGCAGGTCCACATTCTGAATGATAAGAGGTATGTATCATGCAGAAAAATAAACATTATTTACCTTACTTAAACAGGTGAAAGTAAAGGAGAATGGAGGCTGTTAAGTTACATTCTGGAATTCCTATTATAATTAAATATATTTCAAAATACCATTAGTAAATAATCAGAAACATAGTGAAAGTGCATTTAATGAAACGTTGTTTATAGTCATCAAGAATCTGCCTGTGGACATGAAATTTATTAATACAGGAGACCCCTGTCTGCTGAATCTCATCCTTGGTGGTCAATTGTACTCCTCAGAAATAATCTGTTCTGATAGTAGTTTATCCCTTTTCAGTATGATTTTTATTTGACTATCATTTCTGTCAAATGTAACGAATTTGGTCTTGTACCCTCAGCTCCTGGTAAAAATCCTTTTTCATTCGAATGACTCTATTAGTTAGATTCAGGAACAGAATAATATAAAAATAAATCTTTTGACTACATCAGTACAATAACAAGATTTTGATGACAGCTAAAGCCCCATTTTACGTAAAAAGAAAATAATAGTTTTATAATCTATAATGAGAAGCAAGAGGGATGATTCATTCTGGCATCCTTAGAAAGAAATTTAAAAAATTATATCTCACCAGACAAGGGAATTGCCCACCTCCATGTAGTTACTAGATAAAAAAGAGTAGGAAAAAGTATTTTGGACAAAGAAATGCACATGCAAAGAAAATGATAGATCACTGAGTCTTATGGAATTCTTCTGAAGAACCTGCCAAAATATTATTTGGCAAAATGGAGTCCTAAATGGCATCACTGCTAGAAATTAGGAAATAAACTTTGATTTTAATTACATATATGTATGTCTATATAAAGTCAAGATACATCAAAAAAACATAACTCTGACTAGCTTATCCCTCAGTCAATTGAAAAAAAAATCAAAATAAGTGAATAAATCCAACTATGTTACATAAGCTATTACCTATCTCATTTGTCAGGAGTTAAACAGAAATGGCCTTCAACAGCAGTAGCAGCAAGCCAAACTGTGTGTTTAATGTTGAAGCAATCAGATGAGCAAGCCATTGAATGAGCCCTGGGAGTCTCAAAACTCACAAGAAATGTTCCAGTAGGATTCATGCACTACTGCTTTATAAAACAAAAGCGGTAAATATGGAATAGAAGGGACTGTTCCCACATGTATAGGGATCAACAGTCATTTTAGAAACCATTTTGAACTGCACTGTTTAGTCTCGTCTGTCCTTTAAACTGTGGTAGGTTTGTTAATTCAATTCACTTATTTCAGCTGCATTGTGCAGGAGTCAAAATGAAGAAAACCAGTTATGAGGCAGGCAACTATTTCCAAAATTCTTCAGGGAGGTCACATATCTATTTACTCCTCTTCCTGTTCCCTTTATCAAACTCATAGAATGGTTTGGTTTGGAGAGGTCTTAAAGATAATCTTATCTCAAGTACCCATTATGGACAGGCACACCTTCCTCTAGAGCAGATTGTTCAGATGCTCATCCAGCCTGGCCTGGAATGTGACATCTACAACAGTACCAGAGTCTCACCAGCCTCACAGCAAAGATTTTCTTCCCAATACCTCTTGTAAACCTACCATCTGTCAGTTTAAAGCCATTACATGCCATTGTTTTGCTACATACCTTTGTAGAAAGTCCCTCTTTAGATTTCTTTCAGGATTCCCTCTAGTTACCTGGAAGGCTGCTATAAGGTGTCCCTGAACCCAACTCTTAAACCTGTCTATGTAGGAGAGATGCTCCACCTCTGTGATCAACTAAGTGGCTCGCCTCTGGACCTGTTCTAACAGGTTCATGTTCACTCATGCTGGCCTCCTGTTAGTTTTGCCCAGCTTCCTTATTGTTGGGATGCATATCTCATGTGCTTGGAGGAGGTGACTTGTCAATATTAACCAGCTTTCTTGGGCTTCTCTTTCCTCTAGGGCTTTATCCTGTGGTAGATCAAGCAGAGCGCTGAAGAGGCCAGAGTCTGCTCTCCTGAAGTCCAGGGAAGTGAGCTTCCTGCACACCCTTTTCACTGCCCAAAGGATCTTAAACTCCACTATTTCATGATCATCACAACTCAAGCTCCCATTGAGGTTCATATTTACCACTAACCCTTACTTTTTGGAAAGAACAAGGTCTGGCATAACACCTGTCCTCACTGGATTTTCAATCACTTGGAGAAGTTTTCATCAATGCATTCCACTAACCCCATGGGTTTCTTGCACCTGGCTGTATTATTCCTTCAACAGATATCAGGGTGGCTGAAGTCCCCCATGAGAACCAGGAATTGTGAACATGAGGCTCGTCCTATTTGTCCTTTAAGAGTCTCATCTACACAGTCTTCCCTACAGGGCAGCCTGTAGCGGATCCCCACTATAATGTCACCCATCCCTTCCTTCCCTTTATTCCTGGTCCATAAGCTCTCAGTCAGCTCCTCATCCATCCCCAGCTGGAGCTCCATACACTCCAGCTGGTTGTTGATACAGAGGACAACACCCCTTCCCTGTGCTCCTGACTTCCTTCTAAAAGAGACTGTATCCTTTCACTCTAGTCATTGGAACCATGCCACTGTGCCCTGCAGGTATGTGCATATTCTTCACTCCTTTTGCTTATTCCTCATGCTCCAGGCATGGGGAGACTTTTAAATAGGATTCCAATGAAGATAACTCACTGGCTGGGGTGGCTGGAACTACTATTTGCTTCCTTTCATTTGCTCTTCTGCTGACATGTGATCCCTCCCAGGCTCTGGGCATCTTTTGCTGGCCCTGGCATCAAACTGCCATGAGTGGGATAGATTGACATTCCCATCCAGCAGCAATTCCAGTTTGAAGCTGATTTCACCAACTTGACACATTTATGACCAAAGATGCTGTTTGCTGACAAACGGAACCCATCTGTCCCCCATACACCAGATTTCTGAAACTGTCTCATGGTCATCTTTGTCTGAATTCTTTTCTTTTTCTATTTTTTTTTTTTTACTTTTTTCCATAGCTTATAATTGTGTTCTCTTCCTCCATTAGAAAATCTCCCTATTTCTGCTGTATTTCACTTACACTCCATAACATTTATATTATTTAATTACATGAAGAGTTCTGGGAAATAGTGTAATGAAAGGCATTATACAAAGCAAACGTACATGGTATTGTAATTTGGTTTGGTTACTTTAGTGTGTTTATATGCTTCAAGACTTTCTTCCCTAATAGTTAAATTCATTTATGTCACAGATGTTTGGTTATTGGTCTCCTGCCTCTTCTTAGAGGTACTGTAATTGAGCACCTGTGTGTGGGGGCAGAGGGAATTGGGGGTTCTTGATTAATTTTCTCCAGCTATAAATTATTTATTGTCTTGTACCAATCTCTTGTGATCCTCTTTGGGACTCCTTTAAACTGTCAGAGATACCTATTTACTTTTAATTGATTGCTACTGTGCTCATTGAGTTTTCCTAGATGACAAACACAGAAGAAATATTAAAACTACCCATCTCTAACTACAATAGGAAGAGGTGGCATAGTACAGATTATTGCTAACAGTGGAGTCTAATCTTGTGAAGTATTGAATTGCAGATAGGAAGATCTAGTTAGCCTCAAAGAATAGCTAGTGAGTTTAAACTTCTTGGGCAAACTGCTGCAGCTGACCCAGATAGAGGACAGGGATGGACCATCTGAACTCCAGAGCTCCCTTCCCACCTCAGAAATTCTGTGATTGTAGTTAAGCATCAAGTCATCTTTTTCATGGGAAATTAGGAAAGTGGATGGGGCTCCTTAAAATATCACGGAAAAAAATGGGGCAGTTCCACTACTTATCCAATCTGTTTCTCTACACTGATTCTCTGAGCCTAATAGTACTTGCCTTTTTCAGTATGGTATTAGCATATATGTTTAAAAAAATGTGATTATTACTACATTTTATATTAATGTCATATTATAACTGTCTCTGTTTTAACATATTCTGTCTCTGGAATCTGCCAAGCATTTATCCCACAAGATTAATGAGACATTGAAAAAAATACCAGCCCTTCAGATGTTAATTTTGTCATTCTGGCTCACAAAAAGCCCTTGAATAAGAGGAGAAAAAATTATTTCACCAGAGGAAAATACTGTTCACACAGTCCTTTGGAAAAATATTTTACCTGAAAATATCCAGAGAACAGCAGTAACTGTGGCCTCACAAGAGTAGAATCATTATAATATACCAAATCAATAGGAGGTCAAAGGTGTGGCACCAGTAAGGTCAGGAAAATGATAACAGCATTTGGAGGAGCCAGTGGAATTGTTAGCAACATAACATCTGGCTGAAGGCTCGATGCACTTATAAGTGGATTACTGTGAGCCATCATTTGTGGAAAACATTAGGATACAGGCAACTCATATTTTAACTGGCTACTTAAGTGGCTTTAAAAATATTGTAGGGATGCATGGCAGAATTTATAACAACTTGCAATAATAGATCAGATGTATCAAGATTGGCATTTTTCTAAAGCACTCAAATATAGCTAAGGAAAATATTCCAATTCAACATATACTCTCTACCAGAAACCCTGGACCTTACTGCCTGAAAAAAATGTTCTGGTTGAAAAAAAAGAAACTTTTGAAATGAGGTCACTCATATCTGCCTTCAAAATATTTATTTATATAGGCCAGAAGGACAACACACTCAAAATACACATTGTCATACAGGATGTGTACAAGGCCTTATCAGCAGAGATCAAAAGCTATACCATCCCATTAGGTTTTAGTGGGGAAAAAAATGATGATACATAGCACATTGCTATATCTAAAGCTCTTGTCACAGTGCTGCTGGCATGTTGTTGCTCAGCTTTGATCAAATTACTTTACACCCATATTTTACACATGTGAGGAGAGATCCACAAGGAGATAATTGAACTCCTCTTCCCTGGACAGTCAAATAAATCCTTGCACTCCCTTTTCAGTTACTACCTGAATATATTTCAAATGGTTTACTGCAGCCAAAAGCAGCCACTGGAAACTAAACTGTGTAGTTCCTTCTCTATATTAGTGCCACATGCCATTAACACTCTTTTCTGAAACCAATAAGCAAAGAACATGCTACAGAACACAAAATCTGCAACAAAAATCCTAGATTACTTACCCTGATTTTTTTTAATAATCTATTTAACTCTGGGCATTATTAACTCCCTTCATAAATAGTCAATATACTTATTAGAACATACTTTACATGTTCTATGTCATAGCCATTTGTATTCACACTTGAATTTTAAAAATATATCTGCAGGGGTATTTGCTCACTCTAATGTATATTCACCCTCCTCTCAGAAAAAAAACACTTTCAGAGAGGGATGGCATTTAATCCAAGCCATATTTCCATATTCAAACACAGTTATGCCCAAAAAACCCCAAAAACATCATAACAGAGTACCCATGCATACATTGCAACCCTTTAAAGGAAGAATAAGATTCACTCATTTAAATAAAATGCATGAAGAACTGGGGTTTTCGTTTCCTAACCAAGTATATTGATAGTATTTTAAATAAGCCATTATCTTTATTGCACGTCTACAAAGACCTTATCATAAACCAGCAGTGCTTAATGCATACTAAAATTGTAAGGATTTTCTTTCTCAAAGAATTAGCACAATGTCCCTCTGGCACTTTTTAGAAAATCTTCATTTGCTCCACAAACATTAAAGAGCTGGAATAGTATATGTGTAAGGAGGGAACACCAAATAAGCATTATTTAACTGCATTCAAAATCAGCCTAATTTTTAAAAATTATTTCTTGATGATTGTTATCATATAAGACAACTAATAATACAAAGGACAGGAAGTTTTCAAAATTCAAACCTAAGTGGTAAAATTTGTAAACATTAGTGCTTCTGCACCATGGGATTACTTTCCATTAGCAATTAAATCACTCTTTTAAGGCAATTACAATTTCTGTGGATCAGCCCTGTCTTTTTTCTCTCTTTCATTTCTTTATTACTCTGTTGTAGGTAGACAACAAGTGGTCTTATACCAAGATAAAGTGTTGGAGTCAATGATAAAATATGTCACTTTTCATCTTATTCAATACAGTTTTAGTAATTTCACACCCCTCCTTAGAAAGCAGATTTCAGCTTCATCAGAAATTTGATTGAAGGTTGTTGAGCTCTTGCTTCAGCTAACTCCTGACTGGTGAAGGTCACACAACATTTCAACAGGGAGATGGAGATCCCAATGCAAGTACTGGATCTAGAGTGGATCACAAAGGGGCAGCATTTTGTATAGACGGGAACAATAAAATCTGGATCAGCTATTCCAGCTCAAAGGAGATCTCAGCCTGCTTGGAGGTCCTTAGGATGGATGCTGCAGAACTGAGCCCATGTTTTTCATAAAAAAATTTCTTCCTTGTGTCTAGTTTTAATCTACCCTCTTTCCTCTGGACCCACTCTAAGAGATCCATGTCTTTCATCTTGTTAGGACTCCAAAGCTGGATGCAGCTCTCCAAGTGGAGTTTCACAAGAGCAGGAACAGAGGGGTAGAATCCCCTTCTTTGCCCTGATAGACACACTGCTTTTGATGCAGACCAGGCCAGGGTTGGTTCTATGTCCTATAAGTGCAGATTGCCAACTTATAACCAATTTTTATCCACCAGTCCTTTTCAGGACTGCTCTCAATCCATTCATCCCCAGTTCATGCTGTTATGGGGGTTACCCTGGCTCAGATACAGGACCTTTCACTTGGCCTTGTTGAGCTCCGTGAGAGTCACCTGGGCCCAGTCCTCAATATTGTAAAGGTCCCTCTGGATGGCATTCCTCATGTATCAACTGTACCACTCACTGTCATCTGTAAACTTGCTGAGGTTGCACTTGACTTCTTTATATATTTTGTTGATGAAGATAATAAATGGGTTTTGTCCCAGTACAGACTCTTGAGGGAGACCACTCATTTCTGGTTTTCACTTGGACATTGAACATGTGACTGCAATTCTTTGCATATGACCATCCAGCTGATTCCTCATGCATATGACAGTTCATCTATCAAACCCTTATCTTCAATTTAGTAGCAAGATTATTGTGGGAGACAATATCAGAGGTTTTACAAATGGCCAGATAGATAACATCTGTTAATGACTTCCCTTGTCTACAAAAGCAGTTACCTCCCTTTAGAAGGCCACTTGATTCATCAGGCACAATTTGCCCTCAATGAAGCCATACTGGCTGTTTCTAATCACTTCTTTGTCTTCCATATGTTTTGACATAACTTCCAGGATGTTCTGTTCCATTACCTTACTATATATTGAGGTAATACTGACAGGTCAGTAATTCTCAGCATCCTCCTTTTAATCCTTTTTTAAAATGAGTGTGTTATTTCCTTTTTTCCCATCACTAAGGCCTTGCTTTTCTAGGATGCACCTACAAATTCTGAGGAAACTGTGATGCCAATCTCAATTACTTTTGAAGGGTCATGGTCAGTGGAGGTTCCTTAGGGGCTGGGAGAAAGCAAAGGTCACTCCTGCCTTCAAGAAAGGTAAGGAGGGTTCAGAGAACTACAATTCAGTCAGCTGCACCTAAGTCTTGCAGAACACAATGGAGCATATAGCCCTGGAAACCTTTTCCAAATGTGTTAAAGCAAAGAAAGTGATAGGATTGGTCAGCATGGATTTACAATGGGGAAGTCATGTCTGATCAACCTTGTAGTCTTCACAACAAAAGGACTAGCTCAACTCATGGAGGCAAGGGGGGCAGTGAGAGAAGTAGCAGTTGTTTATTCCAACTTTAGTAAGGTTTTCAAGACTGTCTCCCATATCACCTTCAAAGAAAAATGAGGAAGTATGGAAGAGATAAGTGGAAAGTAGTGTGCACTGAAAACTGGTGGAACCACTAGTCTCTGAGGGCTGTGGTCAGTGCCATGAAGTCCAGCAGTAAATCATTCTGCAGTGTGTTCCCAGCTCAGCGAAATTTGTATGCATGAGACTGGCCCATTTATGATAAAATAATTTCTAATCATAAGTGTTTTAAACACAAGTGTCTCTGAGATTCCTTCAGAAAGAAAAGTACTAGTGCCAAGTAAACGTTGTTTCAAAACAATGTAGATCTTTATCCGTGGTATTTCTCAGACATTCCTTCCAGGTTTTTTTTCCCAGTTACAAATATCTTTCTAATAATATGTGAAAATGAAACTTACCCAGAGAGACAAACATCGGGCTCAGACTTAAATTTTCTGTAATTCAGTTTGAAAATAAATGTCATTAGAGAGTATGTGTACTTAGAAGGGAGCTTTAACATTAGCTTTTTTTAGTTTATCACAAATTGCAGAATCCCAAAAGAAGTTTTATGAACATTATGCTACCCCCAACAGTGTAAATACATGGTTAGTTGCACCTACACATGGCTTTCACACATCCTTAAGACCTTCAAAGTAAAATAAAGTTTAGTTTTGAAATGCAGACGGTCAAAGATAGAGCTCTGAGTAACATGGTCAATTGAAAAATTGCCTTGTCCACAGCAGGGAGGTTGGAACTAAATGATCTTTAGGTGCCTTCCAACCCAGGCTATTCTGTGAATATGGTCCTATGAAATAAAATAAAAGCAACTATCTGGGAAACATACAAGAAAAGCAAAGAAGTGTTCATGCTGATGCGAAGCAACTGTAAAACATAGTTCATTTAAGCATTTTCTTTTTTAAGATATGATGAGTCCAAAAAAATAGCCAAAAAGAATGGTAAGGAAATGTAATGCAATGAAGAAGAAAGGTAATACAGCTGAGAGGCTAAGTGGGTCAAATCATAAAGACTAGTGGAAAGGAGGAAGAAAGACAGAAAAAGAAAAGAGAAGATGATCTGCATAGGGATTCCACGAACCAAAAGTGTAGAACAGCAAATCTAGCATCTCTAGGCCACTATCTCTGAGCTCAGCTCTGTCATTCTTCATTAATGGATTCTGAGATCCCACTTTCTGCTGCAAGTAATTGCTATGTATTTCCAAAATTATAACAGCCAGTGCTAATTCTCGCTGTGGTGAAGGTAGCTATTGCCCTTGAGCATGGAATGGTCTAGGAAATGAGTTATCATTCAAATGCTCAGAAGAGGGGATATGATGTTAGTAGAGAAACAGACATTGGCACGTGCAGCAGTCATGGGTAATGCTTCATTTACTTCAATAGCTCTCTTTTTCCCTCCCTCTCCTTCCAAATTCCTTCCCAGTTACTGATTATTGCTGCACTGAGGTGAATTAGTGGTGCTTTAAAAAGAAGGGGGAAACAGCATAGTAAAACATCATCTAGAATGCAAAATATGAGAGGAACATACAGCATTGAAAAATAAAATTGCTAAATTAAAAAATTAAAAGCATGAACCTATAATATTACCACTTACTCTTCTGCTGCATCTGTGACTTAACAGTACTAGCAGCACATAGTACAGTCTTTATTTCAAATGAAAAATTTCATTAATTACTAATTATAAAAAGTGTGTGAAAACACTATATCCATACATACAAAGAGATGAAGAGAGGGAAATTCAAAAAAATTGTTTAACATAACCCCAATTAAAGTTTACATTTATAAAATGCTTCTCTATCAGGGTGGCATCTCAGCCCTCAACAGGGGGGTGGAAAATAAAAAAATTTAAGATCCCTTCCAGCCCATCATCCTAGGAGTCTATAAATGCTTGCATTTATGTAATGCCTATTACATACTTAATATTTTATTTGGGGTAGAATAGATGGGGAAAAATCAAATATTGGATATAAATTCTTTGAAGTTGGAGTCATAGCTAGACGCACCTTGTGGTATATGAACAACAGATATATTTTTATTAATTTATTAAGCAATTATTCCATTGTCATTTGTTCTAGAGCAAAACAAGCCAGAGTAGCTTCAGTCAGAGTAGCTTCAGTCACTGCAAAGCTGATTTTTTACTGAGCTTCAGTAGCTTCAGCTCAGAGTAGCTTCAGTCACTGCAAAGCTGATTTTTTTAACAGAAATCTAAATAAAAATGGTGGCTTGATGTATGGATCAAATGTACCCTCATGTCAGGACCAACAAAAGGATGTAACACAGTGACTGGTCCTTTTGACTGCTTTGAGCCATACACAGAGCAGATATCTTCCGTCAAGGAAATCATGTTAAATCCAGTGTAGAGCTAAAACTCCACACTTCATGCATGGCAGACATAAATGCCAACATGTCTTGCTTTGATCTGCTGATCCTTCCCTACTGGATTTAATTATTTACTAATGTTAATCTAGCCCATAATTTCTGGTACTTTACATTCAAATTTTTGCCATTGATGGGTTTTATATAACAAGGACTGTTCCAACTAAAATTCTTACTATGCACAAATTACCCTTTTTTTTTTTTTGTCCCCAAATCAATAGTTTAACATCTCGGATCCACTCTAGAATTTATCTCTGAAGCAGCACATCTCTTGATCTTTTTGTGTCAGCAGGAGCTGAACTCCTTGTGATCCTCTGAATGCTCCAATGTTCAACACAATGTATCTTCATTGGTCCAAACTGGTTTTGACCAGTCTCATCTCTCAGTGTGTTCTAGAAGATATATCCATTTTTCATACTAAATGAAAGTGAATTCATTCATTATTTTTGACACAACATCCTTGACAGCAGACCCCCTCAGTGTGGGATGGAATCAGAGAACCTGTGCAGTAGGAGACAGAACATGGCAGAAGAATACTGCCCCCGGTTTAGACAGCTTTGTAAGACTAAACTTTGATTTCCTTGCTCTATTAAATCTCCTAGAACTATCAAGCTGGATCTGCTGTGTCTGTATACTTCTCCCTAATCTTCTTTGACACAATTTTTTTTCTTTTCATATCTATTCACTGTTATTCCCCATCCTTGCTCATATTGTCACCAACAGGTGGACAAATCAAGTAAACCTCGGAAACATGTTCACTGTAGCAGAAAACAAAAGCATCCACATTAAAAAAAATAAAAGCAGAAAAGAAAAAAAAGTACATTGAATCACATTTCACTAATGCACTCAGCCTTTAGCTGAGTTTTTTTGAGGCAAGTGGCCCAAATCAGGCTACAAAGACATTTGAAAATACATATATATCTTAAGGCTCTGTATGGTATTTGGCTTTAGAACAATTATTGGAGAATTCAATTAATTTTGCAGAGTACTTTATGCTGATCTGTACATGTCATAAAAGAGAACTTCAGGCAAAAATAATGCTGTCTTTTGGCATGAGCATTGCAAAGCAAAGCAATGTCTCCTGGGACAATCTCTACTGCTAGCATTTCCTGTAGCACTTGGGGGATTGGAGGGGAGGCAAAGGTGGGAGGGATTGTGTTGTTAGCACTGAATACCTTTCAACTCTACAATTACCTTTGAGTAATGGCTCTTGAGTAGCCATTTCAGGGTGGGATCCTTCAGCATGAAGGCAGCTTGTGTAAAGTCAATTGAAAAAACAAAGAACTGTATGGGTGCATTGACAAGTTAAAACCAATTAATTTGTCATTATCTCTTTGCAATTCAATATTGTAATGTTCTGAATTAGACAAAGTAAAATAACTTTATATACAATTCTTTTTCATCCACTCAAGGAATCCATTTAGGGTTTTGGGAAGGATTCAGTTGCCCAAACATTAGTGTCTAATGACTCTCGAGGCACTGCAAGGAAGTAAAGACGTATCCATAAGGATGGCAGATACCACACTGGACTTAAGAAGGAATTGTATCTCTCAGTAACAACAGCTGGGAGCCAGGCAGGACAGCCTACTGCCTCTCATGAGCAAAAGCTTATGCACAGAACTCAAGTGCATCAAGCTATCAAGGTATTTACATCTAGCCTGACGCTGTCAGACAGAGCATAACGACAGGTCTGATGAGTAGGTCTGAAGGACAGCAAGCATGAAATCATCTCAAAGAAGGAATTTCCTTCCCATCCTCCTTTCTCCTTCAGCAATAAGCTGTTGGCACTGTTAAATTCTGTTGATATTTAATAAAAGCTAACATCTGTGCCTTGCTTGCCTGCAATTACAGAGCTTCATCCTAGGGCCTCTTTGGAGCTTCTTACAAGCACTGATGCTTGAAGCACAGCTATAACAAAAGAATGGACTGACAGTGTTTTTCTGCCTCTAGCTACCTTCATTTGCTCTTTTTTATTTTTATTTGCCTCATATTTGCCTTATATTTTGGTTGGCCACCCTAAATGGCCAGCCTGAAGCAATGGCACCTCTGTAGGAGATCATTTGATCAATCCTCTTTTTATGCAAGGCCTCCCAGGAGCAAAAAAATATCAGTGAAGGATGCTTCCATGCCCCAATTACATGCAAAAACACATCACCACAGCTACAACACTGTCAGATCTGCTGAACTGGCTGGAGAGAATTATAGGGATTCTTTGTCTCTAAGCCATGATAGATAATGTGAAAGTACAGCTTAGAATTGTTAACAATGAACTCATTATGAGAAGGCTATCTCAGAATTCTCTATAAAGCTTCTTTAGGGTTAAAATCCACTTCAGATCATGTTCAACATCTGTCAGCAAGAGGCAAAAGCTGGAGGAAAAAATATCCAATTTTTTCCATTTTTACCTCTCTAAGAGTCTTGTGGAACTGCTAGATGACTAAGAATAACTGATTTAGAACCTCACATTTAGAAAGAAGACAATATGAAATAAGATAATAGAGGAAAGAAGAGAAACTGCAAAAGGAAAATAAAACAACTCAACTGACATCTGAGTTTTATTGAACCAGACATGCTTTCACTATCTAGCAAACATTTCCTACTCACTTAAATTCAAATGTTTCTTGATTTTTCCAGCTCTAAATATTCCAGTTTTTCTGCAGTTCAAATGTTTCCTGAGTCATTGTTAGTGATGACCATTTTTATAGATCATTATTAAATTGAATGTAAACAAAATATTGAAGCCTATTTTGCTACATAATCAACTATAGATATAACATAGAATTTCTTAAATCTGCTGTACATTAAAGCAGCTGATATATGTGTCAAGTTCTATGCCTTTATGTGCAATATTTTAACATGCCTGTGTATTCACATATGCTTGCTTTTTGCAGACATTATGTAGACTTTCCAAAGTGTCCAGGCAGAAAAATGGTAGTGCACTTGACAATTCCAAAACTTTTGGTTTTTGAATTCTATTCCATAAACTGACATGTGCAATATCAAGAAGCATTATTGATCCAGCTCAGAAAGGTATGTATAATTTTCTGTGCAAACATACAGATAACTACTTTTTTTTTTCCTGCTGTACTGCAAGTTACTCTGGGGAGATGTCTGATATTCCCACCACACTAGTCAAAGCCATGCTTAATGTAAGTTATTGCAAGCAAGAGAAATAGGCTACTTGCATGCCAAGAATTCCAGTTAGATCCAACACTCTCTGAAACACAGCAGATTTTTCCCCTTTTCCCCTAAGGACCTCCAGGTTATTCAGCAAATGGAGCTGAACCACTCTACCATTTTTCAGTCAGTGTGAAATAGGCCCTAAATGGAAAAGCAGTCAGGCTGTGACACACAACTTCAGACACTGATTTGTCATCCAGCTCAATGAAATGCTTTACTGAAGAGCACTGAGAAAGTAAATTTCTTTTTATATTCATGTCTGCAATTAATTACACATTTAGTCTCACCACCAAAAAAAAACCCCAGAACAGACAATCACTACTGATAAGTGCTGGGTCAAAGAAAAACTGAGCACACTCTACATCTGAATTATTCTCTTTAATTGAACTTGCTTCTTAATGGCGACAAATAAAATCGCCTTTCTCTGCTCATAAAAAGCAGTTATTTCTGCATCTTCAAACTCTAGTCTCACTCAGGACTACATAAGTAGGTCCATTTTTTGTAAATATGAAGTTGATTATAATATAATTTATAGATTTTTTGAGTAATAATATCATTTTTATGACCTAGACACCCTCTTATAGAAGTTAGAACTATAGAATACCTGTAAAGAACCAGTAGGGACTTATTATTCATTTTAATTAAATACAACACCATTCATTCTAACCCTTCCTAAATCAGCAATTCTTCCCCAGAAAGTATGGCTTCCTAATACACAGGATGAGCTGGACTCACAAAAACTTTTTTATATCTAAAATGTCAGAAGGTATGTCCATTTCTTTGAATAGCTGTAAGGCTAGAAATTAGAGCTCTATGCCACTGGAAAGGATCGGTTTCCCAGTTTCTAACTTTGGAGCATCCCAAGATGCTGGATGTTAATGTCATGACATTTTAGATATAGAGAAACTCTTTTAAGCTATATTTAGAGATTTCAAAGGCTCTCTCTGTAACCTTCACACAAGTGGACCCACAGTAAACAGGGAATCTAACTTACCTTAACAGTATGAGATAATCTATAAACATACTTTAATGCTTTGATATGCGCCTAAAATAGTTTATTTCTAACACATGTGGCATGTACAGAAAATATGATTATATGATTATAGATGAAAGGTTTTACCGCCATAAATGTAGGTCATCCAGAACAAATCAAACTGATAGCAAAATTCTTAGAAAAGGTAGCCTAAAGTGAAAATTTTCAGTCCAAGCTTAGAGTACTCAAGAACAAGTCAGCTGTTTTATTTATTTGTTTGTTTGTTTACCACAGAGGTAATATTTCTCTTTACAGTTGCAAATTTTTCATTGTAGAGAAACTGTAAAGACTATAACATGGCATTTGTCCCCACCCTCCATGGAAACTTTTGTGCTCCTTACTTCAGCACTTGTGGTTCTACATTAACAAAAAAAAAAACAAAAAACAAAAAACAAAAAACAACCCAAAACTATTAATGAAGAAATATAGGAGCTTGTATAACATTTTGCATTTTCTGCTGCATAGCTGAGTATTTTTTCAACAGTATATCCTAAACTAAATTGAGAAATGCATATGATTTTAAAAGGTGGATAGACAGAACCCTTGGGCCATTTTGTTTACAATTTTATTTCCAAATAAATTTATGGGCTTTTTAAAGCCCACTCACTAGTGTTGGATTTTATTTGATAGATATCCTTCATCATTTTCACCCAACTTATATAGTACCTCTCCTAATTATAAAATAGGTTTATAAGTTATAAAATTATAAGAAAAATTATTTACGTAATTATAAAATAAGTTTCATACACAAAGAATGAAATTCAGCAAAATAATAATAGCCTAATAGTTATTTTGGTTACCAATATTTGGAGGGGATTGCATTTAGGTCAGATTCTCCTGTATTCTTCTCCTTGTTTCTGGGAACAATCATTTATTCATTTTTCAGGCTAGAAATAAAAAAATACTATCTTACCTATTTCCCTTAGACTGATATTATTTCTATGTGACAAATTCCCACCACAAACCTCTCAGAGTTTTGATCCTTTGGGAATTAAAGAATAAACCATGGCCAAATACCCCACTGTTGTACCTGATGAAATCACATGCAAAGGAGCAATGAATTTTGATTAATTTGAAAGAACTAATGAACATGAAAAGCATGTTTTGTTTCTTCTTTTTCCTCTACAAATATTATTGAGTCATCAATATGCAGGCCTATTATAAGATGCATTTTACATTATAAATGCTATTACTCAGCTGAATGCCTAAAATTTAGGAAGCAGACCTCCCAGAAATCCAGCAGCTTAGAGATTGTCTTGAAAAGCCCTGCAAAAGTAGATGTTCATGCACAACTAGTTTTCCCATAAATGAGGTTAATTTGTGTTAGCAAACTGTCAAAGAACCTGTCATATTCCATTGTGTTTCCAAGTATAAAAAAGTTTAAAATGTTGCAAGACTGAAATAATACCCCACAGGAATCCTGGGCAACAAAGAAAATCAGCTGGTTTTTAACTTCATAATTTTAAATTACATTTACATGTGATTTTAAGGAGTAACTTTTTTCCTGATTGTACATATTGATGAACCATGTTCCCTATTTTAATTTCCATAATGTTCTCCTCAAAATTGCTTTAATAATAACAATAGTTCTGTAGAACTACTTGACCCTGTACAAATGTGAGGTCAAATGCTTCACTCCAGTTCAAACTTGAACTAATATTTTGGTCCTTTTTGTTCTGTACATTTTTAATGGGAAAACAAACCCCAGAATTTCACACATTTGTGAAGACAAGTATTGTGCAACTAGTAATAAGTGTTAGTTAAACTCAAATCTTTAGAAAACCAATATGTACTGGAGGTGTACAGGCAAGAAGGTATATGCATTGTAGGTACCACAGAGCCAATACAATTATTGATACTAGTTTTTTGATTTAAAAAGTTTGAAGGGTAGACTGTATTTCTAACAAATTTTAGGAGAAGATGGTAATTGAAAGACATATTCTAGAGAAATAAGGATTAAAAGTAATCTGAGCATTAACACAGGGGAACAGTTTAAAAAGCTTAAAGCCCACATTCACAATTTGCTAGGAAAAGCCATACTTGGTGTGATAACATGGAATTCAGTGTATTTCAATATGAGATAAATTGTGGCTTCCCACTGCATTCAGCCTGGTTTTCAGAATAATTGCTTTGCTTTCCTAGAACTTGAGTGAGCACAGAGACAGAAAACAAATATGAAATATGTACCTGTTCTCCAAAGTTTAACAAAAATATTCAGCAAACAGGTTAAATTTTATAACTATGGTGCTTTGTGGCACATTTATTTACTATGCCAAGTATAAGAAATAGACATTTTAGCTTATTTTTTCTCTCCTTTTCACAAAAATAAAGTGTTTAATTAAATGCTTGATGTTATTATAACATGCTTTAGAAATTCTTGCACTTTTTTCCACTAAAACACTTCACAATTGCTTCTTTTAAGTAACCCCTGAACACAGAAAATGCATGCTAAAATAATTTATATTTGTTTTTGTATCACTGAAAGCAAACAGATACTTTTACTGTGTAAAATTATTGAATCTAAGTAATGAGTCTCCAGTACATGGGAGGAGATACAGGGGAAAATAACATTGAATTCAGATATTACCACAGGGAATTAAATTGTCTTATCGTGTCCTTGGACTGCATTTTTTTCCGACAGTTCCATTAACCAATAGTTTAGTTTACTTCTAGTTTCCCAAAGAGGCGTTTGAAAAGCTTAATGAGTACAGTGTCCTTTCAGGACTGAGGCTTCTCATGCATCAAGCACCAGGAAAGTCTTCAAAAATCACTGTCTACTGGTTAGCATTCATTAGTGACATTTACAGTTTCACATGCCCAAGCCTGATTCTTATCATTTCCTACAAAGTTCAAATAACTTGAACTCTTATTGATTACAGACCATTCAGCATTTTTCAAGTCAGACATGCAACCACATGAACCATTTATCTAGAAATTGAACCAGTGCAAACTGTGAATTTAAAACATTGCAGCTATGTCTGCATAACTCTTATATGTAGAACTGTTTTCCTGAATAAAATGAGTTTATACATGTGCATACACAGGCACATACACACAAAAATAGCAATATCCAGATCGTTTGGAATGGGATTAGGATCCGGAATAGGAGACTTGACACAAGTCTTTATGTTGAACTGCTTCAGCTTACTCTGCCATCATTACTAGAGCAATATATTTAGAAATTCTTCAATGAAAACAGATCTTTACAATGAAGCAATATTTCTGGAATATTTCTAAATGGTGGAGACACCACTCACGTGAAAAAAATGCAATATATTAATCCTTTGGTGTAGTTTCTATTGAAAAATACAGCCTCTGAAATAAAGTTTAAGACGAGATAAAATAAATTAGCGGATGAACAAATTCAAATGTATCTTTTATTGAACTTATATTGGGACATATCCTTTCCTTTTTCCAAAGTAATTTCATCTATTTACAAACAAAAAGCTGAAACAAGTGTATCCCTTTTTGTGTACATGAATGCATACTGTCCACAAACAGATACAGACTTATCCTCTAGAAAATATATTTTTTCTAAAGTTTATTTGTTTCCATTTATTGCATTAAGAGTAAAAGCAAAAGTATTTAAATATCCATTTTTTTGTTTTTCCTCCATTATTGTTTTGCAAACTGCTAATTAGAAAAGATACTTCATACAAATTATTAGCTTTTATATCTGCTTTAACACTTGAAAGGTTACAGCAATAGGAAAAGGAAGAGCTTTAATTAAAGAATGAATTATTGAACACTCCATTTTAATTGATGTAGCCTTCTGCTATTATTTTGTGTGTTTGTAGATATTTTATGTGATTCTGTAATCAAGATCACACACACAAAGAAGTCTTTAACTACCAAGGGTAAAGAATGAAGGGTGCTGATCACATTCAGCCATTTAAGTTCACGAATCATATGAAGTATGGTTTCCATGACAACAAGTCACTAATTGCTAACAGAAAATAAAATAAAAGTCAACCTTGACGGAATTTGGAAGTGACATGGCAGGTGAAAAACCTTCCAAATAGTTATATGACAATTTTCATGTATGATGAAGAAGTACAAGCAACCCCACCTTCTGAGACATGGTGAAAACACTCAGAGTTCCAGGGTTATTTTGAATTTGGCAGAGCTGGCTGCATACAGCAGTCATTGTGCATTACACTTGGTAGTCAACACCTATCTTCAGTAACAGATAAGAAGAGATGTTTGTCATGAGGTGATGAAGGATTTTTGCATCCTTGGGCTACATATCAACACAGAAAAATGCTGTAGAAAATGTATCAAGTAAAGAAATGACACAAACAACAAAATTTTAGCATAAATTCACAGGGTAAGAAGAAAAACATTAAAGGAGAACAGAGGGGGAAGAAAGGAGCTATAGTCATACATACCATCCATACAAACTTATTAGTAAGTGTTTCAGACACCTCCAGCTTGCAGATAGAAAGAGTCTTTTGAGACTAGGGAAAACTACTTGGGAAGTACAATGATGCCATTCAAAATTTACTGACTTATGAACTGCTGCATATCATTTGTAAAAATTGCTTCAGCCTGAGTTACCTTTCACCAGCTCTGTAAGTCGACTCACTGGGTCACTAGGAGTGAACAAGAACATTTTGATAAATTCAGTTTCCATGACAATGAATTAGCCATGGAAAGGGGGAGGTGTTGAAAGATCTGTGTTCTGTAAAATACTCTTCAAATGTTTGCCTGTTTTCATTTTTAGCCATTTAGTTCTCATGGCTCTGTTCCAGGACTCCAATTCACCAGTAGCTGGTTTCCCTCCACAGATTAGATGAGTAATTCATCAGTGAATGTTTCACTCAGTGGCCCCATCTAATGTAAAAGAATATATAAATGAATTTTTCCAATTATGTTTTTTGTTTGTTTTGAAAGAATGCAGCAGTCTCTTGCTGTTGTTCCACTCTAACCCAGCTACAGAATACTTAATCTTTCCTTTTTATTGCCCACTACTGTACTTAGGACTGCAGCTGTAACTTGCAAGATGTTGGGAGTTTGTTCTAAATAGCCATGAGCCCTCAAAACAAAACAAAACAAAAACAATGTTTTGGAGTTTGCTTTAAAAGAAACAAGCCTATAAAAATATGTCATATTCCAAAGCCTATAGCCTACATCAATGGGAACCTCTGAGAATCAGACCTCTGAAAACAAATGGTATTTATTTTTGATAGAAGTGCTTAAAGTTATTTTTCATTTGTCTGCCTTTTGAAAGGCTAAGCCAGTGGGACATTTGTTAGTGTCAGAACTAAAATCTGCCCAAATTCAGGAATGCCATTCAGCTGTTTTCAGTGGGTGCTGCGTGAGAGCCTTACACTAATGAGATTAAGAATGAGGTTGTTTAACCATTCATGAAACAGACGAATATTTCAGAACACAAAGTAGCAGGGGATCAGAAGAGCTGTTTCCATGGCTATTGGGATAGATGGGTTTCCATCCAGAGACAATTGAGACAAATTTGACTCTTTCAGAAAGTAAATCTGTTCTTAGTACCTCCAGCAATAAGCTCCCCATTGCCATAAATAAAAACTGAAAGGACTGCACACCTTGTTTCCACTGTCTCTGCTGAACAGCATCGTTTCATGTGCTCCACAAGAAATGGAAGGGTTTTTCAACAAGCTGTTAGTGTCTGTGACAGCCCAGCATGGGCTAAAATGTCTGAATGATTTTCAAAAGAAAGAAAATGTTACTAGCAGAAAAAAAATAAAAGTAGAGGAAAACCAACAACAAAAAAAAACCCAAACCAACCAAACAAGCAAAAAGAAGGCAAAATAAAAACACAGTGAAGGAAGCCACTACACTGAAAATATTAAAATAAGGAAGAAGAAAGAGAGAAAAAAGAGGGAAGAAAAGGAAGAGAAGGGAAGCAGACAGGTTCACAGGTAGAGGAAAGGGAGAGGAGAGGGAGAGGAGTATTGAGTGGCACGCCTGCCTATGGTAGTGGATTTGGGACTAGATTTTTAAGGTTCCTTTCAACACAAAATCTGATTCTATGATTTAAAACTGTTTTAAATGAGAGTCATCTATTCCATCCTAAAAATCTTCTAATTGAAATGGTATGACCATTTTCCAAAACGCAAATGCCGTTAACACTAGAGTATAATGAATATCTTGCAGCATGGAAATCAAAATAAATTATTTACTCAATGAGACCTAGTTGTTCTGAAGCAGAAAAATAAGAGCAAGAGAAGATTATTCCATGTTGATTGATACTCAGGAGCCTTGAGTCTCGGTCTTGATTTCAAACAGTTGGAGGCAGTTGCCATCAGGCACTAGAGCGCATGTGGACAAGAATAAGCCTAATGACTTCTTTGGTTTATCTGCCAAGTGGAACTGTTTCAACATTCTTAATTCAGATGTGAATGAGGTGTGTTAATAGCTGCACACTTCCACTCCTGGAGCCGAGGAGTGCGTGCCGGTAGCAGGCATTCAGGACCCATTGATATTAATGGTGAGAAATCGCCCAGCCTGCTGTTCTCAGTGAAGCACAGTGCAAAGCCCACTGCGAGAGACAGATGTCAGGGGCTTCTTCGCTCCATCCATGACCTTCAGCTGGCACCAGACACTGTGGCACGTCTCGTCTTGTTAACATTTTAACAGGTGAGAGATGGATAAACAACAGTTCTCTCAGACCCCTAGATTGCTAATAAGTGTCACAAAATACACACTAGAGCTCAGGTGCAGATCATTAAAAAGGAAGCAGGAATGTGAGGAATAATGACACGTCAATCTACCTCAAATCAATTTTGACATCCCCGTGGTACTAGTTAGCACCATGCTCAGGGAGTTTTGCCTTCTGTTCTTTCAAACTTCAACCAGGAGCACAGCACTGGAACTTATTTCCAGATGCTTTTGGTTAAACTTTGAGCCCCTGCTCAAATTAAGGAAGAAAAGAAGAACATTCAAAATTTCATTTTTTTTCCTAATAAAGGTTTAAGTGATCTAGTCAAGCACCGTGAACTTTAACTAATAGTTTCATGCTACAGTAATGGCACCTATTATTTGAATTCATTTCCTATACTGACAGCACAACTCAGGCATACTCTAGACTATGACATTTTAAGTGACTGGTGATTTTCAGCTGTGCTTTTTACAGTACACTTGTATGAACTGCAGACTGGAATACATACACATCTCTGTGTAGAACACAGTCCATGCTACTTTTTCTTTTGTTGCTACATAGAAAAATATTTATTTTTAAAAGTGAAGTATGTTCAGGATATGTGTGTTTTCCCACGCTAAATTGAATCAAAAGGAGGAAATACTTGAGATATAAGAAAAACCTTTAAAAGTTTTTCTTGCTTCAGTCAAGCCCACACTATTCTAGTTTTTATCAGTACCACTGAATTTTATAATCTATAACAATATAAAGCATAGAAGGTAGGAAAAGTAAACCCAGTAAAGAGCAGAAAATAAGTCAAACATATATTTCTCAAGGATCATCCATGTCTCATAGCTAACACATGCTTAGTCACTCAATTTGTATGTTTATATTTTATACATGAAAAATATTTTATACATAAAGAAACAAGTCACCAGCTTTCCCCTACAATGCACTACAAGCAGACATATAACCACAGTTTGGAAAGCTATACCTGTGAATGGGAAGAGACTTATTCTTTGACACTGCTTATTCAGTGCAACTTGAGGTGCATAAAATCACAAGTTGATCATAGACAAGTAACAGAAAAATGTGGCAGGAAATAATTCATGCCTCTTCACTCATTTCCACTCAAAAATCCTTAGTTGGGAACTTCATCTCAAACTAGGTTAGGGAAAAGAAGTCCAAAATTTTTGTGGGTTCCCCCCATGGTTTAAGATTCCAGTACTGCATAAGGCAAAACTTGGCTCCAGTATGTGTTATTCTGATGCTTTATTATGCCTTGGCAAGACCATTTCACCATGATGTGTTCACTTTGAGTTAATTTCACTTAAGAGATGAAACCTGCAAATGAAAAGTTGACAGCTTGTTTCTTCTGTAGTTAAGATACAGAATCATGTTAATACTCAAGTGTTACCACTGACTTGAAGTTGACCTAGAAACCAAACCACAGACATAATTTATCATCACAGAACAGAGACCAAAGTAGCTCTTTGGAATGACCAATCTATGTATCTGCAATCAGCCTCTTTTCTTTTTAAGGAGTTTTGGGAAAAATAAAATCCATACATTTTTAAAACAGAATATTTTCTTTTAAAATCCACATTTGCAGCCAGTGTAATATTAGTAATATCTCCATGCATCGGAAGGTGAATTACTATTATTCATCTGTGCTATTTCCAGTCATGTTATGGAAATAAACCAGAAAAAGTGAATAAATTTTCCCCTTTTCTTTCATGTCTATTACAAACTCCTGTATATACTCTTCAACATTTGTGGATAAGATTTTTATTTTAATTTGTGTGGTTAGTTGGTGGCTTGATTGGTTTTGTTGTTGTTGTTGTTACTGCTGCTGTTGTTATTGTTGTTTTGAGAATTAGGGGAGTTTCCTGAGAAATACAAATGAAACATTTTCTAGATCTATCTTTACAGAAATCTTGTCAGCGTTCAAAATCAGTAAAAGGTAAATGCAATCAATGCTATTAGGTTCACAATAGTGCTAAGGTCAATAGCTGCTCTTGAGCTATAGTTTAAGCACTGCTGCAGGAAGTCTTGAACATGGGATCATAAAGATAAAATGAAGTGACAGCATCTCTTTCACTTTATATTCCACCACTCTAAGGATCTTTACACGAGTTCGATCCTCAGTGACATTTTGTCATTGATCTTTTTAACATATCTTTTGCATCAATGTTTTTCCAGGAACCTCCTCCAAAGATAACATCGGAAGGAGTTAAGAGCATGTGTACCTACTGCATGAAAGACTGTGGAGCATTTACCCACCACCTCCACCAAAGATTTGTAATCAGTGTTCTGGAAGAAAAATCTCAATATCCCACTGACTGAATATTTCTTCATCATCAATTCTTAAACAAGCCTTTTTTTAAATTCAAGTATAGTAAAACAACACTGATCAAGGTACAATCCTCAACCAGGTGAATTCAGTGGCAAAACTAATACACTACAACAGACATTGATTTAACCAAACTGATTAAATGTCTACCACAACATATTAAAAGCCATATTTTGAAGTGAGTGGGTGACTCTCGTGGTAACTTTTTGTCCAGAGCTGCAAGATGTACATTCTTTTTCTGAAAGCTCAGCATATTCACTGCTGAACTCTTCAGAAATCTGGCTATTTTTTTGGTGAGATAAATAAAAGATGAGTTCGCTTTAAAAAGCACTTCTTACACACCATAATAAAAAAAGTATCAGAATTTGTGCTTTTCGTTGCTTCCAATCTTATGTAGAAGGCTAGGAAACTAAATAACAGTACAGAACTCAATATAAACTGTTGACAAGCCTAAAAAATAAGTTTTTATGAAAAATGCTGATGTTCAACTACTTACTTTTTGCTGTGCTTTAGAAAAAAACTGGAACTTAAAAAAGGAAGTCTCAAAATATAACAGAAAAGTGGCTATAATGCTGCCCAGCAGAAAAGGACCTGGGGGTGCTGGTCAACACTCAGTTGGACATGAACCAGCAGTGTGCCTAGTTGGCCAAGAAGGCCAGTGGCATCCTGGCTTGTGTCAGCAATAGCGTGGCCAGCATGAGCAGGGCAGTGACTGTTCCCCTGTTCTCAGCACTGATGATGCTGCCACTCAAGTCCTGTGCTCAGTTCTGGACCCTCAATTCAGGAAGGACATTGAGGACCACTAAATAAGAAATTGGTGGTGTAGACATTTTGGTCAAGCACCTAAAATCAAGACAAAATGAAATCTGGACCAGACTGGTTCCCTGAATACTTGCTTATTCACACAAACAATATTTGCAGGAGAAGCCAAGTCTGGCAACAGATTTAGTCTGCAGCTGACTCTTCCACAGTTCAAGTGAAAAATACTGGCACTGAACTGCAGACGATTCAAGGAATTCTCTCCCATGACATAAATTTCCCTCCATATCCTTTGAATTTTGAAAGTAAAATAATTTAAAACTCCCTACTTTCACAAAGCTTTTATTTACAGCTAAACAAGATTCTGAAATCATTTCAGATTGAAGACGCATTGTTAAAAAATCCTGACGCTTCTTTTCTTCATTAGATATGCAGCAACTCTAGGTAATCAGACCTTGCTATAGAGTTATAGCCAGCAGCCCCATGACTGAAAAAAGGGGATAAAGCTGACACTCTCTAGAAGGAGGAAAGCCAGTTAAATATCAGAACTGGGTCCCTAAATTGCTGTGCATACTGTGTGTTTCTATTGAAAGTTTGTCTGCACAGTGTTCTCATTCAGCTCTGAAAATGTAGTTTTCTCATCATTTCTTTTTATTATAGAATAAATGTGCTTGTTGTAATCAATTCCAGGAAAGTCCTACTTCTTATGGAGAGATAATATACCAACATGTCTCTAAAGAAAAATACAAGACTTCTTTACCTCACAAGCCATTTTTTATTTCTTAATTTCTGTTTGTCCTGTACTACTATTTGTATGGTGGCGATATCTCACAATTTCCTGCATCAGTAGAAGGTTATTTTGGCACCACAATCCACTATTTTCTTTCAGAAGACAAGCAGAAATATGAAGCAATATAATCATATAATTTTTTTTTCAATAAACAAAACATTGGCAATAAACCCGCACTGCTATATATGCAACCTGCTGTGTAAGCAGACAGGAGAAGTGGCTTCTGTAGATCCCACAAAATCTTTTTATATACCTTATTTACAATAAAATTATAAGCAACAGTATTTCAGCTATGATGGTTTCAGCATGTAAGAGACAAAAGAGTTGGGATTCATATGTTTTAACATACAGAATGTAAACATTTAACTCTTTAGCCAGGTTTCTTCCCAGTTAAAGGTAAAACAAGGCCTCCAGAAGTAACTCCTCTGACCTACCCTAAAAGTCTCCCAAATTCCTCTCTGGAGCTGTTTACTTTTACAAATGCAATTAAAGAGGCTTATGCAGATATGATAATCTAACCATAAAATATTTATCAGAAAAGAAAGCATTCTTTAAAAAGGCTAATTGGAGGAAGCCATATCTCTCATCTCTTCCAATGAAGTTGGAAAAGGCATATCTTACCCAGTAAGTGGACTTTGTGCCCTCAAATGTACCAATGTTGTTTTTCACCACTGGACTGAGAAGAGGTCCCCCTCTAGGTTGTGCCTTTACAGACCTTGATGTATCTGAGAGGATTTCAGTTTCAGAATGCTTTCAGTTTTCACTGGATTCCTGGGCTCTTGATTGTGTTGGCCAGGTGACAGGGTTATGGACTGGCAGATATGCAGATTATGGCTAGTGTCAGAGTTTTCCTATTAAGCTTAAAGCCTACTTTCTTTGCAGAAATTTGCTTCCCTTAAGATACATTGTTTTGCAATGAATTGGATTTTATGATTTTATGTCTTATATTTGCATGTCTTTCCTACCCAAGGAGATAATTCCAGCACGCTTTAGGCATATTTTACTGAAGGATCCAAGACCATTTTTACTGAATCAGCTCAGATTTAATGTTCTTCAATACTTTTTCTTTTCCTGACTCTACAGAACCAATAGCTTCACTGTATGTTTATGGTAAATGCAAAGTGGGGGATGGGACGAGGGAACTGAAAATAATTTTCTAGTCCCTTGGATAAGTGTGGTTATTAGTGCCCTGTGGCGGCCCCTGACAGAAAAGGACACGTGTCAAACCACTCTCTGTCTGCCAAACCTAATGCTTCCTCCCTGCTTGCTGTGTTCCAGCACAGCCATCAATGACATCCAGGTACGCAAAAACCTGGAACCAGTTTTCTTGCCATCTGCAGAGCGGCAACTGCTCACTCTTATCACGATGAGGCCTGGATGCCAGAAGAATAAATAACATTTATGATCCTTTTCTGACATATTTGTGGCCTCAAACAATAAGGAAAATGAAAAATATTAGCGTAAGAGAAGCAAAGCCATACAGTGAAAAAATGAAAAATATTGGTGTAAGAGGAGCAAAGCCATACAAGATAAAGAACTTGGAAAAAGTTTTACTTAAAGTATGTGTCCTGACATGGTGTCCAAGTAACATTTTTCACTTAGTGAAAGCATGCTAAATTATGCTTGTACTGTCTTCTCTTCCATGTGGTTGTTGACAGATGTTTGGAAAAGAAAATCTTCCTTTCTGCTTGACCTTAAAAGCTGTTTATGGTATATTTATAATGTAAAACAGTAAAACAGTACAACAAAAAGAGTAGTTCTTCTGGGATAGAAACAAGGTACTTTTGCTTTGTTACTTAAATTACGTAGGAAAATATTAAAACTGTTTTTCCTAATAATATTAATAGCAATTACAATAACAACAATTGAAATAATAATAATAATAATAATACCCATCACTTGCAAGACCTATCACTGAAAAAACTCCACTGATTGTAATGTGATTTGCCATACATCTGCAGTATAAAGTGAATTGTGCAGGCAGGTTGTGGTAAAAACATGTCTATTTTCTTTTATTTATCACTTTCTTCCCAAATAGCTCTGTAAAATGCATACATTGCTAATAGGTGCAATATTCTCTCAGGGTTAGGCTGAGTGACAAACAGCAGTGATAATTTACATGAAAGTGATTCATTGTGGAATTCAGGTAATGGGGAAATTTGGAGGAGGTGGATGGGGGGAAGAGAAGGGGTGGAACCATGGAAGACAAGAAACATAGTGCAGGAAACAAACTGCTTTTTTAAAGGCTTGGAATGACTGGTTATTTTTGCACTAGGGTAACTGTCCTAAAAAGGGAGAGTGAGTAAGTTTTAAACAGAGACTAACAAAAAATACAAGCAGCCTTAACAGGAAGAGTAGCACCCTGCACTGAAAGACAAGTGCCTCTGGGTTATGGCCAAGGGGAGTTTCTTGTCTTGGAGTTGCTGGAGAAGCAAACAGTATTTTTCTGTAGTTTGTCAAGTTCAAGTGGAAAACTGAACTTTTCTATATTTTAGGAGAAAATCAGAGAGATTTGAAATTTTTCACATATCTCTAATACATATTACACAGGCAACACAACCTTGGATGACACAAATATAAATAACCAGTAGTGAGCTCAGAGAAAGTAGGACTACAGGGTGTGTGGGGTGTTTCAAAACACAAATAATTTCCACTGAAAAATATTTTCTTTTTGCTTATTTTTTAATGTAAATTTCAAGGAAAAAATAGCTTCATTATTTTGCCAAGATCCACCTTTATTAGCTGGGAATAATTTCTTGGATTTAAGCAGGCTGGAAAGTAATTTCCTCTGAAGGATCCTTAAATAATCTAATTGTATTACAACCAAACAGGGTAGAATAATTGCATCAAAGTTTTTTTACTTCACTTGTTTTGTAGCAAATATTATATATGGAGGTCAGTAAGTATTACACTGAGAAGTTATACTGTGAGCAAGGAGTGTGCTCCTGATGTAAGCACTTACTAGTAAATTCTGGGAAATTTTGCCCTAGATATTAAGCAAGAAATGAGAGGAAAAAACATCAGTGGAGGAGGAATGAGAGAGCAAATATCTCTGAAGCTGGACACAGGGTCTTTAAACATGACAGGTTTCATTAAATCTATTGAAATTTTATGGCATAAAATGCTGCAATTACTGAAGAAGTTTCTTTCATTTTCTCCAAATTTCAGTAGTAAATTAAAATTTGTATTTTTTCCTTCCTCCCAACAGCAATATTCAAAGACAAGGATGGTTAACTAGCCTACATAAACAAAATCTGTCATCTTTAAAAATTACCTTGGGTGTTTGATGTATATCTGTCTTCTTAATTAAAGAACTTGGAATTTATTCTGATACTTTGAATAGAAACCAAAATACTAGGATAAAAATATAATTTCCTAAAAAATATAATGGGAACTTAGCACTGAAAATTAACACCTGGGTGAAACAGGGAGCTTTGCTCCATACAACCCTCATTTTAAAAAAGTAGGCTACAAATGAGACAGTGTAAGTCCTCCCTGCCTGCTCCTGTTCTTTAGCTGCCAGCAGCTTACCACACTGCTACCCAAGAAATATCACTGCCACAGAGCAGTGCTGGAAGAGTCACTAATGCATTACCATGGCCAGCCAGAGCAGCTCTCTAGAATTTTTACTGTTAATGAATTAGCAACACTTCAAAAGGTTTATACATCTTTCCAAGAAAAAAAAAAAAAAAAAAAAAATTTTCATTATATCAAGGGGTAATTGTATCTTTGACAATATTCTTGGCAACCATTATAAAAGCTATTTCTGTGAAAAAAGCATTTTAAATTGTGTAAATCATAAGGCCTGCCTGCAAATGCAGAGCAGTACAAGCAGTGCAGCTGATTTACCTGTTGGCCTAGAAACTCTGATGTTAGGACAGTGAAACAGGTCCATAGCTTAAGTTTCCCAGTAAACTATGAACTGAAGAAACAGACACAGCATCTCACCTGGAATTTTCTCCCAATAAACCCTGGACTGTGTTGCAGGATTGAGAGACTCCAACACTATACACTGTTGTTGGGCTAGAGTGTGTACAGTGATATGCTACTTTCCATAGCCTTGGTCAGTCCAGGCAGCTACAGGTAACTGTACTTTCTACTGAATCTGGTGATAAGGACAAAAAGGAATAAACTGGACTAGGAGCAAAGCTGCTGCAATGCCAATGAAGGGGGCCCAAGCCAACACACTGTTATGGGCCTCCTTTTCTTACATCATAAATTACTCAAAATGCTATCTAAATCAGACTTGTGTGGTCTTTATCACCTAGATCTCTGCAAATGCTCTAGCTGCTCTTCCTTAGCATTGGATGAAGCTCTGCAAATACACCACACTGTCTGCTGAGTTTCCAACATATTAAAACACAAGGTAATTACTGGAGACATTGTGACAGCAAAGCAAACTTTAACTGAAGACAAAGGAAACATTACTTCTCTGTTTTTCCCACAATGTTAAAGGTCAGTAGGCAATAGCTAGAATATAATTAATGCAGTTACACATTCTCTTTTCATGAGTGCCCAGCTAGATGCGTGTCAGGTAGCAGCCCTGAACAAAAGAATGCTAAATGAACTGTAGTGTGATACAGAGTGTTTTGATTTATAGTTCTTAACAAACTGCTTTCTCCTTCTACTCTGACTTACAGAGCCTTGTGCTGAAGTACAGTGTGATTAGAAACTGGCTGAGGCTGTGGCCTTTGTGAACAATGGAGGCAAATATGTCACTCAAAGATGTTTGGTTTACATTGGCTCAGCAGCTCTCTTGGAGCTTAGTTTTCTAATATCTAACTAGGATTTTTTTCCCTAATAGCTCATACAGGACTCAAGATATTTACATTCAGCATTGTGCAGGCTGTCCTTTCATATTTAGGTTAATAACTGAAATATTAATCTTCAATATTTTGAGTAAATAAATTAAAATCTGGCTACATGCTGGCAAATGTAAATCACTGAATACCAGCTGTCACCAGGGGGAACTATTAATTCATGCAGCAACTTTCAAGGCTGAACTGTTATGGACTGACACACCATAGTAATACACAAATGTTTAGAAGACAGAGAACTGGTAGCTGTGTAATGACTAACCACAGGTTAAAAGACAGGCATTACCATAGTAATTTAAACTGATTTAAACATAGTAATTAAAACTGGACAAAGATTTTATAGATATTATATATATATATAAAATAGACATGGAATGGCATATTTACCATATATGACCCTGATGTATTTAAGAAGCTACCTTTGTTGGAAATAAATAAAATGTGATTCAATAAAGACAAGTCCACTGTGGGATGGTATCAGTGATCCTTGAGAGATTCACATCAAAAATTCCCAATCTAAAACAACGTTGGTTTGATGTTTATTTCTTATTTCCATTTCTTGGCAGAAAGGCTGCTACTAGTCAAGAAGAAAATAAAGGCAAGAAATTTTGGCTTTCTGGGCTGTGAGTGCAAATGGCTGGGTCACATCCACCCTCTCATCCAGCAGCATCCCCAAGTCCTTCTCAGCAGAGGTGCTCTCCATCTGTGCATCCCCCAGCCTGTGTTGACACTGGAGGTTAAACCTCATGAGATTCCTTTTGGCACTGTTCTTGAGCTTGCCCAGGCCTCTCTGGATGGAATCCTGTCCTTCAGGTGTGTCAACTTCACTGCTCAGCTTGATGCCATCTGCAAATTTGCTGAGGATGTACTTGGTCCCTTCATCTGAAGTTATTAAATAACACTGGTCTCTGAGAGACACCACTCATCACTGAAGTCATTGGGACTCAGTTGTTGACTGCTAACCCCTGAATGTAACCACTGTAGATGAAGTGCCTGTGGTTAACCACTCTGGGTAACAACTTTCCATCTCACAGTCCACCCATCGAATCAATCTCTCTCCAATTCAGAGAGAAGGATTTTCTAAGGGAC
Organism: Serinus canaria; assembly: GCF_022539315.1. Taxonomy (NCBI): domain Eukaryota; kingdom Metazoa; phylum Chordata; class Aves; order Passeriformes; family Fringillidae; genus Serinus; species Serinus canaria. The sequence continues at coordinate 58,723,878 of NC_066313.1, forward strand.
AGTGCCAAAGGCTTTACAGAAGACGAGATAAATGACATCTGTAGCCCTCTTCCCTTGACCATGGATGCAGTCACCCCATCACAGAAGGTCACTGAGTTGGTCAGGCAGGACTTGACCTGATGGCTGCCTGTCCTGAATCACCTGCCCATCCTCCATGTGCCTCAGCAATTCTTCTAGGAGGATCTGTCCCATGGCGTTCCCAGGGACAGCTGGGAAGCTGACAGGTCAGTAGTTCCTAGAGTCCTCATTTCAATCCTTTTTAAAGATAGGTACAATGCTTCCCTTTTTCCAGTCACCTGGGACTTCACCTGACCACCATGACTTTTTAAATATCACAAGTTGCAGGCTGGCAATTACATCAGCCAATTCCCTCAGAACTCTGTAATGCATTTCATTGGGTTCCATAAACTCCTTCAGGTTCTCCAGGTGACCATTAATGTGAACTTTATTTTGAGTGGGAGGGCCTGTTCTCCCCCAGTTGAGCTCCTCAGCCTTCTTCTCATCTGTTATTTCCTGTTCACCAGCACTGTTTATCACTGTTTATCACACCTTCTTTGCCTTCCCTTTTGGGCTCACATACTGTTGGAAGCCCTTGTAGTTTTTCTTTGTTCCCTTGCCAGGCTCAGTTCCATCTTTACCTTGGCCTTCCTCACCCCATCCCTGCCTAACCAAATTTCATCTCTTTACTCTTCCTTCTTTCCAGGTTACCTGTTCTTGTTTCCACTGCCTGTGCATTTGTTCTTTTCCTTTAGTTTGACCTGCAGTTCCAACCCAGGCATGCCAGTCTCTTGCCTTCCTTACCTGATTTATTGTTCCTGGGGATTGCTGGGGATTGCAGTTTTCTTGACACTGATTAAGCCTCTGTTGGGTTACTGTGTTTAGTTTTGGGCACAACATTTTCAAAAAGGCAGACAAATTGGAAAGAGTTCAGAGGAGAGCAACAAAAAAGATAAAATAAGATCTGTGGGAAAAGGTTAAGTGAACTGGGCATGTTCAGACTAAACAAAAGAACACTGAAGGGAGGCATGACATGTCTACAAATACATTGAGTAACTATAAAGAGGATAGGGACAAATTATTCTCCTTAGTCAATGAGGACAGAACTAATGGGCTTATGCTGCAGCAGAGAACATCTAGGTTAAGTGTAAAGGAAAAACTTTAACTAATAGAAATAGTTAGAAATACAACATGCTGCCAAAGCAGCCTGAAAAACTCCCTCTGAGGCTCAGGTTTTAGTTTGTTCTTGCTTTGTATCTGGTAGAGGGAGGATCACACTGGTAGGGGTTAGGGCTCTAGCCAGCTTCCTTCTGCACTGCAGATTTCTGATGTGACCTTGGGAAAGCTGGTTAGCAGCACATTTCAGCTCTCTAGCTGTAGAACTGTGAGAAAAGCAATTCTCTAGCTCTCAGAGATGCTGTAAGGATAAACAGTTAAGGATTCTCAGACTCACTATGAGCCAGCTAAGCAACTACATAAATTAAACATTGAAACTTTCCACAGTGCAAAGGCACCAACCCCCTGGTACAGCTGTGAGTGCCTTCCCACCCAGAGGGCTTCTGTGAGTGCTGCAATGGGCTTTAGCCAACACACCCAGTCTAGGATGCATTGGATGATCCAACCTAAGCTGCATCTGAGAAAAGAAAAAAACAATAAATCAACAGCTGATATGACAGGCCACTAGCAGCTCAGCCTAACTAAGCTGAGCTGAAGTCAATGGACTCTACTGTCTCAGCAGAAGATGCATCAGGAATCAGTACCAGCCATCAAGTATGAAAAGAGACCAGTTATCAGGGTTCTGTCATAGCTGTCTGCACAAGTTCTAACAGAGTGATGTTGCTGGGATCAACCCTGAAAAGCAGATTAAAACCAAGTTAGAAAGGCAGACAACATTAAAAGTAAAAATTTAAGATGTGAATATAAGAGGAACAGACTTTTTTTGTTATATATTTAGTCAAAAGTTTATTCTTATTTATTGATTAACTTCATAAGGGTAGTTTGATGGCTAGAAAGAGCTGCATTTCATATCTAAAATTAATTATCAATAATAAATCCTTTGAAAAGCTCAAAATAAAGCAGCAGTAGCAACATCCCACTAAAAGAATTAAGGTTTTGTGTTAATAAAAGTAGAGGAGAATGTGAAAAAAATTGTAAATAAATGTAGTCAGTTTAAATCTGATTTTTTTTTTACTTAGCATAGGCTTTGCAAAGAATTTAATTACATCCTTTATTATTATTATTATTATTGCTGCTGTTGTTGCTGTTGCTGTTGATGCTATTGTAATTATAATATTCCTGTATAAAACTATTGCAGTTTCATCTTACTTGATTAGCTTTAGAGATGGACAGAACACACATTTCCTTGGCTCTTAGTGCAGTCAGACTTAAAAAAACAAAATGCTGCATTTTCTAATCTATTTTGTCCCATACCTTCTTCATTTTACATTCCCCAGCCTGCTCCCCATTGGCTCAGCTGATACATCAGACTGAGGTTACCTATGGCAAATGCTGGTGCAGGAATTACTTTTCCAAACATTTCTCACAACCCAGGCTTTATTACTGTAGTAGAAACATTCACTTTGAAGAATTTGTACTTAAACTAGGCAGTGTAAAAAAAATTAAGCATCCTCTAATTCTTCCATTGCAATAGAAACCCTGAATAAACATCTGAATAAAAGGGAGCTATAAGAAAGAACTGATTTGCTATTAGCACGTATAGCTCAAGAGGCAACAAAATAAATAGTAAAACGCTTGCATCTAAAACATTTACATAAAAATAAACAGAAACCATGTCATATTTCTTCTGCTGAAACATAAAATGTTCATATTCTTTTATTGAACACATTTCAATAAAAGAATAAATGTATCTCCTCCTGGGTACAAGTGGTTTCACTTACTAGCAGTTATGCAGAAAAAAAAAAAAAGAGTGTTGCAAATGACAGAATAACTGGAAAGTAAGTCATGAGCCCAGGTGGAGCAAATGAAAAGCATGACACAAGATCTCAGAAGACCTTGACAGCACACAGGCACAACGAGCTACATTAACCCAAATGCTGTTGGCATTTCATCTGGGAAGCTAAATGTTTACTGCATGACTTATGTGCTATATGCTTATTCATATGCATCTCTACAATCACTACAAAAGCCTTTCAAGTAGAACTGTGTGAACTGTGGATTTTGTTTTTTAATTCAGTTGAGAAACCAGCAACAAAAATTCAGCTTAATATTTGGCTTTATTTTCAAGTTATTTCAGCCATCCTCTAATCCTCTGGGGGGAAAATGTACAGCAAAATGTGAAATGAAAAAGTTTGTTTGAAATAAAGAGCTATAACATTTCATTTCAGAAAATAAAAAGTAGAAACAAGAAAAAGACTGGTAAGGAAGAAAAAAATCTCCAAAGGGAAAATAGAGATGCAATACTAACTTTGAACTTAGACACTTCCCACGTTGTAATCAAGTGACTTGCCAGCCAACCACACATGTGTACCAGAGAAACAAGTGAGAATGAGACTGTGGGGAGTGTGGTAGCAGTTCTGCACTCACAGTACTTTCTTTCATCTCGTAGTACATATGTCTGTGCAGTTGATACATTTACCAGTTGTATTTTTTACATGTTGCAGGCAACAGTTTGCCCTATAGCTTGTAGAGAGTGCTTTGCTGGAAAAAGAAAAAAAACAAACCAAAAAAAACCCCACACCTAAACAAGAAACACAACCACAGTAATTAAAGATTTTAATAACGTAGAAGCAGTTTCTGCATATGCACTACACAGAAGATGATCTGTGAGGGTTTCATATGTGGACTCCTCAGTGGTTCAGTTTTAGACAAATTATTTTCTGGTTTTAGATCAAAATGGAAGTATTTAAATCCTTTCTTCTCCTTTTGAAATGCTCTTGAAAGGTTTTTTATCTTAGCTCCTATGGAAGTAATACAGATATTCTGCTTCAGATTTCAAGGAGCACTGGATGTCATTGAAAAAAAACAAGGATGTTGCCAAGTATTTCCTGGCATTACTTAGTACTAAATAATATTGCAATACATAGAATCACAGAATCATAGAAATTTTTAGGTTGGAAAAAAACTTTAAGATCTTCAGTTTCAACTATAAACCTAATACTGCCAAGTCTACAACTAAATGATATCCCTAAGTGACACATCTACATATCTTTTAAATATCTTAAGGGATTCTTGATGTAACCAACTTCCTGGGAAGTCTGTTCCAGTGCTTGGCATCCCTTTCAGTGAAGAAATGTTCTTAATATCCAATCTAAACCTCCTCTGGAGCAACTTGAGGCCATTTGCTCTTGTCCTCTAACTTTTTACCTAGGAGAAGAGCCTTCCTCCCACCTTGCTACAACCTCTTTTCAGATATTTGTAGAGAGCAAGAAGGCCTCCCCTTTTCTCCAGCCTAAATGTGCTGAGCTGCCTCAGCTGCTCCTTATAGGACTTGTGCTCCAGACCCTTCCCCAGCTGCATTGCCCTTCTCTGGACTCACTCCAGCTCCTGGATGCCTTTTTTATAGAGAGGAGCCAAAAACAGAACATGGGACTCGAGGTGTGGGCTCACCACAGCCAAGTCCAGGGGGGACAATCACTGCCCTGGTCCTGCTGGCCACACTATTTCTGATACAATCTAGGATGCCACTGGCATTCTTGGCCTCCAGGGCACACTGCTGGCTCAGATTCAGCTGGCATGTTAGGCTAAAGCCACTATTAAATATTTCAGCAAGTTTCATGTATTTATTTGCATTTGTTTTCCTTCAAGCTTTATGATTTGAATGATGTCAGTAATAGAGGGGAAACATGTTTGTCTTTCTGAACTGTCACTGATGACACAGAGAAGTAAAACGGATGTAGGTGTTTCTGTTTTGTTTGTTACTAATGAGGCTTTTCAAGTGTTTCAATAATGAAGAGTTCGACATTCGAAATCTTTGCATCTATTGCCCTCATCAGGATATGCCAGAAGGAAGAATGCCCAGGTTTTGTGCTGATAAGAAACACAGGGATAATCTAAGAAAGACAACAGCAGCTAGGAAAAAAAAAAAAATAGGAACAAATGTAATCCCTCAGGTTTAGTGCAGTAAAACACATGTGGAGGATCACTTTGACCTACAAGAATACATTGCCATCAGTGCAACTAGTGAGTGGCTCAACAGTGGAATGACAATAGAGCCCACAGACCTCTCAAGTGCAAAAATGACAGAAGAAAGAGGCAAAAAATCAGTATTTGCTGGAAACTACTGTTTTCATCTGTGCATTTAGGCCAACACCAACTATTCTACTCCCCTGTGTACCATCACCTTGACTTGATCAATTAATCTAATTTTACTCCGCTTTGAGGAAGAGAAAATCAGCTAGAGGAACATATTGATGTTTCAGATATATTTGATTCAACCTTCTCTATCTACAACAAATTGCACATACTGGTTTTCTTGAGCTCAACTGGAATCAGACAAGGCCTTTCCCTTGCTAAGTGCCTCCAGCCCCTGGTAGGTGTGTGAATCAACAAACACAGGTAACCAAAGGCAACCATCAAACCCCAGCTGAACCACAAAGAGCAGATTTATTCCATTACCTCTGACAACTCCAGGCAGCAGAGACACACAGGGACACACAGGCTTGCTGAGGCTCAGCTCATCCTGGAGGGCAGCAGAGGTGGATGAGGGGCACTCTACACCTCACTCTAACAAAAGTCTCATGTCTGTGAGAGTGTGTTCCCTCTCCGCAGGAATTCTGCTTCTCAAAACAGGGAGAGGTTGGACAACATTAGGCATAAAAAATAAGGTTTTCCCACAGTGACATTTTTACCACCCACAGCTGCAAGGTCATTTTGAGTAAAACTATTCCCTCCTCCTTGACAAATTTTCCAGTTTTAACCCTCTCCTCCCAACACTAGGTAACATTCAGCTTCAAAAATAACCCATTCAGACTTTACTCTAGTTTGTTATCTAGTTTGTTACATGAAAACATGTCCTTTTCCTTCCTTGCTAGCCTGTTTTTTCCTCGTTTCTCTGAGCTTTTGCTTCTCTTTTACAAGGTCTCATGCCCTTAAAAACACAAAACCTGAGAAAATACCTCCACACTGGTATGTATTTTGAATGTCCTACAGGTGACTGCTGTAGTTTCAGTTGTCTGGTTCCACTGGGGTATTTTCACAGGTCTCCACCTTTATCCCAAGTAATATGATGCTGTTTGCATTCCCACATGGAAACAGAATTCATAACCAACTTTGAACATTTTATGAACAAGCGCTGTGTGCTGGGAATCCTGATTGAAAAAAACACAGCCACAAGCTAAGCTAGAAGAAGAGGACTGGTTAGAAATAGAGTCTTAAATAATAAAACAGAAGATCACTTTTGCTAGGAATGGAAAAGAAATCCGGCATATGAAGACATGGGAAGGTACTGTCAGGAATAACATTGCTTAGACCTCCAACCTAACCACAGCATTGTCTTAAAAAGGTAAGAGAAAGTTTTTAAGTGTTGGCTTGTAACTCTTGTGATAAGAAAAATATAAAAGTAGTGCATGGAGAACTGATTTAAAATTTAAAAGAAATCCTAGCTGAGCTTTACTCTCCCTTATTGCTCCAAACTTACTTGAGTTTTAGTATAAAAGTGGTTAGAATATAAAAATTATTTCTTTCTAAATGGAGAGCCAAAACCAAAAAAGAAACAATTCTCATCGAAATTTGTTTAGTTGAAATGCATTTGTTCTATCAGAAACTGGAAGAAAAATAAGTAATGAGCTGTATTTGTTCTCTTCCTTCATCACTAGGCAATACTGATATTCCTTCCTGCATCCCAATAAAAGGGAGACGCAGCAGCTCATCTAAAACTCCAGCCACTGGAAAGCAAAGTGAGACTTGCAAGAAGCAGCCTTCCCTGTGACAGAGATTGATCTTGCATCAGCAGCACTCATGGAAATTGATACTGTATGAGAGAGTAGATAACAAAATGTTTTCACTTTCTTTCAGATGCCCATATTACTTTTAGACTCCTGCCATTACACATGTCCCTTGCTGCTTTTCCCCCTTGTCACTTTTTGCAGTCAGTAGGGAGGAATGGGCATTTTTCAGGTGTTTCGTCTGACCCATTTAAAATATTTGCATTAGGATGAGCTAATCTGTACTTCAGTACTGTCTTTCTTTAGGGTAAGCCATAGGAGCTTAGACATGGACATCTGCATTGCACACCCTCACTGCAGACATCTGTAACTTGTCACACAAACCCCAGACAAAATCGAAAACAAGACCAAGAGAGAAAAAGAAGGAAAGGACTAAGAGAACAAATAATGCACATACAAATATGTGATGTAACCTAAAATTCAAAAGCTAAGTAACAAATTTAAAGTTTAAAAAAAAGATAAAAAAGATAAAGAGTCAAACAGCATCTCAAAAAGAACTCAAATACCTCGATTCATCTGCACAAAGGGGGTCAGAAGAAGCATGTAATCTTTTTCCCTTAATTTTAGACTGAAAGGTCAGCTAACTCACTACCACTGCAAATTTGTTCTGTGTGGTACATCTGTTAGTGTCCTCATAAAAAATAAATTTCAAAATATATGAACTTGAGGAATGTTGATTTATCCTAAAGGATTTGTTTTTAAATGCATCTTCAGAGGTTTCTTTATTTCTGAAATTACTGTGAGCATTCTTTTTCCTAGTTTGGCCCCATTTCCTTCTGACTGGTTCTAAACAATCCTATTTGTTTTCATGCATGCTAAGGGACTCACAAGCACTAATTCTGGACAAAAGAAAAGGGGTTAAAATTTTATGCACTGCTGGTATAGATGGACTCAAAGCCATCAACTCAGCCAGAGTTACAGTGTAATTAACAAATTTAGAGATGAATTACAATTACTTCTAGGTTTTTTTTAAATTTTCAAATTACCACGTCATACAAACTCAACAATTTGTAAAAAATATTTTTTGTTTTCTTTTTCTTTTTTTTTCAGAATAGGAAGGAATTCAAACAGCAGAGAGTGGAAAAGAATATTAAGAGAATAAACAACGCAGAAATCTTTCACTCTGTTAGTGAAAGAGACTTCTTTTTTCCCTTCCAGTCTTTTGTCTCTTTTAGACTTGGTATGTTTTGGTACTTTAACTGTTGGTAAATACTTTCTTTCTCTAAGAGTTTTAGTATTCAGTTAGGCAATACTGCACTTCAGGTAATCTTATTTGTAAATGAATCTGTAGGATTGATTTTAATATGTTGTTTAATTTGTTAGGCACAATCTTCAAAAGTCATAAACTCACTTTGCATCCTTAGATACTCATATATTAAAGAGTTATAATTTATAATAAACATCTGCTTTATAATACTGGTGTGACAGAAGGCATTAGACGAGGAAAAAGGGCTTTCAGTGTGATACACCAAGCACAAATATGCACATGTATAAGCAAACTTTCAAATTATAGCTGAGTGATTTCCTTATGCCAGTCCAAGGATTATTAATACACATGTCAATGTCAAATTTAATAAAGCTGTTGCATTAATTGTAACTATAGTGTCTTGTACCAACACCTGTCAAGGTGTTTCTGGTGCAGAAAATCTTTGTCATGAATGAGCTAGATAACATAAATTATAAGTGAACTAGCGTTTTACCTCAGGAGATCCAAATTCAAAAACTGCTGTTAGTCTCAAATGAGTTGTTTATCACACCCCACTGAACCTCCAAATATGGCACAGTTCTGCATGGGTGGAAATCTGGACTCAGGAGATGTGAAGGATTGGAATATTAGATTGTATCACTAATCAAGATTGTGGTGTATTGGCAGAGACAAGTAGGGAAGTGTATATGTGTGTACAGCAAAATCCACCCCCTTCCCTCCAAGCCAGCACTATTCATATCTTAAATTCCATAAGCAGGATGTTTGTCAGCAAATTTTGGACAGAAAAATAAGATGCTGTTACTAATGACAGCTTTTGCAAATCAGCCACATACAACTGTTGATGAAATTCTCCCCTCAGAAACAACGGTGTCCATGTGAACATCAGTCAGTGCTGCTTGTCTCTGAAAATGCTGAATATCATTGTTGAAGCCTGAAAACAAAGATCTATGAAGACTCCGATCCTATAAGTTTCTACAGAACTGCTTTCATGCAAAACAAAATTATAGAGAAGCATCTCATTCATTAAAAAAAAAGGAAAAATTCCCACTAGAAAGGCAATAAAAAGTATTTTTATGCCAACAATATCATATATTAATATCTCTCTGCAGAAATTGCATCCATTTAAATTTAATTCATCCAATTTTCACTGGAGGTAAGACACCACAGTGCTGGGTCTGTGCAGAATCACAGCTCGGATTCATTTTTAGAAACATGCAAAGCCAGCTAAAGGAAGCTCCTGCCATGTTCTTGCATGCCACGTACAGCACCCATGGGAGGATGGCACTATCTTTCATCAGTGAGCAGAAGACTGAGGAGAAGGGTGCTGGCAGCATCCACAAGAACTTTAGTGGCTGTGCTGAAGCCACATTCCAACCTGAAGGTCTCATTGCACGTTCTTCTATTACACACTGGGCTTCACTTCTCTGGCTGGGCTTCAGCAGTACATCTTTAAGAACGTCTAGGCTGAAAGAGGAGGTGCACACCTTCAACTAACAGTAAAATGTTTCTATGTTTAGAGCAAAGCAAATAAAACCCTTATTTGCACAGGGCCAGGTTGTCACTTTTCAAAGCCCTAGGTTAACTTTCAGCACCCCAAACAAAGATCTGCAAAGAAAACAAGAAGGAAGCAACACACCCTCAGCATACAAAAGACAAGATGTGGAGGGTGGATACAAGTCAGAGAGTGACTGTTCAAACATACCACAATAAATCTCAAGTACTCTATTAGCAAACATTAAATATATATCTCTGCAACTTTACTGGAACTGTCTGCTGGAAGATAACAAACAGGAAGGGAGAACCATTTTGCTGTTCCTGTCTTCCTAAGGGAAACATCCCAGCTGAACAGACTGAGATCTCCAAAACTAAGAAAGATGAAAGAGCCTACTCAGCAGGTGGATTTTTACTATGGGGTTTTAATGCAGTAAAGCAACCCTATGGGGAAAGCAGGAATGGTATAAATCTGAGTTTTGCAGTATTCAGATACCAACAGAGAAACCTAGATGGCAAATTTTTGTCTTTCTTCATCACTAAAAAAACTGCCCCATTTTGCTATTAAGTAGGTATTTCATTATATTAATGTACACTGGACCTTGTTTAGCACAGAAATTTCCAAATAGTAACATTAAATGAAAAAGACTACTGATACTACAAAACCTTTTTAGAATTGCAGAATTGCATGTTATTCAAGAGCTATGTTATGAATTAGCAGTCCAGTAAGTAATATATATTTCATTAAAGGCCTAAAACATATTTAAACAAATAAACAATTAATGCTTTAGAAGGTAAAGGTATATTCTGCTATTTATTGAAACAGCAATCCAATTTCAATCTCCTTTAAAAAAAAAACCAATATCTGCACAAACTTATACAGAAATGAATATGAAAACCAATTCAAAGGCCACAACTCCTTAATGATAAGCAATAAATAAAATTCCTAATGAAGACCAAATGCTGTGCTTACTCATGTTTGTTATGGAAAAAGATTGTATAAGAAAAATAATTTGTAATTCACATGCTCCTGTCTGTGTTTTGTAGCTGGCATATTCTTCTGCTACAGCACAGACCAATAACCAATGTTTTGACACACTGATTTTGCAATGGAGTAAGAAACAGAGAGTGAATAAGTAATGTGTAATCGGTAAATAAAAAGCACAGAGACTTAAGGAATACAGATCACTTCAGACTAAGTTTTCTGATGTTTATTTATTTTATATTTATATTTACATTCTTAAAATCAGCATTAGAAGGCTAGAGGTACTCACATATGTACACATATATTTGTGTCTGCCTTCTACCTAAAGAAGAAGATCTATGATTTCTATCTCAAAGAGAAACTGGTAATAGAGTCAGATTTTTCTTTGATAATCTCAGTTTTTGTGAAAATGTTCAGAATCGTGCTTTTTGTAACAAAGTAGAAAATTAGCAAGAAATAAATTTAAAATGTACTAATCACTGCTTTTGGACACAGTTGCTAGTGTTACTTTCAAGCAGAATGTTTCTCAAAAGCTATTAATCTTACCTTTTCTTCAAGCTGCACTCTCAGGATTTGTTCAAAACACATCTGATCCTTGCTTACAGCCTTGCCTATCTGCCTCTCTGAAGTTGCATCTCTCTCACAGAGATACACATCTTTAAAAACAGTAACTAGCAAAGCTCCTTCATCCATATGGGCACATGTTTGTGTTCTCAGTGCTTTGGATAGGGACAGGGGGATGAATTTGAGGGGAAGCTGTTTCATCTGGTTCCATAGAGGGTCATAACTATCAATTATAATTGTCCTAAATAAACTGAAAGTGGATTTTGGCTATTGAATAAAAGATGCAGAAGCAAAAGTTTACACATGCAAAACTCTAACATTATGGCAATTCTGCATTTATTAGAGGAAGGAGAGACCAAAACAATTCTTGAAGTTTGACATTCTCTTTCAAGGAACAAAGAAAAGCTCAAATTTAATAAAGGTCAATCAAGAATGAATCCAACTCATTGTTCTAAGATCATACAGTCAGTAGAATGGCCACTAGAATACACTCAGTGGTCATTAAAGAGAAAAAGAGGTCACCAGTTTTAATGAAATATACCAAAAAATAACTATGTGATTATTTTAGAAAAGTAAAAAGAAAACAAACCTGAAGTATTTGGACAACCCAATAACTATTTTTTTATTATATGTATAAAAAATATTTCTGGTACATAATTTTAAGGGAAAAGCCTACCCTAGTTCATTTACTGCCTTATGATTCTAATGTCACAGAATGTTCCAAGAGTCAGAAAGCTCATGTTTTGATCTAGGGGGGGAAAAAAAAAAGCAGAAGAATATCACCTATATGTCTGGAAAGCTTTGGAGAAAAACAGAGCAACAGACTTAAAATTAAACAATCAAGCATGCAGATTCCTGGGACTAATGAATGTGGAAAACATTGCAAGTGATAAAAGGTTATGAGTTTGTTTTTGATGTGATTAGGTCTGTGATCATCATGCCAGCCCAAAATGGCAGGGAAGAAATACAAGGAGTCCTTGAAACCATAAAGTATGAAAGAATATTTGTAGTGAGAACAGGAGTGCCTCTGTGGAAAGAAAGTAAAAGACAGATATTTGCAAACCTTTGTAAACACTTTCAAAGATCTTAAGAAAAGAGTCCCTAGTCCAAAGGTGCTTTGGCAGTGAAAAGGAAATTAAGTTGTCTCCAGACTCACACCCAGTGTGATAAGAGCAGTCTAGTCCCAATGGCCTAATGAGCCGTAATCCTTAATGGACCCTGCGTGTCAGTACGGTCGGGCGCAGAAAAACACCACGTGCAGTAACGGGATATGGCAGGGCTCACCTCTTCAGCTGCAGCACACCAACCACATTTCAAAACAAATTGTTGGTTTTGACATGGATTATTAAAACTTAGGCATGTGAAACTCCAGCAGACAGGATCTCCCCCTGGAGGTGTTCACTAGCATCTACTGGCTCTTAGTCACTTCAGGGAAGTGGAGAATGCATTTTCAGAAAACTTGTTTGCTAGCTGCTAAAATGCACTTGCCAGGAATGTGACGAAGCTGTAACAAGTGGATCCCATCCCCTAAAAAAAATAGATTTTTTTTTTTTTTTATTATGGTGATCAGATCTGCAAATCAAACACAAGTGTAAGAAAGATTTGAGGGTTGTGTACTTCCCTCCAGAACAGTCGACAGGAGTGAGGCAGTTCTGATTAAAGTGTACTGGCACATCAAACTGAATTTATAACAGGTACCCTAGAAAGTATGGAGATCGTGATCCCCAGAATAATTGCTCAGGAGAGGGAGCTGCAGAAAGTGGTCCTAACTCTTAAGATTGGAATGGTAATCGCCTGTCACTAGTCTTATCAGAAACCAGAGCTCTCAGTTGTATGTGAAGCTCTTTAAAGATACCACACAGGTAAACTCCAGGGTAACATGGGAAAAAAAATGTTGAAAAAGACATGGTAAGACCATTTAGGCCTACCAAAACAAAAGACAGTGTTTGGAAACAATATCTGTAAGGTAAATATTAGTGTTTACCTCATGCAACAAGAACAAAAGCCCTTCTAGAAAAAGAACTCATATTTGTGACAGGAGGAATGGCATGTGGAACACAAATCAGCCACAAATTTGTTTATGTTAACTGAAGAAATTCGTTGCTCCTACACCCGTAGTCTCATTTCCCTGAGCCAGCTTTACAAATGGATATTACAGATGACTCCATGGTTATAAGCATTGTACCCACTCCTGCCAAACACACTATGCTTGACACAGTCACATCTAAATATGGACAGGAGGATTTTGGTCACAGACAACAAAAAATCTTGCAGAGGAGTTAGATGCACCCATACACATGAGGGCAAGCAAGTTGCAGTGTCTAGATCTAAAGGTGTTACTTCCTGGTTTTTGACTGTCTTTATTTTTAAAAGGTTAGACAAGAGTTTTTTCAGTGGTAGCTGGAACATATCTGAAAATATAGCTCAAAATCAAATAGCTTGTGAAATCAGCCTCTGATCATTTTATAATTAAGTTAAAGGATAACATCAGTGAAGCATTACATCCTGACTATTTTTTATGAGAATTAATTATAAAAAATGAAAACAAAACTGTCTTTCATGTAAGAAACTTATAGTAAAAAAAAATGCGTAAGGATGCAAGGGCAAATTCAAATAAAGAAGTGATAAGAATGGCAAGCTGCCAACAATTAATGTAAAAGTTAAATGAATCTTGCACATAACATCTTTTGCACCTAAATAGTTTTCCAACTAATTGTTGTTCATCAGACAGGATGATAGAATGGGTGAAACTTTCTGAATTTTCTTAAGAAGGAAATGAGGAATGCTGTCTGCCATCTTGTCTTAGATGCTTTCAGCAAGGGAACAATTTCATCAGAATAAGTCAAATAAGAAATCATGCTATCTATATGAACAGGATAACTGGGGTTTGCCAATAGCACTTTCATATCTCCAGAGAAACTTGCAAGTACAAATTATGACTGAGCAAACCCTGTAAGGCAAAAAAATTAAGATGAAAAACGAAGTTATAAGCAAATTTAAACTACATAAGTATTGCTCAAGTGAATATGTTGAATTTAGAAAAACTAAGATACTTGAGTGTATTTTTCCATTTTGAAATTAAAATTGCAATGACAAATGTTAAGTTGAACTTGTAAAATGCAGATATCTGGAAAAGGGAAATACCTTCATTTGCAGCATATAAACCTTTCTCTTTTATTTCTGAAAATAAATTTTCAGAACGTTTCATTTTACTTAGACCAAAACTAAAACATTCTACTTAAAATGAAACAGAATACAATTTTTGCAATGCTGTGATTTAACCACAAAACTAAAAGAAAAAAAAAAATCAGTGTGAAGTTTTCATACTCACCTTTTTTTATTTAAGTGGGAAATGCTTTTGTAGGCACTACACTTTTCGGGTGCTTACAACACATAATTAAAGTTACATTACTCAAGATGGAGTAATAGAGATGCAACTTTTACTTCAACATGAGTGAAGAAACTCTCTGCTGACCATCCTGTTTTAAGACAACAAGTATGTACTAAATGAACGTCTCAACACCAACACTCAGCAGATAATGCTTCCAGGTATTCCAGTATTTCACCAAAAATATTAGCAGAATACTAACTGTTTCATCATGGAAGGAAAATTTAGAATCCATTGGTCAACATCATGAGTATGAGTGAGCTAACAAAATACTTTCTAAGACCCCCTCCAGTACTAGAATAAGGAGGCTGCTTTTTTGTGGAACCTTTCATCCTAAATTTCAGAGCCATAAAAGCAAAGAGGAGAGATTGATAGACTGGCACAGTGTTTGAGTGTGTGGACAGTAATGTGCATTAGATAACTGCAAGATCATTGGTGGGACTATATGTGGCACAAAATTCATGCCTCATCTACATGCTGAGATTTTACACGTATCATCACTGAAGTTCTTTTAACAACAGGTATCCTTCTTCACAGAATTCATCAACACATGGGAATACAATAGCAATTTTTAATACAGCCTACAGAATGTAGGATGACTTGTCCTCCGGAGCTTAGCCTAAGGTATAAATCAATAGATCCCTGCTAGTGTGATCGAGAGCCTATCTTTCAAAAACACCAGGAAAGAAAAGATCCCCATACACAGAAAGAGTATTTACAGCTCTCCATCAGTGTTGCAGACACTGCTCCCCAAGGCTTCGACAGGTTTTAAACAAAAAGAAAGGCAGATCAATAGCATAATGATCAAAAAAATTTGAAAGGCTTCTTCTCTACAAAAATAAACCCCAACACGTTATTGCTATTGTTGCTGTTATTTCAGCTATTATTAAAGACTGCAGATAAGGTTTTTATAATGGATTCTGAAGGGTTAACACAGAAAGACCTTACCTATTCTATCACCAAACAATGGGTACAATTGATGACTTAATGAAAGCCCGTTTTCATTTACCCAAAAAAGTTTAATTTCCAGTTGTGTCAAACCTTAAACTACATATTAATGGTCTGGGGGGAGGGTAACATTACTGTAATGAGAATTTAGTCTGTGTACTTTCCTCCCTGCAAGCCTATACCTCACACAGGTTACACATGTTGTCACATATTTAGGGCAGAAGTGCACATATCTCTCTAAATAGAAACAATCTTTATCTGTGTTTGTGGCACTCTCAAGGTACCAGCTATCCCAACAAACAGCAAAAAGGAAAAAAAAAGCCCAGGTTGTATTTTACCCTGAAGCATCGAACAACTTACTCCAGTCAGTATGAAAATACAGACCAGTCTAATGAAGCAGTCAACAGCAAATCAGGACATTTCAGGCATGTCTCCAACAAGCAATGGAGTGTGGTATGAAAACACTGGAATAGTCTCATCACTGAGGCTATCTCCTAGCAAGAAGGGGTACAGAACTATCAACAGAGCACATTTTAAACCTATCTAGCTCTGCTGAGAAGCTGGGATTGCTGGCTCAGTCACAGCTGTCACTTCCAGCACTGCTTTGGGTATCTGAGCTCATTCCTTGGCACAACTGCTCTGCAGGATGACACACCAACTACAGGAGCTCCATTCAGGGGGTATCTCCAAAGCCAACATGTGGAAATGTTTCCTGCTTTTATAATTGACCCTAGAGAAATCTTGAGTGTGCTCTCCCAGCCACTATCATGTGCCACACCATGCAATAGTTTCTTGTGCATTTTCCTCAAGACAACTACACACACTACCCCAAACCGCATTTCTCGCAGAGTACAGCTCTTGGCACATTGTATCTTTAAATTGTAGCCTTTCCATACAAAACACAATTGCTGATTTCCCTGAAAGGTATCCTGCATATAGAACAAAGATTAAAATACATGCTTACATTTTTTTCTTTCTTGCTTTATAGATTTAGTTGTGAAAAAACACAGCATCTACATGCCTGGACTTTAGAAAGAGGGAGGCATTCAGAAACATCCCTTTCTTCCATGTTTCTTTATAGATTGCCTCTAGACAGCACCTGTACTCTATGCTATTTACTGTGAATGCATTCTGCAGGTGTTTGTCTCTTCCTGCACATTGCACAGAGTGTGGATGCCTTAGAGAATCCTGGACTGCAATCCAGGGTCTGAGGCATAAAAGTTAGGCATTGTAAAGCTCAACATTATGTCTTTTTTTTGTTTGTTTTGGATTGAGCTTTCTAGCCCCAGGCATGTTCAGTCTGCATCGACACCTAACATTTAAGCCATTGCAGCATCTGACACAAGACCCTTGGAGCATTTCCCCTCCACAACTTTTATTTCTTGCCCACAGAATTCGTATTCTGTAACCACAGCACATAACCCTACGCAGGGCATTGTCTGACCTCAGCCACCAAGAATTCAAAGAACATTTGCACTCCACTCTGCAACACCCTCTTGACTTAATTCTTATGCTTTTGAAAGATACAAGGTGTAAAGCAGAAAAAGAAATAAAACCTGAGAGGCATTTTTTTCGTCTGTCTAAGATTTCATCAGGAATGGGACAAAATTTTACCTTGTGCTTCTGAAATTGCAGTTGCTTGCACTAAAAGAATTATGTGTGGGTATGTCATTACCAAAGCTCTGCCTTGCTGTTGTTTCCCAGGACTGTGAAATCAATACATACTTTCTGAAGCAATGGTTTTGAAACTTAAAATGTTAATTTCCTAGTTTATATTTTTCCCAGGTTTCAGATATTCTTTTGACTGTGCTTCCCCATTCTCTATTTTGTTAAACAGAGAAAAAGGAATTTTCATATTTTTGAGAACAATAGATCATAGTAATTCTGATCTGGTGTTATTGAGGAGAAACTACAGGAATTTTAATCTACAGTGTATCAATATTATACATCAAAATACCTCCTTCAAAGCAGTTGCATTCTATCATCACAAAAAAAATATGCAATCAGTATATCACACCATGGACAGATAAGAAATTTGAAAATTAAAGCTTTTATAATGTAGGCACATTGTATGTAAAACAGTTCCTTGCTAGGTCTCAGTATCCAGTGCATTTACTTTTCCAATAAAAATATTCATACATTCATCATATGGTCTAGTACAGAGAATACATTGTCTTAACACAAAAGTCTGAGGTGCAAAAATACATTAAAAGAAACAGTTTACTTCATTACAGCTTCTGTACACATTTCAGACAAGCATATTAATCCTATTTACAAGCACTAATGAAAACTTTCAGCACTTCTGTAAGACAGTAAGATAAATTACTATTAATACATAGGCAGGGACTGTGAACTGCAAGACCAGAAACCAACAACAGATATTAAATTTTATTTTTATTATGATTGTTGTTGTTGTTTGTTGTTATCATCATCCTCACCATCACCATCATCATCATCACTAAATACAAATCCCAGCTGATCCAGATATTTGTATTATTGCTACAGCTAAATTCAGATCTTGGATTCATATTTCTTTTTACCAAGATAAATAGTGTCCTGAAAGGGTGGCCCTATACTGTGATCAGTCGGATCTTACAGCATTCTTGCTCCAGGAGGTCATTGGTAGTAAACAACAGCTGGAATAAAGGAAGAAATAAGATCTGGAGGCACTGCTGGTTTTCTGCTTTGCTCCTCTCCTCTCTTGACTCCCACCTCCCTGTTTGTCTCTCTCTCTCCCCTCTTTGATCACTTTGTATGAGAAACTTATTCAAATAGAAATGTACAATCAAAACCAAAAAGAAGCAGGGGAAAAAAAAAAAGGGAACTAAGAAAAGAAAAGGTCACAATTCAGGCCCACAAGTAGATAAGCATGAGAACATTCTCTAAGTAAATGATCTTTAGCCCATACAGGAAAAACTGGAAAGTAATCCAGTTTAAAAAGATGCAAACTCAAGATGTTTCAAGATTGGAGGCCAAGATTGTGCCTCCTTTGTCCTTTCCCTTGACTGCTCAAGATGGAAGACAAAACTGAAGCATACCATGATCCTCCTTCAAATTCAGATTTCTTTCATACAAGAACAAGGGCATAAAGAAGAGGCAGAGAAAATGTTACCCCAAAGTTGGAATGACAGTGCAGAAGACAGATTTATCAGGGTCTGAGTGTGAGAAGCATTATTATACTCCTCAGTATAGAAAAGCACAAAATGATGTTCTGTACGGTGCAATACATGGTCCAACTTTTAATGGAATTTATGCATCTCAGAGAAAAATCCTAAATAATAAAACAAATCCTCTGAAAAGGTTTATGTGTACAGAAAAATTCTGCATGATTTTTCTCAATAATTGAAAATCAAGACCAATATAAAAATATATAGTTAAATTTCACAGGATGGCCGGTGTGCGATTCGGAAATTTTGGGAATGCCCTGGGTCTGGTAAGAATGCAGTAAATTTTCTTCACAGCAGCCCATACAGTTCTGTGTTTTTTATTTGTGACAAAAACAGTGTTGACAGAAAAGCAATCTTTCACCTGTTGCTGAAAAGTGCTTGCACAATGTCAAGATCTTCACTGTTTCTCACTCTGACCTTCGCAGCAGGTGAGCTGAGGTGTGAGCAAGCAGCTGGAAGGGCACAGAGCTGACCCAAACTGACCAAGAACATATCACAAACCACACAAAGTCATGTTCAGCAGTAAAACTGTGGGAGGGAGTTCTTCCAGTGCAGCCATTGCTTAGAGACTAACTGGGCAACAAACTCCCCTTGGCAGGCAGTGAGTGATTGCCTTTGCATCACCTCATTTTTCCCCTGGTGTTTTTCCCTTCACTTATTAAACTGTCATTACCCTGACCCACAAGTTTTTTTCACATTTGCCCTCTGTCTCTTGCCCCCATTCCAAGTAGGATGGGGGTGAGTAAACAACTGGGTAGATGCCAGCTGAGATCTGTTCCACACAAGAAGATAACCTGTGATAAACTAACTGTGATAAACCTGTGATAAGCTGAAATGTAAATGCTTAAGCATCCCAAAGAAGCTCTACAGAAAGCAACCGGCACATGTCATCCCAAGACTTGAGACCCAGTGGTGGAAAAGCTTTGCAAATGAGGATATATAGAATTGTTACATTAAAGAGAAATCAGTCTAAGTCAAGAAAAGTAAGTATTGATATAAAGGAGTTTTGGTTTTTTTTGCATGTATATCACAGCAATGCAGTGGAAATTAGCAAGAATAAATTTACTTAGTGTGGACTATCATCAACTGCAAAGACAAGATAATAGAAAATATGGGCAATTTAAGGGCAGATAGCAACTTCACTAAATGAAGACTTCCTTAGCATTACATGAGCAACAGAGACTGTAGTCAGGCTAACCTTTAAAATCACATGATATTTTCAATAAAAACAGCAAGCACAAAATCAAAGAAATTGGTTGGAATTTCAAGTGTCTTATTTATCACAGGAATAACATTTTCAGATAAAAGAAGTTAATTTAAAAATTTATTGGAGTCATGCTGAGAGCAGTGATTCAGTGTAATCAAAATTTTAAAACATAGAAACCCCAAATACACAGAGCAGGCAAACCCACATACTTGTTTGCCAAAGGTTAGCATGTTTTAGAAAACCTGATATGGTTTCTTCTACACTACACATGAAGATAGCTGAAGCAGTGTTGCTGGAACAGCACCTTTGTTTCAAAATATCAAGTGCATTAGAAGAAAAGGAGTATACAAATAAGTGGGACCAATGAGTATGGAAAAGATAAAGACATCTTTGTGAAAGTCAGAGAATGCATGTTGGCTATGTAGTGTAGTAGATACTGAAATGTCAGGCAGAAACCACATTTGAATAGACTCATGCTATTTGAATAAAACACAAAATGTGCTCACTGCCAAATGTCTAGAGTCCTGAAATATTGCCTAGGCAAAAGCAAAAATTAAAAATTACAGGGAAAAGATCTGGTGCCAAATTCCAAGATTCAAAAGACAGATACTGGCAAGTATTCCTGAGTAGCAAAAGTGTTGACCTCACCACATTCTGCTGATGTTCCCTGAAATGAAAATTAATCCAAATAGAGCATAGCTGATGTTGGAAAGACACAGTATTGTAGACACAGTATTGTGCTATTGGTATAGCACACCCCAATTTTAAGTTCTTTTGCATGATACAAGAGTCAGGGAAATCAGTCAAAACTGCATAAGTACAAGATGCCTTCACTGCAATATAGGTCACATAGAACAGCCTTTTTTCCCCAACAACTCACACCTAGAAAAGTAAATTCAAAGTGAGCTATGTTTACACCTGAGATACTAATTACTCAAAGACTACTAGTAATCACAAAATACATTTATAGGAAGAGGGAACCAACCTGTGTGTGCAAATCTTTGAATCTTGTGTTGAAAGAAGCAATCACATCCCAAAGAGTTCAATAAAGCATACTAATTAAATATACCAAGACACATGTGCAAAGACACACATGTGCAAAGAAACTGTTGTCCCTGTGATGCTACTGAGATGGGACACAGGGCAATACTCAAACATATTACTAGTATCACCCAAATCCGAAAAAGTCAAAATAGAAAAATATCTTGTAGCAGTGTTTGCATGCAAAAAATTTAAACAATATAGTGAAAGATAGATAAAATATTCCAGTAGGAAGTGCCCATAAATCACTTGGGAGTGCTTTTTAAAAAACACTGTCAGTCACAGAAAGCCTTTAGACTATCCTACTGAAACTGCAAAGTGTAAGCATGAAAGAGACTGACAAATACATTGCTGATTTCTTATCCAGAGCAGCCTTGCAGTGCACAACTACAGTAACTTAACAAGAATATGAAATCTCTAGCCTGATATTAATGCAGAAAATGCAGAGAGACAGAAGCATCAGCTAAGTCTGCAATGTGCAGTTTCAAGGTAGGGGCTACAACACATCTAAGAACAAATGATACAAGGCATAGATTTACAAGTGCTTGCATTTATCATTCTGTCACACTCTGTCAGGACAGCCAGACGCTGTGGGAGAAGCCTTGTCTGCTTCTCAAGAATACTGGAACTTCCCAGATGAGCTGAGCATCCAAGAGAGAATCATATATAAAATCAACTCAATCATAAACCCAAGGTCAGTAAAAATAAATTCCCTCAGGTACACACTGAAGTCCTACAGGAACAGCGTCCTGCTCCTCCATAATGCAGTGACACTGCACACACTGCAGCAGTGCTGCACTAAGCCAAGACATCTGAGATCTCAGAAATAGCTTTGTCACGCTTATGATGACACAGAAGCTAGCCTACAGGACACTATGCTTGCTAAATGTTTTTACTCTAATGGTGATATTGGACAAAAGACAATGAAGTCTTTGGAACAGCAGGCTTTGGAACAGACCACAGCCGTAACTATAGCTTGGCATTTTGTCTGCAAGTCAACATAGATTATTTCTTTATTGTAGAATGCTATTTGGACATGAGTGACAAAATTCAGATCCTTTCAGTTCATATTTCACGTTTGCAAGGGTAGGCATGCAATGTAGAAGCACGAAAACCCACTACAATCACTGGAGCTATAACCAACTCAGCCAAGGAAGTCCCTGAGACTCTTCATCTGAAGGAACAGATCTGCCTGTTTTAGAGGATAGCTATTCTTCAGTCTCCAGACTGGTGTGTTGACAGGCCACTACCAACTACAATGGAAGTTTAGGTATCTGGTGCACATATAGATGCATAGATACTTTACACATAATTTAGGATTTTTAACCTTTAGCTGAAGCACACACTAGTGGCAGATTCACATCACTTAATTTCAATTATCTAGAATTTGGTATGCAGCCAAAGCATGTTGCCAACTTCTTTCCATAGTCAGCAGAAGCTTGAGAACAAAACCATTCCAGAAGCTGATTCATCAAATCTACTAAGACACCTCTCCCAAGATCTCATGTGCCTGTTCAGAGACACTTATTTCTCCCCACTGACTTCAGAGTCTCTCTGAAAGAGACTGGGAAGGACTAATGTGAAGTGAGACAAATCTCTCCCCAAACAATACCATTGTCACTCTCAGTGCTGTAGCAATGTATTTTAGGCATTATATCTTGTATAATATCTAAATACATTAGAGAAGGAGCAAAACAATTTTGGTTCCCTACCATCTTCTGTGCCCAAATGCTCTCAGGTGGGATGTGAGGGCTTTCCCCCATGAATGCATTTTTCTAAGCAGGAGAAAGAAGAATGCTCTTAAGAGGATCCTAGGAAAGAAAAATTAAAGTAGAAGGAGAGGAGAGTGTGTTATTGAGCCTTGATGGCATGAATTGTCAAGTTCACTAGGGAGAGAGGTGCATAGCAAAATGTTCGGGGAAACCACATCAAAGGGAATCTAACATTCCATGCTGGGAATCAGACACTTAGAATTCACTAATTGAAACATTTTTTCATTCATTAGAAATGGATAAATGGTTTGCAAAGGTTTATTAACTAAAATGGTTGGACATTTTTTTAAAGATTCAAGCAGAATAGTAGGGAGCTTGTATCTATCAATAGTAACTTTTAATGAGCAGATTATTGCCATCTATATAGTATTTATTAATAGTTTACCAGTATATTAAGGACATTAGTACCATCTGCTGAAGATAATTACAACCAAGTTGATAGGTATTTGAACTGATTTTAAAACACATACAAATCAGTTAAACTTCATTATAAATTATTAACCAATTTAAAGAATCCTTTTGTAAACTCAGTACAAAAAATTCATAAATGTATCTTTATTTAAAGGATCGGAAGCTTCAATAATTTTTCAGGATCAGATGATATACATTTAAATCTAAGTTTTGCAGTTAAGGAATGCTAGCAGCCTTAGTGATTAGCATGTAAAAAAATATGTTAGGGTGACACAATTAATAAAAATTGCCACAAATACAAATAAAAAGACTGAATTATGGAATGTACAATCTGGTATGCTGCTCATTTAAGTGATTGCCATGACTAATTTATGTTCACATTTAGCTTTTGCTGGCATTCAGAAAAATATGCCATCAAAATTATACAAATTAAGTGCATAAAAAAGTGTCTAGGTTGAGACTATTTATGCCAAGCTTTGTTCTGAATTAAAAAAAAATAGAATCTTTAGATAAATTACATCATGAGATCAGTAAGAAAATTAGTGTTTGGGATAAAAACACTGACAGCAATGGCAGCATAAATGAGCACCACTGGAATATCCACATCTTTGGAAGAAAATGTTCGTGTACAGTACACGCTGGTACTACAGACAGGCACAGCTTAGCTGAGACAGTCTCAGTGCTTCAGCTGTTTACTTAGGCAGCAACAGAGTTCTAAGAAATAGTTGCTATGCCAACCCATCATAGGACTCTATATATATATATGTGCACATTCATGACCAGGGCTTATTTTGAGAGCTCTGTTACCCTTTTTTCCAAAAGTTTAAATATACTACTGCTATATGGTTTCCATTAAGGCAAAGCTCTGTTGTCTGTGTACTACAATGCACAGCCCTGATTTTTTCAAAGATAGGGCGTGGAGTATCTGGAGTAACATGAAGACATTTCAAACAAGAAACAGGCCTTTGACGTCACATTTCTACAATCACTGAACAGACTGTTCTATTTGCAAGCCTCTAAAGATTTGGTGTTCAGATGATAAAGGGCACTGCTTTTTATAATCTATTATTAACTGTCGTGTGTGTATAACTGCAGGAGTTCTCTGAAGAGAAAGCAAAGCATGGTTTTCTGGTACGGTGATGAAGTGCTTTTTTGTACTATTTACTAGAACAATTTTCCAAATTAACTCCATGCAGCCAGTCTTCTTTTAGAAATACAGAAACAAGGCATAGTAACTTACCTCTGGAGCTTAGAAGTGATGTCTTCAGACAAATATGCATTTTAAAAGAATTAAAAATCATAGAGGGAGCTCTTTAATTACCTTATTCTGTTTATGTCACTTTAGGGGCTTTTTTTTTAAATGCATTTGAAAGTTCAGTCTATTTATTTTGTAATTATTGGATGACTACATGCAGCACTGCCATTTCAATTAGATTTTGATGGCTGATAAAACCATTGTTGACAGCAAGTACACAAACGAACGAAGGGAAACCAGATTAGCAATGTTTGTGTCATTGCATTTAAATAAAACTAAATGTTCTGGCAGAAATTTAATCAAATCCAAAGAGAAAAGAAAAACAGTAAATGGCATGGTAGGGATGGATCATGTAATAATCTTTCTTTAGACATTTGGATTTTCTAAAGGAGAGTTATTTCCTTTGGAGACTTAATTTTAATTCCTGGAGAGTGTGGCCATTTCTTTTACAGATTAGAAACCCAAAAACACTTATATATGTCTTCTAACAAGGGTTTTGCAACAAGATAGACTTCTTGAAGTATGAGAAAAGCAAGAAGATAGGAAAGATCTCGATGCAGATACAGAGAGCTCAACCCACAAAAACTGATAAGGCAAGAACAACCATTGTGATAAATTCCAAAGGTTAAAACATTCTGTCTATTCTAAAGATCCATATAAAGGGGAAAGGAGAGGATGAGTGTGATAACACCATTTAAGAATGATGATATGCTTGCCAGATGAGAACTGCATCAGAGTTGTTCTTTTTAAAAGAGAGGAGCATTGAGGCAGCTGTCTCTTGTGTCTCTCCGATTGAAATGAAGGACATCTTTTGTGTTCATTCAAATGCCTGTAGAGAAAATACCTGAAAATAGTGGACAAGAAAGAAAATTATACATTAAATTCTCTGAATTAAATTTGATACAGCAGTGCTGCCACAGGCTGAGTGCAGTTCTCTGCTCAGTCTCAAAGCCTGATTCAGGTCAGTGGGTTTTTTTGTTGATACAGGGTTGGTTTTTTAGTATTTCTCTAGGAAGAAATTTCTCTAGGAGCCCATTTTTCAGTGGAATAACTCATTTTAAGGATTTGGATGTTTTGGTAGTTCAAGAAATCTCACATTTCTTGGCGAAAATCTATATCAAAATCTGAACATTCTTAAAATTCATTTTCTTTGTTTATGTCTCACACAATTTCATTAACTCCTTGGCTTTTAGACTTTTTTCTTCACAAAATTTCTGTACATCACTGTCCTTTTTCTTGCACTCTTTCCATAAGACAACATAGGCTTTACAATTCACATCCAGAAGAGATCTTACTCTTTGTCTTATCTAGGTCCATACTGTATTTCACAGATCAAGCCAAAACCAGTTCCCAGTTACAAGATGTAGATGTGCCTCCTCACCCAGAAACCACTGTAACACAACTTTGGGGAGCATTAAAGAGAAAATATACTGACTTATGTCTCTCACTAACACAAAGCGTGAGCTTACTCGCACGATAAAAGGTCCAAGACTCTTGAAATTGCTCCACCCCAAAATTCAGTCTTCATTTGAGAACCCTGGATGGAGTCTGCTAAAATGCAAGTAGGAAGGAGTGTTGAAACCTTCCAGTTCAAAATCAACATCCAAGGTCTATTGCAGCTGTAGATGTTCCAACAGCAGCAATACAGAGACAGAAGAGCTAACTCAAGGAGCACATCACATCTCTCATCTGGCCTGCTAGAGCAGCTTCAGAATGTGCCATAATAACCAGACATCCTCTAAGCATGCTAAAAAACCTGCACCTTTGGCTGTCAACAACATCATGGTACTACAGTTCAGAGCAGGGCAGGCAGTGATGATTTCTGTTGCAGAAGTATTACATTTCTTTGAGGTAAGGAACAGACAGTGCAGATACTGAATTAGTGGAGAGAGATAAGGTGGTTTTGATTAGCTTTGACCTTGAGAATCTTAAAGTCTGGATGGCTCCCAGGTAACAGCAGAGCAGGAATAGAAGAGAGGGGGTAGTTCTGAAGGACATCTCAATCCACTTTACAAG
The DNA here is from genome assembly GCF_022539315.1 of Serinus canaria. Taxonomy (NCBI): domain Eukaryota; kingdom Metazoa; phylum Chordata; class Aves; order Passeriformes; family Fringillidae; genus Serinus; species Serinus canaria. The sequence goes on from NC_066313.1 coordinate 58,750,229, forward strand.
ATAACAGTCAAATAGATATTCACAATTTAGCCACTATCATAGAGTCTGTACATCCACCCTTAGTTTCTCTTTGACCTTTGAAACTGCTGTTAAAGGCAAAATTCTAAATCAGTGTTGAAATTTCAAATGTGATCTTACAGGAATTGTAACCTTTAGGCTTACCGCTACTAATCTAATCTTTATTAGATTATAAAGTAATGAAAAAATTTGCAATTTTTGTACTGTTTTTTTAAATCCAAAGGAAAATCCTCCCTCCCTACAGTACATTCTATCAAATGGTCAAATTCCAACCAGGATGCAGGACTCATCCTAAAGGAAGAATACAGTAAATCAACAATGGATCAGAATTATTGCAACAGAGGGACTGGGGTTTTTTTCCCTCCTTTTTAAATTTAATACAGCAGACTTTGCTAAATGATTTATGGGTCTGGGAGTCCTGCCTCTCTTATCCTTTCAAGAACAATCACAGTCGGCTGGAATGGTTTGAAAGGCTGAGCTGAGGGAGAATCTGCATCCTTATCCCTATAACACTCTGGTGCTCACTGAACTGTTTCCTCAGACTTCTATTTGCAACAAAACTGCTGATCTCAAAACAGCTGCATTATTTCTGTTTTAGTGCTCAATCTGTAAAGAGAGAAAAACATGAGAGATTAATGAGATCTTTTTCATCTCATGTTACTCCGTTTATCTCATAAAATCTATTTTTCAAGGCTTTCTTTCCAGATCTGCCTGATATCTCTTCTTATCCTCCAGCAGCCCTCTTCAATTTCTCATTTTCTTTTCCAGTGCTTCATCACTAGCTTCTCAAATTACCATGTTAGGGGAGAAAAGGTAATAATTAGTTTCACTTTTCTTGATAGATTCCTCACAGTCACATACCTCCAACCACAAACTAAAGATGAAGTAAAAAATAAAATATTCTCTTGGCAATAAGGAAATTCTTACAATTAACCATTCTATGCCAGTAAATTGGTATTTTTTGGTTACTCAGGAAAACAGTGTAAGACAATATAGTTAAACATGAAAGACTCCTCAAATACTCTTAGGTCTATAAAGGACGTCGTAACATGAACCTAAAAGTAAAATAAAAATAGTAATATGCAGTCATTCTATTCTGTTATTATTATTCTGTTATTCTGACAATTGACAGCATTGCTGAATTCTGCTTGACACTGTGATTATCCATAGTTCATATATTCCTCTGAGGTAAATACCAATGAATCTTACTGCATTATTGCACATTATTGACACTCCTATGCTACTGTAAATAAGGAAACAGCACTTGAAAACAACACGCACACAAAACAAACACAGAGCCAAACCAACCAGCAAGCAAAACAGCAGCTGGAACACAGTATGTTTGCATAAAGCTGTCTGTGGTCCCCTCTCAAAGCATAGAAAAAAATTCCCAGATTCTGTGATCATTACCTGAATTTCAGCAGCTTCCATTTCAAATCCTGTAAGACTTCACTTGATCTAATTTTCAATCACAAATATTCATGGCATCTCAGGCATAAATTATACAAGTATAAAATATACAAGTATATGCATCTTCCTAGGTCAAAAAACTTCAGATAATTTTCCACTTGAAAGAAAGGCGTGAGAATAAGATGTGACAAATGCTAGTTACATCAATTAATGATCTTCTGGGATATACTCACATATTGCCTGGGTGAGGGCTGTATCAGAACCTGGGTAGAATAGAGAAAAATTTCAGCATGAGTAATTAAACACAAACCAGATTTCCCTGCTGCAGTTTTTCAATTAAATACAATAATCTTCTCTACTCTCCATTACACATTTTTTTTGTAGTGGTGGTCAGTGTTTAGCACTTACTGAATTTATAATACAGATGTGACTATGTGCCTGCCCATTTTCAGGCTATTTTATATGTTCATTTTATGACATATATTTTTAATCTTTCTGTATGAAAAGTGTGGTGATACAACTAAGTCCTTATCATCCCATCTATCTTTAGAATGCCTAAAAGTAAAAACAGTTTGAGATATGTGTCTGTGTAGATTTTCTTGGAAAGCTGAGAAATTGTGCAAGTTATTTAGCTGTCACAAATTGCATCCTGTCTTCCAGCTCTTTACAGTTCAGAGGCCATTTTGGTAAATTAAAACTAGCTTCCAGTGATGTAAGAGGTTCAATCCATAAAATCTAAGAAAGGATTTGATTTTAAGTACAGTGCAGCAAACCAAAAACTTTTGTTAGCTTGTTTGCTGGCAGAGGAATTCCAGTTTTTAAGTGAGATAGCCTGAGTATGGTTACAATCTCCCTCTATGCTTTTCCACCCAAGTATGTGTCAGTGCTGTTTTATTTCACCAGTCAAATGAAATTACCCTTGTGCTTCAGCTGCACATCTAAAATTGCTGCTGTGAAGTCTTCCCTCAAAAGAAAATTAAGGAGGGTGTGAGGTGTGAGGAAACCTCAGCTGCCACTATTTGAGTTTCATACAATTAGTGTATTTCATTTATTTCATTCACTGAAACAAAAAGGTTTTGTTTTCTTTGGTGTCACTCAGAAGCCTGGAATTCAATTCTAAAGAAACACTGAGATAGAAACTGTATTAGCCTGCTCTAAAATATTTACTGAAGATACTTCTTTGGTAAGCTATGTTTATGTCAACAGAAAAAATGCTGCACCAGAGATCACACACACAGCAACAGCAACAGAAGAAGGATGGAAACCTGTGGTTCAGCTGTCCCCCTAGGTGAGTAAAATTTTATTACAGATATCTCACACAGCAACTGTACAGCTTGCCCCAGTTGGCACCAGCAAAATCTTAGCTTCTAAGGCATAAAATTCCTATCTTCTATAGAAGTATGTGCAGCTTCAGCAGCCCATGAAGCCTTTGAATGTCAACACAAAAGCTTCTGGGAGTTTCTTCTGATAGCTGATTAGGACACAAGTAAAATGAAAATCTTTATTTTATTACTAAGTGTGATGCTTAAAAATATATGAACTCAGGGGAGATATTTTTTAGGTGTCTATATTTTTTTTCTTCCTGCTTCTCTCTTCCCTATTTGAGCATGCTAACTTTGTTGTTATGTTTTCTTCTGTATATGACAAATATTATATAGGAGCAAATTAAACTTGGTTTCTATGCAAAAAAGCAGAAACAATAGTCTTGTACTTTTACCTATCTTATGATGGATGACAAGGGAGACTGTGGTAGCTGGGCTGGACATCTTGGCGAGGTAGGCTTTAAAGAGCCGGGGAGGGCTCCAAACTGGGAACCCCATTGCAAGCAACTGGGGAAAAAAACAGGGCAATCAAATCTGTAACATGCACTCCTAAGCTGCCTCTCAAGATGAGAAAAAGCAGAAAAAACATCTTTGGATGTTTACAAGAAGTCATGGGGAAAAGGTGAGGTGTAATGGGTACAATTTCCTCCTGGAGAGATTCCAATTTAAAGCAAAAGGAAAATTTTTCTCAATTTGAACAATCAGCTATTGGAATTGACTTTCGATAGAAGTGGTGGATTCCCTAACACTGGATACTTTTAAGATTCAGCTGGACAGGGTGCTGGGTCATCTTGTTTGGACCATGCTTTTGCCAAGAAGACTTGGACCAGATGATCCTTGGTGTGACTTTTAATCTGGTATTCTGTGGTTCTCTGAGGATCCCACAGAAATAAAAACCAGTCAGAATTGTTAGATGTATGGAATGTCCCTTCTTTGCTCTCCCGGGACCCCAGTGCCCCTAAAGGAAGACATATGAAGAAGATTGAGATACATCTAACTCCCCCCACAAAAATTGATCCTCTCTCAGTGAAGGCAACAGTCACTTTCAATGTTGAAGTTCTGACCATATATTCTATGCATACACTAAACATTTTGAAGACTTTTGCAGAAAAACTTCAGTAATTTCTCCTGAGGTGGTGTGGGTCAGGTTTTTTTTTTTTTTTTTCAGATTCTGTTAAAACAGAATCACAGTGACATTAGCAGAAACCACGCAGAGGTAAAAGTGAATTAATGGGAACGTGGGAGGAAAGAATTTCATCATGCTTTTGACGGGAATGCCTTTGGCACTGTACAATAATTAGTCCAAATTTGCTACATTGCCAAAAAATGTCCTGACTCAAATTTTGAAGCTTTGGCATATTTTGCTTGTGTCTTCATTTTCATGCCATTTTCTTGATAACAGGCAAATGTAAGTAAGATTATAAAGATAAATTTAAATAATGTAGAATATGTACTGTTGCCCTTGTTTTTCCTGCTCTGACAGGATGTTTATTAAAGGAATGAAGCACAAAAGCCTTACTAGATGAGCAGAAGGTGGTCATAGTAAAGGCAGAAGTTCTGCTAGCAGCCCTCAATCTTACCCAGTGTGATATCAAAATTATTACTAAAAGAAAAGTACAGCTTACTGTCTTGTTCTAATATTTTTTGCAGTACTTCCAATGGTACCCTAGAATCTCTTGAATGTAATTTATAAAAATATTCAAAAGAGAATGAAGCTTGTGTTTTCCATGGACAAGAAATAGGACTCTAAGTTGCTGCAAGGTGCTCCTTAGCTTTTGCCTCTAGTTGATAACTCTCAGCAATTTTTTTTCCTGTGGCAATTACAACACTGAGGGAAAATCTCCAGACTGGGAAATAATGAGGAATCTTATTCAGGGCAATATTGGTGCTTTGTGGTAGATACATGCTCACTGAAATTTTTCCTGAGCAATGGGATTTCTCACTTAGGTGTGACTACCTAAGAAACATACATCTAAATGAGGCTTGATTTCAGAGTTAAGAAGAGAGATAATCCTTATTAAAGAGATTAAATTCTCCATTAAAAATTACATTCAGAACAACAGGCCTGAACCTTTTGGAATGGGAGAAGACATTTTGGAGATCAAATGTGTTGGCTCCATAGTGTACCACCCAGCTCAGACGAAATATTTAACTTTTCCTTATCTGGAGTATGTGACAAGAGAAACAGCTGCTTGCAAGACATTTGATCTTTGTATTTGAAGAATATTGAGTTAGAAGTCCTAAGCAGGTTGAAGTGACCTGTCGCGAGGCTGAAGATCACAGAAAGATTTGAAAATACAATGATTTTCAATTTCTGAGTATATGAAGATTGGGACTCACTTTACTTTCATTGGAGCAAATTAAAGCTTCTTTGATTTAAAAAAACAAAAGAAATCACAATTGTGACAATAACTCCCATTTTAGAAAATTACATGACAGGAGTATAACTGATATTGAAAGAAAACCCAGAAAATTGGATGAAACAGATAAAAAGGATGGTTATTGGATTAGGACTGTTAACTACATGGATACATGTCCAGGCAGGTCTGCAGGACTGCTGGAGCACCAAGACTACAGTGCTGTTCAGTGGGATGGGTGGATGCATTTACACATCTCTCACCTATTGCATTATTGATCTAATGGATAGTTCTGAGAGAAAGTTGTGTGTCTATTTTTAAAAAGCATTTATTAATTCATTTGGCATCTTATTTCTCATTCTTACATTTTAGGGAACTTTATCCTTATTAGCACCCCGAGATAACAATGCTGTTTTCTGCTTTTTTGTTTTTGCTTCTTTCTTGGTAAACTAAACAATATCTATAAAATAAACTAAGCAAATAACAGAATTTCTTTCAGTATGTTCCCTAAAACCAAATGGAAACAGCCTTCTTTCTAGTACTCCCTATCCTTTTTTCTATTGTTCTATCAATGCCCTGTGTTCCAGTTTTGCCATTTACACTTCTACCTTCTTAACATTTTGGTTTCATGTTAAAATCAATGCTGAACCAACAGAAAAACATTTGACTATACCACACTGGAAAAAAAAAAAAAAAAAAACCCAAATATTTTTAAAGTGACCCTGTGACAGTAGCAGTGATCTTGTCACACATCCTTGTAATCTTTTAGCAAATTAATTGACATCCATCTTCATAATCCACTTTCTTATTAGCTTCTACTATATTTTCTTTCTCCATCCATGTATACATCATGTTTTCTCCTAAGAGGGAATGTCAGATTTCAAAACAAAAAGAAAAGCATAGGAATAGCCAATTTAAATTTAGTATTATTTTCTTTAAGATGGGAGGCAAAAAACCCCATTTTTTTCGTAAGCATGTACTAGACAGAATTTATATGTACTAAGTCAAAGCAGTATAACAAGATTTATTCATTTCTTATGCCATCAATATGATATTGATAATAATTTTAATATTAAGTATAATTTTCATTAGATAACAAGTCAAAGAATATCAGTGCTACTTGATACAGACCACTGTCAACAAACAAAAGGAATTTTAGAGGCAAAGACATGGAAAATCCTCTCTACTATTAGAAACTATTTCACAGAGGCGTTTATCAACAGATAGAGTATGACATTTTCATTAACTGAATGATCACTCGGTCAGTCCAAATCTGCTGAGGTTTATGGAAATAGCTGAGTTACAAGAAGTTGGCTTAGAGCTTAATGCAAGTCACAGCACAATGACTCCTACATTATCATTGCATCATTTCATTTACACAGTCACTCTAATTGACTTTAATAGGTTTTGGATCAGAGCAAACACACAGACAAAAAGATTGATTATACAAAACCAGAATGTTTTTATTAAACTTGCCTCAAGAATATACAATCTCAAAAAAATCTCTATATCAGCAGCTAGAGGCTTTAGGAACTTGTGGCAGCCAGCACAGAGACATTTTGTCAGCTTCAATTTAATTTTTAAAAGATAAGTTTTCCAGAAACTTCTTTTTAGAAGAATCTGTTAAAAGATTGAATCGGTCTCATGGACCACCCTCTGTTCACATTGACCACTAACAACTAGCTAATGATTTGACACAGTAGCCAGCATTTTCATCACACCATAATGTTAGTAAATTCATATATCCTATTTTTTTTCTTTTTAGTATGATTTATATGGAGAAAAGAAAAACAAGAGGGCTGGATTATGTATAGCAGCAGCAATCTATATAGAAAAAGCAAGACTTTTCTGCAAATCATAGGCAGACCACAGCCTACAGTTTAGGAAACTCTTCAAGCTTCATTCTACAGAGCATCATTGCATTGCTTCATCAGAGGAAGTGGATGTAAATCACAGAAAAGGCACTGCAGTCTGTTCTGTTAAAGAAAAAAAAAAAAAAAATCCCACTCCAAACAAAACATTGCAGCCATACTGACAATCAAAATTCACCAGTGTGTGCAGTGTTGCCACAAAGTAAATCTGTGAGGAAATTTAGGTTTTCATTGTCTAATTTTCAAATGTATGGACGCTTGTCTAGATGTGTAGACACTTGTCTACACTTTTGTAGCATCAGTTCTATGGAGGTCCAAGGACTAAACTTGCACGCAGACATCCATATACGTGGATATGTTTTACAGATGGAAATTCTAACTCCAAGAACTGTCAGTGTTAGCATTCATATGTCAGGCAAAAGCAGCCACTCTGCAATTATGAGAGTACAAAATCTGAGATGCATGACTGATTGCTACAACAAAAAACTTCTTCCAGTCAAAGTCTTCTACATGCTGTATAGCAGGACTACAGTCTACACACTTTAGTCCTTTTTTATCTACCACACAGTTTTATTGTTCTTGTACTTTTAATACATAAGCAGAGAAGAAAAATGCACTCATAGAATTGATTTATTTGAAGAATAAATAAGTTCTCTTTTGTTGACCTTGTAAGCATGACAGTAGCTGATCTTGGAACAATCATTCTAGTATGGGTTTTGACATAAATTTTTTTAGGCCTATTCTGCTTGTGCAAACTCAAGTCATGTATTGATAAACTCAGAATACATTCCTCTCTTCCTCTGCTCCACCTTTTCCCTCCTCTTTCCATAACTGTTTTCAGTCTGTCAAGGATTTTTACTCCTATTTCTTAAGGTTTCTTTTTTTTGTTTCTTTTTCATTGTGCTTTCAACTTCTCTGATTTTTAAAGACAAGAGAAATGAAATGAGATATATAATCAAGACAGTTTTCACTTCACTTGTTTCTCTAAGAGACATTCTAAAAGAAATTTTGATGAAGGGGAAAAACAGCCCTACTATGTAATGATCTTTTCAATGGTAATCCACCCACAGGGGCATTTTAATATGTAAATGACATTATTGTCTCACACGTGACAATCTGAAGGATTTCAAATTCTTCATTTGTCAAAATATAATGAACAGCACTTTTGCTGGTTTTATTAATGCTAGCACTTTGTTCACCCAAAAAATGACATAGTTGTTCCAAGCTACATAAGGTGATACTGTTATTGAATCATTTGAGACCTGGCAAATATAAATACAGTAAGGTGCTTGTTTTCACAGAAATCCACTCTAACGCCATGCTGGCAGCAAAGAGGTGCAGAGACATTTTCATGTTGACAAGCAGGTGTCCTCCAGCTGGCCCAAGCAAAATAATCCCCTTACTAAAATATACACAGATAAGTAAATATGTACAAACACATATATTCTCATTGTACAAGGATTTTTAAAAACCCAGCAAATAAAATCAAAACTAGAAAAGCTTTATGGACTGATGACTAGACATCAAACTCTGACAACAGAAACAAACTTCTCTTCTTACACGCTTCTTTTCCTTAACAACTCATAAGTGTATATTAGCAGACACAAAGAGAATTAATCTAAATAAGAGATAAAAGAAAAAACTAGAACATGTTTTTGAAGGATCCTGTAAATATACTTTGGCATGCATTTATTTGGATGGCATTTCTTTGCCTTCTTTGTGTCATTTGGAGAGTATACAGCATATTATATTTTAAAGATGTAAACATGAAAAACACAGCCTCAAAAATTTTATGCATGCTATACTGGGCTCTTAAAAACCCAACCCCATTTACTATAAAGGGCAGAAGTCTCAATACTGCTCATATCAGCAGAAAGGAAGGGGTACAGAGTCAGAACAAGTCCCTTATTGACCTTATATTGTCTAAACCTTCAAACCCTAGCAAACAAAGCAAAACAAAACAAAACAAAACAAAACAAAACAAAACCCTTCCACCAGATCACTGAAACTGTGAAACTTATTTTGAAAATATCAAGAGCGTTTAAAGATCATAAATAAAGGTCACTTCTTTGTACTGTCACCACCTTTTCATACACTACAACTGACCTACAAAAGATCCTTTAAATGGTTTCTAAAGCCACTGTGTTTCTTTTAGGTTCCTTTGCAAGCAGTTAGGATTTGCCTAGAAGAGAAGGGAATGAAAATTCACCACTGTGTTTTTCACTCTCATTTTGGATACATAGGAGTGTGAACATTTCTGCAAGAAAATTGAAAATGTACATAGCCACTTTTTCAAATTACTTTTAAAAAGCCTGATGCATTTAACATGAAACAGGTATCCTAATAAAGTCAAATGCTGAAGAATTCTAATGGAAGGCAAAAAATACCTTTCTCAGAGGGATTATCACATCTTTTTCAGCTCTGTTTTACAGCAAAAGGGAAAAAACACTAAATAACTGTGGAAAAACAGTGAATTACTAATATTATAACTTTGCCATAAATGTTAGGGAAAAGGGCACAAAATATCATCATATTGTGCTTTTAAAAAGCATCTAACTAAACAGAATCAGTCAGCATCAGAGAAGTACTGTAAAAATGTTAAATTAAGAAATTGCTATACATCACAAGAGTAGGATGGCACATAAAGAGAAAAAAAAATGAGATTACTATCTACAGTACTGTAATGCACTAAGGTATGATTCCCTAACATTTCTAACTACTGCATCACCACCAGAGCCTAAATTTCCACTGGATGCCACACTTGTCCTCAAGCTGTTTTTATTTGAAGATGCTATGCATTTTATTACTTAATCACAGCTCTGTTTGAACTGGCATATTAAAGAGAGGGGAAAATGTCATGCCAGGAGCAGCCAAAACTTGGCAACTGTGAATTTATTTGTACCCTTACAGTCATTTTTCCAAGTTATTTCCTAGTCATACATCACACATACAATGACCATTTCATGCCACTGAATGTCTTCTGGTTTACTTCAGTCTTGCATTTCTTTCTGGTTTTCCCCATGCTTGCAATTACTGAGGCAAAGAAAAGTCTGTTTCTTACAGATGCCATATTTTCAGATAGGTTTCATCTAGGGTAGAAGTAGTGCCAGTTGTGCTGTATGAATTTAGGATATCAAACAAAAATTCTGGACAGGCTGGACAGAATGAATTAACTTTTTTTTTTTTTTTTGCTCTGGGAAATTAAGCAATTTTGACATTGTCTTGTTGTCCAGGATACTATAAATACAATGAAAGACCTTAAGTGGGATTCTTTTGACTAAATGTAGACAATCTACTAAGTAAACATTCATTTGTAGGCCAAAGTAAGAAGACAAGTCCTGGCTCCCAAGACTAATTGACATTGCCAAACTCCTCCTCAGTCCTGTACATGCTCTGTCTCTCTGGCAAGAGAAACCTGACTCAAATACAGAGCCAAGAACCTAGATAACACTAATTCCTGTTCAAAAGTTTGCTCCTTGGATAATTTTTGGTGAGAAATGTACAGTTGTCTTATTACTGAGATCGGCATGTTAAGTTTCTTTCCAATGAATGAGAAGAAGGTACTTCTCAGGACTGATTCACCTACAGGAATTTAATATTTAATTTAATAATGCCTTAAAACACCTATTTCTCACTACTGATTACAAAAAAAGGCTATAGCAACTACTTGAGCTACGGAAAATTGCAGTGGGGACCTAAGTTAGCTGTGATAAATCTGACCTCTGTGGCCGCTAGACCACAGAAGAAAAGGTGCTCTTTGAGGATTCTGTTTGCTCACATTCATCTATGTAAAGATGCTACATGGAGAAAAGAGGGAGGAGGTAAAAATCTCAAGCATGTTTCCTATAAAAGCAAAGAAACAGGAACAACCTGTCAACTGTCTGTGCAAGTTCAAATAATTTCAGAAAGAGTACTGAAATATGTGTGAGAGAGAGGGAAAGAGAGAGAGAGAGAGATGCAAGTTATATATTTGGCTTTTAGCCAAATGGGGGGAAAAAGCCTTTGTACGAGAGAACTCTTTAGAGAACGATTAATATAATAATTTGTCTAACCTAATATATTGAAATTTTATTGTTTCAAGTAGGAATTTTTAAAATATGCTATAGCCCAACAGAAAAATGTTTTATGTACTTGGACATACTTGTATGGCAAGAGAGAGATGATAATGCAACTTCGTCTTTATAAAACTGTTTTTCAAATTAATAATTTCATTGAAATAATTATGGCCAATATAATTTTCACCTAATTTTAGACACCTATGTTGCCTGAATCACTTGAGTCGTTCAACTGAAATTCCATTTTTAGTCAAAGAAGAAAAATGGGCATTTGAAGGCACAAATCTTTTGACCTGTTTTAGAAACAGATGATTCATGCCCTGAAAATGCCTATTTCTCTTCATAAAGGGATATGACTTACCTGGATGTAGTTCTTCATATTCCACACCTACATTCCATGAACTGGTTCTCATTCCTCAAAATGTTTCTGAAATATTTCATTATGTTTTCTTAGTCTGGAGAATTAGAGATCTGAAAATTAAGTATTGTGGGTTTGGTTACATATCACTGACAGATGAGAGGGACTATTTCCATATTTTAGGTGTGGGAAGGGGTCACAGGGGAAAATGGTAAAATGACTTGTATGTGGGTATTTACATATATATGTGTATATATATATATATATATATATATATGTATATATATATATAATTCCAAAGATGATTTGGATTTTAATTTTACATGGACCTAATTTCCTTCTCAGATGGTTTGAGCATAATGCATCTCAGAACCTTTTACCTGTTAAATGCTTTTAATTCTTCCAGCCCTCCAAGCATGGTATGTCAGATTCTTTCCACTAGTAAATAGTTTTCTGATCTCCTAAACAGCACTGCATCACACTTGTGTCTTCAGATAAAAGATAAAATGAAAACTACAGAAAAGTCACATTGTTCATTTTGGTGTGCATTCTTTAAGAGGAAATATTTATATTTTAAGTGCTGAAAAAAGTTATCTTATGATTCTGCACCATAAAATATGCCTTATGATTCTGTACCATAAACTCAGTAGGCCTAACTATGTTCTTCACCAACCAAAATCATCTAGACCTCTCATCTTTCTAAAACTAACCTCATTGTCATGTGTCACTCTTTTGTGTAAGAGATAGGGATTGCAGGATGACATACAGATTTAGGTAGAAATGAATTCTTAACTATTAAAAAGAAGGTAGTCCACACAGCAGACAGAGAAAATGGCTAGAACAAAGCATGCAAACACTTTATCATTAAATGTCATGTTAAATCACTAGGTTAAATTTCAGGTTTTTACTTAAATCAAATTAAAACAAACCTTCTATTTTTTTCTGGTAAAGAAAAAAATCTAACTTTTAGATAAATTGTCTTAGGTATCTTTAGCATAATACATTCGTATTGATGTGGTCACATACATCACAGGATCTGTGACCTTTCTCTGATAAGTACACTGCACAGCTTTTTATCTTTTGATATCAGTTTTAGTATCGGGTTTTTTTCCCCTCGCAAACCCCCACCTTCTTCTGAAGTTCACTTAAATTTTCACCCAAAAGAATGTATGACCCAAATTTTTTCTCATTTCTTTTATACACCAGGTTGCATATTATTCAGAATTTATAATCTCTACTTGGTTGAATTTCACAAATTTAACTTGTCTAACTTTTTCTGCTTATGATTTGTGGATACCATTTTGTCATTTGGCAAATCAGTTATCTTCTGACTTGACAAATTTTCTATTTTTCATTATTTAATATGAAATGTTTTAGATTCAGTTACAAATAAATATTCAATAAAATTTTCCCCTAGAAGTAAGCATTCACTCCACAATAAAAGAGCAGTATCATATTCTCGGCAAAAATCCTAGACCACTACATGTTTGATCAACATTAGTACTGATGAAAAAAGGAAAATAAATACATTTAGCATCGATTTTTGGTCCTTCTCTTTTGTGTTCTCAAAACCATGAGCACTATATTAGAGTTGGTACAAAGTGCTACTATGTACTGGAGATGCACCTAGTGTAGTAGTCTATATTAAATAAGTACCATTCATTACTTCCCCACAGACAAGGAATTTAAAATACATCAATTCCTCACATGTGAGGCAGATTGTGATTTACATGTTACAGTGCTCCTGTGACTTGATTTGCACAGGAAAGACTTCTGGCACAATGAAAGGAAGGATTAGAGAGCATGAGAAGGGTGCTGCTGTTAGTGTAGAGTAGAGACTCTCCTACGACACACTTTTAACCAATGTATTTACGTTCAAATCAAAAATACATGGATCTTGGTGGGTTTCCCAGCCAGGAATGAAACAAAGGTCATGTCTCAAGAATAGTAAGACTGAAGTTATAAACACTGGATGAGCCTCTAAGCAGAGCCAGAGACAGGGATCTGCAAACAGGCCTTCCTTACGTCACATCCAGGTGGATTTTTGGGTTTGATTCAAGTGGTAAGACACAAACATTTACATCTGAGCTATCAGCTAGATTTCCTTTTATTGACAGTATATGGAAATAGAATGTTATGTTACATCTTATCCTAAGGCACACCTCCACAATAATCAGGATTTCCTCATACTATGATAGGATATTTTTCACTTTTTTCTTCTTTTTTTTTGGTTTTTTTTTTTTTTTTTATTAGAAAACAACTATAGAGTTATTCTATATAACTATAGAGCTAACAATATGTTTACCAAAGCTCTTACTACAGACAATGCAAAACCCTTTCACACAGACACTGGGCTCTTTTCAACAGTTCATTCAAAGACTTTTCATTGCAGTTTCTCTGCTGCTTCTTCCTCCTTGGGGGAAGGACTACACACACTCATCCCCTGCTCCCTCCCACAGGAGACAGTCTTCCATGAACTTCTTCAATGTGAGTCCTTCCCATGGGCTGCAGTTCTTCACAAACTGCCCTATCATTGGTCTCTTTCAGGGTGCAGCTCTTCAGGAACAGGCTGCTCCAGTGGGTCCCCCCTGCACTCACAAGTCCTGCCAGTAAATGTGCTCCAGAGTGGCCTCCTCTCTCCATGAGCCCGCAGGTCCTGCCAGGAACAGGCACAGGCTTCCCACAGAGATGCAACCTCCTTTAGTGTGGGGTCCTCCATGGGCCACAGGTGGACATCTGCTCCGATTGAATCCCATGGGCTCCAGGAGCACATCCTGACTCACCATGGTCTGCACCACAGGCTGCAGGGGAATCTCAGCTCCAGCCCCTGGAGCACATCCCGCCTCTCCTTCTTCACTGGCCTGGGTGTCTACAGGGTTGCTCTTCTCACATACTCTGGCTGTATTTCTGCAGATTTTCCCCCCATAGCCTGTATCCCACAGGTGCTATCACCCTGGCTGATGGGCTCAGCCTTGGCCAGTAGTGGATCTTTTGTGGACCCAGCTGACACTGGCTTTGTTGGATCTAGGAGGAAGCTTCTTGCAATTTCTCATAGAATCCAACCCTGTAACCCTCCACTACTAAAACCCTGCTGGCCTGAAAAGCCTTTGCAGGTGAAGTGTTTAAAATTGAAAATTATTTCCAAGGAATTCAACAGCACAATGAATGCTCTCCTTCAATAACTAATGCACTACAACAGAGTAAATAAAATCCAAAGCTATAGCCAAGATACCCAAATTATGAGACTTAAGGAGGAGACTACGTAAAGTATTCACAAATTCTATCTTTTGCATTATCAAAAGTGGCCTGTGTAGGTTTTGTTTACAGCCATTTAAAAGAGTGATTCCTTCTGTAGTTGATTGAGAATAAAAATCTAATTTTAGATGCTTGCAATCATCTAAGTCATCTTATCAAGCTGCTCCCCTCCACTGTGTGTAAAGGCAGACTTGACAAACTACTCCCACTAGGCTGAATATAGCATTTGGAAATATTTCCATTTAACTTGCTTCCCCTTATTTGAATCATTATATACATGTGCTAATGAACACCTATGGCAAAATATGTGTAACTCAATGCTGCAAGACCACACCACTTCCAGTTCTGGAATGTCACCTGCAAACTCCAGTTTCTTACTGCTGTAGTCCCTGCTGTATGTGATAGGCTTCCATTCAAACCACAGGGCTAGAAATAGGGTACAGCTGCAGTGAAGGAATCTCAGTTGTGCCCCTGCCTTGCTAACTTAGCCCAGTGATCTCTACTGGGTCACTCACACTTTCAAGAGAGCTAACCTATTACTCCTCTCTGTCAGAGTGAAATGGCTGGTGAGCACAGGACTGTGCAGGAGCAAGGAAGACACCGGACTGTTACACATTTCTTTTGAAGAAAGTGTTGCCAGAGAAAAGTAATTTTCAGGCTCTGGGCAACCAGTTGCAAGGAGGCAGAAATTAATTCAGGGTCTTTGTATATTTTCATGCTATGCTGATTGAAAGTTCATTCTGGACTTTACCTAACCCAGCTTCTGCTGTTTCCCCTCCAGGAGGTTTGAGTATTAAATGGCATTGATTCTTCCTATGGAGATAAAAGACTGCAAATAAATTAGCATTAAAAGGGATATGCCCTTGAGAAAGCCAAAACACTGAGCTAAAAAACATCATCTTTAAAAGATTTGGCTGAGGTTAGTGTTCTTGATGTCTTAGTATTGTGGCACTGACTGCAATAGTGAAATTCTTTGTCTTCTACCATGTATTGCCCAAGGCAGTAACACTACCCGGATTAGAACAAAAGTATCCTTATACACAGGCACCATCCCACTGAAGTCAGGTTATTTCAGTGTTAGATCCCTGTTTTCTCTTCTTTGGAATGATGCTGTATATCCTTGCATAGTGTAACTGTTCTCTTTAATTACGAAATAATTTTTTAAAAATTAGTGTGATTTTCTATTGGACATTTGCAGATGCTTCACAGCAAACCTTTTTACTCTTAAAGATTATGACACTGAATGTGCAAAAGGAATTGAGGAAAAACTTAATATTCATAAAGGTTTTTAAATTGTCTGTTGTGTATAGAAGATTCTTAGCATACTTATTTTTATTTTGCAACAATAAAAAGCCTGTTCTGTATTGCTTTTCCTCTATTTAGAACACAAATTAATTGAGGTCATGGTTCCTTTAAGGGAACACAGTCATATTTCTAGCAAAAACTCCATGAAAATTTAATCTGTGTCTGAGAGACTTTTGACCTTTCAAACTTGCAGGGTATTTATTATTCCCCTTTATTTTATGTTGGGAGTCCTTACATTTGTCTGTTCTCTTTAAATATTTACATTGTAACTTCTCCTGGTAAAGTACCACATGTTTAGCTTATACATAATGGTCTTTATTTGTGCTGCAGCTCTCCTTGATTTTCTGTTTTATCAAGGGGTCTTTCTAAATCACAAAGGAAAAAAAATCATCTTGACTACTGTTTCTTAATTACATATTATAAATTTTCTTTAATAATTACTACAATGAAGTCCGAAAAGTAAATTATTGAATACAATTGCAACCTTTCATTTCTAACATATTAGTCTCACCTTCACACTTTCCCCTCTTTTCCCTCTTTTCCCTGTGTGATCGTTCACTTTCCTCTTTCTTAGGAAATAAATCTAAGTCTTCCAATCTCATTTATACTTTATATTTCATATTTTATTTATAATCTTTGTTTCAATTGCCTTTACTGGTAATTTATTCTACTCATTCATTATCTTTTTTGAAATACATCAATTTTGTCCAAGTTTCCTAATTTTCCTGGTTTGTTTACTATGTCTTGTCATATCATCCAGATTTTAACCCCTTCCTAGTGGAAAGACATGTGTCCATGTTCTAAATTTTTTCTTTTTTTTTTTCTTATTTACAATGTTGTATTTCCCTTTTACTGTTCTGCATTTTATATTTAAGGATTTTCCACAGCTTATTGGATAACTCTGAACAAGAGTCCTGCAGTGTTACAAAAAGGTCGAATTACATTGAGCATGTAGGAGATGATTTGAGCAGATTTCTTACCAATAACTTTTAAAATATTTAAGGTTCTAGAACAGAACATTGTTCAAGGTCTGATTAATAAATTGTACCTCTCCTCTTTAAAGCACTGAAATAATATTTACAGTACAGTTACTAACATGATCCATATTCCAGATATTTTTTTTAATCTAGAATATGGATCATGTTAGTAAATGTACTGTAACAAGTTGTCCTTATTCAATAAATAAAATCATTATATAAGAGTTTTCCTTAATTCATTTTCTCTTACTACATATTATTTTACTCTATTCTAGGTTTCCTGGCTGACCCAAGAGAGAGTATATTGTAAGAGGTTTTCACATCCGTTTGTCTAAAAGATTTTTCTTCTCCTTTCTGAGGTCCTGTGTGGATATTTTGTGATAAGTGTAAAATAACATCTGAAAAAAAGCTTTTGAACGCAATAAGTATCTATAGGAATTATATTTACCTCCTCTGGATTCAGCCCTCTAAAATGTAGGCAAGTGATCCTGACGGGCCATTTTTACTCCTTCTTTAATTAGAGTAGAAAAAGACATGAATTTTCACACAGGAATAGGTATCCACACTGGGGACTGATGTGTGCCAACGAGGTCAGTAATGCACAGAATCCCTTCCAGGCAAGACCACTGGTGGTGTTTACTCAGACTTTGCCCCATACAATTTTAGGCAATGCTAATTCCCACATTTTGAAAGAGCTCCTGGGCACAGTCTGGGAACTAGAATGTACTAGGGACTATTCCCAACAGGTATGTCACATATAGACACATGATTCTGGTCCCAAAGCAGTGGCCGCCAGCCTGCCCTGCTTTTGTCAGTCCCAATGAGTTCTGACAAATACAGCTGGATGTCTAAACTTCAAATTACTTGGGAAAAGTATTATCTCATGGGCACATTTTGCAGTCACACAGAATCCCTTTTCCATGAAAGAAATTGCTAAAGTGACAGCAGGACTTTATTTTAAATGTCTGCATTTTCTTTAATGAAATTTAATGAATGAAAAAGGGAGCTGAGGCTCAGATTTGTCATGTCTGGCTGCACTTATTAACTGGCCAGCCAGGCCAGAAGATGAATCTCTACAGCTAACAGGAAAAGGTGTTCTGAGTTATTTTTAGTGACTGCAATCAACTTTAGACCACAGACCATAATTTCAAAAATATTTCTAATATGGCAGTTTTCTTTTTAATTTTTAATAAATTAACAAAAAGAAAAAATGGACCAAGCACAGACTCTTCCCTTTGGGGACATTTTAGAGCTGGCTGTAATGTCCTTTCATCATTTAATAATTGGCAATAATATTCAAATGGCAAGAAATCCTCTTCCACTTTCTTGTTTTGTTAAATTGGAGAAAATGTCATCGGCTGTGGAAGGCATAGGGATCAAAATTCTTTACCTGCTTTTTTCTTTGCCTTATGCTATAAGAAGATGATAATTCACAGCAAAACCTGAAAGATGTGGCAAGACTTATTTAACTTAAATAACAGCAATTTTTGCCTGTCTGTGTAGTTTTCCAGGCTCTTTTTGCTGTGTCTCAGTAACGGTCCAAAGATTTTTGGGGTGGATTTTTACCAATACAAATGTCACAATACTATATTTTTAAAGGGGGGAGGCCGGGGGAGAGGAGGGGTGGGGTCTTGGGGAAAACACACTTTTAAGACAGAACTGAATTACACTTTTCATAATACACAAATAAGAAAAATGACACAAAAATTCAGACAAAGGGCCAGACTTTCAAGGCATTCAATACACAGCAGGTCGACCTGAGAAAAAGCTTCCTGAAAATTCCCTTATTGAGGTGTTGTAGTAGCAGATGCCAGATTTGAAGCACTTTGAGATTCTGGGCATTATTTATGCTTACTGCAAGAACATGAGACATGCCCTAGCAGCAGAGGCTCGCTGGGACTCACTCTGGCAGTGGCTAACAGAGCTGCTCAGTGACTAATGACAGAAACAGGGTATATGTGATGAATGACCTCACCTTAGCTAGGTCTTCCTAAATGTCAATGCCTGAAGGCACTTTGGATAAGGATGCTATTCCCTGGGCTCTGTAGCAGGAACCAAAGCCCATCTATACGGATGATATCTCAGATATATCGATACAATTGTTTTCAAAGCCGAAACACTTTGTCCTGCAGCAGTAGGAAAGCAGGATTCTAAAGAGAAATACAGTATTGGTGTTGGCTGCAAGTGCACAAATATCTAGATTAGCTGCACTGTTACACAGAAATCACATTATTTTTGTGGCCTTTTCCCTACTTTGAATCACCTTACTAGTTATTATATTGAGCTTGTCTTCACACTTTATAAATGCAAAGGAAATTTTATATGGTTCCAAGTTTTAATTCTCTTTTTCTTTATTCCACTGAAATATTTATTAAACAAATTCTTTGCTTTTTTTACACAAGGAAGGAAATGATAATAAATTAATTCATCCCAAATTAATTAATGCAATATAGAAGAGATTCTTCTGCACAGAGAGAGAGATTATGAGGTAATTGTCTTTTCAGGCAACTATTGTCAAACCTTTGCTAAAAATAAAGGGAAATATAGAGGGAAGTTAAGGGACCATGCATTCAAATATGGACACATTGACAACATTCTTTTAAAAATCAGGAAAGCAAATTTATGCACCCCAAGCACAGCTCCCTGTGCTCTTCAAAGGGAGTGACTTTCTTTTCCTTTTACTACCTCCTCTGGGGTACTTTATGGACCAGTTCTCTCATCTCAAGTGTCTGATCCCAAGGCATAAATTAATTTTAGATGCAATTTTTATTCTTTGTGGCTGCTAAAGCAATATTCACTGTTTGTTTTGGTTACCATGGAGATAATTGACTTCCTGTGGTGGCAAGAGTCTTTTTTTTGGGTATTAAAGGGGCTTGGATCTAGGGATTCTCTAATTTTCATGCAGTGAAGAAAGTAATTTCATCAAGAAAACCTTCGTAAAATTTCTCTCCCTCCTAATTTGAGTCATTCTTGTTATAATCTTGTGAGTATTTGGGTGTCTTTTTCTTTACCACATTCCTTTTGTAGCTCAGCCTGCACACTCCACGATGCTGGCTCAATCCACAGGAAGCGCAGATAGGCTATTTATTAACGCTCTACTTTGGTCAGGCACGAGCTCCCAACAGCATATTATCTGATAGAACATCAACAGACACAAAGATAATAAAAGATCTGATTATAACTTAGCCTTCAAAATGGATTGGTTCAGACTCAGAGACATTTCTAACAAAAAAATCCTGTATTGAGGTTGTCAATAAAGAACAAAAACCAAAAGCCATTCAGTTTAAATTAGCTATGTCTTTTATAGAGCACTAAAATTTAGACAGTTCAAACCTTTACCTTGACAAAATAGTCTCACTAAGTTGAGCATTCAGCAGCTGAATATTCAACAAAGAAAAAAGGCATATTCCAAAAGTATGGATAACCAAAAAATGCTCAAAAGTGCCTCCTAAGGAATGCCAGAAGTAAAGATGGTGTGAATCTTGATCCAAATCTTGAACCGAAACTGGTGAGCTCTTGAACCAAATACTTCCAACCATTAAGTATGGTTGGGATTTTGTACAACATTCAACTAAGATTGGGAGGGTTTTTGTGTTATATTTGATAAAAGATACTTCAGCAAATCAGCTCTGGCCTAGAAGGTACAAAATTGGAATGGTTAACTTTTGTGAAATCATTGCACTCACTCTCCATCCCTTTCCTCATGCCATTCACAACAGCCATTCACAACATTCCTCTCTTCTGAGCTCAGGCATTGTCATGCTAACCATGAATGAAAACCTTAAATGAGCCAAAAGACAGTGGGACTAATGCTCAGTGTCCTGTGTAAATAGCCCTGAGCCTACATATGCCTACTCAGGATTTCTACACTCTTCAGAGCAAGCTGGTGCTGCTCAGCATAACCCTGTAACAATGGTCAGGACAGGAGAGAATGGCAGGATGGAGCTGGTAGCAAGCACTGCCCCCCACATCCTCGTTCACGGCAATGGTCCTTCTGTGTCAGAAGGGAATGCAAGGTGATGTGATGCACCAGCAGATGGGCTCCCACCACGCCTCTCTCGAACCTGAGGTGGTACTGCAAGTCCCTGAGGAATAATACCTCTAAGTCCTCCAGCTGCAATGGTGAGCTTATGCATTTTCCAAGCATGAGGCTTTCACTGAAGACACAATAAAGCTTTTGGACAAATCTTCATTAATAACAAGAATTAAAAGGGGATTTGTCTTGTTTCCACACTAACAGTGGATAAAAGCATATAAACACAGGAGAGATTATAAATAAAATCTACATTAATCCCACGATTAGCTCTCTGTCCTCTAGCCTCTACCTCCTATATCGAGGGTCATGCCCTTTAAAGCACAAAATCTGTTACAGTTAACAAAAAAACACACACAATAGTCATTGTGGTTCTTTGCTACTGCACTGGAGTTTTTAGTCTAGTTTGTTTTGAATTTGATGTACAACACCAAAATGCTCACAGGTATTCCATACAGGATTATACTTTTGCTCCATGAAAATAATGTCTTTTGTTCCTACAGCATTTCACAGCAAAGAAAAAAAAATTAGAATCAATAATAAAAATGGAAATATTTGAGAACAAGTAATAGTAAAGCAAAACTTTAGCAATCTCCTTCTAAATGTACAACACAAAATCAATTTGCTATGACCCTGAGAGTCAGCTGTTCTTGCCCTTGTGACAGAAGAGGAAGAAAAAGGAAAAGAAACAAATTAAAGCAATACCTAAAAGCCTTTTGCTTCCCAAAACTTTGGAGTGTTTTTGAGGTAGAAGGATGCTTAAAGCAAGCTTTCACATTTTTAGCAATATCACCTCATAATTTCTGTTTTAGTGTTTGACATAGCTTTAGCCTTCTGGTGTATCAGTCATTTATTTCTTTTTTGTACATGAAGATTTTTCCTTAGGTAGTCTGTAACCTGAGAACCACTACTGCTTTGCAGTTTCCTCACCTCCTGTGTTTAGGAACTATCCATCTAATCCGTTATTGTTTACTAAGATTCCTGTTTTACATTCATCAACATCTGAATGTGAATAACAACCCAAGATTTCAACTGGAAGATATCTAGGCAATATTAAAATACTTAGGCTGCAGAGGAGGATTTATCACCCTGGAACAACATACTGGATTTTTTTTCAAAAAATAACAATGCAGTCTTCTGCAATCATGAAAAAAGCAATTTTTAAGCAACTGTCTCAAGGTTTCTGGGCTGCCTTTGTGTTCAGCTGAAATTTCTATTAATCTTTCCTTAAATTAACTGCACTGAAGCACTCAGAAATTCCTTCACAAAGTGTTCATCCCTCTGCAATATTTCTAAAGGAACAGCCTAATACAATGTAGCTGTGAGAGATATGACGAGGAGAAATAGGAGTACTTAATTTGGATTTCCTAAAAGAAATACTTAACTACAACTTCTTTTCCAGTAAATGCAGTTACTGTAAGAGGTGTTTAAAACATTATGATGGGGTTTTTTTCTTCCCACATCTGCCCTGATACTACATTTAGAAATCCTGAATAGAAAAATCCCATTTTCCTATTATAAGGTCAAGTTACATCAACTTCTTGCTAGTAAAATAACATCTTTAGCATTCTACTGGAATATTAATATACCTAAAACCTCTGAGACTCAATATTGAGATCTTTCATGATTTATACTCCAGATAAAACTCCTATGCTGCTCCAGCAGCCCTTTAAAACACAGGATTTTACTAAGTAGAAAAAGATTTTCAAGCTAAAGTAAGCACTTGAAAACATTCAATCTAATGTCACTGAGTTTAGAAACCTGTGCTCTAATGTGCAGAGAGTTTTCAAACATAGTATCAGCTCTTTCCCATATAGATGTGGTAAACATCAACTTGCAGGATAGTATGGTTCAAGAGCACAGTTGAATTTTATGGTTGCAAATAAAGTACCAAACAAAATAAATTATTAGTCTCTAACTGGTTTTTTCAATTCTCCCCACATTATGTTTGTTCATCATCTTCTCTGAACTGTAAACATAAAAATCAGGCTTTCAAACTGCAAG
The DNA here is from genome assembly GCF_022539315.1 of Serinus canaria. Classification (NCBI taxonomy): domain Eukaryota; kingdom Metazoa; phylum Chordata; class Aves; order Passeriformes; family Fringillidae; genus Serinus; species Serinus canaria. Next base: position 58,773,194 of record NC_066313.1, read on the forward strand.
CAGAATTCCAATAAAGCTAGGGGATTCCCTTTTTTTTTTTTTTTTAACCAAATAAAATATGTGCATAACTTTTGCACTAAAAGATTAAATTCCTCTTTCAACAGTGTAAATTTGGAGACTGGTAAAGTACTAAACTGGGAGCAGTAGCAGGTGTTTACTCTCCTGAGTTTGTTAACACTGAGGGTTAATAGCCAAGCATGGAAAATCCTTTAAAAAAAACCCACAGTGATTCAAAATTAAAGATTTCCAGTACTGTCATGGAAACATTTTGAAGAAATACATATTTCAGATATCAAAAATAAATAATTTTAGGCTTACAATAAAAACACAGTGAACTGGACACTTTTCTGATGAACATTGAGACTATAGTTCTGTGGATTTTGGAAAACTAGTGACTTTTTTCCTAAAAGTAAACATAATTTGTTAGCAACCTTAAGTACACATCACTTTGCAAAATTACCTAGTTAAGGTCTGCTGCTTCTCTCACTCTATTTCAATAAAATCTTTATTACGTCTTTATAGATGTTGGAATAAATTCTTTAATATTGTTTGGAAGTGACATCTATTCTAGCAAGTGCTGTATTGCCACACAGAGCCATGGTAAAGCATCCATATGATGGAATAAAATCTTGGTAGTCAATGATACGTTGGGGCTTTTAGTGTCAGAATTTTATATTTAGTTTTAAATCTATTTCTGAAGTATATATTGTCACAAATACCAGAATCATGATTCCTCTATTTTCCTTTCTATGCATTCAAATAATACTGAGCCCCAGAAGAGGAAATTCTCTCTTAGCCATAAATCACATGTTTAGGGGCCAATATCTTACAACTACACAGGGCTATAAATGTGAGCTTCACACCATTGAAGAAGGGCCTCAGCTTCTCATAATGGAAGGTCAGGCAACATCAGGCCATAAAATAGTGACATTATAATATATAGAAAAGCTATTTTACAGAAGGTAATTTTTAGAGGTTTCAAAAATTTATTAGCTAGCATTTTCCTCTCCTTGCATGTCCCATGATCTGGAGGGCATGGTAAAGAAGCCAACCTGACTCAAAGTAGAAGGGCATGAAAAATAGTAATAATAAAAAAAGTAATGAGCTAAAATATTTCTAAAACTTTCTTCCATTTTTTTTTATATTCTCTCAAATACACAGCATAAGCAATGTGTATAATCATATAGTTTGGTCTGTAGGATTTATAGCATATGATAATAGAGTAATAAGAGCAAATAAATCCTCAGCTGATAAAAATATTTGCAACCATTAGAGCCAAGCTATACATAACAACATAGGAACTTTCTCCCTTTTTTTTTATCCCAAATATTCAAGATATCAAAATCATGTTACTATAAGCTAAACCTCTGATAAACATAGATTAAGTAACATTAGTTTTTTATGTCCTTGTACATACAGATTTTTGTTTTATTGTTATTAAACTCCTACATCCTTTAATTAACCAGAAGGACACAACCTGAATAAATACTTACAAAGATCCACAATGTGACTTCTTCTGAACACAGGATATAGCTCTAAACTCTTAACTACTGAATGTCATTTTATTTGACTCCTCATGTATGTATCCCCAAATCAAATTTATTGGCATGAGTCCCTTTAATCTTCTTTTGGACATTGTTCTTGTGTTTCAAAAATTTGAAATAACATTCTCCAAAATAAAAATTTTGCTATTGTTCAGCTTCACCACTAAGCGCAAATGAGATTTTTGACTTGCCAGCACATATCCTACACTGCACTACTGGGAATATCACCTTGTGCAGAGACTCTTGAGCTAATGCCAGTCCAAGCCAATGAGTGCTCATGTTAATGAAGTGTATGGAGGCTTGAAATTGGAAAGACTTCTCTTTTTGACTGCCAGTTTCCAGAACTAAGCTGATACGTTCACACGGCAAAACACAACTCAATGTTGATGCTTGCGCTACATATGAAACATGTGGAAGCAGGTTTTCTTTGAACAAAATGCAACTTCTTTCAATTTCACTTAAAAATTGTAGCTATTAGGATTTCTCCAGTAATTTTCAAGATGGAGAACACTGAGGTCAAGGTGATGGCAATCTAGTAATATCTATTAATTTCCATTGTCAGTAAAAGATGATTATTTCACTCATTCAAAGCAAATTAGAAGTATTTCATTTTTCTAATGGAATAGGCAGTGAATGATAAACATTTATTGCATCATTTTTCAGTTCAGGGCATTTGTGGCAGACATATGTCTAGGGTGACATTTTACTGCATTAACCACAAGAAAAAACTTGCTTTTCTCCTCAGTTCCCTGACAAATTCACCACAAACACACAAACAAGGTAGAGGTTCTTATAGGCAAACCCCACAAATTTTGCCAATCTGAGAAACTGCCCAGAGAAGTGGATGCCCCACCCCTGGAATTGTTCAAGGCCAGGTCAATTTCGTCCTGAGCAACCTGGTCTAGTGAATGGCATTTCTGCCTGTGGCAGAGGTGCTGGAACTAGATGATCTTTAAGATCCCTTCCAATTCAAGCCATTCTACAATTCTATGCCTCTTTTAGGTAGTCCCAACAATATCTAGCTTTGTAAGAAAGCAGGGGAACAACCTGAAAAATACAATGTGGTCTCACATCAAAAGGATATACAGAAAGAGAGGCAGATTTAAGATTGCTTAGGGACCTTAAATAATGCATTTGATAATTTAAGTGCTTGACTTTGCAGTGCTAATATTCTGGTAGTTTAATAACATAAAAAATGCAAAAACAGCACTGCATGATCTGAATTTCAAATCCACAATCTACATGTTTTAGCAGAATCAAATTAAAAGTAAGTTCTAGTTTCCACTACAGAGAAATGCACAGACCACTCAGAGGAGCCATCAGGAGAGGGGGAATCTGTAGCTCTGGACTAACCCCAGCTGCTGCCCCACACAGCCATTCTTTGTTTGGGACACACTTCTGAAGCAAAGGAAGAACACATTTGGTGTGCTTTCACACAACTTCAGTGGGGTTTCACAGAAAGGGCTGATGGTACAACATCATAAATAATTTAGAGAGGAAAGCCTCTTTTGAAACGTATTTACTGTTCACACAAGTAAAAACCACATATTACACTCTTCAATCAGACAAAACTGAAGTCAATAGGATTAAACCTGACAGAGAAATTCATGATGAGGCATTAATGGCACACTGTAGGGGAATAAGTGAAGAGACCAGCTCATGGGATGCTCAAGATTGATGCATAAAATGGGATTTTTCACTGGTCTTTCTCAATAACCCTTTGTTACCAGGTTGCTCTTCATCATGATTAAAAATATTTGTATTTACAGAGGTTATTTACCCTAAAAATGACATAAGACTAATGTAATCTGTCCAGATAAAGCTTTTCATGAGATTAAAGCTTTTACATATGTCTGCATATTTCCTTACTGAACAATGTGGATTTATTCCTGATAAAAAATATTCTTTCAAACACTATCAATATATTTATTACACTGTTTTTCCACACACAGTTTAAACCAATGTTAGCTGTACATGATGTCCAAAATATTTGGAAGCATGTTTTTGCTTCGGTTTATCATTTCTTTAGGTGAAAAATTCTTACTAAACAAACTGACAAGAACACAATTGAAATTTCTTCACTTTTTAAGTGATTACATGATTTTTAAACACATTAGTTAGTTGCAATTCATTCAAATAGAAAAATACACAAATGTCTTCAGTATAATTCCATGAAGAGTGCCCATCTGCTTGCTGTCATTTTTTTTAATAAAGTCTATATAATGCCTGATGCCAAAATAAAATGCATCACCAAGCCTCAAACCAGCTGGCTTAACATGTTATCCAGAAATTTTCCTGTGTGCATTGTCCATCTTCTCAGGCTTTTTGAAGCAACGTGGCCAGAGAACTTTTGGAGTGACACTGCACCCCACTACATGGTGGGTGCAATGGTTCCTCAGGGCTTTCTGAAGCTGTTTTGCAGGACTGACCGAGGCCTCAAAGCATTTACAAACATGCAGACATGGAAATTTGAGATAGGATTAATTTCTTAGTATGGAATTTTTGGTATGAAGAATCAACGTTTCAAAGGTGATCAGATAAGAAAAACATTGGGAAAGCTAGAAGTAGAAAACAGTTAACCTAGCCATGTATAAACACTAGCCAAAGGACTGATAGCAGAAGCTGATCAATATTTGTCATATTAAAAAGCTTTAAATGAAAGGATAATAAATAATTTCATTATAATAATAAACTATTTCTTTAGCTGGGAACACAGGAGAGCCACTTGAACCTCTGAATTTATTCTCAGGCAAGTGATGGTTGCTCCAGAAGACTTTACTAAAGATCTCTTCTACATATTTTTTTGCTATGTACTGAAAAATTCTTCCACACACCTAGAAATAAAACAAAACTCAATACATGCTTGGATTCTATTATACAAACTTTATTATACAGTTTCAGCACATCTGCCTAACATTGGCAGTGAGCTAAACACAAACTCTGGGGTATTCCCTTGGGTTTCTAGATGCTGGACCAGAAGAGTGTAGATCTTCTGTTTCTTTTGATCCAAATCTCCCAGCATCAGTTATCTACCAGATGTCCTAGAAAAGTCTGAAAGGCACTCAACAGTTAAGTTTAGGCATCTGAGCAGTCCCTAAGGAGACAAAGTAGTGGAATTTAACTTACAGGTTGAGAAGACCAGAGTTAGCTGTCTGTCACTAGAGATGTGAATACATGAGCTAGCTGAACTATACTCTATGGAAATGTATGGCTTCATTCAACAACACATAGATAAGAACCTGTGTCATTTAAGCTTCTCTATGACTTTTTTCTTGGCCTTTTGGAAGGACATGTGTCAACCTTACATCATATCAGTCACCCTAAGCAACCTCAAAGATGGAGACTTTTATCCTGTTCTCATCAGTGCAGTCAGAGGAGTCTGGAGAACCATTCAGATGACAAAATGCACACCAACTGGTGTAGGTTAAACTTGTGTGTCAAAAGATAGCTGCAGACTGAAGTCTTTCACCTGAAAAACCCATTAGAGTCAAGCACAGCTAGGTATATCTATTATTAGTGGAAACCATGGTCCTAAGAACAGCAGAAGTTTTAGTCTTCTTTGTAAGCTACATGCCTTCACTTGTGGAGATTATGTATAAAGGGCTTTGGTTCCACTGTGTGAGGAGTACTCTTTCCTCCCTCTGCAGAAGATCTCAGCATACTGACATCTACTCCTTTCACCTTTTGACACTAGGAAGAGAGACTAGCTTGGTCAGTGCAGGAATAAATGTTCCTTTTCACAAAAGATGATCTTTGCTATCTTTTAAAGTCAGGAAATGCAGTTTGCAGAAGGCCTAGTGAAGTGGAAAATCCATTTCTATAGGTTCTGCAGAATGAAATACAGATATAAAAAATTCCTCTACAAAGTTAAGAAATTTAACAAGAAATTAGATTCTTTCTGTTCAAAGTTTAATCCAGTCTATAGAACTTAATAGAGAATTACATCCTTCCTATAGACAGGCTTAAAGTTCCTGGAGAAAGGTGATTATTCTCTATTTAATTCTACAGATCTTTTTCTATAAGGGTAATTTCAGATTCATTCAACTGTTATGCTTCTTCTGCCACCTTGGAAATTATCGCACTTTCATGAATTTGGCATGGTTCCATCAATAGTACCAGAAATATGAAATTTCTGTTCTTAATATAAATGTGCAATACTATCCTGTGTCGTAACTTTACACTTGATAATTCATATGTAGTATCTTTTGTGGGATTTAGACTGTAATTTCTAAGTTATTTGCAGAAAAAGGGCTAAAATGATTTGGGAAAAAGTCATGCTGAAGCACCAGTATTTCAGTTTGCAGTACTGCTATGCCAGTATCTTAATTTATTCAGCCAAGGAACAGTTCATTTTAGCCAGAACTTTGCCTTCCAGAATACATGAGGCATGTAATTTCTTACATAGCAAATGAAATATTTGAATTATTTTTGTCTTGCAGGTTGTTGTGGTTTAACTCCAGCTGGCAAGTAAGCATCACTTATTCATACCTCTTCCCACAGAAGACAATCAGAAAAGCAAGAAAATTCATAGGTTCAGATAAGACTTTTTAATAGGTAAAGCAAAGCTGCATGCACAAACAAAACAAGGAATTCATTAACCATTTCCCATGTGCAGGCAGGTGCACAGCCATTTTCAGGAAAGCAAAGCTCCGTAACACATAATGGTGGTGTGGAAAGACAACCACCCCAAATGTCCCACTCTCCTTCCCTCAGCTTTATATGCTGAGCATGATGTGATACGGTCTGGAATAACCCTTTGGTCAGTTGGCATCAGCTGTCCTGGCTATGTCCCCTCCCAACACCTTGTTTACCTCCAGCCTGCTTGGTGGTGGGGTGGGGTGAGAGGCAGAAAAGGCCTTGGCTCTGTGTAGGCACTGCTCAGCCATAGCTAAAACATCTCAATGTCTACCAACACTGTTTTCAGAACAAATCCAAAGCAGAGCCCTCTGATAACCACTACAGATAAAATTAACTCTATCCCATCTAAAACCAGCACAGAGAGGAAATCATATTTAATCTACAAATGCATATGGATTACAAGACAGTTAGTACAGACACCTTCCCTCCTTATGTTATGGTGAAATGCTGTGTTGGGTTTACACGGCCAGCTTTTGTTAGCAGGGTCCATCAGGGTGGCTTCTGTGAGAAGTTGCTAAAATCCTCCCCCTACATCTGAGAGTGTCAATGCCAGCTGACTCCAAGATGAACCTCTTGGCGTAGACCAAGCCTGTCAGTAATGGTGGTAACACCTGAGATGACAAAGTTGAGAAGAGTGGGAAACTGCAAAAAACAGCTGCCAGAGAATGCAGGAGAGAAAGAGCCCTGCATTGAAGAAGGACAGAGAGGAGGTGATCCAGGCACCAGAGAAGCAATTCTCCTGCAGCCTGTGGTGAAGAGCATGGTGAAACAGGCAATGCTCCTGAAGGCCATAGAACTCTGAGGTAGAGCAGATATCCACCTACAGCCTGTTTAGGTCCCCACACTGGAGCACATGGGTGCCAGAAGTAAGCTATGACCCCGTGGGAAGTCTACCCAGAAGCAGGATTCTGGGTCAGAAAACCTGTGACTCTGCCAGAGACTCATCCTGGAGCAGGCTGTTCCTGAAGGACTGCACCCTGTGGAAATGTTTGTGAACTCCATAGAGCAGTTTGTGAGCCACAGCCTGTAGGAATGACTTGTGTTCAAGAGGTTCATGGAAGACTGTGTCCCATGAATAGGATCCTAACCTGCAGCAGGGGAAGACTGTGAGGAGTCCTCCCACTGAGGATGAAGGAGCAGCAGAGACAATGTGCAATGAACTGACCTCAGCCCCATTCCCCATCCCCCTGCGACTCTGAGGGTGATGAGGTAGAGAATTCAGAAGTGAATTTGAGAGAGGAAAAAAGGGAGAGGTGGGGGAAAAAGGATTTATTCTCATTAACCTACTCCAGTTTTGAATTGATTTAATTGATTTGAATTAAACTAATTTCCCCAAGTCAAGTCTGTTTCTCCCATTATGATGATTGGTGAGTGATCTCTCCCTGTCCTTATCTCAGCCCACAAGCCTTTCACTGGATTTTCTCTCCCCTATCCAGTTGAGGAGAGCAGTTCTGGTGGACACCCAGTGTACAGCCAAGGCCAACCCACCAGAAATGCCATGGATATAGAAACACATAAACATAGGCAACAATTCCCTCTGTACTTTTTCCTTACACAACGACTCTTTTGAAGACCTATACATTTTGGTAAGTGAAATGCACTGCACAGGGGCAGGGAAATTGCATTTAGACAATTGTTAATGTTTCTCGCTAGCATTATGGAATTCTTGCTTATATCAAAAATATTCACATGTATCTTCATATGCATATTTCAAAATCAGGCTATCCCAGTATATGTCACTAAATTTATTTTGCTTTCTATAACTGGAGAAACATTCTAAAACATTCAAAATAAAGAAGCCTGTGGCCCCTTGATTTCTACACAGTTTTGCCTGATTAGACTGTAATTGTAAAACAAAGGTGCAAATGTCTGTCAAACAAGAAAAACTTATGCAAAGAAATGTATACGATCTGTAAAATACAATTGTGTCATTTAATATTAAGTGTTTCTGCTTATCTATCCCCGATGTAATGACCTTAGATTTTCTTGTTGAGAGGAAACAAATGTACATGTTAGGGTTTACATCAGGCATTTGACCTAGTCAGGATGGGAGTGTGTGTCCTACATACACCTGTGTCTGTCCACTGATTATAAAGGTCTTTGGTAACTGGTTCACTGACACTGTAGAGATCAGCCTCCAGACAGATTAACAACACTCTCTCTGGCTTTTGTGTCCTAGTAGTCTTGATTGTAGTAAAAAGAAACAAAACAGGCATCACCCAATATCCATTTTTTTACACTTACATCCCTAAAAATATTCTATGAGGAATCTGGAGGATCTGATGGCCTGCATCATGAAGCATTGCTTTGTTTTAATGTAAAGGAGATGCTGTAAAACTGGTGCTGAGTAGCTCCAGTGAGCTGTAGGCTGTTAACCACAATTTTTCTGCCACTGTTCTGCCAGTGTTTAGGCAATTGCACTCCTAATGAATTAATAGACAGACATGCTCTGTGGTTTCTTGAGCTAATATTTCAGACTCTGCTATATCAAATTCAATTTGGGTAGCAATTAATAATAGCTTTCTATAAAGTTAGCTCCAGTTTGAATAATACTCACTTCTCCTAGAGATGGTTGATTTCTTCACAAATTGGTGTCCAATAATTTCAACAGATTTGTTGTTATATCTATATGTAAAAGTTTCTGTGAAACTACAGTACATTTAGTTCTACATTCCACTCCTTTCTCAGGGCATATGTGATACACACATCCTTCCAGGGCTGTGTTCTTTTTTTTTCCCCTTAGATTTCAAATTTCTCATGTAAGGTGAATCGAAGGTAACTATGCAGTTAGATACTCGAGTAGATACTTGTAAGGAAAAATTTCAGTTAAAGTTTTGTGAAGATCATAACAGAGTCACTGTGTGTGAAAATATCACCAAACTTGTGCCAAGTTAAATTTTAAGGTGCTACTTGAAATTTAAAGTCTAAGTACAGATTTTGATTTTCCAAGACACTCCATGGTTTTAAAAAATAGCCTTAAGAATTTTTAAATTGCATCATTTCAGTCTGTAGCTTTAAAATTTTCTATGCTTAAAAATTTATACACTGCCAGAGATTCACAGTAATTGAGCAAAAGAGAGTACTGCTAATACTGTAACCTCTGAAAACTTGTTTTCTGTAGATTCTAAGGAATGAAAATAAATTTTAAATGAGAAATCAGACAAATGATTAAAAATAGTACTAAAAATTTAAAATACAGCAGTACAGAATTCTCCAGTACTATACAAGCAAAACAAAGTGAAACTAGATAATGAAAATATATATATTTTAAAAAAGAAAGGAAAATATTTAATTTATGAATTCACTTTGCCTTAGCATAAATGGTAGAGAAATGCTGGAAAAATTCTATGTTTTTACCATAGTTGATGGAAAATTTGATATTGTTGGAAGAAAGAAATTAAAGGATAAGGGAGAAAAAAGTAACCTGGTCTTGCCAGCTGCAGTCAAAATTTTGTAAGAAAAGTTAGGTGTAAGAGATTAATAAGTTTGACTGTTTCCTATCCTGTCTATATATGACACTTTTCTTCAAGCAATAATTGTCTGTAACAATATGTGTGTGCATGTGTTTGTGTACACTTCTACAAAAATAAAATAAAAAAAAAAAGAAAGAAAGGGAAACAAAAAGTAAAAAGTCTTCCTGTATGAAGAAAAGCAGTATTTTTTATTTTTGAAATATGAAACATGTCAGGAAAACCAGAAGCTAGTTCTGCTGATAAGTTCTAGAGATTCGCTTTGCTGAGACAGAGATGAAGAGAATAATGCTAGTGCTCATGGAGAGATGATACATTTTCTACTTAAAATATTTACTTCAGAGAAATTCTCATTGGCATAAATTTTAAATAAGTCCTGAAGCCAGAGCCTTCATAAAGTTGGGACTTTTCTTTAGGTTCACATTCAGGTGAAACAAAATTCTTTATAAATAAGAAACTATTTCATTTTTCTTCCACTCAATAAACCTAAGGAATTATTTTAAGAACAGCCTTAAGGGATACAGTTTGTGTCAGCATTTAATAGAGCATATTTTTTTTCCCCCAGACACTGCATTTTGAATGTCTCTTCATGTCCTGCACCACTCATAATCAAGATGGCAAAATCTCAGTGTGAACATTTATCTGAATAGATTTCCTTATTTCAGGACAGAGGTTTTTTTTTTTTTTCCCCTCCTGTGGCAATATTCTCTATTATCAGTCAGAGCTTTTAAACCTATCAAGTTCATCATACAATTATAAGGATTTTTCTTCCACAGTTTTTTCATCTGCAGTCTCTGGATGAACTTTCGTTTGATCTATCCTGCTTCTTTACATTAATACTGTACTCTGTGGTGTTTTGAATTGTATTCTCCTCTAGTACTAAAACACCCTGACTTCTGGTATGGGCTTTTTTTGCCCACAAGTAGTATCACTGTAACTCCCAAAAGGAGGGATTGCAGGCCTGCACATTAATTTTAAAAAACAAAGAAACGCCAAAAAACCAACCAAAAAAACCCCAAACAACAGCATCAACAAAAAACCTAGATTCATAATCTTCGTGTTAGGTTATTAATTCATATTAATTCAAGCAAAAAGGAAGAAGTTTTTTGAGGAAAAGAAATGTAACAAGTATTGCCTGCCACAGTAATAAAGGAGAATAAACAGTCCTGCTGAGTCACTAGATAGTGTCTCTGTATTCTCTGATTTTGACAAAATTTCTAACTAGGTGGGAAAAAAAAAAGGTAAGACCCCCAAACAATAGAACCCAAATAACAACCACTATTTCATTTTCTGAAACCTGGGAGAAATAGGAACATTTTTAACTGCTTTCTAGAGAAAACAAAAATAATCAATTTGGCAATTTCAATTATCTTTGAATTTCATTGTAATGTTCTGCTATTGTGTTAATTTTTTGGTGTCTCTGTTTATGCTTTTAATCACAAATAAGAATCATACATGGACATGTGTGATATTTAATGAATAAATTAGATCTGAGTTGATTTATCTGTTCTACCATTGTTTTCAAATTATTATTCAGCCCAGTAAGAGGATAGGGTGTGTGCTTCTTATTTGCAGTAAGTATTTGAGAAGTGAGCCTTAATTTAGAATAGGTTCATTTGCATTGAAATCTTATTATTGCTATTAAAAAAGTTTAAATAAAACAAGAGTGAGGCTTTGGCAACTGAAACTGGTGAATCTCCATGAATAATTTAAATAGGTTTTGTTTCTACTGATTAAACCTCTCCTTTTTCTCTGTTTTGTCAAATCATTACACAAATGCAAAGATTCAGAGACAATAAAAACTAAAGGAGAGGATATGGAACAGATTTGTTGAATACTGTTTGGCAGGTAAGCAGAGTTCAAGGTTATCTTTTTAGCAAATGTTACCACTCAGCTGTGAATTAGTTTTGGGTACCCATCAGAGATGGAAAGACTGCATTAGGATTGTGAGAAACAGTATCAGAGAGAACAGGGCAGAACATCATCCTTCTGTCTTCCAGGGTTTGTATGGTGGGAGGACTGAGAGGAAATAGAGCAGAGTTACATCTACACATACAATTGTCTTTTAAATTGGACTGGCATAATTTAGGCTCTTCTGTAGTGTACATATTGCACTTTTAATTAATTAATTAATTAAAATTAATTAATTCCTAATTTCTGTATGGATTAAATTTCAGAATATATAACATTGGCAAATAGAGCAGCAGGATATAACTGCTTCTCCTGTTTCAGCTAAAATGCTGTGAGCAGAATGAAGGGTTTGTGAAACAAAAACCCCTAATTTCTAGGTATGCACTTTTGATGCAAAGTCCTGATCTCAACCTGCATGTGCAAGCTATAATAATAATAGTTTTCCAATGGGAAAGAAAAATGTTGCCATTCTTGGCAACTGCAGAATCTCCCTTTAAAAAAAAAAAAAGAATTATCAAGATGACTCAAAAGTGAGTGCATCACATAATTAAAGTCTAAGTATATTCTATTTTTTTAGATTTACTTTTAAAATTCACATTTCATTAACATTTTGAGGTATTAAAATACATTTTTTGAACACTTGTGGGGTAGGTAAATCTGGACACTTGTTTTTCAGAGGAACAAAACCTAAAAAGTATCTTTTCAATGTTGGTTATAAGTTTATATAGAACAAATTGGATGCAACTGCTTTTAGATGTCCAAAGCAACTTTCTGGAGCATTTCCATTCCTCCTTTCATCTTCTGTCACAGATATAATAATAAAAAAAAATACCAAGAGGACCCAGTGCCTTATAAGTCTAAACACAGATGAGAGAAGTGAAGTCTAAAACAATTCTTCCAATTTCAGCTTTCCTTCTGGCTTTATTTTTGCTACTCCAGGAATATTAAGAAGAAATTGAATGTTTTTATTGGACTGTCAGCAGTATTGTTTTCATTAACAAAAGGAAACTCAATCAACTGCTCTGCCAAACCTCTCTGTCTCTTCTTTGATGGGCATGATAAATGGTGCCAAGTATTGTCAGATTCTGCTAAATTAAATTGAAATTATAGGTGTTCAAAAATCTTTTAGGACTAAGCCTAATGTAATTTTGATCATATTTCTACCTGAAATAAAAATAATAGTAAAAAAGTAAGCAAGAAGGACAATAAAAGTTTTGAGATAAAAGAAATTAACGGAAACATTCTATCATTAAATTCGCTTTCCAAGGCAGTGACACAGATTGACTGAATCCAAAACATATCTATTTCTACATGACTGCCAGCACTAGTAAGGAAAAGATTAAAAATTGTAACTCACAATAGTACTAAAAAAAAACAAGTTTCTAAAAACCGACATGAAACAAAAATGTGTATAATGAGTGTTTTAAAATATCCCAAAGCTTATCAGATTTTTAATCAGTCATGTGTAAACAGTAATATTCTGTCTGGGGTTACTGTCAATCCCAGCAAATAAGGAGAAAATGTGAAGCTTTTTTTAGAGGACAAGAGTTTAGTGCTTACAGATACAGAGTTAAACAGCAGTAATAGTTCTATTTGTGCTAGAAATAGTTGAACTAGTCGAAGTATTCAACTTGTTTTATAATGTGCAAAAAAGCAAATTCCATTCAAACTTTTCAATCAATGAATTTGTTTCTCACTTAGCCAAAAGTTTAAGCCCCTGGGTTCAGTGTATTCACTCCTGGGCCTCTTTAAATTTTGAAGTCTGTCCTGCTGCCCCACTTCACTTTTAAAAAATTAAAATTAAACATTCTTAGAGGTTTCAGTGTGAGTGTTCTATTACCCGAATTTTCAGGCAATATCATTCAGATTGTAAAAAACCCAAACCACTGTCATTGCAGTAGTGGCATTTTCTCATTAAAGTTCTAATGACAGAAATGCAAGTTTCAAAAAATGATTTTGCATGGTTGCTGTTCTTGGCAATGAGACAAAAATGCTGGCCAAGTGGCACATCCTGAAAGTGGCTCATCTACCAAACAAAACACTAACACAATGTGCAGGATTATATTTTGCTTAGAACAGAAGGCTGGAAGCAGCTTTGTAATAAGTCTTTCAGAAGTATGATTTACCACTATTATTTTTATTGTTGGTGGTCATGTGGGCCAGCACTGGATAATACTGAAGACATTTATGAAATATTCTTTACCTTTCTAGCTCTATTTTATGTCAGTGGTTCAGACAATTTACAACTGCTGTTCTGTGTAGAGCTGCACTCTGAAATGGGGTTTGTTGCTAGAGCTCCAGGTCTCATGTCTCCTCCTACATAGTATGTATCTTTTTAATTTGCAGTGCTCCTGACACACTATGCTTGATTAGGGACTAGTGTTGAAGATAACTCTGCAGGATAAAATGCTGGCTCTCTTAGTCATGTTGTTATATAAATGTGTACATGCCATGAGAGAACTTGAGAGATGTAAAATGTAGCTTAATGCAAGTAGAAATACCTCTACTTTAGTGCAGTTGCACAAGAAAATACCCTTTGGGGACTTTGACCCATGGCAGTCATGAAAGTAATATAGCGAGATGATAAGGGGTGCTATATATCTCTGTTACTGATTATGGAACAAATAATTCTTTTGTTTTATGCTAGGACTAAAGCCCTTGTAATACAGAGAGCAGTCCCACAGCTGGACTGAAATGGGTGGGTTTTTCAGTGGGTTTTTCAATGTCTGCTCTAGTGAAGCAAACAAAGACATTTTGAGAGCTAGGGAGGAGGCCTTAGGACTAAAAGAGGTGTGTATTTTAACACAGATATAATATAGATTATTCTACAGCATGCTCTTTAGAGACAGAAGAGATCAATTATAGCTAAATTGAGATGTGATAGAAGGAGATTTAGAGATATGGGGAAGCTTAAATTAATCCCTGCTAAGGTAATATCGACAAATGTTACTCTCTGGTGTCATCAGTCTGGTGCTTTCAGCAGTCTGTGACACGGGCAAGAGTACTGCCTCATGTGAAAGAGAGGAAATGCTTCATCAGCAACCAAAACCAGCTCACTGGATTGTCAAACCCCCCAAAAAACCCTCCCTGATAATAAAGCCCTGAATGCAGCCTTAAGGATTGAATTTTTGCTGTCTCATCAGTTTGCCCTTGGACTCAGCATCTTGCTTTCACTCCAGGCCAAACCAGTGGCCAGCCAAGGCTCAACACCTCCCAGTGAGACTCTCCTCAGGGACATGGCACAGGGTAGAGCAGCTGGAGGTTGAGCCCACCTAGACTCACAACCATGCCTAGGGAACTGCCTGGATAGGGCAAACGGTGACAGAATCAGCCCTCTTGGCTTCTGTCAGCACTTTCTGCAAGCCCCTTGCATGGGGCATGGTTGTCCTTCTCCAAGCACTGCACCTCAGCAGCCCCTGGCCTGCAGAGTTCCATTGCCTCATCCTCCAGTCCCTTTCCTCAGACTTGGAGGTAACCAGTGGGAACCAGAAAGACAGAGCAGTCTTTTATATTGTGACCCCTCTTTCTCTACCTGCCCAGGCTGGATGTGGAGGAGAGGAAAAAGATACCTGCAGATCCCCAGGGCTCTGTCCCCCAGACCTTGTGGGACAGGTGGCAGCTTGCAGACCCAGCCCTCCCCCAAGAATTCCTTCATCATCTGTGCCTCTGACCAGATATCTCTATCTGAGGGCTAAAACTTAGAAAACTAAAATAAATTTATTTTTCCAGAGGGAAAATAAACAGTGGAAGCTCTGTGCACTACCCTATGTGAAGGACCATCCTGCTTGTCACAGACACCATGGTTAAACACTTGTTTTTATACTGCTGTGGCTCAGTTCCTTATGTGATCTTCAAAGGTGAAACCTAAACTCTCCCCCAGCCCCCTAAATTCAATGCAATTCTGTATCCTTTGGTGGCACTCCACATGAAGTACTTTGAATATCTGGGATATTAACTTGGTGAGATCCTAATCACAATCATACTAGAGCAGACCAAAGGTCCGTGTGGTCCCCTGCAGTGACTGAAGCCCCCATGGCTCTCAGTGGATTTCTCTTCTACTTGAAATCTTCCCTTGAACCCACTCACTGTCTAGATATCGTGGCAGGATGGCACTGAAATCTTACTGTCTACAGAATAAACAGCACCTTAATGAATCTGGATATTTTTGAGAGAGGAGACAGAGGGAAAATGCAAAAGATATGCGTGGTGAAAAATCAGGTTTTGTCTGGAATACATCTGAAAGTGCATAAATTGAAGTGGTTAATACAGCTTTGGGTTGGACTGAGGGAAGGGAGGAGTGAAAGGACCTGCTGGTCACAGACTTGAGAAGGATCTAAAATTAGATAAATCCTGTTAAACACTAAACTCAGAGGGCTGCGGGCAGAACCTGACAGACTTCGAACTACTAAAACAGCATTTTCTCAAAGGAAACAATAAAGCTCATATGCTACTGGCTTACAACCTCAGACAGGGAAAGAAATAATTTTAAAAATATCTATTTTACCAATTAAGAACTGCATTGGAGCTATGAAATATGAACCAAAAGAAATTTGTGAGTTCCTTGAAGGTTTCTTTTCACCTTTATACTTGCAAGAAACAGGTCTCTGGAGATAAAAGGTCAGATTGTGAAGGCTAATATGTCTGGTTACTCAGCAGAATAAAAGGCCAGATTGGACTGTCCTTTTGAAGCTAAGGAAATTCAAAAGTGATTTAAAAAATATGCCAGCAGGAAAAACTTCAGTACTTTTTCAATTCCCTTGTGGCTTTTCTTTTTGTATTTTCACTAAATACTCACCAACACAGATACTGTGGAGGACAAATTTGCCTTTCCATTGTGATGGAAGTAAATTTTACAGAATTCCTTTAATTCAGAAGCATGTCGTAAAATGTAGATATGGTTCCACTTTTCTGTTTGTCTAGCAAAGTATTTTCATTACTAAAGACACCAGAAATATAAATTGACTTTCTGAATAGATGTTTGTTAAGATGTGCTTCAAATTTGGTAAATGCAGCAAATTAGATAAAAGAGGTGAATTAGAAGAATGAGGATAGAAAGAAAACTTGATAATGCATGGCTAAGCTCAGTTTGAAGGTGGGTTTAATTTTTTATTTAGAGAGACTGAAATTACTGACTGAAATAAATAAAAACCAGAATTTATTGGTTTTGAATGTCATAGTCCCTTGGTTCATAAAGAAGTGCATTACCTTGATCTTGAACTCAAAGAAGCACCAAAACTGTTCCAACAAAGCTCACACAGAGAAAGGCTTTGCCTTAGCAGTGAAGTTAAGCAAATTCTAGATGGAAGACGTGTGAGATGGCATGGTGAGCTTGCTATCAGGTGTGTGATGTCTAACAGAGCCATTTGATGGAAGATGTGCTTACTCATCTTGCTCTTTTTCCTGTCTCCTGAATTTTGCCTTAGGATCTTGCTGCTTATCTTCGACAGACTTTTTAACTGCACTGGGGTCTTGCCAGGGGTTTTGGATTATCCAGATTCTGGATCCGCTTTCCCTGATCATGGTACATGGATCTATACCCAACCCCTGTCACTGAGCCTCAGCAGTTAGATGTGATTTCTCACATCCTGACATACGTAAACACTCAGATCTTGCAGATGCCATGATTGACCCTGCATTTGAGATATGTGGCAGAACTATTTTATTGTGATTGGATGCTAGTGTCATGGTTAAATACTTCCACAACACACTAATGGCAAGACCAGTTCTAACTTTGTTTATCGGGCAGCAATATTATAATGGAATCACAGAATAACACAGAAGAGCTGGGGGTGGAAGAGACCTCTGGAGACCTGCTGGTCCAGCCCTTATACTCCTGCAGGGCCACTAGGAGGAAACTCCTTAGGACCATGTTAAGATGGCTTTTGACTGTCTCCAAGGAGACTCCACAGCCTCCCTGGACTACCTGTGCTAGTGATCAATCAACGTCACTGTAAAAAAAAAAAAAATGTGTTTCATGGTGTTCTGACTGAGCTTCCAGTGTAGTTTTGTGCCTCTTGCCTCTGGTCCTGTCAACGGAAAAGATGTTCTGTCCTCCTTACAGACTGCCCTCATGTATTTTTATACATTGAAAAAATTCCCCTGAACTTTCTTTAAGCTAAATAGTCCCAGCTTCCTCAACCTTTCATCATAAGAGTGATACTCCAGTCCTTTAATCATCTTTGTCACTCTCTGCTGGATTCTCTCCAGCATGTCCATGTCTTTTTTGTGCTGGGAAGCCCAGAATGAGACACAGTATCAGAGAATCATAGAATCAGAATATCCTGAGTGGGAAAGGAACCACAAGTATCAAGTCCAGCTCCTGGTATTGCACAGGATAACCCCAAAAATCATGCCAAGTGCCTGAGAGCATTGCTCAAATGCTTGTTGAACTCGGTCTATCTTGGTGCTGTGACCATTTCCCTGGAGAGCCTTTCCAGAGCCCAACTGCCCTCCAGGTGTAGAACCTTTTTCTAATATCTAGACTGAAGCTCCCTTAACACAACTTCTGGCCATTCCCTCAAATCCTGTCACTGTCACCACAGAGCAGAGTTCAGTGCCTG
Organism: Serinus canaria; assembly: GCF_022539315.1. NCBI lineage: Eukaryota > Metazoa > Chordata > Aves > Passeriformes > Fringillidae > Serinus > Serinus canaria. The sequence continues at coordinate 58,791,317 of NC_066313.1, forward strand.
CCCCTCCTCTTCCCCTGACAAGGAAGTTGTAACTGGAACGAGGTCTCCCCTCTGTCCTCAGTTTCCTCTTCTCCAGGCTGAACAGACCAAGTGAGGTCAGCCACAGTTTATAATCTTCATTCAGATTCCCAGCTCTGCCCTAACCATGGCTGAGCAGGGGAAAAGGATCACCTCCCTTCTCCTGCTGGCAATGCTCCTTTTATGCAACCCAGAATTACTGGCACCCTTCATGGCTGCAAGATCACGCTGTGGGTCATGTTCAACATGGTGCTCCTGTTCTGCAAAGAAGCTTTCCAGAGGAGCAGCCACCAGCATTTATTGGTTCCTGCGGTTGTTCCTCCTCAGGTGCACAATGTTGCTCTTTCCTCTGGTGGGCACCTTATGGGAGACAGTATGGATAGCCTGGGAGTGGAATTCCTTCACCAGGATCCTCAGTACAGGCCTGTATTGTGACATTTGACTACAGCTGGTCCCATGACACATCATATATTGCTGAATAATCTTTATATATTTGTGCTGGCCACTTCAAGATTGTCTTAGAAAATGAATCCTATTTCATTGGTATATGAGTTTAAAATACCACATTAGATTGGCAAAGATTGAAAGATTTACTGTGTTTGCTCTAAAGAAAGCATCTCTTTCATACCTTTAAAATATCATTTATTACTGTTTAGAGTTCTGTACTGATTGCTCTTTAAATACTTCTAACCTTAATAAAAATATCTCCAGAGTAATCCTAATAAATGTTTTATCAACTTATGAACTTCACGAAACAGATGACTTTGAGACTGACGTGCATAAAATTCAACTAGTGAAAATTATCTGTAACACAAAAAGAAACAAATTACTTTGGGCAGGACTTGTCAAAAACTTGTTTACCTTGTGAGAAGTAGCAGCTCTTATCCAAATAAAAAATGCTAGAAATAATGGAATTTTAATACTGAAATTTACCTGTATTTTATTTTGTATACCCTCCACATTCATTTTCTGCAAGTTCTATCCAAGGATATTGAGGTTTATGTAATTTCCAGTAATAACATAGTAGAGCAATCTTCATGAGAAGTAAAATAAGATGTTTTTATCTCCAGAGAACTGGTCTCATTACTAGGCTGCAAAGAGAAGTTTCTTCCTTTTTGTCTCCCTAAAGAATATACTTTTCTATGACATTCCTTTCTATGCAGTAGTGATGGAAAATTATTTGGAAATCACAGAATTATAAAACAATTCAGATTTTAAAATCTTTCAAGAGACAGTTTCCAACAGCTTTACAAGCCACATTTTGCAGTGCTCAGCAGACCTCACACTGAAGAATATTATCCAGCTTATCCAGCCAGAATCCCCATTGCTGCAGCCTGTGACTATTGCCCTCTTGTCCTTTACTGAGCTCTTCTGCTTCTCTAACACTGCCCTTTTAGAAACTAAAAGCAACAATTGGATTCATACTTAACATTCATTCCTCCAGGCTAAGCAAACTAATCTTCCTGTGGCTCTTTCTGTATATGAAGTGTTCTGCACCCCTAGTCACAGGGTGACCTAGACAGGCATCTTAGTAACTCTGAAGTGGATCCTTTCCAATTTGCCAATGTTTGTTTTATGCCAAGGAGCTTAAAGCTGGACAAAGTGCTCCAAACCTCAGAAGGCTGAAGTGGCTACCCTTCATCTCCAGGAGGCCTTGCTGCTTATTTGTGTTCTACTTGTTCACAAAGACTGCACCTCCTCTGTGGGAACCCAGAACATCACTCCTGATGTCCAGAGCTACCGAGAGAACCCTTGGGGAGCTCGGGAGTCTTGGAATGTTGCCAAAAGCACTTGGTGGCTTGATTTTGATCCATCTAGGGATGTGCCACCGATGTATGAGGAGATGGAACCTGTGGGAATTACCCGGGTGTGAATGGTGAAGGGAAAACGTAGTTATAGGGTAAATCACAGATTTTGGGGTTTTTGTACCGGGGGGGTTGTGGAGACAAGATGGAGGAAACAAGGCAGGTCACAAGACTCTTCTTTCTTCTTCTTGTCGTCCATCTTCTGGTGTTGTGTTGGCACTTGGGGATTGGTCTGGGACAAGAGTGTATCCGGTGACGAGGGTGATAGGTATTGGGGATAAAAGGTAAATATGATATATGTAGTTTTTGTTATAAAAGATGTGCCCGCCTTGGGGGTGGCCAGAGTGCCTTTGGCTGCCGTGCTGGTCAGATCCCAGTCGGGCAGAGAAGGGACTTTACAGATAAGATATAATAAACAATTCTGAAGACCGAAAAACCCTGGAGTCCAGACTCATCTTTTGAGACACAGCCTGCCAGAACCACCCTAAGCGTGTGTGGGGACAGAGACAAACAGCCGGACCCCACACTCCTCCACCAGGGCCGTTCTGCAGAGCTGCTGCCTGTCCCCCAGGCCCAGCAGGCACGGGCTTATTCCATCCCAGGAGAAGGACTTTTAATTCACTTTTGCCAAGTGTGCCGAGGTTCCTGCTTGCTCATTCCTCCAGGCTGTGGAGGTGTCGCAGTCCCGCCTCCAGAGAATCAGCTGCTTTACCTTGTCTGGTGTCATCTGAGAAGCTCACAGAGATTCTTTCTGCCCCACTGCCCAAGCCATTGATGAAGACATTAAACACTGCTGAGGAGTTCACTGGTGGCTCGGCTGTATAGAAAGCTCACAGAGGTAAAGTGGAGCATGGTTAGCTGCTCCTTTCTGAAGTATTCAGATACAATAATAATAGATGCCATAGGGAATACCCATGCAGAAAGTAATAATTCAGTCTTCAGAATGACATTTGAATAGCGTGCAGCAAATAGGGCCTGGGGCCACACATTAAATTCTGTGGATAAAAGAAAAAAACCCTATCATCTGCTCACTCTTTGAGCATTATCTATCTTTTGTGTTGAAAGGAGCAGGGGTTTAGTGAAAATTCTCAGTGATCGTGTGATCAGGAAATAATAATCACTGATCATTTACTGATGTGGGCAAGGGAACTGAATCAAATATTTCTTATTTTATAAATGCTTTTCATTGTAATCTGCAATGCATACATGTAATTGGAATGGATGAAAAGGCTGTATCTTGAAGCATAGTCTTACTGCTATGATTCTGTAAAACTATGAACAGTCTCAACCTTAGTTGATCACTTCTATAGCATCATAAGAGGAGGAGATTCAGTTATGCTGAAGAATAAGAGAAAGAGAAATATGGCAGAAGAGAACTAGCCATGCTGATTTCTACATTTTGTGGAGAAATTGAAGGAACTATAATTTATTAAGCTACAGCAGTTATTAACATATAATCATCTTTTTAAAGATTTGTATACTGCTGCTACCATCACTGTGGTCTTCATTTTGCATATTGTCTGTCTAAGAATTTGGACCAAATTTCAAATCTGCATCTGTTTTTAATCACAGCTTTTACTGAAACCAATACTAAATGTACCTTTGGTTATTGTATAAATACCTGCATGTTGAAATGGGCTGCTGATATTGCTCACTGAAAGTTCAAATATTTATTTGTACTCTCTGCCAAGAAGAACTGCGTGAAGAAAGCCATGTTTAAGACACTTTAAATAATTTCTTTTAAAACAGTCAATGTGGTAATGTCCTGCACACCCAAATGTGTGCATGCAAGCACTAGACTGAAACTGGAAGCCAAATAAACTTGTATTTTATTACACCTAATTAATTGTTTTAACTCTTTTCAAATCCTATCTGAAAAGGAGCACCAAATCATATTGCATAGGTGTAATGGTTCAACCTTGTACTGATACATTTCTAATGCATGTTGCATCGCTTACAATTTTCCTACAGAAGTCAGATACCAAACAGTTATTAAAGAACTGCACTTGATAAGGGAAACACACAAATCTGGGATGTGTTCAGATGCTGAAAAATATATGATTGCTCTCTTAGCTAAGTAAAATATGATCTATACTCCTTATGATTTCTTCTGAAAGAGAAAATCCACTGCCTTACTTGAAAAAATAGGACCTGCAAACTTCCTACTTGTTTTCTTTTCAAGCAGACCAGGGCTTTTCTCTTTTACAAGTGAATATACTGGCCACAATAAAGAACGTCAAAAGAAAATTTGTTCAATTTGAAAGGTGCTGAAACAATTAATTGGAATGTCACTATTATAATGAGGCAATCATGTATGAACAACTATTGCTTTTATTAATGATCTGCAGAAGGCTTATACTTGCAGCTAGCTTGGGTAGACATTTTACCCCTGAAACTTTGCATGTCTCCCTGTCTCTTTTTAAATAATGCTGTAACTTGCACAGAAATTTAATTTTCACTTGAGCAAGAGAAAAATCATGCCAGTGACAAATATATTAATAAAATCCTTGAAGAATCATGATGTTACTTGAAGAACTGCAATGATTTCTTTTACTCTGCAGTCCCCAATCTGGGGCACTTCAACTCTGTTCTCTTTTATATGAAAAGAAGTGCATTTCTTTTCACTGGACATCATAATTGCCAAAATAGGTGGCTATGGCTTCATAAAAGTGTCAAATTTATAAATAGCTTTTTTAAACTATCTTATATATCTAGATATATGGGTTGGTTTTTTTACTACTGCAGTGCACTTCCAGGACAGTGCTGGTGTTAAATAATGCATTTTAAACTGGAAACCAGAAATTTTAATAGCAGGTTTTTAATCTCTTTCAAAAGACAATCTTTTACTGCTGACTGAAAGATAATAGTGGAAAGTGGCTCAATGTTGCTAGCAAAGGACACTTAGCCATGTAAAAGTAAATGTCATACTTTGAGGTCATATCCTGAATGAGTGGGAAACACTCATTTTTTTCATTAAAGGAATTAAATGCCCATAGATTTTTTTTTGTTGACATGTAATTAGGCTGAGTTCTTCACAGATCTTCTTGTCCTATTCCTTATTAACTGACCTGTGTGCCTCTGCTGTGTTAAGAGTTAATGGAATGTGCCTCCAACTGACCTGCTGACCAAAGCTACTGTTTGGGACAGGCACTTGACAATGGCAAACAAAGTGGCTCTACCCCAAAGAGGCTGCTCAAAACATGGAAATGAATCCTAAAGTTTCAGCTATACAATTGGTTTCAAAACCTTCTGCATAAAGCATCTCACAAAGGTTTACTTTTTCTCCTGTTACAGTGCTGCACAGTACCAAGGTGGGGTGGGACCATTGAAACTTGACTAAAAAGATGCAGAAATCCTCGGCTAGCTTCTCTGAATTCAGGGATGTAGAATGCCAAACTTCCAGCAAATTGTGTATTCCTACATGATGACCAAGTGAAATATATAGGATATAAGAAAGCATTTTCCAAAATTATTCTGGAAGAAGTCCATTTTTTACTTTTCAGTCTTTAACTAAGTCTTAAGTCGTGATCACACAAATGGTTTCATGTCAGGTAGGCAGAGGAATTATGTGAGCTCTAGTGATTAAAACACAGAGATGTTAAACCTTGTCATTGCCTTGTGTTTGTCTCTGGGGTTGTCACTGTAGGAGGTACCAGCAACTGAGGCCTGTCACAATCCATTAAATGTGATCTGCTGCTTAATGCCCTGATCTGATGACAGGACAGGGAATCTGACAATGCAAGAGGAGCAGGTAAACAAAAGAGATAGTGCTCATAAAAAGACACCCACAGAAGTGCAGAGAAGTAAATTTTCATTACCAGTTTCTGAAAATCATTTTTAAATAAAAAATTTTGGAGAAGGAGCGGATCATAACTTGAGAGGAGACGCTGATGCAATTATTTTTTCTCCAAAAAACAAAGAGGAAATACCTGTCTCATTCAAGCTAAGCAAGCCTTGCTCTTCTGCTGATCAGAAGAATATAAAGATTTTATGTAGTTAGGAAGGTCCTAGCAGTTCAGGCCATTAAAGCTGTGGAAAAAATATCTCCAAGGGCAGGGGTGGAACTAGAAGATAGAAGACCACAGGGGACAAACACAACATCAAACTGATTTTCTCTGCTGCTGTATGCCAACAAAAGAGGAAAACATGGTTTTCCCAGTAATTCCTCAGTGTTGATTACTCACACCAGTGCACAAAAAGAATTTGGTGCATAGCTTTCTGTTTTCCTGTTCATTCACTTGCATTCAGATGTTCATGGACAGAAAAAGAATAAAAAATTACACAGTGCCAGAGCTCTGGGGACCTGCCTATCCCTGCCCACCCCAGTTGGCTCCTCCAACTCTGCCCACGACTCAGGACCCTATTTCAGTCCCCAGGATCAAACAAGGCCATGGCAGAGCATTGTATGGGGAGATTTTCCACAGCCTTAATGAGCCTTCATTAGTAAGATCACCAAAAGGAAGTTTTCCTTGTTTGTAGAGGTGTGTTATATGACTGAGAAAAGCCTTACACTAAACTTTATTTGGTCAAAAGCAAGCAACACATTAAACATTCATTGCATGTACCCAAGCATGATAACATGGGACATACTTAGATTTGAACCAGTCTGAAAGTGGCATTGTGCAGAATGTTCTCTCAGTGGCTAAAGCATGAAGGGTTTTCAGTACCCACCAAAAAATTGTGCATCCTGCATTTTTTCTTGGGCTTCTTTTTTCACTATCTTGTCATTAAAAAATGCTAGTTTTAGAACTGCTATACCTATTTTGATACTTACAGGACTATTAGACCTGTGCTAGTTCCTGCACTAGAAAAATTGTCCATCAGGAATATATTTTTATAGCCATGAGATACATGTTTTACATAGGTCTGAAAGGAATCTCCTACATCATAAATCAAGGCTTCTACTTTTTCAAGCAACCACACACATGACTTTATAAATTTATTGAGCTCCATATAAGAAACTAGGATTTTAATCTCATTACTACTACTGGATGGCTGTTCAAAATGTCATTTCTATAAAGGTTAGAAACCCTTCCCTAAGTCACAGCTTAATTGTGTTTACACAGTTAGTTTCTGTGCCAGGCTCATACTTTAATTTAGCTAGCCTTGCCTTCCCATTTTTGCAATGCACTTTCAGAAACAGGTGACATCGCCTCACAGCTTTCATCTTGCTGGGCTAAAGAAAACCAGACTTCTTTGGAAGAGTTTGCCTTTTCAGTCTTTATCCTATCATCTTATGTATCAACCAGCTGCATGTTTTTTTTATTGCAAATGACCAGAATAATTTACTGTGTTCTAGATAATAATTTACACATCATAAAAAAGGTATAAATCACTTATGAATTATATTGTGTATATACTGTTTTGGTAATTCTGCACTTTGGTACAGTACCCACCTTGGTACTGTACTTTGGCCTTTTAGAAGATGCATGGTTCCCCTCTCATTAGGTAGAAACCTGTTTCTCTTTACAGTGGTTTGAGTGCTGACTTCAGTGAGGGCAATATTTAAGCTCTACTTTTCAGCAGATTTAGGAGTCGTGGATGCATCTCGACATTTTGTGAGCAAAATAAATCCCTTTAATTATAACAAAATGTTAAAGCTCTACAAATGTTCTGTGGATATTACACTACAGGGAGATGAGGCAATACTTTTTAAAAAAATTCAAGCCAATATTTAAACTGAAGAAGAGATGAATGGGGGAGTAACATTGTTCTCTTGATAAATGGGGAGTTATATTTACAGTCCTTCCTTCCAGCTGTCTCCAAAAACTGGAAGAGCTATCTGTTTTTAATGACAGTTATTTCTTTGATCAGTAAATGTATCTCCTAAGGACGCAGTTTGGACAAAGAAAGGGAGAGTATGACTACACATGTGGCTCAGGTAATAATTAGTGGTTTACAGCATTTATCTAGACTGAATCAAAAGTGACTTTTATTTGCTGTATAACAAGTTCAAATTAATCTTGCATCCAACCCACTATTTCCAACTGTTGCATTTTAAATACCAGTCAGTAGCATCTCAGCAGAACTGTTGCACCTCCAGTACAGCAAGAACCTTTCTTCTGTTTTACTAACAGGCTGCTGGCATGAGTAATAAAGAATTTTCTTGAGACACAGACTCCAGGATCTGATAAAATTGGCAATATATCCTGATGGCATCCTGTTGCATGTCTTTTCTTCAGTAACCTCAATATCAAATTTAATTATGTAGGTTGAGCTTTTTAGACTTGTCTCAGGATATAAAATTAATTCCCATAAATCTCATGAGCTCCACATTCTGGTCTGTGCAGAGGTTAGTGAACAACTGTCCCCCTGCCTTGCTGTTCAAGAGGGCTTTCAAAAGGTCACCAGTCTTAGGTATAAATATTATTGAAAGACTGACAGACTTCTGCAAAACTAATTTTCCCATCCTCTTATCAAGGATTTGTAGACAAGCAGGCACCCAGAAACTGCTGTTTAAAAGCTGAACTGTGCAGGCAAATGCTGCTAAATAGAATTGGCTGCCTTAGGTATATTTATTTGTTATTTTGCCTATTTCTATCCAGGTTCATTCTCCCGCCTCTCTCCCCCTGGAGTCTTAGTGAACAGTTCTTTCACTTTCAATTGGTTGAAAAGGAAACCAGCAGAGAAGATGAAAGCTCACATGAGAGGCATTAGGAGGAATTGTATCATTCAAGTTTTCCTTAGACTACCAAGTCAGTTATTCACTGTTGAAGACTTGGCACTTAAAACTCATCAAGAGATGATCAGTGTCTTGCCAGTGTTAATCTGAGGGTTAACTGTCACAATCACAGATTGGGGGTATGGTTTTTGGGCAATTGTTATCACAATTCTATGTATTTTATGGCATTTTTGGGTCCTTTGTGCACTCAGTCTTTTGAGACTAGTGTAATTGTCCAATTATCCTCAAGGATATACTCAATGGCAGTTTCACAAAGAAATACAGAAGGCATTTGTGGAATAACATGAGCACAGAATGCATATCCAATAGCCTCAGCAGTGTATTTTAGTAGCATCTTGTAAACAAAGGACTTAACTCTGCATTTATGTGTAATGTGTGTGATTTGTCAGCATAGTGGTAGTCTGTTTAAATTATGAAGCAGTGAGGTTATAGTTGCATAAATTGAACTGGCCAGCATTTTTCCAATGGGAAATTTTATTTGATGGAAAAAGATTTTTCAAGTAATAATTCTTAAATTGCAAGTATTCACAGTTTAGTTTCCAAAGTGGTGGAATTTGTGATCAAAACAGGAAAGCTCTTTAGTCACAAGAATAGCTGGTAGCCTGAAGTTCTAAGAATGAGGTGAGAGATCAGTATGAAGATGCTCTTCTGTAGGATTCGGAAGAATTTAATCTGCAGACTTTTCATTGTTAGATAAGTGGTCTGATCATCACACATTTCAGCTACTCTGGATGTATCCAGAGGAACCTTTCAGAGAGTTCCACTTTGCATTAAAAAAGAGATCAGTTTCAGCACTGCTTTTGGGTACAGGAGATGAAAGATCAGATACTTGTTTTGATGGATGTTTATTTATACATATAACAAGTAGCAGCTCCAATAAGAGATACTAGAAAACACTTCACTTTCCTCAAATGCTTAGTATCTTGGTGGGCTAGACATTCATGTGGAATTTCAGGCTGAAGTTTCAATTGCTGGACTTTATCATGTGAAATAAGAACTTTCCCATCATAGGAGAACACACAAATAAACATGTATGAGAATCCCCATATTTCATGGTCTTAGCATCAACCTGACATGTCCTGGGAAATATCACAAAGCACAAAGAACCCACTCTGCCTTTTAGAAGTCCTTCCTCTGGCATTTGACCTCACAGTACATACCCATAGCAGAGGTAAGGTACCAGCATCTCAGTGGTACAATCCTTTGGTTGTATCAAGTGATGTTTGGGCAATTTCCTTTCTCCAAGGCAGCACCAACTGTAACTGAGAGCTCCCAGGGCCTATTCTGTAGTGATAAAAAAGATAACTGTGGTAGCCTTGCAAGAGTTCTCCTCTCATTCAATCTTTCAAATACATGCTGTGGAATATGCATGAGTCTCCAATATTGTCAAATAAATTACCTATCTAAATCACAAACTCATGAACTACTAAATAGAAGTTCTACAGTCAGATTTAGGATAACTGGGGACTAAAAGATGTGAAGCAAAAACTATTTTCATTCCTTTCCATATTAGGAGGGATCTATGCTGTTAGTAACAAGAAAATAAGTTTTGTCAGCTAGTTTTTCTGAAGCTTGGTGCTTTTTATTTTTCTTTAAGATAATCTCAAAGTGCCAAAAAATATTTACACTTCTAACAGAAATAAAAAATTTGCACACGCCTGAAGCCATTTAATCTGAGTCATGTCTATTTTCTGCTTCTTTCTGCTTTCATCCTACCACGGTTATTGTTGTTTTTCTTGCCAATAGATAGACATAAATGCTGTTGCAGGAACAATTGAAAAACAGGAACACATATTTATGTAAACGAGTATTGATTCAACTTTAAAAAAAAAAAAAAGAAGGAAAAGAAACAGAAAAAGACAAAGAAACCAAGACTTTCAATGTTGTACTGAAAATCATTATGACCAGGGCTGCGTATGTGCAAAGAAACCCGAGTTCTTCCTATGCTCCTTAAGTCTGCTATGAATTTACAGAGTTAAAATTGCTATATGTAGTTTAAATTCTCTGCCTAATATTCATCATCAGATGTAGATCCTTGTGTTGCTTTCTTTTAGTCTTTGAACAGTGATGGCTGTTTCATTTGTTTATGCAGCTCTGTGCTCTATGGCTGACAGCCCCACATCTGGGAACATCTGAAAAAGAGGTCACATGACCTTTTCAAACACGGGAAAACTCTGTTCTTCTCAAGATGACCTGAAATGTTCTAATTATTGGTTATTCCCTCTAGTTGGTGATGCAGCCAACAAGCACGTAAAGTTCAGTGAACCCACAAGTGTACAGCTGTTATCTTTGACTTGTGGCCAAAATAAAAATTGGAACGAAATTTAGCCAGACAAGTATAAAGCCTCCTGTTTAAAGCAGTTGTTTTCTAAGCCAAATAATCAGATTGAAACTAAGGAAGAGTGAATCCTTTTTCTAGAAACACTGTTTCAAACCAGGTCAACATTTCAGAGATGAGATGTTAACACAGATTACTGACTTGACTGCACAAGTCTCCCAAAGAACATCCAAGTCTCAAATCTATTAATGTGAGCAGTTTTATCTCGTAATCCAATTGTTCCAATTCCATCATATATGTCATCTTTTCTTGCAGTCTGGAAGTTGATTTTATTTGTCTCCTGCATAATCAAGGTGAAGGTTGAACGATGGCAGTGGTAGGTCAGCTGGAGTCACAAACCAGTTACATCTGTGTGATGTACCATTTTGGAGCAGCCAGAAATGAGAAAGCAGCAATTCCCTACTCTTTCCAACATTATTGTTCCTTAGGAAATTTCCATCATTAACTAATCTAGGTCTTCTTATATGGGGTCAAAAAGATACAGCAGAGATCAGAACCATAGCAAAAATTGCATGCACCTCCTCTTCCTAGCGCTTATCCAGGCACCTCTGTCTGATTTGCTCTTCAGATCAGTTCTGCACCACCTAAGACTAAAGGGAAGGGGGATAGTGCAATCAGAAATAAAGTTTCACAGTGCTTTTCATGGCTGTGCTTGCCCATGTGGTACAGCAAGCAGATATAAAAAGCTGATTCCTGAGCATATGTAAGTCATATCCAGAGTGAGCCAGAGGAAAGAGATCTTTCCACTACAGTGGATGTGTGCATCAACTCATCTGAATGGGTATTTGATTTCTGTTGAACTGTATCATGAGTTGCAAATCAGCTTCTACTTTCCAGGTAGTATAGCCTGCCTGACTGATAACAAGGCTTAATTAATGTGCATCTGAAAAGCTCCTTCCTGACTCTTTATTTTGAGACAAGGCACATTTGTACAAAGAACAGTGCAGGTCTTACTAGCAGATGTAATCCTATCCAGAATTCCCCCTGCACTATCTCTTTGTGACAATAACAGAAATGCAGCAGCACACTGAGATTTTACTTTTTCCAGAACAGAAAGCACCTTGTTACATTGGGTTTCAAAACCAATTGTGACTAATACTTCTGACAGCAAATTCAGTAATAGTTCACATTTTAGATTATCAGCTTGGTAATGTCATCAGCAACAGTTTTCAGAAGTCTGTTTAATAAATGAATGGATGTTCTCACTGTACACCTTAAAAACCAGTGGCTGCCATTCTTTCAAAGGATGAGTTTAAATGTAAAGTGCTTTTAACAGAACATATTTGTATTGGTGGGAAATGGGATTTTCATCAAATAAAAAAGAACATTTTTCAAGGTAATGCTTGATAGACTGAGAAATTACTGGCAAATAGTCAGTGGTTGGACAATTATGTCTACAAAGGCAGTGTTGCAGTCAAAAGTTTCAACAAATATAGCAAGCCATCAAAACATTTCATTTCAATTTGTGTGCATGTTAAGGAATAAAGTGCCAGCAAAACACATCCCCTCCTAAACTGTTTCCTGTCTCTAAGTAGCCAACAATATTTTAGGCAAGAAATTTATTTTATCTTGTCTTTTTCCTTTCAATAAATATTTATTTGAATATGTTTAGCAATCTTTCTAGTTCATTAAGTTCTTACTAAGATATCTTCTCACTCTGTGACCAGAAAATTCACAAATAAATGGCTGGACAGAGTAATATATAAGTACTCATCTTCAAACTTCAGGTAGTGAAGTGGACCTATTTCTCTTCAGTATTCCAGGTATTACAATTTCTTTCCTGTGGGACAGCTCAATTGCTTGTCTTAGGTTTTAGAGTGGGCTCTTTCTCTCCTTCCAATGGGTCATGTTGGTTGTCTCATCTATTTCATGTTTTACTGGTGTTATTTGAAATACATTTTTCCTAGAAGACAAAGGAAATGAAAGCTATTACCAGGAGGCAAATAAAATGGATTAATCTCTATGAGATAGAACACTCAGATTTCAAGATAAAAACAGAAGAATTACCATGGAATGTTAAGAAAGATGCACACACACTACCTGGAGGGAAGAAAGAGTATCACACCAAATTATATATATTTAAATAAATTTGCTGCACAAAAAATCTGTCCCTTATAAAGAACACATTACAAGTAAAAAGCATACCAATAGATTATTTTCAGATCAAGTAAAAGTCTTGTATCATTAACTGATTTCTGACCAGCCAAGCTGACTTGTGTTTATTTCTCCTCAGATCCTTCTGTGTATTTCTGGTGCAATTTCTTCTGCAGGAGGAGCGGGGCAGAGTCAAGTGCTTGGATTAGGGAATGAAAGGGTCTCGTGCTACTTCATCAGAAGTCAGTTACTTGTGGGAAGGATATCCAGATGGGGAATTTTGGTCTGTTGCCCAGAAACCCTGCTTGTGCATGACATGGGTGAGAGTTTGACAGCCACAGAGACCATCAGGCTGCAGCTCAGGTGGGTATGTGGCACAGTCCCACCTGATGAACCATTCAAATCTTCCTGTTTTCTGCAGAGCTGATAATTATTTTTTAATATTTTGAGAGAGATGGAAAGGGATGTCCATCAGGCAGAGCAACAGGGAGCTTAAACATCAGCTGGAAGAAATGCTGAAGAGGAAATACTAGTGAAAGGAGACAAAGACACCATGATCTCAAGAATTTGATGTGATATGATAGGAGCCATAGAGGAAAAGTAAAGTGTGGATAGCTGTCACTAAGGGAATGACAGATGAGAATGCTGAGCTTGTTAGAAAGGCTAAAGAGAGGGTTGGGTAAGGACAATACCAAATATTTGTGTGAAAGAGGAGTATACGTGTGTGTGAATAATCAAAGCAGTCGTTCATTGAGTGGTCAGTAAGAATCCAGGCTCTTTGAATGGCTTTAGGAAAAAAGGGGCCATGCTGTTGAGTTAGAGGAGGAAGAGAGGAGAGCAAGGAGGGAGAGGCAGGAAGCAGATGCTGTTTGTGAAGGATGATGGAGGGATGTTTGCAGGGTCAGAAATGGCATGGGACTGTTACAAATCAGAAAAGTAGGCTGAGCAGGTATCTGGAATGGAAATGAATGGAGGATTTACAGAGGTTTATTTTCATTCAGGTATCTGGTGACTTGCAGGGCCAAATGATGGAACTAAGCAATGTCCATAGAGTGAGTGTGCTCAGCTAAGGTAGGCATGATACTGCTGTGTCTTGTGGCCACAGAGAGGCTTCTGCCAGCACACTCAGCCCTTTGAATGTTAGAGAAGGAGATTACTAATAAGAGCCAAACAAGCCATACCACCATTAGCTAAACAATTTTAAAGAGTGTTTGCTACACTCTGAGAGGAAAAGGGATTTTAAACATTTAGTGTCCTAGATTTGCAGTTATCCTCCGCACTGGTGCATCACAGAGCATCATTAAGGTTCCTGACTTCACACTGTAAAACACAGAAGAGTAGAACTGCAGGATACAGGGGTTCAAAGTTTTTGAGGAAAAAAAAAACTACTATAAACAGATTCAGGTGTTTGTCTGCTATAAACTATGGCAACATCAGGATTGTTGGTTATATGGCATAGTTGTTCTGTTAATGAGTTAAACTGTGTCTTATTTAAACTATCTCCAGGTAAATTATTCTCTTTTTAGGAGGAAAAAAATATCTAAATGCATTAGAAGGACATGTATCATCATTTATCATCTGAACAGAGGGACAAGGTCTACTGTACTTGGGATATGAGCACAAAAAGATCATGTTAGAGTTATGAGTCTGCTTGAGAAAGAATCTCTTCTATTTCCTGTCCTGCAGAGCCCCCTATCTATGGGCTTGTTCTGTGCAACTTGACTAATTTTGGGGATGTCTTGCAAACTCATTTCATTTCCCCACATACAATGAGATTTTCCTTGCCAAAACCAATGTTCTGTCTTTCTTATAAAATGCTTGTTAAGTTTTCTTTGTTTTGCTCTCAAATAAAAGAAGCTCACAGAACTGCAGTTTGTAAGTTAATGCTGTTGCCATGCCAGGTGAAGGAAATTAAAATGTATGGAAACACAGTGCAACAGATCCTTCTGAATATTAAGGCACACTCGTAAATTGATGCCAGTTAGTGCTCACTGCTACAGTTCTGTAAGATTAGAATTATTTCTAATGAAGCCCAGAATCAATGTCTGCTGGTCATGAGAGGGAGTGAGTCTGTTCCTTCTACATGTGACTCCTTACAGTTCTTAGCAAATCAGCTGCCAGCAAGTGTGGCAAAAACTTGTGCAAAGAAAAACATCATCAATGAACTTCAGGGAAAAGTTTCTCTCCTGGCTGAAATGAAAAAGTGATATTTTCCCATTTCTATTTATATTTTAAGTGTGTGCATGGAAAAGCAGACTTCTATAAAATAAATTACTGGCATAATGAGTGTTCATAGTGGATTTCACCTCCTTTTCTGCTTCAAATTTGCCTACTCTGAAGCCAAAAATGCAGTGCAGCTCCTGTAGGCTGCCAGCTCTGCTACAACAAAATTCAGTAAAAACAACACAGAGCTTAAATTTTGCAGAAGAAGTCTGTGCAGACCTCAGGCATGTAACTAGGAGACATAACCCTGCTGGGCTCCCATCTGCCCTCATGACACTGCTAGCAGGATCCAGCTTCACTAATGTTAAAGCAGCCTGTGCTACATCAGGATGAGCAACATTCTTAAGTTTGTAGACAAGAGTATAGTGAGCAGGGAAAACTCATTCTTGGCTCTGGCCCAATGTCAGTGTGTATGGTGGAACAATCCAGCACCAGTGAACACAACTGTGTTGCTACACAAAAGTGGGCCAAGGAGCTTGAGCACTGGACCTTGACTGTCATTGTAAGATTATCAGGTTTTTACTTTTCTGTGCACTGGTCTGCTGCCTTGAAGTCCAAGATGGACTTTACATGATCATTTGTAGACAGAAACAGCACAGTTTAATTTGTGGTCTGAGTCAGACAAGCGTGGGACAGTGTCAGTATAAAAGCCATGCTGGGCTTTAACTCAGTTCTCTGCTGGTATAATCAGCATTTGCTGTTTTTGTTTTTAATTAATTCTGTCAGCATCTCTTAAATATTTTTCAGCTTGGGCAGCTATGAGTCTGTATGAAACCTAACCATCTCTGCCTGGGGCTTTGGGACTTTGGCAGGGCCTAGGTATCTGTCTCCCAAGGCATGGAACAGCTGAGCTGTATCTAACTTCTAGGAGCCAAGAAAATGCTAGGACCAGAATTCTGTTTCTGATAGTGGCAAAAGAGAATGTTTTCTAGGGAGGGCACATGGGCTTGACTTCTTTCTATGATCTTTCTTCTTACACTCCCATGGCATCTAGAAATGCTGTATTAGAGTAGTTAAAGTTGTTGCATTCCTTTCTAGTCCTTTTGGTACCCCTTAACAGATGTGCTGTCTATGAATTTATCTAACCTCTTTTAAGCCCTGCTGATACTGTCTGCTTCCATAGTCTCAGTGCTCAGAACACTATCTGCTGCTCAAAAAAACCCCTTCTTTTATTCAGTTTAAACTTAACTCCCACGGTTCAATCCAGTTTAGTATGCAATATTTAGCAAATAACAGTTCTGCATTCAGCTATTCGATTGCCTTCATCATTTTGCAAATATTTCATGTCCTCTCTCCTGCTTAGCCTCTCCAACATGAAGATTCTCAGCCTCTACTCCTTATAAAGCAGCTGCTCCTCATCATGGGCTGTTTTAACTGTCCTTTTCTGCACCCTCTCCAACTCCGCTGCGCCCTTCTTTGAGATGCAGAGAGCAGGATAGCACGCAGGACTCAGTGTGTGCACAGCTGAGCTTTTGTACAGAAGCAAGGTGACATCCTTGCTTGTGCACCACATCCATCCTGGTGCCGACCAAGGATTTGCAGGCTTTTTTGGTGGCCCCTGTACACTGACTCAATGATTCAGAAAAATGCCAACTCTGCTGCTTTAAAATGTCTTTCACTAGATTTAGTATCAGTTCTGGTGTCAGCACCGTGTAGACAGGGTTCAGATTCTTTTTTTCCTAGGTGCATTACTTCATGTCTGTCTACACTAAAGTTCACCTGCCAGCATTTTTGCCTTAGGTCTGCAGGCTAGGAAATGTTACTGTATATTTCCTTCTCTAAGACACTGATGATCTCTGGGAGACCACTGAAGATTTATTTGAATTTTAAAAAAAGACCAATAACCTCTCTGTAACACCTAATCTTTAACCAGCTTCTGGTCTACAAAAGAACATTTTCACCACATACAGCGGCAGCTTAATTTCTTTCATAATCTTTGATGTAGAATGTTATCAAATATTTTTTAAAAACCCGAAAAATATTATTTAGCCAGGTATCATCTTTGTCCAGGTACCTCCTGTTCTAGTAAAAGCAGATTAGTGTTGCAAGATAACACTTTACAGAAGCTTTGCTTACTATTTTTGCAGCAATCCCCATCCATTTGGGCTCTCAGTGATGTTATTCTCTGTTATAAACACCTCTATCTTAACAATGGTGGAAGCCAGAATTCCCAACCTAGTCTGTAGGTCTCAGGATTTCCTCTAGTACTCTTTCCACAAGTGGAGTTCATGAACCTGTATGCTGCCACAATAGCTGCTTGTAAAAAGAGGCTTCATGACTCAGCCAACACCTCTGCAATTCCATATTCAAACAAATAAAATAGGTGGTGGTGAGGGAGGTCAATTCAGTATTTTGGTACCTGGCTGGACATCCAGCTTTGCATATGCAGTGGTTTCTCCAGTAACACACACAGTGCACATCCTGTGTGCCTTAGAGCCTCTGTGTAAAGCTGATATTGCCTTTGGCAACTACAGAATGTCTCTCACTCCCAGCTTCCAGGAAAATGGAAGATGCTAATACTCTCATGCTGTTCTTCACCTTGTACTTGCTGTTTCACTCAGTATGTCACTACTTGAAAAGTGCCAGGCATATGTTGGCTGCTGCATGTCACTCTTGCTGTCTCAGAGTCTTGAGACACATACATTGGATATGTGACATATGCTAAGAGTGAACTGTTGATGTTTGAAAAGGATTTCCATTGCTTAACACAAGCTTTGTGAGTGATAGCCCTCCAGCTTCCCCTACCTAATTCTCTCTGTGTCCCCTGACTAGTTAACTCTGTGCTCTTATGAGCCTGCACGGTATTGTGAAATTTGCAACATAACTATTCAGTGAGTTTAATCAGTTGTTATCAACCTTTTTTTGACCTCTGCTTTGGGTGGATGAAATGGGAAATCCAAAATGCTTCCACCCCCTGACCTACTGTGCATTCTTTTATTTGCTTACTTTTCTCTTGCCTCTTAAGTATCCAATTTTTTTACAAAAACTTAGCTCTTATTTCCCTTCTTCTCTTTATTTATGGCATATTTTAATATATTTATTGATATTTTCCTATTTGATTCTTTAATCCATCTCAGTTTTTCCTTTCTACAGAGTTTGGGAAGCTGATATTTCCAGAACTAAATTCATTACTTGGGTCAGAAGGAGTGCCATTATATAATCAGGGTGTGATAGGTTAGAACAATCTGGCACAAGAGGCTACATTCCAGTTTATTCTTAACAGGTCAAAATCCTGGATATCATCTCTCTGGTAGTTATAAACAAAGCTTTTTTTGGACTGGATGATTCAGTGGCACTTACACCAGCAAAAAATTCAGCCCTTGATAATTTTTAGTGAATGAGAGTTGTGCTGTGTGCTGGGATTTTTCTGTGCCAAAAAAACAAAGAAATCTAAATAACTAGGGAATGGCTGCATCACAGTGAAAATAATTATCTAAAAACATTGCATATACCAATTCTGATCCAAGCATAATCTTAATCAAGCCTCTATTAATATCATAGAACACCTTGCTAGCATGAACAGCGACAACAGAGTCATTGAACTTAGAGTGCTGTAACTGGGCTTTTCACTTCATCAAATAGAACTTCCAAACAAATTAGAGAGGCTAGGAAGGACATAGGTGCTGTCTGCTGTATTTTATCCAGGAGGAGCAAAAGTGCCTCTCTTATGTGTAGGAATAATATTGTAGCCTTTAAAGGGCTTTAAATGAGGTACATATGATAAAACACATACAAGTTTGACAAGTATTTTAGGGTGATGTAGAACAATTTGCATAGTGGCAGGGCATGAACCAGATTTGCCTTCCTTCAGTCACTTCACGAATATGGTGTAAGTATATTTTGGGTGAAGATGAACAGATGAAGCAAAGAATGTAATTTTTTTGCAGATTTGCTTTTGCATATAATGTCATTGTAATGGTCTGATAACTAGGGTTATGCATGGTCTAATTTCTGAGGATGATGTCATATTTCATAAGCATCCAGCAGAGATGATACAATCATATCACAGAGGGAGCAATATGATGTAATTGCCAGCAACACCACATGGATCAGTGACCCAGCAGGTTACATTCAATTCATATTTTATATGGTGCTAATATGTCTCTTTTAGCTGTTTTTTCATCTGAAGATGCCACAGGGAAGAAATTTTATTTTATGCTTAGATTTTTTTTATCTGAAATCTGACTTTCTTCTTTGCTTTAAAAACAGAGTAATTCAAAATGTCATAAGATTTTTTTTTTAGCTTTAGGGGTTTCTACTTGTTTTGCCCACTTTTTAACCTGATACTGTGCATGGCAAGGGTTTGGTAGCAGGGGGCTGCAAGGGGGTTTTACATGGGTGATTTCTTTGAGGAGCTGCCAGAAGCTTCCCCCATGTCTGCCAGAGTCAATGCTGGCTGACTCACACGTCTCCACTAATGCCTGGTCGTTCAGTTCCACAGCCTTCCTCCTGCCAGCAAGATACTACCAGCTCATAACTTATCACAGGATGCAAACAAACAGAAGATCACATCATTATCCCCTTGCTCAGATTTTTGTTGAGGCTAAGTGCTCTTTGAGGTCTTTTAACGGTCCTGCCTAAATAAAGATTGGCTTAAGAGTCAGTCCTCTGAAACTAAGAATAATAGAACTAAAATAACTTCTACATGCAAACAAAGCAGAGACTGAATTCAGAATTCAGACAAAATTGTGAGGCAGCTTTTATTTTCTGGGCCTTCCCTCCAGACTTGCCTCATGAAGGATTTTTGAGCAAATTAATTTCTGTCCTTTCAACTCCTCTCTTTATTCCAGCGCTCTTCTTTGCAGGTACATGTTCATTGCACTGATCTCTTTATGCCCTCTTTTCTTTTTTTGGGTATTTTTTGCCCTCTCCCCCATCTCATTTACTTTCATGCTTCCAAGCTCTGTTTCTGAGAGTATGCAAACAAAACTGAAATAATTCAGATTTTTCTCTGGGATGATTGCTACAGTGATCCTTTGCATATTCTTCTTCGGATTCTAAAGAACAGAAGCCTAAACCCCAACATTTTATTTCACATTTAGCATGCGATCATAAAAGCGGGTACTTGTGCTGTGCAGAGTTTAGAAGTAAATAGTTGCCATTTTTGACTTGCAGCAACACCCCTTTGCTTAGCAAAGAGGTTCCCAGAAACGGGAGCAACTCTGCTCTTGCTGCACCTTTGCTCTCCAGCCATACACAGCTGGAGCTGTTCCAGTGGGGACTGCTCTGTGCAGCCTCCTGTGAAGTCACCTTAGGGAACACACACGTGCTGTCTGAGCCCTGAGATTGCTGTCCAGCACACCTGGCTCCTGCATTTGTGTAGGAGAATTGAGTGTTTGTTTGGCAGGAATTCATACTAGGAAGAATAAAAGTCAGCACAAGTTTTGATGAAGTGGGCATTGCTTTGTCAGTCAAGTCCAAATGCAAAATGTCATAGGAAGAGCTGTGAACACAACACACATGAAAATACAGCTGTAATTTTTTTTTTCTTCTCTTTTACAGGAAGAGAAAGATTGGGTTTTTGTCTAGCTGGGTACATTGGAAAGACACAAGCATGACTCTGATCTGTCTACATAAGTATTTAAAAAATACAGACCTCGCTGTTTGATGTTGAATCAGTATTAAGGAAATTCCAAAGATGCAGCAATCAAAAATTAAATTTAAAAGTAAAAATATAGAGAAAAGTGGAATAGTCAGATTTTTTTACAGTAATGTCATCAGAAGTGCAAGGTGTGAAGAAACTCAATTTACAAGATTTTATCAGTCCAAATGATTTTGAAAACATAGATATTAATCCAGCTTTCCTGGTGTCCACAGTATCACCCTGTTATTCAAACTGAATTTACTGTTTGGCAACCCTGCTCAGTTATAGTCAGATGTAAACTAGATTTGATATCCATTTTTTAAAATTACCTCTCCAATCTCATATTTTTTTAGTTGTTAAAAATTGCATTGGAACCAGTTTGACTCTTTTCATGACTTCTTTCACTTGTAAGCATATTTACTCAGAACTTGTTTCATTTTCCTATTTTTCATTCATCTCTGATTGTTCACATTTAGGTGGTCACCGCCCTCTTTAAGGCAGCTGTTTTTCCTGGATAATATACGTTAAAAAATTGAAAAAAGTTGACATTCCACTCTGTCATCATGAATATTTCTTTGTGATATTTCTGGATAAAAATGCATTTCTTCCTTATTTTTACCCATGGGTCCTTCAGGCAGTTGCTGTCCATGATCTTAGACAGAGATGGACACTAATCACTGTTGCTTTAGAGACTAGCTGTTAATAAATGCTTTACAATGCAGTTCATTTGGTTCTGCATTGAATAAAGAACTATCTTGTCCATTTCTTTCCCATTCTCACCTTGCACAAACTTTTGTGTATGCTTAGATAGCCCTCTCTGCTTGACCATGATCTGTCCACTCAGTTGAAGTGAATTTCTTTAATGATAAGAAATAAAAATGGCTTGCTTCAAAGCAAGGGACAAGAACAGAAATTAGAGGAATGTGAGGATGTTGTAGTCCATTTGATTTTTACAATGGATTCCCTGATTTCTTTGGGGAGTGATTGCCCAATTTATGCTTTTACAGGAACTGAATCAAGCAATTACTTTGAAAACATGTCTTGGCAAATACGTCTGTGCAACTTGCAGTCTCCATCATTTCCTCACACTTACTATTTGTGGTTTGTTCTCTTCAGGAGAAAAAGGGGCTGTTTTCTGTTTAGACAATGACATTTTTTTACCTCTCATCTTTTTTTGTTCAAGCACAGACCTTCAAGTAGAGAAAATGGATCTACCTATAACTGCAGACATCCAATTCATGAAGCTCAGTGATACAGAGCAATATATGCACTATGACATTTTCTAGTCAGGACTCAACGTAATAGCTCATATAACCCACTTATCAACTTCAGGCATTCTTGAAATGTCTCAAAATAATTTTATTATTTGGTTACAATTAGCAATAAAATAAAAGTACTCCCTTCTCCTTTGTCTTGGGGTGAGGCATCCTTTTATCACAATACACTTTATTTTAAAGCCTTTTTATTGCCATCTTGTTGATGTTTTCTGGCCATGATAATTAAAAGATTGAAAATCTTCCTTAATTCAATATTTTGCAAGAAAAGGTGATTTAAAGAGTGAAGCTAAGCATAGAAAACTTATAAACTTCCACCTAAATAAGCAGCTAGAGAAACTAGATGTTTTAGATTGCATTGGAAAATGCTACACTGTAATAGACCCACCAATACAGTTAGTGTTAATTGTAAGGCACTTTTGTCAAAAATAGTGCTTTTTTCTTAAACTTAATTTCTGATATATTTCACTTTCCATAGAGTAAGTCTGCAAACCTGGTATCATTTGCATTTCACGCCTACTAATGGAAAGCTGGATTCATCTGTGCAAGATTCATCTGGCTTAAGTACATTGAAACAGACATGCTTGATGGAAAAGTGTCTCAGATGTTTAGAGGAGATTTTGTTTTTACTTTTTCATGGTATTGTGTTATGTTTCTTGGCTTAGTATTAACCGCAGAATGTTTAAGTTCTTTCAAAGTCTGAATTTCCTGAAATTCTAATCTCATGTATTTGTACAGTCACATAACGCTGATGGCTTAACTGTGGAATTAGACCAAATAGGATTTTTTTTTTCTCTAGAAAATAGCATGAAGTTTTTGCCATTTAATTTCTTAAATGTTGTTTAAGCTGTCACATAGGATGTTTGGGCAGAAGCAGTGCTGTGTTCATTGTACACAGTATCTGGGAGTAGAGCATTTTTAAACACGGGAGTGCTGCTGCAATATCAATTGTAGCTGTTCTGTGAAGTAAAATTTTTTTTTTTTAAATAGGCCACTTTATCCTACTCTGCTTTGCTGGTGACTCAAATGACATTTTATAGGCCATTTTTTGTTAATAATGCAATACAATATAGAATGTGATTGGGTAATAAAGGGCCTCATATGAAAGACAAAAGGAAGGAAAAAAATGGCTGAGACAACTGCTATAATGAAAGCAAAATGTCATTAGGTAATTGAAAATATTAAAGAGCTATTATGTTTCTGAAGTATCAATATTTTCCTCCATCCATAAGACAGAACAAATACCTATGTTACATGTACAGAAGGTGAGTTTCTTGTCCCAGTTGCTCAAATTAAAAGGAACACAAATTAAGTTAGTCTGGGCCTTCATCAGTCTGCTGCTTTGCCCATTGATTTAGCACACTTGTATTTTATACACACTCTGTTATTTACATCTGCTCAGACAGCTCTCCCACTATTACAGTCTAATATTTCACAACCTGTATAACAGCATTTTTTTTTTCCTGATAAATACTAGTTCAGAACACTTCTTTTTCTGCCCTATTTTCTTGGAAGGAAATAGTATTATGCAAGTGCCTACATCCATACAGCTGTGACAGAAATAGAGAATATTGGTCTGACATCAACATACTCCCTGAAAAATGAACTGAAAATATTCTCTTTGTGAGAATGCCAGTCTGTCTTTTACTGTTGCTTGTAGAAACACTGGCTCTGACCAAGGAAGGCTCTGTCTCATACCAGCATCATCAATGTGAAACAATCTCATTAGCCTAATGAGGGCAAAAGTGGGCAAGATTTCACAGGGCTGATATGATCCAAAGACGTTAGAATTGTTCTTTCCTGGATGGTGGCAGACAAATGTAGACTGTGTAGTGACAGACAGGTCATCTCTGAATTTCAACATGAAGGAAAAGAAAGGCTCAGTTCAAATTTTCACCTGACTTTTTAACACTGTGGCTCTCTGTGTTCCCTTCTGAAATCTCTTAATGCATTCTGATATTATTTAGATTAAAAATGTCATTCACATTTGGATACAGCTAAACCTTTAGTGTCTCCTGTCAGTGTTCTGTTTTCACAAATGTGGCTCTATTGACTAGGTAGAAATAAGGTTTTCTTATATTATTAGGATTAATATGGCAAAATGACCCTCTACAGTTACTGGAAATCTCTCTCTCTCTCTCTAAGGTATGAGAGATACATGAGTATGAAAGTTTCTGAATAGTTGAAGTCCACACTATGTAGATAGTAATTCTTCTCTCTCTTGGACTATACCAGATATTTTAATCCAGGGAAGAGCTATTTTGTCCCACACATGGCTTGTGGGAAGGCAAAGATATAGGGAATGACAGATGTCGAGTGAGGTGCAATGATCCTGAGACACTGTTTGCTTGGAAACCTTCCAGACCTGGTCTTACTTTTTTGCAGTCTGAGATCATCAGACCTGAAGCCAGAGCTAAACAGAGCTCCTGTCTCTCACAGCCTGTGGGTACGAGTTGTTCTTTTCTGCCACGACAGGGACTGAGAGCCAGTCTGCCCTTTAGACTCTCACAGCTGGGGAACATGGCACAAAAAGGTGATGCCTCCATGGCATGGCCCCTGATGTAGGAGAGGAGTCACCAGCCCTGACCTTCTCCACCTCCCTGCAGGAAACCCAGTGGTGAGGGGAAGGGAGATGGGGAAGGAACTGGAAAGGAGAACTTGCTTCAAGTGTTCTATATTTGAAAGACTTTGCTGGAAACCTGAGTGAGTCTATGAGGAAAGAGATTAAGGTCAGGCTTGAAAAGCCTGGTCACAGAGCACGTTATCTGTTATATAGCTGTACATTCACTCACATCCTGACACTGGTGTATTTTCTCCCTTACCCATCCCTGTACATGTTAAAACTAGGGAGTCAAAGACACAGATCAAAACTCTTTGGGTGGTGATTTCTAATTCGGTTTTCACATAAAGGTACACCTCACAGGCCTCTTCACAGTATATTCCTGTACAAGGTATTTGCCATGTTTTTTCCTGGAAAGGGGACAGATCCTAAGCACACCTCCTTGAAGTCAGAGAGACAAGAATTTATCATTTCCCAATAAAAAAGTTGATTTCTCTGCTTTTCTTTAAGAATATACTTTCTGAAGTATTTCAGGATCCAGCACAGATTAAATTAATCTAAAAATGATAGAATGTAATAAAGGATTATACTATCTCAGTGATGCAACTTCACAGCCGTCACTTCTTTTTAGATTCTTTAGGATTTTTCAGAAACCACAAAATGTCTGCATTTTAAAATAGTTTTCTGAAAGGAGTAAAGAAAACATCAGTGACCTTAAAGGTTCATATAAATCTTTTCTTACTGTCTGATCATGGCAGAATGATGAGAAGCAGCTTCATTTTTGCCCAAGTAATTAAATATTATTCCAGTCTTTCTGACCTCAACCTAATGATAAAGGACTGCACCCGGGAAAAGAGCTTTTGTGGGAGCCAATCACAGACATTTTGCTTGCTTCGAGGACATATAAGTATTCAGGTCACAGAAACATGCTAGCTAGTTGGGGTTTTTTTTCTCAGCATTTTGTTGCTGAGAATGTCTGCACATAATGTAGAACTCATGTGGCACTTGCATCTGCTAATGTGCCTGTTCTGGCCAAACTAGACCTCAACTGCAAGATCCTCATGAAGATATTTTCTATGAATGCGCCTTGAGGAAAGTGGATAGGGAAAACTTTCATAGAAACATAGAAATGTTTGGGTTGGACAAAACATCCAATTCCTGTGCCACATGCAGGGAGGGACACCTTCCCCTAGATCAGATTGCTCAAAGCCCCATCCAGTTTGACCTTGAACAGTTGTAGGGATGGGAAGTCTGCATCTTCTCTGGGAAACATGTTCCAGTGTTTCACCACCCTCACAGTAAAGAACTTTTTTCATAATTTCTAATCTAAATCTACCGTCTTTGAGTTTGAAGCCTCTCCTCCTGTCCTATCACTACATGGCTTTGTCAAAAGTCACTCTCCAGTTCTCTTGTAGTTCTCTTCAGGTTCTGGAAGGTGTTTCAAGGACTCTTTGAAGCCTTTTTCTTCAAGATGAAAAACCCAAACTCTTTCAAGGACAGGTGAGGTGACACCTTAGGAGAGGTGCTCCATTCATTTGATCATCTTTGTGACGTTCCTCTGGACTCTTTCCAACTGGTCCATGTTCATCCATACAGGCCCACTAGTAGTTTTGTCTGAATTCCTCAGGAGGTGTCACTCCTGACCTTGAAGGAGGTGTTCCTTGACATTAACTAGCCTTCTTGGAGCCCCACCACAATGCTACCTTGCCCCTGATTTCAACAGCTCCTCATCCAACCCCACGAATGACAGCAGGCCACTGACACTGAGCACAGCACTCCCTCCTGGTTTCCCCTGCCTGTCCTTCCTAAAGAGCCTGTATCCTTCCATCCCAGCACTAGCCATCCCACCACATCTCCGTGCTGCCAAGAGGATCACAGCCCTGCAGGCACAGAGGCCTGACTCCATCTCTGACTCCTTCTGCCTATTCCCCCTGCTCTATGTGTTTGCATGGGGGCATTTAACTGACTGACAAAGAGGCTGATTTGCTGGCTGAAGTGGCTGGAATTCCTTTATGCCGCACTTCAGGTGCTCTCCTGACTTGCAAGCCCTCTCCAGCCTCTGGGCATTTCTCACTGGCCCCAATATCAAACTGATAGGAGTGGTGTGGATTGAAGTTCCCTTCCCCCAGCAAGTTTAAAGCTCTGTGGTTTGACAGCATCAGCCTCCTCTATTGTTCCTTCACGGATATATATTTCTCTCTCAGCTGGAGTTTTGGAGTTCAAAACTAAAGTAATGGTAGGAGAAACTGATGTTAATCTCCATAGTCCCCATTAGCTCAACAACTTGCTTATTCTCTAATGTGTGATAGCAGGGTGCAAGAGAGGTTGTTATAGTGTTAGCCTGGCTTCCCGTGTGTCTTTTTGTCTCAGCAGCTCTGCAGAAATGTCAGCGTAACACAAAAGTAATTGTTGTGCTGTGATAATCAGGATTGCTGCCTTTTGTCAGCTCATTAGGAAGGCAAATATATCTCATTTACAAAGGAACTTTTTGACTGATGATTTAAGTACAGGATAGAAAGTCAGTTACCTAAAAACATGTTTCTATCTCTGTAGTGTTTGGCGTTTTTAATATGTCTTCTTTTTTAAAAAAATAATTTTGTGAAAACTTTGATTAATCAAACTGTGCCTCAGTTTCCTTTCAGGTACAAGGAGGTTAATATATTGGAAACTTTTGATTGACAAATTTAATGTTTGTCTGGTACTTTGACATGTATAGATAGAAGGGTCTGTTGAAGTGCAAATTACAGAGGTAAGCATGGCTGAGGTGCAAGTGCCCTATCCCTATTTTGGTATCAGCATCTGCCAGTCTTTTAACTGATTTTTGTGGAAGCCTACCTGGCAGCACTGTCTAATGTTCTGTTTTATTTTTTTTTATGGCGAAAGAGCCTTGTTTTGCAAGGAAGCCTTTTTTTTTTTTTTTCTTTTCCCTAGAGAAAAGTTATTTCTATGGAGTGTTTAAGGATCTCTGTAAGTGGGATACATAATACATATTGTCTATCAGACATCTGGAAGAAGTATTGATATTTATTGTGCTAACTTTTCACCACGGAGGTAAAAGGTCAGATTTTAAGGGTCATTAGTTAATGTTTAGGCCTGAGTACGTAAAGCTTGAAGTATGTTAAGTGCATATCTAGCCGTACTCCAGAAAAAAAAATCACTGTTTGGAAACATGACCTCAAGATGTACAGTTGAGGTGTCTTTGTTCATCTTAAGCCATCTCCTTTCTCGAGTCATCAGGTACCACCCTTGTTGGGTGGGGTCTTCTTTCTCCATTGGTGAGTAAGGTTTAAGGAGGAAGTTGTTCAGTAATTCCCTCTCTTTGGCTCAAACCATCATGAGTTTAGCTTGCAGGAATAACAGAAGTAAGTCTGTTAGAGACTTCACATGTCCTGTCCTCTGCCTTCCTACTAGCTTCTGGTTCTGGGTGTCTTCCTTTGGTGTTACTTCAAGAAACAAAAACCAATAAACCTACAGAAATTCTTGGAAAAATAAAAAGGCAGATATTTTAAGGGGAAGGTCTTCATTAGGTTCTGTGAATGAGCTCCTCATTTTTTTAGAATGTGCATAGCATTAGAGAGAAAATTAGAGCTTATCAACCGAAGGGATTTCATGTCAGGGCAAAGGATATGTAAATTAGCCTTAGTCTGTTTTATCAGAGGCTTTTTCATCATATCTGCATGATGTTGAGAGAGGCTGGCAACTAGGGGAAGCTATTAATCTTGCATTGTTTTCACTGTACCATGTCAATTTTTTGAAAAATTACCTTTGATTTAAGTGCAGTACTTTGAAGAAATAATTATAATTTATTAACCAAAACCTTTTCCAACCATCCACAGCGATATAAGTGTGCATGTTTGTGCGCACCCATATGGTCCTGAGGGAACGAGTTTGACTTTGTGGACCTGGTGTGTCTTCTGACAAGGTCAGCACTTTGTAGGAATAAGTTAGCAGATCATCCACCAAGCTCACAGGTCATATTGGCTTATCACTGTCTTATCTGGAAGGTCATAAGTAATATTTACACTATTAATTTAAACTGTTCATTGAATATAGCTGTCTATAGTAAGTGCTCTCAGTAATGTCTCATGGAATGCAAGTAGCTATTTCCTATTAATTATCATAAAGTCTTGCACTCTCCTAGAATCTCTAGAATTGCACTATCTCTAGAATTTATCAGAGAGGCGTACAGTTCCCAGGAATCTGCCCTAATCTCCAAAAATGAGGCATGTTAGGATTCAAGAACACTTCAAGATCAGTGTATTTCAAAGCAAATGAGGACAAAAGGTGGCTCTGTCAGAAGCAGAGATAAGGAAGCCTGGTATCCAAAGGGATATGGTAATCTCAAATTCTTTGATCTAATTCAGCTGAAGTTTTTGCTACCTGAAAAGTTCCTAACATGCATGTTTGACCTCAGAAATTTGTTGTTGAGTAATATTTGCAACTTTTCCCTTGGAGAAGAGGGGGTAGTAATGGAGAATCTTCTTTAATAGTTGCCCATTTACATAAGCAAGATTTTTCTAAAATACATCTCCACTTTCAAAAATTGTGCATGCATGCTAGTACTTGCATGTATTTTGATCCTAAACAGGCCAAGACCTAAGGAATTGAGGCTGAAAATTAAACAAAAAACATTAAAATTAAACAAACAAACAAACAAACAAAAAACCCCAACCCTTGCAGCACTAGCAAGAAGTGTTCTAAAGCAACAATAAGGTAATTTTGATGGGATTGTGCCTTAAGTGTTTTTTGCAATCTCTGCTGAAAACCTTTAGGTTGATCTAATTCAGGAAGATAGAAAGTGCTTCCACCTTCCTTTTGCTTACTTGCCTTGAGAGAAAAGAAAATTTCCTAGAATCTAATATGTTAGGATTTATCAAATCCTAACATATCCTAAGTTGGAAGGGACCCACAAGGATCATTGAAATCCATGTTCTGGCCCTCGCAGTGCTACAGCAACAATCACATGTGCCTGAGAGCATTGTCCAGGTGCTCCTTGACCTTTGTTAAGTCGGTGCTGTGAGTACTTCCCAGGAGAGCCATTCCAGTGCTCTACCAACTACCTTCTGTGTGAAGAACCTTTCCTGATATCCCACCTAAGCTACCCCCAATTCAGCTTCAGGCCATTTCCTTGAGTCCTGTCACTGGTCACAAGAGTGAAGAGATTGGTTCCTGCTGCTCCTCACAAGGAAGTTGTGACTGCAATGAGGTCTCCCCTCAGCCTCCTCCAGGCTGAACAGACCAGGTGATCTCAGTCACTTCATGTATGGCTTCCCTTCATCCCATCACCGTGGGCTGCCCAGATTAGAAAGGTGTGGAGGCAGCAATCTTACTGCCTTGCTGTGATCCATTTGGAATGACTTTTCCAGCCCCAGTTTCCCTGAAGCTGTAAGCTTTCTTGCACTTTTAACCCTGCCCCTAAGCCAATTTACCAGGTATTTTTCAGAGGTAATAAGTGTTAAGAGTCTGTCATTACTCTACTTTGCTTTTGCAAACTCTGGTAGGAAAAGTCAGCATCATTATGAAATCCTTTATAATCACAAGTGCCAGTATGTCGGAGTTGTTGCGGGAATTGTTGAATCCCCTCGGGAGTGTTTATTTCAGTTGTTTCATTTGTTCTACCTATTTAGATTGTCCCTTGTCTGGATTCTTTCTCTATTTTCTGCACATTGAAAGCAAATGCACACCTCAGAGTCCCAGGAGTTGACAGCTCTCTTGAGCTTCACAGAGGAACAATATTTTTCTCCCCCACCTCACACTGTGAATAACTTAAATGCAATGATAGGCTCTCTTGGGCTTTTATGTCTCCTAACTATATATAAATAAAACAGATACAAATTTTTTAGAGCAGGGTTCCTGTCATTCTCCATTTGTCTGTAAATCACATCAGTATTTATCTTGGGTGTTATCAAAAAAACCCAAACCTGTCTTATAACTGATAAAGTACAGCAAAAAAAAAAATTATATATTGAAAGAAAAAAAAATCAGTAAACTTCAGTCTAGCTTTAGAAGTATCCCCATCTGTCTCAGGATTACTAAAGTGTGTTTCTTCTTTCGATGTATTGTGGTTTAACCCCAGCAGGAACCAAGCCCCATGGAGCTGCTGACTCACTCCCCCACCAGCAGGATCAGGGAGAGAATCAAAAGGGTAAAAGATAGAAAACTCTTGGGTTGAGATAAAGACAATTTAATAGGGAAAGCAAAAGGAGCACACACAGGAAGAGCAAAACAAGGAATTAATTCACTGCTTCCCATGGTTCAGGAGGTTCCTGTTATGCTAATTCCTGTAACACACCACTCAAATCATGGTTCACAGCAACTGAAAGGCACACCCATTTCAATCTCCACCCCTGGCTGTCTTGGGCACAGTTATCTGGTTTTAATGTTGCAATGAACTGTTCCCCTTGTTCCCAACCTGGTTAACAAGGGATTGAAGCTGGAGCCCACCCTTAGTACAGTCTGTATCACAGTCCTCCATGGGCTGCAGGGACACAGCCTGCCTCACCATGGTTTGCACCGCAGGCTGCAAGGGAATCTCTTCTTCCCCTGCTCCATTGTGGGGTCCTACACCCAGGAGACACTCCTTGAACTCCTCCAACGTGGATCCTTCCCACGGGCTGCAGCTCTTCACAAACTGCTCCAGCATGGGTTTCCTGTGAGACCACAAGTCCTGCCAGCAAACCTGCTCCATCTTGGGCATCTCACAGGTCACATGCCACATTCTCCTTCAGGCATCCACCTGGGATCCTCCACAGGCTGCAGGTGGATCTCTGCCCCCTCATTTACACATCCCAGTCCCTTCATCTCAAGTTCACACTGGAATTTCAGTCTGTCCAGTTGAGCAGCACAGAATTACACACCATGTAAATTACTTGATTACAGAAACTAAATTTAACTAACTCGCGATTTTCATACAGTTTTTGTAATATTTTTAGTGTCCTGTTTTAAAATCATCTCAACTATTCTTGCAACCATAGTGAGTAGATGGATTTTTTGAGTCAGATATTTATTTCAGCAGTGTATTTCAGTATCTTCCTGGGATTCATAGGATTGTATGTTTAGTTATACTATTCAGTTACAAGGATTTCCCTGAGGACTTCTATCTTCAGGCAGAAACCACAGTCCTCCAGTGCTTCCTTACCAGCTTCTGAAAGTGTTAAGAAAGAATTCTACCTGATTTTTAATGTTATCAAGCTCTTCCATGACCATATTTCCCTCTAGTACATCAGCAAAAGGTTACAGGGATGCTGGAATTCAAGTGAAATTTAACTCAGTTTGCAAGGGACAATTCCATTTTGCTATTGCACTCACCAGCAAAAGTACCATGTGCTTCTTCTGAGCAGGGAAGTGATGTAATGAGAAATTGTTTGCATTTACAAAGCTTTAGCTGAGTACTATTTCAACCTTTTGCCTGGCAGCTCCATAGGATATGAGTATATCCTTACAGGATATTGAATTCAATAAAGCTATTCACAGTCCAGTATGTCCCTGTGATAAGCTGAGAGCAAGACTTCTGCCAGTCCAAAACATGGCAAGAGAACAAAATCTCTCAGTGGCAGGTACCAAACAGCATCATGAACTCTTGAAGTCATATCAAGCATCCTGCCTACAAAAGGTAATTTAAAATTTAATTTCTAGCTAATGGACACAAAATCAGCCTCATAATGTATATTATTCTCTTAATAGTGTCTTTTTTTGTTAGACATTTCTTCCAGACAGATACCAGTACTTATATAAGATACAAGTAAAATCAGGAAAGATTTCTGTGTTGGTTAAACATCCAAGTCCAGTCCTTAGGGAGAATGGTGGGGGCAGTCATAACTTCTCATATATTGACAAATGTTGAGCAGTGTAGCTCATAACATATTCTCATCAATATGAGAATCCATCAAGATATGTATTTTGAATTTTTTCTTGGCCAAGTCCATTTTTAAACAGCAGATTTGATTTACTCGAATACCCACATCATTTGGTAATTTTTATCTTTTCTGTATTGAACACTATTTCATTCTGCTACTGCCTTGACAAGTAAAAATGCCTGCTATAGCATCACAGAATCATTAAGCTGGAGAAAACCTCTGAAGTCATTGAGTCCAGCTGTTAACCCAGCACCAGCATGTTCACCAAATCATGTCCCTAAGTGCCACACCCCACTGTTGAACACTTCCAGGGATGGCAATTCCGCTACTTTCCTGGGCAACGCTCAGTACAACTGCTTTAGGGAAAAGAGAAAAAAGTATTTTTAATCTTGCCTGTAACCTTTTATTTTTCAAGTATTAATATCCCCTGATTGAGGTGACCCTAAGATAAAAAAAAATTATCTAGAAATAAAAATGGAGATGGATATCCAAGGACTTGTGTTTGTTATTAGGAAGTAAAGTTTGACAGGTTCTGTCATGCTTACAGTGTTGCTTGACTCTTTAGAGCATTGCTTGACTGAAGGCTGCAATTTTGTATTAATCTGGACATACTAATTGAAGGAAGATGTTTCTTTTTTGCTGTCAGTATCTGGCAAAGCTGGCTGCAATCCAGCACACGAGTAGATATCAATATCCATTATCAAACACAGGTGTTTAGATATGTTTCAGGTAACAATATTTAATTTTCTGCTTGAGGACTGAGCTTCTGTTTTCAAGCACTGTCCACCAGTTTAGTGTGACAGGTAGAGTGCTCAGGCTCCACCCAAATTTGTCAGCTCTACTTGATGTGTTATTAGAGTTATTAAGCCAGGTATTTTGGCTTAGCCAGTGGTTCTCCAGGGATTGTGTGAACTACCCTAATTGACCTGACAATCAGAACATCCCTCTCCCCCAGCACCTCTTCTCCATGGCTGGGCCATGGGAGCTTTCTTGTACCAAGTCCAGAAGTCCACCTGCCCCACTGCAGCCCCGAGGTGTGAGGTGCAACTGAGGCAGTGTGACAAGGCAAGCTGGGATGTGCAGAAACAGGCTTTCACTCTCCTGCTCTCTCTCTCAGTGTTGACTCTGAGGTTAATTATACTCATGGGGTCCCTAGTCCTTTCCATCACAGGGTTGCCTTGGGGAGACCTGGATGAAGAAGTGCAAGGTAGAAGTGTGGCATGAACCAAGAGTGGAATGATGAGGAGCCCACTGATGTGCCTTGCTCCTTGGACATTTTTTATTCCTCTATTTTTATTTCACTCCATTAGCTGGAACTTGTGTGTGTGCTCCTGAGAAGAAGAAAAGAAAGGTACAGACCATAGCATCTTAGTGACCTTTCCATGAAATGCCCTTTAAAGTATTTTTTTGAGAACAAAAAGATGGCAAAATGCAGCCTTGCCTATAGAGGTGAGAAGTCTTGAACCAAGCATGCTGACTGAAAAAACCATCAATGCTTGCAAGCAACCAGAACAGGTTATTCAGTATTTATATTTCAATATTTTCAGATTTCTCCTGCAGGCCACTGGAAAAAAACCCTTATAAAAATCTCATTGGTTTGCATTTCCAAATCCTGCTCCCGGAAGTAATTTAGGAGGAAAATTACATTGACTGTCAAGGAGACTTATGATTCAAAATGTCTCCCCCTTCTGAAAATGAGCTTTAGCTTCAAAATCTTCTACTTTTGGGAAGTCTAAACTGGGCAAAATGCAAGACATTTTTTGAGAAAGAACAGATTATAAAGACTACAATATATATTTTTTAATACATATGGATGGTAAATATCAAAATGTGTTTTAGTTTTTCTCACAGCTGTCTGTGGAATTGCTTTCATTTCTTGAAAAAGCATATAAAGTAACATAAGAACATAAAGTAAGTGTTCATCAGTTCATCATTAAATATAACCCATGCTTAGGACCCTTAAATGCTGCAGGGGAAAGTCATCTGATACTGAAAATATTTATCAGCAATTAGTTTGGCCCTTTTCCTGTTGTATGTATGTTTTTACTGTAGCTTTTAAAATCATGCACACCCAGGGCGTATGGAAATAACAATTATTCACCTGTTACAAAGAAGACTTTTTTAAGGAAGGCAAAAAAGAATTATTTTGATTCATTTCTCATAACTCAAAGGCTTTGTGTAAATACAGGGAAGAGATATGTCTGTTCATCTTCTCGGTATACTTGCCAACAGTTTCCAAAATTTTTTCAGACTTTTTACTGAAAAATGGCATTAGCAACCAAAACCTCTGTTCTCCATAACACATTCAGCAACAAAGACTGGCAAAGCAAAATCCTTCTTTGTCCTGCATAGCCTGTAGTGCGTGCACTGGCACGTCTGTTATCAGTGCAGTGCACTGTGCAACTGCAAACAGTAATACAATCAGGTTTTCATTTATATTAATGTGCCTAAGCTCTGTGTTTGATCGTGTTAAAAGATATGCACTTGCTAAATGTAATTCCCATATATTAATATATTACCTACAAAAGGCCATTGTTTACGTAATGTGATTCACATGAAGATTCTGAATGAAAATTTATCAGTGAGATTGGTAAATATTCTCGTTTAGTTTTAGGTTAGAAGGATTAAAAAAACAAAGGATTCACATGAAATTGGTAAATGTCCATCAACAGCAGATTTACTATCAGCATCTCAAGACAGAACTCATCATCATTTATAAACCAAATCCCACAGTCCTGTTCAGGAATACATCCATTATTATCAAATGAAAACTGAACTTTGTATTTCTCTTATGGAGAAATTACTTCTTTCATGCATGAGGAACTTCAGCAAAATAAAATCCAGATTTCAGCACTGTGGCCCAACATGATCCCTATATTACAATTAGAATTGTACTGGTAATGGGTTTTCCAGCAACTGATATTATTAAGGTTGAAAGTAACAAGCAGCCTTTTCTACAGTAAAACAGGAGTCAAAGACACATTCTCAAAAGGCAGAAAACCTGTCTCAGTGTCTTTCTTGGCTTGGGTGGACTCAAACTCTTATTTCCCAAGAGGTGCTTGCACCTTTTTTTAATTGAGCATGAGCAAGAACAAAGACTTAGACGTAAGGATTCACATGCTGAAATGTCCTACTCTCTCTTATCATAATCTTGTGCTTTTCCTCACTAGAAAATTTTTTGTTTAGGAACCAGCACTGTCTTCAAACCCTTTCAAGAAATAGTAGGAATTTAACCAGAGACTAACCATGACCTCAATAAGTGCCCTCCCCACTGAGGTATGAGCAGAAAGGGATATGTGCATATACTGTAATGTAGCTCTCCTGAGGACGTGGGAAATTGCATTCTTCTAGATACCTCCTTATTACTTCTTTTCACATATAACAGGTGCTAAATTTGTAATAACTGGGGTCCTGTTGGTAAATTGGAGCTCAGCTCCCAATTACTTCAAAAATGTAGCTGAAAAGCATTTTATATCCATGTTACTTGGCAGAGGATGAAACCATACTGATGTGATTGGTACTCAGTTCTCTGTATACCTCCATCTACAGGTAGATATCATCCTGCCTGCCCAGACAGAGTTAAAGATTTTAAGAGGTAGAACCAGGAGAGCAGGGAAAGCTATGGGACATGGAAAAATAATCAGTATTATAGTATAATGATGTTTTTCTGGACAAGTTCATTTTTGAGAGTAATTTAACTAGACTGAGAAATTTTAGTCTGTCTTACTAGACGTAAATTTCAAGGAGATAATGAAGCCCTAATGATAGCAGGTTTTAATGGGAATGAAGATGAATGAAGTAGTTACCAACAGGTGGGTAAGAGTCTCTGACAAAGAAAGGAGTGAATAAACTGAAGGAACTGTATTGAGCCGAATGGAATGTATAAAACCTTCAGCAAAAATTTTCTTTGAGGGAGGAAGGAAATATCCAGAAAAGGTTATTTTATTTTTAGCTCTCTGCTCTGCATGTGTGTAACTTTGAAAAAGAGAGTGCTTTGTTCTGAAAAAAAGCTTTTTGAAAAAAACTCAGTCTGCTCAGCAGTCACAAATCCCTGAAGGAAGAAGGGCTCACAGATGCCAGATGCACTTGTCATGCTACCAGAGCTGGAGAAATGGGAATGTCTGGCCAGTGATCCATTTCAGATTTCATCTTTTGAGAGAGTGGCCTGGTCACTGAGTACATGCAAGAAAGATGGAAATGGTCCAAAGGGAAAATCTCCCAAAGACAATAATGCTCAGTGTTGTCCAGTGACAATTTTTAGCTGGTAACAAAGACAACTGAAGGAACCTCTGTCCCCAGGCACTTGTTCTACATCTCACCAGCCCATCAGTTTTACAAACATTGCTTTTACTGGGGCTGCTCTGCAACCTAAAGCATCAAAACCATCAGGCTAAAAAGAAAGCACCCAGCATGGACCGGGAACTTCCTTAAATCACAGCTGGTCCTTCTCCTGACCTCCACGTCAGCATGGCCACTCAGACACACTCAACATTGCAAAGAGGGAAACAGGCAGCAGCGTTAAGGTCTGAGGGAACAGCTACAGGTGGCAGAGGGGGTTGGCACGCTGTCAGGCCACTCAGACAGTGTGGTTTGCACCTCTGTCATGCCCACGTTGTGCACCAGGTCTGGCCATGTATTGCAAACTGCTGCATGTGTTTACATTTCAGTATGTACTGGTTGATGGTTTGCCATAGGTTTGGGAAAGAGATGGCCAAATGACCTTGGGAATAATGGAGACACAGTTTAGCTTTGTCAAGAAAGTGAAGAAATTTCTTTTTCTGAAAGCATATAATACTCCTGGTTTTTGCTCGCATTCCATAAATCAGCATTCATTTACAGAAAAGCTCAAAGCAAGAGATCCAATTATCTTGGAGGTAATTAAAATCTTATTCTTATCCATGAGCAGGGCAATAACCTGGGAGGTCCTCTTTTATATTTTATGGAGTACAACATAAAACCACTGAAGCAATATCAGATGACTCTTTGACAACATATTATGTGGTGCCACCACATTACTGGAAAACTACTGACATTTTTAAAGGGAAAGTTGTGGTGCAATTTTCCATGAGATGCTGATTAATATGCTATGGAGTCTATAAATAAGGTGCCAACCAGCAGCAGTTGTGACAGCATTTCTGCACCTTGCCAGGCTGGGGCTGAGATCAGTGAGTCAGTTCACATAGGCCAGTTATCTACGATGTAACAGTAATGAATGGTGAAAGGCAGGATATGAGTTGCTGTTTAGAGGGAAGGTGTTCAGAAAAATAAGGACAAAATGAGAATTTCTTCATACAATTTTAGCCATGTTACAAACATACTCAGACAGAAAAATGAGAGAAGTGTCTAAGTGCAAAACAAGCAATAAATCTGAAGATAATAAAAAGCAGTGAGTGGCAGCCCAAGGCCACACACTGCATTTTATCATATATGCCAAAAAAAAAAAAAAAAAACCCACAGAGAAATAAGATCCTAAACAACCCTCTGTTCTTCTTTTTAGTCTTGAGGTAGTTAGTCCTGTGGGCCTGTGTCTTGTTTTATTCAGCCCAGTTTTGCTACAGATTCAATGAATTTTGAGTGCATAAATAATAGCATAACCTTTTTTTTTTCCTGTGTTCTGGACAAGATTCTAATTTTGAAATATCTTCAGGTTCCTCTCAGAGGTTTATACTGTGGAAATAGTGAGGCTGCAGTAGAAACATTGGTGTAATAAGAGAAAACATTTAATGAATGAGGTCCCTTGGATTCTTTGATTTGGGAATAACTCAAACACATGGTTTGATCAGGCAGCTGTCTGTGTGTAGTTTGTCATTTCTAAACTCTGTTTTACCAGGAGATTAATTAAAGTCCATGCAGTGGTTTTTTTTTCTCAATTAGAAGTAATAAAATGGGGAAGCTTCCTTAAAATTACAACGTATAGTGGAAAGTCTAAAATGAATGGACACTATAAGAAAAACTAACCTCTCACAAATTATTCGTATAGACTGTTGAAATAATAATATTTTCA
The DNA here is from genome assembly GCF_022539315.1 of Serinus canaria. NCBI lineage: Eukaryota > Metazoa > Chordata > Aves > Passeriformes > Fringillidae > Serinus > Serinus canaria. The sequence continues at coordinate 58,829,755 of NC_066313.1, forward strand.
GTATCCCAGACAGAAGTTTGTTACAGTGGTATGTGTAAAGTTTTCTTATGGCAGTTGTGCATCCTAACCAACACTAGTTTATAGACAGACTTATTCACATTTCAACAGTCTATATCAACAATTTTTGTGACATTTCTATTTCTAAAGTTTTGCCATTGGTCTTCTCCAAGGAAACCATCTTCAGGTCAGTCTAGTGCATTACCACACCCATGGCCCTTCACTGGATTCACTCCAGCACATCTGTGCCAGTACTGCACTGGGGAGTTCAGAACTGGATCCAGCATTCCAGAGATGTCTCACTGGGACTGGACAGGCAGGAAGGATCACCTCCCTCTGTCTCCTGACAATGCTCTTCTTGCCACAAGGGCCTTCCTTGGTTTTCTTCTAACTAAAAGAACAAAATCAAAAACAACCAAGCAAACATCCAAAACACACACACACCAAACAAACAAACAACCCTGCCCTTTTTTTGCCAGGTCTTTAAGAAACATTACATTGTATGTAGCTATCAGGAGCAATACCTAGAAAATTGTAATGGAATGTAGACACAGCATTCGAATTTAGGAATCGTCGTGCTGAGGCTGTTGACACTCATTGATTTTGGGCTGCTTGTATATTTAAAGAATAATCTGCCCTACATAGCAGCTGCTACCAAATGATGGTAGGATACCAAATGATGGTAGGATATCATCCTAGGATATCATCTGGTTCCTAATATGTTTTCTCCTTACACATCAGCCCTGAAACTCTAAATTCCACCTCTTTATTTTTGTTTGGCATTGTTGCTTGTTGTTATAGCTGGACAATTTTATTAATAGGATTATGTGTAGACTTCCTTTAATTTTGCTGGTTTATTAATCTCAAGAGTGGCCTGTGACAGTCCGTTTAACAGAATGGTCACACTTTTCTGATTTCCCTACTCAATCAAACTGTTCTTTATTCACATTCGGAGTTGTTGTCTTTCAGTGTGTCTGGATGTCCTTTCAGTCTTATAGAGAAAAGAATGAAGAAGATAGCAATTATTTTCCTCTCCACTATTCATTAGTTACATTCCTTATTATTTCTTGCCTCCCTCGTGATTTAAATGCTTTTGCATTAAAAATACTATTTTCTTTTTAAGATTTTTTTCCTGTATTAATCATTTCTGTTGTCATAAGGGCTTTGTTTTTGCAAATGATGTCAGCAGAGTAATTTTATGGCATTTTAGCTTTATGCTTCATTCTGGTATATCAAAGTATATAATCAGTTATGTCGATGATTGACTGATTACTGTTTTCTGTGTAAACATGCACAGAGGTATTCTTTGTATTTCACCCTGACAATGAAATTGTAGGCTATTTTCCTTTGTTAAAGCATTACAAAATCTGTTTGCCTGCTTTTTTGGTATTTCTTACCTTTCCTAAACAAAAATTCCATTCTGTTCTTCATTATTTGCTTGTTGTTTACCAGAGGGACATCAATTAAAAAGATCAGGCATTATGAAAAGTCATTATTGCTTAAAGACTTTTAAATCTGTGCTTTTGTGACTCCCTTGTTAGCTATTTTCATATAAACTCTTCCAAATTTGCTAAGCTGATACGAATTGAGATAAATTAGATCATTTGTAGCCTAGCCTTTACTGCCAAATTTGGATCTGCAGTCTGTGTGCTTCCCTGTACAGAGCATGGCATTGTGTGCTGGTTCTCTTAGAGGATGAAACCTCAGATATGCCGTCAGTCCAGACAGCTATTTTGCTTCCCCAGCACAGCTAGCAGTCATTGCTTCCCTCATTTTCTTTCCACAATTGTCAGCAATTACCTCCCATGTGCTTGTTCTCTCCAGTGCTTTCTGTGCCAGCAGTTTGATCATAGTGTCCCACACTCTTAGAGAAATTTTAAGAACACATACTTGAGCGCACCGCTGCAGATGATGGTAGCAAGAATTCTCTGCTTCATGGTGGTAGCAAGGTAATTCATTAAGCTCACATTTCTTGTTTACAAGGAAGGTGGGGATTCATTCATCTCAAATGACAAACTTTTTGAAACCTTGTTGAAATATTACCTTGACTCATTTTGAGCCAAATAGTAATTCTCAATTTGAGCATCTAATGAGACTCACACAGGGGAAAATAGTTGTACTTGTGTGAACTGTGGTTGATGCAGTATTGAAATAAATGGTTGGTTCTGCAGTATTTAGACCTTCATTTTGCACTTGCTCCACACTTTCTTTTGAGAAATGGTTATATTGTAGAGTTCAGTTCTGTCTGTGGGACTCTTTGAAAGATTGGCATTTCTGTAATGTAAAGTGGAACTTTGCCAGTTCTTATCTGAACTTTCCAAACTGCATGGCTTTGAACAGAATCTGCTTTCAAAAAAGCTCACAAGTTTGGCTTTGTAGCAGTGGACAGGAACTTAAACAGGAGAAAAAAACTGCTGTACATCAAAATGCACCTCTAAAAACTACCAAATTTAGATTTTTGGAAAGCAAGGCTGGAGTTACACTAGGAGTCCTGCAAGCTGCTGGATATTTATTACTATGGGAAATCAGGTATCTTCCTTCTAATTTAAGAATTTGTGATAATGACAGCACTGCAGTTGTTTACAGAGACCTGGTCCCAGGCTGTGTTTGCCTAAGGCTTTGCTGACCTGCTTAAATTGGTAGGTTTGGTTTTACTTGCAAGACTCCTGCCTGCTTCCAGACGCCACAGGTGCTCCAGGGAATATGGTATGAATGGACCTTCTGTGGTCTGAAATGTTGTTAAATGCAGATTGATAGAAATTCTTTCCTGAGATGCCTTGCAGCATGCCTGTGAGTAGCTGTTTTAAGGTAGGTGGATCATGGCTGTGGCCACAGCTTGGAGGTGGGCAGCACTTGAAGGAGTAAAGTCCTGCTGCACTAAGGATTGTTCAAGGCACACACACACACGCACACAAAAGAAAAATAAGTATTTAAGCTCAGGATTAGGAATCATTAAATAACCAGCAAAGGTCATGGAGACCAGATGTTCCACCACAAGCCAGCTGTAGTTCAGCAGTCAGAAATGCAGTGTGAGTGAAGAAGGTGAAAGAGGGATTCACGTTGTGTTGGAGCTAATCTGATTTACAGAAGTGTTAGCATGGCTACGGTACTGAAGCAGTACTATGCGGCTGTATTCATATAAATAATACACAAAATAAAACTTTATTTTAAAACTTTTTTACAAATAAAATTGTGTTTTGGTGTATTTCTATTCCTTTACAGCTTTTGGAGTGTTTAGGACGTGACTCAAACTTGCCTTCATACACAGCAATTGCGAATTTACCCTCTACTAAAGTTAGGGCTCAAGCAATGAAAAATTACCATAAGTGTTTCAGGACCATGCAGCCCTGTACAGAGCAGAGTAATAAAATATCACCCTATGTAATGTAAATTCTCAGCATTAACTTTTCTGGGAATACAAGTATACCATTGTCATTTATCATCCTGAGTTCAGGGTAAAATGGATGAACACCTCAATCCAGCCACCTGAAGAATAGAAACAACTCCAAAATCTAGGCATGGCTGATATTACAGCTAAGGAGGTGGTGCACAATTTGTGCATCTGAGGAGGTGGTGCACAATTTATGCTTTTGGAAATCAGTGACTAGAACATACACAAGGAATAGCTAAGCCTCATTCTAACCTTTATTCAGCCTAAAATTGGTTTAACACCAGTCTCTGATAAACTATGAGAATGCTTTTAGTTCATGGGAGCATCTGGTGTACAAAGACTTAAAAGCTCTCTTGTTAAATGTATAGCCCAGCATGCAAGAGAGCTCTCTGCATAGGTGGCAAAAACCCTCCACCCAGCAACAGCAACAGAACCCAAAATCAATAACAGCAAGAGCAAAAACAACACCACAAAAACAAAACAACAACAAAAAAATACCCTCAAGAAAAAAATAGGAAGGCATTCTTTAGCCTTGTGCCTAGGACACCTAGCCAAAGTGACAAAAATCAGCTCAGGTGTTTATGTATTACACTTATGTCATACCCTGAGATGAGGAGCAGACCCCAAAATTTCTCTTTTTGTGTAATGCCCTGAGTTAACTCTGGACTGCCTCTTATGCCCATGAGCAGATCTGGTGCCTTTTGCTACCCTGGCTGCCCAGAGTGCCAGCTATGACACATGCTGAGAACACCCCTCTAGTGACTAAATCTCTGTGGGAAGTTACATTTCCTTCTGAGAGTCTGAGAACCTCCCCATCCTCTTGAAGTGAGACCTTTGTGCAGCACCTTTGTACTCCTGTCACAGTGCTCTCCTCCCTTTCCTGCAGAGAAAGCTCCTGACCCCAAATTCTGACCAAAGAAGGGAGGAGCACTCAGTCTGCTCTGGACTGACAGCCAGTTTCTCACCAGCATCTCCTCTCCCCTTTCCCATCCTGCTGTCTTTTCCTGTGTTTGCCATGGGCTGAGCAGAGGGTGACAGGACTGTGTCTCTCTCTATTTGTGTGCCTGTCCTTTACTTTCTGTGGCTGACACACCACAGCAGCCAGCAGAGCTTCTGGGCCAGAGGGTGCCGTGAGGACTTCAGCAGTGTAAGGGTAACAATTGGACTCAAAGACCTTGGAGGCCTTTTGCAACCTGAATTATCCTATGATTCCATGACTAAGGAGAAGGAGAGGTGGGTCTCCACTACCACTGGCAGCAGAGGAATACACCAGCTTCACCTGGAGGTGTTTTGTGCTGTGCTGAGGAGAGCTCACCAGCGTCATGGCAGTCAACAGGGAAAAGCTGTGTGAAAATCGCTGGCATAAAGGAAATGCTGTAAAACAGACTCATCTAGGTTATTCAGAAATAAGAGCATTCTTGCACAGTAGCTGCTGGAAGGGAATGTGATCTGAGCAGTTCTGCTTTGGTAGCAACACTGGAATGGAGACAGGACTGGAAGACTTAAGTTTTACAGTGTCTGTTCACAGCATGTCAGACTGATGCAAACAGACAAAATGGGAAGACTGTCTGACAAGAATTCATGCTTCTGAGGAGATAATCAACTGGAGATTGTGAAAACAAAATTAATGGTCAAAATGATTAAAAATTGGACACTTTGGGGGCAGGGGAGGGGTACTAAAGGAAAAACAAGGCAAAAATCCCCTGTCAAACAGTTTTTGGAGTGAGGTTGGAAGAAGGATAAATCAGATGGCTCTGAGGAAAATGAAGTTCACATGTTGCATTGCTCAGAAAGGATTGGAAGTGAGGCATTACCATGAGCCAGTGGAGAGAATGACCTCCACAGCAGATGTGAGCTGATATGATCTGTGAAGATGCACTGTAACAGTGCAGAGCAGGACTCAAAAGTCCACACTTGGCATATGTGTTAGAAAACCTGGTGGTACATTCTTTCCACTGTGTCATAAAAAAGGCAAAATAAAAGCATATTACAAGGCAGAGATTGGTTGCCAGAATGAGAATTGAACTGGCATCCTGTTTGCACTCGCAGTGTGAAAACAGCCTGTGCCAGATCCATCACTTGTTCAAGCAGAGCTATGGATATCACTGGGTGTAAAATGTAGAGTGCATATCCAGGAAGAGATCTAACCACAAGGCCAATTATTTTTGCCCTCAGAGTAAAAATGACCTAAAGACCAATTTAGACTCGTTGGGAAACAGGATATCACTTCCCTAGTGTGGTGGAGTGGATGGCACTTAGGAATAAAAACACATTACTGTTAATTGACTGTGAGTTCCTTCATTTAACAAGGACCCTCTCAGGCTACAAAATGTAATAAATTGGCCAGGCCAGACCACAGTGGAAGCTGGGGAACTGTTGGAAGGATTGGGCTGGTACAAACACCCTGGAGGTGTTTTTGTCTGTCCTGTGCACTGTAACATAGTAAATTAGTGAAATAAATATAAGTGAGGAAGGGTGTTCATCCTCCTGCTTTGAGGAAGAGCCTGCCCTCCCTGGAGTACCTTGCACTAGTGTTTGTCTAACCTTTCCTTGAAAATCATTGATGATGGGTATCATGCCTGGAGGAGAAGGGGGAACAGTTAATTTTGCATTTTATGATACTTTTCACTGCCAAGAATGAGATGCTGCAGCACAATCATCCTGTGCTGGCTCCCTGTAAAGTGTATTCGCCAGACACTGAACCTCTTGAGGGCTCAGATCTCTAAACTCTGCCTTAGGATGATCATTTCCACAGAGGCAGAGCTTCCCAGTTTATCATCTCCACCCTGGTTCATCCCATGACATTTGGCTCATCCTGTGAAACTAGGCTGTCTCTGTAATGAAACAAATTACAAGTGTAATTATCCAGTTGTCATATATCAAAGGAATGGATACACAGGCTGAAAGAAACAAGATTATAAGTGAAGTAAAATTCATCTTAGCAATGGAATACATCCCATGTTTCACTGCTGGCCTGAGATGCAGACTGCCTGCTTCCCCTCTTTTTAGCAGAAGACCTCAAGGTTTCAGGATTAGCAGCTTCTCTCCACAGAAGAGTCTTTAAAGATCTCTCCCATTTGCAGCACTCCATGCGTGGTGCATTGCAAAAGTGTTGGCTGTACATAGGTCCAGTTGTGTCAGTGCCCTGCAGCATACTCTCATTTTTTTTATTATTTAAAAGGTGTACCCCAGGAACAGATGCTCTCTCGTGGATTGTCTCTAAGGTCAGGCTGTTCCTCAGCTACTCTGGTGTGGGGGCACGGTGAGACTGCAGCATTTCTGTCATACCCACTAATTTGGTGATATTCAAATCCACTTTTGCAGTGTTGTGACCTGGGTGAATCTGACCCTGTCTTTTCTTTCAGTGAGTTTGGACAGTGACTGGCTTTAGTCCCTTCATGTGTGTGCATGAGTGTAGGCATAAGAAAATCATAAAGTATATACATACACAATAAGTATGTATCTGAGTCAATATATCAATAAATACATCCCAAAATGCAAAAAAAGGGCAAATTACAATGGTAATTTGTTGTCTCAAAATAGGATTTCTTAACAGTACACTACTGTATTAATCAAGCTTTCCACATTTTTATTGTTCTATTAATCCTTTGAGTATTAATCTTTGGTTTTTACTGAATAGCATCATGCTTATTTCATACTGTGTCCCTAATTTACAGAACAATTAAAGACTTTAATCCTATTATTCCAAATGCTTGCAAGACCTCATGGTCAGGTACCATCTGTACATTTTCCAAATGTAACCATTCCTGCAATGCAACCAATTCAAAGTAAACTTGGCATAGAAGTGGATCCATGGTCAATCTTTCAGGACCTGGCTCTCCTGAAAAGTGTTCTTATTTTATCAGTGTATTACTTGGAGCAGCTTACTTGTGAGGCCTTTTTTGAGCAGCTATGAAGGCACACATGGCAATTTCACTTAGATAAAATTACAGGGGTTTTGGTTATAAAAAAGTAACATAGTTTACATCAGAAACCCTAGTAAAGTCAGAGTATCTCATAAGACATAGCCCTTCTGGTCCATCTCATCCTGTCAGAGAATGACATAAGTCTGTCACGTCCTCAGGTTTATCCTTCACAGCTCTCTTGGTTGTCCACCCCAGCCTCAGCCTTTAGGCCAGTGTCTGTCAAACTGCTCATGGTCCAGGACAGCACTCTAAGTGGGATGGAGTTGGTCCATGATTGGCATCTGGTCCTTAAGGGGCCATATTTTTTGTTGTTCTCTTCCCAGCATCCAGCCTGCCAGGTCTAACCTCAGATCTACCTGCTCTGCTCTGTGAACATGTCTAAGGAGATGAAAAGGGCCAGGAGTGCCATTCCAGAGCTTGTCAGTTGCTGTGGAGTCATTGCTCCTGTGTGTCATCATGGATGAAACTTTAATTGTTCTTGGCTCTTTTTGTTTAAGCAGACAGGGGATATATTTACCTTCCTCTTGATCACTTCAGCCTGCCTTGAATCCACAAGTTCTTGAAGACCACAAGGAGTACAGAGTCTGTTTTTTCTCAGTTCTTCAGTACCTTAGCAAGCATTTCTTTGAGGAATACTGACCAGAATTCATCTAGACTATTTAAGTGTTATTTCTTTATTCTATTCCTCTCCTACCTTATGTTTCTCTCTCCTTCTAAAACCATTGCCCTAGGCAGCTGATCACTCATAACAGGCTTTATGAAGACTGGTGCAAGAGATTTTTCATGCAACTTTGTACCATTAATTAATGCTGTCCTCTGATTTGAATAATCAGCCTGTGTATTCTGTTGTCTTTTTCACACTTCAGTTTTATTTCTAAATCTTTTTCTAGTTTCCTTTCATGTCCTTTGTTCCTTGTAAAATGACTTTTTCTGATTTTAACCCTTTCTGCTTCCTTAATAGTGGTATGATCAAATAAAGTAGTTCTAGAACTAGAGTGTTACTTACTTCTGTAGGCAAACATGGAAGTCCAGATCTAAAATCCCATCTCTATGAGATGTTGAAATGGAATCTTCAGCACTGACATTTTCTCTGAACATCACAATGTGTGTGGTCTTTAATGCTTAAAGAAAATTTGTTTGGATCACCTGGAATTTTTTTTTTTTAATTTCCTACAAGTGCAATGTGAACTTATCATATTGTAGTAGAGAGGGGAAAAAAACCCTTTCATGAATAATCTTGAAAAGTTGTCTATTTCAATACCAACTGAAATAATCTTTATATTGTAATTTTCTTAGAGCTGCTGTGAGTTTATTACCTTCCCAAAACTCACAGCTATAGCACAGCTGAGATGTAGCCAACCTGCAGGGAAGGGCAATAGCCAGGTAGGCTGTTGACAAGACAGAGAAAATGTTGGTTAAGGACAAAGGGACAATCCTTCTTTTCTTGAGAGAAGTGTCACTCATTCTTTAATGTCCTTGCAGAGCAGACAAGGCCTCATTTTTTACAGTCTCATATTACCATAATGGCTCTCTGTTACACACTGAGGAGTTGCTAACAAGGCTACCCCCTGCCCTTTCCTTATAATTACTTCCAGGTTAATGCATCACATATCATTCGGGTTCATTTGCCCAGCCCATGTTCTTTCCCTTCTGGATTCCCATTCTGGCCTCTTTGTGCCTCACACCTGGACAATGTGAATATCAGTCTCAAAGCAGATTTTTCTGCTTCAGACAACTCTGTATTTTGCATTTAATTTTTTTTTAATTTCCCAGACTCTGCAAGTTACAGAGCTGGGAACATTTTGGCCTGCAAAACCTTTTTCAAATAGCTTAACCTGCATTCTTACCCTCCTTTCAAACCATCAGACACCAGGTGCTGACCCAGTCCCATTAACCAATTATATGCACATCACACAATTAATCCTTCCTTGCGATTTGATCAAGTTCATTCCCATCTCCATATTATTCTTTACAATCCCACTGTGTAAAACCTGCACAATTTTGTCACTGTTCATTTTGCCCTGGTCTGCACTGCTTCAGGCTGGGAAGTGAAGTGACTGTAAATGCAATTTACAGAATCATGGGCTGCATAGAAACTCTTTTCTGTATGACCTGATGCGACAGGTTGTAATAATTTCTTTGGAACCACTCTGGTTTGTCGAGTAGACAGGCTTCTTTCCTTAAATATCCAAAATAACAGATTTGTTTGAGCAGGATTAGGTGGTGTTCAGAGCTTTATTGGTGTCTTGTCCTTTGTCTCTTTTGTTTCACACAAACCCTTTTTCATGCAGCCTTCTGCTCTTACTGAGCTTTGGAAAGAAAAGGAAAGGAATCCTAGCAGACAAAACTAGGATTGGAAATTGGAATCTCCACCCTCACCTTCACCTATTTGAAATGAATTCAGTAAAATTTTTTGCCATATTTGAGGTGCAGCACCACGTGCTGCCTCTTGTGACTGAAGCAGACTTCTGTTCCCATTTCCCTCCCACATGCCAGGAACAGGGCTATGCATCAGCATCACATCTGCTGAGAACAGGGCAGTCAAATATTGTGGTTTGGCTCCAGAGAAAGAATAGCAATATGGGACACACATCTGGGGAGGATCTGCACTGGCAGATCAGCTTAGGTGTCAGACAATTATTCTGACTGCTGTATCATGAAGGAGGAGGAGGATGAAAGCCCTGTTTTCTTAGATGGACAAAAAACACAAGAGGGCAAGAGAGATTGTTTACTTAATCCATCATCCTGCCATATGTCAAATTCAACTCTAATTATGGAAATTCTGATAGATGATTGACCTAGCAATTAAAAGACATCCAATGTGGGGGCTGTGCATCCTCTGCAGTGAGGGGTAGGTGTGATGGTAGCAGGATGTAGGTGGAATCACTGCCCTGCTCCATATGGCTAGGAATTCTCTTTTATTGTCTCTCTGAAGCACTGTCACTTCACAGTTTGTCTGTAACTTTTGTCCTTACCCCTAAAGGTTTGAAGAACAGAATAGTCCTCTTTGTGATCATTTCCCCTGCATTATTTTGCATCCCTCCTCATTTTTATTTAGGTAAACAACCCCCAATCTTTCAATTTGTCCTTCTAGGTAGGCTTTGCTAGATCTCTGGTTGGTGTCCTTGCTCTTTAGACTTTTGCCTGGATTTATTATTGAATTTCAGTGATGGAAAACTGCACACAGCTTTCCAGGATGTTTCAACAGGACTGGACAAAATGAGTTGGTCTCTTTAAAGGTGTGCCATGCTGTGAGCCCCAACAGGGTGATTACCTATTTTCTGAGGCAGTGTGATGACTGAAGTTCATTTGTGCTTGCTTTGGTTCTACAAAACCCTCACCACGTTTTTCATGGTGACTACCATGGTGACTTCATGTACATAAAGTGGTTTCTTTTTTCTCTATTTGCACAACAGATTGCTTCTGCCTACAACAAAATGTATTTTTCTAAACAGCTTTGTAAGTTTTTGGAACTGGTTTTGCATAGTCATGTTTTCCTGCAAGTAAGCTCCAGAGCGTTGTGTGAAATGCCTCATGGAATCCAGGGTATATGACAGACTAAGGTGGTGCTGTAACCCTCCTTTCTGTTGGTATCATCATTACTTCTTCCCTTCCTGATTTCTGATCCCTCCTGAACCCTTAGGAGTTCTCAAGACTGGTCATTGTAGGAACTCGAATAAAACTCCTGACACCCAATTGATGTGGAAGGTTTTAACTTCTTTATGCCTTGAATGCTTCCTAGCCTTTATTTCCCTGCTGAAAAAATGTGGCAATGTCCTTACTCCCACCTATGAAATGGCAGCCACGTGATTAGTTTCCCTTTGCAGCAAAGGCATGTAAGAGAGTAAAAGAGCTTTCCTGAAGCTGTCTCTTGATTGCTTTCCTTCTCCATTGAGTATCAGACCAACACCTTTTCTCAATCTTGGTGGGTACGTCAGTATTCTAAAAAAACAATTTCTTGCTATCTTCTGTGCCCTCTATTAATTCAATCTCATGTTATATTGCTGTTTTTACTTTTTTTTCTTCTGTGTATTTGAATATTTTTCTTTTTTATTTGTCATTTGAAGCCTGCATTATGTTTGTCCCATTGTGAAACCTCTCTGATTCTCAAATCCAACTTACTCATACTTGTATCGGTTAACATTTTCCTCTACAGACAGGTACTTCTTCCCATGTTTCATTTGTTTCATTTTGGAGGGATATTTTCTTAGGAAATGCCATCTTTAACACTTATTTACTTTGGATCAGAATCACAGATGATTTTACCATGCAAACCTCTGAATTCATTAAAGTCTCCCTCTAGAACCCTAAAGGCTGGTTTGGTATTCTCCTTCTTCTGGTAAGCATTATCCATCTGAATGTGTCACACTGATTCAGTTACAGATTTGATCATGCCTCTACCTTTCCATCCTCTCCTGTTCAGGTACTTGCAGTAGAATACAGGAACTGAACTGCTCTAACCAGTTGAGCATGAACTCTATGAACCCTATGAACCCTCTTCTATGAACCCTATGGCATATCCTGACTTCCTCCCAGTTTTAGGGCAGTGTTTATAAAATCATAGAATAGTTTGGATTGGAAGGGACCTTTAAAGTTCATCCAGTTCCAACTCTCCTGCAATGAGCAGGGCCACCTTCCACTACATCAGGTTATTCAGATCCCCCTCACCTTGAATGTTTCCTGAGATGGGTTGTTTAACCACACCTCTGGGAAATAAGTTACAGTGTTCCATCACCCTGTTCATAAAAAGGTCTTCCTTGTATCTAGTCTGAACCTACCCTCTTTCAGTTTAAATTATGTTTAAATTATTTTCCTGTGTCTAGGTGCATGAGGTCCTGCTAAAATGTTTCTCTCCATCTTATGAGCTGCCCTTAAGTGCTGAAAGGCTGCAATAAGACCTCCCCACAGCCTCTCTTCTCCAGGCTGAACTGACCCAACTCTCAGCCTGTCCTCTCAGGAGAGGTGTTCCTGCCCTGTCCTTGCCTTCATGGCCTTCCTCCAACCCACTCCAGCAGGTCACTGTACTGATGACCCCGGGGTAGGATGCCATCCTCAAGGACGGGCTTCCATCTTTTCACTATCCTCTATGAACTGCAAACACACTCACTAAGTTACCTTAATCCTTACCCAGCTGCTCACTAAGCAACAGCCCATAGATGAGAAGCCAGCACTCCAGTGCCACCCCCAGAAGCCCATTCCTGCTGTTGCCCAAAACAATGATTCTTGTTAGGAGCAATTGGCACACACAAGGGTTTCCACCCACGCTCCAGCTCCTGTTAGTCACTTTTGTTCTGCCATGGTCATTCCTGTTGGTATTATTAGTACCAGAGGGATGAGCAGCACAGGAGCACTTGGGTGTTAGCTTTCACTGGATGCCATGCCTTCTTGACAGATCCATTCCTCTGCTGCCCTTAGGAAAGAGGCAGCAATCACCACCACTGCTCTTTTGCTTCTTCCTGGAAATTATGATGAATTGCTGAGCCTTTGGAGTGCATGGCTTTTCCTAAAGTGCCAGTGAGATTGGCGTTACACCTGCAACGTGAGGATTAGTGCCAGCACATGGTGTCAGTAGGAGTCAGGCTCAAAATAAACAAAAGGAGATGCCGAGGGGGGAGTCAGAGAGTTGAGTTCCTTGCCAAAGGACGCTGTGCACAAGAGATGTTTACATGACTGGAAAAACAGCAGAAAGAGAGATCAGATGAGTAGTAGACATGTTTACAGGACTGAATAGTTTCCATAGCACATAGCTTCCAACTGCTAGACACACAGGTAAGTCCCTGCATTCCCCTTCAGGGAGCAGAGATGGTTTGTTTTTGTTGCTTTGTTCCTTTACCTCTATTCAATTACCTTTAGAAAATATCACGATTTCTTTTGTGAGCTGCTGGCATAAAGGTTTCTCTGCCTTCAGTAACACAGCAATCTCTGCTTAGGAATAAAATCTCATTGCTTTGTGTCTTGACACCACATCTGCAGCAGTCTTGGAGGACTGTGCGTTCTGCTTTGCCCATTACTTAAAAAAAAAAAAAAAGTAAACATATCAACACCAGGTATTTTGCCATCTCCTTGCATCTGTGCCTTTCAGAAGCCCTCTGTGCAAAAGTAGCACTCTTCACCCTTTTGGAACAGGACACAATCCCCCTCTGCCTTCCCTGAAACAGTGCAAATCTGTTGTAAAGCCTGAGGCTTTCAGTGGCTGCTGCACCTATGATCTTCAAAGCATCTCGGAAAGCTGCAGCAGGGCATTATCCAGTTCTGCACATCTATATAATTAGGTGAGATAAAGGTGAAACTGGGAGGTCAGCATTCTGAGATGTCCTTGTTTTTGCAAGCTTAAGTAATTTATTCTATTATGTTCACAAGGCTTTCTAAGACAGTCTCTAAAAACACAGATAGCAAGTCCTTTGCTATGTAACACTAAAGCAGTACCTTCTTTTTGCTTTTATAAAAACCATAGAGTCATATTCTAAACCTGCAAGATGAAGTTCAAGGAGTTATTCTTGTCATCAAGAGCCTGAGGTGTACATTTTATATATATATATAATATATATATACATATATATAAAATAGCCTATTGTACATGTTATACATATATTATTTTTAAGAGAGAATTTTCATAGCTGCAGGATATGAGATGGAAAACAGGTGACTACATGCAAGTGCAATGCCAAGACATTTGTGGAAGTTGATTATTCCAAATATGCATAGGCTATGAATAGCTGTTGTACCAGTCAAAGTCTGATGCAAAGCACAAAAACACACAGGAGGACGAAGAAAACAAGACACCTTCCTGTCAGGTGATTGCTACAAATTTATGCTGCTGGGTTTGTTTGACCTGCAGTGCCTGCTGTTTTGATGGTGGGATGGTTTTAAGTGGATAGTTGTTTTGCCATAGGCTTAGTGAGTGACTGTTGTTGGATGGGTCAAAAGTGGGAATTTAATTTCAAGGTCCAAACTGAGCAGAAAATCCATGGGACAACAGGCAACACCACAGGGTCTAGAGCATGCAGTCTGTGGGATCATGTCTTACGTGTGGTAGCCTCCAGCATATCATCAACTGAAAGGCAGACAGAAGGCCCCTGGGGAAAAGAATTGTCCAGGTACTTGTGTTAGGTTCTGAAGGAAAAAAAAATGTGCTGACACCATTCAGTGAGAGAATTTTACACCAAGAGGACTCAGTTCACCTCCTTCTTTTGTGAGCACGAGAGACACCTGCTGTTTCAAGCCTGGCAAGAAAGAATAAAGCACATGGAGTTCGTGACATGAGGCTGAGCAGGGGCTCCATCTTCCCTTTATTCTAGATTTAGGTTTCTCTAATGATTTGCAAATGTTCAGTTACATCTGCCCACACCCGAGCTGGTCCCCTCAGGCTCTCTTTCTAGTTGAAGGAGGCAATAGGCATGGCTGCAGACTGCCTTCTCTCTTCCCAAAATATGCAGTTGAAAGAGTTCAAATTGGCCTGTTCTGCGTGGGAGGAAAGCCGTGATGAGTGATAAAGAAAAGCTGAGATGAATGATGATCTCTGTTGGGGATTTTAACATCAGCAACATCTAAAGTGAGGTGATATGAAGCTTGCACAAGAGATTGTGTATTGTTCCAGGCAAAAAAGAGTTTTCCTTTCACTTTTATTATTAGCAAGAGCGATTTGTGTAAAATGCATTTTGCTCTCCATTATAGCTGGACTGTGCACAGGGAGCTCAGGCTTCAGTGGCAATGCTCCCCTGCAGCCCTCAGCCTGATGCTGCTAACAATAAACATCTTCTTTTGTTCATGACATCTCCCAGGGAAACATGGAAAGGTGTCATATCACAGATTTCTGGGCCCCATTTTTATATAATTAACTGGTTTGCCACCTAAAATGCTGTAATTAAGCTTTCATGTGTAAAGCAGGAACATATGCTACTGTCAAAAGAATGTGAATGAGACAAGTCAGGCATTTCATGTTAATTTAACTATGCCACAATTAACTCTCTTCCACTTGTTAGTGGTGACCAAAGGCAGAAACTACTGGTGGTGGCTTTGCTTGCACACAAACCTGGCAGGGCTCTCAGTGAGGTGCCCTGTGCTGAGCACTAGCAACATGACCTGCCTGAAAGGCAAGGGTTGCTTCTGTCCAGTGTGACTGATCTCAGTGATGCAGGGAAGTTTTCTGTTCCTGTCAGTACCGCATGCCTGAGTTAGTTGTGGATGGACAGGAGAAGTGTGGTAACAAACTTCATTTTTATAAGAATACTAGATTGTGGATTTCAAGTTCACCAAGTCTCTGAGTATAACAGTTCTCTTCAAGGAGTCACAGCATGGGCTGAGGCACTGCCCCACTGTCCACCATGCTATAGAATTGTTAATCTGTCTCTGAAATAAGTGTGACCTATGCCAATATGCCCATGCACGGTTCGTGGGGTGACATCACAGACAACACAGAGACTGTGAGTCCTGGGACATGGCCTTCAAAATTGCTTGCCCTTTGTTTGTTCCCTGTTGGCTCAGCCATTGACTGGAATGATGCCTTGTAGACCATGTGTTTTCTGCTTAGTGGTCTTTATGATTGTGGCTCATTTAAGGAAAATTAGAATTGTACACAATCCTGAGTCCTGCATGACATAAGAAATCTGATTACAGGATCATTTTTGCTGGTTAAAATTTCAGGCAGTAATTCAACTCTCCTATCCAGCATGATATTTATTGGACTGGCAACAAGAAAATTATAATTGTACTAAAAAACTGCACAGATTGGAGCTGGAAGCAATGAGACAATAAAGCCCCACAGTATCAGCTGTATAGCTGCCTCCAGGCTAGAACTGCACTTTGAGTCATCCTATTTAGGAGCTGTCTCCAGCACTCACTGAAGTCAACAGGAGCCTTTGATTTCTTCTCAGTAGGTGCTGGATCAGACTGTTACAGTCTCCTTTTAAAGTCTAAGAACAAGGGGGCAAAAGGCAAGCTTAGTGAGCCACATTGTACCAATGAAATAATATCACTTTAAGAAGAAACATTCTCCTTGGAGGAACATAAAATTTCCAGGAGGACGAGAGTTCAGGGCACTGCAATTACTACATAATAGTAAAATTTCATCAGCAAGCAAGGACAAAGCTGAATTTCTGGGGTAATGCTTGATGTGCAGCATGGGAGAGGTTTGTAAAAAAACAAAATCCATGGTTGGAAAATAGGCAGCATTTAGAAACAAAACCAACAGCAATTAGCAGTGCAGTTTGCATGCAAGGGGCTTGAAGTTAAAGATGTATTATATACTCATCTAAAACTTTATGGTGCTTTGAGATGTATCTGCTGTATATATGGTGGAACACGCCAATCATTTGGCAAAAAATTGCCCAAAAGTTCAGTGAATGAATTTGTTAGTTGGAGCATTACCCATTTCTTTCTGAAGGCCAGTCACAAAGGGGTCAAGTTGTTCTGCCAGGAAAATGTCCTAAGGGGGATATTTTATTTTACCTTTGTCAGCACATTGGAGAGGATTTTACTCAAGTCACCTTTGTATATTTTATTCATTAGGGCGTGATCCTGAATGGCCACACTCACCCTTTGATCAGAGTAATTTCATGCAGCCTGAGGATGATGAGTACTTGGGAGGACATGCTGAGGACCTCACAGGATTAGGTTTTGGGTATCTGTGTTCATATATTGGACTTCTGAGATGAAAATGGGGCATTTTAATAACTTGAGACAAGGTGCTGAAACTGTGCTAATCAAAGCACCAGTGCAAAAGGTATAAGATGAACACTGAGTCTTCTTGGTTTTATCTAATTAAAAGAAATTTTAACTTTAATATAGGTTTGTGTATTTAGTATTAAAGATATTGGAGATGGAAATGGAAGAAATGAATCTGCACAGCCTCTTTCATGAAAGGCTTAATTTGTTCTTGCCTGCTCATTTTGATGCTCTGCCTAGGTGCTATTCAATTTTAACTGTTTATTAGATAATGGAAAGATTTACTGCAGCACAGTCCTTCTGAGAAAAATAAAAACATCTAATGTCTCCTTGGGGATTTGGTAATCAAAGAATAGAAAATTGCATTCTGGAGCCAAAGTTAATGAGAGCTCATTCTGTTCCTTCTGGACAAGAGTTCCATGTCCCCTGCTGAGGGGACAGGGAAAAAACTGGCTCTTCCCAGCCATTGTCCAGAGGCTTGAGCAATTAATCTGTGGTGTGGGATTGCAGGCTGGAATTCATTACATACCAGGTGAAAAAAATTCTCATACTGCCATGGTTACTGTTCCTTCTGATTCTCCACAATGTTAGTGGATTCCAGGATGGAGATGAAGACAGGGGTCTGGTTATCTTGTCATGATGCTGCAGCACGAAAAGGCAAGGTGCCACCAACTACATGGCAGGAATGTATTTTTTTCTAAGCATTTTTAATGCAGTGCCCAGGCAGCTTGGAGATAAATTCATAACCAATTCCCCTTCTAAAGAGGTGGAAATCTCTCACCCCATTTTTCATATCAAACCACTTTTTGTGGTTCCTCTGCCCTAGTAGTTGTCTTTCAGGAGCAGTGCTGATGGGTAGTGCTCTGAGATTCATTACTGAAGAAGTCATGAGTAAAATTGATGGGTCTTACATTCCACCATCAAGGTGACTTGTTTGACTGGACTGCTCTGCTTTCCTATCCATTAACAGAAAGTACCCTTTGTTAGTAAGGAATTCGATCAACAAACTGCATAATTGCCATTTCTGTCTTAGTTAATGGAAAGAGTCGTGTTGCACTCCATGTTTTTAACTATGTGCAACAACCCTCACATTAAAATGCAACAAATTAAACAGAGCTTTTACAAAAGCCTCTTTTTTTAACTAACAGTTATAGACTGCAAAGTTTAAAATGGCTTGCTTTGGACAGAAAATTTCAATTAAGGGCAGAACTATATATAAGAAGGCAAAATAATTGAGAATTTAAACTCCTTCTGTGCAGCTTGCATGGAGTCATTAGACTTGGAGAGTGGGTGTAATAGCTGTCTTTAGGAGGCATAAGGAATATGTGCACATTCTGGCACTGTTTTGACACCTGAATAATTTAGAAGACTGTCTTTTTTATTGTACTTAATATGTGGCTCTAGAACCATGGGGTTTTTTTATGGTCGTCCCATGATTTGAGGCCACATTTGCTGGCCATGGTTCCTGTGTCTTTCCACAGTCTGAAACACTGGGAGGGCAGAGTGGCATCTGTGCTGCCTTCACTGTGCCAGCCAGGGCAGCTGCCAAGAGCAGCATTGTCTGGCACAGCCCTAGGGAAGATATGGCCACCATGGGGACTCCTCTGTCTCCTCATGCTCTTCTTTTAGCTACCACAGTGAAGAGGAGCAGGGCTGGTGCTTGGATTTAAGATGAAAATATTCTCAGGTTTCATGGTAGCTCATATTTATCTCTGCCAGACTTTTCCTTCCTTTGATTCATTTGAGGGCTTCAAGAACTAACAGCCCAACAGCATTGCTTATTCTGAGGATATTCTGATATATATCTTTGAAAAGACAAGACACCTGTGGCCATACCAACTCTGGATCACCCACCATCATTTCCTTCATGACCTTTACAGATGTCAGATGAGACTGGGTTTTTTTCCCCCTAGTTCCTTCATTCTGCACTGAATGCAATTTCAGGCCCCAGAAGTGAAATCAGGCAGCACATTAATCAACTCTCCTCCCCAGTCTCTGCACTTCTGTCTTTCCGTAGTTTATTTTTTCTGGCTAATGTAACAGATTTAAAAATAGGGGTACATTATCCTCCCAAAATACATACAATTCTGGTATCAGCAGTGGAATAAGCTCATTTAGATGAAAGGAACCATTTTCTTTCTGTGGAATGAAATACCTTATCTGCCTGTTTGGGTTACATTTCAAGTGTTATGCCTCCTACGGCATATAGGGCTGATGTTGTATGCAAGTCATCTGCTTAGTGTCCTTCTGGTATGCTGTTAGAAAATATTTCCCTTTACAATTATTCAGTGTATGCCTTTGCATGGATCACAAAAAGAAAAAGCCGCATTATGGAAGAAGAAGCACAAAGGAGTTTAAATGTACTCAGCTAACATATGAAACAATGGCTATCTCTGCAGATGGGAGGAAGAGAAAAATTGTGCCTGAACACTCCTTGTTTATTTTGCACTGCTGTCAGAGTGACCAGAATGCTTTATCAAACATGTTTTTACAGTGAGGTGTAGAGCCCTGTTCTAAATACTATACTTCAGCTAAAATACACAATAGTGCAATAGAGAAAATGTGTTTGGACAGGAAGAAAGCTTACTTCATGTGTTAAAGAAATGCAAACCAAGTTCATTAGTTGGTTCTGTAGTTTATTTAATAGCAGATGGTAATTTTAAAATATCTTAGATATAGGAATCTTGGCATAAAATTAGATTGAAAAATTGATAAAGTGCAATTTGTCTAATTCCTTTTATTTCGTAAACTAGATAGTTTCTCAAACTTTCAGGAGAAGTTATTTTTCTGCTGCAATTCAATTGTGTAGAACCTATACATCACATTAAAAAAATTTAGAAAATGGTATAGTAATGCTTTATTTCATTCTGGAGAAAGCAATGTTGTCATGTAATTGCTTTTTTGCTGAGCTCTTTCACTTGACCCTGCTTGCTTATTATAATGTTTTAGGTGCCATAGCTTGGGGTTTATTGACCCCGGTTTGTTGTCCATTTGTTTTATAGTTACTGAGTATTGTAAGGCTTGGAAAGATTGGTGTAAAAATTATCATTTGGTCCTACTCATTAGAAATGGATGTGGAAAAAGTGTTAGCAGTAAATGTTGTCCTTCTCAGCTTTTATTATAAAAGCCCGAAGGGCTGCAACACCTCCAGCTGGTCAGCATTAACTCGGGCAGTTCTGGAGAATGTGACTTTGGATGGGCCAGGCTGAGGAAAACATGAGGGAAATGAGGTTGTGTGAGGGAAAACAAAGAAAACTGTGTGAGCTGGAGAAAAACTACTGCATCTGAGACATTTTTTTCCTACCTGTGGTCCTTTCAATCTCCTAAGCTGTAATGTTCCCCCAATAACTGGGAACTAAAAATAAGTATTTTCTGGTCCATGCTTCTTCAATTAAGGGCCTGATCCAGAGCACTATCACATCTCGTGGCAGCCACCAGGTGCTGGCACTGTTGGACTTGTCTGTAATGAAAGCACTTCCTCCACTTTTCCTTCTGGGCTTTCACACACTGGGGTATTACCCACAGCCTGTGAGTCAGGTGTCAAGCTTGGCTGTGTGCAGCTTGAAGAGGCTGCTGCAAACATTCCTGCCTTGCTAAGGTCAAAACATTAGAATAGTTAACATGAATTTAGACTACCACCGCAAACAATACTGTGTCTACAGGAAGTAAAAATTGATGTAGTAATCAAAATTCTTTTACTGAGTGAAATGAAAAGTCAACAAAAATGCATATGAAGTATCAAAAGCATCTTTACAATTGTACTGGCAAGAAAAGTCATAGATGTTTGTGCCTTTTGTCTGCTGCTCAGGTAGGGAAGGAGCCCTGAAAGATTACTTCAAATTCTTCTATCTGAGCAGTCGTGTTTGACTAAATAAGGAAGCCCTTTTTATAAGGATTTAATTTTCATGTGTGAATTATAGAGAGGGTGTGGCACAGTATGTGAAACCTTTGTCCATTTATAACAGAAGTGGTTCATGGCTCAATCCCTCAGCTGTAGGTGTAGACTCGATACCTACTAAAAATGACTAGCACATACCAATAAAGGTCTACCCTAAGTATTCTGAGACTGAATTAACTTTAAATTTTAAACGGAATAAATGAATTAATTTTTAAATTTAATTAAAGCAATTTAATCTATATAATTTACAAGCTGAGTTTTATACTTTAATAAAAACATAAAATAATAGAAATCAATGCAGCTGTAATAGTTTCAAATTTTTTTTCTCTCTGAACTCATTAGGCAATACTAGCATTTTTCATATCAAAAACATTCTGTGTATGAGTTTGTGTCTAATGGAAATTAAAGAAAGATAAAATGTAGAAAGAAAACCTACTGTGCACTTCAACTGGACCATGTACTTTGAGTAGATTAAGATATGATGGTACAAAGAAGCACAGAAGGAGGAAAAAAAACCCGGATACTGTATTTACATGTATTCTAAGAAGTTGCACAGCTTTTTATTTGCCTTGTTACAGAAACAAAACCTCTGCAAATTAACTTGATGGCTGCTTGAAAGGATTAATTCAGAAACACAATACCTTAGAAGGAATAAAAGCCTGGAACACATTTCTAAAAATTTCCCAAACTGTAAGAAAAAAGTAGCTTAAATTCTGTAATTTAAAGATAAATATTTATTTTAAAATCAGGAGATGCTAGGCTTCTAGCAGTATTTTGTTCATTGGAAAATTCAATAGATACTTTTGTAACTTTTCTTTGCTTGATCAGCTACACAGCAGGCATCCTGAACTGTCAGTTCTTTGTGGTGGAGTTTCACCCATTAATTCAAATGAACAAGTTTATAGAGTTCATGGAAATAATTTTTACTTTCATCAACACAACACCTACACTACCATCCTCCAAGTGTAGGAGGAACATCCTAATATTTAAGACATGGCTCTCTACTTTTAGCCCTTTTATTTTAGCACATCCCCAGCAATGGAAGAGATCCAGTGTACTGCTTTTATTCCCTTTGAACAGGCATTTTCTTTGTGTTTGAAATGTCATTTTATGTAGTCATAAAATGTAGTCATACTGGACTTTTTAGATAGTAATTTTTACTGCACCCTGTAAATAGGGGTAGTAAGTGTTAATACTGGGGCACAGAAAACCTTAGAGGAACAACTATCAGTTGCTGTATTTTGAGTTATACATTCAAGACATATTTCAAGTTACTAAAGGTGTGTTTTGTATGACAGCTGTGCCTATTGTTTGCAAGGGGAACTGAAGAAATGTCTGTCTGGCAGGCCTGCTCTGAATCCTTCCCTGATTTGTGTTTATACCTCTCTTTTTTCAGCAAAGGCGGGAAATGTAATTAGTGTGTAATGACAGCTACAACAGTCCCAGAAACAGGAGATTGATTCCCACCATGGCTGAAAACCCCCCTATGCCATGTGTGTAACCAGCCCGGTTTTTGAGTTCTAATTAACTTTATTAATGTTTAGTGCAGGAAGTACAAAGGCAACTTTAACAAGGATATAAAAAGCACTGGAGCATTGAAACACGAGTTTCATGTAACTGACTCTTATTGAAAGACATATTTTTCAGCATTTTGTAGAGAAAAATAAAGTCATTTAGAAGAAAGATATTAGGTTCTTAATACACTCTTATATTAAGGAAGCTTTAAATAACAGAGCAAAGAGACTAACAATAGCTCCCTACTTGGTAACATTGGTAGCAACTCTTTCTGATGTGCAATTAATAAATACGATAGTGAACACGCAACCCGGCACAGTGACAGTGGGATAAAAGAGATGCAATCACTTGCAAGACTCCTGTTATGCCAGCAAGTAAGACTTTATGGGCTACTGGAAAATGAGTTTGTGAAAAACCAATTGAAAAAATCTTCTCCATTACATGTTCCTTTTATAGAAACATATTAATTCGTGTGTGAAAAGATAAAATATTACACTGGTAAATAACTGTGAAGACATTTTCCCCCACTAAGGACACAATTGCAAAACCTTGCAATCAAAGCAATTGTATATATTATTTTGATATAATAAACATAATAACCTTAAAAGCAGCGATATATTAATTACACATAAAGTATATTATTTGCATAGATTTTTTGTTTACTGCCCATGGATTACCTTTTGGTAAATACATCTACAATTCATCAAGCTTTGGTGCTCTTTGATGATCTCAAACTGGAAAATGGCTGTTACTGTATATTACTGTAATTGTAAAGGACACTATAATGATGCATTTTTGGTGCTTTAGCCTCCTAAATATAAAAATTACAATAGAAAATATAAGAATACCTTTTTTGTTACTTATTGACCCTATTCTCAGGCATGATGATTTAACAATACTTAAAAGATGTTCCTGTTTTCAGAAGCACTCAAACCAGATGGTTAGCAGCCTGTCCAGTGAAAGGATTGTGCTTTGGAACAATTTAGTATTTATCTTCTTCTGATACTTTTCATATGCTTATTAAGTAAAAACATATAATAAAAAATAATCTTGAAGCTATCCAAAACTATAGTATGGTTTTGTACAGTCTTGCAAACAAAGTTTAGAAGCAGATCCTTCATCCACAGAAAAGTTAGGAAGTCAGAAATATGTAGTGTCAAAAATAGAAAATTATTTTTTCTTTAAAGATGTAGTGTAGGCTACTGTTTTTAACTTTTATTTAATCTGTTATATGATTATTCTATAGTGCTCGCAGTCTTGCCAAGAGAGCTTCTACTTCTGGAATGGCTTCTCCCTTAGGAGGGGACCCGATACGATCCATTTTCTTTTCTTTGCCACCTTCCCCATGGCAGGCTTCCTTTCTCCCAACAGCCCTGTTCAACACCTTAGAACTTGTTTCCACATCATATATAACTTCTTTGGTGACTGGGCTTCTTGTCGAGTTTAAAGTGATACTGTGGTGTGAACACGGCTTCTCTGGCTGTCCTTTCTGGTTCTCTGCAGAGACAAATCAAACAGACCTTGTTTCACTATTAAAATACTCAGTTTCAATATTCCATAATCTAAGAAGACCTCTTGATCAGGAAAATTTTACATGCAGATGATGTACTACAAGGAGCAATGAATGCCAAGGAGGCAAGACAAAATATATTATCACTTCAAAAGCAGTGGACTGGGTCCCTTGGAAGTGATACAGACTTTACATGTCTTCATTAAATTAACTTCCATATTTCTTACACAATCACAGATGTAGCATGACAGGATCCTCCTTCCTTACTGGAGTCAAAGATGTACCTAGCACCTCTCAGTGTCTTCCAAGGTTTTACCTTGCTAATTACATTTCCTACATAATTTTTAATTCTTCAAATTTTAAAATGTATTTTAAAATCTATTTTATCTTAATTATCCATTGTTGTACCTTTTCTTTCCTTAGGGAACTTTTAGGCAGCTAAAGAATTTCAAGAAATTGCATCATTCACTATTTTTTGCTAAACATCACTGGCATTGCCTGTCACACAAAGTTGCACTCAGTTAATATCCAGGCAGGAGTTTTGCAGGTTTGGCATGTATTAATAGACAGATTTCTTTTTCTGTCACTCCCCATCCCCCTTCCAGATCAAGTGACTATTTTCCAAACCAGCGTATGAGTGGTTTCTCTCATAGATCTCAAACTTTTTAAAAACAGGCCTACTCAATATTCATGTAACCTTGAGCAAGGCTTGAAAATGCCTTCAACACACTTGACATGACATTTAAAGTTTTTTGGTTATTCGCTGAAAGATGTTCCATCATCCCAATAGTAATGACTTTGGAGCACAGGCAGTCACTCATGACAGTGTGTTTTATGTGAGTGCTGAAAATTCCTACCGAAAACAGCTTGTACATTAAAAGGCAGCTGCTGAAGATATTTACTGCACTGTCATTCCCTGACCAGGGGCTCTCGGTGATGGATGAGGATTTTACACACTTTCTTGGACAATCTCAGCGAATTTTGTAAGTACGAGCACCTTTTGGGAGGTGGGGAGAAAATAAATATCTCCTTTCCATCATCTTCTAAATCAGATAAGCAATTCTTAATTAAAATTTCTTAAGACAAATTTGACACTTAGTTGAAAAACATAACTTTTTTTTTTTCACTATGGAAAATAATTTGACCTTGAATATGCAGCAGCACAGTGTTCCTGAATCACTGGAGGCCAATGACTGGTTATGAACATATCTTTATAATTACATGTAATAAACCCGTCATATATAATTAAAATATCTCCTGTATGTGGACCCTTAAATGTCCCCTTCTACTTAAATGTTTATGCTTATTGATTCTGAACACATATTTGCAATCAGATAAAAGTGTGCTACCTGTGTCAATATACAAACTACCAGCTGCACCACAGACCTCCCCGTGTACATTCAATCTAGGGGCAGCAGGAAAAGTAGTTGGTGTTTAAAAATCAACACTTTTAAGTATAAGAAAATTCATTGTCGTATCATCATCAGAGATGAAGCATAGCTGTTGGATTTTAAAAAAGTCTAAAAGAAATTAGGCACTGAAAGTAAGCTTCTCAAATGTACCACCAACCAAATTTTAACTGTTTTGCATTTCAGCAGTCTTCACCCCAAAATGTGAGGATGAATTAGGTGTGGTGAATTAGACTGTATAACAGACATGGGGAACTCTTATTAACTGAGGCCTCAAAGTAAAATCCAGCAGTAAAACCCCCCAGTTTCTCATAGTGTACATGGGGCAGAGAAGAGGTGCCTTAGAGTGAGACTCACAACTGCAGTCTAAGCAGGGAACTGCTGCAAGCTAGCTATTAATAAGTAGTAGCTCATGAGATCTATCTAAACTCTTTTATCACTTTGAAATTCAGTAAGTGAGACTTTCACTTCAGCTTGTCCCACAGATTGCTGCATACTATCTGGAATTGTTGTGTAGGGATAGGACAGTGTAAAGCTGAAGACAGCTGTGCCTTTGTTTCCCCTTAAAAGAACAGCAGTTGTGAATTTCTAGGCATCGACCAATAAGTACAATACTAAACTCGAATGACCAGCTTTCCCTTCACTCTGAAGGGTCCTGCAAAAATGAAAAATGACATTATTAAAGTGCCTTCAACAGTGTTTTATGTAAGTAGTTTTTGTTTTATCTCCTTGATGATGTCAAGATTCACTAGAAAAATCACAGTCATGCTAGTGATTAGCAGCATTCCTTAATAATGAGAACACTTTGGTCTCAGACACGTTAAAAATAATATTGAGCAGCTAGAGTAAATGAAAAAAAAATAGTACTTGGACACATATTTTATCTAAATCCAGTATTATCATCTTGAAATTGTTATTTCAGCTGCTTTTTAAATCAGGTGGCATCTTTACTGCTTATGTTCTCCAGTCAAGAAGGAACTTCTCCACAGAGCATTGCTATGCCTAAGTGCAAGTCTAGTATTAGCAGATGTGGAGGTAGATAGTGCCCTACTTAGTGAATTTCATTCAGAAATACTGAACTTTGCTAGGCCTGGCTCAGAAAGCATACACATTTACTTACAGCCATAGATTTCACTTCAGTAAGTGTGCACACAGAGAATTAACCGCTGTATTACTTGAGGTATAAGTGCTGCTTGTGGCATTCTTATCAGAGCGAAAGATGACCTCTCTTTAAATCAAAGTGTAAAATTACTTAGGCACTATCAAGGTAAAAAGTCTCACTAATTCCTCAGGTTTTTTATTTTAATACAACAGAAATTGATTTGTGTTAAATCCAAACTCTTAAGCACTCTACACTGTTTCACACACTG
Source organism: Serinus canaria (assembly GCF_022539315.1). Taxonomy (NCBI): domain Eukaryota; kingdom Metazoa; phylum Chordata; class Aves; order Passeriformes; family Fringillidae; genus Serinus; species Serinus canaria. The sequence continues at coordinate 58,856,434 of NC_066313.1, forward strand.
ATTCAAAACTCGCATGCACTGGTGTTTTGGTACCACATCCACTGCCTTGACTTGGGATTGTAACCTCACCTCCCTCAAATCCTCTGCTATAGTGGTGAAACCAAAGAAGTTAATTTTCAACCTCTCAGTGTTGAGGTGAATGGTTTAAAAAAAACAGTGCATCTTGCATGTGAATTCAGAACTACATGGCTGCAAATTGCTGCAGGTTAGCATGCAGCTTTGACTTCTGAAAAACCAGATTTCCTTAGTTCTGTATGATAAAGGCTATAAAGCATATAGTTATTTACTTGTAAGAAAAGCCAGAAGTCAAAATTATCTGACAAAGTACAAGAATAAACAGCCATTAATTTACTGCTATTAGACATTAAAACCTTGAACCACCAGAGTAATGAAGTTCTGGAATTCACATATATACATGTGAAAGCAGGAAACCATAACCAGTCATAAGCAGGAATTTGATCTGTTTCTGAAGACAGTATTTGATATGGCTGCCCAAACAGCCTGGATGTGGCTCAGTGACATTGGCCACCTATGTTTCCAGAAAAAGGGAACACAAAGAAAATCCACAAACCATACCAGTCTTAACAGACTTTCCAAAAATGTTTTGAACCATTACATCATAGACATACACAAATTTGTTTTCTGCTTTTGACAATAAATTATATTTGAAACAAATTATATATTTACTCACATGTATTGGCTCAAATACACTTCTAAATAACTGAACATAATTAAACACACAGAAGGATACGCAAAAACTACTCATGGAAAGGCACTTCTGCATGAATTCTTGTTAAGAAGAAAGCTTACATTTCTGGAGATGCACTATTTGTCCACCTACTGTAGCAAGGCGCACCTTCCGGCAGTAGCAAGACAAAAAGAAATCAAACATTAAAAATCACTGGATAAAGACAGAACTTATTAATTTCCTGTATAAACTGGAAGTAGCTGAGACAAGTTTCTACTGTTTGGTCACTTTCAACAATTGAAATTTGTCATTCACCTGTATCATAACAATCACTATGCAGATTAAAAAAAAAAATCAATAATTTTGAATTAATTATTAAGTTTTCTAAATGCTCAGGTGATAACCTATAATCGTTTTGACTTTACTGCAGTGAATGCTCCCAGACACGGGCAAGGCAGAGATCATATTGTCTACTACTAAAGTCTCAGGGTCCAGATTCCATCATATTTAAATCTTTTCTTTCTCTTGTTCAATACTGAACTTTTGTAGGTCCTCCAGACCTATTCAAATGTAGTTTCTGCAGATATTAATTGTTCGAACATTGCTGTTAGTCAAAAACATTCCCAAGCCATATTCACAAAACCTAGAGCCAAATAGTAACTATCATCTAGATACAAGACTTCTAACAGCAATGCTCAGGAAATTCAGATGACAGAAAATTGTGCTTAAAATAGCTGTCCACAGTTGAAATTATGTCCTAACACAGCACAACTTATAATGGTATGCTTATAACCTATTAAAGGATACAGCATATTCAGAAAAAGGAAATTGTGCCCTAGTATCTGAACAAAAAAAAAAAAATCAGTACTATGAGACCTGCCTGCTGTGAACTTGGGGAAAAAAAATATGATCAGTTGGAGATTTTAAAATTCTACACAATAGTGTTATATATTACCTTTAAAAGAGAACAAAAATGATTGCAAGAGACTCACTAAAGTCGAGATAGATTTTTTTAAAACAACTAATAAATATTTAATATTAAAAAGGATGTTGAAAAGCTTTATTTCATCACAGTTTCTCAGTAAAAGTCTTGATACTAAGGACATATTTTGGTTTTATGTAAATACTTGTAGACTGATTGAAAAATAAAGTTGCAAATACAATAAAGAGAACAGCACTGCGTGGCATTATATGCTCGTATTACAGTCATACATCTAAATGTAGGGCATGACAAAACTGTAACATAAAAAGAACAATTGCAGTTACAACCTCATTACATCTCTTACAAGTTAACAGGGAAAAATGCTCAAAAACCCAGTGGAATATTTCTGATCTCACTGACTTGTGTTCCACATGCGACATCATATTCCTGAAGCTATGTCTATGCCAACATTTTCTAAAGCCCACCCATACTGACATTATTAGCAATGCAAATTATTTTTACAGTTTAAGTCATGACTTGTCATTTAAGGCATGTCCTAGACAATACTCTGAGTAAGTGTCCCCATACCAAAGGGCTTTAGCTTAGAAAAGGTAACAGCCCGAGCCATAATTCTTACCACTGGCTCCCCAGTTTGGTGCCATAGTTTGTCTCTGGTTCCTCATCCCTGATGCATGGAACTGAAATTCTCAAAAAGCCACGCCATGCTGATACTGTGCTCATGTATTTTCCCAGCAAAACATCAGGGGAAAAGATCCTTCTCAAAGCTTGCCTTTTCTCTCAGAACCAGAATTTAGACATAATATGAAAGACTGCTACAGCTAGAAGGTCCATCCTTATTACATAAGATCATTCATGAAAAAATGGGATAGATTCTTTCTGGATGGTTTACTGGAAAATATTTTAAATACTTTTTATTGATTTCATGTTTTTGCAACAATATCTCTGACTCACAAGGGTAGGCTTGAAGAATGTCCCTGGTAAAAGGAGCACTGTTTGTTGTTACGACTTATTTCAGTTTGAACCTGCAGCTTCAACCCTAATCCATAAAGGAGTGTGAGCTGTACTCAAAAGACCTTTGCTTGATAAGCAATTTCTTACACCTTCGTATTTTGTACTAAATACTCACAACTCTACTGATCTTAAGCAGGCAATAACTCATGAGACATGAAAAAGGGTTACTGATATTTGAAACATTTATTTTTTAAACTATGCACATATCATTTAATATTTGCTGCTGTTCTTAAGTGTTGCATTAAAAAGGTGTGAAACACAAGGAAGAAACACTATCAATAAGCTCAATTTAGATGAGTCAGTTTTCAGAAATAGTGAATATAGGGGGGTTTATGGGCATTTCAAAGGCAAGAAATGAGTATATCAACACACAGTGTGACTAATACAGAGAATTTATAGAAACCAAATTTCAAAGACAGTCAATTACAAACTGTGAGCAAAGCAATTTTTGACAGGAGGAACTCTGCTGGACCAGCTCCCTTTAACTTAGCCCCAAAGTAAAGCCTTTAAAAATTCTTTGAATCCCTTTCCTCCCTATATCTTCTCAAAGACTACTTTAAGTTCCTGCTGATTACTCCATTCAAAGTTTTACCTATCTTTTCTGAAGAGACTTTGCAACTGTAATGAGTTTGAACCAATTTCTCTGTTTAAACTAATATATTCTCACCTATGATAAGACAATGACTTTTTTTTACAAAAAATGCAACTTTCACTTACTAGGATTTTAACAAAAGTCTTGAGTACCTGTCAAGTTGATAAGAGAACAAGAGTGTGGATCACGCTGCCGACAGAAATCACCCAAGGTCAGTGAGAGAAGAATCCTCTGCAGGTGTCTTCTAAGACAACTTTTTCATATGTAGGAGTTTGGCATCCTTCCTATTTCACCCTCAATTACAGTTGGTATTCTGTGTCTTTTAATTCATTTTTCCCCAAAAGAAGGCACATTTGGCAGTTTCTAGGAAAACTGCAAAATGGAAATTTCCAAAACAGAAATCTGCTTTGTGGTCATTAATGATTTTTAGACCACAAGGTATGAAAGGTTCTTGAAAAACTAAATTCTAAGTCTCTTAATTTCAAAATGGATAAATCATAAGTCATAACTGTAGTATTAATAACTAATAAATTAATCTTCTTATTTATGTCAGACAACAGCGGTTAAAAGGTAAACATTGATCTACATGAATACCAGAGGCATGGGGTCTTCAGACCCCAGAGGGCAGAAACAATCCACAGCCTAGGTGTTTATAGGATTTCTCTCAAGGTACAAATAGGACAAACATCAACTTTTCCTCTTAAGTCAAAAAATAACAGGGAAATTACAATAAAACTTGAAGTTAACATATTTTAGAGTGTTTTAAATTCCTGGAATGTGGTTTATTACTTGTTTTATTTTGTTCACAGCTATGTTGAAGCTTGCATTCCAAACTGGCTTTAGAGTTAACAGTCAAAAATGATGACTGTCTAAGCTAGTGACCTGTGACAAGATACACAGAGGTTCATAGTCTAAAGCTACCCTCTTCAGCTGATGATAATTAATGTAGATCACATATACCAAACTACCTTAGAGCAGTAGACATATTTAGTCTCCAAATCTGTCTGCAAACCTGCTCCCTATAGATGAATACTGTTTTCAAGGTGCACTTTGATAAAAAAACTTCAGGAATATGCATAAAGACTGCTGTCATCAAAGGAAAGCCACTAGCAGATGCAATGGGGAATGATAAGCAACATGCTGATGAAAATAACTGAAATGGAAAAGAAACACAATTTTGTCTTCTTTTACCAGCCGTTGAGGAAAAACACAGTAGGAAGCCTCCTTCCTCTGGAAAATAAAACCCACAACAAATCCAAACAACAAAGCAAATCTTAAAGACTGACCTTATACTTATGAAATTCTACTCACTGCAGTTCTAAATGCTGTTGTTGCTTCTGTTTAGTATATACTATTTAGCATACACATGGGAAAAAAACCCAGACAAAAAAGCAAAACCCACAAAACCCCACAAAAAAAAAAAAAAAAAAAAAAAACCCAAACCATGCCCCATCCCTGGAGAGGTTCAAGGGCAGGCTGGATTGGGTTCTGAGCAACCTGATCTAGGGCGTGGTGTCCGTCCCCATGGTGTAGGTGTTGGAATTAGATGACCTTTAAGGGTAATTCTGACCCAAACCATTCTATGATTTTATGTACTGCCTTGGGTTAGCTATGATGCTTGTATCCCCAGTGGTCTGTTCTGTTTATGGTGGATATTAAGTTTTGCACCTTTAAGACTGGTTCAAGAGTGAAGGGGCAGAGAAGAAGCGGGCAGTTTGTTTTCAGACACTGCACTCACTCCTCCACATTCCTGCTCCTGGACTGTGTTGTCTGCAACATGGGCAGAGGGACAGAGCTCTCCTTTGCTCCTAGTTACGTTTTAGCTAGCTGAGGCAGAGAACTTCCCTGGACTGTGTTTTTTTTTCTTTTTCTTGGAACTGTTCAAACCTGGACTGAAAACCCAGAAAACACCAGGAGCTCACACCTGTGGCATTTTCCAGCACAGGAGGGACTGATAAGAGACTGAGTGAGCCAAGCTACAACCCATGACAAGGACTTTCTGAATTTTCCATCTCTTCAGAACAGTGAGAGGTTTTATTATTTAATATTATTCATTTTTCCACATTTGTGAGTACTTGTTAAATAAACAGCTTTTTCCACTTTTCTCGAAGGAGATTTATGTCTCCAAAATGGGTAGGGGGAGGGGTAGCTTGAATTTGCTTTCTAAAGGGACCCCTTCGAAATTTCTTCCCAAATTTGCCTTAAACCAGGACATGTATCTATTTCTAGTGATTTCCTTAAAAGTTTGACACTATTAATATTTCTTATCAACTACCCTTGATATCAAATGTTTACAAGATATTCCCTAGCTATTCCAGTTGCTTCTACAAATCCATAGAATTTTTATTTCTTGTTTTTTATCCCAAACTTCCATTCCCAGGTTTATACCAGCAATGAGAGTACTAGTAGATTGAACTGATTTAAGTTTGAATACAAATGTTTTGTAATATCAGATCAAACCAACGAGAAAAAACATCTATCTCTCATCATCTGTTGCTCTTTTCTCCTAAGGAATCAAACTACTTCTGAGCTAAAGGGAGATCTACAGAGTCCTGGAAATACTTTTTGGAATGGCATAAAGAGGAGAGGCTGGAGCTGAAAGTAAATTAGGTGGGTATTAGTTTTAACAGTTGAATAGAAACACAGTCTCCTTACATTGCTGTAAGAGGCACAGGACCAATGTCCTGGGGTAGCTCTTGCCCACACAGGTCACAGTCACAGTGGGCTGTCATTCACTATTATTCAAAAGATTGCAAGAATAGCATATGGTTCTCAGGCTGCTCTAACTTTAAACGGTTTTAAAAGAAGTCTCTGGAAGAAGAGCAACAGAGAGCACTACATGCTGTTAAAGCTGACAGGGAAGAGTGTAGTGATTTACTAACCTGGACAAGTATTTATGAGAACTCTGAATTCTAATCTGTGCTTCTTTATAGCATGGCTGCTTTTTAAGAGAACAGAAGCAGACCTGACTGTGAAGTTTGACTTGTGTAAACTAACATCCAGATTGCCTTCATGAATACAGTGGATGGAAATGGAATGAAGCCGAATCATCTTAATTCATGTAACTTTCATATTATTATTATGGTCCTTACTTTCCTCTGACAAAGCTCTGCAGAAAATAATTGATAGCATGCTAATGAGCAGACTGAAACTGCAGAGTAGAAAATAGTACATATTCAAGAAGATTCCTGTGCAAAAGTAAATATTGAGAAATAAAGGCAGAAGAAAAGTTATTCATCTCTCCCTCACTCTACAAGATTGCATAAATATATTCCTTTGACAATTCTTCTCTCTCTCTTTATATGATGCTTTAATTAATGCTATGTGCTTTCACCTAATTATTCCCTCTCTTTGGGATGGACTGATTTGGCCTTGACCATGTGTGGAGAGAGATGGAACGTAAAAAAATGTTTCTACTCAGCCAATGATCCAGCCATATATGTATTTGACACCAACAACTGTACTCTGCAAGTGTGACAAACTGCTCTGAAAAGGGACACTGATTTCAATAGTCTCTGAAAGAGGAATTATTATTTAAAAATGGTTTTTAGTGACTCCTCCAAATACCACTGAATTACCACAAGACAAATTCAAGCTACATTATCATGGGTAATTAATCCAGTCATTGTGAATTCAAAATGCCGTGTTTAACATCACTAATGGTATGCACTTTTTATGCAACGAACATATTTACTGCCCTATATTTGACCAGTTAAACTCTTAGCAGCCACTTTGGTATGTTAAAAACAACAGAAGATAACAGTAGTACCTCCTCCTTCTATTTCTAATCAATTGTACTCAAATACTATTTAGTAATTACCAGCTAACAAAAGTTAATCTTACCATGTAGAAGGGTTTTTTTTTAAATTTTCAAAAATCTAAAATGCAACATACCTTTGCATGTACAGAAAAAATACTCTTTTTCATGGAGGAACTCAAAATATTACAAAGAATATGAAAAACTGAATTACTGAAACCCTGAAGCCTTTATGCTCACAGAGAAAACAAGGCAGAAGGCAATAAGCTCTCCCAAGCCATGGAAACAGAGTTTTAACATAGACTTAAACATAGACTTGTTTTTCTTTTGTCTGTTTTGACTTATGATGCAGTCTTGCAAATGAGTTTAGCTCAAAAGGTGATATTAAAAACAAATGGTTAGAGATCATCATGGTATATTAATTATGCAAAAGAACCCAAACCGAATTTAATCAGAAACAGGAGACTCCAAACAGAAAAATTGTCTCTCTCTCTTTTTTTTTTTTTTTTTTTTTGACAGAGACGGTTAAGAAAACATTTATGGTAATGCCAGAGCATCTGCTGATTAAAGTCAAAGCTGCAGGACGCCAACATTAAATCACTGAACCATCTTGACAGCTTCTGGGTACTTGAATTTCATTCTAATAATAAATTGCTGTGAAATTTACACAAATCGGAAAATTAGCCAGAAAATGTTTACAAAGACCATAGGTAAGAACATATAAAGCAGATATCAAATTGATTTGCATCTGAAAAAACAGAGCTAAAATAAATGTTTGGCACTCAGACATTTCAGAGGTGAATTTAATTAGTAAATCTCTAAAAGACTAAGTGCTTTAAGAACAGAATATAATTTTATCATTCATTTCCGAATGATTTTGACCTATCTCTTTTGTTCAGAATTGTTAGCATGCTTGTTTGTTTAACATAAACACAGATGAGCCATTTGAACACAGCCTACAACATTTAAAATCAATTTTTAATTCCTGACACCTGAGGATTCCACACAGAACAATATACCTCATTGTAAAGCTTTAATTGATGCATCCATGTGCTGCAGAGGGTGATTACTTGAATAATAAGTATGAGACTTGTGATCTGGTTGCTAAGCAAATGTGAGAAAGAGGAAAAAGTCCAAGAAGCGATGTAACAATGAATCAAGGTGCGATGACAGGATAATTATTCTGTGAACTGTCATGTTGAAGGACTCTCAGAACATTGACCTGCACTCGATCACACATCAGAAGATTGCCTGAGGGGTAATTAAAATAATAATACACAAGCTCAGACACTCACAAAGAAAAAAACATATGCTTAACTTATATCTCTGTAGCATGCATGGTCAAATACATTCTAATCTTAAATGTAAATGCTTGAACAGTGCAAGAATTCTGAGAGCAACACATTACAGCAAAGACCACTGACGTTAATCTGAATTAGCATGAATGCTTTTCTTTCTTCAATTACTCTGGGCATTCAATTAAATATTACTCTTACTATGACACATAAAAGCATAAAACCTGTGAAGGGGTTTTCTGAATGAAGTTGGGAAAAATGTAGTTCTTTTAAAATACGCTTAAGGTTGTAAGGTAACATGTTCAAAAATAACTTTTCCTCTTTTCCCTGAGATTTTATTGCTGAGCATGACATCATATGGTAGAGCATCAGTCAGCTGTGTCAGTTATCCCCTTCCAACCTCTTTCACACCATAAGCCTCCTGGCTCTGTGTTTTTGTGTGTGGACAGACAGAAAGCACAATACTGTGTAAGCACAGCTCAGCAACAGCCAAAACACTGCTCTGGTGGCATCACCAGTCACTAAGACAAAACACAGCAGCTTATGGGCTGCAATTGAGATCATAAAGGCCAGCCCTGGCACCTCCAGTAAAACCGGAGATAGTGTAACAACTCTATGCCATTGCATATATGAATTTGATGGAAGCTGTTCACATAACAGATTTCAGACTTTAAAGGCAAACTTTTACACAATTCCAGTTTTTCCTGTTTAGGCTTTTGTTTAGTTGCCTACTGTATCAGTTTATATTGCTATGCACCCCACTACAAGCCTAGACTTTAGTTCCAAGCCTAGACTTTATTTCCAAGCCATACATGATCACATCTAAGCAATGACAATTCCTTCTCAAAATGTGATGTGCAGACACTTCACTGCCTTACAACTAGCCCCTGCCAGTCTTGTTTAGGTGTGAGCTTTGCCAATTGTGTGAAATCACTAGTGTTTACTACTTTGCTACTGTACTGACTATAGATGTCAACTTGGTGTAGACAACCCTCAACCCATTAAACAACTTATTTCCAGAACCAAGTTAGTCTGTGATGAAAATCACTTAACTGCTCAGAAATCTCCTCAATTTTCCCATCTGTTATTCCATATATAACTGAAGAAACTAGAAGACAGCCAAGAGAAGCTTTGTGGATATTCTTCAAAAATTTATGACCACTCAAAAAACTTGAAAAGATTTTTTTAGGACACAAGATGCACACGCAGTTTCACATGCGCATAAATTCATTCAGGCCAGAATGTCTATAGGTTATTCCTTGTTATACACAAGCAAAATGCCCACGTAGTTCTCAGAAAAAGAATTATTTTCCTCCCACATTGTTCTAAAGAGATGATAAAAGCACCTTTTAGGAAACACAATATACATAATAACTATTAAAATGACACTTCTTTCTAGAACAACTATATTGTGTAAACTCATTGCTAGCTCATCAGTTAAATTAGTCACTTATATTAAACACGCTGGAGATATATTCTCAAATCTTTTCTAGCACCTTCATTAGTGCTCATTTCCATAGAAAAGCTACACCTGAGTAGCTTTAAATGCTAAGGAAAAAAAAAATGCTATTGGAAAATCTCACAATGTTTATCAGTTCACTTGTCTAAGGAAAATTTATTAAAATGCAAATTTCATGCATGTTACTATTAATTTCAAAGCAACATCCTATAGAAGAAATATAATTTTCAGTTTTGTGTAATAAAATAATACCACATACAATTAGTATTATTAACTAGATTCTCAGTGTTAGTCAGCAGTGTTAAGAATAACAACTCAGCTGACTCCAAGGAGATTTGTAAAAATTTTGCAGCAAAAATAGTAGGCTAGATATTTATTTATTTTTATTTCAGAAACATAACTGAGGAAAACTTTGTGGAAGGGAGTGTGAAGGGAATCTTAGTCCTCTGTGTCCAAGAATTCAGTTATGGCACTCGATAATTTATCTTACATCTCTTAAAAACCTTTGCTTCTTCTGAGCTAACTAGCCAAACAGATTTCTTTCAGAAATTAAGCTTAAAATCAGCTCAGTTTCAATAAGCTAAAGCAGATGTATAAATTTATAACTCTTTGGTTATATAACAGAATACAGCTTAAAGCAAAAAGTTCAATTACATTTGTGTAGATGCATTTCCTTTTTTTTTTTTTTTTGTGGTAATGAATACTTTGAAATAGTCTCAGTTACATTTAAAACAATAAACTTCAAATTCAACTGGACTTATAACTACAACTATGAAATAGATATAACTCATTGATTATGAGTCATATGTTGACTATGGTTTCATATGTTTTGCAGGTACAGAAACAAACCTGAGTCTTCAGTGTAATATAAAATTGTTTGTAACAAGAGCATGCAAAGTCCTGTGCGTCCTTGTGCCTGACCAAAGGCCCTTGATCCAGTGTGAGATTAAGTGGACTGAATGAATTTGTGCTGGTTGCCTCAGGCTCCCTTCACATTCAGTGAGGAGAAACAAGCACTTTTAAACTGTGCTTCATTTCACCCTAATGTAGATATTTTAAACAGGTAAAGAGAGCCTGCACTTCACATATCTAAAAGTAACTCCTGTATCTGGAAGCTTTAGACTTTTGACTGCAGCAAAATCGGCATAAAAGGTGGATTTCCTAGTCTGGACAGAGACAAGGGATTGTTGGGATGACTCCTCCCTTATGAGGGAGGACAGGGTGCAGATTTGGTGATTTTAAGGCCTGATGGACTATTAAGTATACATCTCACCACTTATTTAACAGAAGCTGTAAAATTTCACAAAGCTTTTTCTGGCTACATGAAGAATATAATTAAAACAAATTACAGTTGCTACAGTGAACGTTTTGGATATAAGGAGGGGAACAACGTTTACTATGCAACATGCTGACAAGAACTGTAGATGTGAAAGACATCGTTACTAAGTATGCTGCTCAGCCATTACCTATCACTATTTCTTCCTTTTTAAATATCCTTCATGTTCACTAACCTTTAGCTCCAGTAGACATAGCTCTTATAGTTGTTCTCTCTGACAGATTTGTAATACCCAAACTTCTGTATAGCTTTGCAAGTTTCTGACGAGCTTGAAACATATTGTGGATTTAAAAATCAAAATTTTTTAAATTTAAAATCAGCCTATAAAATAAATGACTTCTACTTATGCATTGGTACATGGATACTTACCCTTGAAGTGAAAACCATCACTTCTTTAAACTGAAATTGGCTTAGATTTAGACCCGGCCATGCCAAACTTACAAAACTCTAGTTGTGTACATCAAAACTTAAGAATTTCACATCCACAGAGGACTAAGTTTTTAAGTTTAGTCTTTAGAGATGATACCTCAAAAGGGAAGGCAACCCTGTGATTATTAGATGTTACTAGAAGTGTACGCATTTTCAAGTAAGATAGATTAGTAGGTGAAAGAATTAAAGTAACAGAGATTTCAGTTCCATGAAAGTGTTTTATGAAGTCTCTCTCTAAAAAAAACTAAGATAACCCAAAAAACCCAAAACACCCATAACATTGCTTTTGCAGAGTATGCACCAAGTTAAAGACAAAGGGATAAAAACTGGGCTTTATAATTAAAATTTTATGCATTTATTACAGAATATTTTTCTCTTATTTGTACAACATACTAAATATTATGTTAAATTTGAATTATTCCATAAAGCATAAAGCTAAAGAACTAGCAAAGAAAAGCCTTAAGATTTCAACATGGTAAAAGAAATAAAATACCAACGCATAAAAGCTATTTTTGGTATGAAACAAAAACATGCCGTTACTTGAGACTCAATCATTTGAAACTGTTTTCATCATTTAGTTTCAAGAGTTTCAATCATTTGAAACTATTTTCATTGTTTAACATACTTATTCCATCATTCATTCAGAAACGAATCCAAATGACCTATGCCCATCAGAATGATAATAGAAATGCCATTTTCCTCATCAGATTATGCACAACTCCATAGTCACCGGTGCATATAGGAAGGACTGTGATACACAAAGATTCAGCTGAAAGGTATTTCAAATTTAGGAGACAACTAATTTATAGGAAAATCTATTTGTGGGTGGCTGAGGTTATTTTGTACCGTACTAATTACACAAAATACAGAATTTCTGAGAGCAGTACAAAGTGTGGAATGTTATCTATGGATCCTACATACCCACTAGTGCTGTATTTCACTATAATGAAATCATTGTAGAGCATGGTAGTCCTGGTGCAGAATCATTATGCCTGACTCTGCAGAACAATAATGGCAAAGAGATTGCACTGTCAAGGGACTAGTCAAGGGAAAAAGGCAATCTTCAGAGCACAATTAAAAGCACATACTTAAGGTATCTATTGGCTTCTTTCGATTAGAGACAGAGCCTAGTTTAGATTAGTTTTAAATAGATAGTGAAGGCAAGCAAAACAGATCCCATGTAATTAAGTGGAATATATCTACACCTGAACATAAAGTTTATTTACCTGCTTTACATGTGTCTACACCTGTCTGAGAACTGCCAGCTTTGAACAGTAATTTCTCACCAAAAGTATTTAAAATATGTTTTTTTTTTCAAACAGAAGTGGTGTAACTTGGAAAGAGAAGTGGGCTGAAGTAGCCAAATAGAGTATATGAGAGACAGACACTTGTAAGAGCAGCACTGTGGGCAGCTGGCTGGCTGCAGAAGGTGCACTGACGTGACTTCCTGGCCAGAAAGCCTGGTAAATCTTGGACTGGGAGTCCTCACCTGCCTTGGCAAGACAATTCTGCTGTTCAGAGAAAAGCGACTCTTGAATGCTTTAGGGGAGACATGACATCAGTCCTGTCTGAGTTCACTAACAATGTCTGAGTTCAGTTTCAACTGCAATTCCTCCTTGAGGATTTCATTCTAAAGCAGGTCCTTATGAGATGACAGCTTGCTCTCTAGCCCTGGGACCTTCACCAGCTCTAGTTTCTACCAGCTTCTTTCCTTTGTAGTTTCACTTGCTTTTAAGTGGCTATTAAGTCTTCCTTAAGAAGAGAGATTAGTAAACTAATGGTAATAAAATTACTGCAAGATACAGTTAATTTTATTTATTTATATAAAACATTAGCTACATGTGAAACTGCATTAGATGAGAAAGCATCTTAGAAAGAACTGAGCACTTAGGATGGATGAGAGAGTTTTGGAAAAACATTCTCAGCTGCACCCAAGAGCATGTAGGTAACTGAAGGATAGGGAGAGGCAAGATAATCAAATTTAAGATTGCGTAAGTCTAAGACACAGAACAGCACTTGAATTATGTGCGCTTATTTGACTTGGAATATTGAAATCCACTAAACAGGAACATATAACAACAGGAAGTTACATTAGAATGCTGGGTCCAATTTAAGAAACCACACATTCACCTGCACTTTCTGAAAAAAAAGAAAAAAGAGAAAGAAATGTTTGAAATTTTGTTTTTGGAAAAACATAAATCAAGAAATCACATAACTATAAGGTAAATTCTTTGATGTTTTGGTTTTTTTTAGTGATGATTATTTTTCTTTAGGTTTCATTAAATGTCCTTTATTATTACCAAAGCACAATATTTTTTTATTGGATGAAATAATATTAATCTACATATAGCACTGGTTAAGCATTTTATTCTCAAAAAGATCAATTACATTTTCTTGCTAAATTTACAAAAATCTAAATAAAATATAAAAAATAGATATAACACAGTAAAGCAGAAAACGCACTAATGTGAAATCACCATTCCTGAAACTATTTTTGCTTTAATGTACAAATTTGAAGGTTAAAAAAACTACAATTACACATAGGTTATCAAAGAAATACACAGTCTCTATGGAGAAAACCACTTGCTTTCTCAGCCAAAATTAAAAGACTTTTTAAATGAAGTCTTTGTGAAAAATGTTTCATTGAGTAATTGTCATAGTATTTCATAAAATAACAATGAAATGCAACAGCTGACAGAAGATAAATATTGTCACATTTCCTTCTTACAATTTGGAGAAAATTTTATTTTTATCTTTGTAGTTACTTTACTAACAGATTTTACTCCCATAAATCTGAAACATTACATAAGTCAATTCAGTCCTCGATGTTTAATATCCTGTGTGTGATAAATTGGAACTCAAACATACAGTATTGTCCTTTTTACTTCAGAGAAGCACTCTTTTATAGCATAGTGCCTAGCATTATGACTGTGGTACATCTATCACAATGCACTGGTAGCCAGAGTTTTCTAACAAAGGCAATTGAATAGCAGAATAACAGAATAGTAGACTTATTGAAGTCTGTAAGAAATAGCTAAATGGACAGCAGCAATTAACAAGATATGCAGTAGAACACCCTTCAGTAACAGGTGTTAGGAAATATCTAGCAACCAGTGTTTGTTAGAGACATTAGACATCTTCTGGAGAAATGAAAAAAATGCAAAAGACACCCCACTCTGCATGATGTTGTGTATGAAGAATCTTCAAGTCTTTCAAGATCAGTTTTCACCACACTGGCCATGAATCAGTTTATTATAACTACCACTGTGCTACTGGATGATGAAGGAAAAAATAGTATTCTTCTCATTTTCACTGCATTTATTGTTTTAAAGCAGTTAAAACAAAGGCAATTTCCCAAAATAAACAAACCCATGCACAGCCACCTTCTTCTCAGCACTGCAAAAAAACACCAGTAATGTTGTTTAAATAACTGTTCATTTAAAAATACTTGATTTAGGATTTTTTAATATATATAGCTTTCAGTTTATTTCAGTTAAAAGAAATACCAGACACTTATTAACGGTGCATTGCTAAAATATTAAAATAGGGGCAGTTTAAAAATTCACCACTTGGTGCAGTTACTGTTTCACCACAGGAGCAGTAATTTCCTGAAGAGTGACATGTTTCCTTATGCCACAGCTATTCTGCACTTACAAAAGCTGTTACTTTGAGGGGAGGGGACAAATTCTTGCCGTCTATTACTATGCAGTCCATTACAATGGGTTCATTCATATTTATAATACAATCTGTGATGTTGATGCAATCACTTTAGACTTCACTGTTATTTCAAACAAATCCATAACTGAGAAAAAGGCAGGCTGCTGACAGGAGTTAATGTGGGTTTTACTCTGTTTACAATTGCTTTCTAATCTACTAAATGGCTGTGAAAATTGATGCACTGTTAGAAGTGCTTTTATACACTACTACAGATAAGGGCTGTTATACTGCAGTAATCTCTGTAATGCTAAATTGAATTTTTGACAGTGTTTTTTTCGTTTTTCCAATTTGAATGTGACAAGTTTGGCTACTGCATTTACAGTAAGCTTAATTCCATCAGTGCAAAGCATTTTCCCATCTTTATTGAGATGCCTATTATTACTATGAAGAAAAGAAGTTATAGATAAAAACTTGTAACCATTGCAATATGTACTTTAGGGAAAATCTCATAGTGGTCAAAGCATGAGACAGAGTCACTAAGTTTTGCCATCAAATCTGTGACCTGTTGAAGCTGTGCAAGTGAATCCTCAGGAGATAAAACACAGTAGAACTTCTTCCAGAACTGCTCAGCTTGACATGAAGGTAAACAGATTCTCCTTAAACCTCAAAAAATAAAATTTAGGATTAGGTGATTTCCTAATAAGTAACTTTGCAGTGGGATTTAAGGGAGTCATGCAAAGATAGTTGTTTAGTTACTTGACCAATGGAATCATAGCTATAAAGAAGTCCAAAGAATGTATACTTCAGTTTATCAGCCTAAAAAAACCCCACACATAAAATAATACAGCATTTTAAGCCTCAGATTCCCCTGATAAAGAGAATGCAAAAATACCAAGGCTCTTGCTGACATGAAGCACAAGTACAGAAGATTTAGGTACTGTAGAATCGGTGCCCTAAAATTCCTGACACTTACCTAAAATGTCTGGTGCCCACTAAAACCTGAATCTGAGGAATGCAAGACAAATGCCTTTTTATGTCAATTAAGGAGCTTCTTATTTTTTATATGGATGTGAAAATATTACTAAAAATTAATGATCAGATCTTCTACGTGGCTCCTGATGGAAACAAGTCCTTTATATTCGAGATATTTGCATATGCCATAACTTCAAAATGTACTTATATGTTTTAATTTAAAATTTAATAAAGAGATAGAGTTCTCTCAGATAACAAAAAAGCTTAGGTTGGTGGAGACCTCTACAGAGGTCATCTGGTTCAAACCCAGCTTCAAAGTGAGATACAGTTGTTAAGTCAGATCATAAAATTTTTCAAAGAATAGACTGTTAAAGATTTAAACTTCATAATTTAACCTTGGTGACATTTAATCACATCACCTGAATTAAGTAGTCAAAGATAACACCAAAAATGCCCATCCATTTCATGTAGGACAGCATGATTAGTCTCTGCAGAGCAGTAAGTAAAGTTCACCTCAAGAGCCTATCAACTAATGAACACAAATGTGCAGTAACCAAGCTTCATGAACAATAAAGCTCACAGAGCAAAATATTTCAGGGCTTTTTTCCCTATGTGACTTATTTATTTTTTTGAATGTGCAGTTTTTCTATTGCAATTTTCAAAATAAAAAAAGGCTTAGGAATTAAATTCTAGAATTCTTACTGACTCAATTGAAGAAAGCCTATTAAATTTAATGCTACTGAATATATTGAATAGATTCTGAAACACAAATGAAAGTTTGGGATGTAAAGACGATAATTTTAGAAGACTGGAGAGTCATAAGAAATTACTTCTGGAGTTGCTTGAAAATGTGCTAGGTATGGTCATCTCTTATAAGCAATCTATCACTGATTGTTTAGAAGAATGATGTTGATTGCAGTTCCAAATGCTATTTACTCCCCTATCAAATTTAAGAAAATATTATACAAAGGATTTCTACAGAAAATTGATCATTTTGCTTGACTAGGGCTAAGAAAAAGGGAAATCTGCTACATACCTGTCATTTTCTAAGATTATTTTCTTAATAGCTAATGCAATGCCTTAGGAACAAAAAAATTTCTTCAGATAATTAGTGGTCATCTTCTAAATGCTGCTAAGAATCATTTCATCCCAACTTGTAGTTATTTCTGAAACATGACCAAAGAAGCAACCTAATTAATACCCCAGCTTACTCCAAATACTGGCACTCTTCACAGAAGTTGCTCGTGTTTATCATTTGGCACCTGTGACTCTTGCCTTTTCCCCATTTATATATATATAGTTTATAAAAAAGAGAAATTAAAATTAAGTGCAGCTTTTGTAATTTCTATTTCTTGTAATAGTGTCTTAAAGACAGAAAATGGAAACAAAAATCAATCAGAAATGTCAGCATTGTCTTTTGAGATATACGTTGTTAATATTACAGAAGCTGTAATTTAAAAGCATACAATTTAAGTCCAGATTGCCTGATTTACTTTACTGACTCCCTGATCTAGTTTAGTTGAACGCTGAATTTAAATAGAGGTGCCTGAAGTCAGGAGGGACTTATGTATGTGCTTATATGCTGTGCTGAATCAACATCCCATTGCAACAAATCACAAGTACAGTATGTTTAACAAGTGGAACACAGCAAGCATATTTATCTGCTCATAACAAAGCCAGAAATGACACCTTCTCTTTGCATTCTTGTGAGTAAGCAAGAATCAGCAGGCAGGAATAACCTTACTTTTCCTTATCTACTTTACCTTAGAAATAATTATTTAGCATAACAAACCAAGAGCAGAGTATATGTTTTGAAGTTGAAAGGAAAAGGTCCAAACTGGCATGCTTTAGCTGTTTATTAACTGCTTTTCTCCTAATGAATTACCCTGTTGCTCTGCATCACTCTGACTGCAGAGTAACAGCTTTCATTAGTCATTATAAATATGGCTTTGTGCCACATTATTTACATTCTTATAGTAAATAGCTAGAACTTCACACTGTAATAATTCAGACTGTTTCTGCACTGGCTAAAAAATAATCTGGCAATGCCTAATACATGATTTTACCTTAAAAAACCTGAAGCCCAAATATGAAAGTATTTGGGTTTGTAGGTTTTTGGATACAATTTTAACCAGCATAATTCCACTATGGCCAAAATTCTTGCCAATAACAAGGCTAAGGGAATCAGAATTTCACTGTAATTAGACTTTGCAAACAGGGCTTCTCTTCTGGTAGAACTGTCACAAGAAGAAACTGATATTCAAAGCTTAAAATACGATTATTGCTTGAAAATGAACTAAGCAGTGTAAATATGTTTAAAAATGAGCTTCAGAAAAATCTGAATCACAAATATGAACAATAGTAAACATTAATCAGTAATAGGATTGTTTTCAATACACAGCTACTTTCTAGATATTTTGGTAACATTTAATTAAAAAGCTTAATTTTCTTCTTTAAGAAGTCAGCATGAGAGAAAAAAGAGGACAACAGATATCTGAAATACTGATTAATGGTAGAGATCCTTTGTAAAACAGTTTTCTACTCAACACATTTACCCAGGTCAATCTAAAGTCAAAGAATTTCAGACATAACTGACCTTTGAATTCTAGTGAGTAGTTTCAATAGACAATAGAAAAATTTTACAGTTTTTAATGTACTGTTTTTGGAAACCAAACTGTTTCCCTTGAGATGAAAAAATATAGGCAACAGAATCTATATCTCCATTGAACAACAACTATTACAGAGAATTTTTTTCATTACTAACAGTCTTGAAAACCCTAATTTTGGTATTACTAAAAAATTAATGTCTGATTCTAACAAACATATAATTATTAAATATATAAAAAAAAGATTATGTCTATAGATATTTTACACATATGCAGATATTATGCATGAATATATATTACATCCAGATTTCTTGACTCAACAGGCTTTAGGAAAACTATTAACGGCAAGAGAAATTCTGTTAATAATCTACACCAATACTTTGAAACAATGACTTAGCAAAATCCCAGCTGTCAGTCTAAACTCAGTTGCAAAAAGGCAGTTCACCTTTAACTAATTTATTCTCAGAAAAAAAGATTTATCAAGTGCATTACAAGGATTCAAAAATAATATTTACATATTATAATGGGAAAAAGTACAAAGACATGAAAAAATGTCTATAAATGATGCTGAGTCAACAAAAAGGAAAATAAAAGATAAGCGTTCTATTGAAAATTCATTTTAACCTTCCTAAAATAAGAAAGGAAACTTCTTTTGTTAAAATATGAAATCTGCTCAACAAACAAGTTTTATTGTATTTAACATATTCTTCTCAGTCTAGTTAACTTTATATTAATCTTCTCACATTCAAGTTGTATTCAATATCTCCCAACCCAGGCTTCTGCTGAAAAAAAACTCGTTCTTTTTAGTTGAGAAAACTGTTAGCTTTCAGCAAGTAGAAAGCAATTCTAATTTGATGGATGTGATATTAGTTCTATTTATTTTGTCATCTGGCTGCTTTTCTTCCCAATGACATGTTGGCATCACAATCCTTGAAGAGGATTCTTTCGCCTCGTAACGGATTGAGAACCACACATCACAAATGTGGCATCTACAATGCATCTATAAAATCTTTTTGGCAACACAGCCACTTAATTCCATGGCAGGAGTCATTCTCAGAACTGCTTTTATATTCCTTTAAATAGCTGAAATATTCATCTGACAAACTTATAGATACAATCTACAGACTTTCTCCTGAGTGCTATATCATCTTCCACCCAGTGAAGATGAAAACCACGGTGTCAGTGCTGGTCAGCATTAGGGTTAGGATTAGGGTAAAAGTGGTTAACTGCTCACTTATCAAACTCCCATTAGGTAACTTCAATGAGGAATATTATATCTTCATCTCTAATGAAAATATTGTGTAGTTATTGCATAACAGCACTTTGTACTACCAGTGAGACCAACTTGACACCACAAATACTTTTTCTCTAACATTAGAGGATTACACACAGGAAAAAAAAACCTGGCAAACAATCTCTTTCTATCAATGTACTGCACATATTCTAGAATACTCAGG
The DNA here is from genome assembly GCF_022539315.1 of Serinus canaria. NCBI lineage: Eukaryota > Metazoa > Chordata > Aves > Passeriformes > Fringillidae > Serinus > Serinus canaria. The sequence goes on from NC_066313.1 coordinate 58,876,636, forward strand.
ACAGTCAGTATAGAATAGTAGAAAAAACATATGAATAGGGAAATTCTTCACTATATTGAAGAAATAAATTTGAAAATACAGAGACAGCCTTATAATATTCTTACCATTTTTGGTGTTCACATTAATCATTCACTAGAATGGCCTCAGTCTCAAATAATCTGAAATGTTCTGCATTTCCCAAGTGCCACCAAAAATGCAACTTTTCAACACTTTTCCCATCTGATATATTAACAAACAATTTTTAAGTGTACTATCTACCTTCAGTTCTGGTCTAGCTGAAGGCCAAAAAGATTGGTATAAAAAGCTACCTCAGCCACTTGACATGGGAAATGAGAAAATTTATCAAGCAGAAATCTTACCAGAAAATGGATTTTGAAATACTCCAGAAATCTGAACTGGTATCAGACAACCTGTCTATTCTATCTTTTTGATTGCAACCAAGAAATTAAATAAAAACTGGTTTTATCTAGAAGAACATGTATTTTTTCTGAAAAAAAAAAAATTCAAGTCATTAGATATAGCATTTTGCTCAGCCTTCAAGAGAGAAGCTATTACTGCTGCTTATTAATATAAACAGGTTGGAACATCAACACTCCAACATTTAGATTAATCTAGAAATAGTTTATATCCTCAAAAGAAATGCCTTGAAACAGGAGAAATAAATATAGGTTGTGTTAGCTTCATTGTAAACACTGCCCACTTTTTTTTTTTTTTTTTTTTTTTTTTTTTTTTGCATAGAAGAAAGTTCCAACAGCAAGAAATACTAGGAATGAGTGGACTCAAAAACACTGGCATGTTTTAACAAATGCAATATAAAAATAATGAAATTTCATTATCTCAACACAGAGAAAGTACAGAAGTAGTAAGAAATCAACTTGATTAATTCACAAAGACTTCTATGACTTGAAATTCAGAAAAGAAAAGCAGAAACCACAGTCTTTGAAGAGAATTAGTAAGGACGAATATAGACAACTGCTTAAGGACAAAATAATAACATCACAACAACTGGCAAAGAAAGAAAAAAAAAATCCCTCTTTAGGTATACTGATAAGGAGGAGACCAAATAAAGACTTGGTTCATTCTCAAAAGGGAAAAATATCTTTGAGTGGATGAGACCACCAAAGCACTTAATTTTTAGTCTTTTACTTCAGTATTCACTAAATTTGCATTTTGAATAAAATTAATGCATGTGACAGAGCGCTAATGTACAGATGATTCTGATTTTTTATAAGAAACTCCCCTAAAACCCAGATAAAATCAGACCCAGGGCACCAGTTAAAGTAACCTCAAAGCAAATTGCAGCTACACTTGATAAAAATTTTTAGAAGAGACTTGATTTAAGAAAAGTGAAAGAATGTTTAAGTCATGATTCTAATAATAACAAAGGACAGAGGTGTCACAGAATTGCCCAACACAAGTCAAAATACCAGGTTGTTTCTAGGATGTATGAACAAGAACATAATCTTTCCAAAAACATGAACTATGTCTTAGCTCTCCTGTTCATCAACTTCAGATTTTTCTCCAGTTTTAGACACTAAACTACAAGAAACAAGTTGACTTTTTCTTTTTAGATATCTGAAAATCCTAATCTACAAGAACAGGCAGGAAAAAAGTATCAGGTTGTTATGTCTGCAGACAGCAAAATACCAAGGAAAACATGGGATGATAAAGGTACTTCAGAAGTCCACATAAGCCTCTTATTGCCTTGATCAGTGCTGTCTGTGTTCCTCTGCAATACAACACTCCGTTCAACAAATCTTTTTTCTGAATAAATATAAAGAAGCAAAAATAAAACAAATATGCAAAAAAAAAGAAAAAAAGATGCTGCTCTTTTTGTCCAGTGTGGATGTGTTTGTCTAATTTTTTTCATATAAAGCTCCATTGAGAATGGCTTCTGTACCCTTGAACTCACAATGTTAAAGGGAAATAGATTAAATAAACTCTTAACTATCCTTTAAGTTTTATGATTCTTAATTGTAGTGAAAGGAAGGAGAGCTATCTGACATGTGAAAAAGTGATTTTATTATTTCTCCTGAGTAATATAACCATGATATTTAACTCAAATCAGGGTAAAAAAACAAGGAGTACAGCAAGAGCACTAATAAGGTATATATGGATTTGTTGAAAAATCCCCCTGCAGCTCATCTGTCACACTGAACATGAAACTTCATGTAATTCTTGTTGTAGTGTCAACAAGAAGATGCAATAGACCATGTGCTAACAGTTAAATTACATCTGTGAACCAGCTTTATGAAGTAAACATCCTTCTGACATTTATTAACAGAAATTCCTCAGTGGTAATAAATAGAGGTAAGAGACACAACTATAAATTTACTTATATCTCTAAAATAATCAAATAACTTAGTTAAAACTCATTTTTCTGGGAAGTTGAAATATAAAAAACAAGGACATAAGTACAGGCTTGGACTGCAGCACCACAGTGAAAGCTCTCCTTAAGCCTTACAGTCAATGCTGCCTACATTTTCAATTGTAGAACAGACAGACAGTGATATTCTAAGTATTTATAAATACTACAACTTGAGTTACATTTAAAAAAAAAACAACTGATTTAACCTGAAAATGGTCGCTATATTCACATTAGAAGTCTGAATGAATTTAAAAAACAAGGAAACTAATTAAAATGATGAGAATTTCTATCACAACAAGCTTAAAATGTATTTATATGCAAAAATGAAGTACAAAATGTACTACTGTGCCAGTCATGCCTATCAGAAGTGATAACACCTCTCCTTTTTATCCCTGCAGTTTTCTTCCTGGCTCCTGAATTTCCATCTCAGTACTATATTTAACCACTTGTTTCATTAATTAAACACCCAAGCATTTAAATCTTCAAACCAGAGCATGTCTTCACTTCCATTACCAACCACAACACTTTAATGTATAGTTTCTTAATCAGATGTTTTGTACATGCCTAAGACTGATCCATAGTTTAGGATTAGCTATCTTAAACTTGAATTACCAGTTTCAATCAAAAATGGCAGATTATTTTCTTAACTCCTCAGAATTTTCAACAGGATTATTAGGAATAATTATAATCCCTTTCTGGTAGGTTTTCCCTCAACTTTTTCCCTGAATTAAGACTCTTAACTGTAAAGTCTCCATAGATCAGGTGCCTGAGCACTAGATCACTAAGAAACAGCCCTTCTCTCTCCTTTACTATCCATACAGTACATTCAGACCCTTTTCTAGCAACACACAAATACACAGTATATTATTTCATAGCAGTGTTTGGTACCACAGCCTAGAGTACTTTCCCAAAGCTGTTTCATTTCATTTGGAATACATCTCCACGCTGACATGCTTTACATTAACACACTGAAAGCGATGAGGGAGCAGATAATGAATTGTACAGTCAAATACTTGAAGCATTAACTCACAGACATCTCAAATTAGAGACAATTTGGCATGGCAAGGGCATATTGTAAGATATAAATATATTCATAATGCAAAACCTTATGTTTTAAGTGTGTGCACCTACACACAGAGGAAGATGAGAAAAGTCCACTGGTGAAATGTCTTAGTGTAAAACTCCTGTGGTAGGTGATCAACATATTGGCCTTTTTAGGCTTGCAAAGTTTCAGCACACAGAATTTTAAATAACAGTGTGAGAATGGAGAGCCATTGTTTATATTCTCCTGTTCTTTCAGGAAAACAGAAAAAAAAAGGTGAAAGGGAAAACTGGAAGATTTTAGGAAGACAAAGAATGATGGAGATTGTTTCATATCTCAGGAAGATTTAGCTAGCCATCAGTATCTGATTAAATGTTTTAAAGTGCTAGAAAAAGGACACAGCCAACTTAAAAATCGCATTTGCCCAGCTGCAATTCAAAGAAATAAAATAAAGGAATAATCCTCCTCTATAAGGGAACATTCTGCATTATTTACCTCGCTTAACTTACCCATTTCCTCTTTTGCATTGGACTTTTGTAAAGCAATAATGGACAGAAAAGCATGAAAAATATAATAATGAAGGCACGAAAAGTAGAAATGGCATACATAATTACATACAAATGCATACAATTAAAATTTCAAGCTAAAATGCATCCCCCTGAAAACTCCAAATACAAAGTATTAAACTATAAATATATAATCTACTACAGTATAATCTGGCCTTACCCTTCAAGTTAGGGAAAGGGGGAGTAAAATTAGGAAAATAAAGAACAACTGACAATAAAAATATTTTATAAGGAAGTAATAAAATTGAACCTACAGATTCATGGGCAATATTGCAGAGGCAAACACGGAAAGCTTTCTTTTCTCATCTCCCCACCAAAGCACCAGTTACGATTTGGACACCTTGAAGTGATTCTATTTATCTTTACTTATTTCTAGGTAACAGGATTATATAGAAAATAGCTGTAAAGTTTGTTTGTTCACAGTTCACTGCATAAGGTGCAGTAACAGCCATTTCGTGAAAAGATCACAGTGGGGGAAAAGTTGGTTGTTTACTATCCCCCTGACAAATGCAAGGCAGCTGAATATGAAGTTTCTGGAGATGGGGCATTTTGCTTCTTGCTTGAGGAAGTAATCATGCTCAACTTCAGCCAAGTTTCTTAATGCAGAAAAGAAGGGGATGAAGTAGATGAATTTTTTTCAGAGGACACTGAGGGCAGGATACAAATGGGTTCTGAAGTTTTTCAGGTCATCCAGCTCACCCACCAGTTTTGATTTTTCGCTACATACATAATTATTTTATTCTTTTTATATTCTCCCACAATGGGAAGATAAATAGGGAGCCTTTTGTGTCTTTTGGTACACTTCCTTCAAAGCTCTGTCAGAATCGCAGTCCCATCATTATATTCTAGCTGAAAAATATGCAAGTTCCTAAGGGCTTTTGACACACAAGCTTCAGAGGCAAGAAGCACCTTGGGAAATCTCAGAGGTGATTTGGTCTCATGCTATATCAAGTCAAAGAACAGTCTGATGAGATACTATGTAAATGTTAATGAAATGCTCTCTGAAATGTTAATGGTCTAATCCAGGTGACCAGAAGGAGAGTTTCTGAATTAGTACACTTAAGAAAAAACAGTAGCTCTATATCAACTTCATAACTAGTTGCCCAAGTAGTGAAATTATGGAAACAAGCTACTCATTTTATCCATCTGTAACTAAGCTCAAATACAGTTTACAGGATATGTAATAGTAAATTTTACCTTATAATGGTTTCATCTCTATTTAATACAGATAATGGTTTTGGAAAAGATAATCATTATTATGTTGCTCATGTCAAATAGTAGTACTTAAAAAAGAAAGGGTTTACAGATCTAAGGAAAGATGAGAAATTTCCAGAATTCTACCCTTAACGTTAGAGGCTAGAAGTATTGTTGTTACATTCTTGGGAATTGTTTCAAATTTTGTTAAGAGGACACAGGAGTCTAAAACAGCACACAGAAAATAAAAATTGCAGAGTACTGGTGGAGAGAAATACAAGTTTAATAACTGAAATGATTTTTTCAGATACTTTTTTAGGGGAAGGCAAGAGGTAAAGGTTAGAAACCAAGAGTGTAATGAGCATACCAAGAGAGCAGAGGAGCCACTTTTAACTCTGAGTCTCAGTTAGCCTCCTCAGTGCAGTGCCAGCTCTGTAATGAGCGAGCAGTGCACTCAACCAGGGAACTCAGTGCATTAAACGAATCATGGGATACGGAAACGCACTGCTTGTGGAAACAAGCATAAAGATCAGCATTAATGATGAAGTGAGGCAGATAAATAGTGAGACAAGGATGCAGAGGCACACTAGTTGAGATACATCATTAAGCACCATCATCTTTGACAGAAGCAGTTTTGATATTTCAGTACTCCTGTTATGTCAAACCCATGAACTTCAACATGTTGGAATGGTGTCTTAAAGGTTGCAGCTAATTAACCCAGATCATCTTCTGCAAGTTTCAGACCTGTTGTGGAACAGATATTTCAGGGTATTTTACAGCTTAAATTGACCGCATTTACTGTGTTACTCTTGAATATAAATATGGCATAAAAGTAGAGCAATCAAATGCATAATTTTCTATGTTATAGTTGCGTAGGGTTTTTAGTCACTATTTCTACATTTAATGCAGTTGTTCAGTAATCTGCAGGAGCGTATTCTACCTTTGTTCTGATGCCCTGCAGTAAATGTGAGTAAGTAAAATTTAAGATGATAAACATACTGTATGAAGTGCAAATGATTTAGACTCAAGATCTTCAGAAAATTTCTTCTCACAGAGTTTCTGGGTATCTCTTCCTAGAGTAACATTTAGAAGTTGGAACAGTTAACTCGCTACAACTTTTTCCAGTTGTGGAAACTCAAGGACTTCAAGATCATTCCCATATTTCTGCCTTTAAACCTTGTTGTTTCAATGTTCTTAGTCTCTTCAGGCTCCTTGCACAATTCACTATTCCTTTTGTGTTGTCTTTAAATCTTACCTTTAAGAGTTTTATCAAAACACCCATGTAGTTGAAATAGCTTTCCATGTGTTATCCACCTGATACTCTCTTTAAACTAGAATCCTTTTAGAAACAGCATGAAATATGATCTCTCTTTACATCCATCAGTTGTCTTTGCTTTCTTCATCTTCTATAATATTAGTCTGCAACCAATATCCATCCGCATATGAATAAACATTTTTTGCTTTTCTTTCACTTTGGGGATGTTAACAAAATGGAAAAAAATTAGGAAAGTTATATATAAAAGATCTAACAATATTTGACATCTGGAGTGTAAAGAATCTTACAATTTTTTCTGTAATACAAACACAACTGATGAATATCTCTTTCTGAGAGATAATTTTATCTAAAAAAGATAAGCCTTTTAAGCAAACAGGAATTGACCTGGAAAAATACAAATTTGTGTGGAGAAAGTCACAGTTAAAATACAGGATATAAGATTTAAGAGATTCCAGGCCCTTAATTATTTTCAATGATTATGCTAAAATACTTTCACTTGTTGATTAATAGATGAAATTTTTAAATGTCCCCATGTAAACAGGACCAACTACCCAGCCTACTAGAATGCTATTTTCAAAATTGCACTAGTTACTAATCTCCATTTGTTCTTGTGTTCAAGCTGTTAACATTCTTTTCTCTGTCATTTACCTCCCAAACATATACAAAATATTGTATATATTATAATTGCATATATATTTACATTGCATGTAATACAGATCTGTGTGTATTTCACACACACACATATCTATGTACACATACATTTTCTTCTTGTCTTCCTTTTGTTAGACTAAACAGGCCATACTGTTTCAATCACCTAATTTTAAACAGCCCATTTGTCTGTATTTACCTAGCAGCCCTGCTCTACATTAACTCAGTTGAAGTAATTATTTTTGAATGCTATCAATATCTCCCTTTTTATTTTCAAAACTACTTCTCTTGATCCAGACAGAGAATTACTGACTTTTTGTACAGATGCACTACAATGGAATTAAAAATAAGCCTGATCTTTACATTTACTTAATTGTCCAAATCCTTCCTAGCTCATGAATCCTTTTTTTATATAAAGTATATGATGCTTTCTTATCTCTCAAGTTGTCATATGCATAAAATAAGTATCATTATAGAGTTTTCTTTGGGAATCAAGTTTGTATCTGATTGGTACAATTAAAGCTTAAAATAAGGAAGAGGCAGAATGTATCCATGACTTCATAGTTCTTAAGATAATTCTCTGCTGTGTGTTTTCCAATTCTATAATCCTTACCCTTGTAGGAAATGGAAAAGAAAACAATCTGTGTTTGTTAATTAACTCAGCTGGAACCAAACTTGAAACTGTTCGGAAATTGAAAATTCACAGAGAAATGAGTAAGGTTTTCTGGACATTACATTACAGATTAATTTGGGGTTACCTCAGAATTAAGTCCCCAAAGCTTTATTCAATAGTCCTATTAGGTCTTCAGTAGCCATTATTATTTTATTTCTTTAAAACACAAACCCCAGCCTATTACAGAGGATCAAAGTGTCACAGTGATATTCTACAATCACACTAGGTATAACTGGGACAGATACTATATCAGGGGAAAAGTTTCATCAAAAGACCAAACTGAATGAAATCCTGTAAGCTGTTCTTCAAGGCAAAGAAAAGAGAAAAAAGAAGTCTCTTTACGCATGCAAATCCTTTTAGGTCATAAAACATCTATTAAATTAATGCCACAATATAAAAAAAGCCCATTTTCAGACTAACCTCAAAACTGCGTGCTATCAATAAATTCCCTCCAAGTCTGAAAATTCTGATTTATAAAATGTTTTGACAAACATGCACCTTTAAATCATACAACTTGGCCTCTGAGGAGTCATGTCACTTCTTTTTCATGTCAATTCTCTGCACTGCTGCATTGCCACGATCTGCGGTGGCCACTGGAGCTCAAGTCAGACAGAGCTATCAAATCAATTATAGCAGCCTGCCACTGTCTTACACCGACAACAAATGATTGATAACAAAACCTGCCTACTTTCAGTTCTCATCTGACAGCAACAAAACAGTCCCTGCCTGCTTTTACTGGCATTTGTCATAAATCAATAGCAATTTCATCACTCAGAAAGGTGCTGTCAACTCTACTCAGTCCATCTGGTTTCACTTTACTGTTATAATTTTTAACGCATAAACTATTCAGGAAGGTTAATGTATAAAACTGGTTTTGTTTAGAATCTCCTATACCCCGGCACCAAAGCAACACTTAGAAAATATAAAGCGTCAATTATTTTTAGAGATGGGAGGAGGAACCAAGAGAATCATACTCAGTAATTTTAACAATTACATTTTAACAATTTTATTGACACCTAGCTTTGCTGGGAATTTTCTCTTTATTAGCTAATACTATCATCTGATCCAAAAAGAAATTGCTCTTTTGACCTGTTATTATGGCCTTACAGTAATTATACCTGGAAGTTGAACAGTGAATCATTTAAATGATACTCACACTTTCCAAGCATGAGATGAGAGATAAACTCTGTATTTTTCCTACCACGCTCAGCTAGGATATTAATACTAAAAGAGCAGATCTTTAATGTTCTACAAAGATGAAAAAGAATAATTATAATATTTTAAAATTATTATCCTATTTTAAAACATCACTAGTAGTTACAAATATAAGCTTGTATTATATTACAGAATTCACTGGTATACTAAGTGGCACAATGAATTATGTGGCAACAGAGCTGCTACATATCTTAACACATGGATCTGCTTCTAAGATTCCAAAGCTGATCTAGAAAGAACTGAATCACTAAATGAATTGCAATCTTCCTTTGCTTAAAGCAGTTGGTGAATAGTTCAGCTCTCTGGTCTGTGTGAAGCTCTAAACCGTGGTATGTATCAGGATACAGTGTATGCCTAAGAAATAAAAGTCTGTCACACTCAGTTTTCCAGCAAACCACTGTTCAGATATTTCTGCAGGGGAATGCTGTTTTAATGGTTTATGTCTGTGTTTTGGGATGAAAAACATGTTGTATTTCCACTGCAGATAACAACGATACTTCTATAGTGGAACTTTATAGCACTGTTGTTATGTAAATTGGTAATACTAGCATTGACTAAAATAAAACCTTATTTAAATCACTTAGAAAATTTATTTCTGATTCATAGTATTAATATTATGCAATTAAATCAGATAAAATAGATCCACTAGCACCTAAGTCTTACAGAACAGAACACTAAAGTATGCACTTCTCTTGGGGAAAATATTAATTGATCAATATATAATTCCACCTTTCCTTCTGTAAAAAAACCTCATGCTATCACTAGACATTCCCAGGATTCCCCAAGCAAAAATGTAAAGGATTCATGAAAGAACAAGAAAAACCACTCAGACTGATTCCTGGCAGTTTTTGGGACATCCAGTTTACTAAAAAAGCAAACCAACAAAACCCACACCAACCAAAGCCACACAAATCAGCTGGCTGAAACTCCCTTTCTGATGTTCCTCTGAGTGCACTGCCACTTTTTTTTTAAAAAAAAAAAAAAAACAAGAGGCGCCTCTCTGACATTATGCAAAGTCAAAAATTTTCACCTGCTATCCAATGAACACTTATGCCTACAATGTTATCTCACCATTGCCAACCAATTACTTCAGTCTCTAACATGCAGCAAGTCCAAAAGAATTGGAGGTTTTTGGGCTTGTTGTTTATTTTGTTTGTTTTTAATGTATCACTATGTCAGATGTACCAAACTCCAGGAATCCATTTAGAGAAATGGGTGGGTTGTTGAGGTGATGGAAGATCCTAACATAACAATGTAAAACCCAAGAAAGAATTAATTCATATTCCCATAAAATGTACAGACCAGGAAGGACATGTTCATTTGGGATGAAACCCTAGCCTAAATGCTTTATATCCTTCTGTTAGTATAGGAAAATATGGTAGGGACATGACAAATATATACTGTGCTCTTCAATGCTTATCTTAGCCATCACTAATGGAAAAAAAAAGTGAAGAAAAAAATAGAAATGGATAAAATATCCAGGAAATGACTGGTTAGTATTGCACACCAGACCTTAATACATATTGATGATCATTTGACAGAAAAATACAAGAGACATTTCCCTGAAAGTGTAGGAGAATTTATCTTGCTTCTGCCTAAATTGATTCATCATCCTTTTAAAACAATTTCTCCTGTGAAGGCCCCCAGAAAAGGGCAGTGAGGGAGATGATCTGGAAAAAAATGAAGCGAAATTAGAACAGCAACTTTTTTCAGAAGTCACTGTGGTAATTTTAATCCTGTTGCAAAATGTGAAACTCCAAAAGAAAAGAAAGAAAAAGGAAGAAAAAAAGCATGAAGAAATAGTATTGGTCCTATGATCTTAAGAACTATGTCAAACACAGCAGCTTTTATTCCCAAGGTATTCAGGGAAGGTGCCTTGGGATTCTGTTTCTCCAAAGGCAGATAAAAAAAATTGCCACTTATTGTGGCATGTTTTCACAGGTTATTACACAAAGAAGGGTTGTATAAAAGATGTGAAAAGAAAGGCTACAGGCATGTTTTCTTTTGATTCTACAGCACATCACCCACAGAGAAAATCCTGCACCTCACACAAAAGGCGCATAGATCAATCTATATATTCTTACATTTTATACCCTGACCTAAGGGTTATCTAAACTGTAGTAACTGAGGCTGTAAACTTCACCTAAAAAGTAAGCTGATGATCCAAAGCATGTGTCTGGATGTCTTGATTAACTCTGTCAAACTCATTTCTCACTATGACTTAAGTTAGACTTAATCCATTGGGACTGTTCCACTACTCATAGATATTCATGCATGCGACTGAAAAAGAGCAGCTAAGCTTTGTGGGTAGGTGACTTTATTTAGGTTATATGACTAGGTTTATTTCTAGAAAATTCACAAACATTCTCACACAAAGGAACAAAACTGAATCTGTGTTCTCATCTCCTGGCTAAATGATGAAGTAATCTGGGTGTTGAGCAAAGGCAGTAACATCCATCTCCTTCTTTCTCAATTGCTTTTCTTTCTTTCTCTCAGAAAAGCAAATATTTCATGCCAAACGGAAAGAAATTTCAGTTTTCAATACAATGCAGAAAAATGTGCATTGGGGTAAAATTTATTTTTTCTCTTTGCCTTAGCAACGGGGGAAAAAAAAAAGAGTAGGTATCCCAGCTCTACCCTAGACATTTCTCTCAGGCAATACGTTCTCAGACTCCCCATCAAATAACCCATTCCATTACTCCCCCCTTTCCCAAAATACATCTACTGTGTCAGAAGTGTTTCTTGATGGCAGTCAGCCTGCTGTTCAGTGACAGACTCACTTACACAAGAGTTACCACATTTATTTTCAGCCTAGGATTTCTACTAAATCTTTCTGGATATCGCATTACAACTTTAACAACAATACTCCTCCTTCCTCCCCACCACATAAAAAGCCCTGAAAAATCCCAACCAAACAAGCAGACATCCCCTGCTCCCAAATTCCCAAACCTAAGCCAAACAAACCCCTCATTTAACAGTCAGTTTCAAACGTTTTCTGAGAGTTGAAGGAAATAATCAAGTGATAGGATTAGATGTTACAGGTATATGTGCACAGACTGGAAAAAAAAAGCAGAAAAACAAACATTCTGCCTTTTAAGCTAGCTGATATGGTACAATGGTGATACAAATCTTGGTCATCTAAAAATACTGTAACCAGTTTTAACTGTGAGCAATTTTAACCTTCCAGAAACAAACACACGTAACATCCTTCTTCGATGAAATTTTAAAGGTTGAATGTAACTGGCTATTTTAAGGATTCTTTTCTGGTATGTCAAGACAAGTGTCTTAAAATCCCCATTTAGAGTTAAGTACAACTCACATTTGAAACTACAGAGAATGCCTATTTGTGCAGGAAAAATGAAGTGTGCTACTACTATAGAAATGCATTGTTATGTAATGACCTCTTCATAACAAACAATAGGGACAGCAACACTTTTAAGTTGTTTTCCTGGGAGGCAATTAGCCCGCCTCTGCTATACAGTCACCTGTATTCCTAAATAAATAAATTTTTAAAATTAACTGCACCATGGCAAGTTTCCCTGGAGCAGAACCAGTGTTTGTTTTCCATACCTACCTTCTAAGCCCTACTGCTCTTCACCAACTGCCAGAAAGAAACACCCATGACTGTAAAGCTTTGCTGAATGTGCAACGGTTTTGTAAAGCCAGCAGCAGCTTCTTATGGTCCTCCCCTCAGGGAACAAAGGTGTTTTGCCAGAACAAGGTTTGGGGAGTCTCTAACACTCATCTTGCAGCTGCAGTCCAGGGGAGAGCCGGGCAGTGGGAGCTGCACTCATCCCTCGGTCCTGTCGCCATTGCCATGGCAACCTGGATTGCCCAGGCGATGTGGCGGCTGATGCTCCCAACAGCAGGCTTGGGCTCATGCACCCGTTCAGCCACCCTTTGCATCCCTCCTCCTTCATTTTCCACTTTGATTCATAAGAACCGGGTTTTCTTCATCCTCCCATTTCCCTTCCTCCAAGTCCATGGCACATCCAGGTCAATTTTAATAAGTAGGAATAGCTGAAATACCTTTATTTGCTCCTTCCCATTATACAGACATAAAAATACCTGGAATACAGGCAGACAAGCAAACCCAAGAAGTCACTCCAAATATGCTAATTTTTTTCACAGGTGGCTTACATTTCTTTCACAACAACTGATGGGGAGAAGAAAAGATTTATCCCTAAATAACAGAGCTGCTATAGCAATGGAGTAAAAGCAGCTATAGGGGTGGGCAACAGTCTGCATGGTGAGTCAAGATAAGAGGAAACATAATTTAATTATCCCAAAGCACACAGAGTTGTTAATTTGAGCTGAATTTGAATTAACTGAAAATACTGTACCAGAAAATAAAACACGTAAATAAAGTGTTTCAGAAGCTCTCTTCAAAACTTTTATCCCAAACAAAACAGTGAACTTCAAGCTGCTTTTTCCTGTTGGGCCACACATTTAAGTCAGGAAGCTGCTGTGATCTGTTAAATCTTTGAAAACACCATAGGCCTGTTACTTTTTTTTGTAATGCTTATGAGTTTATCAAATGCAAACTCCACCCAAAATAATGGTTATAAACAGTCCTTGAGGTGACTCATGCTAACACAGCTGGGCCACAGAACTGGCTAGTAAACAAATATCCATCCCATGAAATTAGTATATTTCAAGACTTGAAGAATCAGTTTGACTATGATGTCACCTGCCACATTTTTGTACTGTATGTAGGGAAAAAGTAAGGAATGTAGATATTTCACAGATTTCTTTCTGCAAAGGAGGTTCTTTATTTTCTCTTTTTATTAACATGGGGAGAACGACTGTTATCAGAGTAGGTTTTAAAAAGTGACTCAGAAGTTAAAACACCAACTTATTTCTAGCACCACTAGAAATAATTTAGTGGTGTTAAATAAATACTAATACACTAATAAACTAGTGTGAAATAATTTATTTCCATATTTCTCTTCATAATCAAATTATCAAAGGAATGAGCACAAATGAAACAATTTCTAAAAATTAACAAGAAAAATGTATAAACTTTCTTTAAAGTAATAGACCTCTGCCCCAAGTCTTAGTTGGAATTCTTTCTATTGTATTAGAAATGAAACTTTTAGGCAAACTCCAATTGTGATGAAGAAATATGAAAATTTTTATCAAGAGTGTCTGCAGCAGCACTCTGGTAATTTTTATATTATCTTGTTGTGGCTCTGGATGATAGCCTTATTAACGTGCTTTAAGGATTAATCAGTTCAACAAATAATATCGGTTAGACCGCAGTATTTCTTGTTTCCTTAAACTGTTGAAAATGTAATTTGCCAACAAGGAACAATAAGTGATATTAATTGGAAATCTATTATGAAAAAAATTCCCAGAAAAATCACTGCTTCTGTTTGATTGATGCACTGTGATCCAGGGAGTTTCAAGGTTGACTCAATTTTTTGTTAATAATTAATGGGATTTTATTTACAAAAATGTAAAATGGAAAACGAGTGCAGATACTTCCCATGAATACATATTACAACAGAGCATCTCTCGTGCATTGATCAGTAATGAGTTATTATATGCACTCCAATCATAAATCCCAGTGGAAAGTTTAGCTGATAGAAGTTCTATTCTTAGGCTGACTTAATAAGCCTGGGCTGATTTACTGAGTAAATTGAAAGATATTTCAGCTTTCTTGGGTGAATTTGTTCACTCCCACATACCTACTTCTATGCAAGTTTAAGAACTAAACATCAAACCCAGCACTGCTCATATACCTCAAAGTTAAGTAACTCCTCAAAGACAACAGGTAAAACATCTGTTAAAGTATGGTACTTTCATCAAACAGAGGAAGGATTTCAGTATGTACTGAAAATGGCATAATCTCAAAGCTCAAATTTAATGTCTGTGATACACCAAATATGAACATGTTAAAAGACAATGAAATACCAATTATGATACTTTTAGTATTATGCAGTGTGAAAACTACCAAGCTCTTTTTGTCCTAAAGATAGGCAGCAGAACCTAATACTGTAGAGCAGCAGCTTCATCACAAGAAAACATTTCAGGAGCAATATATTTTTCTCATCAGTATACTTCATGTAAGTGTACAAAGTATAACATTAGCTCCAAAATCTGAAAATCTTTTTTTTAGGACAGAAATGCAGCAACACTTTTTTCCAAATACAAAGCACTATGAAGTAGACTTCTCCACTAGCTTGTTCACCATAATCCAAGAAAACCAAAAGATTAAAAAATTTTATTGCACTCAACTTAGTTTTTGAAGGTAGACAATTTGATGTAAAGAGAATTCTACATTAATGACTAAAAAATTAAGGCTGAGATCTGCAACTGAAGCCAAGAATATTAGGCAGTGCAGTGCACTCTTTACTAGCAAACACACTGGCAGGTTAAGAAAAGCTTTCCCATTTCTCATATTTTCCTATTGTTCTCCTTAACTTGTTTAGTTTAGCTTTGAAAAAGCCAGGCCCTGGTAGCTTAATTTTAGTCAAACTTTATTTCCATATGAAATACAGTTAGTACTTTTGTTAAAAAGTGTTCTTGACCAAGTAAGTTTCCTTATCACTTGCAGAAATGTATTACTGTAATGCAAACATTGAAATAACTTTCACTATGTCAGTGCAGGCTAAGGGTAAAAAGATTTTTAAACTAAAAATAAGAAGCAATGCCTGTTTGTTTGGTGACTTTTTTCAAATGGGCTAAATTAAAGCAAAGAGGTACTAAGTATAAGAAAAAAATACCCTGCAACTACTCAATGCACTGGCATTGCAGAAGTACAGATGAAGAAAATCTTTGACTGCACAGTGCAACCCCAGAGCTAGTAGATCTTAAAGTGCATCTTGTAGCAATATCTGAGCAAAACCAGATTCTGAGTGCCACCCAGTTTTGGATGGGAGGTCTAAGCATACAATGTTTGAATCCCTACCCACCAGCTCTACCTCAGAACTTTTAAAGGATGTAAACTGTATGGCTATTAGATTTTAAAATATTTTATGACTTTTGGACAGCACATTACTATAAGTTGTTGTTGACCTGTCTCTCATTTAGCTGTAAGCAGTTAGGACATAATTTTTTTTAATGCAGCACTTTGGACTTTCAGTAACTAGAAAAATAATAAAAGTATATTTTGTGTTACAACAGCTTTCCCAGAAAACATCAGCTGAAGGTGCTTTGCAGCATTTCTGGTTGCTTAGTTCCTTCAATGTGCACATTTCACCAAAGCTTTATTATTAATGTGAGTGCAAAAAGACTTCTATAATAAGTAATAGTCTCATTTTTAGACCAGAGTGCATTTTATAGTTTATTGGCACAGGTCAAAAATGCCCTTTTTATTAGGCTAAACCTGCAGTTACAGACTGAAACAGGAATAAAATGTTTTAGAAACTAGAGATAAGTGGTTCTGTTGAGCATGCTAATGTTCTATAGGACTGATAAATGAGTAAGAAAAATGGGTTAGAATAAGGATGCTATGAGATGTGGTTGGGGACAAGAAAATCTATCATTAGGTATCACTCATATGGTTTCTGATGTGAATAGAAAGGAATAAAAAAAGATCTACAAAGGAAGATCAGAACCCAATCCAAGAAATTAGGATATAGCCAGTAGTATCTACAATTCAAAAGTCATTACCAGTCTATTTTTCAACTTCTAATATTAAAGTAAACCCTTTTTCTATATGATGGACATTGGGATGTGGAAAAGGAAGAAATTAATTCCACTTCAGCATGCTTTGTTTTCTGTCCCACAGGAAGCAACTATTCCAAATAATATAATCCAATCTTCGACTGTAAGATTCCTGTATTTTTGACCCCACTGAAACAAATACAAGATTTTATAATAGCAGATCTCACTACATAACAAGTTTTCAATAAAATGATCTCAGAGCAACTGCTGTTAGGTGGATAAACAGAGACTGGGTAAGCTCAGCGGAGAGTAATTGGCTGTGTCCTGTTTTCAGTCAGCAGCTGGCAACAGAGAAAGAACAGACTTAAAGCACTGGGGTAAGCTCAGAGACTGATTAGTCAGGAAGCTATTGCTAAAGGCAGCAAGAGTAGGAGCTATCCCAGGAGCTCTCTCACAGCAGTTTTCTCTGCCCTGTGAGACACAACTGGAAATCCCTTAATGCACTCTGCCCTTCATTTATTTTTGCTACTGGACATTTGAGAGCATTTAAGAATGTTACTTTTTTGAGTAGTTGCCTGATGATGGATCACACAGAATTAAAATGATTTTATATTTCTTAGAGAAAGGGGAAGACTACCATCTACAGTACAATTATAAAACTAGGGATTACCTGATAGCAAAGTACTTTTTATTCTGTTCTGAGTGGCCAAAATGGAGTTTGCAGCTACTCACACATCAAACCTGATTTACTCTTTATGCTGGAATTAAGAACTCACATTCCAGGAAGGCTGCATAACTTAAAGACACGCTACTGATCTATTTACTTTTAATCCAGTTAAATAAAGCATGAGTAGATAAAAAAAATTATTATTGCACTAGCAGTGTAACACAAATTACACAAGCATACTGTATAGTAAAGGAAAAGAAATAAGTATCAAAATACCAGAATTTGGAAGCATAACAAAGTTAGCTATCCAAAGTTGATGTAAATTTTGTATGCATGAATATAAGAGAATTACAATTTTTTTTGCCCCTCAGAAGCACTTGTATCATTCATTGCCTAGGACAGAATACGAACTTAAAGAGCAGCTATTAAAGCTATTGTTTCATTTGCAGTATTGAGTGTG
Organism: Serinus canaria; assembly: GCF_022539315.1. Lineage (NCBI taxonomy): Eukaryota > Metazoa > Chordata > Aves > Passeriformes > Fringillidae > Serinus > Serinus canaria. The sequence continues at coordinate 58,894,356 of NC_066313.1, forward strand.
TTGTGTCCTGTTTTATTAACTTTATTATACACAGAGATAGAGAACTAAAACATGAACAACCCTCATCAGGTCTCTCAGCCTCAAGCACTTTAAGTTGGAGACGTGAATTCATCAATTATTAACAATTTATATAGGCTAACTCCTGTATAGGATGGGTATATGCCTCTCTCTAGCCACTATGAGGAGCCTATACACTCTAAACTGTGCATCTATTTATGAGGTATTTCATCTCTTCAAGAGACTAAATACATCAATTAATTTTGCAGGTCAGCTAAAAACTCTAATTACTTTGATTTACCAGATTAACTAACTTTATAAAGCACTTCATGTGTTTAGTGCTCTGATTCTACCTTTCAATGCAATTGTAGATGTCTGTAAAGAGAGCTGGAGATCTCAGTTTAAGAACCAAGCAATGCAAATTGTGACAAATTTCACCCATCTACCAGAAGGGTGGGAAGGAAGATCCTGTAAACTACAGGCCTGACAGCCTGACTTGGGTGCTGGGGAAGGCTAGAGAACAGACTATCTTGAGTGCCATCACATGGCATGTACAGGACGACCAGGACATCAGGCCCAGCCAACATGGGCTTAGGAAAGGCAGGTCCTGCTTGACCAACCTGATCTCCTTTTATCACCCAGGTGACTGATAAGAGGTTGTGGATGTAGTCTGTACAGACTTCAGTAACACTGCCTCCTACACCATTCTCCTGGAGAAGGTGACAGGCCATGGCTTAGAGAGGGTGCCCTCTGCTGCCTGGATGCTCAGGCCCAGAGAGTGGTGGAGAAAGGAACTAAACCCAGCTGGCAGCCAGCTGCTAGCAGTGTTCCCCAGGGCTCAGCACTGGGACCAGTCCTGTTTAACATCCTTACTGATGACCTGGATGAGGACATCAAGTGCACCCTCAGTCAGTTTGCAGATGACACTGAGCTGGGCAGGAGTGTTGATCTGCTGGAGGTCAGGAACTCTCTGCAGAAGGATCTAAAAAAGCTGGATCAATGGACTGAGGCCAATTGTATGAAGTTCAACAAGGCCAACTGATGGGCCCTGCACTGGGTAACCAATAACCCCTTGCAGCACTACAGGCTGGAGGCAATGTGGCTGGAAAGCTGCCAAGTGGAAAAGGCCCTGGAGGTGCTGGTTGACAGCAACTGAACATGATCCAGTGTGTGCCCAGGTGGCCAAGAAAGCAAATCCATCTTGGCTTGCATCAGCATTGGTGAGGCCAGCAGGACCAGGCCACTGATTGTCCTCCTGAACTCAGAACTGGTGAGGCACTCAAGTGGCACTCAAGTCCTCTGATTGTTTATGGGACCCTCACTGGGAGAGGTCTAATTGTCTAATGAGGCGCTGGAGCATGTCCAGAGAGGGAAATGGAGCTGGGGTTGTTTATCCTGAGAAAAAGGAGGCTCAGGGTAGACTTCATCACTCTCTAGAACTCTATCACCTTCAGCAAGGTGGAGGTTGGCCTCTTTTCCCAGGCAATCAGCAACAGGACAAGAGGACACAGCCTCAAGTTGCACAGGGGTAGCTTCAGGTTGGACATCAGGAAGAAAATGTTTACTGAATGGGTGGCAAGGCTTTGACATGGGCTACCCAGGGAGGTGGTAGGGCCACTACATTTGGTAGTGTTCAAGAGATTACTGGATGTGGCACTTAGTGCCGTTGTTCAGTTGACATGGTGGTGTTCAATCAAAGGTTGAACTCGATGTTGTTGGAGGTCTTTTTCAACCTTAATGGTTCTATAATACCCCAAGTAACCCAAAACCAAAGCTACTTCCCACTCACCTCTGCAAAGTTTAGGATCAGAGGAAAGGCTGGGGCACTCTATGAGCTTCTAGCATTTAATTTGACATAACTGTCATTTAATGTTATCTCATTTTAAAAATACTGAACAAAACAATGTCCCCCAAAAGCTCCTCCCTCAGCCTAATTGCCTAATTTGGCATTGTGTTCATATGAGTTAATTGGCTGATTTGGGAGCATTAGATTGACTCAGACATCTCTTGAGCTACTGATGGCAGAGTGAAAGATTAGATACCATAAAGGTCACTTTACCTTGGAAAAGATGGATCAAAGGAGATATTTACATTTTAAAGCATAGGAAGAAAAAATATTTATTCAGTCTCCCTTGTCTGGTAATAACAGCAATAAAATGCACCCACTGAAATAAGAATGTCCCCAGATAAACGTTTTTATGCTTATGCACGGAAAAGAAAGCAATTTTGGCAAGGAATTGAGAGTATGTGGGGATTAATTTCTGCTTTTGAAAAAAAAGGCAACATTAAAAAAAAAATCACCAAATGTAATTACGACTACAGTAAAAAACAACCCAAACCAGAAAATACCAACCTTATACAAAGCTATAAAAGCAGCAGAAGCCTTTATGTATTAATAGGTTTTATATTCTGATCCCTTCTCTAGAGCCTAGAGAAAGCAATGGGAAGATCACTACCTTTAAAACTTATTTTTCTGGCTAATATGTAACTGTAGTAACTCAAACAGCTGCCTTTCAGCAAAGGTACACAACTCTGATATGAATTTCTTCTGTTGTTAATAAATTTAGTTACCAAACTAAAAGACCAGTAAAACGTAGGTGCCAAACTTAAACTGAGTAATGAAAGCTCTCACTCAGTTGTGTTTAACCCTGGTTCGTCAAGATTTATTGTTCCCTCAAGGAGAGGATTTAACCATGTTTTCTATATCCCTGGAAAGTTCCCTTCTGTTCATTAGCCCCTCTGCTCACAGAGTGCCACTATAAATAACAAATGTTAGCAAGTCTACTGATTCAAATAATCATAATGGATGGGGATGGATGGTAGTGATTCCTGCCACATTCTTGGACATGCTTCTGAAGTTGCATAGCTTGATTAGGTATAGTACACAGATACCCAAATATCTTCTGAACCCCCCAAACGGGGCTGTGATATCCAAATTTGTTCCTGACCTAAAAGCTATCCTGCCTGAAGTACACAAAGTAGACTGTCTAGAGCCAATTCAAGTATTTTTATGTGCACTGTATTATAATGCACCATGTACACTCATCTCTTTTCAAATACAAGGAAACAGGCTTAAAGCCTAAGAAAACAGATAAAAAGAAATACCTCTGGAATAATTATTTGTCTGTGCTGAAAATCTGCTGAGATTTCATTCCATTTCCCTGTTTATGACACTAAGTAGTCCTGATGTTATCTTTTCAATTTCTTATTTTATCATTTTGCTCTGCTACAAGGAGGGAAAAAATCAAGAACTGCAAGCTTGAACAGTGTAGAATAAATTCACTCTTAGTTTTCCAAATACCAGTCTTTGGATTTTCTAACACCTATGGCAAATATGGTCAAGCTTATAGGATCAGAAAACAGCTTTTCTTTTATTTCTCTGGTATATGGAGTTAGATAATATCAGGAGACAAAAAAAGCATGATGAAGACTCTTTCCCCCGTGGAAATAAAGACCATCACCATTACAAACAAAGTCTTCTTTTGAAGACATCCTAACAAACTATTGTAACAGAAAGACTATGCTACTATCTAGACAGTTATAGTCTCTCAAAGAAAGAAGCATATACTAGTCATCCTCCAGAAGTAAAATCATCTAGGAAATTACATAGACTTCACACAGTTTTTCTGTTTGGTTAAAACAATTTTGCTTTAAAAAGTTGTTGGCTTTTTTTTCAAGCAAAAGATTACTATGCCAAGGGTAAGAGTCAAGCTACTTCACAGAGCATGCTAAAAGGGAATAGATTGATTAGCCCAGCATCTTCCAATACCCAAATATTCTTTCCCTAAAATTACTTAAACTGCAGCTTCCCATCTTGGATTTGTAACTTACCTCACCATAACAAAAGAGGATTTGCAGACTAACCTGCTCCCACTATTCCAGATCATTCAGTGGAAGCCTGGCTATCATCTTTCCTCCTGCCATTCAAGCCAGACCTGCATTTGACTCCTGTATTTCCTTCCTTTATCACTCATGATCTCCAGGTTCAAGCCACCAAAAGGCCTTCTGAGGATTCAGATTATTTTGCTGTATGATTGATGCAGATGTTGCCTTAGGCATGAGTGGTGGAAATACACAAGACTCATCTATTTTTTGAAGGAAACAAGATACTGGATTTATCCAGCAACTTACAGGCACAAGCACTACTTCTGATACAACTGATGCTTTTGATATTGAACTGCCAATTTCCCTTTAGAGTATTCAAAAACTTGAAAGTAAATCTTCCAACTGTTCCCACCCCAACAAAAGGGAGAAGTTAAAGATACCCTTGTTTTCTCTGCATGTTTGCACCTTTGCAGAGGATTGGCTACAAAGAAAAAAGTCAGGCAGAAATGTAACTCCAGTACTTCTACACAACCTTTTTGTTCTGTTACAGCAACCACTTTAAAAAAAAAATTAACAAAATTCTCCCAAAGGAGGAAAAAATCCCAGAACATTAATAGTACACATTCACTTACATGGCAAAAATAGATGACTCAAGAAAAGTACTTGAAGAATTTAATTAAAAATGTTTTGTGCTTTCTCTAAATCTTTTGAATTCTGACTGACTAAACAATGTTGCATTAATCAGACATCACTGGAGTCACAGAACAGACTCAGGTCAGGAATCATACTGTTAGTATCTCAGATTTTGACCCCAGTGAAGTCTTTAACCAGAGAAAACTCATTTTTAATTGTCTAGTTGATAAAAATTTCCTACCTAATATTCCACTTGTGGTTTATTTGTGGTTTCTTTATGAAAGATAACCCCTTTAGGAAAATATATATGTGTATGTATCTATCTAGCTATTTTTAAAAAACCCACAATATAAAGAACTTTATGGCTGTTGTTCAGCAAAGCTGCTACTCAGATCAAATTTCTAAAAGCCTCTGAAGAATGAGGCAGAAGTTTAGATACTACTTGTTCTTAACATCCAGAAAACAGAAGTGAAACAGACTGCTAAATTTATACCTAAAATCTTGTTTAACAAATATGGAAGAGACTTGAAAAGTGCTCCGAGAAATGACAGAATCTCTTTGCTATACCTATCAACTTGGTAATTGTCTTTGAATGGGAAGTTCTGTGTGACTAAAATATGAAAAGACAAATATGGGTAAATTGCTGGTAATTTACAGCTCCATTTGCAGATTTAAGATTTTCCACTGATAAATTTTCAGCCGACTGATTTGAATATATAACTTGCCTGCTGTAGCTTTTGGAAATCCGGTTACCTACCTAGGCTATTATGAAGCTGACATTTACGGTATGTGCAATTATGGAATATACAGTGGCACTGCTTTCAAATGTCACCTCTTTGCTACTCTTCTTATCTTGCAGAAAGTGTCCTCGCCTCCCTTGAGAGCTGTGATCTTATTCAACTAATACCAATGAACACTGGCAAAATATTTACAAAAGCAATTAGCTCTTCTGAGTGTCTAATTTGACATCTTCAAAGGGTCACATGATAAGGTCCACCTTGTCTCATAGTAGTACTTAAATTTTTTTCTCTAAAAAACTTGGGTTCTCTTTTTTGTCTACATTATGTTCAGATATAATGCTATCTGATAAGATATAGGGTGAAGGATATGCATGCAACCACACTCATGAGAGTTGATAAGGGAAATCTCACAAGACTTTAATAAAATAGAGAAATTTTTTGTAGGATTACAGTTCCTCCTCACCTTTCTAAACACAGGTTGCCAGTGTGTGTTTAGCTTATACTAAAGGCAAGACAGCATTTTTTTCTGTCTAGATCAGTATTTTCACAGTAATACTATGCAATTACCATTAATTTGAAGTACTCTTTTCCACTCTTGACAGTCTCCAACCATTTTTCAGCATTTGGCACTTTAAAATAAATAAATGATTAAATAAATGAGTGGTTTTTACCTCTCCATATTTCAAAGAACCTTTTGTTAGTAAAATTATCATTTTTCATTCTAAACTCTTCTTGCTGGCAGCCATCCTTTCTGAGTTGGAAATTTTCTTCATTCTAACATTAAATTTTGAGTGTGAGAGACTGCTGAAAACTCTGCATCAAAACTAATCTTTTTCCTAGCTATTTTGGAATGAAAATACTTCAGGGATATTTTTGTGATGGTATGTGTTTTCAACTGCGGCAATGCAGAAGTAGTTCTAATGAAAGAAACAGAAATGTGTAAATTCACTTTCCTTGTCTGGATATTTTTTTTTCTTTCCACACATGCAAAATTGACTTTTATGGTCAGTTCCTTTGAACTCTGCTGCATACTCTAGGAAAAAAACTATTATAAACAGTGTAGATGGTTCCAGGGGAATTATTCCTGTTAGAATAAGCAGCAATTTTACTTGACCTATGAAGTCAATATTGAAGTGAAGGTTTGGTCTTAAAATGGCAACATCTGAGAACCATTTTTTAATAGAAATCCTATTAAATGTTTTCCTTTCATAACAGTGCCTACAGTTATTCCATGTCTTCTACTGAGAAAACTTGTCTATTGAGTAAAACTTCACAAAGCTTAACAAAAATTTTCTCCACCTGAGGTACTAATGTTTTGTGATCACATGGCTAAACATGCACAATGCCTTGAAAGCAATATCTACTGTGAAGGACTGCTAATGCTCAAGAGGGTGCCTTTAATGCTAACATGTTCTGGGGAAAAAGTTTTCTTCATGGGTAGCTTCTTCACTGTTAGGTACTTCCTAATGTTCACTACATACAGTTGAAGAAAAGACAGCCACAGACACAGACTTAAGGAAAAATTAGGTTGAAATGCCAATCATAGCTTGCTGTCACATACAATGATGAAATAAAAATGACCTCTATGTGGTCACACAGTTTCAAGAACTAAGATGAGCTTGAGCTCACTGTCAGCTTTGCTTGTCAAAAATAAGGTAGCAGAGACATTATTATGAATATCAGATGACAGTTCTATTATAAATATGAGATGAAAAGAATCAAACACACATGAAAAAAGGGTTTCCTTATGCTTAATTGGGACAGAATGACTTTACTATATAAGGGTTTTATTTAACAGAAGTCATTAAAATGCTTCAGACTAGACGTGACATGAAAATTATCCTATTGTGTATAGATTTACTGAACAAACAGCTATAATAATTACAACCATCTCTTACCATGGAAGTTTGATTTCAATATAAAAACAAGACCTTTTTGTCACCTTTAGAAATGTTGTCTACAATGCAATTACTGATTGCGACAGAAAGATTTCTTTCAACCTCTGCAGTCTCAAAAAGCAATCTGTATTTTTTTGCTTGCATTTCATTACAGCTTTTCTTTACTCACAGCATTTTTAATATGATCAGCTTGTAAAGATAAACTCTGATGCATTTGAGGTATGTGTTTATGTGCAATCAAAGCTGCATCTCAAATTTGTATTCATGCAATTCAGGTGGCATTAGCTTGGCTAATGCTACAGCAAATAAATGCATAGCCATAGCAGCAGAGAACTTGATGCAGGCTGCAAAACCTGACCAAAAACTTAGTGAATAATGCAGCTTTCTGTGCTGCAGTAGGCTCTGCCCTTCCTTGGATATGCTGCTCCATGTATCTGGACTCGAGTAGCTTGAAGTAAACCTACAAGCTGCAAATATGCCTTGACTCTTGTTGAAAATAACTGAAAAACTCAGATCAGCCATAGCTGTTAGCTGCTTGAAATGATCTTCTAATGTGCAAAATCCTGATCACTGAAAATTCTGTGCTTTCTCCTGCTTCCTAAATAAAATAAAAGAGCTCCTCTGTTAGATGCTATTGAATCCTAAGCACACCACTAAAACTGTACCAATACTTTGCTTGTGCCAGACATTGCTCTGAATTGGAATTACAGCAAAAGCACGTACCACAATATTTATTGCAGTCCATGGTCCTTTGCAGTTAAAGCAAACTGTAACATTAACACATAGTTTTGCACATAGATGTGATTCAGTAGGTAATTTAAAAATCAAAAAACACAAGGAATGGGAATAAAATATACCAATTGTAACTATATCCACTAAAATCTAGTGTATATTACTTGCATTCTTAAGGAATTAAAACACTTCCAAGACTTAGAAATTCTTAATGTGTATTACTTCTGTTAGTTATGCAGCAGGAATTTTTCTCCACAAGAAAAACTGTGACTTGATGGGCCTTGTCACAAGCATTAAAAATACAACTGGTAATTCTGGTCACAAAAATAGAGCAGATTTAAACTTGACAAAACCTACATATCACAGAATCACGAAGTTGGAAGAGCCTTTCAAGATCATTGAGTCCAACCCATGCCCTAACACCTCAACTAAACCACAGCCTCAAGTGCCACATCCAATCTTTTTTTAAACACATATTTTTTTAAACACATATCATGTTAGAAAGAGGCAATCTGTTCAATAACAGAAGAATGCATTAGGATTGAAAATAACATACATTCAGCTATCATGGAATGTGGCATGAGAACGAGCATTCTTTTTTAATGAGCAGTACCAGCAGAACACTACCAGAGATTTCAGGGGAGTCAACAGATCATAAAGAGAAAAATGGCCCACGCATTACCCAGCATTTCATTAATTATTGCTCTTTTTTCCCCCCTTAAGTAGTCTATTTAGTTAAAGAAAACAATTCCAGTTCTCAGTTCTAGACCTGAGCAGCATTGGCTTGCTCCTCTGTATTACATTGTTTTACAGGGTTTGGCTAAGCCTGAAAAGCAAATGCTACTTTGACACCTTGTGTAGCATTGTACTGACGGTGACACTGGCAATGGTTAGAAAAATTTCCTTCCTGCTTCCATTTATATGACAGCTGTGGAGAAAGTGTGCATTCAGGCTGTATTTCTCTCCCTTGTCATGCTCCATGAGACATGGAACCAGTTTCCTGTCCCATGTTTGTGTGGGATAGAGTTAATTGCCTTCCTAGTAGCTGGTACAGTGCTCTGTTTTGAACTGAGTCTATGAAGGATGTTGATAACACACCAATGTTTTAGTTGTTGCTCAGCAGGGCCTACCCTAAGTCAAGAATTTTCAGGTTCCCATGCTCTGGGATGTTCACATGCTCTGCACGTGCCCTGCTCAGTGGGCAGAGGCACAATAAACACTGGGGGGGGAGCATAGCTGGGACAGCTGGCCTGAACTGGCCAAAGGGATTCTCCATACCACGTGGCATCAAGCTCAGCATGCAAACTGAGGAAGTTGGTCAGTAGATGTTGATTGCTAGGAAGAGACTGGCTCAGCATTGGCCCACAGTGGTGAGCAATTGTATTGTGTATCACTTGTTTCTCTTGTTTCACTCCTCTCCCTCCTCTACTTTTTACTCCTCCTCCTCCTCATTACTATTACTATTACTATTACTACGACTATTATTATTATTATTATTATTATTATTATTATTATTATTATTATTATTATTATTATTATTATTATTATTATTATTATCCTATTTCAATTTCAAATATTACACTGTTCTTTTCTCAACCCATGAGCTTTACCTATTTCCATCCCATCAGGGAAGACAGAGAGTGTGGCTGCGAGGCACTCAATTGCCAGTTTGGGTTTATAACACTATTTATGCTTGGATCTGATTTGGTTTCCACTTTTGTAAGAGAAATATCTCTAATAAAGATGAAACTAGACTTTTTAAAATTTGGTTTGTTGTGTTTTGAAACAGAATTTTCTGAGATTAGTTAGAACTTGAAGGCACTTGCCCAACAGAGATTACTCCACTCTAAAGGATTCAGGACAGCCATTTCAAGTCATGGCTTGTAATTCTTTTTAACTGTATGATGAATCCTAGGTATGAATCTGCAGTATGCATTAATAGAATCTATCTACTATAAGTGAATCTGTCAGTCTCAGCAGAATAAACAGTAATCCAACCAGTTACCAAACAGCCAAAACCAGTACAGAAGAAACATGGAAAGTGCTTGAATTGCTACTTAAGGACTTTCAGCAATCTCCACATATTTTAGCTTTACAGTAAGACAGTGGTTTTTTCCTTTGATATAAAACTTGGCATCCATTTGAAGTTTTAGGCTGGGAAAAAAAAAATCAAATTAGGAACAACCAAGCAATACTTCTGTCTAGTAACATATCCCAGTTTTTCTGAAGTCACAGACTTCGTGCTTGCATGCTGTATACATAATAGACCATTGTATAGAGCATTTATCACTTATTATACACATATAGATAGAAAGAACAGGCTATTGAGCATGTATGTATGTCAGATATAAAGTGCAAGAAAAAAATGATACAGAGAACAATAGTGACATACATTGTTGAACCCAGAAAATTAAAGAAACTTTATCATTATAATTCCTATCTTGACTGAGCACATTAACATTTTTAAGGTTATTATTACCATTTTTCAAAATTGACTTTGACACTCAGAGTCTAGCATTCATTCTAGACAGTATGTAACCTAAATGACCATATACTTTTACGAAAAAGGAAAAAAAAAGGCTTTGAACTCACCATAATCTACACCGGGTTTGGTGCTTTATTTGGCTCAAGATAGTAAGATGTAACACATAGACATTGTGACAAGTGTCAACAAATCAAAAACATGCTCATCAATTCCTTAAAATCAAGCTCAGATCTGTACTAGCCTGTTTCTGAACCAACAGGACAAGTGAAAGAAAAATTGAATTCATTTTAAATTGTCTTAGAATGAGACTGTCTCAAAATGCTCTACGGAAAAACTGACTTTGGTAAAAACAAAAAAAAGTTCTAAGAGTTTACTTTTACTCTTCTCTCCAAATTAGACATCTGAACTTCAAACTTTAGCACCAAATGCTATCCATCTGATGTACAAAGATGGTTCAGACTAAGATTTTTCAGCATTAAAATTTTGGTGAGTGTGAGTGTTTTTGTCGTTTTGTTTTTTAATCTGAAACATGGCCATAATGTTTGACCAAAGGCAGTTAAGTTTGAAAACTGGAAGCTACAAGTCTGTCTACAGACAGCTACTTAGATGGAATGGGCTGATAAGAAGCAATCTTCAATATGAGTGCTCCTACAAGCAGAACCACTTACAGGATAAATTCAGATGTGCTCTACAGTCATTACTTAAATATTAATATGTTATGTGCTAGACAAGTACCTGTCAAATATACTTGATTTCTCTTTGATCCAATTTCTGTAATTATGGACAAACTGTCCTTTCAGCTCTATTTTCTTCAATTTTGTTTTTATTTGCCAAATTCAACACGTTTGGGTTGTTGTTGGTTTTTTTTTCAACACTCAGAGAAATAAACACTTACACATGAGGTAAAATTAATATAATCAATTTTATGACATCTGCTTCATAAAACCTGTAGTGCCTTTAAATATCAAAAAATATTGCAATCTGCTTTAAAAACTAAGAAAGAAGATCTTTCCCCCCCATTATTCAACTTTCTCTTTAACAACAGGACTACAGATATAAACTTTTTCCTGAGACCACTAGTCATGAGCAACTGAGTCACTCTGGACTCCTCAAGCTTAATTAGAACACAGCCAATATAGCAATATTCTGTAGACTGACTATCTAACAAAGCTAACAGGCACCCACACCTACACAGTAACTTGCAAGAACAAGTCCTACTGATTACAGTGAGATAGTTCAGCAGTTTACAAGTAAACATTTACTATAACTTTGTTGAGTCAACACTCATTTTGAATTAACACTGATAAACAATAGCTTAAACCATTCCAGCTATAGTACCAAGAAAACCAAGACAAAGAAACACAGAATGAATTCCAAAAGTTCTCAGATTCAGTATAATAGGCACTTAGTAACTAACACTTGAAACATTACAAAATCTCTGCTTTCTATTACAATTCCATAAACCCTAAAAAACTTGCATAATGATTCTTAAGGATTACAAAACTATTACAATTTAAAAACATAATCAAAATTTAAATAAATAAAAATCCCCCAAAAGATAGAAGAGCTTTGCAGAGGAATTAGTAAGTATAGTTTCAGGATGTAATATTCAGATGACTCCTTAAAAGCAAGTTCCAATATGGCTTAGTACTCCACTAATGTACAAAACTGAAAAATAATAGCAGCAGTCTTGAAAGTGCAGATCAACTACATAAACTAAGCTAAGAAGTGCATGCAATTCATGAATATGGTTCATTACCATGGTTACAAGCTTTCAGCACAGGCCGCTGGGTGGTTGGACTGAGATTTTGTGGTGTGTCTGCAAAAGAAAAGAAACAATGGAAATGAAACATGTGCTTGAAAGCTACCAGAGTATTACAACATTACAAAGCAGAAGTTAAGGAATTTAAGAATTACTAGGTATTCTTGGAATAAATGACAGTTATATACCAGAGAAATAATTTGACTCAGACTTGCTTACGGAGCAAGATAACTGTCACTTCCCCCATACAACTATAAAACCTAAAAAGTTAAAGTGCATTTGGCTGTATTGAAAAGTCTTGTCATAATGATCTGGCTATAATAAGTTCAGTACATTAATTTCCAGTCTTACTGACATAAGCAACAGTCTGAACATCCCTGAAAACTCATTGTACAAACAAATTAAATCTGACGGTATCTAAATTCTAGAGCACTGGACCCATAATGCTTTTAACTTTCTCTGGAAAATAAAATCTAAAATAGAATATTCACCTTTGGACCTTGGTGTCCTTTTCCTTCGGTCTCGAAAAGCCGCACCTGACTGCAAGGCCTCCAACAGGCTATCCATCACTCCAGTCTCCTCACCTTCTGTAAAGGAAAAAGAAAGAACCCTCTTGGTTACCATAGCAATATCAAAGCATAAAGAATAACATCAAAAAAAACCAATAATAATGGATACCAATATTATTATTAAAACAATTAATTTCAAACTTCAACCAGTGCTTTAATATTTACGAATTGCTCTCTTGCAATTAACTACAAGAGATTTGGTTTTCTAGAGATTGTACTAGACCAAATTCTATTCCCCACATTTCACATTCTTCTTTCTCTATATGGAGAGTCAAGCAGAGTTTTAAGCGAAATGTCATTTAACTCATATTTTCATTTCAGTACCCTTCTACAAGTGCAAATAATCAGTCTCATGTCAGCTTTCGAGAGCTGTCCTTTATATGATTTGTTACATTTGACAAAAGATATTGTGATAAAAACTTAAAATTGCTTCTCAGTAGGGAGCGGATTGAACAGTATTGGACTGGCTAGGATATACTGATATCCATAGGCAGCTTTAATCAAAAGCCATTTTCTGTTTACATTTAAGAACCTCTGGCTAATATTAAATAATTGATGTAGTTCAGGAAAATTCTACTTGTTGAATTATATACTTATAATGCCTAATAATATACACAGGTGCCTAATAACCCCCAAAAGAATTATGAATGTTACCCTGAGATGGTAACCAAATGCAAGTATTAAACATTCTCCTTTTACTTCCTTTAATAAACATAAGAAAGTGTTTTATTTTTTTAACCTTGTTACTCCATTGTATGTATGCATGGGAGGACAAAGAACAGAACCCAGGGATTAACTATACAACAAAAAAAACCTCCATGGAGGAATAAAGAATTCCATGATAGAAATCTCATTATACCCCACTGGGCAAAACTCCCTAGGTTAACACACATCTTGGATAGAGTCAGCAGTTATTGCTAACAGTGAATATGCAAATCAGGATCTAAACCACCTGGTGCATGTAACAAGATGCTGAGTACAGGGAGACAATCACTGCCCTGATCCTGCTGGCCACATTACTGCTGACACAAACCAGGGTGCCAGTGCCCTTATTGGCCACCTGAGCACATACTGGCTCACTTTCAGCTGCTGTCAATCAACACCCCCCAGGGCCTTTTCCACTGGGCAGCTTTCCAGCCACTCTGCCCCCAGCCTGCAGCGCTGCAGGGGATTACTGTGACCCACATCCAGGACCCACCAGTTGGCTTTGTTAAACCTCATACAGCTGGCCTCAGCCCACTGATCCAGCTTGTTCAGATCCCTTTGCACAGCCTTTCTGTCCTCCAGCAATTCAACACTTGTCATCCAACTGGGCGTCATCTGCAAACCGACTGAGGGGGCACTCAATTCCCTCATCCAGATTACTGACAAAGATACTAAAGAGGACAGGGCCCAACACTGAGCCCTGTGGAAGGCTACTCATGGCCAGCCATCAGCTGGATGTAACTCTACTCACCACCACTCTTTGGGCTCAGCCATCCAGCCAGCTTTTTATCGAGGAAACAGTAACCCTTAGTTCTTCTCTTTTCTCTATACTCTGCACTACCAGACTAGTTTTCAACCTTAGACAAAAGTGCTACATACAAAACCAAATAAGTGAAAATTAGCAAATAAATCATAATTTTGCCTAGCATTTATATTTATAGCAGGTATAGAAAAAACATGAAGACTGAAATATAGAATGTTTTTTCATTTTTCTTTGTGTTTGCTATAATATGCTTTATTTATTACACTGAAGTTTGCTCTCTTATGACTAATGGACTATCGCACCCATTAGTAGGGCTTGGAATACACCTTATAAAAAAGCACACAGACTATGTCTTTGGCTTCCCATTTGTCCAGGTTTGGATTTTGTTTTGCCTTTTTTTATTTTGGTTTTGTTTTGGTTCAGGGTTGATTTTGTGGCGTCTTTTTTTCTTGTTCATTTGGTAGGGGGTTTTTTGTCCCTTGTTTAACTTTCTCCATCTGATGTCATGCAATTCTCTAAAATACTAATGTCTAGAATGAATACAGTCAGTGAATAGTTTCAAACCCACATGATGCCTAAAGAAAATTTGAGCCAAGCCATTAGTTGCATTAACAAACACGAATGCTGGAGGAAAGCTTATAAGCATTTTGGGTAATGGCAATTCAAACAATACTGAAGAGTATCACAGTCACCAAAATGATACCTTTAATATCTATGGAAAAGAGTTCATAAGTTTTATTTTAGGAAGTAGGAAAACCAGAAGAAAAATTTCAATGCTATTTCAGCATGTCATCTGTTTCCTCTTAAGCCTGTCCAAGACTACTACAGATTTAATAGTAATTTCAAAAACTTAACAATTTTCAGTATAAAAAACCCTGATTACTATAAAAAGGCTAATCAAACATTTTTTTTAAAAAGAAGATTTAAAATAATGCAACAGAAATATTGCAAACCCACAACTTGTAAAGCTGTAATATTTACCTGGACTATTTTTCACACTTATCTGAAATATTCTGGCAGTCACAAAGTGGATTATAGATTAGTGCTACCATTGTCATACAAAACAGAAGAATAAATTGTAGTAGATTGAAACTTGAATGAAAAAACTCATCTAATAGTTGCTCTGTACACATGAATGTATTGAAACAAGCTAAGCACTGCAAATAAAAGCACATGCTTAACAATCTCTGAACCCAAAACATGCAGAAAGCATGGTTTTCAAACTCATACAACTTCAGTAGGCTCCAAATTCTGGTTCCTGATACCTACATCAGCAGCTGATTGTGACAACTGCGGCCAAGTTATGCAGGTAGCTATCAGTACCCACACATTAATAATGTTGCCCAAGTGCCTATGATGGGCAGATTAAGAAGTGAGAGTCTGCCATGCAGTATGTGAGAAATCTTTTAAATTACCTTGGGAAAGCTGTATACAATGTTGCTACCATGCCAGTACATGAGTCACAAATACTGTTCAGTATTAACACTTCCTACGGGGTCTTGAAATCGGCTTTCACAAGCTGCTGCAGATGACTGGCACCAGTGCCAACCAGCTTCCTAATTAGTCATGTGTATCAACCTTTTGATACCATAGAACTAGGAATTCTGGTTGGCTTGCAGATAGCTACATAGTCCACAGTAATTCCTTTGAGAAAGATACCCTTTTATGATTTAAATGATCTCTTTTCCCTCAATTGCAGAATAGAAGATTTAAACACTATTTAATATCATACCTAATTAAAACTCATACAACTGTCTTTTAAATGCCATCTAAAGGAGAAGTAAACTTCCCCAAGTAGCCGGTGAGTCTTGCCCTTGACATTTCAGTGCCAAGTCAGATATAAACTACCTAATTTCATAATTACATCTTTTAAAATGTTAAGAATATTAAATACCCTTCTCTTCTAGTGCAGTGAGTATCATTAGCTTTACATGTGCACCTATAATGTCTTATAATGATAGCAACAGATACTGCAGTTAGTAGTGACACCTGCATTTCACATACTTATAAAGAACAAATTATATACACCATAATTCCAGGAGCAGTAGTCCACTGACATGATAGAATCACAAATACCATTAGCAATGTGGTCTTAAAAAAAGAGTGTTGTAACGATATTATTTTGGGTGAAAAATGCTTTATTTTTACAGTTCGCCTAAACCTGTCCAATATAAAATAAACCACAGAATACCAGGACTCCAAAAGTTCATTTTACCAGGAGAAAACATAATAATATGCCTGTTTCCTTTTTCATTGAATCAAAGCTTTTTTCAGCTACTCTTCTCACAAAGGAAAATAACAAGAAGCTTCAGAAAAGCAAACCCGGGATACTTTAGCATGGTTACTGTTGATGCTGCTTACTCAATCTCACTTATGAGATTTAGCTACAGGAATTTGGACTATGATCTTCAACCTGTCTTTTTTTATTGCGCTGCAACTACGTGCAGCTTTTTGTTATACTGTGGGCAATGAAAAGCAGCTCCTAAAGGTAAACACTAAGTTTTGTGCGAAACTAAAACCACACAACTTGGACAAATACGTACATTAAAAAAAGACCTTACAGATTCCATTCCTGTTACAGAAGGAAAAGGATGCAAAACCTCAAGAGCTACTCCTGAAATTAGCTGGATAGCTGAACTTAATTATCTTTGTTTCATCTTTGACATAACTCCATAGCAGCACTCAAGCCTTCATATATATTAACAACAAACTTAGAGTGCTGAAGCTATTGGATTTGTTTTCCCCATCTTAAGATTTAAATCCTCTCAATTCAGCAAATACCAGAATTTATACTTTTTTACTCTTGTTTGCTAGAATACAGACTGCTTTTTTTCTTCCTCTTCAGCTCAGGACATCATTCAAGTTAGACATACTTCACCCAGTTTTTGACTGACTAAGATGTAAGCCCTTCACAGCCTACTTCCAGGTTTAGATCCCTCCTGTCTTGTGCGTTTATGTACAAAAATGTCAGAGGTAAATGATTACCAGGCTTGGGACAGTGACAGTTGAGATGATTCCAGACTATTTGCATAAGCAACAAAAAGAAAGTTACATCTTTTAACTTTATTAACCTTTAAAGACATCATGAAAAGTCCTTTATATTTGCTTTTACAAGGTAAAGACAGATTTTGATTAGTGCAGGTTACAAAGCATTGCTCAGCTGAATAAAGGACTCCATCTAAATTTGAAGTAACATTCTCTGAACAAAATCTCAAGAGGGAAGCTTTAGCCATGTGTCATTTTGAATGATTTAGGCTCCAGGAAGCAGAACAGTAGATCACAAAGAGGAAGATAATTGAAGCCATCAGTGCAGCAGTGGGCTCCAGTGTTTTGGATGTGAGTTCCATCTTTTCAGTCTCAGAGTGTAAGGCAGATTCTGTACAGATGTGAGCAATTCATAGATTCCTATTCATAGTGCTGATGTGAGCAATTTCTAGATCTTTGAGCCACGTATATATCAGGGCAGAAGACTTTTTGAAGGCTTTTACATTGTAAACATAAAATATAAAGCAATCTTAACGTTTCAATGTAATATTGAAACATTTTGGTAGTCATTTAGCACTGAGCCTTCATTCCAATGAAATCCAGATATTCAAATTTTACAAAGGATTTGTGGGTTGATAAGAGCAACTTTGTCAAGAAAATGCACAGGATACATAGACTTCAACTTGAACTTTTTATAAGGCTTTGAATTTTTTGGAGCAAAAGCCATAGCAACTTAGGAATACATGCCTATCAGTCTGACTTTCAATAGCAGTGCACAAGCTAGAGCCATGACCCAGAAAACAGGGATTCCTTTGACACTGATAAAATTTTGGAAGAACCTTGTTACAATACAGTAAGAAAAAGAAAATTTCCAGTGTACAGTTAAAAGCAGAAACAGGTGCCAGTGTGCCTTGAATGGACTGTCTGAAAGGACAGCTCCTTTTAGATTTAGAAGTATTAAATGAAACTTCAGAGAAGTATCACTATTTGCAGTGACTTCAGGCAAAGGACACACAACAGCCCTTCCAAAAGCAAAACACATGCACATAGCTTACGTTTCAAATCAACACTCTAGTCCAGTATCAGAAGAGTTACATTTCTTACTTATGCCCAACACAAAGTAGAAGGCCTTTGATAGTGCTTCAGAGCCCTTGGCTAATCTAAAAAGGTATGATTTCTCCTAATGACTGATGCACCCATTCCATAAATTTAGCTGAGAAGTGTGGGTTTCATGCCATCTTGTTTGATCTTGATAAACTAGTCCATTGTTGAGCTGTCCTAGAGTGCATTTATGGTTTAGAAAAAGATACATTTTGACTCTAATCATAATAACAAAGAGGGCTTCGAGCTCCAGAGAGCTTAAAACAAGTTAAATTCAAAATAAACTCCTCCCTTCATGAACCCTGAAAGACAGCTGCCCCTTTCAAATCAGCTGTTGTAATTAAGGTTGATACCTACACAAATTTAATTTAAGATTGCTCATATGACAAAAACATGGTAAGAGGTGTTCTTTACCACAGAGATACAAAAATAGTTCAGTGGTGTAAGGTACCAATTCTGGCATCTCGGTTGGATCAAAATTTCCCATTTAAGTAATGAGACTGAGAATGATCAAGAGAAAGCAATAATCTTAATATTGAGCTTTTTATAAAAATGTAAATAAAACATTTCTCATGTTCATTGTGAGTCTCTAAGTCCCTTCTTTCTATGACAACAGAAAAAAAGCCACTGTAAACTCACACTGAGTTTTCCACAGAGATTATCCAGTTTTATTTTTATTGGTGCCAGATCCAGCTGAATGACTCTAAAAGCAAGTGTTTCTGAGAGATATCTAGGTAAACTGGACTTAAAAAAGAATTATCAAAAAGCTAAGCCTTTAAAATTGTGTACCCCAGGACTTGATACTGAGGACAATATTTATTACATCTTTGTTCATGACCTGAATGATGGAATGGAGTGCAGTCTGATCAAGTTTGCATATCGTGCAAAATTCAAAATAATGGCTGACCCATTCAGAAGAACCTTGAAAAGCTTGACAGGTAAGCACCCTAATGAACTCCAACAAATGACCTGTATGTGATGAGGCGAAACCTCATCCAGGAGAACAGATGGGGGACTAACTGGCTGGAAAGCATCTTTTAAAAAATAACTGGGGACTATGGTAGACAACATACTGATCATGGGTCAGTATTGTGGCTCTGTGGCAAAGATGACCAAATAAAAACATTGCCAGCAGGTCACAAGAGGGCATCCTTCCCCTCTTCTCAGCACTGGTGAGACTCATCTGCAGTGCTGAGTCCAGCTCTGGCACTCCTGTACAAGAGAAACTCAAACATATCCAAGCAAAGTCAAGGGCCACAAAGATGCTAAAGAGATTAGAGCCTCTCTCATATGAGAACACACTGGGAGAGCTGGGGTTGTTCAGCCTGAAAGGAGAAGGCCCAGAGGGATCTTATCAATGCATATCAACACCTGTGGGGAACAGTGTGGGACGTAAAGGGGACTGCGCCAGACTCATCGCAGCGATGCCCAGAGAGGACAGAAGCAATGAGCACAAACTGATTACAAAGAGGTTACCTTTTCACTAAGTCCACTGAATTTTGCATACACACCTACTCTCTCACCAACTCAACAATACAGGTTAGTCTAGAAATACATTTTATGTTGCATTACCTGCTAATGTTTTTAAAAGCCACTTAAAAGACTCAGTGTTTTTGTAGCCCTTTTCCTATTCGCTTGGGATGCTCTGCCTTTTAGTGGGAAAAAAGCCTGCTAAATTGAGAACAATGCTAAGTTTCTTTCAGTTTTATTTAACCACTTATAACTGAAACAGATCAGCCTTATGCACTCAGATTATCTAAGGCTAAGATTTGAAAGAACTATTGATTACATATGAAGAAGTCAGTCAACATGTCTTACTATTAAGGAGTTTCCCATTTTCTTTACACAACACAGCTCCAATTACAATGACAAGAACACAACCAATCTGCTTTCCAGACTAGCCAAAATCTAGCATTTTCATTAATTTTGTTTCACAGGGGGAAAAAAATACATACTTCTATTATTGAGATGAATCTATTACAATTTCATTTAAAAAGCAGGAACAGCAACTAAAGGAGCATTATTAATTGAACATAGCTTCTTAAAAGTATATATAGAGCTGGACATAATACATCTGTGTGGATATGTGTGAACATTTATCTCTTGGTTACTGTGTGCCTCTGAAGAAGCTTATTGAGCCCAGTACTGTTTCCATTCAAATTTATAAACAGGCAAATAAGAAAATATACACATTGATTGCTCAGACTGAAAGCTGTGCTACAGAGATGACGGGCTCAAGAAAATTTTCAGGTTAAATACTTTTTCATGGGTAGAGTGATGAAGTTCTGACTGGGCTGCATGACTCAGCTTACTCTAAGGAAAACTTCTGGGCAGCTTTGGGTGGGAAAGATCTTTTGGTCTTGGGTTGGGTAGGTGTAAATGCCTAAGAATACCCAGAAAAATCAGATCAACAGCCCACCTACCCCTGCATCCTTTGTGCACTAGTAGCCAATAGCAAACATTTATACAAAGGACAGGATAAATACATAATTACATTTCTAGAATGGTCTCTTGGTCTCCAGCTGTTCATGATTCAAAGACTTGGTATTTGAATTTAGTAGCCATCAATAGAGAAAAGCTGCCAGAGAAATCAAGTAACTTTTGTCAGCAAGCTTCAGAGCAAGAATATTTTGGTATGCAGTAACAAGGCTGTACTTCTGTACAACCACTGAGGTATTGCTGAGTGAAGATAAGCGTCCTAGCAAGCAGCATAGTAATAGAAGCAGCAGCAGACTCAGTTTGAAGGAAGAGTCAGAGACATGACCTTCCCATCAGCCAGCTTTCCAACAATTACAGAGCAAGTTCTTGGCTCTTTTACAACCTTGAACTGAGGAAAGTAAAAATAAAGTATATCCTCCAATTCTTTAGTAAGGATATTTATTCCTCCCTTCTTCTGCAACTTGAGAAAAGAAACGTTTGATGATACAGAAAAAGCCCTGAAAGAATAAAAGCATCATATAGAAGAAGGGAGAGTCTAGAGGACTCTGATGTCTATCTCCTTACAGAGGAGATGTGAGGTAGTATTTGGAGTAGGAAATGCCTACTCAAATCAAAACCTGCTATCTGTACAATCATTAGAGTTGTTAGAGCTCTTAATCCCAGAGATGCCTCCAGAGATTGTAATTGTTTTTCATGGTAATGCCATTTTAAGTGTTCAGCATTGTTTTCATATTTGTTGAGAAATTTTACCGCTATACCATAAATGGCAAGCCTTATGAGAATATTCATCTACAGACATTACTTTATTGACCCTTAATTTTTTCAAAAGATTTGTTTGTTCTAATTATTTTTCTCTCTTCCAAATACAGCTGTTATTTATTTTCCCTTGGGCTTTGTGTAAACCTCAGTTTCACAAACAGTTTTCAGCTGCTATCTCCAAAGATTCCACTTCTAAGTAAAATTTTCAAAAGGAAAATAACTGTTTCTTCTAAACAACTTGCTCTTTTGGAGCTTCTACATAGTACAAACTAACAGCAGTTGCTGCATTCTGAGCCCATGGGCTGCAAATAAGTGCATGAACCTCCATGTTCCAGAAGACTTAACACCTTTGACATCTTGTTAGAGCACAACCTGTGACTATTAGTTGTTGATTAGATTAATATACATTCAGATCAGTTCTACTTTTTTTTCACTAAAAACATCAAATTCTGTGAACAGATAAGGTTTTGCTGTATCTCATCTTTTGCTGTGGCTTCTGCAGATGTTTTACATCAGATGTATCACACTGAGTCTTTTAGGTTTTTTTTATTAAACATACCTGTATTTTATCATTCTCTGGAATCTTTTTCAAGCATATATGTGCCAATTATTCTTGAGGGAACATCTGGATGTTCTTGGTAATTTACCCAGATTTATACTTTACTGTCAAAACAATGCAATTGTAGCTGAAAAATTACCTCCATACTGAGGGAAGTATCAAGTGATATCTCCTTTCTGGTGGATTTGTGGCCAACAACATCTCTCACATCTCTTTCCTCATATGTATGACTTTCTTTTTTTTTTTTTTTTTTTTTTTTTTTGTAAACAGACATTTTGCAAAAATTAGATCTTCTCTCCAAAATTGGCATGGGCTTACTACCAACTGTCCAGTAAATATTAACATGAGTAAATACTGTGTAAGCAACTCTAAAAGGTCTCAGAGTTCTTTCTGCCATGCCACTGTAATTTAACACAGGAGGAAGAGCTTACACTCCTCGCAGTTATGGAAAAGAGTTATTTCCCACTGGCCTCCTAATAAAAGTGATTCTTAAGAATGAATTCAAATAACAGAAAGTGACCTCAGGAATCCTCTTGGTGAAGAGGCTCCAATTTGAGGATAAGTGGAGGCAATCAGGGAACAAGAGGAAAAAGTTACCAGCACCAGGGAGGAACCAACTTGAGTGGAGCACTTGAAATTCCAAAAGGGGAAACTACCTGGAGAAAATAGCTTACACACAATGCTTGTAGGATATTAATAATATATCCTTAGGACTTCTTCATATATATCATTGTCAGATCTTCCGTCCCCTTTAAAACCAAATTCAACTAAATTTACTAATTTAGTTGAATGAAACATACTCCTAAATTCCCAAAAGCCAGTAATATACATGCTATTGTCCAAAAATCTGTATTTTTTCAGGATATTATCCCAGCAGACATTCTGAAAAAACAAATTGCCAGCATATGTTAGAAACTAATGATGTCATTTCAATGGCTTTTGCAGTCCTTCACTCCCCTCAGAGGAAAGGAGTACTCTTGAGGAATATTGAATCCCTTACTCCAGTGAGAACAAATTAATAGAATGGAGGTCTTACGAACCTGAGCTAAGCAGGTAAAGTAGGGTCTTTGAAGGTACCTACTAATATAAAAAGCTTTGAGGATTTTTAATTTATTTCAAAGGCAAGCATTTTATCTGTTGGAATCTGAACTTTAATTACCTAATTACATTTACTGCTTTCAATTTTTAAACCATCAGTAAGGGCATCCATGGTGTCTTTTTGTTTTGCAGAACACTACAGAACTAATGAAAATATTCATATTGTTCAACTTAGCAGACAATAATAAAGCAGTAAATATTTGAAGAACAAAGCCTAAAATGCTCTTAGCAAGTTTGTGAGACAGGAATGTGGGTTTTTTTAACCAAAATGAGATAAACAATATAAAACCTCTGCAAAAGAAACGCGGCAAAATTGACTGCAAATAAGGTCATAACTGTTTAAATGAACTAAAACTTATTTAAAACCAGATCATTCTGATAAAAATGAAACTGAATAACACAACTGAAAACAAACTAATACGCTATATCGGAAATCAGATATTCCATTTTGGCATTACTTAACTGCTTGCAAGAAAAGGGCAGTCTTTGTAAATACCCACTGATAAAAGTGGCTTGTTACTTAAATAGTATTCAAAGTAAGACACAATTAAGATGCCACAATGATGGAGTTCTCAATTATATTACAATAAATTTAGCTGCTATTATCTCAGCTATAGAATTCTTTACATTCTGATAAGATCAAAATAATTGATTGGTGTGCTTCTACTAAGAATCTGAACAGCATGAGGAAGTATGTATCTGAATGTTAATAGTATGCAGACAAGTGGCATTTACATAAAGATCCCCTTTCCCTGGCTATTTACCTTTGGAAGGGTAGTGTGCGATAGTTTGATTTGGCTTCACAAAAGCAAGTAAAGCATCTCATGATGAATATAATTTTGTAGTCCAGAGAATATTTAGTGGACTTATTTTATTAGCATAAATTTCAAAATGCTAAGTATCACTCACTACTTAGTTAAAATGTTTACTGAATTCCAGTTACTTTTCAAGTTAGGATGGAGCTGAAAAGAAAATATGAAGCTGATACTTTTAGTACATAAACTGAAGATTCACAGCCCTCTTTATCAGTGAACTATTTGAGCTGTAACCACTAGGACATGAAGGTGTTGCTAAGATGTGGAGATAGAGACTTTTAGCAAACTACAGTTTAGAGGTGCATAAATCTGACACTGGTTGCAGGTCCAAATCTCAAAAACAATTTGCAAGAGGGCAAATGAAGCAATTCCATAGAATAAGAGAAATCTATGGTTTTATTAGCAGAGGTTAAAATATATATTGCAAAGCCTACCTAAAATGTTCAGGTTTTTTAAAAACATGCTGTACTGCATATTCATAAAACACTACACACTTTATAAACTATAAAATATTAATACACTTATATCTGAGATATAAAAAAATTAATATAAAACTTCACAAATACATATCACAAAGTGCACATACTTATCTGATTTTAGAAAATTACCATATCAACACTGAATTTGATACAACAGTATGGCAAAAGAAGCCTGATATAGAAGCATGGATAACAGAGTATACCTGGGATCTAGATGACTCAGTTGTCGCCTGCATATCAAAGACACAAAACAGGCTAAGAAAGATTGTTATAGTTTGTGAGAAGGCCAAGATATTACAGGACTATCTTGGAACTCATATTTGTCATAAATGTCTATTACTACTAACAAAATTATTGTTTTCATACTGAAGAAATTGGTTTAAACTAAAACAGAGGAGTTACCTATAATCCAGATTGGTTTTATTTTGGGTTAATATGACCTTTGTAGTTTTCATTTTTTTCTTGTGGTTTATTCAGAACTGGTATAAATACAGTCCTAACATGCTACATGCAAATTAATGACTCAAATCACATACTGGGTATACTTCAATAAAATTTATATTTTATAACATATTACTTTATGATAAGTTTTCCTGTGCATGGCAGAGAGGTTGGGGGTTTATTGTCCATTCCAACTCCCTAGCATTCTATTATTCTATGATTCTATATTAAGTTTTTGTCAATGCAAAAAAGTCAGCAAATACCCCCCGAGCAACTAAAAACTTTTGCAGTATTATGTAGGTTACTTCTATGCAAAATTAGTTTCCTCCACCTCATGCAGCCAAAGGTAGCATGATAGGCAACAAAAACCTGCTCTTCAAAGAGCTTCCAAAAGCAGATGAAAGATGAACAAACCCAAAGAAAAGGACGTCAAGAACAAAGCAGAATCTGGGGAAGGTTAGATGTCTATTTTGTAAATGAGACCAGTGGTTAACAATGCATGTTTAGGATGATGATACAAATCCTGTTTAAGTACTGGATGGCACCTCAGGTCTTGAAAGGTATGAAGTATAGGCTGAAAGAGAAGCTCCAGAATCATAAAGTAGTCACTAATGGCTAATTAACAGACACTGAATAAAAGCACAACCGCAAGCACTGTGAGAGATTACTTTACCTCAAGAAAAGGAGCAGCAGCTAAGCAAGAGAGAATCAAAGGCATTGCAGTGGCCTGGAATGCTAACACACCCTGAAGCATTTTACATCCTCTAACCTAGCGATTGGCAAGAGAATTTGAACTATCTAGAAAGTAAACAATTTTATAAAAGAATAAGATCCAAAACTGTGCATGGGGAAGGAAAGTGAGATGGTAGAGTAGGAAAAAAAAAGCCTACTTCCATTCTAGCTTCCCTTGCAGAAAACCTCTGAAATTTCAGTATGTCATCTTGCCAGCTAGGAACACTATTGGTAGACATGATCACCAACACTACAGTATCAACCCCACGGGATTTTATCCTGACACAGATGTTAAGACAGACTATGAAGAGGCAGTGATTGATAGGTACTAAGAACCAATTAAGGGTAAGATAATAGCACAACCAGTGCTGCTAATGACTGTCAGCCCAGTAAAGTGGGATTGGATTTTTTTTTATTGCTTTTGTTGTTTTGATTTTTATTGCTGTCACTGCTTTTCAGAGTGTTTAAAAGAAGTTTAAGAGAAACAATTAAGAAACCATGAAGTAGAACATAGTATAGGGATTCACAGCCACTCCTAATCTTCAAATAATTTTCAGTTAAAACACCATGTTACTCAAAAAAAAAAAAAGAGTTAAGGTGTAGAATACAGTATGATCTATCCACTGAGAAAAAAAAATATTGAAGAACCATTTAGCATATATACTCTCATCTTATCTCTTCTAACAAGTATACACCTCTTTGAAACCCCAAAAATAACTTCTGGGTTGGTTACATCAATGAGTTTTACTTGAGCGATATTTGAAATAATGTTCCTACAAATCTAACATGTGATCTAGTCACCATATCAAGAAATAATAGGCAGCAAAAATCAGTTACTCCACAGTCACACTACAGGTAAGAGTGTTTCAATATTTTGACAGACAGAGGACCTGGTAATGAATTTTTTAGCAGATCAGACATGACTGATTTACAGATTCCTAATGAGAAGACAGCCTTTCAATGAACAAATCATAGCTAGGAAAAAAAGGGAAAAAGGAAAAAAAACTGTTTTTTTTTCATTGGCTATGTAACTCCAAAAATCAGAGCTACATTATGCCTCCAATTAAATACTGTAAGTATGATTTTGGGAAGACTGTCAAAATAATAACAATAATCATCCATAAAAAACCAAAACAAATAACCTTATTTTTCACACATTTGTTGTTGTCCATCCTGACAAACAAACCTACCACACGTGCTTTCCTTCCCACTCCCAAAATTCTGTAGTAGACTTAAAAATACGTTGCAAAAAGGCACATGAAATGTCATAACGCATCAGTGGCCAATTTAGTCAATATCAGGCTTAAGACATTTTTAGCTTGAGGTGACCCTAACACCATCTTCTACTATCTGCTGTTTAGATCAGTCATTCCAAACTGAACCATCAGTGATTCACAGGACAAGAAACATTTTTCTGTACACTTGCATGATATCAAAACCCCAGGTTACTTAAAGACAAGTAGAGGACAAGTACTTAGTTCCCTGCCACATCAGCTGAAGTGGACGGGTTCACTATCAGAGGCCTACATATACATGTGTATATAACACATAAGTCTCCAACATTGGCACCTGTTTGCTGGGAAGATTGAACATGACATTGTGAAGAACAGGACTTGGGAGCAGCTTTAACTTGGACTAAAAGACTATTAATTTTCCATCCAAAATGCTATCAGTCATACATACTGAGAGAAATCTGAGAGAAATCTTGTTTGAAACATTTCCAACCACGCATAAATACAGACACCAATTTTACCCCTCTCTAGTCTTCTGCAGCCTCCTCTGTCTTCTGTGAGCATTGAAAAGATTGTCACTGGTGGTTTTCTGATTTGGTCTTGAATTGTACTTAGAATCTCTGTGCTCAGAGAGCAGCTGCCTGATTTCCCACAAGAAAGATTTAGACTCACACCTCAAAACATGGACAAGCTTATAAAAATGAATCAAAGACTTTTGGTCTGAAACATCTCTGAAACTAAGCACACCTACTCTGGCTATTAGTGAAAACTGGAAGAGACAGATAATCATTTATGCCAAAGGTGCCAACCAGGCTTTAGGTAGGGAACTGTTTAACAAGATCTGCTCAGGAAAAGAAAAAGAGAAGCTCATGGCAATTTACACAGTAAGTCATGTATCATTCTGAAGGACTACAGAAGCTCAGTCTAGGATAAAATACAGGCATATAGAGGATCATCAGACACCTCTTTTAGCAACAGAAAACTCACAGCATCTGCCATCTCTTTTGGTACAAAAGACAATACAGCACCAGTAACTTTTAAAATGCATGGCTGAGGGGGTTTTTGAGGTGTTTCAATAGGGACCTGTTAAAATAACAATTGACATACTCAAAGAAAAATACCAAGTAATTCAGGAAGAGCTTAGTCTTATAAAAGAACAAAAATGAGTATGTAACCTTAATTAAAGAAAATGGCTTTGTGATCAGGAAAATGTCTTTTCTCAAGAAACATAAAGGGGTTTGAGCATAACTGAACTTACACGTGGTCACACAAGGTTCAATATATTCCAAGGGAAAAATAAAAAGCAGCAATTTGAGTTATTTTAGAACTCAAAACCCCCAGTGATTAGGAAAGGTCATTAAAAAACCCCAAAATTTAAACACCTCTTTGCTAAAAACTTTAATCCAAGAAAAAGTAGTCATCTATTTTGGTTTTTTCTCATAGCACATTCAGATAATGAAAAAGTAGAAGATTTCTAGTAAAATGCTTGGTCAAATGTGTTTGCTACATCACTTACCTGTTTTCATTTCTAACAAGCGTTTTTTCTTTTGTTGTCTCTCTAGTTTTTCTTTTTCTGCCTTCTCCTTAGCTATTTTAGCACGTCTCTGTTTTTCTTCTGCTTCCCTTCTCCTCATATTTTCTTTTACTGCTTGCTATGAAAAAAAGTAATAGAGTTCCATTAAAATGGAAGTCCTAGCAAAAACAATGCTGAACCTTAAAAACAAAGAAAAAAGCTTTCAAACTGTAACCCTTAACTAACCTTAATTTATCAAATCAAGTAAGTATTTCACATTCCATATTTAGAACATTTTATTCAGAAGAGTAAGCAAATCCAGAATAAATACATTAAAAGCATACTAATTGCTCCTAAATGAGGATTATAAATTAAGCAAGAAATTCATCTTAAGAATACACATGTAGGAAGAATTCAAAATGTCTAAACCATCTTGTTCTACAAAAATGCATGTTACCATTTATAGTTCTAAAACAATTTCAACACTTTCTTCTTTCTCATGCTGCCACTACACCAAGCAAAACAAGGCTGCCTGTGTAATAGTATTGCATTTTTCCTATTCTTATCAACATATGCATTAATTCACTAGGTTTAAAAATTCTGGTTAATATCTGTACAATACTGTTTATTTAGAATTATAAATATGTACTCCAAGACTTCCAGTGAAGCTAAAACAGAACAATGAGTTTCAGAGTTTTGAAATTAAAAAAATTTGCATATTCAGACAATAAGCAAAAAAAATTCTATTACATTCAATACATTTTAACAAAAGTATTTTGGGAATACCTTTTCATTATTTTAATGTTAGCTATGTACACTGGTAAACTCTCAGTGCTCTAAGAATCTACATTGCATTAAAGTGCACCTACTCTTCATTGCAGAAAGTTGGTATTTTTTCAGAACAGCTACATAGAACCCTGGCTTTGATAATATAAAAGTGTCCCTTCTTACAAAATGGCTAACATCTTCACAAGGTCTGAGGCACACACTGCAATTTTGCAGCTCATTTGTTTTTAGCGGGAAAACATCCAGACTGCACTCAGGAAAGAAAAAAATGGACTGACAAGTGTTACATAGTACAGACAAAATGTGGACTACAGCAATACTTGCACAGGCACACAGGCACTGTTTGCAGCATCACTGCCATAGAGAGTGACCAAAAGAAGGGAAAAAAAAAAACTATCACATAAAGCTTGTGAAGAAATACTTGTGTTGGATAACTGAAGAAGAATAAGCTTTCCATCATGAAAAATGACAATGGAATGGATTTTTTATACAAAGCAAAACTGTACTTTTACAGTGACTCCTCCAAAGTCACCTCTGTCAAATTTCTTGGTTCAGGAGGAAGAGGGTAGATGCTTCCTAACAAATGCTAAAATTTTTGATTAAAATAATTTCAACAAATGATTTGCTGATTTTCAGACTGGGCAGTATGCAGAATAAATTACTGGATAAAATTCAAATGGAACCTGGTACTTGACAAGTACACTACTGGCAGAAATTACACACTTTCCTTACAGAGTGACCAAGGAAACTTCTATTTTGCACACACTTTTTATCAAAAAATAATCAGTAGGACTCAGCCTCAGATGCAGTCATTCCAATGTAGATGTCTATTCTATTTAATGACACTGAACAAGAGGGACTGACTTAATAACTTATACCTTCATATGCAGTGCAAATTGGATGCTTTGGAGTATCACACCTTGCCCCCAGCCTTTCTCTAACAGGAAACCAATTTTCCACAAATTCTATGTCAAAGCTTAAAATTTCAGGCTGAGGATGTCTTGGGTACTATTTAAGACACTTCTCCAGGATACCAGGTACTTCTGTTGTTACATCTCCTTTGAGGAATCAGGTAGATAGCCCTCCAAATTCCACTAAATGAATTAAGTATGGATCTCCCTCGACTAAAACACAAGATTAGACACTCAGACTCTCATACAAATATGCCCTAAGGCCAAATTCTATCCTACGTGTCCCATGTATTTTCAACACAAAATGTAAGTGGAATGCCAAGACCTAGATTTGCCAAACTAGAGGCATTATTGGATTCTCTCTTGCAACTTCCAGGGTAATTTCTAAGTTTTATTTAAGTATTTGCTTCATATAAAAGAAAAACAGTCCACAGAACACTTTTACTTGGTTACTCTTCTTCTGGTTCTTGAAATTATGTCTCTGCTGAAGAGTAACCTAGTGCCAATAGGAGCAAGGGGTTTCTATACCCTAGGATTAGCCTGATTAGCCTAGTCTTGGACAGAAGAGCTGTTACCTCAAGGTGTGCTTGCTGCCTTTTCTACAACTGGAGGAAAATTCTAACCATTAGACAATTTCTTCATCATGAAAGCTATCCTTTCAAGGAAAGGAATGAGCTTGTTAGCAGTACCCATGATGCTGTGAAAGTACACAGGGAGGTTAACTGGGATATCTGATACCTAAAATGTCCCACTGAGTGTACCAGTAATTTAGCTGTGGAAGCTAAAGCTCTGAAGGCATGATGCTTCACCCCTTTTTTTGGTTCTGGCCAAGTAAATATACTCTAGATTTGGTGCTCACAGAGTGCAAATAATAATTGTCACAGCTACCAAATAACACTGAAATACTAAGTGCAAAACAAAGTTAGCTAAGAAACTCAAGTTTATGGCATCAGATTTAAACACGAGATTTTTAAAACTTTTTAATAAATTTTCATTAATTAAGAATGGAAAAAAATAATTATAAGTAGGAAAATACTTCATGTAAATAATCAACTTTGCATGACAACAAGTTGACTGAACTTCACTCTCCTATACCTACTGGTGACAAGTCATCTTTTAGTTTGGGCTTCATAATAATCCAATGATTTTTCAGCACTAAATTTACAAGTCTTCTGAACTAAATTTTCTAAGATAACCATCATCCTCAGTTTCTGTCAGTAATAAACCCCAATACCAAACAATTGTGAAAATCAGCTCATTTGTCTCATGCTTGGCACCTCAAAAATCTTTTCTGAAAAGTCTCAAAACTGAGCAGCTACTCAAGATTTTGATTAGTGTCATTGAATGATAGGGGGTTTCATGCCTTATCTACACATCTTTTTCATATAGCCTTCAAACTGCTCTGCAAGACAGAATTATTAATTTTACTCAAGGTTTCTTCTATCATGCTCATCAATAATACCTTACTGTTTTGAAGCGTTAATTAATCTATCTTCATGAAGCTGCTGTGAAGTAGAGGCTAGCATCAGTGCTAATTTTAAAAACACAAAGAAGAAATATGAGAAAATTAATGCAAATCACAACCACTTTCTTAGAGCCTCCAACTCAACATGAACCTAAGCATTTAAAATTCTACAACATTTGCATTGGAGGTATGGTTTAAACATCAGAAATTAAAGTAATATAACTATTTTGTAATATTTATTAATTCTGATATCAGACTACTGAGTTTCATATAAGGCACTGATCAAGTTAGGAAAACACAATCAATGCCCCTGTTCCCAAAAAATCTGGCATATATAACTTGTCAAGCAAAATTATTGCAATTGAATAGCATCTAGTTTTTGTTGTGAAACTCTGAAGAAACAGAGGCTTAGTAATCATTACATGTTCCAAATGGTTGTTAAATATGGGTTCCAGTTTAAGCGCTTTCCTCAAAACTGATGGATATGAATTATATGAATTTCAAACTGTTTCTCAATACCTGTGAAAGAAGTAATTTTCTCCACCTATATCTTCAGATCTGTCTGAAATCATTAAAAAAACCCAACCAACCAAGTAAAACCAAACAAGACTGGGAAACATGCAAGCAACCTAAATACATGTGTTGTGATGATAAGTTGTAATGCCTAGTCTGCAATGAGGAGTAGGTGGCAGAAAGACTAAGTGAATCTTTCAATCTTTCCTTCTTTTGATCTACAGGCATTAGTTGGATCATCCCTCCAAATTTTGTCACAAAACTCATGCTCATACAATATTCCTGCAGGAGTGTACTCAGTAAGTTAAGCTATCTAATAAGAAGCAAGATGTGACACAAATCAGCTTATTATCCGAACTCATACATATAGACAAGGCTACAAAATATAACTTCTAAGAAACATTAGGTATCAAATAAACATACTGTACCATGAACATCATCCTGAAGTTGTTTAAGTCCGTTAAAAACTCCTCCACTGAAACTTTCTTCAGGTCAATGGCATAATAACCCATCACATTTTGATAGAGTTTCTCCATGTTCTCATGCATCCGTGAAAGTTTCTGAAAATCTTCTTTGGCATGAACTAAGAAGCTGTACACTGCTGTTAAGGCTTCAAGAATACTCAGTGAATCCAATCAAAAACACTGCTTTAACACTGATTTGTATGTCATACACATTTTTTTATTTCCACAAATAAGGACCAAAAGAATTCCTTCCATGTTGTACATGCTTCCTGGTATTTACTGTGTATACTAAACCTATGAATAAATCCAGGGACTTTCATCAAAATATCTCAACCACTTTAAATTTAAAGATTATTCAATTACTACATAATTTCTTATAAAATTAAATGTATGTAACGAATCTAACTTCAAGCACCCATATAGTTTATTTAATACCATTGTCTCCTTGTTGAAGGACAGTTACTGAATTTATATACCTAAGCCAAATGCTTAGGTATATAAATTACAATATCCTTGGAATTTAGGTACAGATACCAATAATTAACCTGAATACTTTATCAATAAATACTATAGTCCCTACTAAAATTAGAGTAAAACCAGAAATATTGATAAACAGTATTAAAAGTAAAAATCATGAAAGATAAAAAAATTCATTGTAACAGCAATGCATTTATTTCTGTTCCTGAAGGCCACATTAGGTATTTATGCTTTTTCTAAGGCTATTTGCAATGTCAACACAACTTAATTAAATTAGAGGTGAAAACAATAAAACTACTTATATAAAAGATAAGAAATTTATAAACAGCATCAAAATATTGCATATAAAATAAAAACTCCTATGTTTATTCAGGACTTCCAATAACATAGTTTGCCAAAGCAGCTCAAAGACAAAATATTCTACATAGCCCTTTCTCTATGTTGGCCAACTTCAGGAAGTGTGTACTTTAATGGAATGGTTGCTAAACTAATATTTATATTCCATTATTTTTCTGCTGTAGTGAATGCTACGAAAGACAAGATATAGCCATTTTATCTTTATTCTCAATTGCCCACCTCAACTACTGCAAAAGAGAATTTACTGTGCTTGTACAGTTTTTACTACAGAATAAATGCAATAAGGTCACTTCATGAAGCACAGAATTTTTAATCAAGTGCTAGACCAACAGAATAGCACAGGACCTGGCATTTTTTCTTAACGAATCTCATACCACTGGCCTCAGTCCATTGTCCCAGGCTGCAGAGATCCCTCTGCAGAGCCTTTATACCTCCAGCAGATCAACACTCCCACCCAAGTTGTTAGCAAACTTGCTTGAGGGTGAACTCAATCCTGTAGTGCAGATCACCAGTAAAGATGATGAACAGGACTGGCTCCAATACTGAGCCCTGGGGAACTCCACTGGGGACCAGTACATATTGCTGTTTTACAGCTGGATGACTGTTTTCACTCTTCAGGATTTTTGCAATGCATTCCTTTTTTAGTTTTTTTTAGAAGCTGAATTCCATTTCAGTTGCACTTGTTAAATGTCCTTCTGGTTTGTTAAGGTTGTTTTAAAAATAACAAGTAAGAAGTTCCAGGGTTTTTTTGTGATTTAGAGTCCAGGCCATAAATTCACACAATAATAATCTCAGATATGTGCAGGAAGGGAGAAATAATGCACTTTCACAATATTCTAATCAGTCACTAATGGCTACTAGCTGATTATGTAAGCGCAGAACAACCTCCCCTACACAGTCTCGTGAAAAAGGACTAACTAAAGTCAAGATTCAACAATTTAAAAAGATTCATCTTCCATCAACCATCAACCACCTAATTTCAGACTTTCTCAACATGGCTCTTTTGCCAGTACAAGCTTCTTTTCATACTTTTAGTAACTTCACAAGATACAGCTCGTAAGCAGCTCCAGACTGCCTGTGCTGACTGGCTGGCAAGAGATCAAAGAGAACTGATGCTGCCAGCCCTCTTCTACATCAATTTGAATCTCCTTTACTCAGCTCCCAAGATGAGCACAGCGCACAGGAAACTGATCTTTACACTCGAGGTTCTTAAAAAATTATTCACACTCTTAAAAAGCTATTGGTAGGAAAGCAAAGAAACTGATGAGAAGTTTGTCTATAAATCCTGCCCACGGACTATATAAAAAAGGATTATGTGAAACAAGACACGACAAAACACAAGCTAAGACCATCAAAAGAAATGTCACCAGTCCACAAAACCACAAACAAACCAAAACAACAAAAAGGAGTGAAACTAGAAAAAATAATTCCTACATCTGGTTTATTTTGATCCTAATATTTAAGATACCTATTATTTGTGATTCTTTGACTACTAACAGGTCTTACAAAAAATATAGTTTTTTGCAATTATGAGGGTGTTTATTTCCACACAGTGAAGGGTAAAGGAAAATTAGGTCAATTATTTTTGCTGTCTCTCTACATAAATGCCAGATATTAAACACTCCAGTATTTTTCATTTTCTAGGAAGCAAAACAAAAAAAAACATTTGAAATTATCAGTAAAATGTAGAGTTCATCTTGTAAATTCCAATAAATATCCAGAAAAGAAAACCTGGGAAGTGGAGGAAGTGAGAGAAAATTTCTGTGATACTCTTCAAGACCCAGCTAAAATTACAGTTATGTTAACAGAGTCCATATAAGATGGTTAATTTTATGCCGTTGAAAACTGACTCCCCTTGAATATCTGATGCATAATTTTAAACTCAAAATACAGTATTCTGGCAGGATGTTTTGCTATCTAATATTTCAATGCCAGACATGATGAATCCTGAGATTTTTATTTTCCATCTGATGAATTAAGGGATACCTCTAAGCTCTTGGCATTCTACTGAGACTGTGTTTCAATTTAGGTACTTTTAATAACTCCTCTTCCTTTTGTCCTTAAATATGGCTTTTGTAAGCCAACTCTAGCTAAACTGGAAACAACAGGGAATACTACTAAGTACAGCAATCCCAATTGTAATTATTATGAACATGTTGATACATACACATTATCAATTACACAATTCATTGGTTTTGGATGAATGAAGACAGCAGTATAGCTGAGCTGCAGCACAGGTGGGAAGAAAACCAAATCAAGTAGTTTGGTATTTGTTAACTTTTTCTGAAATGGCTTTACTTCATAGATTGACTTTTTGGAATCACCAGACTACAGATCATTCTGCTAATTAATGTAACAGGTCAGCATTGCATGGCTGAGACAAGATTTGTTGCAAAATTTCCAACTGCTGTATGTTTGGTCTTGCATATTCTGGCAGCTCTTTTCACAGTGAATTGCTTGTCTGAAGTTCATACTGATTTTAATACATTGTGTATATAAAATACTAATAAAGTGTGGCACATCAAGCTAAGTAAAAACAGTTGTTACCCTAGAAAAGATGATAAATAACCTTAATCTCTACTAAGTACTTTTTTAAAAGAGGCCAGTATTCACCACTTGTATTTTAGAAGAATCTTCAAAAGAGAACTGAGTCTGCCACTATACTAGATGACAACAGCCTCCACAAAACATGGCAAACCTTTTGAAGACTGGTGCAAAACACTTTGTGGTCACTTCAAACCATTTCAACAAATGATTTTCTACTAAGAGCAAGCAGTGTGGATGCTGTAAGACTGTTCAGGATTTCTCACATTCTGGGAAAATAATTGCAATTGTCTAAAAAGTGTATGTCAGTGAGAATTCTTTTTATATGCACATACCAAGGTTCAACAGAAAAATTCTGCATCTGAAAATAATAGCTCAAGAAACCCATAGAAATGTTTCAATTTTTAAATGAGTACCTTCTGAAGAGTACTTGTCAAATAATACCTTCTCTTTGATTCACTCCTACTTATTTCTATGTTATAATACTAAAACAAATTGGCAGGTATTTGTAGCACACAAAGCTGCTGCATCCACTGTGTATGTATCATATATTACAAGTAAAACCACAGCTAGCTATAATATATGCCTTAAGTCCAGAACAGATATTAAAAGAAGTATAGACTTAAATTAAATTTACATTGGTTGCCAAAGCCCTATGTCATTACCTGTCCACACAGTTAACATTGTGACCTTCTACCTAAGAGCAACACACAACCTTTGTTTACCTGAAGAGCTCAGCTTCTGTAATCCACAAAGTCCTTAGCATGCAAGGACATCTTACAGATTCATTTATGTTGTACAGGGGGAACTTCAAACTATGAAGTCAATTAAGTAGCCAACAGTTTGGAGGCAGCAAGTCCCTTCCCTGCAGCTGAAATAGGTTTCTTTTATCTCATTTGGTAGTGAAGGCACTGACTCATTTAAGTACTGTTTCTTCCTCCCCTTTCTGCCATGTCAACAAATCAAATTAAATGGCAAAGGAACAGCTAATTGATCAAAAGAAAGGATTTTTTTTCCTAGCTGAAAAGCAGCAATCAGCTGACTGTCTCTCAAGTATTAGTTCCACAAGTTTCTGTAAAAGAACACCATCAACACCACTTTTATCAGTAAGCTCAAACTTTCTCAGCTGCTGCTTGGAAAATCAGAAGATGGTGTACTGATAAACAGCATGTTGACTAAATCACTTAATTAAACTTTTAATATGCAATTTAAATACTCTTCCTAAACCCACTAAATTTCTATTTTGAATGTACAAGTGTATTTTGTTCACTGTGCTTTTTATGGAACATTTCACTCGATGGATTTAATATGTTAGATCGATATCAATTCAATATCCTTTGACTTCCCTAATTAAAGGAAACAGAAGAATTGAGATAATAACTATTTCTTTTCAGCTAGCATACACATGATGGCTCACAAATTAATGCAATCTAATATATAGGAGAAATTTTCATAATTACAGACTTTGTCAATAAAAGAGTGAACCAACTGTGCATGTCTCTGACTTCCTAAAGAAACAAGAATGCTAATCAGTTCATTAGGAGGCTTTGGGTTGTGATATTTAGCGACAGGATGTAATGGCCTGCTTGTCCATGGAGCTTAATTGTACTCAGGATGAAAAATTATTTTCTACAAAGCACTAGCCTTTCTTTTTTAAGACTTCCTGCTGGTTTCTTTTTATGAGCTGCATGCTTTTCAAGACATCATCACCATTCAGATTTCCTTGTCATAGGAATAAAATAAAGACAGGTCCAGGTTTCATCATGCTGTGCAGGATTATCTAACCTTTACATCAAACCTTTTCTGCTTCGTAATTTATTGAAGTTCCTGTTTTCCTAAAAGTGAACTGCTTTAATTAGTGTGTTCACAGACATGACTAGAAACCATAGGCAACTATGCTATTTAGAAATTGCTGTCTGTCTGCTGGGTCAGCTAGTAGGTGAGGGTAAACCACTTCTGTTTATAATATTTACTATTCAAAATATTGTATTTGAATAGTCTAATACAATGAAATACGTAGTATGGCTGCTGTAAGGACTTAAAGAGCACAGTAGCCTGTCTCAAGCATTCTTCGGGCCACAGAAGGATGTGAGATTTGCACAGAAGGGAGATAAGGACAGAGGGAGCGACAGGATGTTTCTAACCTGGCAGAGGTGAGATCTGGGTAGCAAATCCTGGTTAATGCATCCAGACAAAAGTTGCTTTTGTGGAAATCTGTGTAAAGAAGCAGCTGCAAATTCAAATATCACTGGTCAAACAAAGATCACCCCAAGTTACAGGATAGATGGGCAACTGTCACTACTGAAGAAGCCCCCCCGCAAAATATGGCTCCAAATATGAAGGACTATAAATTAAGCCACTGTGCCAGGAATTCAAGATAAGATAAAGGCGGTACTATTGTCGGGTGTTATCTCAGACCTATGGGAAGGTCTGGAGGAGAAGCATATATCTCTGATAATGGACATAAAGAATGCAGAATTTCTAGTCCACAGGAAAGCCAATCCAGCAACTGTGCTGAAATAGCCCCAGTTGGGCAGAAGGTAATTCTGGCAGGGGAAGATCACAACCCACTGAACCAAGAAACGCAGGACTCAAACGAAGGGAAAGACTGAGCACGGGACTAAGAGAACTGTATAGCCAGTAAGCATTAATTTATTTGCTAAACTGTATAAATAGTCAAAAGCTTTGAACTACCTCAGAACACACCATCACCAAGAAGCCTAAGGTGAAGAAAGACTAACAACATATCACTGGATCCACGAGTGGGGACTATCTCCTGCTTTACATCTCCCTTCCTTTCCCCCTACCCATTCCCATTTACTGTTAAATAAAATGTGTATTATTGACTTCAGCATATGGTGTCAGGTCACTAATAGGATCTTAAGTGTTGGTTTTACCTGTACTGATTTATTCTAAGAAAGACCAAATATTTATTTTGCCAGTTTCTGACAGCAGTCAATACCCAACAATTAGGGAAAACAAGGAGGAAACAAAACTTGGCAAATGCAGCATGATAATTCAAGTGATGTAGTATTCAGTTTCTAGCATGCTGCAATTGACCTGCAAAGGATTTTTTCTCTTCACAAAACACACAATGACTCTCTTCCATCACATTTTACTTCCAATTAGTACCTGTTCATTTCGTATTTAGTCTTCATCAGTTTTCTGGGTAGCAAAGCCTGACTTGAAGATCCTCCTTGCAGCCCTTCTAAAAAACTTGCAGACTTCTTTTCAGCTTTGACCTGATCTAGTGAAAGGTGTTCCTGCCCATAGCAGAGGGGTTGAAACCAGATGATCCTTGAGATTCCTCCCAAATTATTACCTATGATTCCTCAGTTGCATGATTCCTTTGTGCCTCCAGCCAGCTTAGTTCATGTAAGAGTCTGTAGTCCATTAACTCAAACTATATTTGAGTTAATTTTGAATCTTTTTCAAGTGTTTTGTGACCACTGTTTACTCCTGGGGATTTATTGCTATTTATTTCATATTAAGAAAAAGAATTCTACTGATTCCTTCATTTCACATCATCTTTACACTTAAATATTACACAGTAGGGTCAACTGAAATTCTCCCTAGAGAAAACTGATGCAAAGAACAAATATAACTTTATGGCTATGACTTATCTTCTTGACAGACACTGATAATCCATATCTTCTCTAGCAGGATTAGATCTTTTGAGATGCCTGAAAAAGATGAATTGTAGTTCCTTCTTTGCATTTCCTAAGATGATCATTATCCTTTTTAAGTGATCAGTAAACTGCTCTAATGGTCTTCATATATGGGGAAGGAATTTCAATCCCAGAAAAAGTTTATGCTACTTATCAACAAGGTCTGCCTACTTAGTCTTAAATACAACTGATAAGTTTTCATCACAGTATTCCACTTATTTCTGCCAGGAAGTTTCATGAATGCCCAAAATGCTAGAAACACAAAGGGAAATGAGGCATCCTACATAATCATTTTTGGATATTAGATGCTTGGTACCAGCATATAATGTATATAAACTACATCTTTATTTATCCACTTTTCTCTTGCTCTCCTGCTTAGATTTTTGGGAGGATTCACTCATTCTCAACTGAATTTTGCTAATTTAGTTCTTATCATTTTTAAAACTACATATCCAAGGAAAGCTGTATACTAACTGCTCCTTCAAAATCTAGTCATTAGAAAAAAAATGCAAAAAGTTAGAGGGTATTTGAAGAGCCTGCCTCATGACTATTTCAGACTAGATGATTGTTGTAGGTCCCTTCCAACTGAAATAGTCTATTATATTCTAAGAGATAAAGAAGGGCCTGTCCTTTTTCATAGTTTAGATTTTTTTAACAAGTGCTTCCCATTCCTAACTTCTTAGACTACATATAATTTTCCAAACAAAGCACAGACTTTGTAATTCCTGGCAATATTCTCCGAAAGCTCTCATGGATATATTTGCCTCTAACTTCCTGGCAATATTTTATCACTTGCCTTCAGGACCCATCCCCTAGTTCTCCTATTATGCTGTCAGTTTCTTCAGGAACAAACTTATGTTTCATACTGTAGAGATACCACGCTGGTGGGCTGCAACGTATCTCCCAAAACCATATTGAGCTGGGAGAAAAAGCCATCACCACCAACATTAAACAGAACAAACTTAACATTAAACAGAACAAAACTTAACAACAAAATACCCAACCTTACAAAAAATTTGTAGTGACACTGGAAGGTTAAGATAACCCACAGCAGCCACAGAAGGCCTGAAGCTAACTTGAGTTACAGTGCATGTAACAAAGACAGAACTGGCACTGGCCCTCACACAGGAAGAACCAGTACATCCACCTGGCCTCGAGGTCATTTGCCATGGCTTGTGTAATAGGATGAGATGACTCAAAAGGACTGTGTCCTGAGTCCTCCAGCCTTTGTACATAACAAAGCAGCCCTCCAGCTAGGTAGCAACCTAACCATGCCTGCAGAGCAAATTTCAACCTGTCTGCTCATATTCCTGCTTCCAGATTAGTCTTGGTGCCAAGCATATACGGCCAACATTTGCTAGAGAGGTTTAAGTGAAAGAATGATTTTTTTTCCCAGTTTAATTAATTATCTTCCTGTCACAAGGTGTTCTTATGAAAGACAGGCAGTGAAGTTGGCTGCATGATTTGGAAAAAAGAGTGAGAAAAAGAATTTTGGCAAAAATAACGCCAGATGACACTTTTCATGGGCTATGAATCTCATTTCTGAAAAACCAGAAATTTTCTGGTTCTGTGGTTGCATGTACAGAAACATTCACAACAGTAATGCATACACTAGAAAACAAAGAGACACAGGGTGACAGACATATTTTTCTAAGAGACTCTGACATAAAAATACCATGTAACACTAGACTGTTTAACATTCCTATTATAACTTCTCTTTACTAAGTCAAGAAACTCATATACACTGTAAAAGCTGACAGTAAGCATTTTTGCCTCATTCATTCCACTTCAGAGGAATCCTTTAATTGGACGGTTCACGCATTTAATTTTTGAGAGGAAAAACAAGTCATATTTTTCAAAAATACATGCTACAAACTAGACAGAAGTAATGCAGAGAAATTTAAAATTTAAAGCAATGCAGTAAAATAACTTAGGGATTTTTGATTTGTTTTGTTTTTTAAGAGAGCCTCAAAGGATATTGACATTTTTGCTACAAACTTATCATGCTTATCTTCAGGAACTGGAAAAGTCTGCAAATCCTTCTCAAGCTGTTGAAGTTGCCTCTCCATATGCTTGAGGCTCTTCTCCAGGTTTTCTGCTGAGACTGAAATACAGGATGAATATTCTGTTAACACACTAAACAAAAAACCATTGTTTCCAAAATGCAAGACTTAAAACCTTACCCAAGTCAGCATGCTACATTGTTAGTTCTGAAATAATGCACACTCAACAAATTACAAAGCAAGATGAGGAGGTCACTCTACAATGTTCAGCTCTCCTCTCTTACGCAGATTCCTTTTTCTCACTAGATGAATGCTCTTTGAATGTTGTATTTTCATCTGGTTTTATGCCCAAGGTTTTGCATTGCAATTAACATTCTCTTTTAGTGAACCTGAGATATACATATGCCAGTCTGTCTCCTCTCATTAACCAACGGACAAGTTTTGAAGATATTCTAAGAAACCACAAAGCTTTTCTCCATCTCATTTTGTTAAAACAGAAAATACAAACATTTTTATGAATGATCATGAAGAAAATAAGATTCTCAAACACAGAAAATTGTGCTATTAAACACCTATGCATAAAACCCAAACCTCAGTTCTCTAGTTTAAAAGCACTATATATGGTAAAAAACACAACAGAATTTGTTGGAGCAGAAGGGCTGGCCAAGCATTTGAGAGGGTACAACAGAGCAACACAAGGACTTAGGAAAAAGAAAGGAGTGGAGATGAAACATCAGGGATTTATAGAAGTATGAAGAAAAAGTGTGAATTTTCTTTGTCAGGAAAAGAGATACACAACTTTCATTCATTTGAAGCAATGTATGTAAAGTTCAATGCTTTATCTGTAAATAGTTGATTGAAATATCAAAATGACCAGAGTAACCTTAGGATAATTAGCATGTATTCTTTCTTAGATCTCTATTATTGCCCTTGGATAAAACTTATTTTCGATTATTTATGAAGTCAACTTGGCATTTATTTAAGCTTGATAGGAGCAAGATATAAAGATGTAAGAACACACTGTGAATTCTAGTCCAACTACTTTTTTTTTCTTTTTAGTTATTTATTTCATTCATAATATATTGTAAATTTGTAAAGGTATAGTTACCTTCATCTTAAAAAAAACCTCTTTGGAGAAAGTCTGTATCCCTATGATGCTACTACGATTTGTAGTGGATACCTAATTTCATCCACCAAATAGTTTATGCAAGAGAAAATATAAAATACATAAACACATCCTTCTCTGATAAAAGCCTGACAGAGTCCCCAGATGACCACAGTAAAATGCTGCGTATCAACTACAATCCCATTCATGGCAGAAAGGTTAAGACAACTATAAAATGATCCATGGCAATGTGATAAATTGCTTTATAATCACCATTTTTAAAAGCCTCTGGTTACTTAAAAAATAGTTTCTCAATTGTATGTTAGACTTGCACATTTTGACTCAGCAACTGGTAAGCCAAAATCATCACCAGTTAGGTCAGTTGGTTTCAGTAGTTAAAAAATGGCTTTGTTTGGGGAGCATAGCTAAAATTAGAAGCTGGTATGTTGACTAAGGCGTGTTTCAGTTTTCACCAGCCCCAGAAACAAACCTAATTTTAATAAAAAGTCATACTTCTGCTGTCATGAGAAGCATCTGAGGGTTAGGCACACACCATTTTACATCATTGATGCTAAGAAACACAGAATACAACAACTTGTGCCTAATCTAACTATTGATTAGACTCTTCACAAGACCATTTATCTTGCATAAAGAGTTCATACTATAAATTAATGTGACAAATACACATAGTATATATAGTATATAATGTCAAAACTATGAGAGCTGGCAAGGAACTCCAATTTAAAAACAATACAAAAGCTCAACACACAAAAAAACCCTCTACACCTGTTGCAGGTAGCAGCTGAGTAACAACTACACTCTTTTCCCCAGATGAGAAACTCAGCAAAATAACTCAGTGCCTAGAGCTGATTTACAGGTTCTATACAAGAGATTTACAAGCTCTTGCTTCCAGCAAAGCCAGTTTTTCACTCTAGTACTTCAGGTTTTTTGACATTGAACATTTACATGTTTGATCAAGAATCTTTATATCTCTATTTTGAACTGAAGAGGTTTTTTTCCTCTGTCATGATCTTAGGTTTTCTTGAACTTAAGATTTCAGCATGCCTTTGATTTCAGCA
The DNA here is from genome assembly GCF_022539315.1 of Serinus canaria. Classification (NCBI taxonomy): domain Eukaryota; kingdom Metazoa; phylum Chordata; class Aves; order Passeriformes; family Fringillidae; genus Serinus; species Serinus canaria. The sequence continues at coordinate 58,937,990 of NC_066313.1, forward strand.
GTTTATAACTACTGGATATATTTTCCTTTAAGACTATATTTCTGATGATAGCCTCACATAAAGGCTAGTTCACAATATGTAGCCTATTAAATTTGGTACTATTGTCTTTGCAGCTTTCAATTTAGTCAAAACATTAAAAAAAAAAAATCAAACTTCTGAATATAACCAGCTCTTCCAAAAAAAGATCAGATAAAATTATTGCCAATCTTTTCTTGTGTGCCTCTGAAAGCCATGGTATAAAATCTAAAGGGACATAGAAGAATGGCAGAAAATGAAAAAAAAAAACAACCTCCTTAACTTTAACCCCTAATCCTGGAAGGATTCAGAAATAAACCCAAGCCAAACTGAAGTACACAACTCATATGCTAGTTAAAAAACAAAGTCAAACCCTGGGGTTCTGAATGTCAGCGAGCCCACAAAGCCAAGCTGTTTGCTGAATACAGTGCATGTGTGCCTAAACAATCTCCTACTTATACCTGCTCATACCCCTTAAGCTCTCACAGTCCTCTTCCAGAATGGCTCCTGCTACTTTTATAAGCAATAATTACATTTCCCACCATCTGTTTTTCATGGTTAGAACAACTTCGTTCTTATGGCTTCTGAATCTGGTTTTCTAATATCACAATTATACCAGAAGCCTCTTCACCTGCTTCTGTTTTCAAGTATTTCTGCACAGTGTTTCAGGTGATGACTCACCAGCCCTTTAATTCTTGCATTACAATTTCTCCAGTTATTCTGGGAATACCTTTATCTGATTAACTTACAATAAAATATCCTCTTTTTTTAATCAAAGCCTCTATTACAGTATCAAGTTGCATAATCTTGTACTTCATGCTATGGATTTTAATCTTTTATTCTGCTTCCTCAGTATCCCTGAGTGATGACAATCCAATAACCCCTCTCATCTGACAAACTATCTAACCCTATGTCAGACACGCTCACTGGTGCAATACCATGATTTTTTTTTTTACCATGTTCCTTTTAAGACAGTATTTTGTTATTCTACTTTTTATTCTAAAGACTATTCTCCCATCATACATAATATCAAGTGCTTTACTAAAGTCACCATAGATTTTATGGGATTGAAAAAAAAATTAATAACCAAAGCTACCAATAAATTCATTTTTATTTTATGCTACTCTCATTAACCTCTATCTGTGTTGGATTTTTCTTTCCTTTATGAACCTTCACATCAATAAAGTCAGATAAAGAGACATGAAATTGCTCAAATCATTATTTTTTTGGTTTCTTAAATATTCTGTAGCACAACATTACTATAGCCACAGCAAAACTTGATAAAAAATGTACTTATTAAACCTCTAGTTTCATCTCAATTATCTCAGGATACAGAATATGAAATTGGTATTTACAGTATGAGAATACAGTACCCTGAATTTTTTTTCTTTCAAAAAATTTCTATGGAGACTTTTCACTCTCATCTCTCCCATCTCCAGATCATTATTCTTGCTTAGAAATAAAACAATATTTAATATTTATTCTCCAAAGTGAAGCAATACTTGCATGTTCTCTCATTTTTATTGCTGCAAACTTTTTGCATCAGTCGCTATTTCAGACATCTTACATGTCCACACTCTATGACAATTTGCTTGGATGCTGCCATCTCCTAATCATGATGTTCATCCTCTAGTCTACAGGTATTTTGCTTCCCTTGTGCTGTTATGGCTCCTTTATTTTAAGAGAGTGACAGTGACAAACTGACATCGTCTGACACAAAAAAGAATACCATATTATTAAAAAATATTATGGAAATGTACTATTAGTTTTGCCATGTGAAAATCACACTGGACTGATTGAGTTTACTGAATAATTCTCTAAAATTGTCATCATATTATAAATGCAGCATTTAAAAGTAAAATTAAATGACAAAACATAGACAAAAAAAGCCCAGTAACCAACAAGAAAAAACTCACCCATGTATTCAGGTGGATTTAGAGCACTAACAAAGAAATATGGCAGAGGAAAAGTATTGAGTGTTTCTGTAAACACCAAAGGTCTGAAATATCCTTTAACAGTAGCACAAGATCTACTTGGATATACTCAGTGTCATATGGCACTGAAAATATAAAAATTATGCTTTTTCCCCCCAAAACAATGATTTCCCTTGTCTCTACACCCATTTTTCTGGCTTTCTTGCCTTTTCTCTGCCCTTTCTTCTTTGTGTATGTGTGCCTAAGGTGCATACAATACTCTTCTTGAGATCTTTTTTTCCCCAAAGCTCTGACAATGCCACTGGCTCTTTAGCACTCAGACTTTCCCTTCTGTAGCCAGAGCAGATGTTAGTTTCACACATGAAAAAAAGCACCTAAGTAGGATTCTAGTCTCCTATTTTTAATTCAAATTTGAGCACACTAATGCAGTGTAACTGGTAAACAATGTGGAAGCACTCTTGTACCCAGTTCACCAGTACTACCACTAGTAGTATTAGGCCTCAGATCTTACAGCAACTATGCCCTATACCACCTCCACAAAAACCCTAGCCTGCTGAACTTATCATAATCTTCAAGAGCCTCCTGGGAGAAATGCACTCTGCCACCACATTTCTTTTTATAATGGTCAGTTTAAGCTCAGAAATTGTTAATATGGGAAACAGCTGAAAACAGAAACACCTGAACGACAATTCACTGATGGTGAATTGTCAGCATCCCTGAGCTGCTACTGAAAGAAAGAAGCAGCTGCTAAGGCAAGCAGGAAAAAATGGCCAAGCAACAGGATACAGCACTAGCCCTGAGCACAGGGATCAAGGTCCCCCTGTGTTACACAGCACACAGCGATATGGTATAGTGGTGGACCAAGATCTGTCAAGAGACAAAACCATCTTATAAAAGAAGAAATTAAATTCAGAGGAGGGAGCAGAAAGAAGACCCTTGCATCAGTTGCAGCTTCCCTTGCTGAAGAGTTCTTGAGCCTCACCATCTGCTTTCTGGGGGACCACAAAGTGCTGAGCTGACTGCAGCATGTTGTATACTTGCAGATAATTTATGGTACCATTGTTAATAACTAACTGTTTTGAATAGGCAGTGAGAGTGGTTAATAATAATTCAGAATGAACTATTAGCATGGAATGGTAATGAATACCAGTCTAGTAGAGTTAAAAATAAAAGTTTAAAAGTGGCCACATTTATCAGTCTTCTATCCAGTATTGCCACTCTAAGATCAAACTCCCTAAGATATATAGGTAGCAAGATGAACGAGTCTACACGTACATCTAAATGCAATTTCTGCACCTTCCTACTCATTAAAATTCAGCTTTCTCGCCTTCAAGGGTCTATACATCTGCACAATACATTCAGCTTTGTTTTTTTAATTGCCTTTTCCACCATTTTAAGGTTGCTCTTGCAATTGATTTGTGTGTAACCCATTTGACATTTTTTGTATTTCAGCAGATATACACATTTTTCACCTACAGAGTATATAACCGTGATGGTCTAAAAACAAGAGACTGTGAATTTGTGACCCAAATGAAAACCCGAGCAATGCATTGCATAAATATATCATTTAACAGTACTGAGAAAATTCTTGTTAACTTAGAATTTTCTAATAAGAAAAACACCCTTTCCTTATGACATATAGAATTCTTATGACATATATATGACTATTTTTCTCTCATGCTGCCCTAATGTCTTTAAGTTTTGTAGGTGGGGGTGTCCTATTTTTCATTATTATAGTTTAAACTTCACATTTTCAATTTGGTTCCTAGCTTTTTTAATTTTGAAGTGAAATTAATTATCTATAAAAAAAACACATGAAGTTTCAAAAAAGAGAAAATGGATATGTTACTTGCAAAGCTGTGATAAGTTAATGTGTTTTAGAGAAAAGAAAATCTGCAGCTTTACAGTGTCAGTACAATATGAAAGACTCAATACATTGTTACTTGTAAGATCTGTGTAAATTAGAGTCAATCAAGTAAAACAACAGTCTGCATAAATGCAATATAAAACTCTGTAATACCATAAAATAAGAAATTAGTAAATTGCACTGGATTACCAACATATTTCTTATCTGGAATACTAACAGAAAAGCAGGGAAGTCATTATGTTTAAAAGAAAGGACAGCTTTAATTATATAAATCTTCAGGAACTGTCATATCTGTAAGCTCATTAGCTGCAATGAAAGTTCCTCCTGCTGATCTAAGAGCACTTAGAAAACAGGATTTGTTACACTTCAAAGTAAAAAGGTATCTTTAATTCATGTACTATAACAGTGAATTAAATCTAGTATTACAGAAGTAAAAACTGAAAGTTTAGCATACAATTGAAAGAAAGCAAAACCACAAATTAAATACCTTAAATACCCTGAAGCAAACTTCAATTGCACAGGTTATATGTCCCTCACTGTTTGCCTCTCAAAATTAGATTTTAAAAAATATTTTTCCTGCAACAATTCATTTACATACTGTGAATATTTAATAATTTATAAAATGCTATAAAATACATTAGTGTCACCATTAACTTGTTGCAGTCACTTGAAGTCTTACAAGCCATTTTAACAGCTCACTGTATGATCACTGGACAATGTTTAATGAAATTAAAGAAGCATGAATATTTCTTCTGGAAAGTATAAAAACAAAATTAGTCGGTGAACATTGCAAGGGTCTAATGTTCACCATTTTGACTAAGAGATAACTTGAAAAAGAAGTTTTAAGAATGAGCAAGTAAAAAAATCCAAGGCATGCTACAAACAGGCTGGCTGATATAATGACAGTCATGTCAAGGAAGAATTATAAAAAGAAGCATCATTTAAGAAACTTGTTTTCAGAAACCTGTAGAAGACTCAACAATTACTTGAAGATGATCAAGCCAAAACTAACAAGTGCACTGTATAGTTCCATTTTTATGTATAAATATATATATATGTGCAACTTCAAGATTTCTGTTAATAGTGTTCAAATGTCATTTACACATCTTTCTACTACATTAATTTTGATTTATAATTTAAAGAAGAGCTGCAAATAATACTTTTATGCCAGATAAAAATGGGAAATTATTGTATCTGAAGACATGCATATGCACAGGTAATAAAACCAGCTCAAGAAAAACCAGCTTGCTACAAGGGTATAGGAAAATAGAATATACTTATCCATCTTCATTGATTTATTCTTGAAAAGTATTTTTAAGAATTACTTCAGAAAACAAAGTTCAGTAAAACCATGAAGGGAATTTAATTCTGACACCTGTACAAGGCCCAAACCTTTGCCAGAACAAAAGCTAGAGAAGAGGATGTAAAACAAGTACTGGAACAAAATGCCATCTCTATGGTTCAGGGAAAAATTAAACAATATATTAATATGACAGAAAAGCAGAAAAGAGCAGTGTTGTCTTTTCACCCAACAACTTTAAGGAACAAAGCAGCAGATGTGTGAATAGAACATTTCTATTGGATGACAGGAAAAACCAAGGCTGACTTCCTCCCTTCTGTGCTATCAGCAGCCTATAACCCTTAGACATAACATTTGGATCCAGTGATTTTCCAGATTTACTGTAAGTGTAAATTGCCTCCCAGGAATGCAAATAAGGATGGATTATTTCTGCTAAACCCTAAATTACAATATCTTAGAATGGAGGAAATCCTCTAAGCCCTCAGTACACCAAAGCTCTGTTCTACCACAACAAGTATTTTTTTTCTGGAATACACATATCTGACTATATAAAAGATTTTTGATTACTTCCCCTCTATCACTGTTCCTAGTAGCCATAATGATGGCTTGTAATATCTGCTACAATTTTCCAGCTCTCTTGGTCAACTTGTTAGACTTCATCAGCATATCAGTAATACATGAGACCATTACAGTGGATGTGACTGAACAGATTCACAGACTTTCTTTATAACTGACCTTCTGCTAAGCTCAAGCAAAAATAGCCACTTCATTAAAAATTTACTGTACAAAAGTCGGTGCATATTAAATCAACTTGCTTCATAAAAATGTACTTTTGCAGAAGTACTAAAAGGTTTAATAAAACTCCATGAGTTACAGTTTTTTGTGATCTGCTGGGTTTTACAAAATTCCAGAGCAGCAGGAGTCTTTCAAAAAGAACGGAGTTTTGCAGGTAGGGAAACAAATAGAAACAAACACACTGATACCCTAATCTGTTAAAGATATCCTAAGATTTTGTCTTTTTCACATAGTAAAACTGAAATGCAAAATGCATCTCAGAATATGCTGTAGTAAATTCAATATATAAACTTGAAAACATGATCATTGATTTCTATCCTACCTCATATTGAGTGAGATCAAAGACTCTACTAGTTATTACCAGATGCCTAGAAGAGAACAAAAAGCCTGGGCTAACTGGTAATTTTACTGGCTTCTCTTTGAATGGTCAGTGATCTAGATCTCAGAATTTTTCCAGAAAACAGTCAGCAGTCTCATATGAGATGACTGTCTACCCTGAAAATACTGCCTTCTATTAAGGATAAAAATAAACTCATCCACAATACATACAATAAGATATTAGTGATGAAAAAAAAAAAAAAATCAGTGACCAGTTAATGCTGAAAATAATGTCAAACACACCAAATTAATATTCAGCAGAAACTGTTTCTATCACCAGTATAAACACTTATGTGAAGGGCTTGAAGCATCTGGCAGCTATTTAAAAATAACTGAACTTTTCTGGGGTTAAAATACAGCAAGTAAAACTGGAAATTTTGAGAAGCAGAAAGTGAACTCTATGTAAGTGACCACTAGCTCAAGTCCTCTATCAGAGGCAGGTTTTGCAAAGTTGTAATTTGTGGCAGGGAGACTGACTGAGGTATGAGAGTGACACTCTACAAAACATGTAAAGATAAACTGTGATATTTTCCAAACTGACATAAACTAAAAAATTTTTAGCTGAACCCATCCAATCACTTTTTCCTGCCAGGGAAGGACAGTGCTAAGTTATCATCAATTTCTACCTGTATGCTTTGCCTGTTTAAATTACTTAAACTGATAAAATGTGGAAAAGGCACTTTTAATTAAGAAGTTAGTTTCAAAAAACTCTGCTGGTGCTTATACAGAGATTCTATATTGAATGATGAAACTACACATTTTTCCAGACTTCCACTGTTACTGTTGCATGAAAAAAGATACACGTAGGGAAGATGAAATTGTTCCATGTTTTGAAAAAAATAAAATAAAATAAAGTGATGCCATGACAGCCTTTCTACATCTCTGAATTAGAAGACAGTGAGTGATACACTTACTGTATAAAAGATCAAGGATTGAAATTAAGATCTGGTAACAGAAAAGAACTTTTAAAAGAAATCCTGTATGGAAAATATTTCTAGAAAATAAGTTAATAAAAATGTAATAGGATGTCCTGTAGTAAATGGAGAGGACCAAACAATAAGTATCTTCAAGACCATTTGCAGCAGCTTAAATTAGTGATCTGAGATATTGATTATTAATATCTATTTTTAAAATATTGTTAGTAAAAAATAAACATCATCTTACACTCAAGACATTGTAATGTGTCAAAATCAACATTTTTAGTTAGTTACACAAACCTTTACTAGCTTTATCCAAATGTTGAAAATCCTCAACAAAATTCAGGACATCCTGATAGCTTTCTTCACACACTTCTGCAAGAAAATGAAGCAATGTTGTTTTCTGGTCTGCTGACTTTGTGTCCTTCAGCTGGGAAGGGGGGAAAAAAGAAATTAAAAAACTGAGAAAAATTTTATTTCGGGCCATTTTAATAATTTATATATATTAGCAATTATTCATCAGAGAAAGGAAAGAGCAAACTATAAGAATAGTACATTTTTTTTAAAGACAGCAATGGGCTGATTCACTTCCCCCCCTTGCTAGAAATCCCTAGAAAGGTCACACTAGGTATTTTTTCATTTCACACTATTCTTGCATTCAGTATTCAAAACCAATACACATATTTCTTTTAAAATTGTAATTATTTTAACAATACAGGGATATTTACAAACCTGTGAGTAAGCACATGAAAGTGCAAAACAGAAAAATCAAAGTTAAATCAACAAAATGTAACTAAACATAATGCATGTATTCACTGATTACATGATTTCCTTCTTTATGTATAAAATTAACTCTAACCTAAAAATATTTATGTAGTGGAAGCTACACAACCTCAACATGCACAAGTTCCTGTTATCAATTCTCAATATAGTAAGTAAGAGTTCATAGGTCTCGTTTAAAAATGCTGACTTAAAGAATTCTTAAGTGTAAAGCTTTCTTTCTGGACTCTTTATACATATAAAACTATTTTCAAGCCTGGCCAGTTTAAAACTTGCAGCTACTTGAGTAAAAACACTAACAATTGACAACTGACAAACTTCTATTGCAGTCTTTCAAATGAGATGTTTTTTTAAATTAAAGACATTTTTATAAATAGAAAATGACATCACATATCAAAGTGTTTATTCACTACTCAAGAACTATTTCTGCATTAAAAAAATAGCAGGAAAAGTATACAAGCATGTAGGCACAAAGTAAACAGGAGTATAAAAAGGGCTGCCACAACTACACAAAGACTCGTCCATCTGAATATCATAGCACCAAGTCCTTAGCACAGTATTGATTTTTCAAAATTAACTCTAAAAAGTCTGTTTATTTCCAATGATCAAAATGCTACTATGCTGAGATATACTCTTCCTGAGCATGCATGTTTTCCTTCAGAAAAGTGGATTAATAAGTTTTCCAAAGAAACAGGAAATGGAACACATATATATCAAAACCCAAAAATATATTCTAGGAACCTCACTGTAGGCAACGTTATAAACTATGTTACTTCTATTGTATTGGGAATCTCACTGAAAGATGTCTCAACAGCACCACAAAAAATTTCTACAGTGTGACATGTAATACACTGTGATACATGACAATAGCTAGCTATAAATACAAACCTGTGTTATAAACATGCATATAATTTTAATACTTCAATAATTAATGAATGATTGAGTATGAGCATATCAATATTGTATCTCCTGAGATAACTCATGGCTGTTCTCTGATGCAGAAGAATTAATATAGTCATTCATTCCATTCTTTCATTATCTAAATACATATATTCCCTCTCCTATATCTGGTACTCCATGGTTATATTCAAAATCTTCATATTCTATATCTTAATAAATTATTTCTCCAAGATAAATTCTGACTTTTGATCCTGCTCTGAAAAGTGCTTATATCAATTAGCTTCACATTCTTCTCATAATATTCGTTTTTCTCGTGCATTAAAAACACAAAGAATATAACCAGACATAGGACAGATTCTTGTAAAAATCATACTTAAGTAAATGCACCTAATTGGATAAAGAACCTTTAGTATCTTCCTTCTGAGTATGCTCCTCAGCAAGTTGTCTTTTTAACTCAATCACTTCACTACAATATATTAACTCCAGGTGGATGACTCATGCTTAATGCTTGCTTTAGACTAGGGAAAGAATATAACTTATTCTTTATCAATATTTATGTCATAGGTTTCACATTCATGTGAAAGAATTCTTCTGAAATATGGCAGATTAAGGATGATCAGTTTCATGAATGTAGAAGTTAACATATTGTTGTTGTCTCATGTGCAAAAAGATAAAGAAACAGAAAGACAAAGAGTACATACAAAGTTTCAAATAATTCCTTCCTTGTATGAACTATATGTGCACTCTGATGATTGTTCAGCAATCTCCCAGAGAGTAGAGGAAAAAAAAAAAAACAACACTAAATATGGGAATGGTAATTACCATTAGAATGGATTATAAATGAACACCCAGAAAAGTATAGACACCTTCTTGTATATACCTTATGCAAAAGTTGAAAGAGTGAAAATTTAAGAAAAATCAGAAGCAAGAAACTGATGAAACTGAACAACATAAGTGAATCACATAAGGAGTAAATTCATGTCCAAAAGAAAACTGCATTAAAACATGTAATAGATGTCTTAGAAGCACTCAGACATGTTAAAATTACAAAACTACTATGATCACAGTGATCGTGTCCTTACACAACCTTATTTAGTTTGGGTTTTTTATTATTCCCTCAAATAGAATCCCTTAAAAGCGATTAAATGCAAACCAGTTTAAAGATGACTATTCATGGATTAACTGTACTGTTCAAACTATCAACTAATGCCAATAATATGAAAAAAAATAGTAAGCAAATAATTAACTGCAGCAAAAACATCAAAACTAGAGTATTTATGCAGTATATGGACATTTCAAAACTCACTTTACATAGCGAGCTGAGATTATATCCAAAGGTCTGTGCATTCCGAGAACCTGCATTCATGTAGTTTCCCATTAACAATACTAGTTCCAGTAGCTTGCTAAAGCTTTTACTCTTCTTTATCTCTTCACAGGCAGCACTGACAGCCATGATGTCAGGTTTGATGTTGTTCACCTGCTCCTCAAACTGAAGCTTAAAAAGAATAGCACTGAGCCGTGGCCGTAGTCTCTTCACGTTGCTCATCTGATTGAAAAGAAAAATAAAAGATTTCCTTTAAAATTCATGGTACACTTTGGCACTGTACAAATGCATACGCTCTGAAAATGATTTATTGGTGTGACAGGCTTGAAGAAGCAATATATCTGCTATAACTGATAGCAAATGAATGAATGAATGAGAGACACTTGGGTAAGCAACTGAAATCCCATCTTGTGGTTAATAGGAACTGCCCCCATCCTTTCCAAATAACTAGTATGTGTAAGCAATAAAAGATAAAGTGTCATCATATATCACATCTGTCAACTCATATACCAAATCCTATAAAACTAATCCAAGTTTATGACCCAGTAGTTGCAAAGGAATGAAAGTAGTTCACAAATTTTGTATAACTCTGGATGTACCAAAACAAGACAAATCTCATTTTCTAGTGCAAATATTTGAAAGCTGACGTCAATAAGAGCCTATGATAAACTTGCAGGAAAATAACGGTTTTGAAAAAATCTTTGAAACATTTAAAATAGTATACACTAATATATACCAATATTCATACCCCCTACACTCCTGTATACTAACCTAATACAGTTCATTAGTTGCAGCTGAATGCTTCCAGGAAAACAGCTTCTGTAGATCATATACAAAAGATTTCATTTTTTCTATGGCTTACTGATCATGTATTTTCAACAGAAATTTCTACCTTCTTATAGACTAGGTCACTGAATTCTCACTTCAGAGAATTTGTACATTGTTTACTATATCCACACAAGAAACATTTAAAAATTATTCAATTAGCTGCTTATCTTATTCCCTATTCCTGTTATCTCATCAATTTCATGAATTCCATAAGATCTTCTTCCTCACGCTTGTCTTCTTTCTCAAGGCAAGGCTCAAGACAATAATTTCTTTACAATTCCCAGAATCTTAAATTAAGTTTTTACTTTTTTTTTTCTTAATTAGGAGGACATTGTTTCCAGCTATCAGTACTTCTCGATGCAAGAAAGAAGCAATAATATTGGCACTTCTCCTACAAAGCAGTAGGCTTCATATAATTACCTTAAACTTTTGCCTCTAAATTGGACATATCCCCCTCCAAATCACAGTGATACCTATGGGTTTTACAGACTATTTCTCAACACAAATCTAGTGAAATTTTCACAAATGTGAAAATTCCTCTGACAGTGCAGCATTCATAAGTCATATGGCACTGATTATCCCCAGAGACTCAGTGTAAAGGATAATGGTGACACTCCATCCAGTTTCAGTGTAAAGTGAAACTGAAGGCTGTCTTATCCAAAGGGTTTGATATAGAAGCAGAAGAGGATGGAATTTACAATCTATTTTATTGGTTTTACTGTGACAGTAGAAGAAAATAAAATCAAGTAGAGTTAACATTTTATGTCACTAGGCCATTTCAGAAATGCCAGCATAGCTGTGCAGCCACATGATGATGTCTCATTGAAGTAAACACACCATTTGGATTTTAGTTCAGGTAAAAAATCTTGATGTAAAATAAGAAATAATTTCCACTAATCGTAATTTGGTTTTCATCATAGAGCAGATCACATAATCAGGATGTCTTTCAGATTTAACTAGGTTGAAAATCAACTGTTGTACTTTAGTTGACTGACTGCCTCCATCCTGGTTGTCAAGTAAAACACTTAAAATGTACACTTTGAACATTATTAGCTCAGTACCACCTGTAGGCAGATGTTCTGTTCTTGTACTGCATGAAATAGCATCCAACAAGTGTGGTAAAATTCTTACTTAAGAATGGATAAATAAAGATAACGGCACTTGAATTTGAACAGGGCATTTCACAGCAAAATAGAAACAGGAATACCTAAATTCCACATGAAATTAACAGTACTCTAACAACTTTATAACTAATTTAAGAATAACTATATAAAAGAATGTTAAGGCAGTGGACAGAAGCAAGTGTCATAAATCCATTCTGCAAGCTCTGTCAGGAAGAATCACTATAAACTCATTTTCCTCAATTATCTTTACTAAATTTGTATATGTACTACTACTTCTCAGCATCTTGAGAACATGTTTTTAGTTTTAAGTTCTGTCCTAAAGTTAGCCAGAAAAAAAATTTGGACTAGACTAGGAAAAAAACCCCACAAAATTCCACTGAAATAATCCAGATATTTAGTATTTAATACCCTACTCAGGGTGCACTAGAGATGATCATTAGTATTAAACCATAGAAACTACAAAAATTCAGTCTAAGTTGCATTGATTTTAAATGTTATTGAACTCAAGATACTACTGAATCACCAGAAGATGCATCATTTGTTGACGCTTGGCTTTTCAGACAGGCAGATCCTTGAAACTGAAATAATCACGCACTCTAGACCACAAAGATGTGTTGCACAAACATGAGCATGCACATCTGTATAAAAGGTGCAAAGTTTTCATCAGAACCACTTGAACTACAAGAAATTCAGATGTCCAGTACGTAAGTATGCAATTCTTAAAGCTGAATGCAGAAATACGTAATCTTAAAAATTAGAAACAGGAACACATGCCAGAAACACGACAGAAATACCACTGGTATTGTTATTATTGCTATTACTAGTATTATTGTTCTTGTTGAAAATGCTCTGAAATCCATGCACAATGCATCTTGTTGGTATTATTTCTTTACCTGTTTGCTAAGGCAATAATTGAGAAGAGCTAAAGAGCTCCCTTAGTAACATGGCTTTTTTTGTGACATGTAGTTCACAGTTATATGTAAACTGCAGAATCCATACCCCCTTAGCACCAAGAGGTGCTAAGAATTTAAGTGTTGCAATGCTGACCATATTATGTTAACACCCTGTCTTTTTTTATAATCAGCGTATAAGGACATAAGTTTACATCAGTTTTGATAGTGGAATTCTGAAAACAAACAATCCAAATAACCAAAAGAGGAAGTTGAATTAGAAACCTATACATGTCAGAGAACTCAGTGTACAGGTAATGAATTGTACTACTTTTTAAGTAATAGTCCACAAGAAGAGTCTCACTACAAGCAAGTCCAAATGGGAACTGACTTATGAGTTGAGATACCCAGCAGCAGCTCTCACAGATCTCACATCCAACAGCAAAGACAGGTTTTCCTCTCAAATACAGCATAAATCACAAGGCAACTACAAGAATGTGCAATCTGATATATGTGTACTCTCACTATCTTTTTCTGTTGATGTCAAGTAAAGGAAAGCATCTCAGAAGTTCCACTGACACTACATTTTGATCACTGAAGGGGTTTCATTCCTGTCACAAGCTCATACAAAAAAACACTGCAAGTGCTTCAGTTTCATACCTTCTTTAAAAGGAGCAACAGTGCTGAGGCTGTCAGACCACCTGAAAATGTTCTCATCCAAAAAAGTAAAATAACAGTAACAGCCAAGCTGACTAAAGAGAGCAAACTGGAATACCATTCCCTGTGGATAATGTATGGCTTTCACCTCTGCAGCATCAATGAACTTCTAAGAGTGCAGAGGTAAAAAGTGAGAATTCCTGACGCTTATCTTTAAACCCAGGCACTTGAAAAGCAGGAAACAAAATGAAATAGGAAAGGACTGATACCTTAACAGATATTTTATCATGTTTAAAGTAGATAAAAGAATATCCTGCTCAATTTGAAGAGGACAGCCAACATACCTAAATCTTACTGAAAAACAGCAGCATTCCGGAAAGATCAAACATTATTTCACAGTATGGGAAGTCAATTTGCGATAAAAATCAGTATTTTTGTTGAAATGTTTTTATGTATATGTGGAAATAGTACCCCTTTCTTCACCTCTGACATACTCTTTTTCCTCAAGGAAATGATAATACAGTCAAGAACTGCCAAAACAAGATGAAAATTACTTAAGAGAAATTGAGTACATATATAAACATATATACATACATACTGACACATACATATATATGTATACATGCAAGCAATTGAACTAATGACTTTTCAGTCTTATTAGCAACAATGGAGGGCATGTCCTGTTACTTTGCTTCTCCAGCCTGAATTATTAACAGCTTGAACTACTAATTAAGTTTCTTGCAAATCAAATATTTTCCTAAAGGATATTCAGAGCAGAATAGAAGGCAGTGTATTATAAGTGACACGGGGACAACACCTATCAATTACCTCCTAGCTGCACACAGGCAGCCTTCTCTTGTCTTGTGGATGACAGTGCAGTGATTCACAGTGCAGAAAATCCCTGGTACTGTTTTGGATTGCATTATGTTCAACAAAGATGGTCCAGGCAAGGTCAGTGAGCATATCTCAGAATTGCCAATGGGGGCTACAACACAGCTGTCAAAATAAGCTGAGCTTACAATCTTCAGGCTGAAATTCACAGGAAGGTAAGGTCTGTGAAAAGAAAGTGGTCCTATTCTTTTGTTTTATCCAAAAAATACAATTAGATGTACTGACACCTTGATCAGTATGAAATGCAGACAGCTTTTGTTTCTCCAAGTTGAAACCAAACAATGATATTTTCTTAAAAAGGAACCTTCCAAAAAGGGGACGGTCCAAATTTCCAAAATTCTTCTATTTTTAGCTGGCCTAACAGATGTCTGAAAGGCTATTTTCATTAAAAGACACATATGGAGCAGATGCTATTAGACTGAAAAGGTTTCCTCGTGGGAAACCAAGTCAAGACTTTAATATAGGTAAAAATCCTCTGTAAAACCTCTAATCCATAAAGGGAGCAAAAATAAATAAATTAACACCAGAAGTCAAGGACAGAAGTCATTGAGGAATTTAAAACCAAATATTATAGTATGAAACCAAATGGAGAAAAGTTTTTTAAAAATAAATCAGGCATAATTGTATTCCAGATTGAAAGGTCTGGTAAGCCTGACTTTAAAATAAATGCCTCATTTTCTGTCTGGCTACTACTAGGAATCCACCTGCTAATGAAATGTCTGCTATAAGGAATATCCCAAAACAGAGGTCATGAAGACACATGATCAAGGTCTGGGTGAGAATGTCGCAAAATCCTGACAGCAAGTTTAGTACTTCCCATCAGGTTGAACCATCAAACAATTCCCACATAAAAGTGGAATTTGATGTTACATAGCCAGCAGCTGATTCTGATGTCTTTGATGTGACAGACATGACCCACTTCAAAAAAGTTCAGGCCTCCAACCATTCATATCTGGTATCATCTTCTCTACTGACCCAACAAGGTGTGTCCCAGTTAATTTCCTCAGAAGGAAGATATGTGCCTATGATCATGACAGTACTGCTAAGGATAAAACACTCCACTGTAGAGCTTCTGTAGCCCTGTCAATAGCAAATTCAGTAATGACTGGGGAATTTTTATCCATATGGTTATTTAGTGTATTTGGAACCACAGATTAAACAATCTGACATGTCACGTAAGTGAGTGCTACCAAAGACAGTTTGCATGACATAGAAAAAGTTCCTCAGTTCTACAAAATGATCACAGGGAAAGCAAATCCTACAGCACTTGGAGCTCCACTGAGCTCTAATGTCTGAAGCTGAAAAGGTGAAATATCTGCATATTAATTTCAGGCTCTAGGGATGTAATAAGTACTGATCAGTCTCAAGGTTCTTTCAGCACAACTGCCCTACACTAGCCCGTCATTTGGATACCTAACTCAATTTAGGTGGCTAATTCCAAGAAATCCTTGAATTTGCTGAGTCAAAATGGCAGGATCATGATCCTTACTAAACACAGAAGTGTTTTCCTTATGTAAAGCATGACACGAACATTAGAGGGTTGCTTACATTACTAGCAAAGAAAAACATCAAATCAGATCCAGGACAGGCTCTTGACAGAATGTACAAAGTGAATGGCTGAAAGCAAAATATGGGGACCCTTCAGAGAAATAACATTCTTGCTCTGAAGCTGTAGCAATATCTGCCAAGAAGAAAACTGAGATAGCCTGTGTGTGGGCTGGAACAAATAACAAGCATCCACTTAGCCGTCTGAATTAATATCAGGCAGTTAAGACAAAATTTTTTAAATTGTTCTTTAGGTTAACTACACAAAATGGTTTTACCAGAACTAAACAGAGATAAGAGTAAGACCTGCTTGCACTGAAGCATTTACAGGAGCACTCATCTGCAATATGGCATCACAGAGGAAGTAATAGAAGCCAACCCAATGGCAACTGCAAACAGTCAGATTAGTGCAGATCATTTATGATGGCCATTTTCAGAAGGTATTTCTGGAGCTTTGCTCTCCACCCTTACCTAGGTTCAAGGTTTGAAAAACATCAACATTACAGGAGTTAAAGATGTTCTTCGCAACAGCATAGGTAACTTGACTGCAATTTGTCATAAAGATTTTTTAACTCTCACAGATGGCATATAATAGAAAATTAATTTTTGGCAACACTCCTGGAAAGGCTGGAAATACTGATAGAGAACACTGACAAGGCAGAGCAGCAGATGCACATGACATCTAGAAGACACAGAAGATAAGGTTTGCAGATAGAAATTAACACAATCAAAATATCTCACAGCCCAGATGCATGTCAGCACTTCAGAATTTTAAACAGACTGAAATGTCACTAGGTATGGCTCTGTCCAAGCATCAAGTCTTATGAAAGGCAGAGTACGCTTCTGCAGAAACAGTGATAGTATGATATTTTCCAGACAACAGTGAAAAAACATTAATACATTTTGAGTTATCCTCAATGAGAACATACAGGTGAAACTATCAGCTGAATATGGAATTGATCAATTTAAGTGTCTGCTGAATTATTTAAGACAAACTAGCCTTCATCAGGCCTCACTCTAATCTTCAATTTACTCTAGTGAAATCTTTTCCTTTGGTAGGAACTCATTAAAAACACATCCATCAGTGAACAAGCTGTGAAGCCACATGAGGATTGCTTGCCAAATTCTATTTGGGTTAGCTGTCAGTGAATTTCACAAGGTCTGAACATTAATTATTTCTGAAACAATATTTTGTAATTCCCTCAATTTTATCTTTGAGCAAATATAAGTGATCAAGAAAAAATCTGTTTCCTTTTTTCTCCACTACCAGACAATATGGGAATATCTTTCTGAATGTCTCAGATTGGAAGAAGAGAAAGACAGCAGGAGCTATCACACGTGGCTCTTGAGACAGTATTCTCAATGTAAGAATGCTAGTACACTTGCATACACCTGAGGTCAAATGTCTACTAATAGTATCCTGCCAAGCATTAGAAACTTTTTACATTAGATGTGTTTACAAACAATATCAAAACTTTGATTTCTTAAACGGAATTGCATTTATAGATTTCAAACCATATAATATATTTAATATGGACCAGGACCATTTCATACAACTAAGGATTATAGGCACTGATGAGGCTACATAAAATCCTAGATTTTTTGTGTTGGAAGGAATCTTAAAAATCATCTAGTTCCAACTCCCCTGCATGGGTAGGGACATCTTCCACCAGACCAGGTTGCTCTGAGCCTCATTCAACCTAGCTTTGAAAATTTCCAGGGATGGGACATCCACATTCTCTGGGCCACCTGTTCTAGTTGTCTCACACTGGAATTTACTACTGGATTCAGCTATATGCATGCAGCATTATCAATTGCTGATTTGATATTACTTTTTGGAATGGTTCCTAGTGCAACAAACAGTTAAAATATGCTGGCATGAGTAGGCCTGAAGCCATAGCATTGCTGTGTGGGCAAGAGAGGGAGGAGAGGCAGATGTGTGAGGCTGTAAAGTTGGGGAACTACAGTTACAGGACACTGAGGGGAGGTGCAGCAAAGATCTGGAACCATCTGATACAGGACTAAACATTGCCATGGACCTCTGTGCCTCAATAAATGCCCTGAAATGTCAGACCTAGAGGTGCAGGGATGCCTGATAAAGAGCATCAAAACTGTGATTCCTTAAATGGAATTGCATTTATGGATATCAAGACATATAATAAATTTGAAATGGTCTAGGACTATTTTACACCAAAAAGAATTACAGGCACTGTAAATAAACACGTGCACATCAAATCATAGAATGGAATTCTATGAGAATTCAGAACATTCAAGTTCTAAACACCTGGAAGATGCTTGTGCACAGCTTCCTGATGAATAAGATATTGACCAGTGGTATGGCAGTAGTTCAGTAAAAATCTGTTTAACAGATTACTGCACTCAAACTAATCAGTCATGATCAATAAATCTAACTAGTAGTTATTACATCAACTTCACTGAAAAGAAATAAGATTAACATTTACTAAATTATCTACTCCTTAAATATTTCTTTGATATGATGACAGACGCTACAGCAAAAATTAGGAAAAAATATTCTCTAAAACAGTATCTTTTTCTTAGTAGCAAAGAACTACGTGCAAAACAAATCAACATTGTTAAAAGTCCTAAAGCAACAAAATATTTAAACTGTCCATTGAAGAAAAAAACTGGTAAAAAATGTAAAAGCCTCCAAAATACAACCTTCTCTCAACAGCTATCAAGATGAACAACTAGATGAAACCTCATTCATCTCCAGTGGGTTTCATATTGCACAAATATAACCTTCACCATCATCAAGTTTTATTCAAGATTCAGCACGGTGCTAGTAAAGACAAGGTTGTGAGTTTGATGCCCTTAAGAGCTGGACTCAATGATCCTTGTGGATCCCTTCCAACTGCGAATATTCTGTGGTAATCAATTAAATTACCAAGAAAATAATAGGAAGGTTAAGGAAGTTTTTAAGAAATTCTGGAGGAAGTTGATTGCAGTAAGTAAAACCAAGTACAAAACAAGAACCATGGTAAAACAAAAAACAATTGAGTATTTATTTTTCATCAAACACAAGCTTGATGAAAACCTCATCATGAATTTGAAACACCTCATCATGAATTTGAGCAAGAAAATACAACATTCAGTACAACATCGAGTTAAGGTAACTTGATGTTGTAAATAGTAAACTAAATTTTTAGTAAGATGAACAGAATAAATGTAAATGTCATGAAATAGTTAATGAATCAGTACAAGCCCCTCGCTGTC
The DNA here is from genome assembly GCF_022539315.1 of Serinus canaria. Taxonomy (NCBI): domain Eukaryota; kingdom Metazoa; phylum Chordata; class Aves; order Passeriformes; family Fringillidae; genus Serinus; species Serinus canaria. The sequence goes on from NC_066313.1 coordinate 58,957,369, forward strand.
CCCCTCCCATCCCCAAAAAACCCCACAACTCCAAACCAAAACCAAAGCTCCACAGCAATAGGTGATAATATCTGTGCTCTGAGACATTGGCCTGGAGTAAGTGAAAGAAAGAGCCTAGCGGAAAATAAAGTAGTTTATCTAAAGAAAACCCAAAGTCTGGAAGAGAAGATAAGGGCCCTAAAGGATTTATTTTATACTTACTGTTGAATGAACAGAAAATATAAAAATGATCAATAGTTTAAAAAGAGAAGGCAGAAACCCCAAAAGCAACTCATAGGGTCAATTCAAAGAAAACAAATCCTCACGACCATAAGACAAAAATCCAAACAAACCCCAAAACCATGAGCAACACTCATGAAGGGAACCTGAACTGTTTAGAATCATGCACTCAAGGTCTTTAAGTCAAAAACAGAAGTTAATTAACAGTGCTTAAAACATGCAATACTGTAACAGTCACTGCCAGCCAATATCTCACTAAGTGTCATGCTGTTTGTTTCAGAGTATCAAATTTTGACTTTCAATTCAAAGCCTGAAAGATAATGGGTTTCGATGATAAAAAAAAAAATTTATCACACAAGTAGTAATTACCCATTTATTCACTCTTTAGATTCTTCCTTAGGAGTCAAATAGCTTAATTGTTCCTTTAATCAAAACTTCAGAGAAAATTAACATGGAATCTCCTAATTCTCTAAAAAAACATTACTACAAAACACTACTCATCTAAAAGACTTCATGTCTTGCATTGTGTATTCAAGTCTGATTCTCCTCATTTAAAACAGACAGCAAAAATTAAGATATAAACCAATATTTTTAAGGAAAATAAACAAAACCAACAAAACCAGCAACAATGGGAAGATTCACATTAGCATCAATAGTGGCTTCCTAAGAAATGAGAAGAATTTCTAAGCCCGCTCCAAAGACAACAATAATAGAAAAGAGCCAGGAGAGCCAGATGGAGCCTGAAGAACTTTGATGAAAAGTAAATGGACAGGATTCCATATTCAGAGTAAAAAAAGTGACTTATTCAAATTTTCCACCATTGGAACAGAAATGAAAGATGTTTCATGTAATAAACATTGTCGCTTGTTTTGTCAAATCCATTCTATGACATGCATAGAAGCTGTGACATGACAGAAACTGTTTCTGATGATGGGGTTTGGTCTTGTTTGTAGACTTTGTTTTTTAATGTTTTGCATAGAAAACCAGGAAAAGCAAGGACTTGCACTTTTCAGTGAGAAACTGGTTGTTCCTTCAGAAAATAAGCTCCAAAAATTTTTGAGATATAAGAACTCTTATCCTTTTGTCCATTTATTTTCTTTTTTCTGAGTTATCACATTGCCTCAACTTTTAAAGACAAATTTATCAGAAAAGTTGGGCCAGATGCAGTGAAACTCTACCTACACTGTTACTGGTCTAGCTCTTCTCATCAACTGACAGTTCCATCTAACTGAGTAAGTATTATTCCCTCATGGGAAATTCCCTCAGATAAGATAATCTTAGCAAACCACCTCAGGTTTAAACTCCAGGAACAGACAAGAAAAATCAAAGACCTGCACAGATATATGCATCAGGAAATTACATAGCATTACTCTGAGTTTGTCTGGATGAAGTAATTACCAACTATGAATTATGAGCTATACAGAAATTAGATGCAAACCGTATTTCCACAAAAAGCATCAACTGCCAGCTCTGAGCTAGCATTTTTTTTTCCCCTCCAGTCTTCCTTTGTGAATTCAACCTGGAAGATACTACAAACATATCTTTCCAGAGTGAAGGGAAAAAGTGATTAGGGCTACTCTTTATATAACATGGCATAAAACACAGGTGGCAGGAGGCAGAATAGGTCAACATGATCGCTATGACATTATTTTCTTCTCATTTACGTGGAGAATAGAAAGAAAAACATAAGTGTAGAAAACCTCAGTTAAAAAAAGTTAAGATTTTTTAATGCAAACAAAAGTAAGGCCAAAATATTTTAACTATGAAAATTCAAAAATAGCTCTGTATCTCCCAGTGAAACTTTGCCACAGAAAATAACAAAGTTTTTATGGTTTTGGTTTGGTTTCTTTTGCAAAAGTAAATAACTTTTTTAAACAAAGAGAATCCAAAGTCATTCCAGAAGCAATATTTCAATAATCAGGCCTTCCACCTCCATGGATATGTCCAACAAAAGTCCAATTGAATGGCAGCACCTGTAACCCCTTCTTCTCCCGGTCTGGAACCCCTTCACTTTTAAGAAGAAGCAACTGTTGTTTATTTTTTTTATAAAATTATATTAAAACTGTGTTTCCAGAAAGGACAAAAAACCCCCAAAAAATGGTGACAATAAAACAGAACTCACCACAACACCAAACTGCTCTGGCTCAGACAAATTGTTATACTCATTCTTGAACTTGGACAATGCATTCAGTTGCTCTTGTTCAGGGAGGTGTTTTATTAAATTCTATAAAGGAAAATAAAATACGTTTAAAAATCTCAGATTTAATGTTGCTTCTATTATTGTAAACAAACGGGTTAAATAATATGCATTATTGCCATACACTCCAAAGACAACACTCTTCCCTGAAGACAGCAGAATGTACATAGCAACACACAAAGTAACTGAGAGTGTAAAAGATAAGTAATGCAATACTGCCAGCAGTACTGAAATACTGACACTGATTTTACACACTTCCATATTATTTTTTTAAAAACTGTTTTTAAAGAAAGATATGCTTGATAGGCATGATGGAAACAGAACACTTCAAAGCAAACAGAACAGGAACTTCAAGTATAACATAACCATCCAAAGGCTGGCAAGAATTACTAATGCTAGATGAAAGGTATTTTGAAAAAGAATAATTAATTTTCTAGCATTTCAAAACAAAAGTTTAAAAACATTACACTTACTTACTTAATTACTTACACTACCACTTAGCATGACAATTTGCTAGAACTAGTAAATCAGAGGTGAGATTCAGCTTCAGCTGAATTTAGAAGTCAGTATGGGGAGGTTGTACGCATAAAAAGTGAATGTCTTACAGGTAAGGGAATCAATCATTTCACCTTCATCTGTTCATCTGAATAATCCTCTGACTCCCTGGAGTTTCCTGAACACTTAGACACATATTATCTACAAAAAGACACTCACATTTGGGCACCTGAACTCACTCTAATTAGCTTCTGCCAGGCTGGCTAAAAATGGCTTTTCAGATATTTTGGAAATAGAAAGCTTCTCACACACTTAATTATGGTAAAACCTTGAGTCAGTAGCTCAATTCGGTCCCTTCCTAGGATGACTGCTGCAACTACGAGGCAATAGCCAGAGTTCCTACAGCTTGCTGTGTCTCTCAGATTATGATTCTTGTGCTTCTGGTTACACATTGGTTAAGCTTCTGTCACTGTGAGACAAACACAAGGGAGATTTTATTTTCTTAAAACACTCTTTGGTCTACTGGTAAGATCACTCCCCTGAACTGAAGATTCAAACCTTTAAACACTGAAGCAGTCTGGGGTACAAAGCCACCCCACTACCTATTACCATATTTCAAGAAAGAAGCAAGACCAATTCCACCACTTCCCGATTAGTTGATGGAAAAGGCAGACATTTTGGTTGCCAACATTTGTTTTATTACCTTTCAAGTAAATAGCTTTGGTGATATACAATGAGCAAAAAAGAATTTGTTTCAGTTAGTGAACAGAATCTCCATCTGAAAGTCTTAAAAAACACATAATTTTACCCAGTAAAGAGCCTAATTCCTTCTTATAGGGGAAATTTAGCCAGTTAAGATATAAAAATTATCTCTCTGTGTCTAGACAGATAAAAAGTCATACCTATGCTTTGCTTAACATACTTCTTTAGTTTGAGAAGAATGAATTTTACTCTTTTAAGTAGTAGTTGAAAAATATCCCTAAATCAGTAGACTGATTCAACAGTATGTCCAAGCTCAAATAAGGATTTTGGGAAGAAAAGACAAAACTATCAAAAATGCATGAATGATGATGCTTAAAACGATGATGCTTAAAAAATAACGTAAACTTTAATTTTAGGAGTTTGATTTGGATATGGTCACACTGAATTTTACTGGAACAGCAGTCATATATATCCTTACCACTCTTACATTTGTAAAACAGACTAACTACACTTATTAATTATGGATGAAGATGTCTGGCACTAAATCAGTAACACTGAGCAGAAATGAAATCGGTACAAAGTGTAAAAAGATACATTTTAAATTAGAAATTCATAACACACCTATTTTTATTTTTGGTATCCAACATTCACATAAACAACTCTAAATATAATACAATTCCTTAATATTTACTGAAATTAAAATGTTATTGTTTGATGAAGAAACAGTTTTCATATGAAGAAAAACTGCCCACAAAACTTTCAAAAACCAAAAACAGTCAAGTGTTAGATGAATATTTTCAATGTTGAGCATCAGAATATAAACAAAATAAAAAAGCAACCAAAACAGAAGGAGCAGCTGATATCAAAGCAGCTTTTATGGTGTTCAGATAAAGCTTTTGAAAAGCTACCGATGAAACACATTTTGAATATCAAACAAGGAATAAGAAGGAGAAAGAATTTTGACTAAGTCATGGGTAACATTTCAATAATTAGTCAATGAGTTTTTGGATTTCAAGATGACTTTTGGAGTTTTTACATTTTTAAGCACTAGATTTAATTTCTAACTGAAATTAAGGGGTAGAGGGAGGAGGATGGAGACAGATGAAGAGAAAATACATTTTATTTCCTAAGCAACAAGAGTTGGATTAAGAACAAATTTCCAGCTTCAGAAACAGTGATATTAGGACCCACTGAACAAAACTGTGACAACTAAACAAAAGAAATCTGCTGAAAGCAAGAAATTTATGAAAAGGAGAAGTACCACACCATCTAAGGTAACTTATATGAATGAAGAAAATCAGCCATATGGCTGCAAACCTATGTACACTTTCCCTCTTCTCAGAATGAGAAAATACATGGAACATGTTTTCATAGCATGGTCATTAATGCATACTTGAAAAGGATGTGGAAGGTAGAAATAGACTCATACAGCTGGATACTTAAAGTTATTTAGTTGATGACATTGTTCGCAGGGGTCTTAGGATGAGGAAAGAGACGAGAAAGTTGACTCCATGTTCAGAAGGCTTGGTTTATTATTTTATGATATATATTGTATTGAAAACTATACTAAAAGAATAGAAGAAAGGATTTCTGCAGAAGGCTAGGTAAGAATAGAAAAGGAATGAATAACAAAGGCTTGTCTCTGACCGAGACAGTCTGGACCGCTGGACTGTGATTGGCCATTAATAGAAACAACCAATGAGACCAATCACAGATCCCCCTGGTGCATTCCACAGCAGCAGATAAGAATTGTTTACACTTTGTTCTTGAGGCCTCTCACTTCTCAGGAGGAAAAAATCCTAAGGAAAGGATTTTTCATATATCATGTCAGTGACAATTTAGTAACCTACATACATATGAAGGTGGATACCAACTTTTTGAAGCAATGAGGCAGATTGTTTTACCACTTTCAAAGAAAGATGGGTGTCTTAAATCCTTTTTCAAGTTCAAAGTCAGTCCCTTTTTCAAAGTTATTATAGGATTGTTTTACCCAGCAACAAACAATTTGGATGAACCTATTTGATAAATATTATTTCATCCAAACTAAATTTGAAGCCTAAGTTCTACTGAATTTTCCACCTGATTTAGGTCTTCAAGGGATTCATCACTTGGCAAAAAAATGCAGTCTCTATTTTTGAGTGATTTATATGACTGTGTTCATACAGGATACTGTGCACATGATCACTTGTATTCCATTCCACTGACTTTTACACAATCACAGCAGCTGCTACTCTCACTCTTGTAGGATATAATTTCTCACTTTTGGCTCTTCATCTTCTCTTACCTTTTTCTTAAATAAAATTGTCCACTCCCCTCTAAAAGCAAACACAAAAGGGCTCAACCACTGTCGAAACCACTTTGGAGTCAATTTTGATGCCAATTACATAGAAAGGTCACGGTATACACTGACTTTCAACATACTTTACTGTCAATACCAATTAATAGAGCCACAAGATTATCAGCATAATGTCAAAAAGTTACATCCTATTATATTGTTAGCCATGCCTACTGCAAAGCTCCAGTGGGGTTAGGGCATGCTAGATTTTCTAAATATACTGAAAATTAGTCATTCTTTATCCCAAGGCATATACAATTATAATGAAAATAATAGTCCACAGAAGAAATTTAAAATAATTATATGAAAGCAAAAAAACTATCCATTAAAAATAAATTTTCTCTTCTTATATTACTGCATCTTCACATAGAAGTATGTCATTAATTAACTACCCATTAATGTTTTGATGATTTTCTTTCCCAGAGTCTAAATGCAAAAATAAATTTTGCCTTCTTTAGATAACAAACATATAGAAATAATCAAAATGACATTTTTTTATATTTTTGATATACAATACTTATTTTTACTTTATTTTTTGCTTCATTTAATTGTTGAGGACTTAATTTTTGTAACAAGCTAAATGTTAACCATTGAAAAACAGTGCTAAGATCAAAATAGTATGAGAGAGTCTCAGAGCAAGGACAAACTATCTGAGACAGAGTTTAAGCTGAACATAACAGCAAAGCATATTCCATCTCTCAGTTTTTCATGCTACCATAGAGAATTTCCACTGTTATACCAAATAAAATAAAGATACATCATGCTGCTGTTGAGCATGAAGAAAACCTTGAAAAAGTGATCTAAGTGCAAATTAGACTAAAAAAACATTTTAGAAGAGTAAACTATGTTCATACTAATAACCTTAAAGTAATGGTTTTGGTGCCAATATTAACTGCATCATTGAACAAAAGAATGAGAATTATACAATACTATATATACTGTTACTGGAGATCATGGTTCATTCTTGCTCCTTCAAATATTTAGGAGAAACATCTCATTTTTCAATGAAGAAGGGAAAGTGAAGTCCAAACGGCTGAAGAGAGATTAAACATCTTTGAAATCCAAGTTACAGGAAGTGAGGGCAAACTGCATGCAGAAGAAAAAGGGCATGCTGAGCATTGCACAGCCTCCTGTGCAATAAAATAAGATGTTATTTTGATATTCCAATATGGTGGAAATTCATTTTGAAGGAAAACCACAGAAATATAGATTTGTCTTGTTTTGACATCTGAATACAAGTTCCTATGTGTTGCAGTAGAAGCCACACCTGAATGTCAGTGAGCCTTAATGTAACAACTAATTTTATGACCCTGATACCTGTACTTGTTTTAACTAATCAACATTCCTGCAAATAGAGTATGTTTCTAAAAAACCAATCTACCTTCACCTTTCTTTCATGTTTCAGTAGGGACTGGTACCCATGTCTGCAACACACTTTGAAGTATGCTGAAGAGTTTAGCTATCTAAAATATATACCACATTACTAGTAGATAGACAGTAATCATCAATGATTGATATATTATGTTTTGACATTTATGAGCCATAATAGAAATAATTTGAAGTTCATCTCAGTATGCCAGAGTTCTGTCCAAAACACAGATAATTTTTCTAAAGACAGACATTTTCAAATTTACTGATGGCCATCAAGATGACTCAGAATATGGCACATGACAGACAAGGACAGACTGAGAGAAGTCACTTTGTTGAAGTCTAGGAAAGCCTCACGGGCCCTTAATGTGTGCAGATACCCAACTAAATGGTACAAAGAAGGTGGAATTAAGCTCTCCTCGGAGTTGTGCAATAGAAGACCAAGGTCACAAGTTATCATAATAAAGATTCCAGTTAGACAAACAAAGAAACATTTTCTACTATAAGAGTTCAACAATGGAAAAGGTTTCCAGAAAAGCCTATGGGGTCTCCAGACTTGGAGATACTAAACATTTGATGGAAAAGGCCCTGATCAAACTGCTCTAGTTGACCTAGCTTTGAGCAGAGCCTTGGCTCAAATTACTTCAAGACCTCCCTTCCAAATTATTTTTCCCATGGATCTAAAATTATTTGTTTGTGTTTATTTCATTAAATTCTTCAGCTTTTCAACACTTAAATATCACTGTCTATAGAAGAACTTTTAGTTTCTTTTGGATCCACATAGAGAAAGGCCTTGGCTCTGTGTAAACTCTGCTCAGCAATAACAAAAACATCTCTGTATCATCAACTGTGTGTTCTGCACAAATGCAAAAATAACCCCATATCAGCCACTGTGAAAAAAATTAACTTAGTCCCAGCCAAAACCAACACAAGCTGCTTTCATAAAAATATTAGCATTAGAAATTAAAACAAAAAATCTACTGTTTACAGGTAAAGAACATTCTTGCAGTTAATTATTAGCCCAAAAGTTTACATTAAGAGGTGTTTTTAGCTATGCATTTCTATTTACTGAGAAGCTTCTCTTGAAATACTGGGATTTGAGGTGCCATTTTTGTTACCTGAATCATGGACTCTGAGAGCTGTGTTTCATCTACTTCCAATATCATAATTTTGATCTCTTCATAAGGCACTCGGAAAGATCCAAGGAAAATTGCTAAAACAGAGATTCCACAAATAATGAAGAAATCAAGACAAGAACTATCTTGCTTCCATTTAAAATACAGCAGCAAAACAGGTCATAGCATCTCCAGATTGACAAACACTATGCCAAATAATATAGGTAAGAGATAACAATTTTAATGCATTTTTAATTAATGTTTTCTTTCAATTCCAGCCTTCTCCATATCCATTAGTTATATACACCATCCAGCATCACAGAAGACTTCCATAAGCAGTCAGAGACAAGCCTACTCTGCAGAAGATTCACTGCTATCACAATATTTTGTGCTAAGGTGACAACTGAAATTTTTCGATAGTCTTGTGAGAGCCTTCTCTTAAAGAAGCACCATGACAAACCATGACCAAACCAGAGAAACAGCACATTTTTTTAAATGTTCTTATAAGCACTCTTTATTGAGTCACCATAATACAATTATTTCTTATTTAATCTCTGCTGGCATTCAGGAACCTATTTTTCCTAGAACTCCTCTCCATCAAAACTTTATTTTTTTTGTTTGCAAATTATTCCATAATACCGAGTATGACCTAGTTTCTACAAAGTTCATAAGATGGGCAGACATGCTGCAGGCATTTTCATCCTTTTGTTGACAAGGGGTGGAGACATGCAGGGGAAGGAGGCATCCAGTATTCCTTGATGAATATCTCGAAAATACAGATGGATTAGATACATAGCTGTATGCTTGCACTTCAATACACACAGTCTTGAACAAGGAATAATCTTAAACTACTTCTCAGGTCTTTTTAAGTGTTTCAGTTGTGTAAACTCATATTTGTGCTTAAAAACAATATGCACATATTTAAACACATTTTAAACAATAAGTGGTTACCAGGTAATCACACAAGAGAGAAAGGGATTTTTATGGAACATTTATACATTACTCTGAGGAATTAAAAATAACCAAGAGACTCTACTTACACAGATTCTGTGCAATCTTAGGATCCAAAACTTTCAACTCTTTGATGCGTTTCTTGATAGATTTCTTTTCTTCAAAATCCTCCTCCTCTCTTTTTACTGCAAAATTAATCACAAATACAATCATGGTTAATTCTTAATATTTGGACAAGACATTCATGAATTCAGAAAGCAGATTTTCTATCAAGCATATTCAATTCACAGAGAAAAGATCATAAAAAACATGGACAAAAAATTGAGAGGTTTTGCACATATTGTTTGTATTTCAAAGCTTTTGCTCTTCAGTCAAATTTGTCAGCTTGTTAGCCTTCTAGATTTATTTTTTTTTTAATATATAGGGCCTGAATAAACATGCTAATGTTAATTGTCCAAATTTAGTCATATTTAAAAAATATCATGCAACATGCTCCAGTTACCCTGGCCAAACTAGGATTATGAATTGGATTTTAACAATAACAAATCTTAAAACACAAGGCAATATTTCTCAACACTGAGACATCTAACCATTTTTGTGATTGCTTTTGTCCAACTATGTGCACCAAAATTATCAAAGATCACCAGCTTATTAAAAAATTAAGATTAACTTAGAATATAGCTGAGTTGTTATATACCTATAGAGCATACAGGTATATACACAGATCTATTTTCTTGCCCCCCTTAAAAGATGTATTTTTAAATATATGATGTAATCACATTATTACAAAATACCACAAAGAAAAAGTGATTGTATAAACACATATTAACATTGCTGGAGATTTTGGCTTATTCTTTCTTTTAATAATTCATACAAATAGAAAATAATTAATACAAATAGGATCTCCCAAATACATTGGGTAAGCTGAATTTACTTCTCATTAGTCACACACTGTCATAAGAATTTCGCTTAAAAAACAACACAGTCTTGATAAAGTATTAGTAGGAATTATTATGCAAACAAACTAAAAAGCGAAAACCACACAAATCTTTCCTTAAATATGATCTGGTATTGTATTATTTTACAATAATACATAATACAAAGTACTCTTTTTTTAACTTTTCTTCCTTCCCCCAGCACAAATCTTCACTGTCAAATGCTATTTATCAAATACATTGCTACTGTTTATCTAATTCTGTATATTATTTCACAAATCAAATTAGTTTCCAAGCTTTACAGTATGATTGTTCCAAATTAAATTATACATGCTTCAAATATCTGAGAGAAGAAAATATGCTACAATAGTATAACCTGCTACTGACTTCCAAAGAAGATAGGTATAGATGAGAAGTCCTGTCAAGGAGACATAGGATTAAAATTTCTAGCTCAGTGACGATCCTTGACAAAATTGGACATAAGCATGAATTAACAAGAGGATTTCCCTAAGCTGAAATTAATTCCAAAAATGTTAAGAGATATTTAAGAGCTACATAATTCTTAAAAAATGTTTTCCAAAGCACAATAAATTTGGCCAAGGATTGGGACACAGACAAAATGACCTCGTGAGGTTGTTGATTTTTATTGTCTAGGATACAACCAAAGAGATAAGGAATTCAAGACCTTACACAAGGATTGAAGGAACCAGATTCAAGTCCCTTCCGTGTAGGTGGAGACAGAAATTTCAATCATCTCCTAAATCACTTTTAATACTCTACACCTGCTAGGCAACATAATGATCCTGAGAAGATGCCACAGGGCAGAAAAGAACCCGTATTCTGCAAAAATGACATCACTAAGCTAAGACATAAAACAGTCCTTAGAAGAAGGACTGATAACCATCATCCTGGAAAATGGGTTACAAGGCCACAATCCTCTTTTGTCTGTTCCCAGTCTACCCACGAAATTCACTTGGCCTTGAATTTCTTTCAGCACATTGAATAGAATGGTTAGCACTTTCCTGTACCAGGAAAAACTACACACCCTGCTGGATTCACATATGAAAGCAAAAGTAGGTTTTCACCAGCAATGTGAGAACTCTATAGCTCAGGCACCAAAGGAATAGAATGACATTAAAGCTACTGGATAAAAAGAAGGTTACCACTAAGGGTTCATTTTTTCTGATTATGCTTGGAGAAGAGCCCTTACTGAACCCAGAAGGGTATGTCAAGGGGCTGCAGATTCCAGAATCACATGAGTGTTTTCTCCTGCAGTTACACACTTTAACAGACCTCTCAAATTTCTTAACTTCTTCTAAACAGTGACTCTTAAAAACATGACTTTTGAGTTGCCTCAAAGTCTTATCAATGCTACAACTGCAGATTCTCCTAGAAGACCTGTACATCCCTGTAGCACAGGTTCCAAGCAATTTTCATGCTTGGAATTTTCGTATAGTAAAATGCTTCACAGCTACCTTGGAACCTTGCAAAGAAACCTAGAACTTTACAAGAAACAAAATAATTTCCTTTGTAGCCACAATAAAAAGTAGTTAAATTATCTAAACTTACTAAGTTGCCTAAACATGCCCTGACAGCCTCAAACTGGACGCTAAAAGGGCAGTAAAAAAAATTTTAAAAAAAAAAAAAAAAAAAGTTTGCTTCTTCCAGCACTAGAAAGCAAAATGTATTCATTACGAGTCTTATAACCAAGATAATACACACACACAACCATGCAAAAAGAATTAACAATTAAACATTCACTATTTAATTCCCTACTTCCAAATCAAGAAACAATGCTGCAAATGAACTAATAGCCTCAGGAATTTTCACCCAGGAGGGGGTTATACACAATGTTATAGCACTACTTAAGGCGTCACAACACTAAGGAAAATCATATAAGCATAGAACGTGTCTACTCTAGGAAACTCATGCAGGAATAGTATGCAGAGTTCTAAAATTACGCAACAAACCAAATTACTGCAAACTTACATGATACTTCTTTGGCAGAATTCAGGTCACATCCTTATGGAGTTGGCAGCAATAAGAAGCAGAGGACATGTATTACTTTTGCTGGTTTGAAATGTTGCGCTTCCCACTTAAAACTCTGATACCTCCTAATGCCTTTCGAAATTTTCACCTGCTTTGCTAATGTCCTGGTTTCAGACAAGGAAACGAGTCATATGGAGCCATGCGGGCATGGCCAAGACTGTGCAATTCAATCCCATCACACCTCATGGCCAGGGAGGAGGGAAATGGGTCTCTCTCTTGCTTCCTGGAAAAGAGGGGGAAGGAGGAGGCATTCCTTTTCCAGGGAACCAAGCGACAAATGGAGTGGTGCAGTAACACTGGTCCCAACCAGATGATCTGTTGGCCATTTTTTTATTGCCTTGGGCTTGGGGCAAAACATGGAGGCAGATGGTCTGTCCACCATTTTGTTCACTGTCCCAGTCAGCGAGCAATTCCCTGCAAATCACTCTCTTTTTGTAAACTTTTGATATTAATACTGTTGCTGTTATTGTTCTTATATCATTGCTGTTTCCAGTAAATTGCTTTTATCTCAACCAATGATCTCTGCCTTTTTTATCTCCCATTGAAGGCGCAAGGGGGCACTAAATGAGGGAGTGCCGCTCCTAAACCATGACAGGTGGCAAAAAAAAGCCCTCAAAATCACAAGAAAAATACTATTCTCTAATTCCAACAAGTAAAAAGAGAAAAAAATTCCACAGCTGAAGGGCATGAATAGAAATATCTGAACAGGTGAAGTAAGAATCTAGACTAAAAGGAAATAAAAGAAAATAAGCAGTTAAATTTTCATTTGTGGAGAGCACTGGAATAGAGGGAAAAGTATACAGAAGAAAGAAAATGGGAACATCTGCTTACAGTAGAAAAAAAAAAAAAATAGCAGGCTAGTGGGAGTGGGTAGCTGCTGCAGAAAGGATGCGACTATTTGAAGGAAATAGGCATGAGATGTTACCATGCTAATGAGAAAAGAAACCAGGGTATCACAAAATACACAAACACTTCTCACAGCTCCAGAAGTTTGATCTTACTAAAGCATTAACTTTTTCAAAATTACTTTTTTTTTCAGCTATTATACAATAGAAAACTACACACCCTTTACAGTTCTGTCTATGTAGTAAATCTATCCCACTGCGGGACACACACACGGCCCTAGCATCTGAGCTATGTTTTGTCAGGAGTACTTCATCTGATGCTCCTGCTCTGCCCTCTCAGGCTGACAAACATAGTGCTAGAGCACTTTCAAACACACCATTCTTGCACCTCCCTTTGCAGTTTCTCTTATCTTCACACCCCACATCCTTATTATCAAGACTCTAAAAATAACAGATGTGGTTGCCAACATACATACACACAAATATCTCAAAGGAGTTTTGGATACTGGACAGATTGCTTTTACTGTCTCCTTCAAATTCAGATCCATATACACATTCAAATTTAGTCAACTACCTCCATCTGTGGGAATGACCTGACTTAAATTAGGGTCCTGAAAAGAGTGGTGGCAGGACTGTTTTATAAATACTTGGAAGCATTGGAAGCCTGCAGAACAGCACTTCATAAAATTGCGGACTGGATCCTAGGGAGCTACTCTATAAAACTCTGAAACAATTACATTCTTGGTAGGTGCCACTGAAATAATCTACATTCATGAATTGCAATACACATTTCTATTTCTGCCACAGGTCTTGATATAATCTGCTACCCACAACCTTTGTAAGAAAAATCATGTCTGTGCATCTGTATGCTAAAGAAAAAAAATCTAAAATACATCATCCTAGTGGAAAAAAACAAAACAAAATACCTTTGAAATACAACCTTCAAAAGGAATATTTCTGAACACTTAGATATGAACTTTTATTTTTAAAAGTCTGAATTCCTATTTCAGATGAAACTTGAAAACTACAGAATTACACAGAACACTCAGTGGAGTTACTTTGTCACGAAGAAGAGTTAATTTGTCACTAAGTAGAAGAGCGTACAGAAGATTACGCATGACCTTGCACTTTTCCTGGCTTCTTAGCTAAAACAACAGTCATCTTGCATTCTCTCTTCACTGAAGAATGAAAGAACTAGTCTGGGATCATGGTCTCAAAGGATGTACCCATACCAAGTGTCATTATGAACGTAAATGCCTTCGTCTGTATAGAACTCTAATTCTTAAAAGTAAATGATATCTTATGTCCCATATAGCAGGGTATTCAATGGGGAAACCTACAGTTCTTCATCTCCTAAATGTTAAGTGGAATCAAAGGAACAGATCTTTAATAGAAAATGAGGTTCTAGCTAAATAACAAATCCTTCAGAACTTCTTAGTTATTCAAACGTAAAATGTGGAGTACCTTGGTATCAACCACTACTGAGGTTGGAAGTGACCTCTGGAGGTCATTTGGTCCAATCCCCTTAGTCAGACAAGGCTGTCTACAGCCAGATGCTCACGACTGTACTCAGGCGGCTTTTGAATATCCTCAAGGCTGGAGGGAGAGTCCCAAACCTCCCTGGGGACTCTGTGCCAGTGCTCAGTCTCCCTCAAAATAATAAAAAAGTGGCTTGTGATGTTCAGGAGGAACCTGTGTTTTAGTTTGTGCCCACTGCCTCTTGTCCTGTCACTGGACATTACTGAGCAGCATCTGGCTCAATCCTCCTTGCACTCTCCCTTCAGGTATTTATGTAAACTGGCAAGACCCTCCTGAGCATCCCCTTTCCCATGGTAAATATTCATGGCTCTCTCAGCCTTTCCACACAGGAGGGCGACTTCAGTCCCTTCACCATCTTCATGACCCTTAGTTGGCCCTTCCCAGTACGTCCACGTCTCTCTTTCACTGGGGAGCCTCGAGCTGGACACGGTATTCCAGTTGTGGCTATGCCAGTGCTGAAATCAAAGGCCAGGCAAAGAATATGTGCCTTCTGACTGACAGGACAGAAACTTTTGAAGACTTGGATTGTTTTAACAGCTGCATGACTACTGCCCTATAATATGACATGCAACAAAACAAAACGAACCTTTAGTATCAAAAAAAAAAAAAAAAAAAAAAAAAAAAAAAAGCCACTACCAAGCCGATTACCTAGACCATGACATTACACAGGTGCCATCAGCTCCACTTGCATATTTCATATTGAGCTGTTTACCAGCAGTTATTTGTGACAATTTACTTTAAAATACAAAAGAAATTTTGAACTAGATCTAAGTAGTTTTACAATAGCCTTGAAAATACCTTTCTTTCTTTAATGAAGTCAAGGCTAAAATAAGGTTTCTAGGCACAGCCCACAGAAGTAGGAAGAATGTCTGAACACTGAAACACCAGAAAGCTGATAAATATTCTGCTTTCCAAACTAAGCAACGTAAGATGGTATCAACACTATTGTTAGCATCAAGGACTTCTCATCACTTAAAGATCTGTTTTAAATTATAGTTCATTCTAAACCAAGAACATTAAACTCTCACAATTTTTAACAGTAGCTGACAAAATTCTGAAGGTAAAATAAAACCCTGAATTCTTATTTATTAAGAAATAACTAAAATGCTCACAGAAATATGGCATGCAAAATCAGAACAATCATTCTCTTAGTTACAATCTGAATACCTGCTGGGCTCCCCACTAGAACTGAAAGTTTTAACCAAGAGTGATTCAACTCCTGGAAAGATCTGAAACTTCATTAATTCTTGTCTGGGGGAAAAGATAAAAAGGGAGGCTGAAATGAGCTTTGGACTACAATGGAATTTGCTGGACAGGGAAAAGCTAAACACTGCTGTTCCCAGCAAAACAGAGTCTAGTGCTAGTAGACACATAATTCTATAGTTCCCAGATCTCCCCATTCTCTAAGATATATTCCTACCATCAAGATTTAGCTGTTTGGGCCTTCTAAAGCTGATCCATCACTTGCCAAAGGCATCAAAAGCTGAATAATAGATCTGAGTGCACTCGTACCCAAAGGGAGCATAGTTGATTCAAGAAACACTATAACGTTATTGATTGTAAATTGGAATGGCAACTGTTCCCCTCCACTGTTTGGTGTTCAACAGTTGCCTTTCAGACATTGTTGAATTCCAGAGCAAAACCTTTTCATTAATAATCCTTGACAGATGGTACTTCCACACATTTGTGTAATTGCTTTTTAAACCAAATAAATTTTAAACTTTAAGTCCTTCAGCACAGAGTTCTAATTCTAAATTGTGCATTGTACAAAGAAAGACTTCATTTTTTATAATCTTCATCAGTTTCGCTGTACCTCTACTGTACTTCTAATTAGTAAGAAGAAAGGAAACCACAAAAAGTGTGCAGGATGTGGGCACAGCTCGAACTTTAACAATGAAACTTTTACTTTTTATTTTGTTTTCCTTTATTAACAATTACCAAGCCCCTATTTTGCCAGTATATCAGTACTTTATTAGATTGTTAACTAATTCTGCCATTTATCATTGATTATCTACAATATGTCCACCACTGGTATCAACTTTGGCAATTGTAGATATTCAAGCCTTTTTTAAAACTGCCATCACATTTGTCACCTTGCTTCCTTTCTTCTGATGTTGGCATAAGTTCAAGCAATAGTTTACACCGCACAGTTCATAGCTCAGCTGTTTCATCCTTCAGTTCCCTTAGAAGTCCAGGGTGAATACCAGCTGGTCTTAGCAATCTGTTACTGTCCACTTTATTGACCTATTCTAAAACTCACTCTGCTGACCATGGAAATTATGTTTCTTGTGCTAATGCGGTGTTCCCCCAAAGTCCAGCTTGGACGTAAGTTCACTATTGGTCAAGCAGAAATAACTCAGAGCCTAAGCATTGGGAAGCAGGAAAAAAGGTGTGTTACTTTTTTTTTTTCCTTTGGAAGGCAGATATGACATACTAAATCATACTTTTGTATAGCATTTTTATTACATCTTTATCCATGCTTAATATTCAATAGTATGAAAATTTTAACACCTTAGCTCTAAATTGCAAAGCAGTTACAATCAGAAACCTACTGAAGTCCTCACCATTAAAATACAAGCATACATTCCTAAGTGAAATCTGCATGAAAAAGACACTCAAAGACATGGCTTCTGCTGCTTATAGATTATATGTAGCATGTTTTAAATATGCTTAATATGCTGCAGTCTCTGTATTTCCTTAACTATGCTCTAGGGCTTTTTTAGGTGAGTCTATTAGTTAAATATTTTTTATCTTTTAATGAGGAATTCATTGCTTTGTTTGATATCAAAACTCTTTAAACTTCACTAAATAGCTTCTAGAAGCTGGACTTGGTTTATTTCTAGACCAAAGTCCAACACACATGCTAATTTTACTTATTCTTACAGTGCAAGTTTTGAAAATGTTGGTATTTATTATTTATTCACAAGAATAAGTAGAAGTATCTTTTTCATTTTTATATCTTAATTTACTACACTGGGAAAATTGCTTCATCATAATCTTAAGTTTCAATTTAATACAGATGTTTCCAGCCTTGAGTTTTGAAGACTAGAAGTCTTTGAACATATAGTAATTAAAGTTTTTTCACCTTTGGAGAAGGGCTTGGGAGTGCTGGTAGATGAATGACTGGACATGACCTGGCAATGTGCACTTGTGGCCCAGAAATCCACCCACATCCTGGGCTGTATAAAAAACAGCCTGGCCAAGAGATCAAAAGAGGTGATTCTGCCCCTCTACTCCACTCTGGTGAAACCGCACTTGGAGTGCTGCATCAAGCTCTGGGGTCTCCACCACAGGAAGGACATGAACTTCTTGGGCCAGGTCCAGAGGAAGGCCACAAAAACAAGGTGAGAGAGCTGGGTTTGTTTATCTTGGAGAAGAGAAGCTTCCAGGGAGACCCTGAAGCTTTTGAATATTTAAAGGGGACTTATAGAAATTAGTGTCTATTGTGACAGGACAAGGGTTTTAGCCTAAATATGGTTGATTTAGACTAGATATATAGGTGACATTTTTTACAGTGAGGGTGAGGAAACACTGGAGCAGGTTGCCTGGAGAAGTTGTGGATGCCTCATCCCTGGAAACATTCTAAGTCAGGCCAGATGTGGCTCTGAGTAATTTGATGTCACTGAAGATGTCCCTGCCTATTGCAGATGAGTTTGACTAGATAGCCTTTAAATGTCCCTTTCAATCCCAACCATTCTACAATTCCAAAAGTCACAGTATGGAGACATAGCTGAGCATTTCTAGAAATACATGGGAGTTCATTCCTTCCTCTACACACTCTGTTTTCCTCCTGCTTGCATATTCCTAGAATTTACGAAAAGGGCAACATAGTAGACAATGTACTTTTAAACCTTCAACTGACAAAAATTACCGAAAAATTAACAGGGAGGGGGCGGCGAAGTGTGATATCAAAACAGCAAGTTTAATCCGCTTGTGGAGTAACCAAATGAGCACCAAAGTGGGGCAGACCATGTAACCAGAAGCAGGGCAGAAGGTATCAGTCAGACCTCTTCAAATGAGCATCAATGAACTGATATGTTCTGTTGCATCATGTGATCTCAGCAAAGCAGAAGCTTGCAATGCATCTGAAAGAAGCTATTCACGGTTTTCCTCTTTTTATCTGTATAGCGAATTCCAGAACATAGCTTTCAGTTGTGCCACTTCCAGGCACAGCCATCTAAACACTATCAAACAAGAAAAAGAACTGGACTTCCCCCATCTAGCAGCACCAGATTTGCCTGCCACTGAAATATGGCACAGAGCAAATTAATGAAATTTGCTATCATGTAAATTATAAACAAAAATTACACATTTTTAATTAACACTTTGTTTTTAAGGGTAATTTCTCTCAGAATAGTACACTGTAACTGATAGGAGAGACATTTTTCATAATTGATTTGATCTTTGTTATTGTAAGATTTAAAGTTAACAAGTACCATCTGAGTATACACATAAGTTGAAGATATATTTCTGACAGAAAAATTATTCCATCAAGACCTCATCTCCTTCCTTTAAACTATGGGGTTCATTTCACTTGTGTAAAATATTGTTGTATAGTCTTACCAGCACCAAGCTTTCAAAATCAGTTTAACTAAATATCCTTATTGATGAACAATACCTCAATTCACAATAAAGACAATTTTTACTAGTTATTATGTAGAAGCAATTTCATTGCAGAACACTGTAGTACAACACAGTGCATACTGCACTTTATTCATCTGTAAATAATTTTACTGAACAGTTTTATAAGGGATACTCTATGTGTTCTGATGTAATTTTTGATTATTTTATTAACCTCTGATATTAACTTAAAACTATTCAAGGTATTTCCAGGAGGGATCAGGCTTTCAACCTAATTCTTTGATGATACAAAAACACCCCAAGACGTGGAACTAGAATAGATGGGATAGTGCAAGGGCAGGAATGAATGGTCTGACATAAGAGGGACAAAAAACTCACTAAGCTACCACTGTCACCTTATAGCACTGTCAGTACCTCACAAACCACAAAGGCAGGGGCAGTACCAACCTGACAAAGGACTGATCATTAACTTGTGACAAGAAACAGCAGTATATGGGACTCCAAACTGAAAGGGCAAATGGACAAGAATAGCAAACTGGGATTACTAGGGAGGAGCTGGTGTACTCTGACTGAAACTGAATGAAGAGCCACAGCCAGCAGTGGACTGTCAAATTACAAAGGCAGCAGGAAACCAAGGGTATCAGAGATAATAAAGTGCACTGCCACACTAGCACCTAAAGTACATCAAAGCACCGGAAGCATATCTGGAGATCAGATGGGACACTTCTATCAACCTAAGACATGAAATGCTGGTATATAGTCAGCCAGTGCCACTAGATCTCTAGGAAGATGGCATTAGTTGAACAGCAGCCTGAAAGTAGTGGCCTTGCAGGTCAGATGCCTGGGTTTGAACTGTCAGAGTGAGACTGCTTACCCCTTGTTAGAATCCCTCAAGCTGGAAAATCTGGGAGGCAAGCCAAAAAAAAGACAAATCACTGTGGATCTCCCATCCTGCAACATGCAAGCCACCCTCTTCCTCACGCACCGCTGATAAACCCACTGCTTACAAACGTGTACCTTATGTGGTGTATGGGAGCAGGAGAGAGAAGATAAAGGAATGCAAATCTATCCCTTACTTGAAATTTTTTGCAACAATTAATAGTAACTACTGTGTAATCTAATAAATGTAAAATAGGAAGTCATGGTCCAAAGTTCAGGTCACTCCTGAAACAAAGCACAACAGATTTTTCATAATTTTGTTAGGTCTATTTTCAAAATATTGAGGTCTTTTTCTTAAAGAGGCATTCACAAAATAAGTGTGCTTGAATCTTCTGAACTATTTGTCTGGAACCAATCTGCAGTTCAATTTATTCATGACT
Source organism: Serinus canaria (assembly GCF_022539315.1). NCBI lineage: Eukaryota > Metazoa > Chordata > Aves > Passeriformes > Fringillidae > Serinus > Serinus canaria. Next base: position 58,978,019 of record NC_066313.1, read on the forward strand.
AGTTTTTACTTATTTCTTGTGGTTTAAACAGTTCTTTTCCCTTTCTAATGCTCTTCTTAAAGAATGAGAAAATATCTTAGCACTACGACATGATCTCTGAATTTTTTAATTAAATATTTCAAATCCATTTAATCTCTTCACCTGATGCTACCAGCAGCTTCTACGCATCTGTGATTTAATCTGCCTTGAGTCTGGGACAGTAGAACTGAAAGTCACATTACAAAGCGTGACTCGTAAACATATTAATGACAATGCTTCCCTACTGGAAACATTTCTGTGAAATCCAGGATTTGTTCTGCTCTTCTTCCCTTTCCTTTATTTCTTTTTTTTTTGTAAACAACCAATACATATATATATCTGAAAATACCCATATGTACATAAACAGAAGTAAAAAATCACAGATTCTAGTGCTAACCTAAAGTTTGTGTTCACAGTGTTAAATTTCAGGCATGAGCATCTCCCCTAGGTTCTGATTCCCTGACCACAAGGGAAAGCTAGGGAACTATGCCATACTCTTACACAATATCAAATCCATCCAAATGGACTGGAGAAGTGTGTGCTTGTTTCAGACTGATTCCTTCTCACGTGTTTAATTTCCAGGTTTCTTTGCTTTCTCCTGAAATAGCTGGAGAACACTTACTTACACTAACTTACACTCTCCATTCTCAAACACCACCAATACTCTGCCACCTTTAAGTCTCCATATAGGTCTCCATAATCCACTATTAGCAAAGGAATGCCAGCAAGGCCACACAAAGTCAGTAACAAACTGTTTAGTGACTGCTACCTATCTTCCTGTCCTGCTCTCTGTATTGGCCCCCTGCAGCCATCAGGTACATGCTGGGGCCTCAGCAGCACACTGGTAAATACGAGGTAGGCAAATGCAGTAGCATTTAGCAATGTGAACAGGGGATTGAACATGTTAAAATTTCTTTGTTATGTGAGAAAAGATCTGTTTCAATACAACAAGTGAAGCTACAGTTAAAGGCTTTGTATAAATAAGTCCTGCAGTTTTGGTTTTGTAAATCCTAAATGTAGTAAATACCCTAAGATTACTTGAAATCCACTTGAATAGAGCAAGGTCTTTCAGAACTAGCAGGACTTAAAATAAAATTTTATGTTAAAACTTTAACATAAAATTTGCCAATCATACTCAAGTACTTGGCTTTGTTCTCAAATTTGTCTTTCTTCTACTCATCCAGCTTCTGTAACATCCTACCTTTTTTGAATCTGAAAATGCTAACAAACTCTGCCATCTAAGTTCAGCCTTTTCTTAACATATGCAACAGATCATTGAGGGTATTTAATAAATAATTATTCCCAAAACTGATCCTTCAGAAACTCTACTAATGGCTTTATAGTCCTATGCACCCTTTTTCAATATTCCCCACATTCTCTTAAACTTACCTGTTTTACAAGTCTGCAGCTAATCCCATTTTCATTAATATTGGTCCAATGGCAGACTACTACGATCCAGAGGTTAAACAGATCATATTTGTTTTGCTTAGAAAAACTGTCATCTTTTCAAAAAGCTAAAATGTTATCTACTGCCTAGCATAATTTACTTTTCATATGCTGAATCTGACATACACTTCACTCTCCTTTTTTTAAACCTACCACCATGTCTTTGATTATAATTTGTAGAAAAACTGTTAAGTGTTTCTGCATATCATTGATAATGAACTAATGAATCTATGAAATAAAATCCTCAGTCATTTTTGAATATAATTTCTAGAAATGTGCTGTCTTCTTTTCCCAGCAAAAATAAATAAAACCCCCCCTCAGTATTCCCTTGCTATAACTACTAAATGATGCATGATTCCCTTGTAATCATCACTAAATATCATACACAGTTTCTAATAAAAGCAGTGAAATGGATTTACATAATTGAATAAAGAAAAAAACAATAATGGTCCACAGTAGAAGTTAAATTCAAGTGCACAAGCACTTCAATTTTATGTGCACAAGCACTTGAAGGATTACGCTCAAACAAAATATGAATTTAGCCAACATTTTTTATTGCTAAAGCAAGAGCTGTCAATCAGCACATTTGTTTGCATGGTCTCATTAGAGTACATTGCCTCAATCTCAACAGTGATAGTGAAGTATGTTGAGAGCATAGCTAAGCATAACTGTATCTACTTAACAAGCATTCATGCACCCTCATTAATTTTTTTCATCTCACTTTGAAGCATGACATGGCTCATACCAGAACAATAACTTGCTGATAATTGTTTAAGACAACAACTGAAAAGGAACAGTGCAGAGGTGAACTTTCTATAGATTATACTGTGCCTCAGTGATTTACAATTAGCTTTAAAAGTCATCTGTCCTGTTCAGCAGCTTTCAAGATATTTCATTAGCAACTAGAGAAATCCTAACATATTTTAGGCTTTAATGATCCAGTTGCAATATATTTTCTTAGATAGAAATTTTGCTGGAACACATGACAAATATCGAAATATGTGAGCTCACAGCTCCACAGTATTTAAAAAATTGTCACATTATATAAACTGAAGTTTAGCTTGTAATTTATTAATTTAAATACTAATAAAATAACAATAATAATTTATACAACTCCCGGATCACAAACTACCTTTACAAAACTCTGATGATAACTTTATTGTACGCCTCTGCAAGATAAGTGTCATATTTAGGAATATAACAAAACAATTCAGATCAAGTACAAATCACTAAGGAAAACAACTGTATACAGAGTTGTATTATTGTATTACATAACAAGCTAAAGGAAAATAGACTATATATCTACCTAATCTATGGTTATTATAATGTATTGATACAAAAATAAAAAATAAAAACCAAACAAAAACCCACACCACAAAACCTAACAAGATTACTTATAAAATAATTTTTAAAAAATTGTTCAGATTTTTAACTCTTTTAATACACTCCTATGTGCTGATAATGTTCCCTGTCTCTTCTTGAAGAATCACTTCAATGCTGTATTATCTCTTGCTTTTACTGCCCCAAAACTCAGCTGTTTTTGAAGTGAGAGGATAACACCATCTACATTTCTCTGTAGTTTCCCAGGAAATTGTTGAAATCAAAGTGCTCCATTTCAGCAACAGAAAAATCTCCATATCTAGAAAAACATTATTTCTTTAAAATTATTCATAGTTAGAAGGGTGACTTCATAATAAAAATGGGTTTTGTGTGTATTGTTATTATTAAGTGACAGATATCTGCAGAAATTATTCACTCTTTTTACTAGGATAAAAAGAAAGGTTTGGTGATGAAAGAAGAGCTATAAAACTGAAAGCAGATTTTCAACAGAAAGTCTGACTTTAGATGCAGAAAAAAAACTGCATTGAAGATCCATTAGAAACCTACATCCTGACCACATTCTTCAATTTGAAACTAGTAAATAGGCCTCCAGCAACAGATAGTGATGTCAATTTACATAGAAGGCAATTGTGTAGGGAAAAAATATTTTCAATTTAAAAAGGAAACAGACTTAAATTAAAATTTTCCACTGCCTTAGGAAAAGACCACACATAATGACAGCATGGAGACAGACCACTGCATCTATTCCTAATAGAAAGCTGGACAAGCATAATTACAAATGAAAGAATGAAAAAATGAAAGAACAAAAGAATGAAAGAAAGTACAAGACTTACTTTTCTGCATCAAACAAGTCTTCAGGAATCAGGAAAAATTTCAGGTATAGCTTAAAACCAATTGTTTATCAATTAATTGTTTTGTGCAGCACCTACCTCCCAAAGGCAGAGCTGAGAACAAATGCACTTATAGTTTCTAGTACAAGGGCACAAGTACACCCTAGTCTTTGAGCCACTGCCATTTCTTAAAGTATACTTTTAGGTCATCATGGTTTTACCCAAAGCTGGAGATGTCCCCATACAAACATGGTGCAGGAACTTTACATTTAACCTCATACATTCAAAATAAAAAAAGTTACATCAGTACATGTGGATAACATGCCTCAATGAAATTCAATCACAGACAAGTTATCTCTCTCCCTCTCCCTCTCCCTCTCTCTCTCTCTCTAACAGGTGTGTATCTACTGTGCTTTACTCACCCACCATCCATTACCTGGAACAGCATCCTGGAGTTTACAGAATAAATATCATTCTTTTAAAAGTAATATGACGCCTAGAGATATCAGCAAGAGAACAGCTGGTAAAACCATAAAAGCACTTGAAGCAACCAACAACCACACTATTGTCAAAAAGTTCTCTCCATACAGCAATCAATGCTTATTCATCCTAAATCCCACCCCTTCATTCCCCTTAAAACATTGTCTGATGCATCTGCAAATGAAATCTTTAGGGGCCTCTATACAATACAGAATTTGACACACTTAAAACAGATGGGATGCAAACATGCTGTTTTGTTTTGGTTTAAGTATACCAATGCAAGTCAAGAATGGAGTGAAAGCTGCTAGATCTGTTGGTTGTGTTTCTCCTATGGCACTTTTTTTTGAGGGGTGGGCGGGGGTGGAGGAAGGGGAGGGCTGGTGGGCAGGTGGTGACATTTTTGTTTTCCCAAATACTTAAGTATTGTTTGTCTATAGCTCTCATACTTTGAACACTTACTCTGGAAGAGTAAGTTCAAAAAGCTTTTAGATTTCCCATACTTATTCTGGAAAATGGGATTAAGAACACGTCAAAGCTAACAGTGCTTTATGGAAGGACTTTGTGGAAAAAGAGAAGGTAGATGCAATTCTATCTACCCATTTGAGTTATTTTCTCTACTAGGGCTCCACTGGACCTCAAGTGCATCCAAAGACACATACCCACCAAAGCTTTAGATGGATAAACTTTTGGAAGGAAAATTCATCCAAATAAAATCCTCAGCTAAAAATAAGTAAATATGTATCTACTATCTCTGCATTCTGGATGGATAAACCTTTCTGAAAAGAAAAAGACAAAAATTTCTGAACATGTAAAACCAAAAACAAGCATCACTGGAGCTTACCCAATTCACTCATTACCCAATTCAGCTTACCTAATTTCATTTTACCCAAAATGAAGTACAAGAATGAGAAAATGCTATGTAGTAATAAAGAAGCATTTTTTGGTTTCTGCCTTCAGAAATCAAGACTTCTAAAAATCATGTAGTCACCACTGAAGGTTCTTTGACAGCTATGCTCCTGCCCTTTTCTCCTTCTTTTTCCCTATCAAAGGTACAAACACTGAACATCTCCAGGAAAGGAAGTGGTCTGAACTCTGTCTATAGTCAAATACAATGATCTGCCTTCATTATGCAGGATTGAGATGACCATAGCTCAATTCATGAACGTCTGAAGAAAATGCTCTCTTTTTCATTTCCTTTTCTATAATACACTTTACAAAACTTGGCTTAGTGATTTTAAATTCAGGCTAAGAAAAGGAGATACTGTGTCATACCAACATATTCATAATGTCATGTTTTATAATTGAGGTAGTGGATTTAAGAAGAACTGATTTGATCACTATTCAAAATCAGGACAGTAATTACAACTTTTTTTTTTTATCCACTCTAAAAAATTAGGCTTTTGCTCCTCAGAAAGAAAACAGGAAGCTGTTGTCTCTTTGAAATAATTCAGCAGTTGAATCCAAAATGCCTTTTACCCAGTCAACCTGAAGAAAAATGTGGCTGCATTTACATTGCTCTATAAGAGGCAGAAGGGAGGTTATACAGCAGTTTCCCACTTCTAACTAGAGCCTTCAATTTTTCATGACTACTTTAAAACTCTCCACACTAACACCATAGATAACCAGGACTATATTAGACAATGAAAAAATGGAAAATTCTTCTTCCAAAGCTTTCCAGTCCTTTTTAGCTGTACTTCATTCCATACTGCTTCAAATATTTCAAACAGGAAACAAAATAAATCAAAAAGATCCTGTAATGTTTCAGAAGTTAGATCCCCAAATACTGAGTCTGTACTGTCCCAATGTCTAAAATCACTCTATTCAGTACCATCTAAAACCAAACAGCAATGTTTCTCTACACTATCCACTTGCAAAAATATGACACTGAGATTAGAAATACACAAGCTTACACTAGCTCTATAATGTTAATATTTTTATTGTTGTTGATCAAAACTACCAACATAATTGATTCATTATTCAGTGACTGGAACATGTACTTGACAGCTTCCCGTACTATCATCCAGGTTTTCAGCAGCAGACATTGAGACTCTGCACAGCAATTCTACTTCTAAAGCTATCTCACAGCAAAAATGATCCAGAGTTGCCTTCTTGCATTTACTTTGTGAGAAAAATTCAACCATATAAGCCACAAATCAAAAAACAATAATGGACCTGTTTAACTTTTAAAATACTCTTTTTTTCTGTCCACTTAACTTCAAATCAACACACAGATCTAGACTTGACTATACATGGCATGCAGAGACATCATTTTAATTCTGTCAATAAACATGCAAAGCTATTGCTGTTTACATTTACACTTACATACTGTATGTATCTAGAAGCATAGCTGTTTCTAAGCTATGACCTGCATTGTTTCTGAAATTTGGTAGAAAAAAAATTTCTTTGTTGTGTATTAGAGAAATTTATAAAATATTACTTTATGATTTTATCTTGAAACCTATTGTGATAAAAGCCTTTTCCAAGAAAAACTGAAACTTTGGTGTAAGATGATTGAAACTGAAATCTTGGTATAAGATTTCTTCATTAGAAACTATAAAGGTAGCATTGTTTTAAATGGGTATATTTAAAACCACAAGTTAACTATAATAGAAAACACATTTTAAAAAACTGCTGCTGGGGAAAAAATCTATACTTAAAGCTGCATATCCATTATTTTCAACATATCCTAAAAATCATACTTTCAACCAAATATTTTTAAAAATCAGTTCTAAAGTGCAATGAAAATTAAAGAAAAAAGAAAGATGTTTTGCTACCTAATCTCTAAAACCATAACATACATACCTATTTAAAAAGCAGAGGTTGCAAGGTTTACAGAGAAGCACAAATTAGCAATTTATCCAATATGATGTTAAGATACGTTTTTAATATGAATGTGTGATGAGTAAAGTTTGGAATAATTTTTACATGTAGAAAGGTAAAAGTAATACAAGACATAATACAGGCTGAAAAAAGATTCAAGAATATAGTTGCTATGGTGAAGACAGGGGGCAGCAGAAAGTCAAAAAGACATGCATAAACAGTTTTTAAAAAGTATTTGAATACATAACAATAAGACATGGTACAAGAATGTAACATAAGACATTACACTGTTTTCACATAATATATGCAAAATTAAAGAAAAATATACAAAGACAGAAACATACACTAGAAACCTACTGATAAATCTAAAGCAGTGCAGAGCCAGAAATTTAACAGACCATTACTATTTCTACTAGAAAATAACAGTGGAAACAATAATTCCTGATCATTATTAAGTTTTTTTAAGAAGAATAATCATGTTGATTACAAAAAGACTGCTTACATAATTTTTTTAAAAATAATATTATATTGATTTGCCACAATCATTACTCAATAACAAGTGTCTGATTTAGTTTAAACCATTTGAAATCTAAGGTAACAGAAGTGTCTATTTAATTTAAATTATCTCAGCCATCATACCATCAAGCAGACTTAAACATGCTAAAACTCAGAAAATTTATCATCTTAAGCAACTAAACTATCATCTTTAAACATTAGGTTCACATCAAATAACAACAACTATAGCAACAGCTATAATTCTGATCTACTTGTTCTTACAAGTAAAGTCCTCAAAGTAAAGACTAAGGTTTAAAATCAACTAGAATTAAGGAAATTAGGATGAAAAATAGAAGTTACAGTTATAAGAATGTTTGGTTCTCTCTACTAAGGGAATGACCACATCTCACATATCTGACTCCCTACAAGAATGCTACATTCTATCTCAACATAGCACTGTGGAAACAGACAGTGTATGAATAGGAGCAAGCAGACAGTCTGCAGCACAGATGCACAAACTGCATAGCTATTGTGCTATGTGCATCTTAGAGATTGACTCTGGAATGTCCAAGAAACAGGAGAATATATTTTCTCTCTGAAACACAGATTATCATTGCATGCACATATAGTTTTCTGATAAAAGTCTCTGTGAAGGAACTCAACCTGGCATTTGAAGCTTAATATACATATAGCAATCATGATACAGGTGAGCAAGCTCTCAGTTGCACATGGGAACATTCCACTTAATAAAATATGTCAAAAAAGTTTCTGAGAAAAATCCAAAAGAACCAGATTATTTACTTACTGAATGCAGCATTAATGTATCTTTCAAACTTAGAGAAACCAGCAAGCAACAAAGTAATCCACTTTTAAGTGAAATAAACAAATTGTACTGAACAGCAAATCTCCAGAGCACAAGGGAGTACTTGCATGATAAACAAGTTACAGAGGTCTATAACTAAAGCCAACGTCAATCAAGGTCACACAAAATCTCCATGTGGCTCAACTTGCCATATTTAACAAATAAATCCAGGTATTATCAACAACATTAACTTGTTAATAGATGAATACTAACACCATAGTCCACATTCTGTAGAAAAAAAGGTAATTAAGAATAATGAACTACTGTACATAAGTCTGTACTGCACCTCCTCAATAAGATAATTAATAGCCCTACCTATTTTGCAGTAGGAATTCATTAACTATCACAAATACTAGGCTTTCAGTCATACAATGCACATCAAAAGTAGCTTTCTGACAACAGCCTGAGGACTTCAGACCAAACACTAACAATTAGTTTATGAGATGTTCTTTAAATTCAAGGGGTCACTCATATTTAAAAGTATGCTGAACCTCAGCAGAAAAAGATAAGGGAATGCAGTCACCTAAACCTTATTTCCCACCTTGACCTCCACACTTATTCCAGTGTGTTGACATTGCTAATAATATTTTTTTTAAAAATTGTTTTTGAAATTAAATACCAGCTCATACAATTAATGCCTCAGCTCATAAACCACAGAAATTACTCTTAAGTATTTCTGCAATAATTTTTGCTAAAAAGTCTGATAAACAATTTCAACTTACCTCCTAAGTGCACTCTTATAAATGTTAGAGAATTAACTAGTGAAAAAAATTAAGTGTTCCAGAGCCCAAGCAAAGGCAGGTCATTTGTGGGGGGGTTTATCATTTTCTTTTTCTTGGAGGGGGATGTTTAACAGCCAAGAAACCATAGCCATTTCTGAGTCTTCTATAGGCCAAGAGATCTGACCGACCTCATACATTCAACCTGGATACAACTGGATTCTATCAAGATATTCTAGATTAAAAGTTTATACTTGTCACTTTACAGTTTACATCAAATGGTAAGACCACTTTACACACCTTTAAGGGTTGCCCAGTATATTAGGAGTAGCTAAAGTAAGACATTAGGAAGAGTAAATGAGGTTTTAGAATCTTCAATACACTGTGTGTAAAGCAAGAGGGCGTTCCCTCTAAGCTCGTGAGTTACACTGCTAAGAATCTGTGCTCATCATACTGAACACTAAACTCTCATAGTCTCAAGCAAAAATGAGACTGCAAATAAAGGTAAATGGAGCATACCTTTATTTAGATTATATGCTTTAATATACCCTGTAATAAGCAAATTATTCAAGTCTGTTCAGAAGAGTGCCCATTTAAGCTATTGATTTTGGACAGATCTGACACAGAAAAAATCTAATAAGAAGTACTGAGAAAAACACATAAAATGAGGCAATGATAATTTAGTTCATTTTATGACTTTATACACCGTTGATTAAAGTTCTGATTCTCTGGAAATAAGTCTTGAAAGACAAGAACACTAACGAAGCTAAACAAGAGGGAAAGGAACATCTAGTAACTCTATCCACAAGTCAATTTATCAGAAACTGTAACAGATAAAATTGCTCTATTCATAACATACTCATGAAGATATCTACAGCACAAGGAAATTGCATCACATACCTCTACCAGATTACTCAGCTACCAGAGTGTTTTCTTTCCTTAGGGGTACAAGGATTCTCACATAAAATGCTCAGTAAATAAGACATAGCTTTGTATAGTAAAAGATTTATTTAATACCATTAACCAATATTTTTTAATAGCAATCTATAAGAAAAACAAGCCATTAGAACTACCATGACTGATTCCTTTCAATACATTTATGAATGTATTCCAAACACACAACAGAGAGAGGGTTTTAGGTTGATCTGGTTAATTACTGGAAATAAGAACATCTGTTCTTTCCAGATTAGAAAAATAATAAAATTAAACAGGGGAAAGTAATATAGTGTTCTCAGTGCTGCTTCTGATAGTGATGCACCTATCCAACTTTTTGAAAGATACAAGAAGTTTGCATCTTTTTTTTCTCCAAATAAATAAGTTTGAAATATCGGTTATATACTAAAACCAATAAAACTTGCTTGATTATTTCAAGTCTGCTATACTGTAGTGCCAGAACTAAGATATTGAAATAAAAGCATGTCTTTCATTCTCAAAAGAAGTTTAACTTAGCAGTGCTGTCATACATCCACAGGCTGATTTTGTGCAAATAGTCCTTACTTCCTACTATCACTTTCCAGAAATCTACATTAAAAAATTTTATAACCTATACCAGTTAATATGATTTTCTCAGCTACTATTTATCTTCACTTGTATTCAGCAATACAAAACTACCTGGTAAAAAAACTTACAAGAAACTTCACTGTTTTTCATGTTTGCCTTTAAACAGCACTTTCCCTTTGAATAAATTTCCACATATTTTAAAGTGTATTTTTTGTGATTGCATTTAACAGTTAAAGCCACACAAACTCAGCAAAAACGTACATGTTATTTATTTGTAGTCAGTGTCATTAGATGTGCAGTAAAATAAAATGTAAAGAGTTATGTAGTTCTCAAGCCTGAAACAGGATATGAGGATTTCTTTCAAATCATAAACATAATCCATTTGCTCAGTTATAACAAAAAAAAAAAAGAGACAAAAAAAGTTCCAACTTCTGTAGGAAAGTAAACAGGATGCACATTTAATGTGTAAATCACTTTAACCTCTTCCTCAGTAGTGAAGAGTGCAAGTGAAGACTATATAATAATCTGCAGCACCATTTTCCAAGAACATGTAAGTGTTCTAATCTTAGAACAGTTTTTCACAATTTGCACATTAAAAGCTTTTAATCACTACTATAAAAAATACAAAGACTGAAGTAAATTTTGTAATTTAGGTGAATCCACATGATTAGAATCCACAAAAGAACCCTTTCCATTAATTCACAAGTTAAGTGCCTAGCAATATTTAAATAGACTCAAAGATTCAACATTCATATAAATAGCAAAGAAAATACTACCATTTTCTTCAAATTTAAATATTCTGTTAAAAGCTCTCTCTAATATGACAGAGAAATATGAAAAATATGACACAAATAGGAATCAATGAAGCAACTGGATTCTGGGTTACAAGACAACAAGTATTCTATTTCACTGAAAATAAATCTTGCAGAAAATAACACTGACTTCACTTGTCTAAAAAGTGCAAAAAAGTTTTCTAGTTAAAACCATCGCTGTTCATCTTCCAATTACAGAATCACATTTCTTACGCATTATTACAGATGTACAATTGGCATTACTTCTAACATCTGTATTAGGGTTTTCTCTCCTCTTTCACCAAATCTGTAATAACTATCCAGTAATACAGATCATTTACTGTACTATGAGACACTCTTGTGGTACATTAAGGAATGAAGTGGTGAGCCAATCATAAACACTAAGATTCAAACTCAGAAAGCATCCATTGCAAGCAAGCTTTAAGAATATTCACCATTTTAGAATATTTTTTTTAAAAAGCAAGCAGGAGAGGTCTGCAGCATTCATTCTTACTGAAATGCTGTTCTGTCTGACACGCTATTTGACAGAAGCTAAACAACAGAAATGCTGGAATTGCAAGTGAATTCTTGTCTTTGTTGGCTGGAGAATATTAATAACACACCACACTCTAAAAGTGAATGTAACTCCATATTATTTTATGTTAAAGAGGGTATGTATTTCTGCAACAAAAATAGATATTTGATAATCTAATGTATCTACTTAAGTTGGAATATCGGACAAATATACTGTAAATATAGTTTTGGGCTAATTCTAATTAGCAAGTTTTTAAGCCTCTGTCCAGAAAGCTTCTCATTCCTCCAGCAATTCAGGCAAACAAAATTTGTATAATGAAAGCTACTTGAATTTCTGCTCCTCAAAGTCTGTGCAAGAGTTCTATGAGACTGAAGATGATGTAGTCCCTATTACAGAGATTCTGCACAATTAGTCTATGCAGATTTGGTTATTGCACACATTTTTTGTGAAGAAAAATATAATTTATCATATGAGAACTATAGTAGCATTTCTTTACTATCTCTTCACACATCTTTGCACTAGCCACAGTTTTTAAATGCTGGGAAAAGACAAAAAGGGAAAAATAAGTCTATTTTGCACCAGCTGGAGTCTTTTTCAGATTGTATAGTTAGCATCTCTAAATGCTGTAGAATAGGATTTTACCCCTCTCTTCCTGTTACATTCATGTATGCATAACGACTGACTACCTAGTCACTGGACCTTGCAGATATTGAGGAATTAGTCTAATTTTAGTTGCATAAAAATTACTTAGTACTTCTACTAGTAACAACTCATTCTGTTTGACCTAAATATCATTATATGTAAATGTAGTTCCTGCAGCAGAATTATAATTTGATTAAATTTGTATGACTTCCCTCCCCCTCAAAAGGTGGAATACAAATATTACCCTGAGTAAACAGAAAACTTCAGCTGGTGATCAAAGAATGAGCCTTAGCTTCAGAGTCTGGAATGGCATAAGCACCAAGAGCTATACTAACAATCCAAAACAAACAGGACTCATACAAATTAACAATTTGTATTATTATTTTTAAGAAAGTGAAGCATAATGCAATTTGCATTTCATCCTAAAGGCAAACATGAGTTCTAGCAAAATGAATCACATTCTTTTCTTGACAAATCAGAAGCACATTAGCTCCTTCACACTAGGAATGCTTTGTCCTTAATTTCTCCTATTCTTTTCATACTGATTTATTTTTGCCACTCTAGTTTCAGGAGAGCTTTATATAGTTCCAAATATGCTTCCTACTTTGAGTTTCATTCTATACTCCCAGGTCTTCAGCAACAGAAACCTGGAGATCAGAACTGTCTATTTCCAGTGCATATGAGAATCCTGTTCTCAAAAACCTAGTTTTCTTGAAGTGGTTGAGATTCTTTTTGTTTATTATAAAGTATGCATCTGCACAGCGCAGCTTATGTCACCGTTTGTCCCCACTTGATCACTACCTCTTCCTTATTCTGCTGAATAAGGAACAATCCCAGGTACATTCTGAGAGTCAACTTCTAGCAGCAAATGGATTTTATCTTCCCCTTTTTAAAGTTAGAATGAGTCCATTTATCACTACTGCTTCTCTTCTGTAGAGCATTAAAACAGCAGCTCACAGAACAGTAGTTCACACTACTACATTAGCACTGAAAATAAACTTTCTCTATTGGCTTTTTGGAGTCAAGGTGATCTAGCCTTGGTTTGGTTTTAGCTACATCTATCCATGTTTGTTTCTTTGCACAGCAACATTACAGATCTGCTGAATTACAGATGCCAAGATTTTTGCTGCTACGTGCAACCATGCCTTGAATCCCAGTTTCTCTTACAGCATTCCAGCTACAGCTACCTTCCATGCTGTCAGCTTCGGTAGCAGCTTTTATTCAAACAATCTTGCTGAACACCGATTTGATTTTTTCATCCTCCCACTGTTTCAAATAGATGACCCAGTATTTCTCAAGACCTTACGCTGATATGCCAGCAACAAAAACCATAATTCTGTTTCATACATATCAAGTCCATTGTAGCCAAATTTTCTTTGCCCCAAGACACTATGCCAGGCAGTCTAGGAACGGCGAAGATAAGCAGTCACCCTAAGCAGGCTCTTTCTAGCTTCTTATCCTTGCCAGCTATACATATGCATTTACAGTTTTAGAAAAAGGCATTTCTACATCAAAGGACAAGTCAGATTGCACAGCAGGAAATACTTAGTCTTTACAACTGTTAAGCTGAGTAATACAGCAGATGAAATTTCTAAGTTTCTTTACTCACGAACTGATGTTAGAGCTGAGTAAGGCTGAAGACCTATCTTGTGAGTTAAAAAGTAGAGTTCCACTAACTTGTAAAAATAAGAAGAGTGGAGCAGCAAAGCCATAAAACAGAAATATGAAGTTATTAAAATCAACAGGATATGTTGTCCATGCTCTTATTCTCTTAAATTTAAATGACACTGAATGCCACAAACTCATCCAGAAGAAGAATGTATCTGAAAACATAACTATTTCACTGTAAATACTCAACTACTGTGCCAGCCAACAACTACAACAGTCCAAACACATCCTGCCCTATTACAAAAGTTTTCAGACTGTGGAACTTGATTATATCCTATGTAAAACAATATTTTGTTAAAGCTCTGATTTAACCCCCCAAAAATCCAATAATTTCAGATCAAATAAATTCTATCAATTCTTACACAACCTTCAGAACCTGATACATCATCTACAGGACATTTATAAAAGTGCTTCATGATGATGTTTATTTCATAAAAAATATGCAAAGAGCCCTGTAAAAATATCTGTCAGCAAACTATCAGGACAAGATAGAGACCAGAAAAATCTATTTAGAATGAGGAAATTGTATGAGAAATTTGTCCTGTTGAGATCATGCAGAGAACAGCAGCTCACAATGGAAGCCTCTTCCACAAAAATTCATATGAAGTACTCAACTTACTGGGTTTTTTAACTAAGAACTCACTTTAATTAGGAAAATAAATCATGCATTAGATAAGGCCAGGTCATATTTAGACAAAGTTTGTAGATAATGGAGAGTATGTAATCCTAGTGGGTAAGAAAAGAAAACGTCTATAGCCATACATAGGAATAACTTAAGATATTGTTCCAGCTGAACCTGATCAAATGCAAACAGAACCAAAGACTGCCAAATATAATACTGCTCAAGTCTGCACGGCATGCCAGTACCCAAGTGCTATCTAACAGCTGCCTAATTGGACATCACTGCTCCATTAATACACAATCTCCTTGATTTTTTTTTTTTTTGTTTTTCAAAGTGAATTGTCCTTGAAATTAATTTCTTCTGAAACAAGCCATTCACTGAAAAACTAAATGATAGATTTTCTAAAGGACAAAAACTAGTGCTCATGGAAATTTAAATGCTAATAATTTTCATTAACAGTGACTTTGAAGGTTTGCCAAATAAGGTTCGTTAAACAATTCTTGCATGTAAATTATTTTTCTCAATTCACAATGAAAAAAGGCTGCAATAAAAGCAGAACTGTAATTAAGATTTTATTACACACAAATATAGTGTTACCTTTAGTCAGACGTAAATGCTTGCAACATCAGATTGGAAATTCATCAAAAGCATTTAGTGCATAAACATGTAGCAAAACTAAATAGGAGGTAAAAATCCTTGAAAATACATTTGTACCAGGAGTAGAGTTTATACCTCCTGTGTGATACAAATATTACCAAATTAATTCATGCAGAATCCTCCTCACCAGTATAGTGACAATTATATTGAAGTTCCTAAAGTGAGTGTTTTCTATTAAATAAAACAAAATTATTAGACTGAGCAGGGCATTGGGATGACTTTCCATAACTTGCATTTTAGGATCCAAACTCGTTTTTCTATTCTGTTGGTATTTATAGTTTTGGCTTTATGAAATTGAGTAGACTTTTTTTGATCTCTGGATACAGGAAAATAATATCTACCTCCTCTAAGATCTTACTTGTTCACAATATGGAAACATTTTCTAGTAGAAGTCAATAAAGGAACACTTTTATTGCTTCTAAAACATGAAGGCTTCAAAGGCTTTTCCTACCACAGTGTTGGGAAATGGGAGTGGAGTGCTTTTGTTACCCTGAATATACTGTCATATTTTCATCAAACATAAAGTGACTGCAGATTGATTATGTATTTTGTGTGGAAATCAACTATTAAAAAAAAAAGGATCACTTGTTTAAAAGAAAAAGCTAAAGTGAACTAAAGGAACTACTCTGTCCAGGCACTTCACTGAGCAGAAAAGGCTAGCACTCAACTCAATCTGGTTTGAAGCTGACAGGAAATAATAGCCTGTGTGTAGAAGGTAAGAAACACTCATTTAATAACAGCACATACTACTACTCTGTCAAAAAGAAAAAAAAAGTTAAAATAAATTCAAATTAAGGTATGGATAATACTGTGCTTAGGTAGATGCTTACAAATGCTGTAACAAACCCTTCAATCATGTATTTTCGCTATCTGACAAAGTAGTTCCTAACTGAAAATACAAATCAAAGTACCTTATCTAATAAAACTTTTTCAAATCCTATTTACAACATATGCTGACACATCTTTTCCTACAGTCCTAGCAGAAGAATGATCTGATGTTACTCATGATTCTGACATAGATTAGAACACTGATGACACAGTCATTCGATAATTAATTAATTCAAGGGAGAATTCATCTCAATAAATTCTCAAAGAAGGAGAATAAAGGGGAAAACATGCCAAAATTTTAGCTTCAAAAAAATCAAACTACAAAAAAAAAAGTTATAGTTAGGCGATTTTAACCACTGCTATGCTAATGGTTTTTTTCAGGTTTTCTATTTTTTTGTTTGTCACACATTCACAGAGTTATCTGGATATCAAAGTCAGGTTTTAAGAGTTATTCACATCCCACTTCTTTAAATGCATTTAACAGTCTGAACAACTGAATGTTTCTCCTATCCATGACAGGACATCAGAAAAAAATAAATTAAGTTGGATTAATTTTCCCTCCATTGGGTCTGTTTCACCATGACAGTAATTGGTAAGTGACCTCCCTGCTTTGAATTTGACACAGAAGCTTTTCTATTTTATCAGAGAGCAGTTGGGTGGGCATCTGGCAGCCAGCCAAGCTCAATGCAGCACAGAAGTATATTCACTCACTGATTCTTATGCATCAATCTCTACATAACAAATATGATTTGCTACAAATATTTAAAAAGGATAACAGCAGATATCATTCTATTTGCTAAGAATATAAACTAATATAGTTACTACCAAGCAACACTAAATATACCATTCACTCTCTCCATGTGAAGATGATACACTCAAGTTGCAAGATACCAGTGACATTCCAATGTGTTAGTTGCTGCTCCTTGCAAATGCTTTTAACTTACTCCTGCCTTCTTCAGAAATAAACTGTTTTTCCTTATTTCATTTTATATGCACAAATCTTTTGGAATAATTGTGCTTTCAGGATAGTTAGGACGATACTGAAAGGCAGCCAAACAAATGCATAGCAGGCTTTATTCTACTTGTACAGTTGCATTAAAAGGTAACTCAGGTTACTCAGTGCTGTATTATAGCAGAAGTTACTAAACTATATTGTTGGCAGTCTTACAGGTTTGTAGTAATAAGATTCTACAAGAAGTACAGTTTGGAGCTACCTCTGATAAATCCTCTGGAGTAGGAGGAAAATACAAGGTTATTGGGCTCCATCTACTCTTTCAGATGGATGACAGCATGTTCTCTTGCTTATGCAAGGTAGGCTGTGGCGTGTTAAACATGGCACTAAACTGATTTATATTGCTAATTTGATCTTCTTGGCAGCATTTACTCTCTTTTCTGATTTAAAAAATTTGAGACTTAATTGGCACTATAGCACTTCAGCTCTTGATTTTTCTTACAGAGTATACAGGGGAGAAAAAAAAATTGTAACTATATTGACCTTTTCAAGTCAAGTGCCAACAGAGATAGTACTCCCACAGAAGTGCTTTATTTCTGAATAATCAAGTCTGGCAGGAGCTCTGGTGTGATGAGATCAGACAGTGCCATTTCCAATAAGATTAGGATGAAAATCTGTCCTAGTAGATAAAAAAAAAAAATACAGAGAGATCATGCAATCTTTCTCTCTCGAGTTTCCTAGATTAATTCCCTTTGATATCTACAAAAGAAAGAAGAGAACATTTCTAATTTTTTCATGCCATCTCCCATTAGCTGTAGTTATCTGCACATTGCTAAAAATAATGAAAAATTTACAAGTGATTTCTTGTATGATTGATATGCAGTTTCTAATCCTCATTTGGACTTTATCACTTTAAACATAAGAGTCTTTGGATCAAGCCAGATCAACTTATTGGTAGGATATTTATAAATACAGCACATTAATTATAAAGTACAATTTCATGAAACTACCAGCTTTCTTATATTTTGCATACATGAGATTTCCAACTTGTCATTTTGGACAGAAACGCTTCAAAATTTCTTTTTTGGTTAGAGGTCGCCTTCTTGTGTACTCTATACAATCTCCTAAGTCTTGGAATCACCTTGGCAAACCATTTCAATCACCCAAAGGATTACTGTAAGGAATATGCAGCTGATTTTCTCTTGTTATCCTGAACACATATCTCACATTATGCCTAACCACTACAGTCTCACTACATTAATTACACTTACTCACAGACTGCAGCAACTTACTGCTATCATCTTCTCCACACCAGTACTCTTCAAAGTAACTCCACAAACCCAGTGTTTGCATATTAAAATTTACCTTATTTCAGTATTGTCTTAAACATAGTAGTTTGAAGCCAGTCCAAGCAACACTGCAGTCCTATGAATGATTTAAAAACAAGAACTGCAATGAGAGGTTCGTAGAAAAGACATTATGCCAGCCTTACCACTTCTTATACTCCATTCTCCTCACTTAGCAGAAGAGAAAGTTCCCTCCTACAAATAAACCCTTTCCTATTTCTTTTGGACCATTTTCCCTGGATTTTTCTAATGTTCTTTGAACCTACTGAACTTTTGAAGTTGTCTCCAAGTGGTCCCACCAATTCCCTACCTAGCTTCATTTACAAAAATTTAAATACACATTTCAAAATTAGCTGAAGGCTAATTAGGCTAATTAGCAAAGGCTTCCTTTCCAAGAAATTCAAGATTCACAATGAATATGTGAAAAACATCTTGTTTATATTTGTCTAGATACATTTAATGAGCTTTCCCATTATCTTCACACTTTTACATTTTTTCTTGCAATACTATCTTGAACGTCCCTATCAAGACACACAGCTTTAGCTGCTGGCAATTTTTGTATTACAATACCAAGTTTACTCAAATCTTGGATAGAGTTAAATCTCCCACTTTATTATCACAAAATATTCAGCTTATCTAATCTTAACATTTTCTCATAATATACATGTTGTGATCCAAGAGTTAATAATAATATAATAAATTATTATTAGAAGGAATTTCCATTCACAAGGTTTTGCACTGGAGGTTTCTTTTACCCCACAAGATTTTCATGATTCTAGAGCTCATGCTATCTTTTATGTAAAGTGTCACTCCCCTGCCTGTACATCTAACAATTCCAGCAAAGTTAGCAGCATGTTAGCTTTACAGTCCAGTGATTATTCTTCCATCAGGCTTCCAGTGTATTACTAAGCAGCTGACATTCAAAAATGAGCATTTGTGTTTGTTCATCTCATCTCTTAGGATTAAATAACATAAAAGCACATGCAAACGCCAGCTCTGCTATTTAGTATTTCACATATAAATTAACTTGAAGTCACACATTTAGTTAAATGTTTTCCAAAAATCATAGTAAGAGATTCCTTCAAAACCACTGTTGCCAGAAAGGATTTACACACTTTCTTCAGTGGTTTGAGATCATGAGGATAACCCTGGTGGGTAATTCTTAGTCTCTTGATATTTCATTTCTTTCTCTTTCATGCCTCTTCCAACCACCTCTCATACCAATCCTTCTTTTTTGCCATTAAAATGTATCACATAACCAAAGATCACCTATGCAAACCAATCACATTCATCACCTCATTTTCAGAACTTGTCAGTTACTTCTCTTTCCCCAGCCAGAGAATAGTCACAGAACTGTCAGAGGTACACAAAACCAACTCTACTCAGGTAACCAACTCACACCCAAAACCAGTGGCCAAAACAAACCCAAAATAAGGGTAACCACAACAATAATCCAGTGATATTTCACAGGTGATAGGTTTACTGTATCAGTCAGGGATATCACCTCGACATGGACAGGAACAACAACCTGAAGTATGCACTCACACACCGACACACACAGAGCCCTCTCGCTCCAGCTTTTATGACAAAAGAGTTGGTTTGCCATTATGTCCTTGACTAAATTCTAAATCAATGAAAAAAAAATTGCACTTCATCTTCAATAAGTTGCTACCAGAATACCATCAACAACTGATGCTTTGATATTTCTCAGTGTTCATTTCGAGGTTTTATTGTTATAAAACATGTTGCTTTCACAAAATTATTCAACTTTCGAAAAGTGACAAAACCAGTTTTATAACACGCAAAAGAAAATACCCTATATCATCCATAGTCTGTACTGACTTTCCACAATCACCATCAGCAAGCAGCACAGTGAAAAAATTTCTTCCAGTAAAGTACCAAGTCTGCTGCCAGCAACAAGTCAAAGAAGTGGTTATTTCCCTCTACTCCCCTTCTCAGGGAGATACTTCCCCACTATCAGGGAGAAGTATCTAGAGTATTTTGTATGGGTTTCTCTACCTCAAAAAAAGTGTAGGTACTTTGGAATGAGTAGAGCAGAAAATCATCAATATGATTAGAGGGCTAAAAAATAAAAATGCAGGCAGAAAAGTTGGAAAAGTCATCAGTCCTGAGAAGGATAATAAAGAACAAGGGAAAACTTACTGATGACAAAAAAAAAAATAACCTGACAGAAGGCTGGAAATAAGAGGGAACCAGAATTCTTGGAGGTGCCCAACAAGCAAGAGGAAATAGGCACACATTTCAACAAAAGATATCCCAAAAGATATTGTGAAAAAAAAATCACCACAATGACAAATATGGGAACAGGCTGTCCATCCTTACATCTCCATCTTGAGAAATACCTCAAGCTCAGCTGGAGATAGTCCTGAGCAAGATAAACTAGACTGGTCCCTTTACAAAAAGCTGTTAAGACTTTCAGATGACCTTCAGGGGTTTCTTCTGTGGTTCACGTCTCCAAAAAATCCCTGGATATGTTCAACTAAGGTGCCCTACAGCCTGAAGCTAGGCCCTCTTTTACTTCTTTATTCTTGGAACAGCATTTCTTTCATAGCTCCATAACATCTTCAGTTTTTCAATTGCTTCAATGCCCCTTCAGAATTAACACATTTTATAACTCCTGTACAAACATCTGCTGAATCTTCAAATCTATTCTATACTGTTCTGTATTCTTTTTTCTAGTGAAAATTCCTCAGTGGATTACTTACATAGACATAAGACTTTCTTTTCTAGATCAATGCTGATATACTTTTGGTATATTAGCTGGCAAAATGCTCCAACTGAATATTTGAGTACCTCCATTTGATTTTACTTAATGATAATAAAATTCACTTGAAGCACCATTGAACATTCTGATCCCCGCTTCCTCTACCAGATACCTCTTCTTATGCAAAGATTTTAATGAAAAGAGTGCATAAGCAGACCCTTCAGCAGAGTGGAAACCAGCTCCTTCTTTGCATGCCATAATTTGGCTACAGAATCATTTTCAATTTCTCTTCTTTCTGGTTTTAGACACAAAGCTTTAGAAATAGTTAAGGACTGTTCCCAATTTGAGTGTAGTGAATAGCTTGCTGATTCTACTTTAAAGAGCCTGTTGTTAATTCTACTCAAGATTGTGAAGAAAACTGTATGTCTCTAATTTCTTTGGTAAGTTTTGTTATAATCAGTAAATTCAGCACAAGCTACAAAGAAGTATCCCCTCTCTCCACGGTCATGAGAACAAAAGCAGTTGCTTTTCTGTCCTCTGCCCTGGAATTCATGCTGTCAACAAGGGACCTTGAGATCTGGTCCTGCCTACCAACACACTTAAGCTTTCATTTGAAGTTCTCTAAACCGCTCACTTGAACAAAGATGAAATTTAGTTCCATGTTGCCCTTTAAACACCTACTTGCTGTTCTAAATAAAATCTTTAGTGTCTCCACTTCCTTTGAAAAATTAAGCTGATGGCACACTTCTATCACCCATGTGGGATGAGAGAGATTTCAAAATTTAAAACTAAAATGATTAAGCAGTAAACCTCACCTGTAAAAAAAGACATAAATTTGTCTCTAGAGCCCACAGTCTTTAAATTGCTACACACACACACACACACACACACACACACACGCACGCACACGCACGCACACGCACGCACACGCACGCACGCACACGTTTGGTATAAAAAGTGTACTTCACTGACTTTCCAACTGTAGATCCAGTAACTCTCTTCTATTGGGTTTTGTCAAAACAATGTATTCAGTCCATTCCCTTAAATATTGAGGGATGTTAATCTTGTTAACTCTAATGTTCTTGCTGTCTGTGGAGACTCACAATCCTCTTCTGAGACATTAAAATGTTTGGCCTGAACATCATCTTGTCTCCCAAATTTTACTGTTTAATTACACATAGGAAATTATTTCCTCCAGTGGCTTTTAAAACTTCCAACCTATTAATTCAGGGAATATTCTTGGGAATTCTCCTAACATTATAAAGGCACCATAATTAGCTTCTAGCCTTATTTTAATAGATTCAAGCAAAATGTCTATGGTGAGGTTTTCTTGCCTTTTTCTCTTTGTACAACATTCTTAATATTATTAGGTATCAGCAGCAACAAGCTGTAATACTTAAATCAGTAGAAACACTGCCAAGGCATAAAAATCATGCTTTGACAAAAGTGGAATAAAGCTCTTGGTTATGGTAAAAAAAATATTGGATAATACACACCAAAGCATGCCCCCAAAAAAGAAAAATTTGAGAATGCCATGTCATTCAATTAATAAAAATATCAAAATAGAATTTTTACAACAAAAATACAATAGCCCTTGTTCAATTTGCAAAGAAATCACAACCCTTTGGCTGCTCTAAAATACTACATCTCTGATATCAAAAAAGAAGGTAGAAAAAAATGCATCAGGAAGTAACAGGCATTTTATATATGGGACAGAATAACCTAAACTACTACTAAAATGACTTTCTGTCACAGAAAGGAGAAAAGTTTTAAAGCCAGAAATACTTTCATATATTCTGTTGCTTCATAATGCCTTAAAAGCTAAAGAAGCTAAGCAAGTATCAAAGACCTATGCTCCCACAGGTTTATCAGGAAGTAAAAAAAAAAACTACTGAAAGACTATCATCCATCACAGATCCAACACAGATCAATTATCATATCAATTCTCAGGGCAAACACATCACCTTCTGGGCTCCAGATTAGATTTCAGGAATTTAAGAAGGTATTCTGATATTTTTTTTTTTTAATGTGATAAATAAAATCTGTATTATGCAGAAAAAATTCTTGGGGTTTTTTCTGTGAGGTTTTCCTACAGGTCATACAATTTTTGTCATGTTACGTAAAATAGTTCAATATTACTACTTTAAGAAGTCTAGGATTTTCGGATTTTTTTTTCATACATCCCAATTCAAAATAAGAACATTAATGTTATATTCCGAGGGTTTGTTCATATTTATTTAAGTCCCAAGGATGTTAAAGACATCTCTAAAAGCTGAAAATTAAATCCATCAGCTACTTACCCCTTTTTTGACAACAAAATGTAAGTTCCAATTTGCAAAGCATGTCAGCATTCTCATACTTGTCTTCTTCTGCCTTAACCCAAAAACAGGATTCTGTCATCTCCTGAGGCCTGATCTACAAGTAAGAAACAAAACAAAATTTTATTTTTATTATTTTGATACTATGCAGAAACTGTGCTCTGTAAAGTCTAAAGCACATTAAATATTTAGAAACTCTGTAAAACATGTTGATTTTTAGTACACAGCTCATATTCAGAGTTGTTAATATATTTCTCATTAAAAATAATAACACTTAAAATAAGTGGGTTTGGAATAAAACTGATTCTAACAACGCAGACAACACACTCTGTTATCCAAGATCTAAAAGGAGTAAATTAGCTTTGGTCTAGAGTTAAAACTTGGGCAAACTTAAAATAATCTCTGAACACAGTTGGTTTAACTAGATACTAAGTACCTTACTTTTCAGAATTTAGCTTTGATTACTTCATTAACTATGAAAATCTCTTTACTGACTTATTTATGGTCTAAATAATTATAGTTTCCAAACTCAATAGACTGGTATACTTAATCTTGTCACAATGGAGGAGGAGAAAAAAACAAAACCAAAACCAACCAAATTCAGTCTGTATTTTGTCAGCCATTAAATTTATATAAGTACATTGAAGTACTACAGACAAATGGAGACACATGCAGTCCTTCTTTCCAGTCCAGGCTAGATAGATTCAAGACACTTGTTTGGAAACTGTATTGTTATCAGTATAGTTCAGTGACTGATCCTACATAAGGAGTCTGCTGAAAAACAAGGCACAATAGGAAGCATAGGAAGCATCCTGCTATCAAGGTTGTTTTATTCTAGACCAGAACTGACTTTTCCAGGCATCTCATAAAGTCAACAGGTAATTGCCCAGATGATCCATGAGTTAATGAAACACAATTTTCAAAAAACAATGAAAAGCTAAAGACAGAATGTATTCATATCTTACATAGTTTTAACTAATTTATAAATTGCTTACCTAGTCTTACTTCTGACAATCTATTATCCCCAAGTTCAATGTCAGATTTTACATCAAATATTTGTCATTAATCAACACTACCTTAGACCAGTTGAGTCTTTTCATGGTAACCTCAGGTTTGAATTCTTTTTTAGGCTTCATTCCAAATGGCAAAGCACATGAAGGCGGGGACCACTGTATTCCAGGCAGGCCTGGCAGAGGTGGTGGTGGAGGAGCACCACCAAAATGCAGAGGAGCTCCCAAGCTATTCAGAAGGGGTGGAGGAGGAGGGGGAGGTGGTGGCGGTGGAATTGCTCCATTAGAAGGCAGAGGTGGAGGAGGAGGGGGTGGAAACTGATGTGGTCCTGCACCTTCCCGTGGAACAGATGCATCTCCATGAGTTGATGGCAGAAGACCAGGCGGCAAAGAGCCATACTGATAAGGAAAATAGTCTTATTCAGTTTCACTGTTTTATCAACAAAATGCTGCAACAATCATAGTTTAAATACAGAAAGCCAGTCGAAAGTCAATGCCATTTGTCTTGTATAGAATAGTCAAATACGAACGATAACGAGCCCAATGTGCTTTTGATTTCATGATCGGATGTGTCAATATTTGAAGCAGGCATTCAGACCTGCGGGGTGCACACCAAAAATGACAAACTGAAATGGTGTTTCCCACTTTTTGTATTTCACTGACCATGAGCTAAAAAGGATATGATAAATATCCTGAGACCTTATCTAGACTACCATGGTTTACCTCAAATTAAAAAAAAAAGTAACATCCTAGTCTCCTACATATGACAGAGAAACAGTCCAAGTACATAACAGTAAAATCTAAAGAGATAAATACTTCTATTGAAAAACAGGTATCTTCCAATGTAGGAGAATTCTCACTCTACAAAATTGAAAACATGAAGCAATAATGAAAAAATATCCTTCAAAAAATTAAGCTTTTCTTACACACTAGCTTCTTATTCCATATAGAAATGACATCTATAATGTATCAAAATAGGATTAGGACTTCAGCAAGTCTAATAAAATTACTACTACTATTTGAAAAACTTCTATCATAGGCCTGCAAACATAAATGAGAAATTATCTAACAAAAAAAGCAAAAGAATAAATAAGAAATATTTATCTACTGGTGATAGGACTAATTACCTCTTCAACTAACTATGAGCTGAAACTGATTATTTCAGAAAATTAAAGGAAATACAATATGCAAAAGATTTTAAATTTCTAAAAGGAAATAGCTGAATATCAATGAATACAAATAAATGCATCCACAACAGCATGAAAATGTTTTGAATTTCTGAGCATAAGCATTGTTTACACTGACAAATAGACACTGAACAGTTGGGCTCCAGAAATGAAAGAAATACATCAACACGTACCGGTTGCAAGAAGAGAGTAAAAGAATGAGACCAGGGAAAAAAAATAGTATTAGAGATAGAAGTCAACATGCTAAGTAGCAATTGATGCCATACAGAAGCCAAAATTTAAAAGTACTAAGGTGCAGTAATCAATAACCTGAAATTTACAAAACTTTTCATGTGTCCCATCAACAGCAGTGGGATAATTCATGGTATGAAAATTAGTGAGCAGAATCATATGCTATGCTCTATGTCTGCATGTAATAAAAGTTATATTTCATGCAGTAAATAACAGAAAAAGTAAAAAAGGGAGGAAACCAATTTCACTTACAAAAACTATTTAAGTATGACTTCAAGATACACACAGAAAAGTACTTTCTTAATGAATGATGTGCCACTCTTACTATATTTAGTCTTTTAGAATGCAACGATTTCTTCCTTTTGTTAAATGTTTGACTTTGACATTAACAATAAATTTTGACCAGAAACATGAATTAGAATGACATTTCTAAATAGACCAAAGCAGAGCTAAATTAATTTTCCTCACTAAGAAAATTAAAGAAGCCAATAAATATTTTTTAAAAATCCTTAGAAGTATTAAAATAAACTCCTAGAAAGCATGTCTTTCTGATGCTTTCTTCTTTAGCCATTTTTAGACTGTTCTTCTTACTCCCAGAAATAAGACACAGGAAAAATCACTTGGTCACACAGTCTCCTAACATAGATTTAAGAGTTCAAGCAGTTACAAGTAACTCAAGTATTACTCTCAAAAAATCTGCACTATTCCTCTCCATCACATTTTAAAATATCTATTTATGCTTGAAAATTGAAAAATTATCAGGAAATGTTCTTATCCAGCCACAGGTTATTTCTTTCACTGCTGGATATCCATGGTAAGGCCTCAGTATAGCAAACTGCATAATAAGCAATTTCCCGTACAGGGATAAAGATCACAATGACGAATGCTAATCTAAAAGCCTAAGACTTATTACCCTATGTGGTTAATTACTTTGCAAATGTATGACTCTGAAAGCAAAACCCAAATGAAACCTAAGAAACTAGTTTAATTAACTGAGCTCAGGCATAAAAAGGATCATCTGGGAACTCACAGCTAATTAATGTCACATTACAATTATTTATATATAACAGAAATAAAGGAAACTAACATTCAATAATAAACAATAACAAAGATTCTTTGAAAAACCTCTCAACCATACTATCAGAATCTGAAGAAGATGCAAAAGGAAGTCCCTTTCAAAAACATTATTTCATTTATACCCTCTTTTACCTGTGATTTAAAAGCTTGTAATTCTGTTTCAAGTTCATTGATTCTTTCCTCTTTTTTTTGAAGCAGGGCCTGGGTCTCCTGATGAACTACAAAATCTTTTTCAAACTAAAAAAAGAGAAACAAGAAGAAAATTGTTGGTACCAGTCAGTTCTTTATATTCCAGTTTCTTTATATACCAGTTTCTTTATATTCCAGTCAGTTCTTTATATACCAGTTTCTTTATATTCCAACTTTCCCTTTTGTGCTTTTTAAAACCCACATGATAACAATACCAAGGATACATGTCTGCCATTCCAACTTCCATGTGTCTGCTGAGTGGAAGAACCATCTGAATCACCACTACAGGTGTTCACTATACAAAATGACCTCAAGACTTAACATATATTAAGTTAGTATTACACAGAGTAGCTTAAAAGGCATGGACGTACACTAATAAAGTCTGTAGATATAAAGGAGTCTGTTTTTATTCTCCCACTGTTTATTTTGTTAGGGAAACTGATAACTGCTGAAATAAAGTATTCAGTTGGGTTTTGGAAGAGTTGTACATGAAAACTTAAAAAATAGAAGGATTCTCAATTAAGGTTACCTACTTCAAACCACTTGGCTTCCTAATCTACAACGATCATCCAAATTCCCACTTTAACACAAAACAAATAGTAAGTTGAAGTTAACAACTATGCCATGGCTCAGTAATACCATTCATTAATCTTTTAAGTAATACCATGTCTGTCTTTTGATCACATGATAATGTGATGAAGAATGACTTACTTTTCTGGAAAGTTCCGAAGCCCTCTCTTCACATTCTTCTAATCTTGCTTTATCTACACAAACATCTGGAAAAAAATCAACAAGCACACTTACACATATGCAGGGAACACAAGATTCTTATCACCTATTCAATTTCACATAAGGAAGCACGATGCTGTAATCATTTCCAAACATGGTACTTACCTAGTAAGTGGCTGAAATTGATATCTAGTCTCTTACGATACGTGAAATCTGGGTCTGTTCCACTTCGATGTAACACTATCTGTGACACACACTCTTCAATTAATTTGAAATACTGTGGACTAAAGACAGAGATGAGTATTTTACAGATATTTATTAATCGTTCTATACTTAAAATCTTGTCTATGAACAAAGTAAAGTCAAAAGCTTTGGGCTGAAAAGTTTCAAAGAAAAATTACAATTGGCAGTTTATTACACATAAGGAGTTTACAAAAAGCCTGAAAAAACAGTGGCCTTAAAGATAAATAATTCTTGTATTATAACTAAAGATAAATAATTCTTGTGTTATAAAATCTACATCTCCCTCCCTGTGGAAATATAGGAAGGAAAGACCACCTCCTGCTTCCTCTCAGTAAAGAAAACACTCTTCTTTCAGCTTGATTCCACTCGTTTGGTGACTTTTGTAAGAACAAGTGCATTGCAGCCCTGCTTCAGAACAAGGATGAAAAACACCTTGTTCCTAAAATGCCAGAGGGTATGACAGCTGGGTCACTTGCCCAGAAAATGCAAGCTGTGAATTCAAACCTTTTCAGGTGGAAGAGGTCTAGCACAGATGTACCCATAGCAGGCAAGCACCCTTGACCTTTAAACATACATCTGTGCTAGACCTTGCCTGAAATGCAAGGTTATGCAGAATGTTGGGCAGAAAACAGATGGCCCCTGTTCAGTGTATACCTCTTTCCTCCAGCATCTCCTCAAAGACAACACAAGAGTTTTGGAAGGAAAATATTTGTCAGCTTGAAACACTAAAGTTTTATTAACTGTTTCCCTGTAGTTTATCTGATGAATTTTCCAGGAGACACAAACATGTCTACACTGACCTAAAACATATACTGAAAATACTCAACCCAAAAGTTCCAACCCAAAAGTTACTCTACATTAGGCATGCGTTCAGATTTCTGTATAAAGTGCATTTATTTGCATACTTGCTTTTGTCCTTTGACCCAAATACACTATAAAATTATAATGCTACTATCATGATTTATAACTGATTAAGACATCTCTCCTGATCACTTATACTTGCAATCAATAAGGCCCAACTCTTAACAAAAATAGTTTTCTATGTTTTTAAAATAAAATTATACCTTAAGCAGAAGAGACAAAAACATATAGATGGCATTATTGATTCCAAGTTGATTCTTTTAAACATGAGCTCACAAAGTACAATACGCACAGAAACACTAAAACCTATCATTGGATTTATGGAAGAAATATTCTATTAATGACTGAATAATAAAAAAAATCCATAATTAACATTTAACACAGCATTAAACATACCGGATAAAATAATCATTTCTTATCAGCAAAAGATGTTGGAGAATAGAAAGGAAATATCCTTCAGCACTAGTGTCCTTAACTGTATTCCACACCATGTTGTAAACATCATTTACTTCAGTGAAAGTGTTAAGGAGAATAATAACAAAGAATCAAAAAATTTCAGTCAAATGTTTACAAATAACTTCTTTAAACAGAAATTATAGCAAAAAAATATCCATTATATGCTTTATTTTGTTCATATTTGTCCTGCTGATATGTTGGAATAGACCTCTAAGAAGATGATCAAGTCTAACTATTAGCCAAGCACGGCCAAGTCCATCATTCAGCCATGCTACTACATTCCTCGTCTAGAAATCTTTTTAAGTATCTCCAGAGATGGGAACTCCATCACTTCCCTGGGCAGCCTATTCCAGTGCTTGACAACCCTTTCTCTGAGAAATTTTTCCTATTATCCAATCTAAACCTCATACAGCACACCTTGAGGCCCTTTCCTCTCATTCAGTCACTTGTTACCTGAGAGAAGTGACTGACCTCCATCTCACTATAACCTCCTTTCGGGTAGTCATTGAGAGCTACAAGGCCCCCCTCAGCATCCTTCTCCAGAATCACCCCAGCTTTCTCAGCTGCTCCTCATAGAACTTGTGCTCCAGACCCTTCTCTGGACATGCTCCAGCCCCTCCATGTCCTTCCTGTGGGTGAGGGGCCCAAAACTGAGCACAGAATTCAAGGCACAGCCTCACCAGTGCCTATTACAGGGGAATGATCAGTGTCCTGCTCCAGTGGCCACACTATTTCTGACACAAGCAAAGGTCATATCAGCCCTCAAAAGGATATTCTAGTTCAGATCTAATATCTTCTAAACGATGAGAGAATTCAATCATGTCTTCTTCTTTATGCTCATTGAACACTTTCAGCTGAATATCTAGCGCTTCATTCTTTATATATTGTAGTTGCTGCAATGAAGAAACAATTTACAAAGACTTGTAAATTTATCATTTCCATATGTAAATAAATGTATCTTTTTAATAAATTCTGTATGTTTATATTAGTTAAAAGTTTAAAACTACAAGAACACATGAATTAAGTTAAATATTCTAAAGGTAAATGTAACTTCAGGCTGGCCTAAAATTTTTGCACAATAGCGTGTCACATGTTCTTAAGCAAAGTCATAAAATGCTGAGGAATCAGAATAAAATCAGAATAAAGCTCAGAAAGCACATTTCACCTTTTCATTTTTATTTTAAGGCTGATTCTCGTACCTTACTGCTCTTTCCCAAACTCAATAAAATGCCTTGAGAATAATTTATTAGAACTTGTTCTCCCATTCTCGCTCTCAGGCTCAAATAATTAAAAAATTTAAATAGCAATGCAAAGAGAGAAGACGAGATGCTTACTGGCAATATCTCTTTCAATCCACTGCGCATAAATTCATTTCTGATGTGAAGCCTAAAATCCAAATCATCAGGAGATGTAACGAGAGCATTGATGAGCTGCATGCAAGCTACCTGTAATAGAGTAAATAATAAACTATCTTATTTCCAAGATTTCCACATGCATCACAATCAAGAAGATACAACAAACTAATAATTAGACATTACATAATTTCTAATTATGAAACTACTGTAATCTTATAACTAAGCTATTTAAATGCCTGATCAGCCACATGAGCATTTAATATCAAATTCTAGTTCACAAATTTCCATTACAATTAAATATTTTACCACTCCAGTGAATTTTGTCATTTTAGCCAATGAACTTTAGCAGGTAAAGCATAATAGAGGACATATAAAAATCATTGCAAATATACATTTATCTATACATATACAAATGTACATTTATCTATATAAGAAGTTAGTTACAGAATACAATCTGTATACAGTGAAACATATCTTTTTTTTTAAATGATGAGTAAATTAAACCGAGCCTGAAGAACAGAATGGGGTTTTATTCCATTTGTTTTTGAAATAGTAATTCTTTAAACATACTAAGTATTATAGAATACTTGATTCATGGGAATCACTTCTTCAGCTCAAAAGAAAGAATCAGGCCAACTACTGAGCAGACCCTATTCTGAAAAATTAAGAGACTCATCTGAAAACCCATAGCCAGGAGCAGCAGGAATTCACTGTCTGGATTCACAAGCCTTTAGAACGATGGCAACTTACTGTTTATCTCTAATACGGATGAAAAGAGACATTATTTCCTTTTTTTACCCTCTATTGTTTGCACATTTTGCTTCAATTTACAAAAAAATATGTTATTCAATTTAATTCCAGCATTTTAAGGGCTTTTTTAAAAGCAGCAGACCATCAGAATTCTATTTAGACCTTACATACTATGTCAACAATTAAAGCAATCTGGTTCCAACACTTTGCTGTAAAGCCTTTTATAGTCTAAAAAATGATGATGCATTATGCCATAGGCAAAACGTGATACTGGAAAGATGCTATCCCAGTCATCTTCACAGTATGCATAATTCCAAGTACTGAATTTACATATGGTCACAAGAGCAACTATGTACAAAGGTGTACAAGCTACTTTGATACAGGCTGAGAGAAACAATAGCACCCATTAGGTTTCCAGAAGGAACATGCTGCACAGACCACAACCATCACCTCACCTTTATCCTACTGGAAAGTATTTAAGCATGAGAGTAACTTTACATATTATTTCAGCTGAACTGTTATGGAGGTGAATGGCAATTAGCATAATTTAGGCCTGTTTGACTGCAGTGTTAGTCTATGAAGATGAACTTACTAGCTAACGCTCTAGAAGAGAACAGCTTAGTTATGAGAACAGAGATGCAACAAATGTAAACAATCTGTCAATGTGAGAGCTGTGAACCTGCTGATAAAATCAAGCAGACTGAGCTACAACAGGTTTTTAGGGACCAAGCATTAGAATGACCCAATTAAGCATGAGGTATTATTCACCCAAACCCATAAATGAGGTATTTGGAGTCACTTGAAAAGAGACTCTTGAGAGCTCCACAATTCTGCATTAGGAGTTGGGACCATCTTTTCAGCTTCTGGAGATGTCTGAAAGGACAAGAATGCTTAAGGGAGGATGCCATGGTTGGAACCACTGTACCAATGCATCCAATATCTCTCCTGGATAAAAGCTGCCACAACGGCATTTATTCTTAGATTACTGTCATACTACATACCTTGCCTCAACAATAACTTCAAAACAGTAATAGAAGGAAGGAACAAGCTTTGCTCCTTCTTCTTACTTGAAGAAAGAGCTAAAATTAATTTCTATTCCCTCAGAGCTTTTATGAAATTCAGTACAAGCAAATATCTATATTTGCATAATAGAAAACTATTGTTTTTATTTTAGTGACATAAACAAGGAAAATCACACTAAATTAAATATATAAAATCATAGAATGTCCTGAGTGGGAAGGGATTCAAAAGGATCATCAAGTCCAACTCCCAGTCCTGCACAGGGAAGTCTCAAGAATCACACCTTGTGCCTGAGAGCATTGTCCAAATCCTTCTTGAACTCAGACAGGCTTAGGGCTGTGACCGCTTCCACTGGGAGCTGCTCCAGTGCCCAACCACCCTCTGAGTGAAAAAATGATACCCAATCCTAACATCTAACTTAAATATACCCCGACACAGCTTCAGGCCATTTCCCTGGGTCCTGTCACAGGTCACCACAGAGATGAGATCAGTGTCTGCCCCTCCTCTTCCCCTCACAAGAAAGTTGCAGATTGCAATGAGGTCTCCCCTCAGTCTCCTCTTCTCCTGGCTGAACAGACCAAGTGACCTCAACTGCTCTTCATATGGCTTCCCCTCAAGGACCTTCACCGCCGTTGCTCTCCTTTGGACACATTCTAACAGTCTTACATCCTTCTTATATTGTGGCACCCAAAACTGCACACAGGACTCAAAGGGATTATTTAAATCAACTGCATAAGTGTTAAGATAGACTTCTGTAACTTACTCCAGTGTTAGACAATAATCAAGTTACAACACCTAAACAAAATAAATCAACACCAGTGGAGGGGAGAAGGAATCAAAACTAACCAATCAAACATGAAAATGTATTAAAAGAGACAGAGAACTTTGAAGGACAAGTCACAAAAAGCATCTACAGTTAACACATCTAATTCCTCAGAGATAACAAAAGAAGGAAGACAGCAACAGAATCTGTAGGGTCAGTAAAAGACTATGGTGGTAGAGAAGTGCCCAAAGAAAACAATGCAACACAAACAGAAACACTTTGTCATACTTGTGTGTGAAAGGAGATCACAAAGTAGAACATAAACAAAACAGTTCCTAAGCCAACATGAGAAGTAACAAAAGAGCATTCACTCTGCAAACATTCAAAGCTTAAAAATACTGAGGACAAAATAACTGTACTTGCTATTACATCCAAGTTTATACTGAAATGTATCTTGACCCTGAAGAAAATAAAGATGGCAGAAATTATATTGACATTTAAAAGGCCACTTTCAGGAAGATCTGGACAACTACAGATTGGCAAGTTTGACTTTTCCTACAGCAGAAATATAATTTGTATAGTTGAGAATAAAATTAATGAGTAATACAAATAATGTAATACAAATAAATAGACAGTATAAATAATCGGCTTTGCAAAGCAAAGTCCTATTTCATGAATCAATGAAAGGTGTTCGAAAGGCCCAAGGAGCAGGCAAGAATGTTCCAATCTAAGTCTGGACTTCAAAAATTTAAACAAATTTGCAAAATATCAAAACAATTTAGAAAAATGTAGAAAACAGCATGCTAAGTAGACAAAGTAATAAGTAATGTTTAAAAATTTGTTTTTAAAAAAGTTTCTATGGCTCAAAAATTACGCCATATTAAATTTTGTTCGAGTAATGTTTCCTAATGTTTTCCCCTCTGCCTCACTGTAAGTCTGCCTTTGTACATTTTGTTAGCAAAGTGTTTAACAGACTTGGCAAGGCAATGAAAGCCTATTCCTGTCCCTTCTCCATATTCTTTACAGTGAGGGCAATTAGATCATCACCTGATGAGGAAAAGTAAATAACCTCACATATCAAAGAGGTATATACTTGCAGTGTGCTTTCTTTCAGAAAGGTATTGGCATTACATTAGCAGCACTCAGCTTTAAAAGAACTCAGTTAAATAGGAATATAGATAACAATACCACGACATTGACTGTTTTGCCTTACAGAAAGTATGTTTCCTGGAGAAAGATTTTCCCAATTTGGGGCTTCTTTGAAGTTATAAATAAGAAACAACCCTTGGTTATTCTTCTCTTCTTATAAAGCTGCTAAATAGATAACAATTTGAGCCTTTAACTGTCACAGTGGATTTTTCATCTTTGTAGTGCCTGTCAGAAAAATTCCTATGATACTTCTCCTCCCTGAAATGTGTTATTGCCCTCATTTTATACAATTTGCTTCTGTATGTATGTCTACAGTATTTTAGAAACTTGTGGGAAAATAGGACTTTGTAAACTTACCAATTATTTTCTTCGAATTCCAACAAAACCTCTGTATTACTCTTCAAGCCTGTTTCTGCGCAAGTACTTTTTCCTGAGAGTTACTCTAATATGTTTGCTACTGCCAGAGCATCACTCTACACAAGGTAACATAGAACATACACTAGGTAACCCCAGCAAAGGAAATTACAACAACCAAAAGATAAATACAAATAATATAATTTTCTTCCATCCAAACACTGACACTACAATACCAAAAATTTTGAAAACAGCTAAGGTGCCCAGTCTACTTTTCAAAAATAGACTGCATAAAATCTTCCAAAAATTGTCTTGACAGCAACCAACAGAGATGAGAGGCTCTACTGCACAACCAAGCACTTTGAACACAGAAAAAGCTCCTGATATTGAATGTTTGTCTGTAGTCCTCTACAGTCTTGTTCATGACATATGGCCTTGTAGCCCACTTATTTTTGCTAGTAACGGGCTACAGGTTTTGTATGAAGCTAACACCACATGCTGCCAGACCTCTCAGGCTTCATCAAGACGTAGCTTGCCAGTCTGGAGCTCAGTTTTGACTTATTTAGTTGCAATAGGATTTGTCTAGTAACAGAATCACTATCACCCCACTAGTTGAACATTTTTTTTAGCCTTGTACAAGTTTCTGGCATAAAGTTTACCATTACATACATTTCTGTAATTAGTGGATAGAAAATGACCATAAATGAAGCATAGAAATGTATAGGCATGGGATGGGGTGGAGAAGTGTTAGCACTACTAAGAGCAATCTTATTAGACCACTAAGACATCACTTAGACTAAAAATTAGGTCTTTGGTTTTGAATACCAGGTGTATTTTTTAGGCCCACAAACTGCACAAGTTACAAGGTCACAACAGAAGAATTTGGACACCACAAGTGATTTAAAATGCAAGCAACCAAACCAGTTAAATTGACTGCAATAAAACCTTAAAGAATATATTGTGTTATTACCTGAGTATAGGCTTTCTTATTAAAGCTTTTTTAATTTGTTTTGGTATGGGTCCACTTTATGAGTATTTGTCCTCCCCTTGAACAGCCAAGATGAAAATTTTTTCCTTCCCCTAATTTTGATCTTATTTAGTTGAAACAAGTTATATCATCTCCAATTCATCTCTCTGGAGTACAAAATCTTTCATTCAATTGCATTTTCTGGATTCAATTAGTTGAGCCATTCAAAACCAGTAATTCAGTGCACAGACAGCTGCCACCAACACCTGCTCTCCTGTTAACATCAGTGAGGCATTTCAATGATTGTAGACTTCACTACCACAGAGTCAGTACCAAAGTACAGTACTACAAGGTTACATTTACATTTCAACTCCATGTTGTTTGATTATATACAATTTGGAATCTTTGTCATTGCTATGACAGCAGTTTGAAACACAGTATGTTTTCCTGCAAAACACTATGTGAATGGACTGTTGAGCAAGGAAACAGCATTTATCACAGATGATTTAAACTTTCAGTGAAGAGTCAGAGACTGAAAAAGTACTACTATGAAAATCCTGATCAAGAGCAAACTATAGTTTTATCTTTGAGATAGCAGGGCAATTTCAATGAAAGGATATCTACAGATGTAACTGTATCAAAAAAAAGATTATTTTCTTTAAATCTGCCAAATTGACACAGTACATGTGCACGTGTGTTAGTCAAACAGAGCCATGATACAATGATAAAAAGCAAGAAAATCATCAGTAAGATGTACTGCTATTCTAGTATCTTACAGCTTACATCAGTAAGATGTACTGCTATTCAAATTTGATCAAGTGGGAATTAAATTGCAGCTCAGAACAAGAATACAATTTAGCCTTCCTGGAACAAACAAGGCAAAGATCCATTGGATAATATTAGCTAACTATTTATTTGTGTAGGAATACAAAGTAATAGTGAAAGCCCCAAACATAAGCCTACAAAAAGCAGAATGAGAAAAAGTTATACAAGAGGAAAGAAAAACAAGCTTAAGCAAGGCACAATGCTTACACATCTAGATTTGAGTAAATTAGATCACAAAATCTTTTTTCTAAGTTTAAAACCTTTTTAAAGGACTAAAGATAAAGGCAATTGCAGGAACCTGATAGAAGATCACAAACATTTAAATCATATTCCAAGTGAAACTAATTCAATACTTAGGGGTTAGCATAAAATACTTAAACCACACAAGACCACAATAATTTGAAATTAGTTTGTGCAGTCTTGACATTTAGGTAAGGTAAGCTTTGTTCTGATTGACCCTATTACATAAGCAGTTATGGAAAGGACCTCATTAGCACAGAGCAACCAAGAATCATCAAGTTATTCAGCAAACCAAAATGTCATGGCCATCTCACATCCTCATATTATTAAATGAGAAGATTAAATGGAATTCCCTGTCAACTGAAAATACTGTGAGGATAAGGCTATTGATGAATACCTAGGATCTTTTACTTTCTCACAAAAACGTTTCTCCTAGGATATCCATGAATCTGCATGTTTCCACAGGGATGAGCAGTATTCATTTTTCAGGAACTGAACCAGGAAAAACTGCACCATTTGCTTCACCACTGTTCCTCTTCTCAGTCCTAACTGGAAAATTAGAAGGAGCTGGCATCTGCAACTAAATCTGCATGGAAGAATAGCACTCTCCTGTTAGTTAAACCACCTGCTTGAGAAGCAGTGTTGAAAGTTGATTGTTAGAGAGTATAAGCACTATTCTGATTCTCCTAGAAG
This sequence comes from Serinus canaria, assembly GCF_022539315.1. Lineage (NCBI taxonomy): Eukaryota > Metazoa > Chordata > Aves > Passeriformes > Fringillidae > Serinus > Serinus canaria. The sequence continues at coordinate 59,015,713 of NC_066313.1, forward strand.
AATGAGAAGTAGGCAACAAACAAGTTCTTGTTGTTGTTGTTGTTGTTATTGTTATTTTCTTAACTTTCTTACATAGCAAAATGGGTTGTGTCAGAAGAGCTGTATTTCCTGCCTCCATGACTTGAACAAGCAAAGTATTAGACTTTTCAATTGCCATCAAATTGCCTTTGTGTTTAAGGCTTAAGATGTTAAACTACATTTACTTTAACAAAATCAGAAACTTGATATTACTCCTGGCTGTAGTTATATTTTTAGAATAGGACTACTAATCTTGTCTTGAACCAAAATCAATTAAGTATGCCTTCCATAAATCTGGATTTTATGAAAGATAGAACATCTTTTGCATTCAACAAATGCAAAAAATAGATAGACAGAGCTTTCACTAAAAATACAAAAATCACCCTACTGAGGCCTTTTATGTATTCAGTCTTCTAGTAACAGAAATGTTAAGTCAATTCAAAATTGAAAAGGTCAGTTGTTAGTGTCAAATTGAACTGCCACAAAGCAAGCATACATACATCAAAGAGACAATCAAGGCAAGTATGCCAAGTAACTGACAACTGTAAACTTCTGTCTCATTAAAATCCTGTCAAATTAACCACCAGGTCAATATCATTGTTAGAAAAGTTTACAGCTGATTCACATGAGGAGGCTTGATTTTTCTGGTCTTAAAAAATAGAAATTTAGCAACCATTTATGAAGTCTGAAAAAGTAAATATCAAAAAGCCTTTCAGCAGAAGGAACATACTTTAATGAAAGTTTAACTAAAAAAAATAAACAGAAAAGAACTTTTAATGAGTCTCCATGTCTACACAAGATATAGCAAACTAAATGGCAAAGCATTACCTATTTGCAGGAACTTCAGGCTAACAGTTTCAGCAAAGCCAAATGGATATATTTAGCATAAGTATTTTAGCAGAAGTATTGTAATGGTAACATTTAGAGTAAATTCTCATTTTTAACAATGCTTCTATCTTCTATATTAGAGGATAACAAAATACTAGTTGGAAGTATAGCCCCATTGATAGAAGGCATAACTACTGGAAACAAACTTTTTTAATATTTGAAGAGTAGCAATAGAAAAGTTAAAATTGCCAGTGCATAGATAACTCAGCTGAAGTTTTCTGCAGTGATTTGATTATCTCACCAGTAGTATCTTGCTCATGGAGCTGAGCACCCCTGCAAACAGTGGGTACCCATCTTGGGTAAAACAAGAGGTACAAAGGACTAACTTAACTTGCCTGATAGCTCAACTAGAGTAATGGCCTGCTTTAAGGGGAGTTTCACATGCATTATCAACTATAAAGAAAAGGAAGTTACAGATGGTAACTTTTTTTCTGTATTAAATCTACAGTAGTTTTTTTTCCTTCATTAAATATACACAAGCCCTGAAAATTCAGCATTAAACTCAAAACAACATCCTCCTAATTTCAACTTGGTAGTCCTCAAATCCTTATATGCTCTAGACTCTTGAATTCTCTTAACTCAGATACAACATCCTGGAATTGAAAAACAAATTTCTGTGATCCAAAGTATTGAATCAATAAATCAAATAATGATGAATGAATCATTAATATTTTTTAAAATCAAAATATTTTAATTTTTTTTTTTATATCCCAGAGAAAAACTGATATCTCAGAATTTTTTTGAAATTCCATAAAATTCATAGATAGTCCAGGGAAACTTTGGATGCCCCATCCCTGGAAGTGTTCAAGATGAAATTGAACTAGGCCTTGAGCAACATGGTCTGGTGAAAAGAAGCCCCCTCCTGGTAGCAGGGTTGGAAGCACATGACCTTTAAAGGGCCTTCCAACGCAAAGCAGTCTATGATTAGAAGAGAGAAGGGGTAAGGAAGAAGGGACATTTTTTCAAAAGAGAATTCCATTGGTACTGGCAAAATTGAGCTACAAACAATTCTCCACCTGCAGATATTCCTTTATGGTTAGCTTTTCTGTGAGACAAATGAAAAAAACAGCAACTTTTATTGTCAGACATGAACTATTTAATATAAAAGCTGAGTAATGCAAGCATTTCTTTCAAACTTTAATCTTTTACTATTTTTGTAATAGTAACAAAGAATTTATGTGAGAAATGCAAGCATAGAGAGCTACCAAGGCCGCAAACATACAAGCTCAGAGATAGAGATGGATACAGTGTTTGACCCAAGACCTTGGAGAAGGCTTGAAGCTTTAAAATAGAATAGTGAAACAGACATGAAATAGGAATAAAGATTTCTAGTTTAAGCCAAAATATGTTTTAAGCAAGTAGAAATATGTCTCATGCAAGCAAATAAATATATTAACTATAATTTAAAGATTTTAAATTATGAACAGCTCTCAGTTCAACTTGATTACATAAATATCAATGAGTTCATACCTACACTCTCAGACCAATGATCTAAAACGATCATTCAAACAAAGTTAATACTTTGTGCCTTTCTGCAGTAAACTCTACATTCAACTGAAGCAAATTGAAAATAAGCAAGGCACAATATCGTCAGACCTTCTGAGTGCAATTTCATGATATCAAAGAGGAAGCATGAGAGACAGACCTCCCAATGATTTAAAACATTAATTATAAAACACAGTTGCCTAAAAACTTGCTTTTTTACTATAATCAATATTCAATTTCAACAAATATTTCCAGAAGTGATACTATCTTTTTGCATCCAAACACGAGTTAAACTTCATTTTAAATATATACTGTCTTTTGACTCACAAAGCTAAGATCTCAGTGAAAAATCAACAAATTGACTTGCAACACCCCATGTTTCCAGACTGAATCTTCCCATGCCACACCTTAAAAGACAAAATGATAAACAATATTCCACAATTTGACTCCAACTTGAAACAGTATCCCTACTCCTTTTTATTGTAATGACTTGTTCAGTCCAGAAAAGCATGTAATTTTATTTTCACTTGTTGCAGTGATTAAAAAAATTACTTACTTGCAGCTGAACTGAGTTATCCTGAAGACCTTCTACAATAGGGGAGAATCTATCAACATTCCTCTCCTCTGCTGCTGCTGTTACAGCTTCCAATATTTTTTCAAGGCTGTGAGAAAAGAAAATAACTTCACTCAGAAGAGATATTTAAACTTGCTTATTTGCTATCTTAAAAGCCATGTTGCCAGATTATTCACCTGCCTCAATTTCTTGTAAACAAATTTAGGAGGTTTAAGCAATACTTGTTGCCTTTAGAGATTTTTGTAACCAAAGAATGACTTACTGGATCACAAGGGTTAAAAAAAGTATGCTAATAAATATTAAGCAAAAGAATTGCTGCATAACTATTTCCATCTAACTAGTACATCCAGATGGGAAAAACTCACTGATATGGCCACAAAAAAAAAAAAAACCACCTCACAAAGGTATGCTGAAAATTGACAATATAATATAGATATTACTTTCAAACCTAAATTGAAAATTTTATAATTTCATTCGGATATAATTATAATTTGGGATATTGTAAAATTACCTTACTATTTCTTGCTTAAATACAGTACTTACATGTTTTCTTCTCCTACAATGCACATTGCAGATAAGAGTTTAACTATATCCGTCATCATGTTAGTTTGCTTGGGATCGATTGCTTTGGCCAGCAACAAAAGGCTCCTCTCTTCTCCCAAAATTCTTTCCAACCCATACTAAACAACAGAAGAACACTTGTAAGGAAGGGAATCCAAATGACCATCAAGTACCTAATAATGACACCAATGGTTTGTTCCCCTCAAGTAAGTATTGCAAATGACATTTTAGTCTGTGAAATAATTAAAAAAAAAAAAAACCTGAGAGAAAAGTCCCAAACAGGTCACTTATTCTGTAAGAAGGGCATTTAACAGCATCAAAAGTTTACATTATTGTCTTTGAATATTTCAGAGAAAAAGTGGCAGACTTCTGGCAGATAGAAAGAACTTCAAACCACAACCAACCAACCCACCACTTCCCCAAATTGCACAGACTTATACTCATCAGGTACTTTATCTAATTGAACTGTAGTAATTTCATTTCTAGAATAAATAAAATCCCATACCTTATTATTCATGAAGGCTCTCAAACACTGTATAACTTTATGCTGACTTCTTTTCACAAGTCTGTCCTGACTGAGTAAATCAAAAATTTAGTGTAAATAAATGCTCTTTAAATACTAAGAAAAGCTAACTTTATATTAAGATATTTATAGATATAATTAGAGATTATATATAACTTATATTCTATTTATATTTAGAAAAGTTAATTTTATATTAAATCCTTACTTTTTTGTCTCAACCAATCGTTCCAAAACATCCAACAGCAGTCCCAGACCTTCTCGGCCAAAGTTTACAACCCAGCTAGGAGAAAGAAAAAAGACATTTTAAAAACTTGACATTTTGAAGACTAATCACAGTGAAAGAAAACTGTCACCATAAAGAAAAGCACGCATAACTGGATGGTGTTAAACCCAAAATATCTCCAAGAGAACACAACAAAAATTTTAAATTTCAGCTACTACCAAAGGCATCTTTTGATGAGGTTAAACCCTTGGCCAGTTGTTTCTTCATGAGACAGATGCCTCATGGTCCTGTTTAGTATTGCTCAAAACCCCTTGCTATCAAATAAAAGTATCACTGACAGCAGCACTAACAATTACAGGAAGAGAAAACCAGATTTTTTTTTTCTTCTAAAAGTAAATACATTATGAAAATAGATTCTCTCATTCCTGGACGGGTGTTTTATTCTGAAACAGATTAGGCAAAAAACTGGCAACTATTATTGGCAGATCTGGCCTATATGTCTCATAAAGATAATCCTACAAGATTCACTTATATGAACATTTTGTATTAGCAGAATTATGAGCAGCCATTTTGCTGCACATCCAACAGCTGGGGATAATCGACTAAAGTACTGATGCATTCTTGCTGCCTTTACCTCTGCTTCCACAAGACAACAAAAACTACTTACACTACCCAAAGAAAACACTCAGCTTTTTGTCCTTCTGACAAAATACTAAGTTATCAGTGCCTCTATTTTTAATGCATTTATTAAAAATGTCCTCTCAATGAAATTCAATCTGTTGCAACTATTACACAAAAGGGGAAGAAATAGTTGCAGATAACTAGCTATCTGTAATAATATGTAGAGCTAGATCACTTGAACCACTTTTAATGAACTGTGCTGGCAACTGTGAGGTCAAAACACCTAAATTATTTACCTGAAGATTAGTGATCAAGATTGTTCTTTTAGAAGCTTACTTTTTATAGTGATGGGAAAAAAACACAGCTTTTTGCAGTAAACCATGGATTTCAATACCTGTTTCTAAGTACCAAGGACCAAACAACTCAGTAACACTTGATTTAGATTTTCTCTGTGAACTAAAAATACAATTTACAAAAAAGACTAATTGAAAACACTTTGTCAGAATAACTCGGGCTACTCTAAAGCATGTATTTATTCTTCCACATAAACCATAACATATTCTAAATAAGACAACCCAATTCAGAAACATAATAATAGAAGGAAAGAAGCAAATACCCATAGAGATGACCCATATCAGTGACTCTGCCAAGCCAGACACAGAGAAAAGAAAGTTATGCAACCTTTTCTAATCATGTCCCAACATTTCATTTGCATTATTTTAAACTACACCCTAAACAGTTTCCCCAAATCATGTGTACAGCCACTGTCTTAAGTGGTAGCTCTAAACAAAAGGATGTAAATAGAATAGAATAGGAAAAAATACAAATTAATGAAATAAAGTTAGCATTCAGCTGCATGGAACAAATCAAAATTAAGACTTATCAATGGTTACTGAAGAGTTAACCTTCCTTCAATAAAGCACAGGTAAACAAAGGTTGTGCTTTCTTCTGTATAGATAAACCCTACAGGTACAGAAAAAAATACCAGAAGAAGGAGGGAAGAAAGAAAGCCTAAAGCACACTGGACAGAAGCAGCAGCACACATTTAGAAATATATATGTTTTCTGGTGAACAAACTTACACCAAGGTGCCTAACTCCCATTATTGATTACCCTGACAAAAATAAGTTAGAAGAGCAAAGACTTCGAAAGTATTTCAAAAATTAAAATGAAAAACAATTGACTACTTAGCACTAGAAAACAAAGGGAACTGCTTCTGCTCCACATTTAATCTACCTTCTCTTAGTATTAACTTGTATAGATCAGCCAACTCTACTAAAAATACCAGACCTACAAAAGATACATAATCAATGAAACAGAAAGAAGTTAAAATTACTCACTAATGCATACATACTCAATAACTGGAAAACCTTCTACATATCCATTAATTTTAATCCATTAAGAAATTAGAATATGATTAATCCTTCAACATGTGCTAATGATGTTACCTGACAGGATTACTAGTCAAGGACACACGGAGAGATTCTAAGCAAGTGACTAGTCTTTCATCCATTGACCCAGATTTTAAATCCTGAATAAATTCTTGAGGAGAAATCTTCCTACTGTTCTTGAGACTTCCCTGAAACACAGAAAATACACTTGTTTTTTATTTGGTGCATATAGAACTTAAAGACATTATTACGGTTAAGCTTTGTTCCTTGAAAAATATACAATGTAGACCTGTAAGCCCATAACTAATGCCTATCTACTATTTGCCAAATACTGACTAAATTTGGTCATTTTATGAATAAATTTATTACCAGCAGACAAAAACAACAGGCATAAAATGTACCAATTTATCACACATGCTCAGAGAAATAAAGTTTTTGTATTGAATGGATTCTGTTTGTGCATTGTAAGCAACTTAATATTCAACAGAAGAAAAGAGTTCCTCTGAAGAGATCACAGGGCACATGTCCAGAAGGGTGACTGCACTCACATAAGCATACAGAGCAAAGAAGCAGGATACCAGAACACTAAGCATGTTACTGCAGTAACTTCTGCTCTTGCAGAAGTAGACTTTGTTGTAGACGTCAAAAAATAAAAAATCTAGTCCACCTAGTATCCATTTCACATGAAGGATAGATATATTTTCTACAGAACATATCTAAATACAAAAAGGCAGGCATAAACTTGGATTTGACTTAATTCATTGCAAGAGTCCTTTTTTTTTGAAAATAGAAGCACAACTGTCATGTTGCACAAAGAGACTTACTAAATACTTCTTGATTAACTAGTGGCTTAAGTCAGTAATTGAAGAGAATTAGACTTGCAGTGCAATAATAACTTGAAATCATTCAATGTAAATGGTGAGGTAGTCTCATTATATCATTATAGCTAGTTTCATAGAGGTGACTTTTTCTCCCTTTGTCAGATCCTCAGGAAATACTGAGAAGTAATCTTTTCTTCTATGAAGCAGAAGATAATTAAATAGTTTCTAGCAAAGAAATGAAGTTAAAAGCTGGTAAACGTATACAAACAGACCAGGCTGCTGACCTGCTATCCAGAGGGACATCAACAGACAGGAAAAATAGGCAGAGGAATTTCAGGAAGTTCCACAACAGAAAACTGTAAATCTTGAACCTGAGGAGGAATGAACCCACGCACCAACGTGTGCTGAGGCTACCAGCTGCAATGTAGGCTTGTAGGAAAATAGGGGTTGTGATGTATGACAAGCTGACCACAGGTAAGTGCATCACCAGCTGAATGAAGGAGATGACTCTTCCCCTCAGCTCAGCAGTGATGAGACATATGGAGAATTCTGTCCAATTCCTGACTGCCCAGCATGAGAGAGATGTACATATTGGAATGAGTCCAGAAAGGGCTGTGGACACAATTACAGGAGAATCTGTAGTACATGGAGAGGCTGGTAGAACAGAGATTGTTTAGCCCCAAGAAGGGAAAGCTCAGGGGAGCCCTATCAGTGAAAGGACAAGAACAAATAGAAATACAGCAAATTGGTTAAACATAAGTCGAACACAAACTTCCCCCCTCCTCCCTCTGTCTTCTTAAGCATGAGGCTGGTAAAGCACTGGAACAGGTTGCTCAGGCACACTGTGTTGTCTCTCCTATCAGAGATATTAAAATTGGAATAGATAAGAAGTTGGATGTGACTATCTCCAGGGTCTCTTCCAGTCTAATTCTATTCCATGACTCTGTGACAACAGAACCTTGGAGGCTATAATAGTCTCCACTCCAACTATATTTCCTCAGACTTCATAACAGATGCTCCAGACACCAAAGAGAAACAAAACAAAAAAAACCACAAAAACAAAAAACAAACAAATCAAACAAAACCAAACAAAAACGCAACCAAACAAACCAAAAACCACCTGCTGCCAAGAATCATCTCAAAAACATAGCATCTCATGTTATATTTTGAAACATCATGTATAATACATGGAATGTCATTGCAAACATGCTTCTGAATTGATAGATATCCCTACTTGCTTAAGTATGAGGGTAACTTCCAGTAACTATGCTCCACAAAAAAAAGTAGATAAGATGTACAGCAAAGGATGAGGGCTGAGGTGAGAATCTGGAAGACAGGTGTAGGAAACCCAGAGAAAATTTTAAAAAATCAGGAGCAATAAGGGTTCCCACAAACAAAATGAAAGTCAGTATTTTGAGTTTTCTTTCATGGATCTTTCCAGCTGGACTCTGCATAGATAAGATAACAGACCTTCTAGAGACAAAATGACCAAACGCCCAGCAGCCTTCATGACAAAGTATTTAACTAAATGTTACAAGAGAGTTGGAAATTTCAAGAAGTCTCAGAAAATCTGCTGGCAGCTCCTGATGTGCATAACTACTTGATAAGCAGTACTTGTATGCCTAAGCATAAGGATTAATATCCTGTGTGGAGAATCTGTCATTTCCAGCGACTTCTCCCAGCAGTTCCTGCTATAAAATTTACACTGCTGATTTAACCAAAATACTTGTAAGTTGTCAGTAAAATTTCTTTCCTTTGATGCAGTCAAAGGAAATGTCATATGGACAGGACATACAGTGAAGATGGTTAGAAGATATTTCAGAAGGAATTTAATATAATGAAGTATGTGCAGTGCAAAGGTCACATGGGACAGGAGCCCAGTCAGACTAGAAGAATTCACTAGAATGACATTTCAGACAGCCTCATGTGACCCATCTGAAAACAGTGCCACACACAGTGCAGACTCACATCAACATCCAGAGAGTAACCAGTCATCCCATTTCAGACTCAGTTCCCCACTGGAGCATTACCCTATGCAAAACAACCAGTAAACTGTGAATGTCTGTACAACAAACTGCCACAGTGCTAAGTACCACTTATTCATAGTTATGCCAAAGTTCTGCAACATAATAAGAATATGATACATCTGCTGGTGCTTAAATAAAATGAGAGCTGCATTTGGTATCAATTGTGAAATAGATTATATTAGCTGTATTTCAGCATGAGAAAAGCTGCTTAAGTTCAAAATGTTCAAGTTTACTGAGAAACAGGAAATATCTTGAGGCATCAGTGCCTCTAGAAACTTAATTGCTCAACTGAAGAACAACTGGTCTGTGAGCAGATGCAGCATGAAGTCAGCATTAATTAATCTAGTTAAAACATCACAAGGACACAATGTGAACAACAAAAACAAAACACTGAGGAAGAAAATTCATTTTAAAAACTCAGTTTGTGCGTTTTGAACATATAAAACTGCAAAACCTATGGTTGAGTAATGTGACAGCAATACTTTATTTCTCCTTGACTATTAACCCCATGACATGGAATTTTATTTTCAAAACTTTTCTTTTCTGCAAGTATTACTATGCGAAGAGGTGTGCTTTGTGATTATTGGAAAGGAGTTGTGCACTTCTGAGAAAGAGAAACCCTGATACTGAGGTCAATGATAAAGCTTTGATTACAGTAGAGTCCACTTTGATCACCGGAGGCTGTGTCATTATCATTGATTCATTAGAGGCGCAGTCTCTATTCTTCATTTTAATAGTTCTTAAAATGATAATTGCTTTAAATGAAACATGCCCAGTACTCTCCATAACATTTGTATGGATATCTTTCCCAAGGCGAAATATCTTAGCACCCATCTCCTTAAAGTTCAAAAAGTATAAAAATAAGTACGAACCACCAAAAGAAGTTACTGGAGTATCACTTATAGAAGGAGAGACCCAAGATAGGATTAGTTGCACACAATAGTCAGGAGCTACGTGGCATTTTAACTGTTCCAAAAAAGCAGAACACTTTCACAAAGTCAAGGTACACCAAAAGTTAGCCAAGTACTCTTGGGGTGCAGCGCACTATTCTCTCTATACTCAGAAAGCATTCAGTCCAACTAACTTGAGAAATGAAAGAGCATGCCCAGAAGAAAGAGTTTTCAATGGCAAAGGAAGGAATTTCCCATCCCAAGAGCTCCAGCACTAATCTGAAATCATCTTCAGCACAACTGGATCGAAGTACTGAATCTGTGCCTCACTGGAACAGCCTCTCCCAATACACAACAGGTGAATGTCACTTCCAGTAAAGACACAACAGCAGAAAGAGTTCAGGAAAGACAAATTTCCCTGCACAGATTGGTCTTTAGTCATCTCCCACTATAGAAAGAAGAATACATGGTATAGCAGCAGAGGAAGGGAACAGAAAAGAGAAAATGCTGTTGGGGGCCTTAGGAAAACACACAAGACAACAGTGTGTGCAAATAAATCATTGCCCTGGGGGAGGAAACAGACCTGTCCTCTTCAACAAAGCACCTTATATAGCTCCTCTGGGCCTAGTGCAAGAAGCTCCATTGCCAAAACACAAGTGTGACGACATCCAAAGAAAAAAGGGAAATTGTGAAGGGCACACAGAAAGAAGGACCAATGAGACATACTCTGTGGCCAAGAAGCTATGACATGAAAACCTTTTTCTTGACAAAGAGAGCCTTAACATCACCACCATCAGCATTCTATGATTTCAGCTACAGATGTGAATGCAGCAAATCTGCACAGCCAGTCATGTTCTATTATCACATTACTTTTTAGATCAAATGACTGAGGTCTTAAAATACATATAGAGGCTAGGGGTGCCAATGATATATAAACCCTCACATACTCTTTTAGGTAGATAAATTTCAAGAATGTTTTAAGATCTACTGGTCTGAAGTTTCTTGATTTCCCATGCAATATCTCTAAAAAAGAAAAACAAGCTAGACCTATTCTTCTGGTATTAAGGACCCGTTAAGCTATAGACAAGACTAGTACCTTTGATAAACTCATCTTAAATAAAGTAATCTCCAGGCAGTTAGGCCCTGCACTAGGCATACCTGCCTTACTAAAAGTGCTAAGGCGTAACACTAATAAAATACATCATGTGAAGTCAAGAGTAAGACAAATATCTCACTTAAATTACTATAGTTAATGTTTCAATTTTTCAGTATTTAGTTATAATTACATCCAGGCATTTTTTTACTGATATCTGTAGTTACATACAGCAGTGAGAGTTGAAGATTCAAACATATGAATTGTAAAACAATCAGAATATCTGAGGACAGGATTAGCTATGCAGCATTTAGCACAGGAGTCAGTTCCCACTCTGCAAAAACTAAGCAGTTTTTCTTATGCCAAATGAATCCTTTCTTTGGCCTTTATATACAACTCCTTGCACTGTTTTAGAACAACCAATCATTACAGGTAAAAAATGGACAATAATTGATTTTGTGCACAACACTTTCATTATCAGCTATTACATAGCATCAAACATAAACTCTATTTTAAGACAGGCATGAAAAAGGCTCATAAGTGGAATTATTTTTAACAATGCTAGAAAAGAAAAAGATTCACACCAAACTTTTGCAAGAAGTTTTTGCAGAATCTTTCCATCTCTACTCTTAGTCATACCCTTACCAAAAAGAAATGCTGGTTTCTGTATAGAAGACACGTTTCAAGTACAAGCGACTCTCTGCCACTGTAACTTGTAAAATAGTAAGACAGACACAAACATTTTTAAAGAGCACTATGAGAAACAGAAGTTAGTCATAGGAATGTAACAAGCATGCATCACTTTTTCTGACCAACGGGAAATAATGTAAGCTTTTAGTAATTTACTTACAGACTTGGAAGCAGTGCTGATATACTGCATCACCATTTCTTTTTTGGTATCAAAATCCTTTTCTCTCAATGGCATCTTCTTGTCTTCATTTAAATTCATATCCTCCTAGAATGGGAGAGGGAAAGAGAAAAAACAGTCTTAAATGCCATACATCAACAGAATGATTTTAATGTAAGAGACTGAAATAAATAAATAAAGACACAAAAATATAAACTTATACAACTGAAAGCTGTTATACAAACAACTTTTCATGAGATTTAATCAAAACCATAAAAATCCTTATCTTTATTCCCTCTGAACTCAGACTGAAAAAAATCAAAAAAACAGTCAACTATACTAGGATTAACAAGTGCATCACAACCATTTTTAGTACACTCTCTTAGAAAAGACCTACATTTTCACACATGTGTCCACCAAACTATAGAAGAGTATTATTTAATACATCCCAAAACATTTATAAATGTACTCAAACCAGTATTTTACATATTTTTAATTTCAATTATCATTTTTAATTTATTCCATAATTCTCTTCCTCTCTTCTCAAATGCTTCATCTTGGCAGCAGAATGTGGTTTGCACTGAAACTAGGTCACAAATTAATAATCACCTTTACAATAAGCAAGGCCAAAATTCTTAAAGATTAAATCAAAACATTCAACCATTATCAAAACCCCATCATAATTCATTCACCCCAACATAAATCCAGAGGTCAAAAAGAGCAGAGAGAGACCTACACTGAAAACACACAAGTGACACTTCTGAATGTCACTAGCATTTCTGACACAGGGAATTCTACTGCTCCAGCCTAGAAATGTTCTGATCATTGTAATCAGTTGCACATCTGTGAGAAATGGCATTTCTCATCATGGCATAAGATAATGAATAAAAGGGAAAATAGAAAAAAAAATTTAAAAAAAAGTTTTCAGGAACAAGTAAAAATTTTGGCACACACATATAAAGCACATACAGCATATAGCATGTGCTTTACTATGTGCATTACTCAAGCTTAGCAAGAATTACTGCAGTTATTTTCAGCTGAGACTCATGAGGTGAATCCTCATCAGCTTTGGCAGGAGCAATGGTACAAAATCAGTGAATAAGCATCTTGATAACAAAGTTATTTCACCTAGTCAGAAATCAAAGACAAACAGTACAGACAATCCTTAGAATTTGTACTACAAGTTTCCTTGTCTTTCAGTAGCTTTCAAGCTGAGTAGAAGAGAATGAAGCAGAGTTCCTAGAAACATTTACACTTTTGTATAAATCCAAGCTTTGAGAAGTTACTGCAGAAAATGCTTGACCCCTGTCCTGGTTTCAGCTGGGATGTGGTTAATTTTGAACTTGAACTAAAAAAAAGAAAAAGCTTTTCAAATTATCATGTAGCTATTGCAAAGTTCATTCTTCTATTTAAAGTAGTTTCTTTCAGACTTGCTCTTTCATGTTTTCTGAAAAGTAGCTTCTAAACTTAAAAAAAATTATTTAACTTCTAAACACAAAAAAAACCCCAAGAATTAAGAAACCTGTCAACACAAACAGTATTCCATAAGCCCAGATATACACAGCAGGTTAATTTGTGAGAAATATTCTGTGTGTGCAGTAAAAAGTAATTTCTTTTTTCTTGTTTTTAACAAACGAAAAATCATTGAGACAATTAATTTATACAGACTAGAGTGATACAAGGGGCACAACAGATATTGCTTAGTTAATAAAATAATTCATCTTCATCCTTTATTTCTTAAATAATTAAAATATATTCCACAGGCAAGCAATAACTCTTTGGAAAAGAAGAATACATCATTTCACATGGGTATTTTCCTAATAGCACTTACAAAAATTAAAGGAGGCAAATGACAATTATTATCTTTATTATGTGGTTTTATTATCTGGTTTTATGAGCTCTTTTGTAATTTTTGCCATGAAAACCACACAAGACGCCACTGCATAAAATAGTGGGAGAAGGAAGCCATATGCATCCAGGAAAACCCCAAGTACAAGGTAAGACATTCAGTAAACCCTAAGAATTGAAAAACTTCTCCCTTCAGTACTAACACATTGACTATTTTTTTCCATACAAAATTAGTTCTAAAAGCTTAGCTACAACAAATTGTTCAAATTGTTCACCAATCCACCCATCCAAATCACTTAATTTGATCAGAACAGCAAACTAGAGGCTACAATATATAATTAGCTATGTAATCTACTGTGACTAAACTAGCTTTATTCCAGCCCATTCAAATGTGGATAATCTGAAAAATCCTTTCTGTAGTGCATGTTATAGATAAAACAACACTGATAAAATAGCTTAATACAAGTTTAAGTGCTTTGTTATTCAATGTAACTAGGAAAGCATTCAAATTATCCAGATGTCATCAGTACTTTAACATATTTTGCAAAGTAGTTTTAAAATTGGAATTAATTATTTAAGCATCCATGGACATAGGCATCTATATTTATCCAGACATGCAGTAGCAGGTTTCTGAGGATTTATTGAATATTTATTTATGGCACAGTACAACACCACAGACTACCCTTATACCAGAATGTCTGTAGGATGGTAGAGAAATACAATCTAAATGCAAGGGGTGTGTGGAAGGATGCACACCTTCAAGTTTTATTAAAAAGAACTCTTCAATTTTCTGAGAAATTATCAGTTACAGTGAAACTTTTAAGAGAAGCAAGACATCAAAGAAAAATGCACCATTTGGCAACAAGGACAAATACAAAATTGGTAACAGTTAATTAATTATTCTTTTCCCTCATCAGCTTAACAATGAAAACCCTGAATGTTATGCTTCAGTTATAGTTCTCAAGAGTTCTACAAAAGCTTCTTCAAAACTAAACTATCATCACTGAGTACTAGGAAGTACAAATTGCACAAAAGTACTTCTCCCACTGCACATCACATTTTCTCCACATGCCAGTCCCGGGTAGTCCCTTTGTACTTCAAGAGTTACTTGTTACTTGCTGTGAGGCAGAGAAAGAAATAATAATCTAGGCATCATTCTCCTTGTTAGTGTTCTCTTGTGCTCTTCAGATTTCAGTCACTCTTTTCTCATGGCCATTCTGTGTTTAGTTTTCAATTGCCCAAAATGTCATCATCACGACAAAAAGCTCAACCTACTGAGATGCTACCAATGCCACATGATCTTTGTGACTGCTCTATTGTAGTGCACTAACAATGACAACTAAGGAAAGAAGCAAATTTGCAGACAAATGCTACTTTGGAGGCAATTCTCTCTTTTTGTGCAAGAGTGACATGGCACATAAATTGAGAACTAAATGTGGCTGTGACATTTGAAGGCATAAAATCTCTCTGAAACAGTTTCAGATCATCTTAAAAGGAAGAAAGTTCCCCCATTTCTTGTTCCTCCTCAAAATGTGTTGCATAATCTCACTTCTAATTTCTTTTTTAAATATACTTGGACCAAAAATTTGCAAAAATAATTCCAATACTTTATTTCCTGAGAAACACCCTAATAAATACACAATTACAACTCACAACAACATTTGTATTAATAATTCAGTAAAGATTAGAACACATGCACAGAAGAATACCTGTTCCACCTATCACTTAGCCATGTTGTCATTCTTTAAGTAAAAGAAAGTGTAAGACTCTTACCATCATTTTTTCAAACAGTGCTATGATTTCTCTTTCTGACAGTGGTTTTGTAGCAAAACCTTCCAGGTCCATAGGTGTGGATGACCAGTCCGCAGAATATGACTGCTTCATATATGGCAGAGGAGGTCTTTCTTTTTTACTTCTTGGAATTCTTATACTGGCAAATCTATCCAACTGAAAAAAAAAAAAAACCCAAAAGGTGTAACATATCACATACTGCTTCCATTCTGTGTAACCCTAATTAACATGGGTGTTCTTGGAAGTTGAACAACCTTATTTTTCTGTGGTAGTTTACCTGTTATTTAACTGCCTTATTCTAAAGGCTTCTCTTAAAGATACATATGACGGTCAGTTGCCTAGCACTGGAGTTAACAGACCAGAATCCCATTAGATTAGAAAGAAATCATGCAGAACATCAGAATTTTACAGAAAGTTTGGAGGAATAGATATCTACAAAACCAATTTAAGAAGAATTCTTTCCAAGCGTTACATGTAGAATATGAGAAAGCAGGCTTATTTACCAAAAGCATGGTTTTAAGGTGGTTTTAGTCACCCAGAAACAGCTGCACTCCTAACGTGGCTACAGAATATACAGACATGCAAAGAAAAGATTTTTTATTCAAAGACAAGTTAGCAAAACTAAGACACAGTTCTATTTATTTTCTTTATATTTCTATTTCTTTTTGCATCATGTAATATAAAATTTTTTGCCTTTGTTCCAATTCTTTAGAAACTCATTTAGGAGAAGCATTGACTCCTCTATTAAAGCTATGTAGAGTACGTTTATTATTTCATGAATGATCCTTATGACTAATCCCCAGCACACATCAATCACTCTGGCTTTTTTAACCCTTCCAAGAGCCAAAAACCTTCTTTGGAAAAGTGGTTTGGGTAGTGGGATTTTTAACTGATTAGATATTTACCAACTTTTTGATCAAGAGTTACTAAGTAAAACTTTACACATTTTCCATGCCAGAGCTTGTGTCTTTTAAGGTACATGGGCAAGGACCAACTGAAGGCAAAAGCAGCAGATACCTAATGAGATGTGCTACATCTTCATCTTTGTAACACCCTTTTGAACAGATACTAACAGCAACATCACACTTGTCAACACAAAAGAAAGTTATGCAAACATTCGACGCATAAGAGATTTTTGACAAGATTTCAACCACACCAACAGACTTCTGTCTTGGAATGCTATGCAAAAATATTCTGAGGCTTCAATATATCTTTAAGATAAGTATCTTGAGACAAGTACATCAGTTACCAAACTAAATGACAAAATTATTATAGCATCTGTGGAATTAAGATCAGCGAGAGCAAAGAAAATCAGTAGCAAAAATTGGGTACAAGTGTTCCCCTCTAGTCAGAGCAAGAATTGACTATCAGACATCCATGAAGAGAGGTTGAGAGGAAAAATATAAAGACTTTAATTCTTCCAGTTCAAAATTGAAAAGAAACAGTTTTTGGAACATAGAAATAGATTGTAAGCTACTCACAGATGGTTGTAGAACATGCAAAAGTAGAAAATTAATATAGCATAAACATAAAAGAGCTCAGCATGGATAAGGCCCTTCTGTGTCACATCAAGCCAGCAGGCATTGAGAAAAAGCATACTCTACAGGAATAATTATATAGGCAAGACCCAGGAAGACAAAGAATGCAACAAAAGCAAAAGGGAGGCTAACATCACTGGAAGTGAAGTAGTAGTCCTCAGTAGCAAAAACCATCTTACATCTTGACTGGAAAGCAATTTCCTTTCCTGCTTTTAAAATCAGAAGTCTGTGGTAAGCATGGGGAGATGAAGCCAGACTTCAAACTGAAGTGACTAGACTGGAATTGTAAAAAAATCCTATTATATGAGACTTTTCTTTTCAAGCAATGTCTTTCACAGAGTACTGATGAAAGGCAGTGTGCCTGCTCTAAAAAATGAATTAGCCAGTAGCTTCTCCATGCCCCCATATCTTCACTATAGAGTGCGTACCCTAAGACACAAGCCATTGTATTTGCAGATGGTTCTCATACAGACTTGAAACAGGTGTAGAGGGAAGACACTTTGGCTGAAATAATGGATTTCAGCCCATGAATCAGTGAACAGAGGCCAATTTAGGTTTAAGACAGCTGTGCCCTAAATTCCTTTTCCAGTATCTCCTGAAAGATCTCAATTCTTTCTTTACAGTCTGTGCTGCCCAAGTGTCTCCTCTTCCTTCTCCTGCTCCACACAGCAGGAGCCACAGAAGTTCTGGCCAGACAGAACTGCATGCAGTCTCAGAGGTCTCTAGAAACAGATAGCCCTTATTTAGGGAGGGCCTATTCCTCCTTGAAAAGAGATATTTCACTTGTTCCCATTTTTAGTTTATGTTTTGGTTTTAAGCTTCTCTTGAATATATAGTAAATGTTTTGCATCATTATACATTACACTGTAACATTCATTTACCTCATATTCACCAAATCATCCTAGAGGAGGAAAGCACATCTTGAAATATATTTGATCCGACAGAACATTTAAGACAAATTGAGATAATAGGATTATAAACACATTTAACCATATGTCAAACTGATTACTTTAAATATTTAAAACAATGCAGTCTAAAAAGAAGATTCCCATACATTAATAAATGGGAATTGACAACAAGATTTGCACAGCAGCAGAGTGTGGATATTCTACATATACTTCCCTTTTGAATTATACATTGATAGTGCTTCAGAAAAGTTATTCAGTATTCCACACAGGCAAATAATTTCATGGTCCACAGAAAGTACTATACAGAAAGAATAGAAATTTCATTGCTTGGGTGTAATGAAATCTACCACTGATGCTGCTGGTGATCCAAGTGCATAGAAGAGGAAACGGCAAAAAAAAGTTCAATAATCTTCCATGTTACACCAAAACATTTTAAATCAGGCTAACCAACAGGCTATAGCTAAGCTTAGCTTTGATACAGTTTCACTAGAGCTTAAAGCAGGTTTGACCTTGCATCTTTTCTATTTTTTGGTATTTATTTTATCAATGGATACATACAGATGCATACAGGAACAGTTCTCTAGGACACTAAGAAAAATATCTGTAAGAGCCAAAATCAATCAATCATCAAGGATGAATGGCAAGGCTTTATTGGCTTATTTCATAGGGTGACTATTATTCCACTGAGAGCCCATGAAATAAGAAAGTGATTTTATGCCCACACCATGGCCCTGAAAAGTCAAAGTTATACAGAGATCCACAATACAAACTTTCTGACTCATCACACTTTCTAATCAGGTCCCTAGAAAGTAATTTTTTTTTGCTCTGGTTTTGACCTTAGTGATAACTTCTTATACCATTCTCCATAAGAAAATAGCATATATTGAATTTGCACATTTGATAATGCAGGAATCAATGGATTATTTACTGCTTTATTTATTATTTTTGGCACTACAGCTTATCAAGACATCACCTACTAACAGAGCTGCTATGCATACAGGAATGAAAGGTGTTACTTCACTGCCACCCTGCCTCCCTCATCTCTCCCTTAATTAACACATCACATCACCTATTCCTATATTAAGAAATTCCTTAAAATTGAAATCCAGCACATTCATGTAAAAAATCCCATTCATTATCACTGTAAGTGACGGCCTTAGTAACGGCACTGAAAATGGCCCTTGTGATGGCCCTGCTTCTTCATCCTCTCCACCCTCTCCAACCTCCTTGTTCTCCTTGACTGCTTTTGCTAAACCTTTTTTGAAGGGTTACTTTCATATACATCTCTTCTGCTTGTGTACAGGGGCAAGTGACACCAGCACATGTTGTTTCTCTGCTTCAATGGCACTGTTTGTCATCAGGCTTGAGCTAACCACAGTGTCTGTCACGGTGACTAGAACAGCAGCAGAGCCTGGTGTCTCACTGTCAGATTCAGAGACCTTTTTCCCTCCAGAGGGCACTGGGCAGTGCTGGGCATGGCTCAGTGGGCCTGGACCAGGCCCCAACACATTGCAGGGGTTTGTATCATCCTGGGTTGCCAGGGTGACAGAACACCTTTCCCAAGGCCAAAACTTTTACTAGTTTTTCTGGATTATGCACTTGCTAGGGGTAAAGTGCAAATGCAGACCCTGCCCTAGACACTGGCCCATACAGTCCCACACACTCCTCCACTCCAAACTATCCAGCTTTTGGGCAAATGTCTGGGTGATATTCTTAATTAAGAGTCTGATCTTAAACAAGACCTGAACCATATGCAATAACATGCTGGCTCCAAGAAAAAGGATCGGGTTGGTTTCAAGGGCACTCAAAGGTCATTAAAAATCTTTAAAATTCTCAAAGGCTACTATAATTGGTCTGGAGGAAAAGGAATGAAAGGGGGAGGGAAGAAGGATGCAGGAAGGTATTCTTACGGATTCAGGAGAATGCCTGTGCACAAAAAACTCAAGATGCAGTCTGAATAGCAAAGCAAGTCAATTTTATTAGTTGTGTTAGCAATAAATACATACCAACCCCTGGATGTTGGAGAAGCTGCCAAGCAGGAGATAGGGCACAGCTCCTGAGTGGGAGGGACAGGAGGGCTGTGCACCTTCAGGGTGTCCCCTGATGAAAACAGTGTGCATCATGTCATCCTCTCTCCTCCACCCTTATAACTCCCCCTCAGAAGTGGCCAGTTTCAATATCATCTCACATGGGGCCAGTGCATGAGATGAGGTCACAAAGGCCCATGATCACACCTCCATGCCAACAACAGCTTTATCATTCCCCTTTCACAGGATGAATTCCACTGATACATAGTTTCATTTCTGAAGGTTAGTTCTACCAACTAACAATAAGTCCTTCTTCTACATTATCTTGTTGATGTGCTCAATCGCAGACCAAATACGTCAGGCATTAGACCCGTCTTCAGCCCCTGACACAGGTATCTTCCCCAGAGGTTGTCTTTCTGAGGATACAACTTCTGATACCTCATTATGAAGACAGAGCATTATAGAATTATTATGGTTTAACCTAAAATATGTTACAAGAAGTACTGACCAACTTTCTTTCTTTCACTCGTATTCTCATGAAGAGACACACACATTCACATATATATATATAAAAATATATATCCATATATATAAATATATATGCCATTAAGACACTGATGGTGATCACTAAGCACAGTCTTTTAGCAGAGTTCTGATATGAAATATATACAGGTACAAAATATTCCTTTCCTAAGTGAAAGCATAAAGCCAAGAGTATTGCTTACAGCTTTTGCTCTTTTTCCGGGTGTTC
The DNA here is from genome assembly GCF_022539315.1 of Serinus canaria. Classification (NCBI taxonomy): domain Eukaryota; kingdom Metazoa; phylum Chordata; class Aves; order Passeriformes; family Fringillidae; genus Serinus; species Serinus canaria. The sequence continues at coordinate 59,036,537 of NC_066313.1, forward strand.
TTCTCACGCTGCCTTACAGATATGTAGGACAAAAAGTACTGCCACCCTTTATTTACAAGTTCACATTTTTGACTGCCTGCTATTTATATACTCAGTAAACACATTTTCACGTCTGAAAAATCTGCTGAAGCACTACAGAATAACTCAGTCTCCCAGACACTTTGCCAGTCATTTTAGTCACAGAAGCCAACAGCTCAGTCATGAAAGTCTGCTGTAAAACCCTGATGCTGACAGACAACAAAAGCTTAGGGAACATTAACAACATAGGAAGGAACAAAAGGAGAATACAAAGTGGAACAAATCCTGTGTCTTCACTTCAAATAATTATTATTCCTACTGGATAGGGAACCTACACGATGAACTGGGTTGCAACAACTTATTTCAGCATCTTCAGAACTTAAAGCAACCCACTTAACAGGAGAAATACTTCTCAAAAGATCAAAGAAGTTACTTCCAATAACTCTAAGTCAAAGACCTCTTAACATATTTTTCCTCCTTGAAGCTCCAGAAGATTAAAAAAGTATATCCTTTCTTTGACAGTCAAATTGCTCTACAAGATTAACTTCTTAGTATGTGAGAAATTCCACTGCTAGCAGTAGAGTTTTTAGGAAGAGCAAGACTTGCATAAGATACACAGAAGAATCCCTTTGATAAAATGACTTCTTATTTCTAATAAACTCAATCTCAGAGATTATTTTACCAATCTTAAATTTATAGAATTTAGACCTGTGCACAATCACATCCTAAATGCGCAGACAATATTTCCCTCTGAATCTTATTTCTCTATATACTGAAAATTATACAGCCTTTCTAATCTTTAAAGCAGTTGCTATGAAATCAGTATAATTTGATGCTCTAAGGAATTTTAGTATGCTTTTCTTTTTTGTCTACATAAGATACCTTTTAATAAAATTCTGTTAATATGGAGGTTTAGTTAACCTTTCTGAGTCTTAGTCTCTCTCTATCTCTGCCAATGCTGAGGCAGGCATGCCAGCAAATTGCATCTCAGGAAGTGGAAGATCCTCACCCCCAACAGGCAGGAGGGGACCTAAGAGACAGAGAGAATGGCGGTAGATCCTTGCTTGGGGTGCCAGGTGAATCTCCTCCCAGCCTACCAAGGGAGCTGTCCCAATACACCTGTTCTTTGCGAACAGAGAAGGACTAGTGGGTGATATGGTGTGCATGGTGGCCATTTTGGGCACAGGGAGCACAAAATTGATAAAGTTCTCAATTCTGAATAAAGTAAGGATGGGCATCAGCAGAACTGCCCCTTTGGGCTTCTGGCAGGCAGATTTTGGCCTTTTTAGGACATGGACTGACAAAATCCCTCAGGAATCAATTCTGAAGTGTAAAGAAGTCCAGGAAAGCTGAACATACTTTAATAAGGAAAGTTTTAAAGATACAGAAGCAGGTTGTCCCCATATGCCATAAGAAAACCTAGTGAAAAAAAAGACCAGCCTGGTTAAACATATAACTTTAGGCTGAAACTCAGGGCTCAGGGGGGAGAAAAAAAGAAAAGAAGAAAAGGAAAAAAAAAAAAGTGTATCACTTCTGGAAGGAGGGTCAGATAACTTGGGAGGACTACAAGGGTGTTGTAAGGTTACGTAAGGAGAAAAAGTAGAAGAGTCAAAGCCAAATTGCAACCTGGTCTCTGTTGTTAGACAACAAAAGTTTCAATGAAGACATTGCTAGCAAAGTACAGCTATGGAGAGTCTCCATCCCTTGCTGCTTGCAGACAGTAGTGTAGTGTCCAAGGATGACAAAACAGCTGAGTATTTAATGCCTTCTTAACCTCAGTCTTTAATACCAAAACCAGTTGTGCTCAGGAAACCCAACTCCCAGAGATGAAAGTTAAGGAATGGTAAGCCAAGTGAAGCCCCCATAATCCAGGAGGAAATGGCTAGTGATCTGCTATGCCAGTTAAACACCCACAAGTCTATGGGCCTGGATAGGATGTACCAGGGAATAAAGAGGGAGCTGGTAAAAGAGCTCACCAATCCACTTTCAGACATTTATCAGCAGTCCTGATTATCTGGAGAACTTCCAGTTGACTGGAAAGTAGCAAATATAAGGCCTACCCAAAAGAATTGCAAAGATGATCCAAGGAACCACAGGCCTGTCAAACTAACCTAGGTACCAGGGGAAATCTTGGAAGAGATCATCCTGAGTGTCAGTACACAGAATGTACAGCACAATCAGGACATCAGGCCTGGCCACCATGGGTTTGGGAAAGGAAGGTCCTGCTTGACCAACCTGATCTCCTTCTATGATCATTTGACCTACTCAGTGGATAAGGGAAAGGCTGTGGATGGTGCCTCCCTAGACTTCACTAAGGCATTTCACACCATTTCCCACAGCATTTTCATGAAGAGACTGGCTGCTCATGGCTTGGACAGGTGCATTCTTTGCTGGGTGAAAAACTGTTTGGATGGCTGAATCCAGGGAGTAATACTGAATGGAGTTAACATCAAGCTGGTAGCTGGTCACAAGTGGGGCTCCCCAAGGCTCAGTATTGGGGCCAGTCCTGTTTAATAGGAAGAGGGGCAAAGTGCTGGACTAAGGGGTTAAGTGCTCTCTCAGTGTGCAGATGACACCACATTGGGTGACAAGTGCTGATCTGTTGGAGGGCAGGAAGGCTCTGCAGAGGAATCTGGACAGGCTGGATCAAAGGACTGAGGACAGCAGCCTGAAATTAAATAAATCCAAGTGCCAGATCCTAAATCTGAGTCACACAAAACCCCTTGCAGAGCTACAGGCTGGGGTCAGAGTGGCTGGAACATGGCCAAGCAGAAAAGAACCTGGAGGTGCTGGTTGACAGTGGCTGAACATGAGCCAGCATGCGCCCAGGTGGCCAAGAAGGCCAATGGCACCCTGGCCTGTATCAGAAATAGTGTGGCCACAGGACAAGGGCAGTGACCACCCCACTGATGATGCGCTGGTGAGGCTTCACTTCAAATCCTTTGTTCAGTTTTGGGCCCCTCACTACAAAAAAGGCATTGAGGTGCTGAAGTGGGTCCAGAGAAGGGCAATGCAGCTGGTGAAAGAAGGGTCTAGAAAGCAAGCCCTATGAGGAGCAGCTGAGGGAGCTGGGGCTGTTTATGTTGGAGTAGAAGAGGCTCAAGGGGGATCCCACTGCTCTGTACAAATACCTGAAAGAAGGTTTTAGCAAGGTGGGATCTGGCCTCTTCCACCAACTCAAGTGAAAGGATGAAAGGAAATGGCCTTAAGTTGCACCCAGGGAGCTTCAGATTGGACATTAGGACAAAAAAAAATTACTGGCAGAGTGACCAGGCATTGGAATGAGTTGCCCAAGAGCACGATGGAGTAGCCATCTCTGGAAGTGTTCACGAGACATCTGGATGTGGCACTTGATATAGTTTAGGGATGATTATGGTGGTGCTACGTTGACAGTAGAACTACATGATTTTGAAGGTATCTGTCTTCAAACATTGATGATTCTGTGATTGTTGGAATGTGGAGCATTTGAGAGAGAGAATTTGATATCTCAGCTACCTGCTTTCCACGCCTCTGTGGAGCAAGAATGCAACTGCCATCTTTGCAGATAGCAAACAATCAAGCTAAAAGAAGCACATGTAAAAACCAAGGTTTTTGAACTTAATGTAGACAATTCATCAGCATCTCACAAATAATCCAATTTAGATATTTAAAACCACTCTGCATTTTAGATTCTCAACATGCTGCTAACATATCTGAATTTAAAAACAAAAGAAGTTCCTGGTCACCAACATACAGCTGTATTTGTAAGAAATGGGTTGGGAAATATAAATATTTCAAAAAGCATAATGAAGCAGTAAGTTAACATGCAAGTGATTGCCCATGAGAAGAAAGGAAATGTATTATTTCATTGAAAGCTACAAAATCAAGTCATCTTAAACTTTCAATTTCTTTACCTTCTCTTACTACAAATTTTGTCCTTGTCCCAGAATCACACACAGAAAGAGTAAACCAACAGAAAACTGAAATAGAGGATTAGACTGTGTCCATTTGAAAGGCTACCCTCATTCCAAGATGATGTTGCAAGTAAACAGAATATCCCCCTTTACATGTATTTAAAAGTTCTCAAATGCTGTGGTGTTGTAATTTATTTCACTGGTAGCCTTTTACTGAATAGCTGTCATTTCCCTTTTCAAAAATATATATTCATATGAAAAATTTGGTATTACACTGCACATGAGGTTTCCTTACTCTGTGAAGGGGCCTTTTTCATGCTCTGAGAAATTTAAGGAGTTGGGGAAAAGTTTGTTTTCTACAGAGATGACCGACTTTTTGTCCTGATCCCAAAAATCCACAATAAACCTGCTGATTTTTTGTGGCTACAATTACAAGCTGAACAAGTCCAATAAGCTCTGTAAAGTACAAGTGCAAAAAGGCAGCAGTCTAGCCTCTTTAAAGGAAAAAAAGGCACCTCACAAAAACAGCAAGATCTTGTATATCCCGACTACAACCCTAACATGACACTATCAAAACTAGTTTTCTAGTTACCAAAAAATACTTTTAATTTCAGAAAGCTGATAGTATTTCCTTAGCTGTCCCAAATAAATACAAGTTTATACAATCAAACTTGTATTATCAGCCAAAGTTGTATTATCAGCCAGTCAGACTCAAATTTCTTAATAACAATTTCCATCCAATGAAATTCTGCTAAAGAAATAGAAATAGATTATTTAAGTCAAACTAATACTGATAGACCTAAATCTCTCTGCACTTCAGCTCCAAGCTACACACAGAAGTACTTTAGCAAGAACTCTGTATAGCACTGAAGTCATAACAGCTGATTGTTAGGTGATGACAAAACATTACTTCCTAGGCAAATGCAAAGATTTTGTAAAATTATGTATTTTAAGAAAAAAATTGTTATGCACAAAAGAATAGTACAGGAAGTGAAATAGGTAAACTCAAGAGCAAGAAAAAAATCTGGTTTGTGGTTAGATACAGAACCTCATCTCTGATCAAATTTGAGAAATGCTGTGTTAAACATGACGCTGAATGTACTTAAGGTGGTTTGAGCAAGCATAAATGAGTTTCACAAGCAGATGTTACTTTGTTAAACATGTTATTTTAAGCTAGCCATGCAGCCTAAGTAACTTTGATATTAAACATGCAATCACAGATATCTTAACTATACTGCATGTAGATTGGCACAATTACCTGTGTCAGGCTCATTTAGCTGTGATTAGAGCATACTTCAAAGCCATCCATACATTTTTGCTACTCATGCTGATTATGTTACAGCTAATTACCAGTTCAGTGAGACTTTGCCAATTAACTAAATTATCCTCAAAGTTAAGATAGTTTCTTGTATTAGTAAGGTTATTTTTATTGCATTAGCAGTAAGGTTATTTGCTTAGCCAAGCCAAAGCAAAACTTAAGTTGTCTTACCACATCATCTGTCAGTGTCTTGATATTTAAGTGCTGTAAATCAAACAGGAAAGCAGTCATGTCAAAATTGCTCAGTAAAAAAAAAAAAAAAAAAAAATAAGCTGAGTTATAGTTACTTTAATTCAAAATCACATGCAAGTTAAACAGTGTTGAATCCTGACACTTGAAATGAACCAAGTTTCTTGGCAAGTTGTACCTTGCTGGTTTACAATGCACAGAAAGTTATAAAGATTTTTAAAATCTTCCATTTGATCCTCCAACAGAATATCAAAAGACTGTGAACCAAGCACAGCTTGAAAAAAGTTGTGTTTTATTATATTTTATAACTAAATTATGCTTTATAGCTAAATATACAGATGACCTGTGCAAAATTCAGCTACAAGACATGTGTCTTCTCAAGACGGCTGTGGGGACACCAACAATAAATCATCCAGAGATTCCAAACTCAATAGAAGAACACAGAGCTCCTCAAGAGTTCAAAACTATCCATCAAGCTGCAGCAACTCTATCCTAATTAACCAGATTTGGAAACTCTTCACCAAGTCAACAATAATTGGCTATCACTCTCTACAACCTGAAAGGAGGTGATAGCAAGGTGAGGGTCAGTCTCTTCTCTCAGTTAACAAGAAATAGAACAAGAGGAAATGGCATCAAGTTGAACCACTGGAGGTTAGCTTGGATATTAGGAAAAATTTACTCACTGAAAGGGTAGCCAAGCATTGGAGCAGGCTGCCCAGGAAAGTGTGGAATCAACATCCCTGGAAGTGTTCAAAAAGCATGCAGAGATGTAACACTTAAGTTTGGCAGTGAAAGTTAAGTCAATTATGATGATCTAAGTGTCTTCCAACTTTAATGGTTCTATGATTGTAACCATTACTTCTGACATCTTCTCTGGCTCATCCCACAGAATTAAAGAACAATATGTGTTAAGTTAAATATTATCACACAAGAGGTCTAGTCTGAGTAGTATCCAGAAACTGAGGAAGAAGTGTCCGATGAATGATTATGAAGTTAAAAATAAAAGACAAATGAGGTGCAAGGAAACACAGTATTCAGTGAGACACTACATTCTACTAACAAAAAAATAATTGTTAAAAAAGGTGTAAGGTCACTTCTGAACGTTTATGATAATGCCATTCTATGTTCTAATTAGTGAGTATTAGTAATAAATGAAAAGAACTATTCCAATCCAGCCAGGAGACTGAAGATCTGTATCCCAGTCTTCTCACTGATGTTCTCCTGCCACAGGGGTAGATCAGACCATTTTGCCTTTTTACCTCACACACTGCTATAGAACTGGGGTTTATGACTTGCTTTTCCCATTCTGCTAATGATCTGCAAAGACAGTAAAAATGTTAACTGGTGTCATTTGCAAAAGCTTATGACTTTGCATTTAGCAAGGTTTGGTATAATACTTCTATCCTTAAGTGAGCAAAACCGCGAAAGAAAACACTAACATATGGTCTGACACTGAAACTAGGTAGAGAAGAACATGAAAATATATTCATTTTCCATACAGATGACTTAAATCACTAAGCCTTAAGCAATGCACAAATACCATCATGGAGCTCCTCTAACATGGCAGGAGATTACATAACCTGCTTTGAATGAAAACCATCTGCATTCTATGCTTTGAGTGGAAATTCAAGACTCATGTCAAATTCATGTACGCTCCACTAAAAAAATGCAGGAAAGCAACAACATCAGGTTCATTTCCACTTAAGAACAGATGTTGGATGTTTTGCAATTGCTCCATAAAAGACACCGTCATCATGGAAGTAACCAGGCAATTTCAGATTCAGGTTTTGTTCTTTGAAAAAGACAGAAGTTAGTGGGATAGTTCAAGCCAGTATTTTATTTTCCATTTAAGTCAAGAAAATTCAGCAGTGCAATTGACTATGATAACAAGTGAAAAACTTCCCATTTTGTATATCAGAACATCTCACCAACCCAAGTCATCTGAGTAACTAGAGAAAAAAGACTACCACACAACCAATTAAGGACACCAAAATGGTATAACAAACTCATATCTGTAAAGATATGAGCCTTTCTCAAAGACTTCACCTTACTGGATACCTAGAGTACAGAAGTCTAAAAATATCAGCATTTCTTTCACAAAAAGTTGTGGAGACTAGTTTGAAGGCAAGTGCTAAAAGCAGGTTCTTAAGTAAGAATCTACTTAACCAGCATCAAATATCAACACTGGTGACATATTTAGAGACTTTATAAAGGAGAAGAAATTCCATGCAAACTACAACCTAATGTTCAGCTCTTTCAGCACTCAAAAGGCTGAATGACTTGCTGTAAGACATCTCTAAAGACTTATTTAGTTAACTTTATGTTATAATGCTTCTCAGTCAGAGGAGTTGGTTAAAACAGAACTGGGGTTCTCTTTTTCCTCTCTCCTTCACCAAGTCCTTCTCTTCTGAGAAGGCTGTAAAAAGTAAAATCAGTTGACAGCTTTACTGGTCTTCTATAGCATTCAAGGATATAGAGATGTGGAACATTACATTTGGTCTTAGCAACAACAACCACAACAAAGAAACTTAGCACACTGGATCTTTTAATGGCATTGCATATGGAGGAGTGCTGTGGCTCAAGAACAAGAGCATATTTTTATTCTTAACAGTCAAAGGAAACAAACATATTTCTAGTAAGGGTAAAAATAACTAGACTAGGAGTCAGGTAAATACTAAGTAGAGGCTGGAGTCCTTTATTACCACAGGGACATATTTCTATTTTCAGGCTCAGATATATCAGTTCACAAAAGACATTCTGCTCAAGTGAACAGGTTGCCTTAAACACAGGCCTGCAAGTAAATAAATATGACTTGAGTAATATTCCTATAATATTCAGTCACTGCTAAAAACATTATGTAATTTTACATAATACTGCTTCACAATGGATTAAAATATTTCTATGCTACTCTGAGTCTTCCATGAACTACTCCACAATAACAAAACTATTGATTTGAAAGCATAGAAGCTATGTGTTCCTCTGGTCTATTTGTCATGTAAAAAGTAGATATGCAAAACTGAAAAACAAAATTATCAATATTTTAAGTATGCTGACATTGTGTTTTCTAGTCAGAGATATATGAAAGCACTAAGAGATTAAAGAGTTAAGTAGGACAGTTCAGAAGGAGAGATTTGTCAGTTGCACCTACAGTTAGAAAAGCAGAAATAACACCATTGCTTAGTCTTCAGCTATAAAAACACTTTTATAAACTAAATTTTAAAATTTCACTCCTCAGTGTACCTTAGTTTTTAGTCTAGGGACATGGAGGAAGAAGTCATTTTGTTTTGCAATTGAGTAGAAGCAGTTCACTTAAAGCTAAGTCCAATGAGAAAGAAATGCACAGGTATATTATTTTTGAAGAAAGCAAGCAATCTGACAGAATTACTTGTGATGGGAGATTATGTCCCTCAGGCATACTGTTAAATAACCAGTGTCATAAGACAAGGATATACACACACATGCAGCACGTGGTACAGTATTTGTGATGAGCTGACAAAACTCCAAGGATAGTGAGAGTCTTAAACAGAAGCTGAAAGGTACAGCAGGATACAAGGGCCGAGTTTCACAACACAAGCACAGAAACAAGATGACTGCTCCTGAGACAGAAAGAGTACTGTGTCTCTTGAAAAGGTCACACATGGTGAAGACAGGTGTGAGGCAACTTTCACACCACCCAGCTAAAGGAAGCCAAACACTATTTGGCTTCATATACATTCAGAGTAAAGAATCATATTGTCATACTTATGCCTGAAAACTAGGCAAGAAAACTGTATTCCATAGAATAAGGCCCATAGAGCAGGTATTGTTTTAGTCAACATCAGGAGTGAGTGGGATAACTCCACCACAAACTCACTCTTTCCATTCTTCCCACAGTACAAGCTTTCATACTTTTTCTACTTAATGCCTAATACTAGGCATTTTTCTACTTAATACTTTCCTAACCTTCACCTTGTAAAATATTTTCTAATTACATAAGCTCCTATAGCACATGCCTGGTTTCTGAACGAGGTGGTCATCAGACTCCTGGTGGTCGGTTTGGATGAAGGCTCAGAAGTCTTCCTCAGGCATGAACTTTTCACCTCTGTCTCTGCACATGCTCTATAAGCTTGTCTGCTCAAACAGCCAGTGGTTAGCTTTTTGCAGTTAGCTTGTTCTGCTAAATTTGCTGATTTCTAAAAAGGGCTTCATTCACATACCCTGTTACAAAGTAACTACTTCTTTCCGCATAGCTACAGCTTTTTGCATAGCTCAAGCATTATCTCCTTGCCTCGGCATCAAAAGCAAGGAAGGGAGGAGGGGCGAACCAGGGAGGGTGATGGGGCAACAACATTATCTTGCTGCCCAGGTATCAATACACAAGATGATGATCTTATATTGCACATCCAAACAGCAATACATACTTGAAGTTCATGTGCTAGATAAAATGTAATAACTTGAGGGATTGCCTATATAATTACCCCAGTCAAGTCCAGGTAGAGACAGTGAAGCAAAGCAAAGCAATGACAAATCCTGCTTAATTGGATCAACAGTACTAGTCCGATCTTTTGTGTCATTACATCTATTTCCCTGTCTTTGCATATGCATATTTATGGACAAAATTCTCTCTAGGTGTGGTACAAGCAGTTCAGGCAAACAGGATCAGAACTCAGAAGAATGACATCTCACATAGGACTCTGATCCCATGTCTTCAGCTTTTCCACCGGCACTACAGGACAGTGTGGCCTGGAACCAATGAAGACTAACCTAGTACAATATTGAGTATAGTCTGTATCATCTAAGAGTTTTGGGACTCCACCAAAAGGGGCAGCATCTACATTCTCCACAAGTGGTCTTTTCACCACGGCACAAGCAAAAAGTGATGTTGCCCATCTAACTTTCTGAATGAAAGCAGATAGTTTAAACACAGATTGTTTGGTACTTAAACTCAAATCATGCCTGGTAGGGATGGGCATGGTTAGTATGACAGAAAGACCAAAAAAATGTGATTTTTTTGATCATAAATGGAAGTAGAAGACAGACAAGCATAGTGCCATATACCCCTGCCAAATATGAGAGGGGTTTTAGGCATACAAAGTAACAGGATGTCAGGCAACTAAACAACAATTTCAACATGCATGTCCTCCACCACCTTGAAGTACTTCAATAAAAAAAAAAAAAATTAAAAACCCACAGTCCAGATCTTTTGGGATATTAATATTGCATTTTTTTACAGATGAAAACAAAGAAACAAACCCACTTATAACACCCCCTCCAAATCACCGTGCACATGTAGAGGTTCTTTGATAAGTTAAAAAGAGCTTCCAGCCTTCATGTGGCTATTGAGAAAAAAAAAAATGGAAAAAGGAGGGCTTAAGCAAGATAAGCTTTAGAAGAGCCAGCTAACTTATGCCTGAACACTGAAACAAGACCAATGAAGACTAGGGATGTTCATATAATCACATAATCCCCTCTGCACCTTTGCAAATTCGAAAGTGAGCAAGAATGCATTGCCATTAATATTATCACCAAAAAAAGATTCAACACTAGCTGTTTTTTCCCCCAAAGAATATTCTCCAGCAGAAACACAAGTAAAAGACCAAATCCAGGACTGATGAAAACCTGTAGACTCAGAGAAAAGTTAATTGGATGATTACAGAAAATGCTATCGCTTTAGGATCTCCTTTGTAATAATATTCCCTCAGTAATTTTGCTACCTCAGTCTGAAAATGCAATTTACAAACTGCACAGCATTTCTTGCTTTTAATTTCCAATATACTACTTCAGCATTTAGATAATGGCTTTATCACACACTCTGTCTCTGCTCCTTGAAAAGCAGTCTGAAAAGCAATCAGGAGCAAAACTACCTTAACATGACAGGTTCTACACAGTGATATTTTTTAGGCATTGATGAGTTAAACTCAAAATTGGTGCTTACAGGTAAGATCATATAACAAAGTGCTAGAACACAGCACTAAAATTTAGTATCATAACCCACAGTGTTAATTCATGCCAACAAAAATAACAGCATGAAGAATTTACAATTTTACAAAGCTGCGATAAAGTGTTTTAGGTAACATCTGTTCAGCAATCATTTCTTCAAAAGACTAATTTAGATTCAAGGTCTTACACTGCAGCATAACTGCAGCAATAATTCAGTCACTTTGTAATTAAAGATATTGACACAGATTGGTCTTACCTTTCTACTCTATGCCAGAGAAATGGAAGTGCTTTTCCTCTTAACTACATCTTTCTTTGATTTATAGACACTGTTAAATGCAACTGTTAATTTGTCTATTTTTAACAGATTGGTGTAAACAAACCCTTCTTGACTCATAAATTTCATGAAGAACTTAATCAAAAACATAACCTGAAAGTCACTGAAGTCAGGTCAATGGTTTACTGAAATTAATAGAAACATCTCTAATTTGAGCTAGAAATTGAAGCTGATTTTTTGAGGACCAATGTCTACAATATGTAGTATATGTGAAGTGCAGTTGGAAGTCGCATAATATAGCGCTGGCTGCAATGTTTTCCAAACATTTCTAAGGTGGGCAGGGGGAATAAAGGAGAGCAAGTGGCAAACAATTGCTTTTGGCCCCACCCAGACCTAGAGGATTTCAGAAGTTTCTTGCTCAGTCAATGTATATATAGAGACCAGGTGAAATATCTGTCATGCATCTGTCGATTTCCTCTTTTTACAAGGTCCTAAACCTAAGGAGTTTAGGGATGAGCTTTCAATAAGCTGAAGCACCACAGCAGCACAGAAATTCTTTTACCCTTTTACAAGTCCCCCTCCTCTAAAAACTTGGACCCGTTGAACAAAGTCATGCTGGTATATGCTTCAAAATGAACCATCACTCCTTCAAAAAAAGTATTTAAAATTATTCTGCAAAAGAGCCAAGACAACTGAGGCTTAAAACTCATTCACTTCTTCTGAGAAGCTAGTTTATTCAAAAAGAGTCCTTCAAGGCTTCATTTGACAGGGCTAAACAGTTATAGTGGCTGATTCCAATGCCTCTTTCTCCCCCCTCCCCCACTCATATGCGGTGGGTTTTTAAAAACTGTGTTTTCCTCAGTTAAAAAAAGAATTTTTTTTAGAAGGGAGAAAAAAGAGGAGGGGCATGTTAATGATGTCACCTTTGTCAATAAGCAATCCAATTTCACCTCAAGGTTTGACAGGGAATCAAATTATTTTTCAGATTAGCATATCTGCTATGACAGATCAATATGTTGCATTGACTGGAAGGGTCCAACCTGGAACTCATTTTCAAGCCTTGAACACTGAGAAATATTACATTCACATAATCTGTATTACTTGAGGTCAATAAATCTAACTGCTACTTTAATCTGACAAATGTACACAGACAGAAATAAAACTGAGGTAACATGAGGCATGGCACTCTACGTACCCCAAACAGAGAAAAGGGCATAAGCTAAATATAAGACTGGATTACAGAGAGCCCAAAGGCATGAGAGCCAGACTTTACAAATACGGACACAAATCTAATTTAACTATTAAAATTACATTGAAGATGTATTACAGAAAGAGTTAGATGCAAAGAAGTCAAGTTGGAAAATACCTCTAAGATCATCAAGTCCTGACTATAAACCAAACGCTGCCAAGTCCATCACTAAACCACGTCTTTAAGTGCCACATCTACACATCTTTTCAACGCCTTACAAGATGGTGACTCAACCACTTTTCTGGGCAGCCTCTTCCAGTGGTTGATCACCCTTTCAATGAAGAAAGTTTACTTAGTATCCAATCTAAACCTACCCTGGTGCAACTTCAGGCCCTTTCCTCTTGTTCTGTCTCTTGTTACTTAGGAGAAGACACTGACCTCCACCTCACTACAGCCTCCTTTCAAACAGTTGTAGAGAGCAATAAGGACAGCCAGCAAGTTAATGGCACACCTAGAATACAATCCATGTTCAATCCATAATTCTTCTGTCCCTATCAACACCCAAAGATAAAATCTTTGCTTTAAGACATTATTTAAAGATGAAAAATAGGACTATCATTAGAACTATGGTGCTTTTGAAAACTGCAGTTTGACAAATCATTCTCATGAATTAAGGACATTCTCATATATCCCTGCTTAAAGAGAAACTGGGCAGGGGGACAGGGAACAGGAAGAGACCAAACTAAAAAAATTATCAAAATTCACACCTAGCTACAAGATTATTATATACCCTATAAAACTGAGTCCCAACCCCAAATTCAGCCCCTTTATTTTCTGTAGCTGTAACCTCAACACCATGACCTTAAAAAGCAGTCAGCTGATACCAATATTGAAACATTATCAAACTCACCCTTGCATAGCCTGGGAAGCCTAGACATATGCCCAACAAGCTCACCTGCACCAGAGAAAAGGCCTTCTTTCACTGAAAAGATCAGATTTCATCTAGGAAAAAAAAGCCTCAATTGCTTTTATCACATATCTATCCACATTCTACTCCCTATAAACTACTGTTCTGCCATTTTAACCTGACTAGCAAAACTGAACATGAAGACAACACACTACTTCTGTTTTAGCACATAATTATAGGAAAAAATGAAAACCATTGTGATATCTGCATAAGAACTGGGCAGTTAAAGTATTGGTAGTAAGAAAAACCTCTGGACCCAGAGCTCTTGTCAGTTGCAAACACACAAAACTCCATGTCTGTCACAAAAGGAATATTCCAACCCTTAACTCATACAGCAACAACACTATCCAATATTTTACAGTGGCCAGACCACACGGGTTTCTCCTCACAGATCATATACTAAAGCATGTTGTGAGAGACTGAGAAGATCTGGTATCACAAGACATTTTGGGGTACGTGTGTGTGGGGCAAGGGGCTGGTTGGGCTGTGCTTTGGTGAGGTAATGCCCTGCTCTGCACACATTTCCCATTCCTGGGGTATCCCAGCCCCACACTGGCTGCCAATCCCTGGCAGAGAGGAGGCAATGCTCCACACCTGGCCTCTGGAGCCCCTAACTCAGCTCCTGAGTGGCCAAACAAACAGAAGTTCCACCTGGGGGAAGGGCCCTGGAAGGCCAAGGAGTATTTAAAGCTGAACACAAGACAAGCACACATCTTCATTCTACCTCCTCCTGGAATTCCCATCAGCTGCTGAATTTCTATGAGCACTGCTGGTACCCAGCAGCTGGTAGCCATATGTGTCCTTTTTTTTTTAACTTTTTTGTCTTCCTCTCCTTTTTCTTCTAATTCCCTCTTCTTAGAATTTTTGAGTAACTTAAAATCAAAAGGGCTTAAAGTTTGCCAAGTCAAATGGGCTAAGTTAATGCTTTGAGATGTATTTCATGTTGGTTGAATATTGCACTAAACCTTTTGCCAAAGATCTTTGATTTTCTGAGGTTGCCAGTAAGGTCTTTTCTGATGTTTTGACGTCTTGAAAATATCTTGCTGCTATTTCTCCTGTACGTCTAACTCAGAATGCAAGAACAATCATGAGCCCTTTTGAAAGCCTCATCAAGTGAGGGGCCATGTCACTTGCCTGACTAAAACACACGTGTCCCCAGTGGATACAGAGCCACTCACCAAGCCAAGCAAATTACTCTTGGTCAGTTTCACTGATGCCCATTCTAGCATGCAGAAAAAGGCACATGGACATGGTTCAAACACTAGTCTCTGCAGCCACAATACAAAAAGACTGCAGCAAACAGGAATATTCCAGGAGCAAGTTGTGACCTTCCAGAACAGGTCTGGCCAGCCTGTTTGATACTGGTTATTGGCTAACATTTTTGAATCTGTGCACAAGTGCCAGACACTCAAGTACTGAATGTTTCATAAATACACCTTAGAATCAAGAGTCTAATATAAGTGTTATGGTATCTCTTTTGTAATTATGTAACAAATACATTTCAGAGCAGGTGGGATCAGGGACAGCTGAACTAAGATCAACATGCATCACCTAAATATGAGCACCGGGTGCATTTCCTCTGCATGTGGCAGATACTCCCTGAAAGAAGGTTGGATCCAAATGGGTTCAGTTCCTTCTCCCAGGCAACCAGTGGCAGGATAAGAGTACACAGTCTCAAACTACACCACAGGACGTTTAGGCTGGACATAATGAGGAATTTCTTCACAGAAAGGGTGATTAGACATTGGAATGGGCTGCCCTGGGAGGTGGTGAAGTCACCATCCCTGAAAGTATTTAAAGAAAGACTCAACACAGCACTTAGTGCCATGGTCTAGTTGGCATGGTGCTGTTCAGTCATAGATTAGACTTGATGATTCCAGAGGTCTTTTCCAACACAATTTGTTCTGTGGATACAAAGGCTGTAGAATACATGTTGGTACCAATTCTAATGCTTGGAATTTTCATCATGTCCAAACAAAAATGGTTATTTCTGGGTACGCTTTGGTTAGAGCACATCTTGCCAACACATTATCTCGTGATAAGCCGTCTTGAGTTTCCCGATTTCTTGGTGTGCTAGCCAAAAGCTTGTAAAAGCAGGCCTATGGAGGAGAACTTTATTATGTCCTTTAAATTCAAAGCCCATTTTTCTGTTTCTACACTGTAGGGTTTATATCACTAAAGTTAAAAAAAACCCAAACAACAACAACAAAAACCCAACCAATCAAAAAAAAAAAAAAAAAAAAAAGCGCAACCCACCACAGTCCTATTAGAAGTGACACCGTTGAAGAGCTGGAAGTCTGTTCTATTCCCCTTGCAACCACAGCTGTCACGCAGCAAGTAAAGGCAATGAACCTTTGTGATGAAGCACTCGGGAGAGACCTGACAACTTGCCGCATCCTTTCACACGGGCAGGCAAGAGGCGAGCTGGACTAGGCGGGACCAGACCTCGAAGCCCAGCCGAACTTGACGGCGCCACGTATTCCCACTCAGTGCCCCGGTGTCGGCGGCTCCAGGCAGTGACTGGCCCCGGAGGGAACGGCGAAGGGGAGACGGGGCCGTCCCCGCACGGCCGGGCCCCCTCGGCACAGGCCCGCCAGGCCCCACTCCTGGGGCACCCCCGCCGCGGGACCGGCTCGTACTTACGAATTTGGGCTTCCTGCTGTCCGCCGCCTCCTCGGGGCCCCCGGCGCTCCCGGTCCCCGGCGGGCCCTTCCGACGGAGCCCCTTGTTCTCCCGCCCGCCGCGACCCGGCGGCGAGGACGGGGCGCAGTAACGCGGCCGCGGCGGCTCCATGGCCGCGCACGGGCGAGGAAGGGAGCTGGGCAGGGGGAGCGCTGCCTGCGATCGGGCCCAGGCCCGGCGGCCCCGGCCGAGCTGGGCGCCTGCGATTAGCGCGGCTTAGCTGGGCTCGGCCAGGCAGGGCGCCGCGGGGGGAGGAGCGGGGCTGAGCGCTAAAGCCGCGGCCTCACCGCAGCGCAGGATTTAGCCGGGAGAAGGCCCTAATCCCGCCACGCCCGAGCAGCGCGGGGCCGCGCGCTCCCAACGGCCGCGGCTGGCGGAGCGCGGCAGCGTCCCCGCCGTCCGAACCGTCCCGCCACCGCCGGCGCCGCCCCCGCCCGCCCGGCCCGGCCAATCCGCGCCCGCGCGGCCGCGGCGGCGCCTCCCGGTTGGCGGGAGCTGCGCCCGTCTCCGGTGAGTCACCGGCTCGCGCCCGGCTCCACCGGAGCGCGCGTGCCCCCGCCGGGAACGGGAGTGTCCCGCGGGGCTGAGGTAACGGCGCCTCCGGGGTGCACACACGCACACACAGAGGAGGGCAGAGTTTGTTTCCTCGTCGTGCAAATCCTGTCTTCTCTGCATCCTTTCTGCTCGGGAGCTGAACACGGGGCGGGTCCCTCTCCTGTTTGGCCTAGGATGCCGATTTCCTACAAGTGGCGTTGTTAAAAACTCCGATTCCATACCTTAAGCCGCTGTTTGACTGGTAAAAAGTGATTCAACTATTTCTATATGACCTTTTTATATAATTAGAGCACTGACTTTTATATGTAAATATACATTATTATATAGAATCATAGGGTTTGGAGGAGACCTTTACAATCATCCAGTCCAAAAATCCCAACCACCTCTTAAACACCCCAAGGGATGGTGACTCCATCACCTCCCCAACCTATTCTTACGCTTGCCCATCTGAACAGTGACAATAATTTTCTAATCCCTGATCTGAATCTCCCCTGTCTCAGTTTTAGGCCATTTCCTCTGGTCCTGTCTCTGCAGTCACAGTAGGGACTGACCCCCACCTCCATTAGAACCTCTTCTCTGGTAGCTGTTGAGAGCAACACATACATAGATATACATACATACATATGTACATACATACACACATACATATATGTGTGTGTGCTATGTATTATATGTGCATTATATATTATTAATACTTCTCATATTATTTTTATGCCAACTTGGTGGTATTGGGTTAAGAAAGCAGAATGACACAGAAGAGACACAGTCTCTATCCAAAACAGTGGCAGTGTTTCCATCATCCTCCTGCAGCCGAGTTTCTGTTTTGTGATGGACACAGTCTATGTGGAGGAGCTGTTAACTGTGCTGCCAAGGCCAAAAGAACAGGTGTACCTACAGTCTGCATTTGTTTAATGCAATCTGTTGTTTTCCATCACTGAAAGACCTGCAAGACACTGTGGTTTATGGGGAAATACATAAATAGAGATTTCATTATGCTGTAAACAAGCAAATTGCATATGGTTTACAAGGCAATTGAATTCTCATTACTACAATCAATACCTTGCATTTATCTTTATTTTAAATTAAGAGTAGTTAGAATAATGATGCAAACTGGAGAGTTACGTAGGGGAAAATCTATTTCCAAATCTCAGTGTTAGGGATCATTAAGAAAAGGCTAATACTCAGCATTTATACCTCTAGAGTATTTCCTAAAACAGAAGAATTTCTTTTCTGTCATTCAGTCCTTCACCGTGACTTACACAGGCAGTGACCTACAAAATGTAACATCTGCCAGTACACAGAGTTCTAGTGAAACAGCAGAATTCAGCCCCAGACTCAGCCTTTGCAGGGCAAGGAGCTGTGGGGCCACGCAGGGTAGATGCCGTAATTATTTGTATACGTTAAACTGTTTCATCCTTTGGCACATTTCTAGAGATGTTTTGTAAATTTATATTGGAATTCTTTGTGGAGAGTATAATTAGCAGAACAGTGTTTAATGTCATGGTTAATGATTTCCTGGAACATTTGATTAGAAAATTAATCAAGCTATGTGTGCATATGATAAAGCTGTTTAAATGGACCTCCTAATTGCACTGTGGTAGAACACAATGGCTTGTGCCAATATATCACTTTCAAGGTACTGTGTTGCAATAACAGAGAAACACTGAAGGGAATAATTCATCAGACGGTTTTACTAAGCCAAAAGTAAATGTTAGTACTTTTGATCTATTATTATTATTTTATACTGCCCCTCTTGTGCTCATTAGGTGTTTCACAGAACAAACACACTGTTGCAACAGCTCAATTTACTAAGATTAATCATGACTGAGGAGAAAAAATGTGAGAAAGAAATGCATCACTAACACTAAAATTGTGCAGAAATTCTACTTAGTCATAGCATGCATATTGTCTGGGGCGTGCAAATAGCTTTGCCATTTTGCATTATTTTTGTTCTAGAATGAGAATTTTTCAAATATGAAAGTCTGAGACAAAGTAAGTGCATAAAGTTAACCATGGACATTTGCAGAAGTAGTCATTTAGACTGATGGATTCATTTAGGCTTTTAGCATTCTCTTCCATCTCTCTATTATTTTTTTTTAATATACTGTGAGTCATGACTTAAAAAAAAAAGAAAAGAAAAAAAGAAAACCCTCCTAATATTCATTGTTCCAGAGAGTGAGTTTTTCAAATATATTCCTGTGCAATGTATTTCAAAGCCGACCTTTGCTGCGTTTAGGCAATTCTCCGCATTTCATTTGGAGATACCTGGTTCTTTCCTATAAGATGAAGATAAAAGAGTCAATTAACTGTTCTTTCCATGAGGTTCATCCTTTCGACCTGTCTCATAAAAACCATGAAGGATTTTGTCAGCAATGTTGTTGTTTTTACAAAGCAAGTACACAAGTTTACTACTACTCTGTTTAAGAGTGCTAGCAAGGAAAACCTTCCTAGCCACAGTTCCTGTGGCTTGGCAGAGACAAGCAAATGGCACACATCTTTTCAGGAAAATGGCTTCTTCTTTCTCCCTTGGAAAGCCCCAAACAGGCGATTCTAGCCCAAATCCCTCAAACTTGAGAATATGTTTGTAAGTTGTACCAATTGAATATGTGTCTTATACCTTTCCTGCCATCTTATTCAAAAAGTTAATACTGAAGTTACAAAATGATATGTGATTGTTAACTCATAAGGCCAATAAAAATTACATTAGACAAACATGGCCTGTCCTCATGTCTTATAGAGGCAATTATCACTTGTTTTATCTAAGAAAATCTTTAACAGTTGTGTTTTTATATTGCAACAACTCTCATTAATATTTTTCATTTATTGCAATGTAATATTCTTAAATGTAACCTCTGGATAAGATCTTACTTAATTTTCACAGCATGGGTGGCTCGCAAAACATATTTTTTCATTATTAGGATAATGGGAAGATAAAATCTCAAATTGTTCATCTAGTCTAGCCTATTAAGTTTACTAATGAACATGTCTGTAAGTTTATCATACTAATAAATTAACAAATTTACGTTACAGTTACGAGAAAATTCATACTCTGTTCAATTAATAAAGTTTTATTGACAAAAATTTGCTTTAGTTTTATTTCCTGTAAAACAAACAATTATTTTTTGCAATAATTTGCACATAATTTGATTCTTCTTTAGTCAGTGTCACTGCCACTGTAGTAGTATATGTCATCTCTACATTCTGTTTTTAGCATAGACTGGGAATAATGGAAATCCATAGCTAAAACTATCCTAGAAGATCATGATAATGCGAAAAAGGAAAGAACTGAAAATTTACCGACTAATACGACACTAACCTTAAGTTCTTACAGGAGAAAAATGTATTAGGCATTTTCTGATATATGATTATGGTTATGAACTTAGTTGTAAAAGCTTACAGAAATATAAGTCTACTAAAATGTAACAAAAAGGAGTTTTGGTTTTAGTAGTTTTAATCCTTCATAAAGGACTGATTTTTTCCTTTGCTTAAGCTCACGATCAGGATAACGTCTGTTAACGTCTGTTTGTTATGAATCTGTTTAAAGAGAGTCTGAGAACTGAGTTTAGGCTAAATGCTTGTTGTGGGTAACACAGAATGTTATTATACTCCGTATCTATCTCTGCCCCAAACTTGTTACTGTCTTTTTCAGAGCCAGCACAGCAAGAACCGGAATTGCAGGGCAGCTGGGAGGTGCTGGTTCCCAGTCCCTTTACAAGGCTGGGGCTCCTGGGCCAGCCTGCTCTTGTGCCTGCCAGCGTTTGCTGCAGGTGGAGGCTCTGCTACAGAGGGGGTTGTTTTGCACAGTTGGCTTTTTGCCTGTTTGACATTTTGTTTGTTTTTCTGGGCTTGCAATAGCAGCCACTCAGAAAAACTGCATTTGGCCATCACAAACCCTTTCCGAATGAGTTTGGCCAAGAGAGCCGGTTCCCGGCGCTGGTGCCCGCCGAGCGCTCCGCTCCGCCCCAGCCCACGCCCGGCGGGCGGGCAGCGGCCCCGACACCGGCAGAGCCCCCGGGCAGCAGGAGGAGCCGCCCGAGCTGACCCTGCCTGCCAGCGCTTCTCATCTGCCACTGGAGCTCCTGCATCAGCTCCTGCCTTCCTGGGAGACGTCTTCTTGACACCCCCACCTTGTCCCTTGTTTCCCAGACCACACGGTCACCCGTGGCCGTCTGTCAGAGACTGGAAGAGCAATCTGTTTCAAGACATCTTGGGAAGCTTGGGATGTGTGGTAGGGGGTGGGTCCAGAGCTCGCTCTGGTGAGGGGTGCCGTGCCCCCCATACCCCCAGCCCTGCAGGGTCTGTCAGTCGGAGCACGATGGAGCAGCCCCAGTGTTGCCTGACCCAGCCCCTCAGTGGCCGAGACCCGCAGGTCCCACTTGGGTCCAAGGTTTTAAGGAGCCTGACCACAGGGCGAGCCTGTTGTCTTTTAGCCCTGCCGCCGTCTTGGGGTTTTGCATCACTGGGAGCAACCCATGAGTTGGGAGCTATGTCTGTTTTTCTACACCTCTCCTGCCTTTCTGTTTTCTCCCTTTCTTCTTCCAACTCTCTTCTCCCATCACATAACCTCGAGTGAAGGTTTGAAGGTTTTCTCTGGGCTAAGTCTGTTCTGTGATAAGTGATGTTATGTCGCATTTACTCTTTTGCCAGTGTTCCTTTATTTCCTAAGGGATTGTCTCCTTTGTGTCTACCCAGAGCAAAAGAATCTTGGTTAAACCTTGGAATTAGGTAACTGGGGTGTCACACAAGCACTCTTGGAAGGCACCATTCTCCCTTTGTCTCCCTACATGCAGTCAGCAGTGGGGATCACCATCTTGCAAGAGATTTGGAAACATTTTGTGTATTTCTTTGTTCCTCTGGAGTTGGTGAGATTTAGAAATTTTCTATCTAGTGATTATTCACTGTTATTTTTTGTCTGTTGCAGTTTTGCTTGTTAGCAAATAGTTATTTTTTTCACTTATATCTACTCATATTCATTCCTTTTTGTGGAAAGGGATTGGTTGAAACTGAGGGGAGGCAACTCGTTTTATAGAGTCCACTTCTTTAAATTGTCTTAAACCAAGACAGTGCTAAAAAAATAGTAATTTTCTTTGATATTCCCTGGGCTCTTCTTTGGTAACAAGATCGTTTTTCTCATGTGATGCTTTAAGAACGTATGATGCCACTTGTCTTATGATGTGTCTCTTTTAAAGCCCTGCTCTTGCTCTCATCTGTCTTGACTGCCCAGCATGCTATGTACAGTTAGAAGTACTCGAGACAATTGTTTGCCATCATTCATTGCCACCCTGGAAGACAAGTAGTGTGTGCTAGTTAATATTTGTATAATATTTTAGGTGGAAGTAGAGAGGGACTTATGGCAGGACAGATAATTAAAGAAAAAATTAAAGAAAATGCGGTCTTGCCTGGTATGGCAAATAGTCTGTAAAAACAAGCAGCTTTGAGACATTTTGATCAGAGTGTTCGTAAAGCTGAACTCATCAGACCTCTTGGCACATATATTTCTTGTTTCTTAAAAATATCTGAACTAGAGTCTTCAGAAAAAAGTCCTTTTCTTCCCTTTCTTTTATAAAAAATATTATGGTTGTATTTCAGGAAAATATTATGGTCATATTTCTTGTAATTCATTTCTGTTACCAGTAGAAATACTTTTGGAAACCAGAATACCCCTGATTCCCAATTCCTTATCGCTAGGAGTCTTGGACTGTCACACTTGCACGATGGTATCAATGCTAAGTGTCAATGGAATCTGTACCTTGCAACAGTTATAAAAAATACTTGGATTTTAGAGAAGCACAAAGGACTGCAGGCCTATTCTTTGTGTTTGCATGGCAGTATTTTCCAGACATTTAAAAAGATCTAATTAAATGACTCAAGCTGAAATTAAATTTCTACTGAGAGTTGTGCCTAAAATACTACAATGCCTTTTTTCTTATACCATGAGAGTTTTTACTGAGGAAAACAACAAAGCAAGATCCTGCAGGTTTTAGTAGAATCTGCAGGTATAGCCATCTTTACTCCAGAATGGGCAGACAAGAAAAACATTCCTGAGGACAGCATATGCCACAGTCCTGTTATTGATATATCAGTTATAATTTTTGAAATTTCAAACGAAATTTAACATGCAATGAATTAATTTTATGTCTTTTCTAGTTAGAATTTAAGGACTTTCAGAAATCGTTGTGGTCTGAATAGCACCACTCTCCTCCTTGAAGCTTTGAAAGTCACCCTGTAAAAGATGAAGTAGGAAAGTAGTTTGCTTCATCAATTTATTGTGGATTACATGTTGCTAATAATTTCCCACAAAATATTTTAGGTTAGCCTCTCATTCAGCTGAGGAAATCTAATATACCTCCTTGAAGATACTGCCTAGATGGGAAAAAAAAACCAGTAAAGAAGTCCATTATACAGTTCATCAAATGGATCTTTATGAGGATATTTCAGGTGTGATTTGTGGCACTATTTAGGATACATTGCATACTACATTATTATAAAGTTCAGGTTTGTAATTTAATTATGGGCCAAATTATCTTCAGTTCTAACTTTAGTGGAAGTGACTAGGCCAAGCCTGACAGGTGATATAAATTGTAAATGGCCTGAGTGTCCTGGGCCACAATAAAGGCTGGGTTACTTAATTTTATACTTCATGTGGGATTTTCAGAGCCACCTAAAGAATTAAATGAGCTGTTCAAACCTTATCTATTCTATAGTTATGCACCTAGTAAAATTATTGCAAGCATTCAATTTTGTCCAAAAAAAAAAAAAAAAAATGTTTTCAGAGATAAAATCATGCTGAAGGTTTTTTTTTGTGAATATAAGGGTCCATAGAAGTGTGATCAAGCTTAGAGATTTTTTCAGGGCACTCACTGCAAAGATTTCAAGCCTTCTGTCAGACTTCTGAGATGTAATTATCTTCCATTACTTCCTGATAACTCTCCAAATTCCTCATAGCTTTCCTTTTTTAATATACTTCGGTATATTTTTATTATTCACTTTCCAAATTTCCTTCTAAGATTCTGTCTTTCATTTTTCCTAGTGATAATTTATATTACTTTCTACTAGGGCATGATGCAGTTTGCTTTCAGAAATCCCTTATTTTCTTTTGACAGATGTATCATTTAAAGAGAGAGGGAGGGAGGGAAAGAGAGATAAACACATATATGTATGTGCATATATAATGCTTTTTATGTGTTAGTTATGTATTGCAGAAGTCTCAAAATTGACTATAATTTGTTTATATAGCTTTTATGTCTCTCTGGCTGATTTTCTTATTCTAATCCGTCTTTAAGTTTCTCAATCTACTTTTTCCTCTTGCCAGAGTAGTGGATATAATCATATTATGGGTACTGCAACTTAATATTCAGTTACAGTAAGTACTGTACATGTAGATTAAGAAAAAAACATCCTCTTGTTTTAAAAAACCAATATATATCATTTGGGGAAATTCCTGAAATACATTGTATATGAAACATAATCAGCAATTTTGTGGGTAATGGAAGTCACTGTCTTGCTATCCAAGCTGCATATTATTTTTTTGATGCTCTGTTCCTTGGCAAGTTTCAATGGACAGCCTGATTTTTAATGGTTTTTTAACACACATAGTCATAAATTTCTACAGAGTGCAATGCACTGCCTTTCTTATGCTAAACAGCAGCTTCATCTCTTGTCATAGGATGATGAAGAGTGTAATTGGAGGGTGTACTTTGCATCACAAGTAGTCTTCCAATGCAGCACAGCTAAGCTTAGGGTTTTTTCCTAGGAAGTTGCTTAAGTGGCAGTTTTATGACAGTGTGAATCAGAACAAACTTCATAAGTTTCCATCTTCCTTCACCTATGTTATAATAAATGAACTCTGTTGGTTAAGAAAAATGAACACTTTCTGTTATTTTTACAAAGTATTTCTGCAGAAATGGAGATATGATTATATTGGATTGTGATATCCTGTAGGACCTAGAGATGCAATTAGCTGTCAGAGATGTGTTTGAGGGGAGGGAGGCAAGGGGAAGAAATTGTATTGTAACAATTACAGGACTGCCCCTCAGCTGGCCACAGGCAATAGGGTCTCAAGATGCTTTTGGTTCATTTTACGACAGCCTAACCAGAATGGACACTTATGAAACCAAGGTGTATTTGCCAGAAAAGTAGAGGCCAGTTGACATTGTTTCTGTTACCTTATAGATGGAAAATTTGGAGAGAGCAGAATCTCAGCCTCTGTTTAAGTGTCAGGGCATGGTGAACACCAGCTTTCCCTAAGGGATGTGGTGCTCAGGGAGATACCATGGCCAGCAGGACAAGGGCCCTTGCTACCAGTGCCCATCCCACTGGACCCAGCCAGAAGAAAGAAATACTAGCCCAGAGGTGATAGCCAGATTTATCCAGTAGTCCAGACTGTCAGGTGACTTTGGAATGATGAAGCAAGTCTGAGGAAGTCAGGCCGAAGATCAGGATCAGGAACAGTTCCAGTGGCTGTAATAAGGGTCTGGAGATGATTGGGTGTATCCACAGTGGTGAAACACGAGAAGCTTGGGAGTCAACTGCTATGTGGGATCAACAGGGTTCATATCTGGCAGTGTGAAAGTCTGTCTTCTTTTCTGTGGTGTGATACACACAGGAGTCCATCACGTGTGTACATCCCATGAGTAACGTCATGAGGCTCAAGAGTTTTGTTTGTTACTTCTACAGCCACCCTTAATATGAGAGAAAAAAAATTTCATTATTAGAAGTGTGCCTATTAGTCTCTGAAAAGTAATGTAATTTCTAATTCCCATCTGTCTACAAAGCTCTATTTGTTTTCATTCATGGGTTCATTTCCCTTTGTATTGAACAATCATGCTGATTCCAAAGAAGAGGAAATCTCCTCGAAGGAGTAAGGAAAGTCTTTGACAAGATTTTAAATCAAGCAGGAGGTCATCAAGATGTCAATCACTATACCCCACTAAGTGCTCATAAAATTGCTATTTACCGTATGTTTTGTGAGCTTCAAATATGGACATCAGATAGATGCAGGTTTTCTATTAACAAAAGCACCAACAAAGTCCTCTTTTTGTCCCACTGAAAGAAAGGGAAAATGAAGATCTGTCTTCACAGGTTTGCAGGATGCTGGGAGATTAATAAAGGCAGCTGAGATGTGATAATCCAGGTACAGCATTGGGTGCATGACACATACTTTCAAGCAGCTTTCTTTATATGAACTACAACATTGAACAAGGAAGAATGTTGCCCCAAAGGGGGTTCAAAATATACATGAAAGCAGTACAGTGGTCAACTCTTTTTCATTCTTTGCAAGAAATAGGATACCAAGTATTTTTGGAAGAACAGCATGCACAGGAGAAAGAGCAGGGCAAAGAGCTCACAGCAAAAGAGGCAGGCAGGCTTATGTATGGAATGTTGCTGAGAGCAGAGCACTGGAATGTACCAATCCCAAATAAACAGCATTGCCTCAGCATATCATGAGCTTGACTCATCCACCCTCCACCCCCCCTTCCCACAATGATGTTACTCATTCTGAGACTCCTCGTCCCTGTAATGATCAGCCCAAGTTCTGTTTAGGTGATGTGCCTTCCCTGTGGCCCTTCGTGTCACAAGTCAGTAACGATACTGGGAACAAGTGACAATATAACTGAATGAGAAAGTATTTCAAAGTAGTATGGGTCTGTAAAACCAAATATGTGGAAGTTTTGTAGCATTTATGTGTAGGGGAGGTCCAAATTCTCTGGCTAAGGACAATCAAATCAGGCTCTTTCTAGGATTAAGGAATTAGCACTTTACTGAAGTTCTCACTTTTATCTAGTGAAGAAAAACTAACATCTACAAAAATCAGTTCATCCACTCTTAAAATATGAATTTAAAACAAATGGAAAGAAGAACCTCTGGAGATTCTTCTATGTCTTCACTGACTGTAGAAGATGCTTTGATACTGGTTTAGACCAGAAGAGTACATTTAAATGCTGAAAGCAGGTGAGGTAAATCTCATTCTTTCAAACTGTTCTGGGGATTTCAGCAATTTTCAGTCAATAAATTCACTCCATTTCAATAGATTTTATTACACATATTCATATTAATTCAGAATCACAGATATAGTGAAATAGCAATGCTAATGACTCCTTGGAATTAACAATAAAATTCTTTTGTGATCCTCAGAGAATAAAATCTTGAATAATCACACTTCCAAGGTAATCTGCACGTCTTTGAAAATAGGTTTTGATAGTCTGAAAACTGAAGACAGATATTTTTTCCCTGAAAGGTTTAATGACTAGTTCCCTTACTCCTTTTGCTGCAGGCTGTTATCATTATGGATATTAAACTACTTCAAAAACTGTGCGAAGTGTTAAGTTGCAAATACACTCTCCTGTTGTACAGAATTACTTGGATAGTGATTAAAAGAATTAATGCTGCTACTAACCTAAGTGTTCTAAAACATGTTCTTGGCAAAATCTATTCCCTTTTTCTGTTTTGTCTTTTTTTTCCCCTCTTTTCTGCCACAATATATTGAGCTTTCTCCTCACTTGCAGAGCTTTGCTTTCAACCTTGAAAACTCTTGCAAGATTAAGAAATTAACTCTCTAATATGATACAGGACAGCAGTCCCATCATGAATATGTTAGCTTTCTAAAAAGGTACCTTTGTGCCTTCTCCCCAGATGGCATTCAGTCTGTGAAGTAGTCATATGTAAGCATCTGCAAACAACTTAATTGTTTTAATCTTTCTTTAGAACTTTCCATTGCCAATCTGCCCACAAAAGTGAAGAATTAAATACAACTTCTTTCATTGTTATGTATTGCTCCTGGTTTAGTCTTCATCTCCTGTCTGTCTTCCACAAAGAGACAGCAAGCTTTTGGGGCATTGCTTTTTTTTCCCCATTCTAAACAGCTCTGGCATTTTACAATAATAAACATCTTGATTAATACACAGAGCTTGATACTTGTGTTACATGCGAAAACTACAACACATAAACTCATTTTGATTTCTAGACTTTCTCTGTTAGTTTCTGCCTGTGTTTACGTAAGAAAATTCACCAGAGCAGATATATCAGAAAAAACAATGCTTGTTTTCCATACTTAACTTTCCACTCTTTGAATAGTATTAAAAGTAACAAAGTACCTGTTGTAATTCAATGTTCACCATATTTAGTAAATAATCCATATTTTATAATTGGCATTGTTCAACACAGTTTTCAGACTTGTAATATTTTCTAGCTTTGAACTATACATGTGCACAATCTCATAATTGAATGTTTTATCCCCATGTCTATTAGTATGGCTTCTGAGAGGGAGGTGGGGATGGATATAATTATCCATTTATGTTTTAGGTGGAAATAGAGGAAAATGATCTGTGTATCTAGAATTAAAGTTGTCGATGTATAACAATTTATTTTAAACTGGGAGATTTTACAAGCTATATTCATTCAGATTCAGTCTTATATAAATCATGGCTTTGCAATCATTTAGTTGTATCACATTAATCTACAGTGACAGTGTTCAACAGAGTCTAGAAAGTCGCTTGATTTCACACTCTGTAAATGACAGTTCCTGATTTTCTGTAATATTTTGGATCAAAACCTTGTTTCAGTAACTGCATATTAGCTGGACAGCTACAGCTGAAATGCAGAACTGTTGTGGTTGGGTGATATGATCAACATTCATCACAAGCTAATAATGGTGACTCTGAACATCTTAATTGGAGATCACACAACTCTGTGTAGTGTGAAATAAGATGTCTGGGCGATTGCAAAGATTTTGACTGGTCCTTGTGCTGATAGCCTGCAGAATATTTTAATACTCTGAAGTCACACCAGATGGGCAATCTGCTGCAGTATCTATCTTGATTCAGTTTTAAGCTGCAAGGGTTTTGTATCTGATGTCACCTCAAGGAAAAAATAATAAACAGCTGCACTAATGACAGTTTTTAATCTCTCTACTCTTGATTTACGTAGGCTTTGGCTGATGAAATAGTCAGTTTAGGAACACTGTACAAAGATCTTCTACAATATCAAAAAATTGGACCAGAAATGGAACTGGAAAAAAATGAGTACCCATTATTTAAATGCTCAATGCATGCCTTCTAATCCTATGTGCAAAATTTAACTTGTTGTTGCAAAATAAGTTTGGAAAAGTATACAGATATGAGGTAAAATGGCAGAGAAAATTGTACAGGAGTACTGATAATATTTCGATTAATTTTCATAGCTGAAAGAAATGTAGTCAGTTTTCTGGATCAGTGGAGTTATTTATTCGGGTAGTGAGTAGATAGCAATACCAGCTCTCCCCTACTCCAAGGTTTTGCTGGATATGTTCTTTCACAGAATATTCCATGGAAACATCTTGAGTCAATTTGAGTTCTGCAGCCCTTCACTGCAGCTCCACAACTGGACTTTTGTCTACTTTGGTACAGGAACACTCAGAGCTTTGGGTGCTTTGTAGCGTTGTGCATCTCTTTCAGTGTGGAATTTTAGCACAGTTCATCCTCTGGGTAACCTGATCAGTAGGTTATGCAATTAATATTAAATGGGGAATGTAGTCAATTTTTCAAATATTATTTTAAATAAATTGTTTTGGACTACAGCAAATATGTCGTGTTAAAAGAGAGAAAGAAATGTGAGGAGTTATGATCTGCTGTTATAATAACTGGGTTTCAATTAGAGAGGCAAAGAATGGACTATATGTGTGTTCTATTATGCAGAAATATTTGGCACTTGTCACTGAATAAATAAGATAGCATCTAAGTGCTTTGCCCTGATGTGGCTACTGAGTAAATGGTAGAGGAAATAATCAGAGTTGAAAAATAGGACATGTAAAAGACCTCTAGAATTTTCACCTGGGCTGTCACAGACAAGCAAAAATTTTAAGTAACATTTACATTTGCCATCTAAGCAATTAATGAGGAGGAAGACAATCGCCATGTCTTTAACTTCTAACTATATCTGGTTCTGTTGCTTGTTATGCTTCATAGTTTTTAATTACCTTAAGCTAATTGTTAAGTAACTTCATCATGTCAATACACTATGAAGCCGGACAGAGGATGGGGCCTTCCACACAAATGTGAAATGCATGAAGGATGAATGTAAAAAACAAATTCTGAAAGTAGGTAAGAATATTTTAGTGATGCAGAAGCCAAATATGTAATGGCAGGAAAGAGGAGACATCTGATAAAAAT
The DNA here is from genome assembly GCF_022539315.1 of Serinus canaria. Lineage (NCBI taxonomy): Eukaryota > Metazoa > Chordata > Aves > Passeriformes > Fringillidae > Serinus > Serinus canaria. Next base: position 59,066,686 of record NC_066313.1, read on the forward strand.
CCTGATTGAAGTTGGAAACTGGAATACACAGCTGAAGCTTCAGAATTAATGTATAAAAGTGTGACATAGCTAGCATTTCCTGAGAACTGAATTCAGGAGGACCAATTCAGGAAATGCTCTGAAACTAGATTTAAAAGACAAGAAAGATGATAGGCATGTGACAGAAAGAGACATGCATGGGTTGAAATTTTGATACAGACCTGCTCATTCTATGGTAACCAGGCCAATTACTAACATGATGAGTAAGAAACAAAATAGACCCCACTGCTCTGCAGAAGTTACAAGTGATGACATAGAAAAAGATTGTGCCAGTCCCATCACTGGTTCTTGTTAGTCCATCAGTACAGCAATATATAAAGTTCTCTAGAGCACTTGGACCTTCAGTTTGTCTTTTTCACTTTTCTAGGAAGTCGTGCTATATCAAAACCTGACACTGGGAGAAGCTGGAAATTGCTGGAAAGGCACTTGGTAGTTCCAGGAAATTTATTATACACTGGGTCTAGGAGACTAAGCCCCTAAAATTTTTCAAAGTCGGGACAATATGCTGAAAAAGCTTGATACCACTTGAAATTTTTAGGAAAAGTCTTTTCACCTTCCATCTCTTTAAAATTTTTTTGGGGTTGACTTTCTTTCTTTGAGAATTGGAGTGGAAAAGATAGAAGGAATTACACGAGACTCTACTGCAGCACTCCAGCACATTATAGGACAACTTGACTTGCCATGAATGAGCTGAAAACCCAGACAGGTGAAATGACTTGTTTTGGAAAGTGTGATTTGCTGAAAAATGTGTTGCCTTTGTTTGAAATACCACAAATAAACCAATTATGCTACTTCTGAAGAAGATTTCATCCTAATGTCAAACTTGAAGACAACATATCCAAAGCAGATTATGATAGGCATAGCTGCTTTATGCCTGAGGCCTGCTCAAGAACAAGAACTGTCCTGCACTGCTTGCCTCTGAAGTGCTGATCAGTGAACAAAACCCTTTCCAGAAGGGTCTAAATGTCTCCATTCCCAAGAGAGTTTGCATTTTTGTCATTGAGATGCACAGTACAATAGAGTGAATTAAAGTAATTTTCATTTCTGGAGCTGAATGTCATTGCCTTTAGATGAGATACTGGCAGTTTGATGCTTTGATTGCTGCCAGCTGTCAATGCCCCTAAGGAAAGCCAGGATACTTCTACGGTGGAAGATGAACAAGAAGCCTGCTGATCAGACATGTCACAAGTTGTGTCAGAGGATTAGGGAGTTAAATAAAATAGATGTGTGTTTACACTCTTCTAGTCATAAACAAGCTGTCTATGAGTTCTCTTTTTTTTTTTTTTCCTTACAGAGAACACTTCATACTCCAGTAGGTGAACTGGTTTTTGTAGATTCTGTTCTTGCTTTATGGAATACATGTCTCTAGATAGAGAAGAAAGGAGCTATAACACCCATTTTCCTGTTGTCCAAATATGTCTGTCTATTTTACTTGGATAAGTACCATTTAAATAGACAATAAGAGTAAAAGTGACTCACTCATTACTGTTACTTTTTGTAGTAAATGGATACAGGGACTGACTTTTCAAAACTAGACACTCAAAACTTAAAACATGCAGTTCATTAATCAAATGCCTGCTGTGCAGTACAAGCCAGGTATTAGTGTTGCACATGGTCTGTTACCTTGTATTAGTTTTTGTATGCATAATTTAGACATACACACCAGATTATGCCTAATTTTGTAAAATGTAGCCCATATGTTTTGTGAGTCCTCTTCTGTTTCTTATTACACCTGCTTGCTGTTAGTGTTCAGCAGAAAATTAGCTGAAAGCAGTAAAAGTGGAAGTGAAGACTAGCAATGCAGTTTTAAAAGCATAAAAGCAATCTTACAAGTTTAAATCTGTCTTTATATCTATTCACTGTCAAGTGACTGAGAGTATAAAGTGGTTTTTTGGGTTGGTTTATTCTCCTTTACAGCCTTCAATGTTAGCCAAGTGACATGTTTTAAGTCTGTGGAGCTGATTAGTGTTGGGTGTAGATGTATAATCTCCTGGGAGGACATGTCCAACCTTAACAATCTTAATAAAGAAACAAATAATATTCAATTATATTACATGGTAAGGGAAAGTGAAGTTTTTATATGCTTTACTCCTCAAAGAAAAAAAAAAAAAGCATTTTTTTCTTTCTTGACAAAGAACTACATTTAATGGAAATTAGCATAAATCAATGTGGGAATTGCATGAACACCAAGGTGTCTAAAGTCTGCAAAAATTCTTAATAAACTTCATTGTGCCTTCTGGGACACCAAAGATTTCATTTTTTTTTTTCCCTGAGTTTATTAAAAGCTTCTGAGACACTTTTAATGACAGGTAGTCATTAGGTAGCAGCCACAGTAGGGAGTCCTGCAGTATTATACATCTTATTTGTCAGTTGTCTTCCTACTTAGAGAGACATACTGGCTAAGTAAGGAGGCTAATCACCAAGGCCTCCTGTCCTTTCATGAGGCAGTTCTTAAATCTCTTTCAAGAGGAAGATAAATCCTAGACAACTCACAAACTGAAAAGCAGAGGCCAGACTGAACAGTCAACCAACAGCAGTTATGTAAGAAGGGAGCTAGAGAAGGGTTAAGAGCCAGGCCTGTCAGGTGTGTATCTGAAGGGAGGGAGGGCATCAAGAGGCTCTTCTCAGTGGTGCCAGGCAACAGGGGACAAGAGGCAATGAGCAGAAATTCCACCTGAATATGAGTTGAAACTTTTCACTGTGCAGGTGACCAAGCACTGGAACAGATAGCCCATAGAGGCTGGGGAGTCTCCCTGATGGAGATCATCAAGAATTGTCTGGACACAGCCCTGAGTAACAAGCTCTAGCCCTGACTGAGCAGGAAGGTTGGACTAGATGACCTCCCATGGGCCCTTTCCAACACTAACCGTGCTATGATTCTTTGATTTTGTGAGATCTCATATTCTTCACAGGCAGGAGCTCTGTGGGCTTTTCTCAGTGATCCTAACTTAGGCTTTGCTATGTGCTAAGGCATAAGAGATCCTGACAATACAGACTAAGGATAGAGGTTCCTAGAAATATTTAGTGTTATTAGTTTTTCTAAATGTGGAGGATATGAATACATTACTGGAATGGGGTATAGGACCCAGTTGTGTTTTTGCTCAGCTACAGATCCATGGTGACTGACAAAGCAAGTGGAGGCTGTAAAAGCAAAGGCTGTGTTTACACCTCTCTAGTGTGGTTAATTTTAGTGTCATTCCCAGCTTTCTAAATAAGGGAACAACTGAAATGTGCTGTGTCTGTCTTTCCCAAATGTGCATTCCTTTTCTGTGAGTACCCAGAGGTAGATGAAGGGTTGGTCTGTGTGTGCAGTCCAGCCATGGTAGTCAGTGAATGCCTGAACCAGGAAAGGCTTCTCACTGTAGATGTAGTGGATGAAATTTCCCTAACATAACAAATAATGACACATTACATAAATTGCCTTCTGAGCATCACAAAGGTTGATTCTCTTTTACCTCCACAATGTCCTGCTAATGTGGGCACCTGACTGAGGCTGGGTGAAAGGAATTCCCTCCTTCTCTTTTGTGCTTTGAACCCCTTCAGTGAGGTGCCTTTTTTAATCTTTGCTTTGAAAGGAACTTTTGTTCAGTATATTCATCAAGGTATTCTCTCTTTTTTTTTTTTTTTTTTTTTTTAGGCCTTATTATTTAAATGTCTGACAACCTCTAAACTTGAATGCTCTGATCTTTAGAACAGCGCAGTGAAAGAGGAGGGCTCACCACCGCCTTGGAGAAAAAGAACTGAGGACTAAAGTAGCTCAAATGACCTCTCAGAGGCCACACACTGAATCTGTGGATGAGTAAAGACTCCAGTTCTCAGTGCCATACCTGCCCCAAACCCCTGTATGTGCAGGGGTGTGCAATCCCCAGCAAACCCCAAGCTGAACCAGCTGGGGAGTCGGGGGCCCTGGGTCCAGGCAGGGTTATGCAGTGGGCAGAAGGTCTGTGCTGGTATTTGGGGAACCCCTGAGTGTGAGACACCTGTAGGACAAGTGTGTGAGTGCTGTGAGTGTGCAGGGAGCACATCCAGCATTGGGACCTTACACATCGGTCCATTGGGACCAGCCAGTCAGTCGGGGGCCTGTGGGATGAGTAAGAGGAACAAGATGTGGGAAGGGGTGCCAGGGGGGCAGAGGGGCCATGCAAGTGCTCAGGGGATCTGTAAATGTGTGTGTGCTTGTGCACAGCTAAGGAAGTGTGGATTTGACAAGGGGACAGTGAGGGGTATGGAGAGATGGCTGAATGGTGGGTCTCAGTGATCAGTGACACCCAGTCTAGCTGAGCAGTGATCCCCAGTGGTCAGTACCAGGTCCAGTCTTGTCCAACACATTCAAAGAGTTGGATGAAGGGACAGAGCACACCCTCAGCAAGTTTGCAGACGATACAGACCTGGGGAGAGTGGCTGACACACCAGAAAGCTGTTCTGCCATTCAGTGGGACTCGGGTAGGCTGGAGAGTTGGGCAGAGAAGAAACCAGGGAAGTCCAGCAAAGGCAAGGTCAGGGCCCTGCACAGGGGGAGGAATTACCCCATGCCCAGTATGGGCTGGGGGCTGATGTGCTGGAAGGCAGCTCTGTGGAGAAGGACCTGGGGCCCAGGCAGACAATAATCTCTCCATGGGTCAGCAGTGTGTCCTTGTGGCCAATGGTATCCTGGGCTGCATTAGGAAGAGCATTGCCAGCAGGTCAAGGGAGGTGATCCTGCCCCTCCACTCAGCCCTGGTGAGGCCACATCTGGAGTGCTGTGTGCAGTTCTGTGCTCCTCATTACAGGAGAGACTGGAGAGGGTCCAGTGGTGGATGATTAATATGGTTAAGGGACTGGAACAGCTCTCTGCTGAGGGAGCTGGCACTGTTCAGCCTGGAGAAGAGATAATTGGGGGCAGATCTTACCAATGTGTGTCCCTGTGTGCCTGTGCCTTCTGTGAGTCCTGAATGTGGGGGCTGCTGGGACAGCACCTTGTCTGTGGCTCTCTGTGTGCCCAGCTCTGTGAATGTGTGTGCCCACGCGTGTCTGGGTGTCTCTGGGGTATGTAGTCAGCTTGGCTGCTGGTTGAACCTGCAAAGAGGAAAGTGCCAGCCATGTCCATCAGCCTGGACAGACACCCTGGGTTCCCTGGGCTGCACTTCAGTGGCTGGGCAGGAGGAATTTCCAGGCCTGGAGCTGCTGGAGCTGGTGAGCACTTGTAACAGCTCAAGATTATGCCTATATAACACTGCTTTAGCTGGATACTCCCCAAATCTAACTTCCACCCCACATTGTCCCTTAAAGTTACAAAGGTATTATAATTATGGAGACACTGACCACCAAGATTAAGAGGAATGTTTTCAGTGACTAGTTTTTTTGGGTTCCTCCACTTAAAGGACGAAAAAGTTTGTCATAAATTACTTTCAGTGGGTTTGAATCTTGTCATAATGTTGTATTTAATAAAGCTGGAGACCCCCTACGGCACATGAGGGCCTTCATGCCCTGTAAATAAGGAATTTAAAAAATGAGGGATGAAAAATTATTTGACATTTTTTAAAATTTGCCCTCTGATGTGGTGAATATTACAGAGCAGATGTAACATGCCACAGAGGTCACAACTTACTGCCTGAGGTGAGCTAACTGAGCAGAAATCACAAGGAGAGATTGTACCCACAGAAACAGTTTATCACACAGAGCTGAAGATCATTGGCTGTGAATAAACTAGAGAAATTTATGCTGTGGTTTGGCCATCACTTTAAACTCCTGCAGCTGACAAAAGAGACATGCAGCCTTCCCTGGATTGCTTTTCCTGCTGCTGTGCCCACACAAACAGCTGTGCTGGACAAAGAGAGGTGATGGCAGAGGAGCAAGTAAAATAAGTGTTCCATTTTTAACTTGGACAAGTTTTTTCTGCCTAGTTTACTGCCTGCAAAACACAAACTTTTATGTTTGGCACAAGTGAGCAGTTAATAAAAGGATGGGAATGAATGGCTGAACAAGGGAACCATAATGGATCTCTTTATTTAGCTGGCCTATGCTACATGAAAATTACTGCAGAATTATGACTTTGTAATGGCTTTGTGGATAAACAAGAAACTGAGTTTCCTAATATTTCATAACATAATTCAGGAAAAACTTCTGAAGGTTACCTAGTCCCAGCTCTTGATAACAACAGAGCACTTCCATTGTCATTGAAATGACTCACAGCCTTCCCCAGTTGGGTTTTGAGTATTTCCATGTTGGAAATGGTACAACCTCTTTGAATAGGCTGTTTCCAACTCTTAAGCCACCTTTGGAAATAATTTTTTCTTTATGTCCTGTTGGAGTTTATTTCGACAACATATCTCATCTGGGGGAGCCCTGACCTGATCACTGCATTTCAAATGCAACCTCCATAGTGCTGACTAAAGAGGAATAATCGACTTTCTTGACCTGCTGGCTAAGCTTTTGCTGGTGCAGCCCAGTGTGTGGTTAACCTTTGTCACAAGAGGGTACATGGCTGTCTCACATTGAACTTTTGGGCCACCACGATAGCTTCCCTGCTGGTCCTTCTCTGCAGAGGTGGTTTCCAGCCCTGTCTGTCCTGTTGCACGGAATTTTTTCTCTTACTTTGCAGATAACTAGCATCTGATTATGTTGGATGAAAATAGCAAAGTGATTCAGAAAACTTTGAAAAAAGCCCACATTGAATTTCCTGTTTTCTGGAGTGGTGTCCTAGTCTTTTGAGGTCCTCAAAAATCTGCACTTTGTTGTCTTTCCATACCTTGCTCTCAGTTTACTGAGTTTACCCTTGCCACATTTGCTTTCTACACATCCGTGATCCTCCTCTTTGGAAGTAACAATTGTAACAGCAAACTTCTAAAAGTTGAGAATGAAGATGAGAAAGGAAAAGGGCAAAGCAGAAACATGGGATGCTTAGCTTTGCAATTATTAGGACCCTGGCACACATAATAGATTGCATAAACAATCAAAACAGAGACTATGAAACTAGCATATGTTGCTAACATTAGAATAGTGCTGCCATGTCAGATAAAGCTCTTTTAAAAGTATATTTTCTTCCCTTTGTAATGATTTTGCTTTTGAAATTACTCTGTATGAAACTGTGTTTAATCATTACAAGTGTGACTATCCCTGCACTGTTCAAATGCCTTCTCCTACTTCATTTTATTTCTTATCAGGAACAGCACTCCAAACACTTGTCTCAGTGCTCATATCAAAGAAGACAAATTCCAGACCTCTGAAGGACTGAATTGCTGTATGCATTTTTGTTCATCACAGAGAACAATCCCAATACTTTCAAGTGCACTAGGTGTACTTGTAGTTTTAACGTTCTGCTTTGCTCATTCTTTCCTGCATTGTCATAACTGAATTCATAAAACCGTTCTTTTTTTGTTTGTTTGTTTGTTTTCAAGTAGAACATTCTTCAGGAAGAGAGTGAGAATGTGTACACAGAAATCATTGAAGAGTCACCTGTATTGAAAAAAAACCCTTACTTTTGATAATGAAAAATAATAAATTGTGAAATTCCATTTAAAAATTATTGTTTACTCATCTCAAAAATACAATTTCACCAAGTAAAGGAATTTAGGAGTAACTTATGTCATATTCTTTTATTTTTATAATAATTTAAAGACAGACCTAATTAATATATCATTTTAAGGGTGAAGAAAATGTGATAATAAGGTTCAAGAGTGAAGGTTAGGTTCAGTAGGTGCTCTTTATCCTACAGTACAGTATCTCTGAGAAAAAAAATCCATTGTGTTCCTTTTTTCAAGTTCTTGCAGAAGGTTCTGAGGGTATTCTGCTATTATATCTGTCTCAAACACACTAAGAGACTACTTTGTCATTATATCCACCCCAAATAGCAGCAGATTATTAGACCTGGATTTAACAGGGTGAGACTGAGCTGCAGCAGTTTGAGAAATGGTAACAGTTAGAAAAGTTTGTGTGTCTGGGGTTCTTTGTCTGTGAAGACCTCCTACATATTTTGTTCCCAGGTTTTCTTTTCAGCTATATAGAATGAAATGTGAAAAATAATAAATGCAAAATTTTTCAGAATAAGTATAACCTGTTTCGTGAATAATTCATTTCTGTCTTGTATGACTTCATTATGCCATGTATAACTAGCACTTTGTACTGTCAGGCTGAAAAGCTACAAAAAGTGTTTAACAGTGCAGCATAAATTCATAACTTGTAATTTGAAAAGTGACATGATATTGCACAGGTCCCTGCATTCTCTAACATGCTTTCCCAGATAATTTATTTAAGATTTTAAAAATACAAAACTTAGAGGCTGGGGGGTTTTTTTCAGTCATAGAGGTCTGGTTTTATATATATAAAAAACCCCCATATATTTCATAACATTCACTGACCTAACAGCTCTCATAAAGGAAGAACTTGCAGCTCTTGGCCTTAATTCTGTAAGATAGTTAAAGCCATAGCTAAATATTTCAGCAGTTATGTCAGATACCTGATACATCATAGTTTACATGTCTTCTAAGTGAGGAAACTCTGGCACTGCTCACAAAAATATTGTTCCCTAATTGCCTAAAGGAGTCAGTGGTACAGCTGTGACTTTGCTGTGGTTTGAAACCCAAAGAGTGACATGGTCTATCTTCTACCTGCACATTTGGTTAGTTGGTTGGTTGTTAAAGTGCAAAGAAGGTAAAAGTCTTGTTCAAGAGTACAAAGGTTTTGTATTTGCAGCTGCAACTGTTTGTCTGTGTTTATATTAATATTCTTTCATGCAGTTTCATAGGTGCTCACCAGAGAATGTGTTTCTGGAGAGAATGTTCCTAGAAGGATAGTCAATAAGCATGTGGGTCAGTTTGTCTTAGATGTCCTCCTGCAGAAAAAGGAAAGAAAGAAAGCCATCCTTCCTCTTCTTTCATCTCTCAAACTATGCAAATGAGTTACAAGCTCCCACCATCAGTACCATTGTAATCATAGCATTGTTTATACTGGAAAAGATCCTAAGGATCAAGTCCCACTCAGCGCTGCCAAGTCCACTGCTAAATCATGTACCTAAGCAGCTACACACCTTTTAAAGACCTCCAGGGATGGGAACTCAACCCCTTCCTCGGCCTTTTTACTCCTAGTGGAGTCCCCAGGGTTGTAATGACAAAGGGCTTTTTCTCACCCAAATAGTAGGGGAAAAAAAAAAGCCAAGGTAAAGAAGCATAATGGTGTCTGCACTGACACACCAGAGTTTGGTGCCTGAAATTTTCCTGTGGAAGTTTTTTGAAGGCCACACTTCTCTCCATTGAATAGAGAGAGAACCTGAGGATTTACTTTAATATTGCTTCATTGTAACTTTTGCATTTGTGGCAGGTACAGAGTAAATCTCATACTTTGTTTTTATTTTTAACAGTGTGAAATACATTTTTCTAAGATTGCTGTTCATGGTTACTAACAGCTGCTCCTCTGCACTGTTTAGAAATACCTGCATTCAGGGTCAACATTTTCATTACCTAGTCATAAATTCAGCTAAGAGCTGTATGTACAGATCCTCACTGACTTGATGGTGTGTCCAATAAGGAACAGAATCAGGATCAATTGTCTTACCGCTCTAGTGTCCTTCAGTCTCAGTGCTCCAAGCAAACTTAAAAAAAACTTTCTGGTTTTGTTTTAATTGCCTCATTTTTTCCAGTACAATCTGGAGGCGAGGAGAATCACAGGCATTGATATGAATTTCTTTTTATGGTAAATAGGATTTGTTTTGCATTTTAAACTGTTGAACAGGGTCTTTTTCTTTCAAGCACTTGTTTTTCCCTTTCAGCATACCATTATGTATATATCTCACGAATGCAGAGAAAAGATCACTATGCAGAAATGGGACATGAATGACATTTTGCTATCCTGTATCATCGTGGGTTTAAAAATAATATGTTTGTTCAGATTTTTCTCTTCACAAACTGTGATCCAAGAGCAAGGTGACCTCATGACAACCAACAATTACAGGCAGAACATCTCAGAAACAGTCTTTAAAGGATGAAGCCTCAGGCAAGTTCTGTTTCCTATAATGTCAGAAGAAAAGTTAATACAAAGTGAGTCTTCAAATGAAAAGAAACTAATTTGATACTTGGCAGTAGCTAAGGAAGAGCTTATTTCTTCTTTAACTTTTTGTTTTGCTTTTCCTCTTCCCACAGAGAGATTTTGTAGTTTTCCATACTCCTTTATCAAACCTTTAAGGCAGAAGAGTCTAGATAAGACAAGTGATTCATTGAGTCAGACTTCCCAGGTGAAAAGAGTATGTTAAAACTACATATGAAGAATGCAGATAGGAATTTTATATTCACCTATTCCCTACAACAGCCTGGCATGTGAGATTATGCAGGGATGCAAATTTGCTCTCTGAATTCTATTTTCACAGTCTTTGAACCAGCAGTAATACTGGGGATGCAACTACTGCTCTTCTCCGTTCAGTATGCAGGTCACTATAAAATTGCTGGTTCAGAACCTCCTCATCTGACCTGCCATCACCTCTTCATGTCAAGAAAAGTTGCTAAAGACATCAGTTCTAAACCCAAAGAGGACAAATAGATGACTGCCATCATGCCTTTGTGGAGGGGTTAGCACAAAGCTTCCTTAGAACACCTGACCTTGCAATGTCATTGCAACAAATTAATTCTGGCCTATAGGTAACTTATTTGTGTACAAGTTGGCAGAAATTGGATGATTTATCAATCTCATCCTTCATTTGCAATTGTAAATAGAGTATTGAGTAGGCAAGTTCTATTTTCATCATACAAATTGACTGTCTGGTACAGAATTATTCAAATACTAATCCTGATTTGCACCCAGTGCAATACTATTCAAGTCAAAGGGTAAAGCTGGTTTTTTGACCTCACACAACAATTGACCCCTTTATTTTTCATTGTGTTCTCTTTGAGGCTTTATTTATTAGAAAGTAAAGACAGCAGATAACCTGAGCTTGTAATCCCAAAGACAAAGAAGAAAATTTGAAGTCCTTTTCCAAGGCAGCGTTCTACAATTGAGTTCTGTGATCTTCATTGCTGAGGTGTGGTTGTCACCCACTAATTGATCTTACTCTTAGCCCGAGTCTTAAAGCAATGTGTATTTCACATGGTCAACACAGATCTTGGAGCCTTCTTCTTCCTGCTGGGTTGCTGGAAGGATCTCTGGCTTTAAAGATGTAGTTGCATAAAAGAAAGAGTTTGGAATTTACTACAAAGGCTTATTTCTTTTACTGTGAAGTCTACAAATTTGTGAAAACTGTTGGGACAGTTTATATTTTAGAACCTTGCTGGTTCGGTTGCTGAAAATTGTTTCAATTGTTTCAAATTTTTCATGCAACAACCTGCCCATATCATAGTATCATAAAATAGTTTGGGCTGGAAGGAACCTTGAAGACCATCTAGTTTCAGCCCCCCAACCATGGGCAGGGTTACCAACCACTAGACCAGGTTGTTCATAGTGCCATCAACCTGGGGCATCCACAGCTCCTCTGGGCAGCCTGTTCCTGTGCCTCACCACCATCACAGTAAAGAATGTCCTCCTAACATTTAATCTAAATCTCTACTCTTTTAGTTTGAAACATTTCCCCCTTGTCCTATCGCTGTCTGCCTGTGTGAAAAGTTGCTGTCCACCTTTTTTTATAAGCCCCTGTAAGCACTGAAATGCTGCAATGAGGTCTTTCCAAAGTCTTCTCCAGACTGAACAACCGCAATTGAACTCTCTCAGCCTGTCTTCATAGGAAAGGTTCTTCATGCCTCTCCTCTGGTTCTGCTCCAACAGGTCCATGTCTTTCCTCTGCCCCAGATTTCAACATGGTTCTGCAGGTGGGGCTCCATGAGGATGTAGCAGAGGGGCAGAATCACCTCCTTCGACCTGCTGGCCACGCTCCTTCAGGTGAGGCCCAGGGCGTGGCTGGCTTTCTGGGCTGCAAATGCACATTGCTGACTGCTGTCCAGCTGGTTATCCACCAGTAACCCATGACCCTTCAAGCTTTACATGACATTTTCCTCAGGATTTTTTCGGTTTAATATTTTTCAATACTGCTTTTCCCAGTGTGATAATCTGTGACTGTATAATAATAATAATAATTTTAGGAAAAAACAATACCACGTGCCTGGGTTTTATAATGTAAACAACACAGCTGGCTAATCTTGTTCTTTTTACATGATTTTCACATGCAATAAGTAAAAAAACAAAAAAAAGAAAAGGTGGATTTTATGTATTCAAAGTTCAAAGATTAATCCTTACCCCAGCAATTAAATACAAGTCAATAAGATGAAGGAAGACAGAAGTAAAATGGCAAAGGTGAAGTCTGGCACCTGAATTCCATTCTTTCCTCTTCCTCACTTGATCTGGTGCCTCCTACAACATGTCCCCTAAAATATGTCTCACCCCCCCACCTTTTTTCCCTCTGTCTCCATTATGGATTTTGATTTGAACTGTAATATACATGGACTCACTGCCATAAAGCAAATAAATGGAATGCTATAGAGAACTTGCCTACCACTTCACAGCTTTTCTTGTTTGTGAATTTGTATCTTAAATTTATTGTTTTAATATCTCAAAGTCCAACAGCTTATTAACTGCTCTGACACTCAGAATACATTTTTTTTGATCATGTGTCACTCATTCTAATGACTTTTTTTTCTGAAGGACCACTAAATCTTACGAGCAGAGGTTTAATTTCCTCCTTTGAAAGAAAAGGAAAAAAATGACTAAAGTACTTGTTGTTGGCTCTATAGCAATGAGGTATTCATCTCTATTTCTGTCTGTTGAGATGCTTTTCAGGCTAATAATTGGGAATTGATCATTGTAAAAATCTATATTACAGCAACAAAAATGACATATGCATTGCACTGATAGGATTTTAATATTGAAATCAATTTTTCATAATAATATTGCATAGGGATGCATGAACTTTTCACACTAAAAATGTATTTTGAGAGTTTCAAGAATACTTAGTATTTCTAATTATTTCACGTAAATTTCAATTCTCCCACTTGAATTTTTTAGTTAATAAGTGCTGGAATTTTAAAATTACATCCTCTCACATTTTCTTCATTATTATGTTGAGAATTTTATCTTCCTTGGGCATTTATATTTCTGTAGGTAATAAGCACAGTCAGTTGCTGCAAATCTCCTGATTCTGAGCTGGTTTCTGCAGTTTTTCATACTCTAAAATTAATTACAAAAGTTCAGTAGTAGAGCAGTTGGTAAGAATCAGGTGTGGGGGGAGGGGCAGAACTGAGAAATTCAAAATGTGGAGAATTAATTGAGGGAGGAAGAACCTGAAGAAGGACCTGAGCCAGAGAGATTGAAAAGCTATTTCTTGTAGTCCCAGGTATAAAAGTGTTTTGGGTTCAGCAGGAGAACAGGGTAAGGTGTCCTTTGTGGTAGGGTGCTGTCCATCAGCTGGAGCTCTTACCTCTGCTCTGCTAGGGTTCATTTCCACCAGAAGTTTACAACAACTAGGAAAAACTTTCTAAGCCTTGATTTTTTCCCGCAGTAAGTGTGGTGGCCAAGGCTAGCAGCAGCCCTGGCAAAGCCTGACACTATCAGAGAGCACACAGGTGCAGAGAAGTCTGGGTGTGCTCCGTAGCTCAGAGGGGAGGCAGAGCCATCCTCACTGGCTGGAAAGCCCTAGAGGGGGTGCTGCTCTCCACAGAAGAGAACTCATCTGTTCTATACATAGTTCCAAGTCGTCTCTTGCTACGTGTGGACCTTTGGAGTCAGCCTGGAGCATCTGCTGCTCTTGAATTTGTGCGGACCAAAGCTGTCTTTCTACCTCAGTTTAACTAGAGGTGTTGAAACAAGAAGATGAATTCAACCCTCCTTAAAGCTTTGATGCTCAAGAAAAAGAGGTAGAAGGGTATTTTGAGGAGTGGGCTCTGAATCTATGTGAGGCAGGCTTTACATTTTCAATCTCTCTTCTGCTTTTCTTATATCTGTACTATTAGACACCATGGATCCTACAGGGAATGGGAGCTGGGAGGCTGATTCTGTCCTTTACACTTGAGTAGAGATGCCTGTCATGCACACTGGTGTCATTGTGTACTGGGTGTCCAGGGTGGGCTGCTGGCAGCAGGGGCTGCAGGGCAGCCACTGCAGGGAGTGTCTGTCCAGGGCTGTCCCATGCTGGACACAGCCAGTTCTGGGCCCTGCAGCCACGGGAGGGGCATCTCAGGGAAAAGGTATTTTAAAACAGTCAAATGCTGCACATGCAGTGAGGATTCAGGGGAAAACTTGAGAGAAATGTCAGCCCTGAAGACATCAAAATGAGAGAAGGAGGAGAGAAAAAAAGAGCTGCCTCAGGGCAGGAGCAGAGGTTCTCCTGCAGCCCCTGGAGGAGACCATGGTGGGGCATGTGTGAGGAAAAGGGTCAGGGGGAAGGAGTGACACAATGGAGCTCTTATGGACTGACTCCAACCCCCCACTCCCATCCTCTGCATCACTCAAGGAGGAGGAGGAGGGAAAGGAGCCGGCAATGGAGGAGTGATGTGGAACCTGCAAAAAAGGCAGATTTGGGAAGGGGGGTTTTACTTTTTAAAAGTTTTTTTTACTTTTGTCCTTGTTTCTTACCATTCTGTTCAATTGCTAAAACATTAAATTAATTTTCCACAAGTCAAATCTGTTTTGCCTGTGACAGTAACTGGGGGACAATTTTCCTGTCCTCATCTCAACCCATGAGCCTTCTCATCATGTTTTCTCCCCTCGTCCAGCTGAGCAGGGGGCTGAGTAAGCAGTTGGGTGGGAGTTTGGCTGTTAACCTCTGCCGACCCACCACACCTAAAGAGAGAATCAGACATGGTCTCTAGTTCTGCCACTGACTGACTATCCATAACTTTTTCCTCTGTCTAAAAGAGATGCAAAGATCCTTCCACTGCAGCATCACCACAGGCATTAAGTATCTATAGCCTGTAAAGTGGCACCTCCTTGTTACTCTTCATAATTATGCAGTGAGTACATAGAATGTAGTGAGTGTAACAGTTGAAGGTATTTCATTAAACAATCAGCAATATCACAAGTACAGGCTTAAGGAAGAAAATATTTCAAGTAAAAATGTGCCAGAATATGCCCCTTGGTTAATGTGTTTTATCTGACTATTGACAAAATGATTAGCCACTTAAGAGCAGTTCAGTCATTTTATTAATAAGAATTAATACAAGCTATTGATACTAATCAATGGTGCCATTGCAATTCAGATGACCCCTCTTCCTTTTTAATGTTCTACTGAGCCATGATTCCCAAAGCATTTTAAGACACTCACAAGATTAATTGTTTATAGGTGCAATTGCTATTTGTTCTGACTAGCAATGGCCTATTGACTTTCTGAGACAATGACATAAGATCAATGAGGATTTGGAGCAGATGAGTAAAGTAAGCCCACAGACACTGATGTCTTGAGTGACATAGATATTGCCACCTTTGCTACTTTGCTTTATGCAGCCAGAATGAGACAAAAGCTGTTACTGGTCAGTGTTGTCTTAAAGCTTCTGTGAAACAAAACAGGCAGAGCTCAGCCTGCTTCAATGACACAGCTTGATTAGTATCAGGTCAACCTGTTCTACTGACATCGAAAAGAGACTGAAGATAGATTTTAGTGGAGGCAGAAGCTGCTCTAGTCCCTTATATTCATGTGGTTGGAAAAAGCATACACAGACAGCTGCTATGCCAGGGCAACATATTTCCTGTTCCAGTATGTATTTCTGCACCTAGTGTTTATGGCACATCCCATTCTGATGTGGGTCTTGGCACTGGCGCATGTTCTGTGACAAAGAATATAGAAAATATTCCTTTATTTGGGATTCTTTTTCTTTCCACCATCCCTTGCTTTTAAGAAGCAGAATTGTGTACTCCTTCAGTGTGAAGCAATACTGCCCATTAGCTGTGACTGCAAGGAAGGTTTCTCACACTGACTACAGTAAAGTGATGTTGCTGGCAGAATGCAGCCCCCAATACTATGAGCCCTCGCAGGAGGAAGCTTTCCAGTATTTCTATCTTTACACAAGATTAGTTGCATTTGAACTGTTTCAAGTCATGTTTCCTTATAGCAGTGCAAATTGGTCAGCTGCACCAGTACATGGATGTGGTCTTGGGAATGTAAATTGGAGAGCTACTGAAGCCAAAGGAATTGTGGACATCAAATATGGAAATCGATGTGACCATATTGACCCCCATGGGGGTTTGGTAGGTTTTAGGAAGTGGCAACATGGGAATTGTGCTTCTTTTCCTTTCTTTTTTCTATTTGAAATACTACATTGGAGGAGGACATGCTGCTGGAGAGCCTGTAAAAGAAACACAGTGAAGGCACACCAAAGACAAATGACAAAGACAGGGAATGAGTAGGATGGTGCTTAGAAGGCAGTGGTTGAAGCTGGGGACATAGTGCAAAAAGAAAATGCCAAAGCAGCCAGGGTTTCATTACAGTCACAGTTTCACTCCTAAGTCTGAAAGGATTCCTAACACCCCTGTGTTTCTTCTGTTTGCACAGCTTGGGATACAGCTTATCCCTCCCCACTGCTGTTCAATTCCCCTGCCCACAGCCCTTCCTTGCTCTGCTACCTGCAGATCCCTGGGAAAATTCCTCTTTCCTGTCTCTTAACCTATGAATCCTTTTTCAGGACGTGCCTCTCAGCATCGGGTAGGTAGTATGAGAGGTGCTGGAACCTGTTCTGAGTGAATAAAACAGGGAACGGGGAGCTGGTAGAGCTCCTGTATCTATTCCAAAGGAATTGCTTATTTAAAGCAGTGAGGCTATGCTAGCAAGTCACTGGCCTTTGCCTTGTTTTGAGCTACCTTAGGACTCTGTTGGCTGCTGCACTGTATAATCTGGGCATGCCCTGTCTAATCCCTCAGCTGAGCACAGGCAGAGCCTTGGTGTGCTGCACACACACTGTGCAATAGCCGTGATTGCACAGTTCTGCTGTCAGCAAGTGGCTCTTCCTCATGCTGGCAGAGTGTAGAGAGACAATAACAAACTGTTTGAATTTGGACAGTTCTCTCCTAGATGTAAAAATGTATTTGATGTGTCTGTTAACTACAGGGTTCAAATGTATTTGCTATTTGGCACGTGGACAAAAAGAATAGCAAAGCCAAAAAGGAAATATGAATTTTTTTATGAAGCAAAGTCATCCCCTTAACCACTTGTAGTTATGTATCTAATGAATATTTCAAACAATAATAGGCTTATTTTTTAGAATTCTGTAAAGGTCATTTGTAAAGAAAAATATTTATAAACACTGTGGTTTTAGAAGTGTGAATGTATTTAAATTTAAGATATGCACCCACAGTCTCAATACCATTAAAGTTTGCTGTGTAAGAATAAATATCCAGTTGCAATGTGTCAAGCACATAAATGAGAAGGATTGTCATGCATGTGAAAAAACTGTATTGTTCTGCTGTTTCTGAAGAAAATGACAAAAATCACAGAGTAATTTGCATAACTCGGAGATTAGAAATGTATCTCTTTATTCTTATTAATATATTTGCCCTTCTTAATTATAAAGATTTGAATCTTATTTTAAAATAATTTCCTACAAAATATTCTAGGGGATAGAAGCTGCATGTTAATTCTGAGTGGATTATTTGCCTAACCTTCCAAAAGAGATAAATTACTTCTGTTTGATAATAAACAATTTAAAAAAAAAGGATTTAGGATATCTGTCACAAATACTGATGCCTGTATAGGAAAAGGGGACTCACGTCTAATTTAGCTGGTTTTATCTGTCATCCATAAACTTTTACACACAAGATTTGCATTTCTGTTGATGTAATTTACAATTTCCTGTATTTAAAGAAAAGACAGACAACTTAGAATTTCAGATGAACTTTTCCCATATTTTTGTAAAATTCCTAATTTAGTTCAGTGTCAGTTCTCCTGTGAGTCTGTAATACAGGGATCTTGACTGATTCACAGAGTCACAGAATAGTTTGGGTAGGAAGGGACCTCTGGACGTGATCCCGTTCAATCACCAGCTCAGGGCAGGGGCAACTACAGAAAGTTGCCCAGGTCTGTGTCCAGGCACAGTGTAAAGATCTGCTCAGATGGAAACCTCATAACTTCTCTTGGCCACCTGGGCCAGTGTTTGATCACCCTTACAGTAAAAAATTGTTAGTTTGTGTTCCAATGTAATTTCCTGTGTTTCATCTTGCGCCATTGCTTCTTCTTAGTCACTACTTAGTGACAACCTCTCATCTTTATTCCTGCCCATCAGGTATCTGAATACATTGGTAACACTCCTCTGATCCTTCTCTTCTCTGGGCTGAGCAGTCCTGTCTCTCCCAACATATCCCCATATGAAAGAAGCTCCAGTCCCTTAAACTTATTTGTTTTCTTTCACTAAACTCATTCCAGCAAATCCCTGTCTTGCACTGGAGACTTCAAAGGGCCAGATGTGGCCTCACCAGGGCTGAGTTGCAGCTACAATAGATTCACTGGTAGATCCCTCTGATGAATTCCAACATGTTGCAGATAGCTGGGGACAGCATCTCTGATTTGGGAGGAAACCCTAATGTTGTTTTGAGAGAAGAAAGTTAATGCTTTGAATGGGTGGAAGCAGGACACATCCATACATCAGTGCAACAAAATAGGATGAACATGCCCATGCAATTAAGGAAATCAGTGGCAAACAAAGCTTCTAGAGAGACCTCCATGCTCCCAGGAAGCCCTGCCTTCCACACAAGAAAAGCCATTTTATATGTCTAGAAGATCAATAAAAACAAGACGGGGTGTGTGGCAGCAAGTATCAACAGGTAAATGTTGGCACAGTGTAGAAGACAATCTGTCCTTTAAACATCACAATTTCTGCTCTGTTCCCTACACAGAGCCCTGTGAACATTGCACCCAAATATTTTTTTCTATGAACTATGATGACATTAAAATAAAACCAGATTTTCTTTACAGTTTTGAGCTCAATACTTCCCATCGGGGTAGCATGTTTATTCATGATAGTGTCTCTGAATCCCAGCAAAGCAGAAAACTGGGGTTGAAGGAGCTTCATCCTCCTCCTGGCAAGGGACAATTGGTTGTACATGTAGACTGCTGTAATAGATGGAAATTAGTTGTAAGAAACCTAACAATATATGAAGTACAGGCTAGAAATAAAAATGAGTAACTGCTAAATTTGTCATTCTTAGGGGAAAAAAATTCAAGTACACAACATTTGCAAGCAGCAGTTTTATTCAGAATCCCCAAGGTACAGTAGTACTATTGAAAATGTCTCACTTAGGCAAGCTTCACTGCTTTTAAAAGGCAGAAAAAGCCAGTGAACATCTGGCTGAGATCTATTATCAACATAATCCTTACACTGCTTTTGTCCTCTCCTTCAGTTATCCGGAGGCTCCATCTTCTTAGCAGAATCTCTTTATCTTTGGTCTCCATAGGCTTTTCCATATTCTGGTGACACAAAGGACCTGGCTTCAAATGCCAGTACTTAACAATAAAAGCTAAGTGTGGGTATATATCCTTGAATATCAATGTGGTTGATAGTTAGAAATTGAAATATCAGAAATAACGATGGGAACTGGAATATTAGCAGTAATATAATTGAATTGATTTTATGATTTTAACTTACCCAGGATTTACAGAGGCAGCTACATGCTGATGATTAAATGGATCTCTTTGCTGTTTTAAAAAAGAATTTACTTTGTATTTACAGATAGTGTCTACTTAGTATGGGGTTTTGTATCTGATAAGTCTTCATCTTTTTCTTTCAAACAATCCTTTCTTTACTAAAGAATGTAATCATGATCTAGTGGTGTCTGCATGATCAAATTTTAATCTAGTTAGTTTTGTTTATTCAGCTATTATAGCCTATCAAAATGAGATCTTGAGTAGAGCAATTATTCTGAAGGAAGAGTGTCTAGCTTTTAAAAACTGATATTGCATGCATTCTACTTGTTATTTGGAATTTTTATTAGCTTGGGCATCTGCCTGGACTTGACAAGCACGATCATGAATCAAATGACACAATAAATAATATTGCCATTTGATGGAGATGAGAAAAACAAAATAGCCATAATTAATTCCTAAAGAACAATAACAATTTGGAGTCTTTTTCCCTGTGGGGTGTGAGTATGTGTGTGTAAATAGCTCCTTCTTCTGCAGTCATTTGCACTCACAGTTTGAAATTATTTGGGATTACTGGGAAGCACTGATTCAGAATGAGCTGATATGGTGGTCATTGTATTAGCTGTGCCTCATGCTGCCAGTCCCTGGCTAGCCATGTGCTAGCCTGGTGCTGCCAAGGCTACCTGACAGCACCCTCTACTTGCTACTCTGCCATGAGAAGAGCCATGCAGATTATTGTTTTTAGAACAGAAAATTCAAAAAGAATCCCTTCACCTAATTGTTCTAATTTTTCTTATGTGCAGGAGCATGAACCAGTAAAACTATTTCTGCAAGCAGGAAAATTAAAAAAAATGTGTTTTATGTGTTTAGGATGTTGGACACAGTAATGGCAGATACCAGAGAATTACACAGGTGCATAAGGTGAAATAAAATGCATGTAAAAATGAAAAATGGACAACAGTATAAATTTTGGATTCACTTCCAGACCTTGCCTTTTACAGTTTTTCTTCAGTAAAGTCATTGGATAAATGTACCCTGAATCTGCATTCCTAATGATGATGAAATTTTTTGTTGACTGCTCATGCCTATCTGTGGTAAGAATTTTTTTTTCTCTATTCTTTAAGGAAAGCAAATCCTGGTTAATAGTATCTGCCAAGTCTTAACATTATTTATGTTATTGGAAAAATCCTGTAGGGATTAAGATATGAAAACTTTTATTTGAACTCTTTTTCTCTGCTGGATTTTGTCACTCATCTCTCCCTACTGCATCACTATTTTGTGTGATGTATAACAGCATTGCTTTCTCTGACAAAGCAAAAGAAATCAAAACTGAGGAAAACAGCAAATATGTCACATCCTTGAGGCAGAGCTGAAGGAAAGCCTTTCAGAAACAAGTTGGCAGCATTTAATTATTCTAGGTCCTTCAAGATAAAATCCATCATATTTTTATGTTCTGAGGTTATGAATGTCTATTTGTTGAGTGCACATGAAAAGAAAGCTTTTGGATTTAGCATGAAAGGACAGAGATTTAAGAATGTCCTGATCAATGTGCAGAGATTGTTTGATGCAAGTCCAGAAAAAACATCAGCTGTACGATTGATGCAGCCTATACAGTGACTGGTGAGACAAATTGTTCTGCTGGCCAAAGAGAAGTTTGGGTCAGAAAGGTCTCCCTCTGACATATTTTCTTATGATATTTCATTTTCAGCTTTGCCAACCGCTTGACAAGTTAAACTCCCTTTGTACTGTTATAAAATAGTGAGTTCAAAATGAAGATCTGGAACCATAGGCAGATTTGGGCCATTATTTAAAGTATTACAAACTTGCAGCATCGCAGGCTATTGTAACATATTGAGGTCAAATACTTTTCACGAGGACAAATGGTCATCCCTATTGCACATAGCTTGCACACTGGCCATGGGTAGGTGCCTCAATTTTCAATTCTAGATAACATCTCTAAAAATATTTTGTACTGTAATGTCTTGTTTGGGTGAATTCCAGTCGGGGAAGATTGAAGTCAGCTAAAAGCAGTTACAATATAATTGTAAATAGAACTTGTACTTCCTGGTAAATACTTTTAGTGTGCCTCCTGGCATCTTGTCTCCTGGTTTTGTTTATCAGAGACAAATTTTGAGAGAACAGAAACCTCTTCTCCCACATCACAGGATGACTACATGAACCTTCCTGTCTCTTTGTATTTGTGGGTGAAAACTGTTTTACCTTCTGAGCTGTGTTTTGTTACCTTTCCTTTGCCTCATGGGAAATAGTAAGCTGAGAAAAGGTTGCAGCTGATTGCTCCTAATCCAAAGATCTCCTACACTGACTGTACTCAAGAATGGCAAGCTGGTTCCTGCAGATTTTCAGTCTCTTAGGGTTTGCTTAATTATTATGACATCTGACACTTTTCTCATCAAGTTTAGATTTCCTTTCTACACATTCAGGGACTTTCATACCCTTCTTTGCATATTCTCATTGGCTTTTATGCTGCTTTTTAAGCCTCTGCCTTTGTCATAGCCATTTTCTTACTTTCCTCTCAGCCTAACTGCATGCTAAATCCTGTGTCCTTCACAGCATACAGAATAACTCTTTTAAAAATGGGTCAGAAGGCTCTGATGACCTTCTCTTCCTCCAGTTCAGTTCTTTCATGGGTCATACCAAAAATCAGCAGATATCTAATGCCTAGACACAACAGCATTTAGAGGAATATCTAAGTCATTAAGTTATGTTAAGAAAAGCAACAGAAAAATGTTTTTTCATAATTTACATTTGTCTGTTAAGCTTTAGTTCTTGATTGTTGCTACAGAGATGTCCTGTCCTCTGATGCCTACTGCACATTGAAGTGTCTTGTGAGCCCCCAAATGGCAGAGCAGTCCAGTGCTTCCCTGTGTGCCTATCTCCATGCTGGCACAGCAGTGAGAGATGTGGCAGCTCATCTCTCAGAGAGAATGTCTCTGACTCTTAGCACCTTGCAATTTAAAACCATTTTAGAATTACCTTGCACTGAAAAGTGGAGCACCCTCCTCTCACCTATGAATCTCTGTGTGAAAATTGCCTTGTCAGACCATACACGTACTGAACTCAGGTGCTTCCTGCTCTTTATGCTGGGTTGGCCTGACAAGGTCCAGCAATGAGGAATTGTGGATGGAAGAGGGGCTTTTGGTTTTTTTTGGTTTTTTTCCCTATTTATTATGTTTCTGTAGTAGAGCTTAGTTAATAGGTTTTGCAGTGACATGGTTTATGAAGGTAAGGCAGGGAAATGTGACATTGCTCTGGCTCTGCAGTGTCATTCAAGACCTGTAGGATACTGCTCCAATGCCAGTTGCTATTACGAATCCCAACTGCAATGGAGGATCTCCTGTGAGTTCTGGATCACATCTGCTAACCTTTGGCTGATGTCTTTGAGACCTGAGGGCATCCATCTGAAATGAAGCTTAGCAGCTTTGTGTGGGTACCAAGTTAACCTTTGTTATCTGAAGTGAGACCTTGTGTATCCCGTGCATAGGTGGTCACCTCTATTTTGGTATCTGTCATCTGGACCTGAATCCTGCCCCATATGTCTTGTAGCTAATTTACATGTCAACTTAGTGGCTGCTTGGAGAAATTATACTGCCTGAATCTGTGTCCCACATCCAGAAGACTCAGTATATACTAAGACAGTGAAGCCAAGGGAGAGAAGCAGGAGCAAGAACAGTTGAGAGATCTTACCACATGGACTGGCCCACTCCAGCTGGCTTCTCTCTATGCAGCTGAGTGAAAGCTGAGTCCTAGGACAATGCTGGCCTGCATGAAGGTGGGCAGTGGTGTAAACAAGTGATAGTGTATGTGTCTTGGAGCTACAAAAACCCTAAACCCATGGAAAGTATGGGAATGGTTGTGCCTTCTTCCAGTACAACTATCTTGGCCTCTTGATAGGACTTCAAAAAGATATTTGGCTAATTCTTCCCACTCTCCCCTGGGGCAAACAAGTGTGCCATCACATCTGCTTGAATAAACACACTTTCAGTAAGACAACCAAATAGTTAGAAATTGAGAGGTTATTTGGGTCATTCAGTTGATTTTTTTCTTGTTTAAGGACATACAAAAAATTGCAAGCTCATAAAGTATATTTAATGGCCAATTTGAACTGCACAACATAGTCCTAGTCCATAGCTAGTCCCACCATGAGTTTCTTTAGGCTGACATTTCCAGGTGATTGCCTGCTACCCACCCTGCTGCCATCAAACCACTGGTTGTATTTCAGTATTTAGTGTTTTCTTTTTATATAACACTGTGAGTTAATGACTGAAACACCACCATTTTTTCCCATGCTTATAGGCTGCTGAAAACACAGATTATTCTTCAGCACGAGCTCTGATCATTCTTCTAGACAGTACGTTTTCAGATGCCATCTTTAATTTGTGATATTAATACTGAACTTGATCACTGCTCAGTGGTTTTACTGAAGTATTTACATATAGATTGGTGAAGTATTTTCTTCTGGAGTACTGAAAGCTTTCCAGGCCAAATTGGAATCATAAACTTAACCACAGTATCTGTATGACATGCATATGATTTTTGCTCCTGAAATTGCCTTGGAGGTTTACTTTCAAAGCAAATTGAGTGCATTTCCTCGGCTTCATACATTTAGCTCTGAACTACGTGTGGAATGACTCGGCAAGTGAGTGTTTTGAATGAGCAGCAGTGAGTGTATTCTGAGAATTGTTTTTTTCCACATCAGCACCCTTTTAAGAAAGATGAACTATTTCAGTGAGTATTACCAAAAAATTACATTTTAAAATGATGAAATAATTAGTTGAGACCTACATTACTTTAATATGGAAAAAGAAACCTTTCTTAGAGTAATAACTTAGTTACCTAAGGTACCCTTTCATTTTATATTAAAATGGAAAGATAGACTTGTTATACAAAACTTGGACCACTACTATTAATTATCTGATTTCAAGATCACCTCTGGCTGTTAAAAAGATTTATAATAATCTGTACTTGATAGATTCAGAAGGATTAAAGGAGTGAAGGAGAGTGAATAAAAAGAGAATGTCTTCCCGTCTTCATTGTTAGATGACCTTGTGCCATGGTACGTTTAAATTGCTTACTTCCTATAACTCTATAAAGTTCTGTGTTTTCATTTCTGGGTTAGATTGAAGTGTCAACTGTTTTTGATGAATTACACTAGTAATATATGTTCATGTTCTTCTT
Source organism: Serinus canaria (assembly GCF_022539315.1). NCBI lineage: Eukaryota > Metazoa > Chordata > Aves > Passeriformes > Fringillidae > Serinus > Serinus canaria. Next base: position 59,091,431 of record NC_066313.1, read on the forward strand.
TGCTCTTTTTTATTTATATATGTCCAGTATAATTTAGTTCACCTTAAAAAGCTTTTAGGAAAGATTTTTTTAAATTAAAGTTTTAGCAAAGTATTTTTTTTTCAAATGCCTTTATTGTTGTTCTGAAGAAATAAAGGGTATATTCAGCTGTTTAAAAAACCTCAAATGAAAAGTTTATGTCAAATGTCCTGGTTTTCCAATGTCAGAATATTTTGTAGAAAAAAAGGGAGTGTTGTGCAAAAAAAAAAAAAAAAAAGACAAGTCATTGCAGTTAGTAATTGAAACCTTTACCCTTTAACTTGATCTGTGTGAAAGTACTGAAATAAGGTCTCCCTGCTAAAGCAAAGGGTTAGCCTTACCTTCAGTACTGGGGTCTTATTTATTTATTGCTGAAAGGTGCAGAGGGGAGCAGAGAGCTTTAAGTGCTTTACTTCCATTATTGAAGATTCTCACTGATGCAGAACTTGAAAGCAAATAAAATCAAGACACATTTATAAACAGTATGTGTGCTACTGACTGGAATTACAACGGGCAAGCCATACATGCACTGGTTTATAGACTCACATCAGAAGGGACAGAGGTATCTAGTCAAGAGCATTTTGTGCTGATTAAGTGAGATTAATAGAATTAAGTGATACAATTAAATCTGTATATTTTTCATGTGAAAGTTGTAAAAAGAGCAACAGCTTCTCTATACATTAGGTAGCCCTGATATCTTCAACTGCAATGAACATTTTGTGCGTAACAAAAAAACCAAAGTAATTTAGTATAACCATCAATAAAGGACAAGTTTGTATTTATTCTTAACTCTGGGATTTTAAAGGAAGATAGTTGTATTGTATTCAGGATTTACTTTGTCTTAAGAAAAATTCCAATCTGAGATAAATGCTTATTTTTCTGAAAAAACAGAGTCAACTCAGAGATGTCTGAGAACAGGAAATCTGTGGTCGCAACTTTGATATCAAATCTCATAAAAACCTTCAAATCTAAACAAATCTTGTAAAAACCTTCAAATATTTTATATATATTTTACATATTTTCTCATTTTAGGAGCTGTCATGAGGGAATTAACTGTACTATACTATACAAGGGAAGTGGTACCACAGATTATCTGGTGTACATGGTTCTCAGCTTTTTCCCCAGTAGCTCACAGGAGGGTGAGCACATGCTACACTGAGAATAAAAACAACCATAAGTTATAAAGTGTTAAGTATCAGAAGAAGTTTTATATCAGTGCTTACTGAATCTCATGAATATCAAGAGCTTTTTGTATCTTTGTCAAACCAGTCCACGCTTTCTCTTGTGGCTTTAAGCAGCTTCTCTGACTATTATATTTCTGTATCCCGCTGTGTGCTGTGTGCACATCTCAAACAGAACCGGAGCTGCAGCTGTAGTTCCACTACAAATGGTGATAAGGAAGTACCTGCCCTCCTATCTGTTGTTTCCAAATACAGGATTTGATTGACTGGACCAGTACCTCAAACTGTGCAGCATTTCTCCAATGGCCAGCTGTCATTCAACATTGTCATTACTGGCTTTGACTGCATTGTATTTTTCCTTCCAAAACAATAGACAATCTCAAATGAAAAAAAAAGTGATAAAATTTTCTCACAAAATGAGACATCTACACAGAAGTAATTAAAGTAGCAGCACTGTCCTATGCTGCTTATTACTGTGGTTCAAAGATAGGAGTAAATTAGGAGATATAGTCTTCTGCTTTTAGCAAAAGATTTTCTATTGTGAACTTCACTGATTAATATTAGAGGTAGTGTGCTTTTGCCGGCTATTTGTCTACTGTTTTGTTTCTTCTTCCAATTGTTTTTAAATTACAAACATATCTTTCTGACAGAAACATGTTGCCATGGAGAAAAAACCTGGGAAGTGTTGGCTCTAGGAACACCACTTTAAGCAGCTCAAAAACCAATTGCTCCATTCCTAAGAGAGGAGTTGATAAAGTAAAACTCTACCAAGTAGATGTGAAAAATGGGAGTTGCTAATTCTGTAAGCTATAATGCTGCCAAGATAGTATGGAATCCTCTGACCTGAGCCATGCTACCTTGTCTTATTCTGGTAGTGTGAGCTTAGATGGTTAGCTGGGGGATGGAGAAGGGAAGAGGCCAAGGACTGTATGTGGGAGGAAGATCTGCAAAAATTTCCTCTGTTGTTAGTGAAAGGACAGAAAAAGTGTCCTTAAAAGGATGTTCTTCACAAGTCCCCACGTCAGCTGTCTGAAGTAATAGAGAGCAGCGCTCTCTGGTGTGGTAGCTTAGCTAGGAAGGTAGATATCATTAGGCACTTATCATTTTTCAGGACGCTTCTTGGGATGTTTTAGGCTCAGGCAAACTGTCTATCCAAAAATTACACCCCAAATTACAGTCAAGGTATGTTTCCCATCTTACTGCTCGAACTGGCCTGAAAGTACAAATAATCCTTCTAGAACTGTAAATATATCTTCAAACCCACTGCCTCTTATAATTTCCAATTTCCAGCTTGTAAAAAAGGGAGGTGGAAGGTCAGTGAAAGAAGCAACTGCCCAAGCATCTTGCAGTGTCTGCCAAGGATGATATGTGGCTACCTTTCACTCACCTAAGATGAACTGGGAAAGGTTGCTGTGAGATGGTGATAGAGGATTGTCCTTCTTCCAGAGTGTAGTAAATGGAGAAAACTTTGTCTAAAAACAAGTGTTTCCAATTGTTTTATTGTTTTCCAGCTTTCAGGAGTGGCAAATTGAGCCATGACGAACGGAGCTTGAACCAATGCATGCTATTATGCTGCTTTGGTTTCACCCTGAAAACCTTCTGCTTTCTGTGCAGAGTTTTTTTTTACATCTTCTAGGGATATACTCTGATATTAGTGTATTTCTGATTTAATTTAATTATCTGCTTGCACTGTTTTTATCCTTGTGTTCATTTATCTTAAATTAATTGTATCAATTTTCTGTTCTCCCTCTGCACCTGAAATTTTATGCTGCTTATGTATCCTTTTTATTTATCTCTCAATATCTTTTTCAATCCTGTTTTTATTTGCTATGGTCTTTTTCTCACTGTAGTGCACATATTGCTGGATAATACGTACCACCCTTGGATATGCTGTAATTGCTTTCTGAACAGTTTCCATTTCCTCCGTGTCCTTCCCTCCTCCCACACCTCCCATTAGGTGCTTAACCCACTGGATTGCCTTCAGCACTTCCCCATTCTTCTATGTTCAAAGTCCTTGGGGGTTTTTTATTCCTCTTGTAGGTTCAGTCTGCAGTAATGAATCCAACTGGATTATGGTCATTAGTGAGTCCTCCACCTCTGTCTCCTAACAGCTGCACAGTTGAAAGTCAGAACTTTGGTCTTTTTTGCCACCTTTTAATACATTGAGGATATAGTACATGGCTGTTGCTTGATTTATTTCTCTCATTGTGTCCCTGTTCCTGTGTGTCTGGGTAGCTGAAATCTCCTCTTATTAGTTTTGACATTTTTCTGTATCTCATATGCTTTTTGTTCTTTCTGATCCTATTTTTTTTCTAGTTTATATCCAGTCTATACTGCCACCCTATTGCCTCGAATTTTGAGCTATGATGATCCTTTCAAACAGCCACAAAAACTTTTGGCTTCTTCAAAGTTTTTGCCTGTTGGAAAGAGAGAGTTTTGAACCAAGCCATTACTACCTCAGCAGTGCCTGCCTTAGCAGGGCACACTCCCCTGCCTGCAGCTCCCTCTCGCAGTGTTCTCAGAGATCTGGCCCCAAATCAAACAATTAATAACATGCTCAAGTTCAATCACGTGAGGAGCAGCATTAACCCACCAGGACTACTGACATGCTTAGGGCTGGCACAGGACCAAACTCTGCTAAATCAAAATGTTGCAGCTGTGATTTTCATGCAGCTTGGATAATGAAGGCTGTATGTCCTGGCATGTGAAAGGTGCACAGTAACTCATTCTGGTAGACATGTGGGTGTGGAGGCAGGGAATTCTATCCCACATCTACGTCTGAATAGCAAGCGTGCCTGTGTGCATTTGTCCACGCACACACCCACAATTGCAGGGAGCACAGCACTGTGTTTGAGTATATCAAGCACATTGTAAAAGCAAATGTAAAGAATCTAGGCCCTATTCATTGCCTGTAGATGCAGTAAAAAATTCCCATTGACTTTAGTAGGCACAGTTTAGGGACTAAGACCAACACTGCGACAGCATTTGTCAAACAGCTCCATACCATGGACATATCTCTTACTGCAGTCTGACTCTACAGTGCCTTACACTGTATGTGCAAAGTTTACAGAGTGGTAGGTTGACTTAGTTTCCTTCTTCTGGGTTATGTTAATGCCTGAAAAAATATTTAATTAAGCATTTATATATCATCTAATTTTTCTAACCTTTATCCTATCTCCTGCTCAGAGTCTTTAAACACTGCAGTGATAATCCTACTGAGCATTTAGATAATTATGTACCACCTCTTTCTGTCATAGATGACTTAGCAAATAGTGGGTTTTCCTATTGTATCTTAGTTGCAGGGTGAGCATTGTCAAAATTAATACCCATATGAGACAAGGATATTTATTCTAATCCGTGTCTTGTAGTTTTCAATAATGTTTTAAAGAAAATCAAATCACCTCTGAAAACTGAATTTTCAGGGTGAAATTGCATATTGTCATAGCCACGATGTGTCACATTCATTTTGTTACAAATGAATATATCAGCTTAGATTTATTTTAGCATGGCTTATGCTTTCCAAATTCAAGTTTTAAAGGTTCACTCTGAATAGTCTTTCAGCAAAATGCATCTGGAGAGACAGTTGGATCTCATTTATAAGCCTCTCTCCCTTTCTGCCTTATGCCATAATAAATGTTCTCAACTATAAGATTTTAGATGAGATCAATTGTACTTCCCTCTTATCCCCTTTTCTACTGGCAATTTAAAAAAATAAAGATTATTTCTTGTCCACGGCTTTTAAAAAGGGAGGACTTACTTGATTCATTTTTAAAAGTAGATAATTTAATAATCCTGAAATACTGCTTGAATTCCATCTGTATGCTGGCATTTATTACAACAAGAAAAATGAAGAGGACTGCTCACATCACAGTTTCTTTCTTTCACTGCCAAGAACTATTTGCCATATCAAACAAGTTTGCTTCCAAACTTTTCTTTTTTAATATGTTGTAGTTTTTAATAGTCATCCTTGACAGGTGACTGCACAAACTGAAGTCCTAAAATGAATGAAGAGCTCTAGATTCAAAGTATTCATTTTTTAATACTTCTGGATTGGGGAAAACTTTTAAATCTTCATCTTTGGATTAAATTGCTTAAGATATATACCATTCTTTTTAAAGTGAAGTCATTTACATCTCATGGCATAGTGAATAAGAAAATCCAGATGCAGATATCTAATGTTGCCAGCCCTTGTAAGGTTGTAACAAAGAGGAGGAAACATCAGATCTTTTGGGACACACCATAAGAGAGTTCATGTCCAGAGAGGTCACTAAGAAGCTCGCTGTGGTGTGTCTGACTGGGATGAGTTCATGTTCTTGCAGCAGCCTGTAGGGCCCTGAGCTTTTCATCCGTGGCTAAACCAGCACGGATCACACACCAGTGTGCTGGCTGTAGCTGAGAAGTGCTCCTGCAGCAGCAAGGCACTCTCTTGTTCCTGGTCTCTCAGCTCCTCCCCATCTCCCCAAAGGTGAGAAGGCTGAGGCTGGGCAGGAGGTTGGGAGGGGGCACAGATCAGGAACAGCCAGCCCCAACCAACCAAAATGGAAAAGAATGAAAGCCCACATTTTTTCCATGATTCCTGCGTAATCCCACGAAAACTTGTGGAAGTGTTGTAACAAAACAAAGTAGCCAAGAATGGAAGGTAACATAAAAAGCAGACAGGTATCCACAATATTGCCTTTTCTGCTCAAATACCAATGCCCTATATATATATTCCTCAACTTCCAATATTGTCACTTTGTGGTAAGATGTATCAATAAAGTGTGAAATGCTAACAAAATAATGAAGGAATTTATGAAGGAGATCCAAAAATATATCCCCCATTGGCAGCAATGTGTCTGTGCTTAGTATGTGATGCTATTACATGCTTTTTTAATTTATAGTTAACCATAACTCAACATATAACCACATGACTCAACATATTCTCTAAGAGAAAACTGGAGGGGAAAAATTCTCTATTATATGACCACAGGGTTCATTTTCTCAGGCCTTCAGCAGTCTGAATGCTCTTTAGCCCTTCTAGCAAATATCCACAATTCTCTTTGCACATTCATTCCAGGAGGACTTTGCCCAAGCAAGTGAGACTCCTGAAAGAAAGTGGTTCTGTCAAGTTCTGACAAAATGTTAGCTAAGAGTTAGTGTGCAGTGCCACTTTATGATGAATTAGGAGGTGACAGCAGCTTTCTAAGGGAAAGTCTGAGGTTTAGCTACACAATGAGCTTTCTGAGATATACACACATACAGCATTGCAATGGCAGAAGGGGACAATCAACTTCCTTCATTCCTAGGTCAAAGCACTTTCCCTCTGCTCGTATAAATAAAGAATCTCTCTCTTGCAGTTGAGTACCATAATGGAAAAACATCTCAGTGTTTTTCCCTCATCATATAAATCAGTATAATATACATCCCTCTTGGCTGAAATGTCAACTTTCTGCAAAATCAAATCTATTTCATGTTTCTGATCATAATACAAAATTAATTGAATTTCATGTCAATGAGATTGCAGGTGTGGAATTACTCCCATCTAAATAGAACCACAGTCACAGTTTTTGAGGCAGATTCATCAGAAATCAATGTCATAGAGGTAATGGTGGTGTAATAGCATCCAGCAGGTGGCCCAGAGAAGGAGCTGCAAAGCGTGGGGGAAACTACTAAATTGCCATCCTCCTCAGTAAGAAGAAAAGATGAAGAGAAAACAGGGAAGAGGAATCTTGCAACAAGTGTCTTTCTGTTGAAAAACTACTTCCTGCAGTTCTATTAAATTTGCTACCAGTAGTTGCAGTAAATGCAAGTGCTAGAGACCATGGGGGGGGGAAACTGTCTTTTAAAAAAATACCTTACATTTAAGTGATGTTTAATAGAATTTAGTGTAAGAATGTGTAGAAGCAGTTTCTGCTGAGCAGATCAGGAAAAAAACCTTGATAAAATCTTACAACACATTTCCCTAATTTCCCTCCATGCAAGGAGGGAAATGACTTGGCATCTCTTGATAAAAAGATGAATGAGTGTGAGCGTTGAGTGTTCACAAGGTCATTAGTCATTTCTAAAGAAAGATTCAAATATGGTTTATTTGTTAAGAGAAGGTAGCAACACTTATGCCATCTCTTCTGCCTGGTGTTTGCATGCAACTGATGTGCTTAATGCTCAGGGGGTTAAGTGGGTGAGTGTCCAGCTGGGGGTTACTCCCACAGGGAGAGCAGGGCACAGGAGCTGGCTCTGTGCAAGGGCCGTCTCTTCAGACAGAGCATTGCATGATCACAACTGCACTGCTTCCAGGGTCAGCACTAGTAAGTCAAAAGCAGTTTTAGCTACTTCTCCAAGGCTGATTGATCAATTCATGACTCCTACAAGCCTGAGCCTGCTCTTTAGAGTGAACCGAGAGTCCTGGGGTGCCTGTTTCAGCGGCAATTAACTGTCCCTCGGCAGAACCAGCCGGGCTCATTTGCTCTGGCTCAGCCCCAGCACCCTGCTGAGCACCACAGGGCCAACCTCATGGCTTTGCATCATTCCTCCCAGGGCACTGAATTCCAGGAGGCTTATTAACTCCCTCAGCAGCACTTTGGGAGCAGACAGAGCCAGCTCAGATCTGCGGCCGTGTGCCAGAAACCATTGATCAGAGGGTGCTACAGGGCACAGCAGGGAGTCTGAGTCTCTTCTGTACTCAGCTCCATCTCATGCTGAATGCTGCCTGACTTCAGAGGTGCTTCTTCAGTAACCCAGCACTGTATTTCCTACTAATCATATTTTGGGGGATCGGCATTAGTGTGTCTTGATTTACCCCAGATAACAGAGCATTCAGCTGTAATATTTTTGGAGCTTAACTCATTGGCAGATGGAAGAGAGAATTTTTCCAAGGGTGGTTGTTGTGTGGCTTTGTGACCCCATAGTGATCTCAGCCCTAAAGCCTATGAAGGGGGAAATATGACTGGATTGTGTTAACTGTACGTAGGCCATACAGCCCAGAATTAAGGCTGTGCTATTTAATCCAATATTTAAGAAGCCTGCTGCTATTATCAGAGACTGCATATAAGAATCACCTCCAGGAGTGATCAAAGGCATGTCTGAGGTGGACACAGAGCAGATAAAAGAATTGTCCCACCCTCCTTTTAGATTCTGCACACTCTGCAAGAGGAGGCAAGAACTGTCTGAGCTGGGTGTGACAAATGAAAAATCTGCTTTCTATTAGGTGGATGCAGGTGTTAAAAAAATTAGGCAAGATACTGTATCAGCTATTCTATGCAGCCCCTGTATACATCAAAGATCCGTAGGCCAAGAAGTAAAAAGTATCCTTCTATTGCTTTTTTTTCCTGCCTCGTGTTAAGGGAATAATCCTTTTGTGTCCTGCCAGCTCATGAAAGCACAAAGAATGAATTTATGTGCTTGTGAAAAAAAACCCTTCTGATAATACTTTCTGAAACCTTAAAATGAGCTCCCAAATTGGTCTTTTATGTGAGTAAGTGCTGTCAAAGTTACAGAAGTGCTTTCTGGAGCAACTGTTGTGTAGAAACCTGTCGTAGTAAACACTCTCTTATTTCTGTTGCTTAGTTTTTATGTTGTTATGTGCAATAGGGAAGGTAATAGGAAAAGCAAAAGAATAGCTACTAGAACAATTATGACATTTAAGAAAAAGGGAAAACAGCAGTGAAAATGTAGCTAAGGAAGCTTATTTAATGGCTGTAGTTTCTAGAAAATATCCAGTCTATGCATTACTCTGTGAAAGCAGTCACGACAGTTGAATCATTGTCAGAAAATCCGTATTACCATGGAAAAAAATGGAAACAAAATAGTTGTATTAAACTGAGACACAGACCCAGTTTCTTTCCCAATACAGGACTAGAAAAAAAAAATCCCACTTTTTTTTTTTTTGTCTCAACCTCACAGCAGGGTTTGACTCATAGTTGGGAATAATTTGATAATCTAAATCCAATAAGCATCAACTTGCTGATTTGTTTGCAACAGTATTTTTAATTTGTTTGTTGCATTATCTCAGTTTTAGTTTAATAAGTAATGGTCTTTACATCTTAATGTGTTTATTAAATCTTTATATTGCAATCTAAATTTCTTCTAATTTACAACAAGGAAAACTGTAGAGAGTCATTTGTTCTTTCAAGCTGTATCTGTTTCAGCATGTCAAGACTGAAATATATCAGCTATAGTATTTGTGTACCCATTATTTCTCATCCTTATAATGAAAATGTTCAAAAAGAAAGGAACTGAGAGAAAGGAATTCTCAGTCTGGGGAGAAGAGAAAAAGTTTTCAGTGAAAAATAAGATATCAGAGTTAACTCAGATGGCTTTGGGGAAAACGCCCTCTCACAGAAAATAGACAATATACTGGAGTTGCTGAGACGACAGTGTTTGATTTGACAGGGTGCATAGAGCCAAAATCACAGAGTGATAGAACAGTTTGGGTTGGAAAGGGACCTTAAGGATGCCATGGGCAGGGGCACCTTCCACTAAATCAGGTTTCTCAGGGACCAATCCGACCTGGCCTTGAACACTTCCAGGGATGGGGCATCCATAGCTTCCCTGGCCAACCTGTTCCACTGCCTCATCACCCTCACAGCAGAGAATTTCTTCTTCACATCTAATTGCAATCCTTCTTCTTTTAGTTTAAAACCATTAAAACCATTTCCCCTTGTCCCATCAGTACCTGCCCACATAAAAACTCACTGTTCCTCTTTTTCAGAATACCCTTCAGGTACTGGAAGGTGCTATAAGGTCTCCTCAGAGGATTCTCTTCTCCAGGCTGAACAGGCTCAGCTCTCTCAGCCTGTACTCATAGTAGAGATACTCCAGCCTTCTGACAATCTTTGTGGCCTTCCTGTGAATCCTCTCTAACAGGTCCACGTCTGTCTTGTACTGAGTACTCCAGATTTGGATATGGTATTCCAGGAAGGGTTCTTGCAAGGGCAGAGCAGATATTTCAGCAAAATTGCACAGAAAACATAGATGTAGAAATGGAGTTTTCCTAACAGCTAGTAGGAGTTTGTAACCATTAACTTAGGCTGGTAAGGATTAATGACAGCTAGGGTGCATGTTACTGACCAGCAGTGGATATCTCTGAGAATTGTGCCTTTAGGTATTGAGGGCAAGGTGTGGCACAGGGTGATTCCTTGCAGTTAGTGCCAGCTGACTGATGGCTCTGTTCGTGCTGGTGCCATCAGGAGTGACCTCTCACCATCTGGATAATGAACTGGGATTTAGAGAATTGCCCCAAGGCTTCTCAGTGTCAGTCCTTATTACTGGCAAGTGAATGTGCTACAAGTGAATCAGCTGCTAGCCAGGCTTTGCCAGTTCAGACCTCAAAGGGTCCAACAGTGCTGCTGGTGCTCCTGCTGGTGCTCACTGACACCTCCTGCAGCATTGCATGGAAAAGCTCACACAGAAGCATGGAAAGGGTGGAAACCTGTTACTGAGCACAGCTGCCACAAGTCCTCATGATGAGGGGGGTTCCCTCCTGTTTCCTTCAGCATGGCCCTTTGCTTTAGTTTTGGGTTTTGGGGTGTTGGGTTTTTTTGTGAGGGGGTGAGGGGAGGATGGTTTTTACACTTTAGGCATTGCTGGAGCTAAAAAAAAATAAAATCCACAGCTGTCCAGTATTGGAGAGCATCAAACATATTTCAGCATTGGCTATTTGAGTACCCTGAAGAATGATTTAAAGAGAGAAAGAACTAAGTGAAGAGAATGTCCAGGAGAAGGTCATTCAAGGAATGACCACAAGGAAACCTCTTACCTTTTCTGAAGATGTGTTTCTAGAACCTGTTTCTGTGGTAGAGTGTTTTTGTTGGTTTTCTCTCAGCAGGGCTAAAGGTTGATCAGATGATGATCTCTGCAGAAGCTTTACCTGTCTTCATCTTCCTCTAAACCAAGACTATTGAACTAATGTATCTGATAATAGTTTCTTAGTATACAGGAGTGGTTAGTCAGTTGTTATTACAGACCAAATAAATGTAATTAACATCAAACTGAAACAAAGGAAAAGCTGAAAACTGAGTGCTGCATTAACCTGCCATGCTAGCCCAGATCCTGAATGCAATCTTAAAAAGTATCATTTGTCTGGATGTAATTATATTTGACTAATAGCAGAAATTTATTCTTGGTCTCATTCGTTTTGGATTATCCCTATTTGTAAAATGAGCAATTGAAAGGACCTTGATCAAGGAGTATTTTTAAATTGTTTGCTTTTTAATGAGAGAAGAGAGATCAAACAGTAAGCTAGCTGTACCTCAGAGAAATGAATCTGTTAAGGGAGTGCAATTATTAGGAAGATTTTATCTGTGGAGAGGAGAGAAATCTGAAACTGCTTATTCAGATTCCAGTCTACTTCACCTGTGGTACTTAGTGAGGCAAAAGCTTGACTTCAAATTTGTACACAGTAAAAAATCTACATTAATATAAGCTGACTGAAGTGGGGGAATTTTCTGTTTTCTGTTTTCTTTATTGTTTATTATAAATTTTGTTTGGGTTAGATTTAATAGATTGTGTCTGTGCAAACAGCTAACACATACATTCAGATAAAAAGAGCAGAATATTCTCAGTGTTTCACTGACAAGTGCAGTTAGGTGGCCCATTAGCACTTTTATCATGTGAGTGATAAAAGAGCTGTGTTAGGTCAAAATGCAGATTTCACCATTTGATGCTCTGCCATGGGAGCATCAAATGGTAAAATTTGCATTTTGACCTAACAGGGCTCTGAGTCACTCACCCCGAGAGAGAGAGAGCTCAGTATTCCCTTCAATCACTCTTGCACATGTCTTTAATATCAGTCCTCTGCATGGCACACTTGTACTGTATGTTATATTTTATGAGTAAATCTTCCAGCCATGGGAATTTACAATTAAAATAATCTTCACACTGAGGACATTTCTGGTACTAGCTCTGTCCCTCATTATCCTACTTCTCTTTAAGCCTGTTAGATGTGAAGCTGAAATGGTAAGTTATATGTGGCAAAACAAGGAAAATCTATTTTTATTTTCAAATGATGAAACTTTCTGGTGCATTGTCTGGGACTAAACTTGAGGGTGGTAAATTTTCACTATGGTATGTAGGGAGTTAGCTACACGACTCATTAACATTAATTCCCATCTGTAAATAATTTTGAAATACTTTAACCAACAGGGGAGCTATTTCATCTTTTATACTTAGCTGATTGTAAAAATGTATGCTGAAACCATCTGGCCTCAGTACTTTGTTGGACTTCAAGCTTTTAATAGCCAGTCTGATTTCTTTCGCTGAATTGGGGTTTTCTAATCCCTGGCTCAATTCTCCTTCCAAACTAGGCAATACTGTGTTGCTATTTGTTTGTCAATCAATCCCTATCTCACCAATTGAGATGAATAACAGAGTTGCTATAAAAACTTAGAAAGGCTTTGGGCCTAATTCTCATTCATGCTAAAGTTACTTTACACTACTCCGGTTGCTCATTTACTGGGTGTAAATGCAATTTACTGCCTGAGCAATATAAAGCGACTGTAACATAAATGAAAATCAGGTCCCCTATGTTCAGAGCAGCTAACAAATTCAAATTGCTGAGTACTATTTTCCCACAGGAGCTAGTGTGCTAGAATTTCAATGCATATAAAGAATGCAACAAGCCAATTAAAAATGAAGATATTAAACGAGAAATTGAATGGTTATTTCTAAGGTCTGTTTAGAGACGGTTGATCCAAACAATGAGTCTGACTTAGCCCTGGCTGTTTCAAATATGCCAACTTCATCTAAAGTTCAGCCCTGCGTGGTGCTTGGAGATTTGCCACACTACATGGAACAGAGTATTCTTATTACTTAGAGAAGGAGAACTACATTTCTGAGGTGCATGCAGGGCTCCCTGACTTACCTGATAATATTTCCCTCCCAGGGACTGTCACTAAGATTCAACTGGTGTTAACTACTGATGCACAACAGTGTTCTTTGGTAATGGTTGAATGAGGACATAATGGCAGAAGTATCTTGAAATGTACTTACAATAAATGCCAAAGCAGACACTGCTACCTCACTGCTTTCCCCATTTCTGAAGTCGTGGTTTTTATTGCCTAAAATCTTTTTTAAATGGGCTTCCTTATAGTGCTCTGTATTGATGGTGATGGTCTGAGCCAATGCTGGTGGTCTATAGGAAGGAAGATATTTGATGGCATGTAAACTGTGGAGTGGGCTATTCCAGTTTAGACAGAGGTCAGTACACCTCTTACCCCACTGTTACACCTGCATATTCATATCAGCATGAACATCCTCTTTGATGTGAAGTTCACATTCCTGTCCCTCCCCTCCTTTTCTTTTGGTCTGCTGAAGACTCTTCAATAACACACATACTAGTAGAGGAGGTGTTCCATTGAGAAAATCACAAGAAGACTGATTTGTGATTTGCTAATACATTAATCTGTGTATACCATAATTGTCCTCTTTGTTCTGTTCAGTACTCCAGACCTATAAATCTGTGCCTATTCTTCTCCCACCAGCTGCTAACCTGTTGATTTCAATCCTACCTTCACCTTGCTGAAGAGCACAGGGGATGTAGTGTATATATCATCTTATACAAAGGTTAATAGCCTTCTGTTGTTCCTAAATAGCAGCCTGGTTGTCTAACCTGGGGCTGTGTTAATGTGTGCACACCACAGTCCAGATCCTTCCTTTGCTTCAGCAGCATTCTCAGGTACCCCGCTGTCTTTGCAGTACTCCTCATGAGGAGCAGCTCCTGAGCCTGGATTATGTGAAGGAAAACCCATGTGGTTCCTGTCCTGTAGCAGGTGTGTTCCTGTTGCACAAATAAGCATCAACAAGCTTTGTCCCTTTAAGAGTGACTTTCATACTTCTCTAAGGAAGACCTGTGCCTAAAATTACTTCACTGATTTTTAAATGAAATGCAAAATTCAGCCTATTGCTCCTATAAGTAGATGACAGGCTTTGTGCTTATAGCTGCTAATAAACAGAAACCTCTTATTCTTTGACACTGAGCATTGTGATTTACTCCATTGTAATTGATAGTGGAATATTTTCCTATTTCTCAGTTCAGATAAATCAGTGTAAGAAGTAAAATATTTTTGAGATGCTGCTCCTTCTATCATAACTTTCCATTTTGCTGTGAGAAAAAAAAAAATCAATATAAGTGTTTTAGAGCCAAGTTGATCATCATATATTACTTAGGCAGTTGTGATTAGTTTTGCAAATGTTAAAATGCTATAACATTATTTAATGTTGTTGTGAATGCAGGAATTTGTAGTGCCATCATTGTTGGAAGATGTAGACTCGTAAAAGTTGATTTGCATATTCTATGGTAAAGGAGCGTTAAAAATTTAATGTTTTACTGAGTTTTATTGCAAAATGATATAGTTTATGTAACTGTGTATTTGGAATGTTTGTACTCTGCATTCTTTGAAATTTGTCAGTCTTCACAAAGAATATCTCTGAGTTTTATTTTCATTATTATCTTGCATTTGAAACCAGACTCTGTTTCAGTTTTAGACGCTGAGTAAAAGCTTGTAGTGATTTACTGTACAATAGGAAAGAAACCAAATTTTTGCTTGTTGAATACAGTTAATTTGGATTGGAAGATTCTTCAAAAGGGCACAGTAATTCGAGCCCGACTGTTGTCATTCCTAAGCAGTGCTGGGATCTGTTCCACCAATTGAGAAACACAGGTCCACTCTCAGGCTCTTTCCTTCACATCTTTGTGGTGTTTGAAAAGTAGTCCTGAACTTTACTTAGAGCAGAGTGACGTGAGGCGTGCAAGATGTCTGTGCTGGAGGGGCTGAGGGGCTCCAAATAGACCTCAGAACATCTAAATGCCATTCCTACCTTTCACCATTGATGCAAAAGGAAACCTCTGATGAGCAAAGCTGAAAGAGCAGATGTAGAGACAGGAATTTTCTCACTCTCAGCATGCTAGCGAGCTGTTGCCTTGGGAGTTGCAGCAGTAATTTTTTTCCTGAGGGAAAGGTGAGACCTGTTTCCTACCACTGTCAGAAGCCCTGAAGAATTGCTACAGCATATCTGGAGCTCTGTGGTCTCTGGCTGCCACAACAGGGGATATTTGTCTTGGTGACATTTGAATGATGATTTCTCAGTGTTATTTTCCTGTATTGCAACTGTGTGCTGCATCGCCACACTCCATAGGAAAAATCTTTGTCAAAACAGGGCCAGTTTTACTCCAGGAGTGTTAGTCTGCCTTGAAAATGCTTCTAAGCCACACACTTCATCACCTGGCTTTTGGGGAAAGTCCTGCTTTTTGGCTGCTGTTACTATACAACAAATAGCAAAAAGATTTTATCTGTGGGAAGAAGGCACAGACTATCTATATCAATAGGTACATCTGCAGGATGCTGACATGATCAGAAAGAATGCAGTCTAGCTAAACCCCTTTATAAAATGAGGCTAAAAGTCAGCTATGTTGTCCACAGCCATCCATTCCAACTTGGTCTAATCTCCGACTCACTCTGATTTGGTGATGATGCATTCCTGCTTGTCCCTCCATCCTCCACTGCAATCCCCACATAGGCAGGCAGTCCTTTGGCCCAACCCCAATCCCCTCAACATACCCTGAGTTTCAGACATGAGCACATCATGACCTATGCACCATTGTGCAACTCGGCATACAAGGGCCATGTGGAAAAGCAGAGAAACAAAGCCTAAATAAAGGTTTGTGGATAAAGGAATCAGCCAAGAGAGAAGAGAGCACTGATTTCCAGACAAGGCTTCTTGAACAGGAATCCTTACATTAAACTGGTTTTGTTTAAAAATACCAGCAACCTTTCAGAGCAAGGGCCAAATCTTCCTCCCCATGTTCCAGCAGAATGCTGAGAACACTTCCTGTTTGAGCATAAGAAGATCAGACAGTTTGTGTTTTTTCTTTTTGAATATGTTGTCTTCAAAAGGACGGAAATGTAAACTTTGAAAAGTTGTTTTATTTCTTTACCACTGACAGAATTATTATTAACAGTTAAAAATAATAATGCAAGAAGAAATAGCTATATAACAGAATGATCAAAATAACTCTAACTGAAAAATAGTCTATTTCTGAGGCAAAATGGCTTTCTTATGACAAATCAGCAATGCTGTTTTGCTTGGGGAAGTAATTTCATAAGAAAAATATAACATTTAAATATAGAATAATTTACTTTTAAATTACAAACTGTATGTTTTAGCTTTAAATGAACATGCAATAATCCTTCATTGCCTCACAAATATATTTTTGTTTTTCCTTCAGTTTGTAACTCACAAAATATAACATTTTGGAAATAACACCCTTCTTTTCTCTTACAGCTCTATAATAAGAATAGCAAGACACAATTCCACAGAGATATAGCTTGAGAAGTTGAGCAGTTTGAGACCTTTCAGATTGTTTTATTTTCCCCTGAAATTGATTTTGCAATCAGAAATGTCTTTGTTGTAATCTTGTTTATTTTTGAAAAATGTACATGGAATCCTATTTTCCTGAATATGGTGGAAAATAAGAAAAAGGAGACACATCTTTCATCTGATAACATTTTACTCTGAATTCTCTTGTTTGGATTGCTCTCTGACTTAATTCTCTTGCTGTTTCCTGTGTTTTCCTTCTGGTGTACACATATGCACACACAGTAATTTCAACTCTGGTCGTCTATTAACACTTAATCTGAACTTAGAACACAAATCCTCTGAGGAGCAGCTGAGGATTTGGGGTTTGTCTAGTTTGGAGTGAAGGAGGCTGAGGGGTGACCTCACTGCTCTCTGGAGCACCTTCCTGCAGAGGGGAAGTGGAGAGGGATGTTTTGATCACTTCTCCCTCTGACCCAATGATAGGAAAAAAAAGGAATAGTTTCAACCAGCACCACAGGAGGTTCAGACTAGATTAAGAAGCATTTCTTCATGAGAGGGAGGTCAAACACTGGAACAGGCTTCCTAGAGGAGTGGTCCATGCCCCAAGCCTATCAGTGTTTAAGAGGTATTTGGACAATGCCCTTAATAGCATGCTACAACTTTTGGTCAGTCCTGGACTGGTCAGTCAGCTGGACTGGATGATTATCCTATTCTAAGGTTCCATTGCTCTCTGCCATTAGTAAAACAGTCAGAAATTGTACTGCTTCCTTGTTTGCCTTAAATGAAATAGCTGGCCTTGCTAACCACAGAAGCTTTCTAAAATCTCTGGTCCTGTATCAGCTAAAGACCTAAGAATTATAAGCCATTCAGCTTCCTGCATAACAGCTGAATTGTGACAAAACATTAAATTTAAGCTTTTCAGTTGAAATATTTGCCTTCCTTATGTTTTTATGGCACTTGGGGCAACTGACAAGATCAAGACTTGAGTGTGTACAATGCAGATTAATAACAAGTTATGTTGTGCCAAGTTTCAGAAAGAAAAGACTCTCACAGGCAAAAATGAGTTATGAAACATGAGATAAAAAAAACATGAGAGTACTCTAACTCCAAATTCAGAACATTTTTGAAGAAGCTCATCTACAAACTTTAACTTTATTTTTAGTATTATGTTGAAATTTTTTGCTTTGGTTTGTAGCAATAGATGAGCCACTGTCATAAACATAGAGGAGCTGGTTTAAAAAAAAAAATCTTATAAATGGCAGCAGGCAATTTAAGAAGTATAATTCTAACAACTGTTTTGATGAAAAACATCTTAGCAGATTTTCAGTTGCCAAGTATTTTTAATACCATTCTGAAATTGGATAGAAGTTAGATTGAGTTGATTCTTCACTCAGAATAAAATTACAAGTCTATAAGCACATTCTAGATCAGCTAGCTCAAATAATTAGGTGTCACAAGGCAAAACACAAGTCAGTGATGAAGCCGAGTTTTATGAATCAGATGTGTTCATACCCTCTATGGGGGCAATCCATTTGACTGAACACTGCATGTGTATAAGATCCATTAGAAACACTTCCAGATACTATAAATATATTTTGGAATGTTTAAAGGTACTTAATATAGATGTTGAAATGTCTAATACCCTTTGCAGTATTCCTTGTATTATACAGACACAGCTCATATTGCTTCCAAAGTTCAACCATAGCACCTCTCACATACTGATTTCCAAATTGAAGAGCCCTGTTTATATTTGTCAATATCTAACGTCTTGAATTGTCAGAAGGCCAGCTGAAGCCATGTATGTATTCATGCTTGATTGGAGGAGATAATGGCAGAGAGCCTGAGCTGTAGAAAGAGAAAGGTACAGAAGACTGCCTTGGCTCTGCTTGGCAAGTATCATGCCCCAGCAGGGACTCCTGGATAAGACATTAATGTCATTATGGTTATGTATTCATATATTTGTGCATATATCTTACAGATTGAAAATATGTACGAAGAACTGGAATTAGTTTTCAAACATTATTTGGGGTAATTTGAATTAATTTCAAAAAAATTGTAAGGCATATACACGTCTTTTGCTGGAATGTCCAGTTTTACCCACAAAGTGGCAGGCAAAAAAGATCTTTCATGCTTAGCTTAAGAACATGAAGTTACATGCCCATATTTTGCTAGAATTGTGACTTTTTGAATACTCTCGTTTGATACAGATCAAAAATTAGAGATGCTACAAAGATGATACAATAGTACGGTAGATTAGCCATGGCTAACAGTCTCCTACCCTGCTGCTCTCTCCCTGCTCCTCCTCAGTGGGACAGGATTAAAAAATAAGAAGAAAACAACCCATGGGTTAAGATGAGGGCAAGGAGATTGCTCACCAATGACTGTTGTGGGCAAAACAGTCTTGATTGAGAGAAAATTAGTTAAAATTAACAATTACAATAGAGTAGGATAATAAGAAAAATAAACAAAAACTAAAGCACTTTCCCACCATGCTCATCCCCCCTCTTCTCAAGCTCCACATCATTCTTTCATTCCCAACTTGCTCCTACCCCTAGCCCAGTGCCGAAAGAACGGGGATTGCACCCGGGCCATAAGAGCTCCTCTTTTTCACACCCTCCTCCACTTAGTTTCCCTCTGCTCCAGCATCTGCCCTTCCATGGATTGCAGTCCTTCAGGGTAAACCTGCTTCTCCATGGACTCTTCAGGGGCTGCAGACTCTAAAGAGAATAGGATCTCAGGCTAATACTTTTGCAAGGGTTTGAAGATAAAAACTCTGATATAACTTTTTATGTGAGCAAAGCTACAGATGGTGGTGCCATTTTGTGGCCATCTCTGTGGGTCTAGTTTTCAAGAGGGATATAAATTAATGGAGGTGGCAGAATTTTAACACATTGACTCACTGGTATAGCTGGCATTCCTTATGGTGCTATGGTTTTACTTGCACACATGAAGTTTTTTTTGTTTGTTTTAAATAAATGAAGACAGAAACTATGGGCAATGAATGACTGTCTAACTCTAGTCTTGGGTAGACCCATAACAAGGAAGGGTATTATGGAAACCCAGGTAGAAAGACACTTCCACCTCTGAGAAAAGAAAATATGTTGAAAATTGGAAAAGGAGATGCTTACCAGACAAAGGACTTGCATAAATGCCCATGAGTAAACAATCATTCACAGTCTCTAAAGATGGCCAGTGTCAGAGCACCATTGTTCATTAGAAGAGGATGTTTCAGAAAGGTCAGCAATGGCCATTTGTTCAGAGTGGGATGGTTGTGATTATGCTGCTATTTTGTCTATTGACTTTCTAAGTCAGTTTGGAGAAGTATTTTAACCAGTAATATGGTGGGACATAAGTGCCTAAGGATCAGAATCAGACTGAGATTTCTTTACTAGAAGGAGAGATTGTCTTTGTTGCTTGTCCATTAATTTCTTTTAATATGTGATAGTGCCTCATGAAATCCATGCACTGGCCCTTGAGGAATATCAGTGTTACCCTCCCTTTCCTCTTTCAGAGTATGCAGCCATAATGTGGCCCTCACTGAGCATGTGACAAGGGATATCTGCTGTAGTTATACTCTACAAAAGAGAGGATAAGATGATATTGTGAGCTATCTGCCAGGTTGTAGAATTTAATTTGCAAGACCAAACTTCCACAATATTGTGTTTATGTTGCAGTGCCATTTTCTGTTTAATAGAAACATTCAGAATGCTCTAGTTCCATCTGTTATAAATAGTGAAAGCTGATAAACACTCTGCAAACACAAGATGCAGCTTTGTGGTAAATTATGTTTAGTACAGCCCCCAAACATAAAGCAAGATTTATAATTTTTGCATCGCTTTTTTTTTTTTTTTTTTTTAATTTACTCTACAGTAATTACTCCAGAGCTTTAAGTAGATGCATAAATAACATTCAAAGCTTTATATTAAGTTATGGTGTGAGAAGATAGGGACAAGTATATGCACACACACGTATACACATTTCACACCTTCAGTTGTAATGCAGTTAAAAGTCTTGTTACAGCTGCAGAATCTTTGATAAAACTTCTTGCAAATACATTTTTTATCGTATCAATAGATTTGAAAGGCAAGTCCACACACTATTATCCATTATATGGAAAAAAAAAATCTCAGTTTTCAATAAAGAAAATGGAGATGAACCAAATGAGTAGGAATAGAATTGCAAAGGGCTCTGAGAGGAATAGCCAAAGATAAAACTACTGCTGTTCTCTGCCCTCATAAGAAATTGTGTAGCAACAGAATGAGTCACTGAGCAAGACCGTTAGATAATGTGGGTGAGCTGTTGTAGCAAAAGAAGGATCCTGGTAATGCTATTTGGGTCTGATCACTTTATTACCTGCCAAGAATGAAAACCAAACCATTATACACAGTTAAAGAAAAACTGACTTACAATGTGAAACCCCTCACGCAATCTACAAAGACACTTGAAAAGACAGAATTTAAGCAAGTTTACGTCTTCCTTTGCTCAGGCTGGATTCTAGCAGGAGACTGATGCATCCACTCAAAAAGTGGAAGAAGGATTTTTCACTTGTTTTATTTTTGAAGCCAAGATATTTCAAAGAAATTAACCGGAGAAACCTTACTGCAGCCCCTACTACTCATTAAGAATAGTGAATATTTCATCTGCTGCAGAAAATGTTTGTTTTTCCAGTCAAGTTGTCCAACTTTGAGTTAGCTGCCCTTTCCAGGACATTCTATACCACTTAAAACTTCAGGCTGTTTGACCAGATGATCCTATAGACTGGACCTTTTGACAGTTGAGGTAAAATGGAAAGAGCAGTAAAAAGTTCTGAGATTAGTTTTACACATCCATCTCCTCAATTACAATTGATCTTAGAGTAATTAACTGGAGACATATTTTTTAAGGCAAGAAGTATATTTCAGAAAACATTTTTTTCCCAGGGTGTCATCCCTGTGCAAAACATTTCTTCCATATCCGCAGCCTTAGCTGAGCAACCCATACTGCACATATATTCACAGCATATATTCTCTTTTCCCCATTGTTTGAAGTACTGACTTCTCCTGTCAATACAGGGACATGGCTTTGATGTGACCCTCAAACTGGAGAGGAAAACAGCAAAGAAAATGTGTATATTCACAACCTACTGGCCAAAGCAGTTGTTTAAACCATTAACACATTTATTTCTCACTTTTTCCTGCAACAGAGTATGTTTGGTTTCTGCAATAAAAGTACAGCCTTTTAGGAGCCACATGAAAAGAGAGATTTCCTTAGCCCTTAGTATTTGTCTGTCAGTGCTCCAGGAAAGCCAAGACCCTTGTACCAAGCCTTGTGCCAAGCCAGTGTCCCGTTATGAGGACCCTTCACTGAGCAACCTGCTGGATCTGAGGGTGGTTTGGCTGACTTATTCAGGGACACACATGGACACTCTAAGAGACTCCTCAGTGAGTCTTCCCTCTGTTCCAGTATTTCCCCTCTGCTGGTGATTGCCAGCACCCATGAAGGATTCACACCAACAGCTTACAGAATAATACACTTTATTAATATAAAACTGTGACAGGTTAAGGTTCAAGGACTGTTTGTGATTTGACTGCAGAAACATATTCAAAGCAATGCACAGACAAACTCTAATACCCAGTAAACTGTTCAGTACACACAGAATGTGGTTCTTACCTATCCCTATGAGTGAGAGGACAGGATCAGCCCATCAACTGATCCCAGCAGTTACTACGGAGTCTTCCCTAAATTTTCCCCACTCTCAATGTATTTTCGTAGTATTTCTTTATGTATAGATGAAGCTTGAATAACTCTAGTCAGACTAGAGTTTGTTACTGATTGGTACAAAATTCCCTTGCTTCACTCTTCAAGGTATAGCCAATAAAATTTAGACACTTGCTCCAACAGAGGTGGTCATACCTTGGGGCAGGTAACTTTGGGATGGAGCTGTGTGTTGTATTTAATTAGGCTGTAATGAACCAAGTTCATCTGAGGAGAGAGAATTCTCCAGAGCTGCTGGCTTGGCAGCAAGATGCCCTCTCCTCTCTCCCCTGACTGACAGCTGCTATGGGGTTTATCAGCTGCAAAGTGCCATTGAATTCACTTCCCTGCAAGGGATTCCACAGAACCTTGGCCACAGGGTTTCCACCCTGCTCCACCCTCCATTCCATCCCCCTGAGCAGGTGCTTATGGCTGCAGATTTGGCATGTGGGAAATCTTGGTGGAATAAGTACTGATCACATTCCATCCAAGGAGCAGCAGCTGCATTTTTGCCATATAATTTCTGTACTGCTACAACTTCTGTTAGGATGTGAATATAACATCTCTGTTGCCTCTGATTTTACCCCCAGTCATCTTTCCATGTAAGGCATATCAAATCAGAA
The DNA here is from genome assembly GCF_022539315.1 of Serinus canaria. Taxonomy (NCBI): domain Eukaryota; kingdom Metazoa; phylum Chordata; class Aves; order Passeriformes; family Fringillidae; genus Serinus; species Serinus canaria. The sequence goes on from NC_066313.1 coordinate 59,114,277, forward strand.
ATATAATCAGAAAGTGTCCTTAATCTGGAATACAGTAAAGTGTCAAGGAAAAAGATTTCTTTCAAACAGACAAACCTACAAAAAAGGCAGACCACTTATCCCTCTGGCCATTATTTCTTTAAATTCTGGTTTTAAGTATGCATTCTTCCTATTCTTTCTTTGTGACCTTTCTCATAAGGACAGGCATTTTCTTATCTTCTTCTTCTTCCTGGAGTCAAGTTAATTTAATTTACTGATCATATCAAAGGCCTTATTCCTATGTATGTGTATTTCACTGGATTAGCTTAACTGGGTGTAAAAGAATGTTAAGTAAAGATAATAGGGTGATTCTTTTGAACACAACAGGTACAAATTAAGTTGTTAACTATATTATATACCTTGCATTGCTTATCATGTCTGATAAGCAAACTCAATAACATTTAGCTTTGGCACAGCATGTAGCTTCATCAAGAACAAAAGTCTTTGGACCGATTTTAATTGCAATGAAAACAAAAAAGAGAGCTGCTGATTCAGAAATTGGTTTTGCCTATGGTTCTGCTTCTTCTCAATCATCTGCTCTACACTTGCCTTGGGGGAAAGTCAGTGTTTTATGAAGGGGCTACCCACCATATTGCTGGAAATTATGGCATGGTCTAGCATGAGGAACTAAAACTTGTCTATTTTGTAGAACTGGAATTTCTGCTACTTTATCATATCAGGCTGTAGTGTTAAGAGAAGTAGTTTATTTCATGCAGAACAGACAGGGATGGACAAGACAAGCACAATGGATGGTTGGATGAGGTTGACATTCAGCTGTTGTCTGCTGAATAGCATTTTGTTTGCATGGAGCAGCACCCTAATAAAAATCTCTGTTCCTGTCAAATACAATATACGGTCTTGTGCAAAGAAAGGTCTGCATTTCAAGCCTAAATTACAGCATAGCTCCAGTCACAACACTGAGTTAGGCCAGCAGACCTAATTAATTAGTCACAGAGTTAGAGTCATGTAAACTAGAAAGAACCTTTCTCTGGAACAGATCTACTCTGATCCACCCCTCAGAGTAGGTCTGGCAGGTTGATTGGAACACTCAGCTGAGTGTTTCTAAGGATGGTGGTTCCTAATGGTAGAGATAGCTGTGGCTGCTTCCCCTCAGTAGGAGTAATTGTTTTTTCCTCTTCATATTTTACCAGAAATTCCTTTGTGGCAGTTAGCTCTCACTTTTCCTCCTGCTTTCACTCTGCACCTTCAAGGAGAGTTCAGCTTCATCTTCCCTACACTCCTCAATGAGCTTTATAGACAATGACTTCCCAAGCCTGTTCCAGGCTAAATAAACTCAGTTCTTTTAAGCTTGTCCACATAAGTCATGTACTTCAGGTTTTAATCACTGGGGGTAGATAAATGGTTTATCTAAACTTGTGCGTTGAACATTGTATAGAGTTCAGCCCTTGGAATTCAAGTCCTAGACATATAGCAAATTTATCTTTGTGTTCAGGAGACAGAGAAGCCAAAACAAATTATAAGATTTATCTTAGATGCATGTAAATTGGCAGGATAACCTAATATCTAAAGTGTCTGAATTAATTGCTGTGATCCTTAGATAAATTAACAAAGGCGCTTATACATGGCATTACTTCAGAGAAGAATAAGGAATAACATTATTTTCTTCTGTCTAGTCTTTAAAAATATACACCAAATACTTTTAGTTTCTTCAGAATCTTTTTCAATTTGGTAAGGTTTGGAAATCCATACCTTAAAGCCAGAAGAAGTTAATGAATTTCATTTAATAAGTTTAGGCAACAGGAAAGTCAGGGGTTATTTGATTTGTTTGAACAGTGGGATGAGACAGATCAGAAAACTGTGGAATCAGTAAGACAACATTAAAAAGTTCTGTACTTGGAAGAAAAATTCAAGGTAATATATAATGTACATAATTTTAGCATGATAGCAATTTACAATCAAAACAACTTACCTTGGGAATTAAGGAATTTATCACAATATAAAGCCTTTAAATTATGACTGTGTGTTTTTCTAAGAGACATTCTCCAGTCCAGTCAGAAATTATGACTCAAGAATTACCAGGTGAAGTATTGTGCCCTCTATTATGCAATAGCTCAGAGTAAACTGTCTGCATAGTTATTTCAAGTTTAAGTCTGTGGACCTAAAACTTGGTCCACAGAATCAATGGAATCACAGAAAAAAATGGAATCAAAGTGATGTGCTCCAAGGTCAATCCCCAATGGCTTCCTAAACTGGAAGAAACCCTTTTCATCTGTGTTAGGTACTGCCATCCTCTCCATTTTACAAATTTCTTTTAACTGCATTCATTATTGCAACATCTGTTCCAAAAGATGGATGTCTTTTTTTGGTATTTCAACTTGGGTTGTATCTCCTATTACAATTACTAGATTTATTTTAGGGCAGTTTCTGACCACTAAGCATAATGAAAATGAAACCCATTAAATAATCTTGGTGGATTAGAATCCTTAATAACATTTCATTTTCAGATCCTTTGAACTTACATACTAAGTTCACCTACTGCACATGAAAATCTACAAAACAAACAAAACCGATGCATATAACTTCAGAAGAGAACAGTGTTCCAAATCTAGGAAATAATTTGTCTCTCTATTACTGGAGACTTGTGAAAGTAGAGAAACATTTAAATCACCCATAGAAAGCTCAAAGGGCAATTATGAGCTAAAACTTCTGCACTTCATCTTTCAGTTCCTAGTCAGAAAAGCATTAGGCTTCAATTTGACATGGTTGTCTCTAGAAAGCCCTCTCTTTTCCAGTGGAACTCCTCCTGCTTTGCAGGACTGGACTCTTTGTTCCTGGAGTTATTCCTTCACTGCTGGAGTACTGTACCATGTGCATTCTTCCACCTCCTTACACAACAGATAGCTGTGAATCTCCAATCTATCCTAAACCCTTTTTTAAAATAAAGCATAGAAATAAGCTTTCCTTTAGTAAGTGACCCTTCCTCAGCTTTTCAAAAGCAACAACTAAGTTGAGAAACCTGAAATAAATTGCATACATGTTCTGTAGAAATCCTCTAAACAAATAAAACTGAGAGACACTTTATAGCAGTAATAATTTCTTACTTGCAAGTGTTTCAGAAGACTCCCACAGCAGCAGGTGTTAAGGAAGTATCCATCTGTTCTTGTTTCTCTGCACAGAAGTACACTGAATAGATAAGAGTTTCTAAATGTTCAGGGTTGTCATTAAAATGGGTTAGCTGTGATCGTCACTTAAGGCATTCCTGATATTGAAATTAAAATGAAGACAATCTCTGGCTCTGTTGCAATTTGAAAATGCGATCAATGGTTCCCTGAAGAAACATCCTGTCAACTGAGTGCTTTTTAAATTATCTTCTGAAAACCACTTCAGTATTCCTGTGACTGAACTGGAAACGCTGTATCAGCAACATTACTGTTCTCTGAAAATATGGATCAAACCCCAGCTGTTGCAGATATGTTAATTGATGAATAAAGTTAAGAGATCAGAAGCCTTTATACTACACTTGAAACTTATGTTTCTATTTAAATATTGAAGGCTTTTCAGCTTTCTCCTCCAAATGCAAAAAATTACTTGAGTCACTTCTAAGGAAGGCTTCAGAATCTGTAAACTTGAATGCTACAGTATAAAGACCAGAGGACTGGAGCTTCATCAACACAGCAGTGAAATCAGCATGAGAAAGGGGAGAATGCAAACAAGCTGTGAAAAACAACACGTCAGTTTTTCTGGAGTTCCTTTGGACAGAAAATATACTGGGCAATAGTATGAATGAATCTGTGAAACAGCTATAAAACTTCTACACACTCCAAGATGTTTTTATACCTTAAGTATTATATAAACTACTACACTGTCCTATATTCAGATCAGAAAATGGATCTTGGCAAGCAGTGTGAAAGTGGTAATAATGAAAACTCCCCCTCTGCTCTTTCAGCATTGTACCTCACTCAACAGAAGGAAAAAAAAGAAAGCATGTTACACATGTAGCAATTATAATCTCTTTAAAGCTAAAATCATACCAACTGAGGTATTAAAGCTTTGCAAAGTCTAGTAGCTTCCACCTAAGAAAACGCTAGCAGTACCTTGCTTGCCGAAGTTTGATCTGTTCATTACATTTTCACTTTATATGTTTCTCTGATGCCTTCTCCTCTCAAGAAGGTACATTGCTTTAAGTAATTTTGCTATTTGTATGTGAATTACTTGGTCTGGATACTTGGTGGGCAAATATTCTCATACCTCGATGGAGCAGTTCTGGTAGTGTCAATCACAACTGTTTACAGCTGAATCTACCTCCAAAGCTTCTGGATCTCAGCTTTGTAATCATCATTTAAAAAAAAATAATACAGACCTTTGCATCTCCCAAATAATCCCCTCAAACAAGTAATAGCTGGCCAGCCTTCAGCTGGCATGGGATATTTCCAGCTATTTAGTCCAACCCTAAATGTAGTTATAAATACAAACTTCACATTGAATTTTTGTGATTTATGCAATCTTTTTTTATTCCTTGGTTGTTGTATTTACTGCTATTGTTGGATCTACAAAACTGTGAGTAGATGAAACAGGGTTTCTTTTAGAAAATAGTTTGTTTGCAATGTTATAGCTGAAAAGTAGTAAAATTTTGATAACAGCATTGTTATTCAGGAAAAAAAAAAACAAATGGCAAACAAGAAACAACCCACCCTACCACGATATGGACAACAAAGCATGTGATATACTAATTTGTTTGATGGAAAAGTATAGATTGCGTGCTAGGATTGCTTTGGCATTTTGCTAAGCCACCTGCCAGGTTAAGCCACTCTAATCATGTAACCATGGCGATACTGCTGGCGTCAGCGTGAAGAACTGATTTGTGCAGTCAGTAAGGACTGGGCACCTTAATGCACTAACCGGAGCTGTTAGGAACTGTTTGGAAATAAATATGTAAAATAGGAATAAAAGGTTCTTTTAGATTGTTCAGTGTTTTGCTTCAGGCAATATTTGTTAACAGCAGGCTGCCGTGTTTATCGGGCTAAGAGAACATGGATGTGAGCACTGAAAGAGATAACAAACTGCTGGTAAATAACTGCTGGTTGATTCTCTTCTGCTGCTTTGCTGGGGAACAACTGTTTCAGTTTTAGCAGGAAGTGCTGGCCTATCCTTGTTCTCTGCTGAGGTAAAGTGACAACTTACAGCAGTAATTACAGAAAATCTGAAAATAAGAGAAACCAAACAAAATTTGAAAGTTTTAATTAGGTTCTATAAAGATGGTCAGAGAGTTGGTCAAAGTGTTGCTACCATATATTACACCTCTTCTTCCTATCCCTTGGTTGTTTTCCAAATGCTTTTCCTGTCCCTCTCACATTTGCCTTTCATATGCCCCTCAGTTATGTGTTTTCCTAACACCTTTAATTTGCAGCTACACTGCTCCACAAGTAATGGGTTTGTTTTTTTTTCCAGAGAGGCAATGATCTGATGATATACTGTCTCCAGCAACAATGCTGGCTTAATTAATTTCTACCCCCATGTCAACAAGGTGCAGGACTGTAATGTGAATCAGACCAGAAAAGGGATCCACTTCAAAGTAAAAACTTCAGCAACCCTTCTCTCCAATTTCCCTTTTTTCAGCCAGGTGCCTGGTCCACACAGCAGCCCCACATGCACAAGCATATGTAAACATAATTAAAGGAATGCCTCAGTGAATTTTATAGAGGGTGGAACAGAGTACTGATTATTTCTGATTTTGTGGCCAGATGAGGGAAAAAGACAAACTCATAAAATCTGTACTCACTCTCCAAGCCAAAAGCCTCATTTGCAGGAGAAGAAAAAGGGAGTTCTTAGTGACCTCTCTACACATTTTTATGCTGTGTGTACTTTGGTTTGCTTACTAGTAGCATTACTTGATGTATTATTTTCATTCATGGCATCTTATTTTACCAGTCTGAATCCCAGTTGACACAGGTAGGCCAAATTCTTGCTCTGTGCTGTGGCCCAGTTGTTGCCAATTTTTCTTCATTCTCTCAATTTTTTATGGTCCTCCTCTACAACTTCTTCTTCTAATCTCTCATTCCCCCATTTTTTCCCCATTTGGTAATTTTTCATGGTGATTGACAGTTTTCAGTGGTTCACTAATCACTAATGCCAAACAGCACTGTGCTTTCTGGAGTGTATTTGTGTCCCCCAGACTGGCAACTGTTGGACTCTGTACAGGACAGCTGCTGCATTAACACATTTATTCGCTTTTGTAATAAATCACAATTATTTGTAGGCTGTGAAAAAAGTGTAGTTATGATTTTGTACTGAAATAAAGGAATGAACACTTTTAAAACAACTGTGGAGCAGGAGCCCACTTGAGGATATGGGGCTATGAATATTTTTAAGTCCCTGAAACTCTTCATTTTGCTCTTATGGCCCTGTTTCTGTATGGACTCCATTTGAAATGTCTTAGCTAGTTAGGATAAATATGCAAGTCAGGGAACTTCCAAGTGTATCCTTGCAGAGTGAAAAATTGTTCAGGGCTTTAGCATTTCTGTTTCTTTCCATCCTCCACCTTTGAGAACAGCAAAATTTAATCAAAAAGTTTGCTGAAACATAGTTGGAAAAAGAAAATGTTGTTTTTAATAACTTAAAATATGTAAGGATGCTTTAAGGATGATTCCGTAATTTTGTAATTCCCTTCATAATAATGGAGTTACTCAGAAAATAGGGCCCAGTTCTCTCTTGAATGAAGATTAAAACCTGCCACAAAGATCAGATGATTCACATTCTTTTGGTTTGTTGTGTTTTGCTAATAGGCAGGAAAGAAGGAGCACAAAGGACAGAGCAACCAAAATCAACAGATACAGAAGAGATACATAAATAAGAATTAGAAAATAAAGGAATTGAATCACTCATAAGTGAAGGTCAGCAAACAGCATGCCTAGTTATTGCACTTGATTGTTAGAAGCATTGATTTTGCTGCTCCTTGAAAGTTCTTAAGAAATTTAGTTACTTTTCCAAACTCTACTGCTTTGGGCCTGCAGACTACAGGGGAAGAGCAGTGGTAGGCAGAAGCTGCCACATCTGAATAAGAAAGATGCCTAACACAGTATATTTTCACTGCCAGGAAATAACAAAAAAGCATTCTTGCCTGTTTAGTGGGTATTAAATCATGGATAGAAAGTCAACTGCTTATCTGGAGCTGGCATGGATTTCCAATAACTTGCTTTCCTCAAGCACAAACATACGACAACACTTGAGGAAAACCACAAGTGAATCTTTTATAATCCAAAAATAATCTTTTTAGATTTCCATGAGAAAACAGCACTTATTCATTCAGTCTTTTTCTCTCACCTTGCAATTAAGTCAAGTGCTGACACAGATTACTGGGTAATTTATGCCCCAAACTGTTCAACAGAGATGATGCCTTCTAGAATTGTGGATATACAAAATAAAACCTTTATGACTTTTAATAGCAAACCCAATATATAGAATTCCTACACAGCCACAAACATGGTGTAGAGGTAATAGGTAGTGCCTGTAATAGGTGGTTGCTGTAGTCACTGTTTTGCTGCACAGCTGTGCTCTCCAATCTAATCTGTGTTTATAGCTAAGGACATATCCTGTTTGTGTACTATGCAGGATGATGGTGTCTGTGCCTGTGTGGCTCTGACAGGCTGATCTACAGCTTTCATTACCGTGCTGTTTGGGGTGTTGCTGTCCTACCCTAGAGAATCTGGCTTAGTTTTAACAGAGATGTCCATGTGGCTTGACAGGCAACCCTACAATGTTCCATCCATCCGCACCCTGCAGGTTCTTTACATTCTGCTGAAAGCTACCTGACACTGGGTGAGGTATCCTCTTGCATGGCACTTACTCCACAAGGCCTTCAGCCTCCACAGTAAAAGTGCTGCCCCTGACTTGTCTACTCACGTATCATCCACAATTTCTCAGCATGCAGCCAGCCCTTCATGAGCAGCTCTGCCCAGTAGTGCTCATAAGCACTGACCTTAATTTTACTGAGACAATTTTCAACTTGGACGCTGGGGAAGCATGAGGGAAGCAGAAGCCTGCAGAGAGGACCACACATTCCCTACCTGCTCTCTTCCTATTTGAGGGCATTGTTCTGTCCTCTACACTGAGGGACTGTATGGCCAGCAGCTGGCCTCCAGCAGTGTCTCCATTGTCACTGAGCTTTGTTCAGTTACATCATGTGTACTGATTTCAGACACCAGTTGACAACCAATAGGCTGCTAACTTCTCCACATTCATGGCTCTGGGACAGGAGCTCTCAGGAAGCAGCAAGCATGGGCTGTCCCACAAGAGAAGGAAGCCAGGAGCTGAGGGCAATAGCAAAGCAGGTAGGGCAGTGATCCCACCCGGGAGGGCACAATCCCACAGTACCTGAGCAGGTGCCATACTAGGGATCAGGGTGAGGCAGTATTCAATGTTCCAGTGGTCTGCAGTGGTGACGCAGGTGTGAGGTCAAGTCAGCAAATCAACCCAGTGGTTCAGGAGCAGCAAGGCACATGGATAGGCACAGGCAGACCTAAGACAAGTCTCAAGGATGGAAGACTGCACTTCACTGCAGCTCCCAAGCAAAGAGCAGGAGGCCCCCACGAGGCTTCCCATAGCTCCTCGTCACACAGCTCTGTCCCCAGCACCCTGATCCAAGGCTACAGCTGCACCACATCAGAGCTGCAATGGAGGATGGGCAACCAAGCCCCAAGGAGCGGGGAAGAGACTGCAGAGCCTCTTGGTGCAATCAAAACCCTGACAACAACATGCTTATTTCCAGATTTTCATCCAGTCCAGAAGGTATCAGTCTCTTAAAAGTAATCTTGTTAGAGACAAGGCACAGCTGTTCAGGGCTGAGATGTTTACTGCAGCCCAGTAAAGTCTGCAAAGCCATATGCTGTTTGATCCTCTGCTCCCTGGCTATTTACCAAGTCAGTGTCCAGAGGGGCAATAGGTTGAGCTCTGCCAGAACAGCTGACAAACACCAGCCCTTCTGCTGGCCCACGAGGGGCCCTGAATAATTATATGGAATTACATTCTGCAGTACTTACTGATTCATCATACCCTAGTGATCATTGCAGTGGTTCATCTGCACTTTGAGGTCTGAACTGCTGAGATTTTGATAGGCAGTCAGAGCTAACAACAGCATCACTGTGCCATATATAAATGCTCCTATGCTGACAGCCACAGTGCCTCGCCAAGTGTGAGGCTGTCTTTTTGACTGACATAATGCCAGTGAGAACTATACCTTTAAGATGCCTGACATACACTTAGTGATTTGCAGGAAAAAGTGGGGAGCGTGGTCAAACTGAAGGGTTCCAGAAGAGGACAGTCAGGTGGCAAAATTAATTAGAGCAGCCTGACAAAAATGTTAGCCTTGGCCTTTAGTGGAAATTATCCCTCCTTGCAACACCACCTTAACTACAGTCTGTGGCTATAGGTGATGGTATTATGTCCAAGATTTCATAATCCTTTACCACTTCCATGAAGGATATGTACTTGCTGTTTGTCTTTCCTCCATCCCGCTCCTTTCCAAGCCTCTCTCCTTCCTCTCCCCCATGAAGAAAATCTTTACTTCTGTAACTTTCCCTTCTTCTCTTTAGTCTGTGAAAAGTCCATATCTTCTCCAGCTGCCATATAAGAAAGATTGAATGCTGAGTACTGTCCTTCAGATAAAACACACACTATTTTAGCTGGCATACAACAATACATGTAGGAAAGCTAATCCTTCTGACTGCAGTCATATCAGTTCAGGACCCAGTCCATCACAAGACATGGAGAAGTAACCACTTTTGTTGAAACTGCAGCACACTCCTAGAAATGCAGTGACCAGAAGTAAAGGCCCTTTACATTCAGTGCCCAGTAACTTTCAGCTACAAATCCAGGATAAGGATCACCTGCTTTTGTGTTCAGTAAGCAGACCTGTTCCCTTCAGATAATGTAACGAAGAAAGAATATTCTATAGAAGACAAAATAAAAATTGAAACATTCTATAGAAGACAAATAAATTGAAATATTCTATAGAAGACAAAATAAAAATTTCTGCTGCTGTGGGGAACCTCCTATTAGACCTGGTGCTCAGGGTCTTCACCCCAATGCTGTTGCTTTCAGCACATCAGGTTGGGTTGAATGATGCCATAACTCATGAGGAGTGTTACAGGTTTCTGCTCTTGCCTATTTCTTCTGCTCTTGCCCAAAAGTGCGGTCAAAAGTTTCATCTCCCCAGTTTTGTGAGCCTACTGCTAACCAAGAGGATGGAGCCTGGAACTGGCAGGAGATGAAGGGAGTAAGGATGAATCAATCCACTGAATCAAGAAACTTGGAGGGCCGCTTCAAAAACTGTCTCTTGCTGCCTTGTGCTGTGTGCTAGTTCTGTCTGTTAGAGCTGTCTCACCAGAGGTGCTCGAGTAGCCCAATCTTTTCAGGTATTTAAAATTACAGAACACTGTGAAATAACCTCTTAGGCATAGATTAAGTTGTCCCAGGGCACATGGGCAGCGGTCAAACAGAATTGCATTTTAGGCAGTTTGGACAGAAGAAGTCCATGAGAATTTTGTTGACAGTGATGCGCTGATTCATCTAGAGCAACAAGCATTTTCCAGAGAAAGCTCTGAAGATACAGAGCTCCTGACAGGAGTGCAGGGGTTTAGGTCAGTCCCTGGACAGCCCCAGGTACTCTGGTGCTTATTACCTTCAGCTACATCATCTGTTCTACAGGTGATCAATATAGAGAATATGCTCTAAGAATGTTTTATCACAAACAGTTGGTACAGAGGGTCTTGTCTGTGGGTTTCTGACTGCCTGGCAGGCACTACATCACCTTCTGTTTTACAGTGGAACTAATTGCTCACCTCGGTGCAGCACAGCCAACAGCAGCTACAAACTACAAAGCTCAGGCAGTGCCCTCTGTGAGCAGAGAAATACCCACTAATGGGGACTTCTCCTGCACAAAAGGAGGCATATGTGAATACACACACACACACACACACACACACATCTCAGCTTGCATATAATGAACTTGCTAGAGCAGATGCCTGCAGACCTTTAAGAAGGACAGCACCTACATTTTCTTTGTAATAGATGGCATTTAGTGCCATGAGGTGCAACAGCTAGCCCTATGCCAGCATAAACTGCTGGTATAATTGCCTGGTGATTTTAATGAAGATTGAAGTAAGCAAAACCTTCCATGTCTTAAACTAACACGAGGCAATGCATAAAGTCTGTAATTCTCATTATCTTCTCCTAGGTCATTCTCCATCCCTTACTAATTGGTTCTATGGGCATCCCATTTTGAGTTACAGTGTTTACAGCCTTTTCTTGATAATCTAATGAGCAGACAGGTCAGACTCCCAATGCAAGGTGTTTTTATTCCCATTTCTTTTGCATAATAAATTCTGAACTGAAAACATGCTTATCTGCTAGTGCTTTTCCATGTCAGTGGCTGCTACTGCTGCAACACAGGTGTGACTTGGCCACTGACATTTCAGGGTGACTCTTCTGCTTCATGGTATTCCTTGTCACTAATTCAAGAGGTTTTTTGGTACAGTAGGTCTGATTCAAGGCTCCTGGGCTAGTTAGTTCTCCTTGACATTACTCTTCTTGCAGCTTATGTTCACCTGGAGCCTTAACATGCCAGAGGACTGCTCAACCTCTGATAATCCCCTTTCCCAATTAATAATGCTCCCTCTGCTAATTTTTTGTTGATATTTATTGACCACCACAAGGATTAACAGTTTCTTATGGCTATACTCATTCATTATTTTGAGATTTTGCTGGCAAAAATCACATGTTAGTCTTCCATTTTTAAGCTGCCTTTTTATAATTTATTTTATTTTAGGTTAAGCCTCATGACCAGGAAAGCTACAATGACATGTGTACCATTATGAATTGTTCATTTGAACTTGAATAATATAGGTTTTGTTTCCTTCATCTGTGTCAAGCTTTTAATAATTATCAGCTTAAAGATATATTTGCCTTCTTAAAATCAGCAGCCATACAGGACACCATACCTACTTATGACAGGATCTTTGTCCTAGAGTATATAACCTACAGACACAAAAGAAAATATAATGAATTAGCAGTACAGAACGTTGTGTGCAAAAATCCTGAATGATTTGTACTCAGTATAGCAAAGAGAGGTTTTCAGGTGGATCAAATAACGAAACCAAAAACAACCAACAAAAAGCCCCTTGAACAAAAGCAAAATTGAAATTGTAAACTTTGACTTGAAGATGCTGCATAAAAACTGAAACATCTTAAGGATGAAAATAACCCATGAAGAAAAGTCTACCTTTAATAGACAAACACAGCAAGCAGACAAGTTTTAAAACCTCAGTGCTGAAAAAAAACATTTGGCATTGACGTGTTACAGAAGTAGCTGGACGTGATGCACTAATGCAAATGGTCAGTGTTTTCTGCAGAGCAGCTGACCTCGCCTGCAGGTAGAAACCCTGAGCACCAAGGCCTTGATAAGCAATTTCTTAACTCCTGATCTGCTCATGCTCACCTTCTGGATGTTGGGAACACAGAGTAAGCAGGGGGATAGTGCTCCCACCTCATCTGTCACTGGCACCCGAGGGCACTGGGCACTTGCAACAGCAATAATGAAATAGTGCTATTCTGCTAAAGTATAATTCCCTCTAAAAAGGCAGATAAAAAAAAAAACCCAAAACGTTCATATCGGTGCCCAGCATTTTAGGGCAAATCATTAAAGAAAAAAAACCCAAACAACAAACCGCCAAATATAAAAGAAACACAGGAACGGTTTTTCACAAAGAATCATTAATGTTGGGAAAGACTATTAACAATGAGCCTAACCATTCATTAATGAGCACTGCCAAGCCTACCACTAAACCATGCCCCTAAGGACCACTACAGCTTCTCTGAACGCTTGCAGGGACGGTGATTCCACCACTTCCCCGGGCAGCCTGTTCCAATGCTTCACTCTTTCTGTGAAGAGGATATCCTGATATACCATCTAAACCTCCTGTGGCACAAACTTGAGGCCGTCGTTTCCTGGCTATTTGCGCTCGTCCTAACATTTGTTACTTGTTAGAAGAGGCAGACCCCCACCTGGCCACGAGGTCCTTTTAGGAAGGTGTCAAGAGCTGGAAGGTGCCCCTGAGCCTTCCCTTCTCCAGGCTAAACATCCCCAGCTCCCACAGCTGCTCCTCATGTGATGTGCGCTCCAGACCCTTCTAAAAATCTTTCCTCACCCGCAATACGCGTTTTGAGGGCACGGAGGAGAGCCTTTTCCAGAACAACGCGGCTGTCAATAATACTATTCATAGACGAAATGCGCTTAAACAAACCCTTCACCAACACTACAGGGCGGCAGGCCCGAGCCGTAGGAGCGGGGCCGGCGCTCCCCCGCTGCGCTGCCCTCACTCCTTCCCTTCCCCGCCATGGCGGCAGCCGCTTCCAAGCAGCCGCCGGTCGCGGGCTTTGTTCGTCTCTGCCTGCGCCGCCTCCGCCCCTTCCTTCCCTCCGCTCCCTCCCTCCCCCCTTCCCTCCCTCCCCCTGGCCGGCCCGAGCGCCCGGAGAGGCCCGCGGGGCGGGGGAACGAGCGGGCCCCGCGTCCCTCCTACCCCTCCGAGCGAGTGCCGGGGGTCTCCGCAGCGCCCGCCGGCCCCGAGTGCTGCGGGCGAGCGGCGGGGGAGGCGCCATGGCCGACCGGGCGCGGGCGGCGCTCTCCGAGTCGGGCTGGTAAGTGGGGCCGAGCTCGGCCGCACCGCCGCCTCCGCCTCCGGGGGTGACTCCGAGCGCCGGGGTGAGGTGGGCAGTGCCCCGCGTTTGAGGCGTGCGGTGCGGGGGGGCGTCCCCGGCCCAGCTCCGCTCGGAGCCCATCGGTGGCGGTCAGGGGGCTGTGCCGCCCCCGGTGCTCTCGGGGCCTGGCGCTGGCTCGCCCTGCCGAGGAGCTCCCGGCCTGTCCCGCCGGCCCTGCCGGAGGCCCGGCGCCCCTATCCCGGGGCCACCCCGAGGTCCCTCGGGATCGGCGGCGGCATCCTCGCCTGCCCCGGGACCGGCCTTGCCCGGAGGCCTGGTGGCTGCCCGTAGTGCTGGGGCTGGTAATTGCACGGTGCGCCCCTTCAGTAAGGGAGGCAAGATGAAAAAGTGGAGTTAAGGTAGGGAAAATGAACCACACATGAGGCTTGAACTCGGGTACTTGTGTTTTCTACGGAGTCCCAGTCGTTGGGCACACAATATCCATTTTGGAGCAAGGTGTTTCAACGAGTTGTGCTTTTCAAATACCTGCTGCAAATGCTTATTTGCTAGCCTAGAGGTGAGGTTGCATTGTAGAAAGTTTTTGTTTTGGTTTGGGGCTTTTTCGTTTGTTTGTTTGATCCTTTTGTTGAAGTGATTCACTTATTAGTCAATGCTGACTTTTCTCCATAACTACTTGGAAAGTCTTTCACCAAGCCTAAAGTTTAGTGCTACCAGCAAAAGCACAAAACAACATACTCAAAGTTATTTCCAATGGCCTGTTGGGGATGTTTCTGTTTTACTGTTTACATTAGTGGTTGTCCTGGGTTGTGGTTTCCATCTTATGTCTAAGATTGAAAAGGTTAAAGTGGGTATCCTGTGATTTGAAGGGACCTATGACAATCATTTAGTCAAGCTGCTGATGATTTCAGGGCTGACCAAATCTTGGTATGTTATTAAGGGCACTGGCCACTGGTCTCTTAACATTTGACTGGCTTGGGACATTGACTGCTGCCATAGGAAACTTCTTCCAGAGTTTGACCATGCCCTCAGTAAAGAAATGTTTCCTTATGTCCTGTTTGAGCCCTCCCTGACACAGCTTTGAACCATCCCTGTTCATCCTATCACTGGATCCAGGCAAAAAAGATCAGCACCTCCCTCTCCACTTCCCACACTCTGTAGAAAGATAGCAGTGAGGTTTGCCCCTCAGTCTCCTATTATCTAGTGGAGACAAGCCAAGGTCTTCAGCTGCTCCTCACAGGACATGCCATCAGCTTTAAGGACCTTCACATGGTTTTCTAATTTTGTGCACGGTAGTCCAGGTAAGGCCTCGCCAGTGCTGAGTACAATGGGATAATCACCTCCTTTAACCGCCTGGTCATGCTCTGTTTGTTGGGCCAGCCTTTGCTACTTTGTGGTAATAGTAACCAAATACAGTAAGTAGGTGTCCTTTGGTATGCTTCTTGGATAAGTGTATCAAGATGCAGAAATATTGTTCAAAGTGGTTCTGGGGTGCACAATCCTGTGGCTTCTGGCTATTGCTGAATTGAAATAATCGTAACTATTTCTGCTACTTTTTATAACATTAGCTTATTTAATGGGAATTTTGGACTCTGACTTGAAACTTGCCCCATCCTCCTCTGTACTTAGACCTCTCTAAAAATGCGAAAATTTTCCATAAAAGTAGTTTTATTTTCTTAGTTTGCTTTTCTTGCTTTCTATTGCCTATTCAAAATTTTTTCACAGTTTTTGGCTCTTGAGTTGTTTTACTGCCTTTTCAGCTGAATGAGTGCCATTGGTAAATGGCTTTCAGGTTTTTGGCAGTACAAATATGAGGTGCCTCTGAAACAATCTGTCCCTCTGCAGTGGTTGCTGTCCTCCTTGAGGATGTAGACTCTTGAATGGCTGTCAAGAGTTGTTATTCTTGCAGTTCTGTAGGGTGGGAGCCAGAGGCTGAAAGTTGAAGGGGCAAGTAATGGGCTCATTATCAGGTCCACTGGAATTATGCCTTGACCTCGTTGCATTGGGAAGAGTAGCATAAAGGAGAGAGGGATTAATACATATACTTTTGAGGAATGTGAGGTGGAGTGGAAAAAGAAATAATGATTTGGAAATCTTGCTTAGCTGTGTTCATGTACTTTAAAAAAGAGTAGTAACCTGAACATCCATGCTTTTAACTGATTTGCTGTTCCTCTTACTTTTCTTTTTTCTCATGTTATTAGTTTTTAGAGTTATTTAACACATCTGTGAGTGAGCCTTCAGTGGTGTTTAATGTAGTATTATGTGGCGGACTACACTGGTGATTAAATACTGTTTTGTACCAAATTGGTGGTTACTGTTGCTGTCACCTGATGTCAGAATGATAAGTTTTCTAGTACAAAAGCAAAACTGAGTTTATGTGTTAAAATCTGTCCCCACTTAAACTGCAGAAGCATTGCATAGCACATCAAGTAAAAAAGAAAAAGTTGTCCTTGCTTAGCTTAAAATCTGCTAGTTTGTAAAATACTGCCTGTATGACTGGATTTTACAGTAAGTTTCTTAAACCTTACAACCTTGTAAGGTTAAGGTAGACACTTGTTTATGTCAGCTTCTGCAACCAGTGTTTTACCTTTTATGATTCTGAATTAAAAATAAAGTTATTTTTCAGCTAGAACAGTAATGAAGTGTAGTTAATACTGAACAGTAATTATATATCTATTCCCCTCCCCCAGCCAGGTATTGCCAGAGTAACCTGTTACAAAATTTTCTTTGAAATTGTAATGTTTGCCTTCATCAATTACATTTTTGTCAGCTTCTGAAAGTAGTCCTACCTAGTAAACGTAAAGAGGTAGGTAAAGCTGGGAGGCCTTTTTTTTTTTTTTTTTTTGGTAATGGTGGTGTTTTATGAAAATGAGTAAAAAGCCCCTGTAGTTTGTGTGCAGAATTGTAGCTTTTCTGAAGACAGATCCCTGCAGCTCTCATTGGAAGTCTGAATTTTTTGGTGCTAGTTCTTTTTGTTATGCTCTGAACTGTTCCTTGGAATGAGATATTGGCTCCAGCTAGGGGAGAGATAAGGTGTTTGTATTACGTGTCAGTGAAAAAGATATTCTGTCTTGGAACAGAAGTTCTGTCTTAACTTTTTATTTAATTATCAAACATGAGGAAGGCCAAGTGGCAAAATTACCCTTTTGTATTGTTATAATTACATTAATGAATTTCAGAACCAGTTTTCCAGTGTTCTTGTTAAAATATGGGCCTTAATGGAGCATGAATTAGTGAATCCAGTTTTATTACTAGAAGTGAAGTCCAGAAGAACTGCTGAATACATCCCCTTACATAAACAATGAGTCGCAAAGTACATCTTACTGGCTTGCAACAGAATTTTTTGTGGTGTATTTTTTGGTTTGTTTGTTTGTTTTTTAAATTTCCTGGGTGGCATTTCACAAGAGAGTATGAAAAGCCAAGACCCCTACAGTGTTCCTAGATCTTTGCAGAACTTGGGAATTTATTACATAGAAATGCCAACATATTGTCAAAAATGAAAAAATATGCCATGGCCTACAGCAGATTTAGCCTGTGGTTCACAGATCTTGGGTCTGGTGATTGATCTCTGTAGGAAAGCAAGAGGTGCAAACTGGATAAGTAAAGATTTTTTTAATACAGCTAAATGTACTTGCGAGTTCTTTGGCAACTAGTGGAGATTCTTTTTATTGCACTGTATGAAGCTGTAGAAATTAGCGACTCTATGGCAAAAAATACTGTCTTGTAAAGCGTAATGTATTTTGAAGATTATGTAAACAAAGCTGTGACTGTGAAAAGTTACTCCCAGAGATGAAGGGGAATAGAATTGTACTGGATGTTTGGAAACAAAAGAATAGTGCTTAACAGTCCCTGAGAAAACCTTTATATTAATGCCATTGTGGTTGTATATTCTTTGTAAGTGAAAAATATCAAGTTGATGTGTAACAGACTTTTAAACTCAGTTTTTGGTATTTTAGCAAGTGAGTGATGTGCTGCATACTGGCTAACTCTGGGTTTGAGATTGGTTTGTTCACATGTGTCCTCTTGTAGGACTAATCATCTGATATGATCCAAACTCAAGTAGGTGTATGCCTGGAAACATAAGGAAGTTCTCAAAGGGATGAATCTAACACCACTTTCTAAGAGCACAGCAGGCATTTGGCAAAGTACTCAGTTCCAGAATTCTGCAAGATGATCTGCTTTTCCCTCATGGTTTTTTGCTATTCTGATAAAATGGTTTTGGAAATCACAGCTGAAATTGGTTCCTGCATATTGAGCAAGCTCAGGCAGGAGACAAGATTTTCCTTTGACACAAGCATAACACACATTGTGTGTTTCACAGGAGAGATGCATCTGTTTTGAGATTCTTGAGACTTCTTTTGTGATGTGCAAAATCTTGTGAAGTTTGGTTGGTACTATAAAATCTCAAAATGTCGGTACAAAACAAAATGCCACATCATTGCATTTTTTTATTTGTTCAGGTGTATCCCTTACGGGCTGATCTGATCAGTTTGCATTCCTGCTGGGTCACCAGCAGTGGATAGTTAGAACCTGCATTCTCCATGTCATTTTCACTCTGGAGGAGTGCAAAAAGCCCAGCATTTTGCATTATGTTGTGGGAAACAACCCCTAGAAACTAATTCAGATGCTATTTTTTTCCTTCTTTTTAAAGAAAAGGTGTTTGAAAAATGACTGTTACCAGCAGGAATTGTTACAGCTACAATAAACAAATCTAGGGCTATAATTAAAAGTAGAAAAAGGATGGGTAAAATAAGGAGATGGAAGGGGGTAGGGGACTAACGTTTGGAACACCAGTTTGCAGAAGAGAAAACTGAAGGGGCTGAACTTGGTGAGGTTTATATAATCTGCAGGCAGAAATAAAATTAAAGTAGATCTCTTACTCATCAAATCCTACACAGTTATTGCTCACTGAATGCTGCAATGCTAGAATTGGAAAGCATTACTGAAGTCAGTAGCAGATTGGTTTAAAAGTGGGTGAAATTTTTGACTAAGGACCTCAACCAAAGCTTATGTGCTGAAGACAAATGGTTATCCTGTGGGTTAGTATGGTTGGTTAAAAGATGAGAAATGAGGTAGATGCTTCATGTTGGAACAATGTTAGCAGTAGGTTTCTGCTAGGATTAAGGGGTTCATTATATTAAAAAATATTTTTAAGGAGTGAAAGTACTATGGCACTGTAGCAGTTGGTTGATCTTTGGGGATTGGTAAAATCTGAACTTATCGGGTACTTGCAGCAAACTCTTCCAAAGCCATTGCCCAGTTCTTTCACATGTAAGTGTAGTTCAGTTCTGGTGAATGCCAGATGATGCTCACACAGGGGAATATAATGCAAACCTGTTTACACAGTGATAAGCTCTAAATTTGCTCCTGTTACATATATACATACATGAGAGGGGTCAGACAGCTGTTGGGAATTGTTCACAAAGGATTAAATCATTGTTAGGTCATTATGTTCATCAGTGGTGTGTCAAAATCATTAACAGTGTGCATTAATGTAATCATCCCAGCACAGCAAGGGTTTAATAGATACTGAAGAAGTGGATAAGAGGTGTGGAAGATACTCTGTGCTGAGAAACAGAACAATACAGGGAGAGATGGTAGTGATCTATAAAATCCATAGATCATAAAGAAATGAGTGGAAAGCAAGAGAAGCTGGTTTTCTTAGGACGAGAATTAGGCCACGTGGTGAATTAAACTTGCTGCCTGATGAAAATTAGAGTAACTTGTCAAGCAATGTGTAATCAATTGTGGAACTTATTTGCCACGTGATATTGTGGAGCAGAAAAAGTGTGAGTGAGTTAAAATTGTAATTAGGCAAAGCCAGGTAGGGATAGTTGCACTGAATACTGAACTCTACAGTGAAGTTGGACTACCAGCCCTAAAATGGCTGATAGCCAGGAATTACTGTGGACACTTAACATCTAGATGTTTGCTGTGTTTTGCATTCTTGACCTGGATCATCTGTCTCTGGCCACCCTTGACAAAAATGGAACCGTGTTAGACAGCCCTAGACTGCATAAGTTAAAACCCCATTGGTGTTCTTTTTTTATATTTGTAGGTAAGTGTCCTCACCCCATAGTTCTGAAGAAAAGGATTTTCTCCTCTTGATTGGAGATGACGGAAGAGGGAGTGAGGATTTGGAGAGAAATGAACTGAACGGTTGGAAACAGAGTGAAATGGCAAAGCAAGTGTGACAGTCCCTATGTACTCCATCTCAGCTGTGATTTCCACTGCCTTGCTGCAGCTCACCCTTCTGGTTTTCATCAGGTGCTAGGAGAGACTCTCCCTGCATCTTTTTATGTGAGGTCTTGAATCGATTTATGCACTGTCTTGGGGAACACAGACTTCACCTGCTGGTTTCTCTGCTAGGAAGCTAAAGCACTAATATAAGGTGTCCTTGATTTATAGAATTGTTGCAGCTTAGAATGAAGTTGTTGCTACTGTGGAAAAAAAAAAAGGAGGAAAGAAAAAAAAGCTTACTCTACTTGCAAGAGATCTAAAGTTAAAGATCTTTAAATTGCTGCAGTTCTCTTTTTAACGCCTGCCTTTTCAGTGTCCTGACTTTTCTTGGTATAGTGTGTCTCACATTGATTCTTTCCAATCAATGCGTTCCCTGGAAATGTGTAGGTTTCCCATAGCTAGTCTCCTTTTCAGAGTTCTTGGAATTTTGAATGTATTGAGTCTTGTTTCAGAAGTTATTTACTTAGCATTGTAATCTTAGGCTTATCGTTCTTTATGGGATGCAAATACTTTGTTAGGGCAAGTGTTACTTGATGGGTTTGACTCAGTGACATTCTAGTTTCCTTCTTTCTACCTCTTTGTGTTGGTGCTTTTTGAAGAGTTCATATTAAACATTGCACATTATCTCCTGTCCGCTGAGTTTCATAAGACTTTCTATAAATTTCTTCTGTTGTTAAACTAGTTTATATCATCACACAAGCAGGGTGATGGCGTGGAGCTTGTTACACAATTGAGATTTATTGTTCTGGCTTGATTTACATTTTCCCTCTGAGAAATTTTATTTCTCAGTATAGCGTTAATAGGATTTTGGTAGGAATTTGAGGGAAGGATAGAATTAGCAGCATGCTTGATTATTATTTGCCTTTTCCAGCAAGCCCAAATGAACTTCCCAATGGAAGGGTGAATTAATAAAAGCAGCAGTGTGTTTGAGAAGTCTAAACTTTTCTGAAGGTCAGTATCTTACCATTTGAGCAAAAGTAGGTTCTTTTAAACTTACATTTCATGATAATTTAAATTATTAGTCAGAAAGCCAGTGTCATCTGGAATGTGAAAATTTGAGGCATTTGGAGTAGATGTTGCATATAGATGAACCGGGTCTCAGGAGAAAGACCTTTGCAAAGTCTTTGTGTCCTGAGATCACGTTATAAGACTCTTGAGACAGATTTTTTTTTTTTTTTTTTAATCTCTTCCATTTCTGTGTGCTCACACTCCCCAGACAGTGAGTACTTGGGCAGCAAGCTGGTGGGGAGGGTAGCTGGTGATCTTGGAGTAAGGATTTTCATTAGGATTTTCTGTGTGTATATTTTGTGTGTTACTGCTGGGTAAAATACAGCTTTAATGTAAATAATACATGTAGGAGTACACAGAAGTAAGAAGCTGTCCTGAAGTTTTAGTTAGAGAGAATTACACTTTGAAACATTGGATATTAAATATCCTATACATCAGTTATTTTTTTCTGTGATTGTCATAGCAATAGGATTAAAATAAATTTAAGACTGATTTTCCAAGCTATGCATATTGTTCGTACTTTAAGGAATAGTACATTTTCTACTTCTTTGGAGCAAAATGATCATATTTAATTCCAGCAAGAGTCATTCTGATAGAGCTGACAGGAAGAAGGAAAGGCTCTCCAGGGGATGAATAGTATATGCATGTTTCTAATCACTTTTTATGTACTTAATGTAATGCATAGTCATGAGGTGTCAGATTTTAGGAGGACTGGACAGCTCTAGGACTGATGTACAACCTTTGAGCTTCTTTGCACATTTAAGGAAAAAGAAACTGGTTTAAATAATCTTTGTACCACTGGTAAGTAATTGAAGCATGATGGGTGTTCTTGTATTGGCATCATTTTGAACCCTTGACTTTGGGAAATGTAGCCTAGGTTTTGGAATGAGAGTGATGGCATTAACTGACGGCAAGTGAAGACTTACTGGAAAACAGACTGCTGAACTCTTTGTGAGGGAGTGCTGTCTGAGGGCAGTGGTCAAGACTGGCTTCTTCTTTCTTCTTGTTTGTCTCCTACAGCTTCAGGAGCAGCTCGAGCTTCTAGTGCTGTGTCATATCCAAAAAAAAAAGCTGTTGAAGAAAGCCAGAGGAGAAAAAGCCATGTGTGTTAAGACAGCTTCAAGATACTCTCTGTGGCGTGGCAGCTGTGTCTTTGGCACGGCCCCAGCCTTAGTATATTTGTGTTCAACTTAGCGCTTTAGGGTGGCTGCCAGCATTTTCTTGGGAAAATGTGAGTGAGAAAGCGTTCACAGCTTGTATCTGAGAAGAAAAGAAAAAAAGAATTTAAAGAATTTTGTTACATGAGCAAAGTAAACCCTCCACAGTGTTGTGACTTTTGTATGTCAAATTACTGTGGCCTGTTGGCCTGTTATGAATCACGGAGTAGCAAATCTTCTCAAGGAGCAGAAAGCTTGCAAGAGATCTTGTCCAGCAGTTTCTGACTGCAGGGGCTGTTTCTAGCATTTGCTTTTTACAGCAGTGCTGCTTGCTGGAAGCTTATCTTATCAAAGTTTGGAGTTAGTGAGGTTATCTTGGGCATATCTCTGTGTGTTACCTGGAAAAGTTTGACATTTTTGCATCGCAGCTATTACTGTTAGATAACAGCATGCCTGTGTTATCACTAAATCTCTTGTATTAAGTAGTTGTTAGAGACTCATGTTCACTTGGTTTTTTTCAGTCTGCTAAAGTTTCTAGTGTTATATTCTTCTACTGTTGTAAAATACAATGTGTGATCTTAGTGTTTAAATACTTACAGATGTAAATTGGGATGCAGCATTAAATCACAGTCTAGAAGTGTGCATTATCCAGTACCCTTATAAAGGCATTAATAATGTTATTCTCCCATTAAATAAGGTTATGAAATCACTTAGCTCTGATATTAATGGCAGTGTACTGAATAGGTAAAATACATCTTTCAACAGGTGGATCATCTTGTTTCATGGTATTGCTTGTTAGAACGATAGAAATGGAAATTACCATTTATTTTGGAAGCACATTTCCACTTCTTTTGGTTGATGTAGCCGTAATTTCTATTAGGTTCATTGTACGGTGAGAGTGTGGGAGACTTTAAAAGGCATCTGGGCAGTTAAGTTTACTCAGAGTTTCTGAGTACTTTTTTTTTAACTTTTGTAACTGTGATACTGTGTCCAAGACAGTTTTAAATATAAAGCAAAGGTGAACTTAAAACTACTTTTTAGAATTGTAATGCTAATGAACATTGCATTCTTCCTCTCAGCACACTTTCTGTTATGCAGCTGAAAGTACTAGCAAGTGTGAAGTTTTCCATGTAACTGTTATTTGGAAAAGAGCATGAGGGGGGAAAATATCAGTGAAGTAGCTGAAGAGAAAGTGGGTGATTTTCAAGGGTCTGGTTCTGACTGTGCAGAGTAGTGATTTCTGAATGAGGCACACTTTGTGTTGAAGTAATGAGCTGCTAAGGAATGAGGAGAGGATCCTTATGTAAAAATATGATGCATCAAGCTTTTCATTGAGAACAGACTGTATAATGAGCACAGACATGATTCTTGGTCTTAAAACTTATTTAGAGTTGGGTTTTTAAATTCAGCCGTAAAGTATGCTACACAGCCTTGTATGTAATACACAGGTAGGTTTTGATAGATTAGAGAATTGCAGTTCAGCTAGCCTAAGAAACAGCCTGGAATTCTGCCTTTTGGCAAATACTTGCCAAATACCTCTGCAACTTTTCACTTGAGTACTAGCTAAAATTTTTAATAAGAAATAACATCAGATTTGTTTGTAACTGTGAAAATCAGAGTAAGTGAAGGAAGTGGATGCATTATTGCTTATACTTAATATTTTAACATAAACAGGTTTGGGTTTGTTTAATAGTTAAATCATTCTTGAATATGTAGCATAAAATTATTTCGATCAATTTTTGTGTCATTAAATAGTGCTAAAAGTTTGTGGTAATCTCTTTGTTAATGGCCAAAGAAATCTCTCACTCTGAGTTTGGTCTGAAAAATTTCTGGCATACATTATATTTCAGAATATAATTTTGAAGAATTGTCTAAAATAGAGAGAATTGCTATAGAATAAACAAATGAAGAAACAAGAACTTGAAGGTGTTTTTATGCTTGAGGTTAAGTTTTGTAAATCCACTAAGTTTTCAGCCTTGATCAAATAACTATTGCAGAAATTTGCAGTTGATGCTCGTTTATGATTTTGGACACTTAGGGAAAAAGATTCTCTATTCATGGTTTTGAGATAGAAAAGATTTCCTTGGAGAATGCTGCTGATGGTTTACCAGCGTGTAATTTTCCCTGGGTTTGGGAATGGGGAAGAGAAGGAGAGAGAATGTCTTTCTGAGCACTACATTAGTCTCTGTTCTGTTTTCTTAGTTTATGTTTTAGTTCCTAACTAAAACATGCTACCATATGATCATAACATGATGAAATAGAAAAAGCTTAATTTAGTCCAGAAGAGCAATTGCTATTATGCTTTAGCTGTGGTCATGTTTTCCTCTTGATGTTGTACTAGACATAAACTTAGTGCTTTGTAACTTTGTAATTCTACTCTTAAGTTTCTTGCAGTATTTTTTCTCTGTTCAGAATAATTACAGTGTTGATGTTGATTGATTCTTATAATAATAACATAATTTGTATCTTTTAATACCTGTATTAACTGTCTGTCCCTCCCCTCCCCCCTAAACTTACTGACAGAACAGAAACTTACTGACTGTCAGATGAAGTGTTTCTATGATTGACTTGGGACGGAAAGGAAGTGAGAGCTTGAATTAGAGGATCATTCAAAAAAAGCAGGAGAATAAAGAACATATGTTCTCTGGTTATGCATCATCTGGCTGGGAGGTTAGATGAATCCTTTCTCTTCTTGAGCTTGCAATGCCAAAATACTAAATTGAAAGTATTAATAAACCAAAGAATATGAAAATAATAGTGAGCTACTTCAGCACCTGATTTTTACCTGTTACTTCAAAGGACATTTAGGTAAACAGTATGAAAAGGAATATAATTTGGTGTCTTACTGTGGTAGATTTTTTTACCCTTCATTTATAGCAGTAGTCATGAAGGGCAATGCATATTTTCTCTTGTGCATAGTGGTCTTTAAATTTTTACTAACTTTGAAAAAATGTTTTCTCTATTACAACTCTGGGCATAACTTTAAACATTGTAATGAAAAAATACAGTTCATTTTTAATGAAGGAATACCGTTAGGAGAAGTATGCTCCTGATAGCATATTTAGACTGCACTTATGGGTGCTTAACTTGGTTTTGCAGTAGTTTGGATTATCACCTTCACATTTTTTACAGACCCGTACTTGGATTTAGGATGAGAATACTGTTGATGACATGCTGATGTTTTAGTTGTTGCCAAGCAGTGTTTATATTGTCAGGAACTTTTCAGCTTCTCACTCTACCTTACCCACAAGGAGGCTGGTGGTCACAAGGAGTTGTGACAGGACACAGCCAGGACAGCTGACCCCAGTTGTCCCAAGGGATATTCCATACCATATGGCATGATGGTCAGTTTATGTACTAGGGGGAAAGCTGATCAGGGTCTGCTGCTTGGGAACTGGCTGGGTCTCAGCCTGTAAGTGGTAAGAAACTGCATTGTGCTTCACTTATATATATATAAATTAATTGTGAATATAATTTTTATTATTTTTCTTACTTTTGTGTCCTATTAATCTATCTTTATTTCAACCCACAAATTTTACTTTTATTTTTTTCCCCAGCTTTTTTCCCCATTCCACTGTGGATGAAGGAATGAGCGAGTGGCTGTGTTGTGTTTAGCTACTTGCTGGTTAAATCATGGCAGTCCTTTTTTGGTGCCCAGTCTGGGACATAAGGGTTTGCAACACTGGAAGATCTGACTGGAGCATGTTGAAACACATCAGTTGTAATTGTAGAGTTACAGAGTGGCTTGGGTTGGAAGGGACCTTAATGATTACCTGCTTCCATCCAACCCCCTTACCATGGGCAGGGACACGTTCCACTAGACTCTAGATTGTATCACTCAAAACCACATCCAGCCGGGTCTTGAACACTTGCAAGGATGAAGCACCCACAGCTTCTTTGTGCAATCTCTTCCAGTGCCTTATCACAGTAAAATAGTCTTTCTAATATTTCATCTTCACCTACCCTTGGTTTACAGTATTGATTTGTGTGTGTAGAGCTGTGTTGTATATCGACAGTACTTGCTTTAAATGTCTAAGTGTATATATGTATAAGCGTCTATGTGTTGTATAAGTAACAATAGTGTGCTGTTGATCATCTCTAGGGGTGGGTTGAGGTTTTCATTGTGTTGAATTTTGTAGCGCTGGCTCCCGGTAACATTGTGTTTGTGAGACCGCTGTGGCGCTTAGGCTCGCACTGCTGCCATCTCCGAGCTTCGGGAGCCATCTACGGGTACCAGGAATAATTGCACTGTGCCTCTTTCCTCCCCGGACAGTTCTGCCTGCACGGGAAACACTCCTCCATCTTCCCCCTCTCCTCCAGGCTTATTGCAGTAGCTCTGGAGGAATTTTTAGTATCCTCGGCATGTTCAAACCAGCATGTTCATATTGCTGTGTCTCCTGAATGTGTTTCAGGTCGTTCAGGGTGAAACAACTATTTAAGAATATGACACAGACATTGGCTCCTGGGTTTGGGTAGCTATGGGTGGTATTAGGGTGTGTGGGATGGTACAGCCTGGTACAGTGGTCACCTCTAAATTTTGCAATTTCACCCCAAACATGGGCAGGGAGCGAGTGTTTGGTTTTTTGGTGAGTGTGGTGTTTATCTACCTGCTGAATTAAAACACAACACTGATTAACTGCAGCTTGGATAGAACATTTGGAATACCACGTAGGTACAGTAGTATTTTTTTAGGACTACATTAACATCATTAATACATTAATTTTTAGGAATACATTTTCTTAGGAATACATTAATCTCTCTTGCTGCAGAGCTTTTTAGATTAATTGTAAACAAGTCTTTGTGTGTCTTTTACATTGTAAAGTGAGTGCCTTCATGCTGCTTACTTTTGAGTCATATTTTGTAAATATGCTATAAATCTAGTTTTAAAGATCTGCAGAAATGGTTACTTTAACACAAAGTAGAATAAAAGTAAACAGAACACCTTTGCAGGGTTGAAAATACTACTCTGTATCCAGAATTTTCTGTGCTGAGTTAAAATTATGCAGTAATAGTAATAGGGATGTGTGTGTTTTAAGCATTGATGACTGCAGCTGTAAAAGAAATTATTTTCTGCCTGGCATTTCCCTTTTAATATACTTCATTGTTTCAGTAGTGATCTTCATCTTTCATCCTTTTCTTCTAAGCAGATTGTAACTTCTTTTTTTATTTGTGCCAGTTTTGATATGTAGGAGGGAGGGATGTGCCTTGGGTGTCTTGAAAAGCTAAGGTTTTTTTAGTTAGAGCACTTGAATTGATTCTCTAAGAGCAGTACCCACTATAGCAGCTATTCTTGTTGATCATAGAATTCTGTTTTAAATGTTACAAATAAAACTGAAGGTATTTTCTTAGCATCTTGCTTTTTGAGTCAGCAAATACTGGGCATGTTAAGCTTTTATTATTTCTGAAATTAATATGAAGTGTCTTGAAGCAGAAGTAGTCCAGGTCTTTGACACTGGTATGGAAGACATGCTTTAATAACAAAATAGCAATTAATAATGTTTCCAAGTTTCATTTTGTAGTTTTATGGTTCAGTGCTGCTTTTGTGTGGTAATAAAAGTAAGATTTTACAGCTTGAATTGAGAAATATTAATAGCCTCCTTCATGAGTACAATTGATAAGCTAAATAAGGTGATTAAAAATGATCAAATTTATACTTGGTCTACTAAAGATTGAGCCTTTTGTTATTTATATGTAAGAATATTATGTTACAAATTCCAGTCTCAATAAGCCAGCTTTTAAGTATTCTTGCTCAGAAAAAATGTAGAAAACGTTCCTCAGAGAAACAATTTTTGGGAATTAATAATTATAAAGATGCTAGGTTTTGATTTTTTTGTTCAATATATATAATTAAAAAAAATGTTTATTTGGTCAGATTCTGAAGAGGCAATCCCAGTCCTGGCCCTTGCTCAGATCGGGTCTAACTTAAGCTAGGTCACCTTGCTCAATGTCTTGTCTAGTTGAGTTTTGAATATCTCCAAGGTGGCCTGCTCTAGTGCTTAGCCATTCTTTGGGAAAGTTTTTCTCTCTATGTCCATTTGAGATTTCCCAGGTTTCAGCCCGTGTTTCTTGCACTTTCTCATTTCACTTGACAGTACTCAGAATTGGCTTTGTCTCCTTAAGCCATGTTCAGATGGTGGGCAGGGCAACAACTTCCTTCTTTGGTCTGCTCTTCTTTGGCATGAACAATGGTGCTCTCAGTGTCTCCTCCTATGAACATGGGCTGCAGCCTCCAAAACACCTCAGTGGCCTGTCTTCAGTTTGGGGAATGTTCTCTTACAATGGGGACCTCTGAAACTGGACACAATACATTAGACATGACTTTGTGCTATGCGGAGAGAAATAATGACATGTTTTGATTTGCTGACTAGAGTCCTGCTGTTGCAGCCCAGCATGTCCTTAGGCTTTACCACTGTATGGGGACATTGGTTTGTGTTCAAATTGTTCTACATTGTGAACCCACAGAGCTGCTTTCTGTTCAGCTACTTCCTAGTCTCAGTGGTTGGAAGGAGGAGTATGGCTTGGCTCTTATTGTTGAGCTCTGTGATGTTCCTTTTGGACAAGGAATTGCCATGGAGGTACATCTTGCCTTGTTCAATTTTTACTAGCACATCATCCTCTATGCCCTCCCCACACCCCCCAAAAAAAAATTGTTACTTTTAAAAATGAAAAGTTGTGCATCTATTTTAAACTTTAATGTGGTCATATTAATAAATTTTTGACATGCTTATGCCAGCACAAGCTGTGCTGATGTGTAGAGGAAAAAATGTAATGTACTTCTTTATTATAGAACATGTATTACATGGAAAGTCACTACTAGTACTCTATAATAACCATTACTAGGATGACTTTTTTTGGTCTGGCTACCTAAACTTCTGATTTCTCTAATTTCTGAAGTGGAGTGTGTGGAGATGAGCACAAAAGAACTCTTCATTTAAAGTGGAAGTAGTATTTTGAGTTTACTTTGCTACAGGTCCAAGAAACTTAAATCATTCTGTTCATGCACACCTTTCCTTGTTTAGTCTCTTTGGGGCATGGTCTTCAGCTGTCCTTACTGTGTCGATCAAAGTTTCTGTCCCAGAACTGTTTCTAATCAAGTGCAATAACTTATGTTTGTAGAGAAGCCTGAGAGTGTAACAAGTGTGCATAGATGATTTCTCAGAATGTTTTCACTGCTTTTAACTACTGGGTTTTTTTCAGTGATTTCCTCAGCTAGATGTTTTCTTTACAGTAAGCTTTTGATGTACTTCTTTTGCATGCATCTGTGCAGTGCTTTCTTGAACCCATGTTAAATTTTAGCAGCCACAGAATAGTGAATAAGACCTTCATATGCTATATGAAGCACCGTTTTCCCAAGTTTGCTCAATTTCCCACCTGCTAACTTAGGGATGGTGAGTAGCCAATCCCTTTTTATCTCCTTAATGTCACTTTCAACTGTATGGA
Organism: Serinus canaria; assembly: GCF_022539315.1. Classification (NCBI taxonomy): domain Eukaryota; kingdom Metazoa; phylum Chordata; class Aves; order Passeriformes; family Fringillidae; genus Serinus; species Serinus canaria. Next base: position 59,143,808 of record NC_066313.1, read on the forward strand.
TATGTTAAATACTGTCTTTGGTCTTTTTCACAGTGAAGAAACCTGGTCTTTCGAGTTAGTCTTCAAAAGAAAGGTGTTCTGTATTTTTGATCTGCTTAGTTACTATCGAGTAGAGAAGGGCAGACAGGAGGGAGAGCTTAAGAAAAGCAGATGAGGAAAAGGAGAAAGATGAAGAGACATACACATTCCAGCTCTGTCATTATAGAAGAGACTATCACATGACTATCTATGACTGAGAAAATAGATAGAAAATAATACCGTATGCAGTTACGGTATTATTCAACTTCCTAGCCCTCGAAGAAAGTTAATTACCAGCTTATTAAGCTAAATATAGTGTGTGGTAAATTACATGAAAGTTTCAAAATTGCAAGTGTGTGGCCTTTGCATGGGGCCTTTTAGTCTGTCATGTACTTGTGATTTTGGGTAAAAGAATTGGGTGTCAGAGTGACAACAGTCATTTGCAGTTACGAGAGGTAGGACTTGGCTTGCACAGTTCTGTGAGAATTGGTGACTGGATGTGGGTATGTTCCTATGCAGAATGAAAAATGCCACCTCTCTGAAGATGATATACCTTTCACTATTTGACAGAGGGTGTCTCCAGTTCCTACTTCTCAGCTGAGAGGTGACTATTGCTTGAGATATCTTATCTCTGCTGGTTCTTGCTTGCCTGCCTGCTCCCATTTTTTCTACAGGATGAAGATGTATATTTCACTATGTACTTTTTAGCCTAATATTGCTTCCTAAATACTGTGCCAAAGACTTGATTTCATTATTTCTTAATCAGAATATTAGAGTATAAACTTTGAACCTCTTGTATTAAACTAAGTAAATAGTCCAATTTTGAGTCATAGCATCATACAATTACTTGGCTCCATTGATGAAATGAAAACCAATTTGAAAATAAGCTTTTCAGAATTGTGGAAATCTGAAAATGTGGTTGTCTTCAAGCACCTAGTACTAAAATAATTATTGCAGACTTTTCCCTTTGACTTCCATGAGGGGCTGCTGCACTGCCCTTGGTACTCCCCAGCACCTGTGTACGATCATGCCTTAATTTCCTTCATGTGGCCTGTCCTACCCCAGAACACATTTGGTTTCCTCTCACGTCACTCTGCATTTGGCAAGCACCAGCCTGTGTTATGGCTGGTTTGGAACTAGGCGAGTGCTTCAATTGACCAGTTGATTGCTCCTGCTGGAGATGGATGACAGCCAAGTTCTGTTTCCTTTTTCCACAATGCAACTGCTAATTTGTATGTCTTGCTCCTACCAGGCAGCTGATTTCTGGGAAACTTAGGGGAAACTTAGGTGTCTTTGAGACCTCTGTTTCTTTGTCAAATTTGGCTAGAGTTGGCTTGCGTGATTAGAATTCATCTGTGTGACATGGCTGCTGAACAAACTGCATAATATATAATCATTGTTTTTCTAAGACTAATTGAACTGCATTTAAAAAACTTTTGGATTTGGTCACTAAAACAAAAATGAATAAACTAGACTTCATGTGAAACAGTTTATCTATTTAATCTTCAAAGTGTTTGCTCCTTCCAAATACTGAATACAAAAGGAGGGGGGAGAAATTTGGCAAAAGTGCCTGTCTCTGCCTTATGCTCGTTAGTTTAGCAGCTGGAGTGTTTCAGTCTAGGTAAAATGGATACCAGCTTAGGCCCTGGGGATTTGAGACATGTATTTTGCCTCCTGTGCTTTGTGAATCTGTAATGCACACTGTTGTGAATAGTCATTCCTCTTTGATGCCATTCCTCAATTTATGTATAATCAAACTTTCTTCAGAGTTGCCTCAGGATCTCAGGCAAATTACCCCTTAGGCTGAGTGAGTCAGTCTGTTGGTTTGTTTGACTATTGAGTTTTTTTCCCTTTGTGTGTATTTTAGCATTTAGAGCAAGTTCAACAGAAGGAAGAGACAAAGGGTCAGATACCTAGCCCTGAAATTGTGGAGAGATACTATGTTTATGCAGTGCTCTAAGATGAATTCTAATTTTTGTGCACGATGATATTTGGTGTTAGAATTATCCACTGCAGTTATTCTTTGCTAGGACAACGTGCAGCTGTGGTAAAATGTTTTTTTAATCCCTTCATGCTTTCAGAAGCAGAAGCTAAACTCATCATTCAAGACAGGTTGAAAGTGGCCGTTTCTTGAAATATTGAGGTAGATAAAATTTCAGCAGGTGCAGGAGAGATTTTATCAGAATTTGTCCAAAATGAAAATGTCTGAGTGGGATGATGTTCTCTTATGATTTATTTTATAGAACACATATGGTTATTGGCTGATAATTATCCTACAGAACAGGAGAGATTAATTTTTGAAGGGGTCTGTTTTCATAGATTCAGCTGAATTTATTTTGATTTATTCAGAATAAGGAAGATGATGGCCCTGAGCATTATTCTTAAAATTTTACTTCTTCCTAACTCTCATGATGAGGGATCATAACTTGTCCTAAGTCCAAGCAGCTGTATTCTACTCTCCCTGGAAATCAGAATGCAGCAGTTGATTAATTCTATTCTGGTGCATTACTTTTGCTCTCTAAGACCTCCCTCAGCTGTCAGAGACCAAGAGCGGGTGTGTACTAAGGTTTTTAGCTCTTAATACTTCAGATGGAAGTAAACTGGAATTTAACTATCTGTAAAAGTTGTAAGGAAAACAGAACCTGAAGTAGTTGAGCAGGGGTGGGTGTGTATTAATGAAAGATGGCAGAATTGCCATAATTAGAACTTTCAGTTCATCAGCAGTATGCTGAACAAATAACAAGAGCATGAGTCTCCTCTTAAGAATGCTTTCACATTTGCTAACATATTAGATCCAGTCAAATAACCCTAAGGCAAAAAGAGAAAAGGGAAAAGCATTTTAAAAAAGCAGCTAGTTGTCTGACCAAATGGCTGTCATACTAGTTACCTGTTCATGACAAACACATGCCTCATGTTGCTCCATTTCTTCTGCATATCTTTTCTGAATTGTGCTGAAAAGACATCAGAGTGCAGAAAAATGAATTGTCTTAGTTGAAGTAATGTTAAAAAAAAAAGAGCAGAGACAAGTTTACTTATTTTGTTGTTTTCTTCTACCTTTGTTCTTCACCCTTATTTCTCCTCTGTCACTATTTTTTATCAGTGTCCTTTGCATTTCTGTGTACCAAAGTTTGCAGTTTTCAGCTGTATGAGGAATTTAAAGAGATGTTTTTGGTCAAAGGAAAGTTGGAGTGTGTAAATGCTGCTCATGGCTGGAGGTGAATATCTCAAGCTTTAGTGCCTGTAGAACACTACTCTGTATCCCAAGGGTTCCTCAAAAATTACCCCATTTCACCTCACTGATAAAATAGGTGGAGCTATGAATACACTTGTAGTTAGTTATGAAAGTTTTGATGATATATTGCCATTTGCCTATAGAAGATGGAGCTGGAGATGAGTTAATTCAGACTCATTAAAATTTTCAGAATTAGGAGCAGAATGTATGAATTTAATTGATGTCAAGAATACTTGGATGAGTGCTATAGTGCAATTTTGTGTGGTGGGACTCTTCACAGTAAATTTTGTGATTGCAGTTGTTAGCACGGAGATCAGGAATTATGTCTACCCATTAACGAAACTTCAGAGGAGATGCAGGTGTATGTGCAGATAGGCAAAATGTCTTGCAAAGACTGGTGAACAACCAGGTGGTGCCTGGTTGAGGAAGAAGTCTGTGAGTAAAGAGGGAGTTCTCTGATCAAATTTGTATGGGCAAAGCAACTTTGACATCAGCACTGTGACTCATGGCTATTTGACCAGTCTGCATGAAAGCCAAATTTTTTGTTGTCAAACTATTAACTTCTCTTAACTTCTCACTAGTAAGCAGAGTAATAGTCTTACTAGAGTGTAGGCAGTGACTTGAGCTTTCAAAGAGTTATGAGTAATATCAAAGAAAAGGGAACAAATTATGTTTGTGGAGAGGGATGTGAAAATGGTCTCATGAGAAGCATTTTTTAAAATTTTATTTTTGAGCAGACAATGTCTAGATCCTTAAATCAGTAAAGACAAAATAAATAGTTGGCCATAAAGGGTAAGCATAGACTGAGTGTACAGCAAGACAGAAGCTCTGAGTTTAGTTAGGCATTCACAGTTTGTTAGTGGAATATAGAGAGGGGGGAGTGGGGTGCCTTCTGTTGAATCTCTTTGTGAATTATATTAAAAGTGTTTTCCTGTGTTCAGTGTGAATTACAGAGCTTTGGTGTATGACAAATATTTCTGAGGCTTTAAGGTCATGAAAAAATTTGTAGCATGCATAGCCGACTTCATGCCATTAATAAAATAATTGAATAGTGTGGGTCAGAATAGATGTTTAAAGAACATCTAGTCCAGCCCCACTGCCATGGGCAGGGACATCTTCAACTTGATAAGGTTGCTTGGAGCCTCATTCATGAACTTGAATGTTTCAGGGATGGGGCATCTACCAAGTTCTCTGAGCAACCTGTTCTAGTGTTTCCTCACCTTCATTGTAAAAAAATTGCTTCCTTGTCAGTTGTAATTCCACCCTCTTTTAGTTTAAAACCATTACCCCTTGTCCTGTCACAACAGGGCCTGCTTCAGAGCATGTCCCTATCCTTTTTATAAGCCCTTTCATGTATTGAAAGGCTGCAATAAGGTTACCCTTCACTTCTCCATTCTGAACAACCCCAGCCCTCTCAGCCTTTCCTCAGGTGAGGTTCCATCCCTCTGTTAATTTTTGTGTCCCTCCTCTGGAATTACTCCAGCAGGTCCACGTCCTTTTAGCACTTGGGACCCCATAGCTGGATGCAGGACTCCAGGTAGGGTCTCAGCAGATAAGAGGGACACAATCACCTCCTTCAACCTGCTTCACTTGATGCAGCCTGGGATACCATTGGCTTTCTGGGCTCTGAACATATGTTGCCAACTCATGTCCAGCTTTTCATCCAGCAACACCCCCAAGTCCTTCTCAGCAGGGCTGCTCTCAATCCCTTCACCCCTCAGCCTGTATTGATATGGGGGTTGCTCCAACCCAGGTGCAGCACCATGCACTAGGCTTTGGTGAACCTCATGAGGTTCCCACGGGCTATTTTCTTGAGCTTGTCCCTCTGGATGGCATCCTGTCCCTCAGATGTGTGGACTGCAGTGCCCAGTTTGGTGTTGCCAGAAAAGAAGAATGGTAAACCAGATGCTAAGGTGCTTTGCCTGAGCACAGAGTCGAGTGCTGTTTGTCTGCCTCCCTGTACGTGTTACTGAGTATCTCTGTAACAGTTCACTGACGCTGTCCTCATTTTCACACATTGTCTGAGGAAAGACTGTTTTCTATCACGTAAGGAATGTTAAGAAGTGAACGGGTGGGAATTCTGACTGGGTGGGAATTAAAGCAGAGCAATGGAGAAGGCTGGAGTCAGGATTTTGAGAAGTGTGGGTTACACATTCAGTGCACATCTCTAAATTCTTATCAGAATGACAACTACTCAGGCCAAAAAACCTGTTGGTGTTTCAAGAAGGGCATTCAAAGTTAGAGCTTGTCTTTCTGATACTTTTAACTAAAATCTAGCTTAATTCCATTTTGTGAAAGGTAATGTCATCTCACCTTATGGAAGCCCTTGATGGCATGTTTAATTATTTCGTATTGTTCACTTGGATCCTATAATCACAATACCCTTACAAAAAAAAAAAAGTAGCAACAAAAAAAAAGGCAAAAGAAAGAGAGTTGTAAGGGTGGCATAATATTGAAGGGTGGTATAATGATGGGTTAACTTCTTGGGCAAGTCCTCTACAAGACTGAATGTAGTAGCTGTTCCTGTCTTCCTATTAGAGGAAAGAGGAGGAAGCACAAGTATAGTTCCTCCTAAGAAGAACTTTTTTTTTTGACAGTCAGGAAACTAGGAGATTTCTTAGGATTCTTAGAAGAGTTTGAATGTGTCTATATGTATTTTTAATTGCTGTTTATAAGAACAGAATTTTGTTTTCCCTAAGGTTATGATTCTGCCTATTTGACAGAAGCTTTATCTTTTCTAACAATACTGAAAGCTCTTCTTGCAGTTGCATTCAAACAGTAGGTAAATATTAGCCTGTGCATTTCAAAATGTAGCGCTTGTGCTCTTGTCTTGATGCCTGTTGTCAGGAATATGTAGTCTTGGAGTTATGGTCCAACAGCAGACACAAGTTTAATTCTCTGTCCAAATTTAATTGCCTAAAATTTAGATGCCTGTGTTGAGCTGGTTACTCTTATATCTCCATTAAATTTGCAGAAATAATTGCCTCCAGAAGGCCATTCATCTCTTTCTAAGCTAGGTGTCCAAGATAAGAAAGATAAATTGCTGTGGTGATTGCAAATGGGGCAGTGACTCATTCCGATTCAAATATCCAGCCTACCCTCTGCAGTGAGGGTCACTGAATCTCATCAGAACTGTTCAGATGGCACTGGTTAGTTGCAGATTGCTTTTTCCTGTTTTTAACTGTGTACATTTTATTTTTCTCTAGATTTTTTTTTAATATTTATGTATTTATGTATACATGCTGGAGGTGTCCAAAGAGAAGCAGTAAGTATGGTGAAGGATCTGGGATAAAAGTCTTAAGAGTGACTGAGAGAGCTGGGGTTGTTCAGCCTGGAGAGGAGGCTCAGGGGAAACTTCATCACTCTCTACAACTTCCTGAAAGGAGGTCCTAGCAAGGTGGGGTCAGTCTCTTCTCCCAAGTAATGAGTTGTAGGACAAGAGGAAAAACCTCAGCTTCTTCCCAGGGGAGGTTAAGGATATTAGGAAAAAAATTCTTCACAGAAAAAGTTATTAAGACTTGGAGTAGGCTGCCCAGGAAAGAGGTTGATCTCCATCCCTGGGGGTTTTGAAGAGATATGTAGATGTGGTACTCAGAGACATGTTTTAGTAGTGGACTTAGCATTGTTTCATTAATAGTTGGACTCGATGATCTTAAAAGTCTTTTCCAATTGAAACGATTCTATAAATTTTTATTTGGAGTGTAAGGCCTCTCTTTGTGCATTTGAAGCTCTGGAGTTTTGGATGAGTTCCTGTTAGTTGCTTCACCTTTGGTTCTGGAGGCCAAGTTTAGAGGTGCAGTGATAGTTCATAAAACATTCCTTTTCATCTCAGCCATTTTTATAGCAGTATTTGTTTTCTAGGTTGGTTAGCCATAGTTTAGATGGATATATGATACAGTCCAGTGATTTAATTTTTTTTTACCATAGTGGACAATATTAATTGGTTTTGCTTTTTAATTATGTTTTTTAATTATAGCATCAAATGCAATATATCACTGTATATAAAATAAATGTGCTTTTTTGTGTGGCATTTCCTTGGAGGATGTGGAGTAAGGTAACAGACTAAGGACTGTGGTTTTCTATATGTGATCTTTGCAGTATTTTTGAATGCAAGGTATAATAAATATGTTGCTTCAAATGTTTAGTTGTTGATTAAAAAGACTTCAAATTTGCTCATAAAAATATCCACTTTTTGTCTCTGAATGCTTCCCACCTCAAATTCAATTTTCCCTGCAGTACTTTTGTGAGGCAGAGCTGTTGTTATCGCTCTTTTATGGATGGCAGCTGTGGCAGAGGCTTTGCTTTTCCATTGTGAGTGGAGTGGGCAGCGTGCCCATGTGAGCCAAGTGCCAGGTCCTGCTGGCGTGAGGGCTCTGCCATGCTACCTGACAGGCAGGTGCCTAATGCTGGATGAGGCCGAGGGCTGCCAGGTATCACACAGCACCCTGGCCTGCTGGAAGCTCGTGCTGTCTCATGTGCTAGTACTAGGTACCTCCACAGACAGCTCTTTAGCTTGAGCACATGAAGATTTCAGGGTCCTTGTTCCTGGAGTACCTTAATTTTTAGCATGTTTCTCTGATTTCTGAATACTCCAGTTCCTTGAGGAAGTTAAAATCTTCAGTCTGAACTGCAATTTTTTGCATGAATTGTTGATTATGATAAGCTGGTAAATAAATTTCTTTAGTAGAAAGTAGAAAACTACAGTTATTTATACAAAGAAAACATTTTTTACAAACACAGGCTACTTTCATTTGTAAAAAGCATGTTAGCATTCTTTTGTGTTTAGACTTAAAGCATGACAGCTTGCTTATTGGGTTTGTCTGGCAAGGTTTTGGTAGCAGGGGGCTACAGGGGTGGCTTCTCTAAGAAGCTGCCAGAAGCTTCCCCCATGTGTGTAGAGCCAATGTCAACTGGCTCCAGGACACACCTGCTGCTGGCCAAGGCCAAGCCCATCGGTGACAGTGGCAGCACCAGCATTCATCAGAGTTAAGTAATGGGGAAAATTACTCTGACAGAGCAAATGCTCTCTGACTGAGCATCCTCACTCCAGAGAGAGGAGTGAGAATGTGTGACAGAAACTGCTCTCCAAAGTAGATGCACATTAACTCAGATGCAGTTATTCTCTATCAGCAGCTAAACTTTTAAACTTAAGATCTATTGGGTGGAGGAATGAGAGGTGTCAGGAAGGAGAATTTAGCATCCAGTAGGCAAAGGGAGGAAGAGGTGGAAGCAGGAACACTCTTTCCTTGAACACAGTGGCTGAGATTTTTAAGGTGTATTATTTGATTTATGAAAAAGTTTTTCTTGGTGTCTGGGTGTTTTGCTTATTTATTGTCTGAATTCCTTTTCTGATGTACTAATTTAGTTTTGTTTGGGAAGTTTTTCTCAAAATGTTGAGCCTCTCAGATGTGACTACTTCCATGCTTTGCGTGTCTTGGCTTTATGGATTGAGAAATTTCAAAGAATGCTGCATCTGTGGGTAAAATTGGGATACTCTAACATCATGCTTTGCCATAGCATGATGTTATAGTCTACTTAGCAGAAGGAGATGAATATTAGTATACAGCTGCAGATCTCCCAAGCTGTTGAAGTATGCTGAAAATGAATTTGTGTTTAGTTTATACCCTTGCTGTTTTAGTAGGATGAGAATTGAAACAGACCTTAGCTCTAATACAGCTTGGACTAACAAGTGAGCAGTTTTCCTCATGGGTTGCAGCAGAGCAAATTAGAACCAGCATATTTCATAAATCTTGATTAAAAAGCTTGACAAATGTATTTAAGAAGTTTGTGAAGCCTCCGTACTTCCAGTTAAAAGCAGGCACCCCCTGGAAGTTGACAGGGTCTAGGATTGGGGATATAGTTCTGAATTGCCTAACAAGCTTAGTGTTTGTACAAGTTTAAGTATTTTTATTGCAGAAATATATTGCTTTGTTCAATGAAGGAAAGGAATGGATTTACCTTTTGTAGCTAAAGGTGGTTGTAGCTGGATGAACTACCTGCAAGCTGCTCTTTTGATGGCAAAAGCATACCATGTCTCTATAGAAAGGATTGTGACTGCCACTGAGAGGTTCCAGATAATCTTTGCCCTGAATTTCACTACTACAGATAGACAGTTTCCTTTTTTTTTCCCTGAGAAAGATATATTCATTCTTCTCTATTGTACTGGTACAGTCACCTGAATTAGTAATAGCAAAAATTCTGCTGTAAGATGCTGCCAGCAGCTACTTGGCTGCCATCCCACAACAAGAACAGACTGCATCCAAGTTCTGATGCCAAATCATGTGTAGGTTAACCTTTGTAACCCATCTCAAATCAACACGTGCTGTCTTTGGGGAATAAATCTGGTCTATTTATAGGAATACTCTGTCTGTATTCGATAGCTTGCATGCAAACTATGCAATTAAATCCTCTAGCAGTTGTTGCTGAAAGGCTTCCCCACTGTGAGGCAATGTCTGTGAGAAACTACCCTTGTAGAAAGTAAATCCTTTTTTCACCTTAAGATTCTGCATGATTGAGTCATTGAATATGGAAGTATCAGTAAGGTGTCTGTCGCTGAAATAGTGTCATGTGCAGGAACAAGTTACGGTTCCTGTCTGTTCAATTTCATATGGCATGTGACATGAGTGGCAACACCTAAGTGAAAGATGTGACCTGTGATCTGGGACGTCATGGGAGGAGAGGACTGTGAACACTGGCACTGTAAGCTGCCATCAGTGAAACTTGAGATGCCATACTTGAATGCCAGCACTTTAACACAGAGTAAAGCTCCAGCTTTCAGCAATTAGCACAGAGGGAAAGTTTAAATGACCGGTGTTCTCCAAAATCTTGAACAGTAGGACAAATCTTTTAAGGCAAAGCTTGGGGAATATTTTGTGTTGTGATTTTGTTTTTTCCTTTCTGTAAACTTACATTAATTAGGGGTGAGGAATATGCTTTTCTTTCCAGAAGATAATTCTTTATGTCCCCTTATATTAAAGAAGCATCAGAGGGAACAGGTTAAGACAGGGGTCTTAGTCTATGAAGTACTCTTCCTTTCTCATTTTGTGTCTTTGATCTATTCATCTGCATTATCTCCATCCAGATGAAGTTAAAATTATGTTGCCTGTAGTTGGGTAACAAGATTACCTCCAAAATGCCTGCTTTTTACTTTATGTAAAATTGAATGATTCACACTTCACAACACTTCTGTAAATGTGGCAGCAGAAGAACATTGTGAGAAAAGATTAGTGGGCTTCAGTTATTGTTCCTGCTCCTTTAGTTTAGTTTTTTTCCCTGTAAAAATGAGAATCTTGAAACACTCAGGGTAACATGGTGTTCTGTAAACAGTTTAATAATTTTCAGTGTTTTTATAGACAAACATAATAAGATGACAAGCAACTGCAAACAGAAATTTAAGAAGTAAGGCAAGACAAGTTTTGACAAGGAAAAAAACAACGCTGTCTTGCTCATTTAATGAAGCTTTTGGTGTTTTTTTTTTTTTAGGTACGTAAGAGAAAATGTATCTTGTATACAGCCTTATATACAGCAGACACAGTTGCTTGTGAGATGGGGGATTACTTACAGTATGAGACAATGTCTAACCTGAAGGGTTGCAAACACTTCAGCAGCAAGTGTTTAGAATTTAAAATTAACTTTGAAAAGGGTCTGGAATAGAAGAGAAACAAATGTATTTCAGTAGGCTTAATGCAGATTTTTTTGTGGGTGTAGGTAGGAGTAGTCACCTGCATATCATAAGGGTTCATGAGAAGCTGTTCTGCAGGAAAATATTGTGAGGGTTCTTTTTTTATATTTTGTTATATACATAGAAAGTATGATGCAGTATCATGCTGTTGAATGGGGTATAAAAAGCAGCTGTCTTGGTTGTTATTTATGGTGTTTGTAAGATACATTAATTAAAAGGTTCTTTCAGCTTGGTCAGTGCTGTAAGGTATTAGCTGGAGTTGGTGTCCAGTTTGGGTACAGCACTGCATGAAAGCTGTATGGGTGGGGAGGAGGGGAGAAAAAGAAGTCTAAGTAAAGAACTAGAAAACAACATGACTTTCTAGGGAAAGGCTAAAAGATATGGGTAGTTTAGTTGAAAAAGAGAAGCCTAAGAAATTCAAGTGTTCAAATATTTAAAAACTAGCTCTTCTCATAGATGTCTGTAATACTTGAAGGGCAGTAATGCTTGAGGTGTGGCCCAGGAACGTACACCTGATTTCTGCACTTAATTCTGAATCATTTTCTACAAAGTACCTTTGGATATATTTATTTTTCTTGTATGATTATTGTGTGTCCAATCTTGAAAATAAAAATAGCATTGAGCAGATCAATTGCTGTATGACTGAAAGGCTAGAATATAAATTCTGTATCTAAGAGTGTAATAATGCTGCAGTGATATGGAGAATGGTGTACTTTCAGGGAAATGTATTTATGTTGTGGATCTTCTCTCTGAGAATATTTTGAACTACCCACTTGAAAGCTGTCAGGTCATATCTTGGTCATAAAGCCCTGGTATCTTACATTCTTTCTTGCATATTATTATATAAGATCAGCTTTTTTTTTTTTTTTTTTTTTCCTCTGCAGTATTGCAGTTTAAGAATAAGAACTGTGTAAACCCATGGGGAAGAGGCAGATAGAAGAGGGAAAGAAATAGAAATGAAAAACAGTGATTAACTCATGGATGTGTTTATGTTGGAGCTGCTTTTTCTTTGTCTGAATTTTGATTTGGTTAATGGTATTTACTTTTTCCTGCCATCCTTTCATGTTTTAAATTTTTAAATGCTTCCTTTTGTTTTGGTAGAGAACTAATTGTTGTCTTGTTGGTAGACTTGGCTTTCCTATGCAGTGGAATGCCAAAAGCATCACAGCCTCACTTTGTACCTTGTAATAATAATTTAGGATAAACACTATAATTGCTGTATTTACCTTCATTTTATAAGCTGGTAAAACATAGTTATAAATTACATGAATTTAGAAGGCAGTACCATCAGCTTGAGTACAGGAGGAAAAGAGAAACACTACTAAATTTATTTAAAAATTAAATAACCAAGGTGGTTCTCGAACTATATATTGACAAATCCATGCTTATGAAAATGCAACCCAGAATCTGACAGTAAGATAATGACTTAATTGTATGGTTTTATGCCCAGTCAAGAGGGTTTCTTGGTACTTTTATGTCATCGGCTACTGCTGGTAATACTTAATTACTTGATAGCCTTATTTTCATCTTTCTCTGCATCCTAATTCTAATTTTGCCTTATCTTGTGCCTTGAGTTAGAGAATGGTTTCTGTGGATGACAGACTTGTATTGGGTCAAGTTTTTCAGTGCTGACATCCAATTAGAGACATCAGAGATGGTGATGTTCGGGGTGCTGTGTGTCATCCAACTGCAGACTTCTATCATTTCATTAATTAAGTGGTAGTGGGAACTCAACTTGAGATGACTGATGGTGTTGGTAGACTGCAATAAATTGCTGTGTTCCTGCCAGGGACTGAGCAAAGTCATCTTAAAAGATCCAGCCAATTGAAATCTCCAAATATCAATTGCAAAATTGCATTCAGATTCTTAAAAGTCATTTTTATAAGACTTAAACTTGTAATTGGGGCTCTTGGGGGAGAACAAATCAATATTGGTAACAGAAAGACTCAATTTCCTACATTTATCTATGTGATAGTTTCTTACACATCTGGTTTAGTGTTGGAGGGATTACTGATTCTCCATGGGTTCCCAATTCATTCATTAGTTGATCAAAATACATGCTAAGTTTACTGTACGGTAAATCACCACTTCATTGTTTCTGTTGTATATGCTGAGAGCTGGTCTTTTCTATAAGAACCTGAGGACTCTAATCTGTTGTATAATCAGCTTGCTTACACAGATACCAGGCCACACAGGTATCAGCTGTTTGCTGTATGTCTTAAAAAGGTTAGTGAGCTGGCACATTGCACTAGAAAAGAATTGTAACATTTGAAAGCATATGCACTGAACCTGTGCTAAAGCAGCAGTGCGAACAACACCACTTCATGTTCTCGGAAGGATGGAAAGCCTAACACACAGTGTTAAATGTATTCTGAACTGGGATTTGGTACCTTTGTCTCTCTTCTCCAGTATTAGCAACAGACTTTACGTTTCTCTTGTAGTTAAATGTAGAATCTATATATTAATTAAGTTATTTGTTAAAGGATTGCCAATTCTATTTATAGACGCTAAACAGCTTTTGATCTAAGGTATGAAAAAACATAAAAAACCACTGACCTGAAGGGCCAACAACATACTCCATTAAATTGTGCCAGAATTCCAGTAGATTTTGAACCAGTGGAAATAAAAATAAATGTAAGTATGTAAAGCCAGCATGGAAGTAAGAATGAAGTGTGTTAGTCAAGGGCAGCATAACTTAAGGATTTTTAAAACTAAGCCTGTGTTTTTGCATCTTAAAATGTAGTATGTTAAATGTAATATGTTCAAGGGTTACAAATTGCATTGAGTTTTTGAAATATTCTAAGATATTTCTGAAAGTTGTCCTAATTAAAGCTTCTGCTCTAAGGACTCTAGATTAGATCAGCTGTAGCTTTTCTTAGCTATGTCTTGGAAGATGTCTATGGATGGAGGTTCTGCAACTAGTCAGGAGAATCTGTGCTGCACAGTGTGACCTGTAGAAGTCTGTTAAAAATTAAGCAACTTGAAGCTTTATAATAGAAAGTTACAAGCAGCAACACTGGTATCTAGTAATAACTTGATTTGCTTTGTTTTATAATGTTGTGTCTTGTACTATTTTCAAAACAGATCCTAGTGTTCTTTGTGATTTGGACTGCTAGTGGACTTACTGTCCAGAATGACTACATATTTTTAATAATGATAACTAAATTAGAGCTCAGCATTGTACACACTGTGTGAGCTTTTTTCCCTTCTCATTGTGCATTGCTTTGTGTTTATTAAGTTGAAATTCACCTGACAGCTTATCCTATGCTCACAGAGAGCAGTAAGCTATAGATTTTTGTGTCATCTAGAACTGTATAATCATCACCAATTACCACCTTGCTAACCAGTCCTTTGCCTTAAAATTTATGGTATTCTTTGCAAACCAGAGAAATATATCCTGTATTAACTAATCCCCTGGAAGAGAGACCATTGTGTTCATACCCTTCCTTTCCATGCTTTAGTATGTGAGAAAGGATTCTTCTCTCTTCTTGTGCCTTAATTAAATTTTTTAAGAACTTTTGGTGAAGGATTGTGCCAAAGCTATTTCAGCAAGTCTTTCTACCCTCTCCTCCTTGCATCCTTCTGCTTTCCACTCTTTCTCTTCATCTTTTAGAGAAGTCTAATAGCTGTGAGTGGGACATCTATCTATCTGCCAGAAATACTGTCTTCCCCCTAAAGCCCAAAAGGTTCTCACGAGGCTACACATTCTAGCGTTTGTTATAGCTTATATGAGTTTCCTCATGTGTGTCTATGTAAATCCTAGGATTTCATGCAATCAACATGTCTGGTGTTTTATTGTTTTCCATTCTTCTGGTAGAGGTGTTAATTTAAAACATGTCAGCAGTTCTGGATTTTGGCTGCTGTAGAGCTATTGGGTAAACACTTGCTGATCCCAGTGGGGTTTGCTGTCACTGCTGTGTATATTCTAAGGCCTTTTATATTGTAATATCAATTTCAGAAACTTGCTTAGATATGTTTTTGAATGAGAACTTTAGTTTGGAGAACTTCCAAATCTCTTTAGAGATTTAGTTTCGAAAGAATAATAAAAAAACCCAAAACAACCAAACAACCAAAAACCCAAAGAAAACCAACTTACATAGTATAACTGGATTTTATCAATGCTTTTGGCACTCATTCATTTGTAATCCTTGTCACCTGTCAGGATTTTTCTATCTGCTTTGAAAAGTGTTTATTATTAACTTTTATCAAATGAATCCTCCGGAATATTTTGTTCAGTCTTTCTTTTGACTTCTTTTTTGTTTGGTTGATATAATTAATCTCCCTTTTCCTTTGAAAAATGTCTTTTAATATTTTGGTTTTAAATATAAAATCCAGTACCTCTTTAGTGCTTTGTCTAAGCTATCAGTAATAATGGCCTTTGAATAAAGTTCTCTGGGAAGTCACAAAAAACCTGTAACATGTTTATTTCATCATAAAATAGTAATTCCTTACTATTTAAATATAAATTTTTATTATTATCAAAGTTGCTGATTTGTCTTGGGCTTTTGATGGTTTTTTGAACTTGTTTAACCAACTCATTCACTCAAAGATTCTGTATATAACTGTATGGTGAAGTGAGAGCTGTATGCCTTTTTGATCTTCACCATAAAAGAGTGTGTAGCCACTAAAGCAGAATAGGGATCTCAGTTTGACTCAGGCACTCCTCGACTTACATACACAGTGGTGAAATAAGTAACTCCCATGCCTGCATTCCAGTGTGATTGATGATTATGGCTGCCTTATGGAACTTGGTTGGTTACTTCCAGCAGAGAAAGTTATGCTCTGTGTCTGCTGTGCTAATGCAGGGCTCAAGAAGTGGAAATAAAGTAATGAGTGAGATGGGCAAAAGTTCCTTCTAGACTGATGCTAAGCAGCTGGTGATTTCATCTTCTATTTGGGGAAAGTTCTGTTTGCTTTCTTCCTTTCAATCTCCTTCATTCCCCACTTCCTAACTAGTGCTTTGGATTTTGCCTTCTTTAATACGAAAAATGTATACCTTGTCAGATACATTTTGAATGTAAATTACCTGTCAAAGTATTTATCAGTAGCTTTTGCAGTTGTTTTAAGGTGGAAAATGTAGTGACTCTTTACTTAGGTAGTAGTTACCTTTGCACATACTCACAGTGCTGCTAATGCAGTTTAAAACTATATCACAAATAAGACTTAAAATTGCAGAGGTACAGTTTTTAAAAACCTATCACATGAAGATTTGAGATCTCAATTTGTAGCTTTTTTCCTTACCTTCAGTGATTTCTCACACTGTTTAGAAATGCCAGTGAAAAGATAAACATTACATCACTCAGTGAAGTCCATCTAATTTGAGCTTTTTGAAAGCATAAGGAAGTAAACTTATTGTGCAGCCCTTTCAGAGAGTGCCCTGCTTAGTAGTTCCTTGTCAGTTCAAGACAGGCTTTTCCACATGCTTTTTCCACATTTCTCCCTTTCCCAGTTGTCTTCTTGTAGAAGAACTGCAGACATCCTGAAACCAACTTCTTGTAGACCTGTGCTGTGAGACATTCTTTGGTTTCTAGGATTTATGACTCTGGGTCAGGGCTTTGCAAGTGATTATTTTGAATTCTTCTGTTGGCAACTGGAATTCTGAAGGAAAGTTGATTCTGGTTTTCAGTTTTGTGTACACAGCTTAGATAAAGCACGTGGTGAATGATGTATATTGCATTTGCGAAAGAGCAAGTGGAGAGTGTGAGGTTTTGATGGTGATGTTATTAGAAATGTGTAATATGGTTGTAAAGATAAACAACCTTTATGTTTTGTTCAAGAACCAAACTTTCCCTTTTTTTTTTTTATTGTGAAATACTTGTTAAAGATGTGCTGCCAGCCTCATACTCTAAGTATTCACAGCAGTAGGAATTTTATAGAAGAAAATAGATTCAAAAAGAGCACACATCACACACTATGGGAGGTGCGACTGTAAAGACTTCACTAATGCAGCTGTTAAAATGTCTTAAAGTTCATTTTCTGTGTGCAAAACTTGATGTAGAGTATGCTTAAAACTTGCTTTTGATACTTCATGTTTGGAACAGAGTAATTTCAGAGAGGCTGTGGGGGGAATGCCAAAATAATACAAGTTCTAGTAATTAAAAAGAGAAGGGTGGTGTGTGGGGTGGATTTAGAGAGGTGTGAGAGTGACTGTCAGGCGAACCCAATAATAGACTTACAGTTCTCCTTGCACATCAAACATATTAAAGATTAATTCTAAAACTATCACGGTTTATTCCAGCTTTTGTACGACAATTGTACTTGTCCTTTGGAAATGGAAAAGAGGCTGGCTTGATAAAGGTGAATAAAAAATCATAATAGAAATTTGGCTTGGAAGCCCTTGAGGGGTTGCTGGGGTGCTCTCTGCCTCTGACACCAAGCAGAAACCTCCTTACCACCAAATCCTGTCTCAGGATTTACTGACCCAGGGAGAAGGCAGCTCTCTCCAGTGTTACTCCATAGGAGAGACGGAAGAAGCTCCTTGTTAGGGAGAGAAGTTCCATCTGGCCTCTTTGCCTCTCTAGTGTTTGTAGGAAGGCAAGGAAGTGGCTCCATATCAAGATGGGGTAGGCTGGCTGAGGAGCAGGAGGTTCCTGAAGGAGAAGCACAGTGGGTGCTTGTGTTGGGCCTCACTGTCAGCTGCTGGACTACTGTTGCTTCTGCAGTGAAATAATATTTGTAGTGCTTGATATTGCATATGTTTAGAACTGTAGTGCTTCTGTGTTATTGGTCTTTATCCCGTTCCTACTGAAAGTGCCAGGTAGAAGTAAGCAGGAGGAAGCTAATGCATTGGTATTGTTTAATTACTGCACTTTCAGGTTTTGTTTTCATTTTGGTTTTTCTCCTTTTCCTTGGCACTGTGTAAGACCCGTGTCTGGCCGGGCTGTTTGGGTCCGATCTGGCTAGCTATGGACCTTAGCTCACATGGTCTTACACAGACGAAAGCAAAAGATGAAGTGCTCTTCTCCACATGGGAATGAATGTCCTCTGTCTTTAGAACCACCAGGCAGAAAAACCTGCATGGGAAGAGGGTGTTTGCTCATGGGGGGACACTTTTAACCTGGGGGCATGTGGGGTAGAGGAAGAGGACCATGGCCAATGAGATACCAGTAAGGAGGGGCAAGGGGAGGGACTGACCAGGGTAGAGACCACTGGGGTGGGTGAGGGAAATGCCATGTGATAGGAGAGGGAGGTAACAAACCTCATGGTAAAACATAAACTATTCAGTGCAATGTAAAGACTACTCATTGCACAGCTCCAATCACCCAGTGCAAAACAACAACTAAATAAACTATTTAATGCAATATAACAGCACTGAACATTTGCTGTGCTTTCTTTAGGTCAGGATTTTACTGTCAAAATAGATTTTACTGCTAATTAACTTGGATTTGCTTTCTCACATTAAAAAAAAGGTGGGGGCAGTAATGACAGTCATTCTGCTTTTATTATGTAAGGCAAAAAAATGCCAACCTTTTTTATTTGTTCTAAAAATACATTGACTTTCTTAGTTCATGTTTTTTATTGAAAGTTAAAATTTGTCATAGACATCTGAGAGAGGTTTAGGCCTTAAGTTTTGTCAGCTGAACATCTGAGAACATGAGCTTGTGAATGTATATTTTATGAGTTCCTTTCTGGGGTTTCAGCTTGGCTTGGGTTGGAGACTGCACTTAAGGAAGTGGTGTATTCCCAGGAGTGAAAAATTAGGTAGCTGAGATGCAAGTTTAACTGCCTGGGGAACCAAGATGATGTAGTGGCTGTGCACCAGTTTTAGAAATGTCAGTAATATTTTAAAGATAGGCTTAAATACTTTGGTGCCTCTTCACCTACATGCTTACCGAGTTGTAACCAAAATTCTGTATTTCTCAGTGTGCTTTTTGAATGATAAAAATTGGCTTTTGCTAGCATAAGTACACTTAGTGGATTTTTAATAATGATACAATACAGTCCATTTTGTTATTTTAAAATTTTGTGTTTGCATCTTTAAGAAGTAAAATAGAGAAACAGTTTTGATTAAGTTCCTGTAAAGCAATTATCAAAGTAGCTTGACAGTCCTAGAAAGAATGGATATGGATGGTTCGCTGTGAAAACCTGAGGCTACGTGAAAACATCTTCTGGGTCATGCTTGATTTGATACTATCATGCAAAGCCTGGGTGAAGTACTAAGCTCAAACATGAGATAAAGCTCCTTAAAACTACAAAGCTGTGAGTGCTCAGGTCAGAGTTCAGAGTGTTGTTAACAAACTGAAAAAGTGATAAGAAAACAAAAATACAGTTTAGAGCAATAATAATTGGTGTATGTGCAAAACACACGAGGAAGATACACCAAATGTATGAGACAAGAACAAGATGTAGGAAATAAATCTTTAAATGCAACTGCAAAATGAAACAGCATTTCTTGGTGTGAGAATATTGATAGTAAAATTGCCAAGAATGCCACTTCAATCTAGGTTTGTTATTCCTTGCAGATGTTTGCATTATGGATAAAGGAACAATTGACTCTAATTTTACCCATTTAGTTCTTTAAACTAAAAGCTCAGAAGCTGAAGGGAAGAACAGTGTCAGTTGCTTCTCAGCAATAGTTACACAGGATAAAGGAAAAACTTTATTTGCGATCTGATTTTTGTATTTGGATAATAATGTCTTAAAATGTGGTTTGTTTTTCTTTGTTAAACAGCTGTAGTGGGTAGCCCCTTAGTGAAATTTCTAACATTTTATGTAATTCCTTTGCACAACTGAAATTCAGCAAAATATTTTGAAGCCCTATTAAGGGAACGCCCGAGTGTTTGAAATAGCTGGTGTACAGTTTTTCTGTTATGGAACAACACTGACATCCAGTGGTGGTCTTTTACTACTGCGGTCTTTTAAGATGCTCTTTGCTTAATTGCTTCAAGTGTTCTCTTTTCTATTGAGGTGTTATCAAGTAAGAAAAATTTGAAGGCTTTCTGCGATTTTTTTTTTTTTCCCTTTGAAAACCTTACTGTTTTATGGCATGATTGTATAAGTCTGATTCTGTAGCAAAGATACATAAGGAACATTGAGATTTTTGCGTAAACACAATGAAAATAGCTATATGAAATTTCCTATAAAACTCAAGTGTTGGTTTGTGTGGCTGGCACTGAATTAGAAATGGTAGTGCAGTTGGTGTTTGACGCTGATATCACAGTGTTTCTGGAAGAGTTGGGAATCTGAAATTGGTAAATTTTATAGAACATATTTATTTATATTAATTTTCTTTATTTGCTTCTTTCCATAAAGAAAGCTTCTTCTTAAGCTTAAGATGTTAATTCTAGAGATGCTAGAAGAAAATTACAGAGGATTTATAGAAAAACGATGTGGTAGAAAAAGGATGGAAGATTAAAGATTTGTGTTTGTGCATGAACTGTTAATTACAGAGAGAAAAGATGCTTTTCAAGAAAGATGCTCATGACAAATAAATATTATTAGGAGAGTTTTTTACCTGATGGGTTTAATTAGAGAATAAGGCTCTCATTTAAAACCTTTCTCTGTGTGTGTGCATGTGTATACCCGTGTGTGTTTGTCTGCAGATGAAGTGCTTGATCCAGCAGTATAGAGCAGACAAAAAATGCATCTTGCTTTGATACTGCCAGTTTCTTCAGTGTTTCAGACAGAGGTGATAGGGTAGCAGAACACAAATCTGTATATTCAGGCCACATCAGGTGTAATTTGTTGTTTATGAAGTAAAGCAGAACGTAAAGAGAGATAAGTAGAGGCATAGGCAAGATTGGTGCTATGGTTATACCCCATAGCAGTGGGAAATACTGAGGAGGAGAATGCACACCTATAATGTACAAAAGTGGGTTATTAAATTGATGTTATAGTTGATATGAAGGAGCAGTGGGAAAACAGCTCTGCCTGTCACTGATACAATGATTTTTTTTGTGTATTGCAAAGGAAGAATTACTGAAATCTGTTTTCCATAGAAGCTTGTTGAGAACATTTTGACAGAAAAATTGCAGATTTGGATTTATATGTGAATGATTCATGTAGAAAATGCTGATTCATTACTAATGCTTTGTTTTAATGTCTCATTTGAAGGTGGAAAAGCAGGTACTTTCTAGGAGATGTTTTTTCTGACAAAAGCTGTTGCTAAGAGGATTGTACTGCTTCATGTCTCAGATGAATGAAGCTGGAGTGGGGGGAGGAATAGGTGAGATATCCCTCAGGTTTCAGCAAGCGTAATGCAAAAGAATTGCAGTAGAAACATTTATTTTCCTTTCTCTTCTGATCTCATTTCTCTTGAGAATGTTTCACAAATAACCATCGCAACCATTTGTGGAAGATTTATACACGTTTGGTTGAAAACTGATTTTTTTTTTTCCTTCTAATTTGTATTAATGTTCTAAGGCCACAGGATCCCTGTGTGACTCCTGCAGCATTACTTACTAAAATTCCCTTGAAATCAATGTAGTTGTTTTCATAACGTCAATATGTAACTTTTAAGATTGTTTTAAAATGTGTAAGAAATAAGTGTAGTGAGTACTTTATTTCTTGGAAACTAAAGGTAATTTTAGTGTGTCTTAGTCTGGTGGGAGGTTGTGTTGTGGGGTTCTTTTGGTGTTACTGTAAGATGTCAGTGGTCAGCCACTGGCTTGCTTTGGACTTCTTGGAGAGCTTTGTGAAGCTTGGCTGCTGCTCCCTATGCTTCTCACCCATTTATTTTACTTTTTTATTTATTGCTGCTTCGCATTAAGCAGAAGGGCTTAATTCTGAAATGTTTTTTTATGGAAGGAAAAAAGGGAAGTTTGTTGATTGTGGCAGCATGATTTCTGTGCCAGGTTATTCCCAGTGTCTCCTTGATTTATAAAGGAAAGTTGGGGGAGGCAGCTTGGAATGGAGGTGTGGAGAGCAAGAATTGACAGACACTGGCACAGCCAGGTAGATCTTGGGAACTGGGGGATTTATGGGTGCTTCCAGCCGTGTGATCCAGTTCATGCATGGTTTGGGATTGCTTCCAACCACTTGGCAATAGGAAGTGTGTTGGATTAATGTAATAGGATCACACTGTAGGTCACCTTTTGTTACCTAAGGTCATGATACTTTGCAAAACGGGCAGAACAGGTAATGCAGATGATGTGAGGCACTTGAGTGAATATAATAGAGACACAGAGCTGCAGGGCTGTTCTCTTTGACTCCAGAGCAGGTTTTTACTGGTTTTGGTTTTATTCAGGGTCAGGTGTTTTTTTTTCCTTCCTTGATCTAATACAGAGAACAAAGAATTGAGTGGCCCTATGCTGTAAAGGTCCTACCTTCAGCATATTGCATGCCTTCATTAAGAACAGATAGAAAAAGGGAATCTGATTCCTTTAGAGTCTGGAAAAAGCTCAGACTTAATAATCCTTATGTTGTTGGGGAAAGGATTATGCCTTCTGAAGAGGTAGCTTTATCTGTTTTAACTCCCTTTTCATTCTTGAACGAGGTAGATGTATTTTTTCTGTATAAATAAATTTATTTTAAAATACATTTAATAAAAATATTTATTTTTATTTTCTTAAATAATTGTGTGCCTGTAGCAGGAAATATTCAAAGCCAAACTTAGTTAAAGAAGAAAACTTAATTAAAGAAACTTATTTCAAATAAACTTAGTTTATTTTCTCCTGTTTGTACAGGAGACTGTACAAACAGGAGAAAATAAAATAGTTTATTTGAAATAAGTTTCTTTAATTTTTTAAAGAAAATATAAACATGTTTGGAGTACTCATTGCTATATGAAGTAGTCTGTATAAGAATGTTATTATGGCAAAATGAAAAAGACTGACTTGATATACACTGGTTTCTAGCTTCTGTTTCAGCAGCTCTGGCTGAATCTGGTGTACAATGTCTCCTGGTTGCAGTTTGCTTCCTGGCCAATTTCTGACCATTTTTTACTAAATCTATAGTTTTGCATCATGTTGCACAGAAGCAGCCCCTGACACATTACTGGAATGCTCTTTTTTTCTCTGTTGAAGTTCTATAGCAAAATTTGACTGGCAGAATTATTGATTTGATCTTTTTTTCTTGAAAGTAATTTTGATCCTGATCTTTTGCATTTACCTAATTTATATTTTCATATAATAAGCATCTATAATATAATAACCTAACCAAACTAACCAACCCTAAACTATAAAGTATCCCCCCTACACTGATATTTCCAGATTTTGGTTTTTTGAAAACTCTTAAAATTACCAAGTCAGTTAGGTTTTTGCTAAAAAGCTTTGATGTTTGCTTAAATCAGCCTAACAGATGTCCTCAGTAGTATTCTATGATTGGTGTCCCTGTGAGGTTGGCAGAGATTTTGGTCAGAGAGGCAATGGTTTTGCTAAGTGCTGTTTCTTAAATTAACATGAGTCAAAAATTAGTGGTCTTCTCCCATGAGGTTCTCTTTATCCTTCTGTCTCAAAAGCTTTCCTAAATAGTTAAGACAAACTAAACTGA
This sequence comes from Serinus canaria, assembly GCF_022539315.1. Lineage (NCBI taxonomy): Eukaryota > Metazoa > Chordata > Aves > Passeriformes > Fringillidae > Serinus > Serinus canaria. The sequence continues at coordinate 59,167,168 of NC_066313.1, forward strand.
AAATTGATATGTAAATTTATACATAAAAAGTTATAAACTGAAAATTTTGACTAAACCAGAGTGCTATTTTGACAGCTGTGATTCAGTCTTCTTCACTTTGAGGTGCAAAAGTAAAACATGACTCAGCAGTGAATTTTGTAATACAAGAATTAATCTTGTCCTATATAGAGAAAGTTTAATTGTAGGTCAGATTCTTGTTTACTTGTTCTTTAAAGATGTTTCTTTCTTGCTAGAATATGGTTGCGCTTATGTTGAAGTACTCGGCTTAAATTACTCTGTAAGAGAATTGCAGTCCCTCTAGCTTTAGTAGAATGAAGAATGACTTCATTTGCATTTGGAGCAGTAAAAGAAAAATCCTTCCATGACTTAGCCAACAGTCTAAAACTCAGCTTATGGATTTTGTTCTCCCTCAGCCCCTGCTGTTCAACTTATGTTCAGTTTTATGCTGAAGATGGCAGAAGGCAAACTGGTAGAGTTTGATACTGCTCTTTCTAGGAAGTCTGTTGGTGTAATTAGGCCACAGTTGAAGCCTCAAGAGCAGGATAGTCTGGATGTATCTGTTTCCCCTGGCACAGAGTGGGAATGTTGTTCTACTTTACCTTCTGACTCCAGCTAATGAGAGCTGCTAATGCACAGGAGTCGCACAAATCTTCCCATATCATAGTACTGAAGCTTAGAATTACTCAGCTGGGAAATCCTATATTCCCATGCAAGGTAACACATCTTGCTACCTTATTCTTCTCAAACATTTGTCTTTTATAAAAAAAAAAGGATTGTTTCTTCTTATGCTTCTTGATATATGTATGCTTTTTTTTCTGTCTGAATTGTTTCATTACTGGCTTTTCTTCTTTTTGGTGATGGTGGGCTAGAGACTCAGGATTTGCTAGATTCCATTGTCTGACATGAACAGATAAATCCCATCAAGTGTCTGGGTTAGAGCACAGCTGGGAGCAGTAATTAGTCTTGGAACACTGGCAGGACTGGAAAGGGCAATGCTAAAGTCACCAGGGCTGGAATCAAAAAGGTCTGTCAAGTGTACTTCCCTTCAAGTATTTTTTTGCCATGTTTGTATGTCACACTGTGAACATTATTTTCTTCAAAACAAAGTATTTCTTGAAGCACCCAGGAATATTTATTTTTAGTGTAAGTTACTCTTTGTTTCTTAAATCATTCTTTTGTTATTGGGAAAAGGTGATTTCTTGGTGAGTAGTTATTTAAATGTTGAGGAAGAACTGTGTTTCAGACTGGGTGTCTATCAATTATGTAATGGTTGCTGTGATGTGTTGGAATAAAATGAGCTGTGCAGAAGAAAGCAGGTTGCCAGCTTCTGAAAAACTGGAACTGCAGATGGGTTAGAGTAGGCAAAGTGAACAACAAATGTCACAATTTCTGATCACTCAAGTTAAAATTATCCTTTTTTAATTTTTTTTTGAAAGTTAGAATAGGTCAGCCCTTTAAAATGGATTGAGGTAATCAATTCAAAACTTAGTGTGCAAAACTTATTATATACTTACAGAATTTTTGCAGAAAGATACTGATCCTGCGCTGCCACCATCCATGTAAGGAAACGACATACATTAAGTAATTTTTAATGTATTTTTGTATCTATGCTTCACCAGTACAAAAGATAGGAACTAAAGACAATCTCATAGACAGAAGAAATGTTTGTCTCATTGATACATCTTGTGATATTCTATTTTTTTTCTTTAACAGGTGTCTTTCAGAGGAAGGAATTGAAGCTTGCTTAAGTTCATCTGAAAAAGTTGATACAAATGATATTATCCTGGTTGCCCTTAATGTAAGTTATGGTAGTGAAAATGTTTTTTTTCTGAGAAATCATGCTAAAAATGATAGATGTAATGGCTCAAATATAGGTTTGGGTGTCTAATTAAGTGTGCTATTGCCAGTGTGATTTATGTAAAGGACAGAGTACTTACCTTTCTCCTGGCCTGTATGAATTGTAAGTTGTATTTGGAAGGAACATCTATTCCAAACTGCAAAGCATGTAGGAGAAAAAATGAACAGATTTAGCTGTAGGAAAATATCTTTTTTTGTTTATGAAATGTAAAACTAAAATCCAACTACAAGCAGTAATGCAACCAGAAGTGCTATGTAATGACATGAGTATGAAATTTTAGTATAAGATTGTTGGGATGAATAAAGCAGCCTTACTTTGACTTCTGGACATGATACTCCTTAAAGCACATTCAGACTACATATCCTATGTTGTCTTCATATTTATGTAACTAAAACCTGTTTTTTTTTTTCTTTACTATAGAAATCTGGATTAGTACTCATAATTTTGGCAAAAAATTAACAAGGAATATACAAGACAGAGCAACCTCTTCAAAGCAATATACCATAATATTTTTAAGGATATGAGAAAAGTGTGCATGTACATCCCTCTTTTTCAGAATTCTAGTATATACATTGTTGGTAAACATTAATAAGTCTGCTGCCTTTCTTAGTTCATGTATTGCTATTTTCTTTTAACATGTTTTATCAAATCCATGCTCAGATGTTTTAAATGGTTTAATATAAACTGTACTTTATTTGGTTTAATATAAATTTTGTAATAACTATATGTACTTTCAAGGGGGAAAACAATGTAGTCAAGTGCTTAAGAGAAAAGTATTCTTCCTTGATGAAATTAGAAATAATAAAATAATGAAATTCTGTGAGAATTGTTAGGGATTATTTTGTCCACCCTCCAGATTTAACCACTGGATGGTTTTAGATGATTCTCTGAAAAAGAGAGTCCCCTCTGCTCCTTTCACTTATTCTTTAAAGCATGTGTTCAGTCACTCATGTATGCAGGCACCAGTTCATGTAAGGAATACGAACAGTATTAAAGCAAAATTATAATGCAGAGATGCAAAGAATATAATACAAAACATGCAGACGGGAAGCATTTGATTCCTGGACCAGAGCAGCATGTCCATATATTTGAGAATTCATGGCTGCTTTATGCAAAACCCAGATAAAGTATTTGTGAGTTGCTGGGTACTACCCTGCATGTAGTATGCTGGAATAAGTACTGACATGATCATTTGTGACTGTGTTGGTATCCCAGGTTTGTTTAATAGATAATAAACCAGAAATGTTGCACAGTTACTCCAAAGCCAGAATTAATGGCTTATCACTTTTAATCATTAAGTTAGTTCTTTTTGTGCCCAGAAGATTAACTTGTTTGTTGAGTAAGTAGAGGGTAGCAGTGTGTCTTTAATGGCAGGATAACAGTGAATTTATGTTCCACTTCTTAAAAATTCTTCCTTGACTGCTAGAGGCACCTTTCAGGCAGAAGAAATTCAGAAGTCAGCTGACCTTTTTTACCTTTTTTGAATGTGTGTGTATGAATTGCTTAAATAAGTATGAAGTAGACATAAATGTATCTTCAGTCCTTCAAATGTTTTTTTCTAAGAACTTAAGAAGTGTTTGTAAAAGTTGTGTACCCTTCCCGCTACTCTGATGTGAAGCTGGAGATTTCAGCGAGGGCAAGTTCTGCCTGAGCAGCCCAGTAGCTTTCTGTGATGGGGTGACTGCATCAGTGGACAAGGGAGGGGCTACAGATGTCATTTATCTGGCCTTTGGTAAAGCCTTTGACACAGTCCCTGAGAATATCCTTCTTTCTAAACTGGAGAAAGATGGATTTAATGAGTGGACTGTTAGAAGCATAAGAAAGTAGTTGGACAGTCCCATCCAGAGGGTAGTGGTCAATGGCTCAGAGTCCCAGTGGACATCAGTGACAAGTGGTGTCCCTCAGGGATCTGTATTGGGACCAGTGTCACCGACTATCTTCATTAATGACAGATGAAGTGTCCAAGTACACCCTCAGCAAATTTTCAGATGACCTCAAGCTGAGTAGTGCAGTTGACACACCTGAAGGACAGGATGCCATCCAGAGGGACCTGGACAAGCTTGAGAAGTGGGTGCATGGGAATCTCGTGAGGTTTAACAGGACCAAGGGCAGGGTGCTGCTCCTCGGTTGGGACAAGCACCAATATCAGCACAGGCTGGGGATGCACATATTGAGAGCAGCCCTGCTGTGAAGGACTTGGAGGTCCTGCTGGATGAGAAGCTGGATGTGACCCAGCCATGTGCACTCACAGCCCAGAACAGAAAGCCAAACGTGTCCTGGGCTGCATCCAAAGCAGTGTGGGCAGTAGAGCCATGGAGGGGATTCTGACCCTCTGCTCTGGTGAGACTCCACCTGCAGTGCTACACTAAGCTCTGGGGTCCCCAGTGGAGAAAGGATATGAATCTGTTATGCCAAGTCTAGAGGAGGGACACCAGGATGATTGGAGAGATGGACAGCTCTCCTGTGAGTAAAGGCTTGGGATGGTTCAGCCTGAAAATGTTTCGGGGTGACCTAATTGTGGCTTTCCAGTGCCTGAAGGAAGCTTATGAGAGAGATGGAGAGAGAGACTTCTTACAAGGACGTGTAGTGAAAGAACAAGGGGGAATGGCTTCAATCTGAGAGTAGGTTTAGGCTGGAGGAAGTTCTTTACTGTGTGGGTGGTGAGGCACTAGAATAGATTGCTCAGAGAAGTCGTGGATGCCCCATCCCTTTAAGTGTTTAAGGATGTGTTGCATGGGCTCTGAGCAACATTGTCTTAGTAAAAGGTGTACCCTGTCCATAGGAGGGGAGTTGGAATTAGATGTTAAGGTCCCTTTCAACCCAAACCATTCTAGAATGATTCTATTGTACAGATATGGAACACGCAGGAACATTTATAGGAGCCTGTGTGCTCTTCAGAGACACACAACTGACAGATGAATTTCCCCAGTTGTGAAAAACTCAGATTTTCTCAGATTGAAAAACTGAATGCGCTTCCTTGTCATTACCAGGCTATCTTGTGCAACAGAGAGAGGATTGGGCATTTATTTCCTCTATATACTCAGTAAATATGCTAAAAGTGCATTCTTATGATTGTTTTCTAATTTGTAATTTACCAGTATTTCTCACTGAAAACCAGAATAAATCAATTGTTTACAATATTTCGAATACTAAAATACAGTCCTGCTCAGTTTTAGATCAGGGTGCCAGAACAGTAGCCCATTGACATATACTAATGGTAAAATATTGTTCAAGTTCTTGTAATAATTACATTTAGCACATTTTCTTCTGAAAGAATTATGATCATAATAAGTAAGAATTTGTGCATGTAAAAAGACAGGAACTGAAAATACTTTTCTCTAAGTGCCTGATGGAGAGCAAAGATGGATGTTTTACCTCTATGAAACCTCACAGTTATGTTTAACCATTAAGCATTGCATAGCCATTCGGTTTTGTTTATTTAAAAGCATTTTAATCAATGTTGAAAATGTAATTAAAACAGGAATAGAATTTGAAAAGCAAAAGGATTTCTTTTGTAAACTCTTGAGTTGTTGAATTTTTTATCGCACAAAGGAGTGGATTTCTGTTGAATAAATAGTTGTCATTATGGAAAAAACTATATTTTTACTCCCATTTTATGGGGTTTTTTTTCTTTTTTTTTTTTTTTAGTGCATATTTTAAGTTAATATTGTCTTGTCTTCTGTAATCATTTCAGACAGATTTAAGAACGATTGGCAAGAAATTCCTCCCCAGTGACATCAATGGTGGAAAGGTGGAAAAGGTAGACAATATTTTTACTTCACTTTTCTGTATTCTGTGATTTCTGTGTTATGACAGCTTTCTGTGGCACATTAGTCTAGTTTTGTCATTGCTTCACATACAAAAACCCCCAATATTTAAATCTATTATAGTGAAAAAATATGAACATAAGCTCCATAAAAGAAAACTTTCTGGATTTTATTTCACAGCTTTGAAATGATTAAGTGAAATTCTGAACAATCCTGGCAACTTCATTTGTTGCTGGAAAGTTATTTAACTTGTTTGGTCTTGACATTGTATCAGAACTTCATTTTTTCCTCTCATTATCGTGAGAGGGCAACAAAGCAGGTCAAAAATAAATCAAAGTAGTGGTTTGATTCTGATATACAGAGATACATGTTAATGCTGGGTGCTTGCCTACTGACATCCATGGCTATAGCTGTGCACTTCATGTAAATTTCCTATGGTTGTGTATCCCACAAGTCATGGATAAAACATGTTAGATAGGGTAAAGCTTTGTGCTAGAGAAGAGTGTTGTACTTGAAACTTGGGTGTGCTGGATTTTAATGCATGTTGTGTGTTTGGGTAAAAATGAAATTTGTCCCCTTCTGTATACCCTTCCTGTTTTGTTCCTTACATGTGATTCAGAGATGGGTAAATGAAGGAATATTGTTTTAAACCTAGCAGTGATTCTCACTTCAATTCTTTACTTCAAATATTAGTCAATGACAAATGACAGTCTATCACTGATGTGAAAGTTCTAGGGAGACATATTTCTTTACTGTTGCAATTGAGATAGTGGTAAGTTAAGGTGGGTTTGTTTTAAGAAAGCCAGATTGATTTATGAGAGAGGCTGCTAAGAGCTGTTTGGATTTGTTTATTTTGTTGTCTAAATGGAGTAGTCACTGCTGCAAGCACAGATTTCTACAAGAAAAAAAGCACAAACATTATTGCCATTTATGCAAAGCACACTTGAGAGAGAGTCCATTGCAGTATCACAGATACTGGCTAGGCAGCAGTCAGTGCATCCAGCATATTACTTAGTAAGCCAACTTTATGGGAAGAGTTTTATTAACTTTATCTATATTCATAGATCTTTAGAAAATTATTCTAAAAAAAATCCAACCCAGACACTTGCAAACCATTTCCTGGAGGGTGATAATCCTTCATGTTTTGGGAAGAATTACAAAGAAAAAAAATCTGCTTGAGAAGGACTCCTATTTATAACTTTTAGCTCAAGCTATTAGATAGTCTGCTGAATCTTCCCTTTCTTAACAGTAATTTCCTTTTTTTTGAGTCAAATAAGGCAAATCTGACTCCTTTATCAGTGCTGCTGTTTAGTTTTCAATGTCTGCAAATACATTGTTATAGAGCTATGTGTTTACAAAAAAATAAATTTGCTTTATGGGAGAGGAACAACTTCTTTCTTCCATAGAAAGTAGTAATTGGTTGTTCAGAAATTATGTGCTATTATTCTTCTTCTCAGCCAAGACTAATATCAGTATTATTTATATCTTGAGAACCTATGTTGTATTTCTGTCTTGCATAGAAAATACCTTTATATATTTAAAAAATAACTTTTTATGCCTGTTGTATAATAGGCAAATTGTTGCATAAAAGCTGGGAGAGTCCTAGTATGAAACATGGGTATTTGACCACTATAGATGGTCATCTTCAACTTCAGTCATTAATACACAGAGCTATTTCACTCATTCATTCAGTATCTGTGTTTTGTATGGGCTATAAAAAAAAATCAATATTACCAGCATTAACCACAAGATGGCCACATTTGCATAGGATTTGGGAAAACTGGATCCTTCCATTTCTGTCTAGGTGACTATACACCATGGAGATCCGTTAAGTATTTTTGAAAGAATTGAATTGCTAAGAAGACTATAAAGTTACAACATATAATTTAATAGCTGTTACATTTAAGGTGTTATTGGTTTTCTTTTGAGAACTTCTGTTACATTAGCTGCAGAAGAAGAATTCAGAAGGGATTAAGGTTGTGATCTCAGAGTTCCTTTCTGAGTACTGGCAAATTGATGGTAAACAGTTGAAAACATAAGATGCCAGCAATTGAATACCTGTTAAACGTTACTCATACGCTTTCCCATTTCTGTTTCATTGGTTTTTTTGATTGTGGATTTTTGTTTCCTACAGCCTTTTAATTTTTTTTTTTCAAAATTATGATCAGATTTGTGGTTCCATTTAAAACTGATTTGCATTTAAAAAAGCTTTTTTCAGTGAAAGTGTTTGCTGCATCAGATCTCCTACTGCCATTATAGTAAAGCTACTGTGCTCCTGTTCCCTTATTTATTAATTTCTCTATTATATACTTACCTACTGGTTGTCTGCTCATTTTGGGTTTTTCTGGCAACCTGTTCTGTTTCTTCAAGGTTATAAGCTGATGAACTGTGCACTTTTTCATCTTTTTGCTGTCATTTAGCAGCTAGAGATCAGTTGAGCAGCCACAGACAATTTTTTTTTTTCAGAGAAATTAAAATGACTTAGCTATAGCTGAAATGTGGTAAATGGTTGAGCTTATTGATTTGGGCTTGGGTTTTTCAGGTGGATTTATTTTGCTTTATTTTGGTGCTTTTTGTTTGTGGTGGCGTTTTTTGGGGGGTTTTGGTGTGGTTTTTTTTTTTTGTTTTTGTTTTTTATTTGGTTGGTTTTTTGTTTGGTTATTTTTAGTTATAATTTTTAGTGTTTGTAACATAGATTATGGTGTGTTTAGTAGGGTATCTAGTTTTACGTAATCAGTAAACAAGTAATGTCCCTTCAGTTTGTTATGTTTTGATTGGACTGTTGTTCAAGGAAGCTGTATTTCTGGTTGGAGTTTACAAAGCAGTTGTACTTGAAATTTCCTCTGGATCCAAACAGAGAGTCTTCTAAGCTGTTTTTTTGTTCTTTAGAAGACTTTGTCAGTGACACCCTGCAGTGAAATCTTATCTGGCCTCCATGCTACGTTCAAAGTGACAGTATCTGTGTTTTTGTTTGTTTACCTCCTACACTGTTTTCATTCACTTTTATTTTGTAATCGGTATCTCAGAGATTTGTGAATCATCACATCTGTTTCTCTGTAAAACCCATTTTTATCATGTTTTAGAACACAGAGTACATGAGTGATAGAAATTCAACATGACTGCCTGATCAAGTTACACTTTTCTTTGCCTGGGGGCATCTGTTGGTACGTCTAGATATTGCAGTGTGTTTGCTTAACAGTGCTAACAATTTTGTCTTTTCTGTTTGACTTATCTAGCTGGAAGGGCCATGTGTCCTGCAAATACAGAAAATTCGCAATGTTGCTGCACCAAAGGATAATGAAGAATCTCAGGCTGCTCCCAGAATGTTACGTTTACAGATGACTGATGGACACACAAGCTGCACAGCTATAGAATACAGTAGCATGTCAAAAATAAGGTGAACAGCTTACTTTTCCATGTTTCCTTTGCTACTTAAATTTCCTTGAAATAATGGAAGTGTCCTTAGTAATTTATGAAAATATTGCTCTGCAAAAGAGGCTTCCTTTTTGGATTTCTATATAAAGGAGAAATTTAAGTTCAGCATGGAAAGGTACATATGAATGTAAATTAAAGTTCTGTTTGTGCTGAACTACATAATGGAAGAAAGTGGATTTTTGCAGCCATCTACTGAGTTGTAGTTTCACAACACACAGCATTTTTGGGTTGTGTGCAAACTTGGGTGAAATTCCCAATTTTCAGTAGTAGCAGATGTTTTGCCTTACCCTTGTAGAAGGACTGCCATAGGCTTGACGCTCCTAACCCAGTGCTTAACCAAGGGCAGGTCTTTAACTTGGATATTTCTTCAGTTTAAACTGAAGGGTAAGAGAGGTGATTACTGATGAACATGACAATGTTTTGTGTGTTTGGTTATGGAGGTGCTAAAAACAATCTCTGGTGTTTAGTCCGTAGAGTCATGGTGTGCTCTGCACTCTTCTAGTTCAGGTAACTTTGGTTTAAAAAAAACCATTTTTTTCTCTGCTAGCTGCAGCAGTTAGATATAGATATATACTTAATTTTTGAATGTCATCTTTAGGTGTTAAACTGTTCCTTCTGAGCAGGAGCCAGCTTGCAGTTTAGAGTGATGCTGTCAGAACATTTAATGATATTTTAATTTTAGCTTGAGCCAGCAGAACTTGGAATATCATATTCCAATGTGAATATAAAGAGAGCAATAAAGGAAGGCAAACAGACTCCTGTGTAAGTAGATTCTAGATCACAAAATGTTTGAAGATGAATACCCAGTAAAAGACATAATTTGAAAGCTTTTTAATAAAATCTCAAAAATGTTAGCGAACTCATCACTAGTAATGTTGTGAATGCTTCTTTTTGCATGACATTTAAAGATTTAATTTGTGCTATATGTAATTTTTTCAGGTCTGATGTTTGGCTATTAATCTGCAGTAATATCCCGTTTCAGTACATAGTGTTACTTAAAATAAATAAAAATCACAATTTTCTTTTATATTACAGGTTTTTCATGACTATAGTTTCCATTTACCCCTTTCCCCTTGCCTCATTTTTATTTTTTCTTCAGTATTTCTTTCATGTCTATTTTCTGATTGTCCATTTTTTTGCCTTTATCAGAACAATCCAAAAATCCATTAACATTGCTACTGTTAAATGGCACTGGTACTGTGGTTGCCTGACTCCATTATGAATTTTCCTCACAGTGTGGTGTGGGCCTGTGATTGCAACAGCAGCTTTAGTAAATTTTAAAGAGATTGCTGTCTCTCAGTTGAAAGGTTTTGACTGGCTGTGTCCTGTTTCTCCCAAGAAGAAGCACTTTCCAGATTGCACTGCTTGTCAAATCTTTCAATTACACGTTGGAAATACAGGATTCTTTTATGCTTTTGCTGTTTCTTTTCCTAGAGTAGATTCACATGAGAAGAAGGTAAGGTGGCTCCATGTGGGAGCTGGTGATAGAAAGTATTCATATGTTTTAAAATTATAGAGTAGTGAGAGAAGAAGCTCTATGAGATGCATGTTTTTATATTTATTCTAGTATACTCCTAGCTCTTAGCAATGTGTAGAAAGGTTCCTTCCTAACCACTCTATGTGTCTACTAAGTTAAATGTCTAAAAAAATGAGATGATTAACTATTTGGAAATCCACTCTTAATTGTAAATATGAAAAACCTGCCTCAAATCAGTTGTTTAAGAATATCATGTGATAATTTAAACAAATCATAACCTTAGTTCAATATTGTGAAATTAGACATTAACCAAACAGACAATTTGCCAGTATTCATCTCTGTTAGAATCTAATTTGCAGTGTGGCATTTTTTATAATGGGTGGGAGGTGTTTCAATAAAGCTATTGAAAATTACTGTGCTTTTTGATGCTGATTTTTTATTATGGCATATGAAAATGTTGAAATTATAATAAGAGTAGTTTTTTATATGTTTCTCTGACAGAATATTATTAAATCTATTTGAATTTTTTTACTTTGTTTCTACCTCTAGCCTGAACACTCCACCTGGAACAAAAATTAGACTTTCAGGAATTGTTGAAGTGAGAAATGGATTCTTGCTGTTGGATGACAGTAACACAGCAGTTCTTGGAGGTGAAGTGGAGCATCTTATAGAAAAGTGGGAATTACAAAGGGTGAGGTAACACCACTGGAAATGCTTGTCTTACAAGATGCATATTACATTTAAAAATTTCAAGCTTATTCTGTTGACTGTGAACTTTTGTATAATAAGCTTTTAGAACTGTACTGTCCAAATAATTTTAGGGCTGCAGCCAAAAGTATGCAAATAGGTCTTATGTATAATGTTGCAAATGAAAAAATTACAAGTGAGCTCTGTATGGGAACTGATTCCTTTCTGCAGGGATTGAAATATTAATCAAATATATTAAAATTTATGTTGGTAAATAGTCATGGGTGGTATTATGTTGGAAAATAGTCATGTCTTTCTTAAACTTTGTGTTTGGTACCAAAATACTGTGGAGTTCTGCCTTTTACAGTTACTGTCTGCAGACTGTGTCTTTTTGAGGCAAAAATAATAGAATAAACGTACTGAAAGCCTTGAAGTTGGTAACCTTTGGTATGAGCCCTGTACTCCAAATTTCATCAGTACTTTAGGTAAATTGTGGTTACAAAGTCAAATTGGAGATTTAAAATTCTTCCAACAAGGCATAAATATGTGTAAGCTCCTTTACTTAGGTTTCTGTCCCAGTAGAGCAAAGTAGTTGCAGGAATATTTTTTCATAAATTTTTTCACAAATAGGTGGAAATTCTTTGGGCAGGAGCTATAACCCTACTACCATTAGTCCCAAATATTTGCCAGATTCACTATTGCTACTACAACCATGCACATCTCTGTATTTTTGCATCCACATCTCTGCGACAGAGTAGCTACTTATGAACAAGATAGTTAATTCTGTGTGAAGTACGCATTTTATTGTTGTTCCTGCTAAGTTTGGCTCAGTAATTTTTGTTAGAGCTAGCCTTCTTTGGTGAACTTAATAGATTCCAGCAAACTGAGCCAAAATTAATTTGAATTTTAGAGTTACACATTCTAGTAGATTCTGTTTGTCATCCTTCAGCCTTTATAGCTAAAAATAAGGGATTTTTTAAAACACAAAAGCATTCCTGGTTTTAAATGAAGCTTTTAAAATAAAGAAGGTTCTGGCAGAACCATCCAATTTTATGGTTTTTATTCTTACTTAGCATTAAGTCTTGTGAGTTCTTTCTTCAGTTAAAGAAGGTAGATGGTGCAGAAGAGAGAACACAGAACTAACACTTTCTTAAGAATTCACAAGACAAGAATAGAACTGGTTTGCTTTCTTTGTGATATTTTGAACAGTCTGTTTTCGTATTTCTTCTACCTGGACTTCAACAGATAAATTTTGCTTTATACTAAATAAATATTCTTTGCTTATACTGGTTTTTGAAATCAGTATCAATAAATAACTTGGAACAGACTCTATTTACATAAATAAAAAAAGCAAAGCATAACCAAAGGCATGCTGCTGATGACAACTTTTAGCACTTGTTAGCCAGCTCTCTTGGCTGTATGCAATATGTGTGACAGAGTGGTAGCTGTCACTGATTTGCTCTGGTAAGATACAGAAAGTTAACTATTGCCTGCTGCAATAGTTAAGGTTCTGAAACTTTTGGAGTTTGCCAGAGAATTTCCTTTTTCTTGTTGACCAGCTCACAGTACATGAACGTGGCCATGTCAGAAAAGCTGTGGGTGACAAGTCAGTTTGGACAGGTGAACCATGACCACTGGAAATTGTAGTTCCAGTTCTATATCCAGACTGGCAGCTAGACAGATAGGGCTCAAACAAATCTGTAGAAGCCAGATTCTACATGGTAGCAATTTCCCTATGAACTCGATGCTTTGATCCTTTTCAGAAGGGTTTGTAGAAGAGTACAGCTGACAAATAACATAATTGCTAAAATATCTAAGAGGTGATAAGGACATTGCACTCATTGTCTAATCTTGACATGGAAGCTTAAATAAAATGCTGAATTGTGTTGCATAAAAAGACATAAAACTTTTATTTGTGAAACCATTTCAAATTACTTGTTTTGAAGCTAGATTTTTACTTTTGATGGCTGTTTTATATTTTCTCTCGACTAGGAAGTCTAAGATGTATTAATTTGGCTTCCTCGGTCGATGATGAAATGATGGTTTTATACTTATAAAGTTAGTGTTATTAAGTCAAATAACATGAAACTTTAGAATAAAAGTTGTCTATTCTGTCTTAAGGTATTGCCCTTGCACCTATTTGTCAGCTTCTACTTGTTCAATTGTATTACTGTTTTGCTCCATTCAGAGCAGTGTTTGAAATTGCTTTCAGGGGGAATCAAGTTTTAGTAATAAAAGACTCCTAATACAATGTAGCATATGTGGAGTGAATGCAGTATTACCACACTGAGGAATAAATGCGCTCTTCCTTGTAGATTCAATTTTATCATAAGGTAAATTCTTGCCTGGAAATTTCAGGTCATTTTAAGTGTCCCTATTTAAGAGACAGTAAATAAAAGAGGAAGGAGTGTAAATGAGACTCTTACTGTGACATTTGCTTTTCTATTTGGAGGTATAAGGTAAAGTGTCATGAACATCTTTAAGAAAAAATACAGTTTCCAATAATTATTGCTTTGTGGTGTTCCTCATGTTCTGATGGTGACTGGTGTTCCAAACATGAAGGATCAGTGTATGCATGATATTGCTGGTACCCTTCTTATGAGGGAAGAGTATTTTGCATTGCTTTTAAACAAAATACCAAGACGCCATCTGCTGATGGTAATTCAGGTAGGTAAATGCTGGTAAATAGCCAGTCAGTGTATAGGGGCATTTTTGCCATTTGCCCAGTTGCACATTTGAGCAATAGATTGGAGCAGTGTTTTTTCTTCTGTGTGATTTCTTGATTCTGATTTGGGAAAAAGAGAAAAAGGTGTAAATTCAGTTTTCTCTTCCTGATTATAGGACATGAGGAATTAACCTGATGCTTGAGTTCTTGTCTAGCCTATAATAATTTCTTTTAATTATAATTTGATTCAGTATGGCAGTTCATTCCAGAATTGCCTGCATTTCTCTAGGTACAAACAAACAAGTGAACAAATAAAAATCCCAGAATAAGTGCAGGTTTATTGCACCTGGAGTGCCTGCTCTGGGGAAGTGAAGTGGCTTGGCCATGAAATCTTTGTTGTACCTTCTGCTTCAGTTAATAGGTACAGGGATGTGAGCATGCTGCAGTACTCAGTCCTTGGCTGGCTCGTATTTCTAAGGCAGCATTTTAAGTGAACTGGTTTAAACTAAAGCACAAAAGTTTTATGATTTTTGCACTTCTAAGTTCTTTTTTTGAATAATTTATTGAATACTTTATCAGTGTTTCTTGCTCTAAGGTATGAGAAAAAAGATTATTCTTTTTCTTCAACCTTGAAAGGAATTAATAGCTATAAATGATTTAGAAAACAGTCTTTGGCTCCTGAATAAAAGTAGTTAACTTGAAAGGAGTGGACCAAAAGCTTTAATTTGGGTATGTATTAGCTAAATTAATCTATTACTTAGTTTAAGAAATTCTCTGATAACATAGTGGCCTAAAGCATTTTTGTGTTTATACTCCATTTCTCACATGATGGATTTAAATAAATTCTACATCAGGGTAATAAATACATAGGTAAATGTCATATATGGCCTTAAGTGATAAAGGCTGTCTCTGACAACACAGAATGTATGTAGTCATGCATGAATGTCTGTTGGGCGAAAAGGACAGTAAGAAATGAAGCTGATAAAAGAGATACATTATAGGAAATGCAATTTTGGTGCATTTTAACAGCATTGAGGACCTGTTCTTTTTTTTTCTTAGTAGCACAGCATTTTGTTTCCAGCAGTGGCAAAAAGGAGATTGTTTTTAGGGAGAGATCACAGTCTGAGCACTTACACAGCCTTGGCATACAGAATTGCTGTATTATATCAGAGGGTACAATTCTGATTAATCCTTTTCTGTGTTTGCTTATGCGTGGGATCAAGAATTTCACATAATGTTTGAGGATGGAGGTCATCTGGCTCAATCAAGGACACTGTCCTGACAGCTTTTGGGTATCTTTAAGGATGGGGACTCTGCAGCCTCCCTGTCTCAGTCACCTTCACAGTCAGAAAAGTGTTTTGCGATGGAGGGAATGTCCTATTTTCAGTTTCTGCCCACTGTCTCTGTCATCTTACTGGACACCACTGAAAAGAGCCTGTCTCCATCGTGCAGATTGATAAGGTCCCCCTGAACCTTCCCTTCTCTAGACTGAATCCCTTTTTAAAGGTGCTGTGTGCCTTTACAATCTACTGACTGCTATTTCATTGGACATTGTATGAAAAAAAATCTGCTGCCTATTTGTGTTCTGCTTTGTTCTATTAGTGTAGATTTTGGTATATAACTGAATTTTCTACATGTGCTCTATGTGCCTTAGTAATTATTTAAAATTCCATAATTTTCTTTGTTCCTCTGCTTCTTCTCCTACTCTCTTCTTAAGTGACCCAAGATTTAAAAATACAAATTTCTTTTCTGCTGAAAATACCCATATTGCAAGTTTCATGTTCTTTCTGAAAAAGATATTTATCATATAATCTGTTTTCTGTTTGCAATTTATTAATTATCAATTTTCTTTTACAGAGTTTGGCAAAACACAATAGAAATAACATTGGAACAGAAGGTGGCCCTCCTCCTTTTGTACCTTTTGGGCAGGTATACTGTACTAATCTTTGTCACTTCCTAAAAGTACCTGTATTATGATATCTATGTACCTTGTTCTAGTTAGGTAAAGGCTGTCAAAACACTTAAGATCTTGATACCTTGGATATAAAAAATCTGCCTGTTTAAAAAAAAACCCCAAAACTGTGTTAAAGTTGTCTCTTTGTTGTGCCAGTTTCCAGTAACATTTTTCCTCTCACTTTCAAACTTAACTTTATTTAGTGTGTGGAGCCTTTGATTTTGCTGGTGAGATTGTGTAGGGACTTATTGTAGTCCCTTCTTAAATGCCAAAGAATTTGGCAAGGATCAGCAAATTTCCAAGAATCGTTGTGATTGCATCATGATGTCTAGCTACCTGATCATATTCTTTATCTGAGGGCATGGAATAAAACTTGGGTGGGTGTTTTTCAAATGAGAGCAGGCAGAATAATAATTAAACATTTCTTTTTAATTTTCAGAAATGTGCATCTTATGTGCAAGTGGATAGCAGAGATCTTGATCGCAGAAAGACTCTGCAAATGACAAATACTGTAAAACCTGTTGCAGACAATGATGAATTTGAAAAGCAGAGAACAGCTGCTATTGCAGAAGTAGCAAAGAGCAAAGAGGTTAGAATGCATGTGTCGCAGCGTTTCACTTATTCTGAGTGATCTTTTCTTGTCAAGTATTTATCTCATAAATGACAAATGCTTTCTGATGTTTTCCTGTGTATAATTCTACTCCTGTATCTTTAAAAAGATGAATCAGGCTTAGAGTCCTTCCTTTTGAATTGATGGCTATGTTCTTATTTTAATAAAGCTAATAAATGTATCTTAATGTTTTATTGTAGATATGATTTTGCTACCACTACTAAAATATGAGGGGTGTACAATTTTGCTAATAAGATTTAAGTAATAAATACAGGTTATCAATTTTCATCTGTTCTTTTTCATTCCCAAAACCCCCATAATTTGCTGAACTCAGTCTGAAAAAATAGCTAGGAAATTTAGTTCTTATGTGTCAGGTTTTTATGCTCTCCTTCGGTCTTCTTTTTAGTTTATTTCTCAAAGTGCTTATTAGTAAGTTGTGACAGCTAGAATTGTATACCCTTTTTACAACCTCATTTGGGCACAGGGGAAAAAAATTCCTGACTAATAAATTAATTTTTTTCTCTGTGTGTGTAAATTAGTGCTTTATTTTTTGACCCAGAGCATAATCAAAAAAGCCCACTGCAACAAAAGTTTCTACTTATTCTACTTACTAAATATTTTCTTTATTTCTGTTTGCTGAAATGTTATTTTGTGCTTATCTAAAGACCAAGACATTTGGAGGAGGTGGTGGTAGTAGCAGAAGCAATCTCAGTGTGAGCGCTGGAGGGAATCGAAACAGGGAACTGTTCCAGAAAGAGAAGATAGCAAAACCAGAGGGGAAGAATGAAGGTGTCTACCGAGAACTGGTAAGATGGAAGACTTTAATGGAGTCTTGAATGTGTAAGATTGAAAACAAACCCCCAAATATAACAAGAAAAAGATCAAAATACCTTGAGGGATGATGACATTCCTTTCAATTTATTTTGAGGTCTGCTTAGAATACTTATGGTTCTTTTGTATCCTTCTGAGATAATTATGAGTTTCACTGTGATTCTGGGCTAAGCATTTATTCAGTAAAATTTATGTATCTCAGAGGTTAGATTCCATTAGGCTTGGGATTTTGTGGGTTTTCTGTAGGGTCTTGATATGGCTATTTTTGAACATGTAGCTAGTGTTATATTCATGGGGTTCCAGTTAAGAATGTTTTTGATGGCAGCTGTTGAAGTAAATGGGTAACTGGTATGATTTTGGTGCAGGTGCAATGTCATTTTCTGTACTTAGCGCTCTTTGATTCCTGTTTTGGCTTTTTGTCATCATGTTCTATACAGTTTGGAATAATGGAGCCTGCATTTCTGCACAAGTAAATTGTTTGCATTTCTTTGCTTTCTTCTGTAAAATCTCTAGCCAATTATGTTTTATTCATGTTTTAAGAAGTAACTGGGTTTTGCGTTGTCTGCAAAAGCTTTGGAGGGGTTTGAATTGAAACAGGTGGCTAGTTTTGATACCCATATTATTTTGAGGTATTTCTTTTAGTTTTCATATAGACTAGGAGAATTTGAAGGCCTGTAGTAGTAGAACTGGAAACTAATGAATTAAAAATCATACTACTAAAAAAAAAAAATATATCCCTTGATTACCTGGTTCTTTTGAGCTTATATGCAAAGGTTTTATATAAAACTAAAATATTTATAATAAACAAGAAATAGTATTTCAATTAAAAATAAAATAAAAAAAATAATGTAAAATCTGGTGTGTTTATAGAGTATTGCATTTATTACTTTTGTTTTTACCTTTCATTTCAGGTTGATGAGAAGGCTCTAAAACACATAACAGAGATGGGTTTTAGCAAAGAAGCAGCAAGGCAGGCACTTATGGATAACAGTAACAGCCTAGAGGCAGCATTAAATTTTCTTCTGAACAACAGTAAACAGAAACCCATTCAGGGACCACCACCTAGAGGTAAATCTTGCAAAGAGATGCTTTAAAACTGTTTACAAGCCAAAGAATTTGTGTATGGTGGGTTACTAATGTAGTTATAGAAGGGCATATTTGCATGTCTTCTTCCTGCAAGTTAGAATGCATTGCAAACCTGAAAGCAAATCCCTAAGAAAGGTTTCTGTGGATTGTATTCTTGTCTAAATTTTTGTATTGGAAGTTAGATGTTTAATTAGGCTTAAATGGGAATGCGTATACTAGAATCACAGAAGAACATGGGTTGGAAGGGACATTAAAGATTATCTTATTCCACCTCCCTCCCGCCCACCTCCCAGATAGAGAGGCCCCCCACTAGATGAGGTTGCTCAGAGCTCCATCCAACCTGGCCTTGAAGCCTGTTCCAGTGCCTCATCACCCTCATAGTAAAGAATTTTTTCATCACATCCAATCTAAATCTCTCCAGTTTGTAGTTTAAAATTGTTCTCCCTTGTCCTATCACTGCCTTTCTGTTACAGAATTTTTTAAAGACAGAAAATGCAAATATTCTGTAAATCACGTGAGAGCATGTGTGTGTTGTTAAATTTTTTATTGCACATTCACAAAAAGCCTTTAATGCTTACAGGGAAGGGGAAGGGCCGAGGCCGAATAAGACCTGAAGATGAAGAAGAGCTAGGAAATGCCAGACCATCTGCACCAAGCACACTGTTTGATTTCCTGGAATCCAAAATGGGTACTCTAGCAGTAGAGGGTGAGTTACTGAAATTAATGTATCTAGAACAAATGCTGGATAGTGTAGGTAGAATTATTTTTCCTAAGTATGTCATCTAAAAGTTGATTCCTAGAACTTCCTCCACAGTCAGTCATTAAAAAAACAAAGAATGCTTAGGGAATTATTCCTCTCAAAAAAGGTCAAATAAGTTGCTCAGTGGTGGTTAGATGTCTAAAAGTCAGTAATTTGGAATGACCACAATTTGTTAATCTGACTGGATTCTTCCTGAATCATGAATCTTTATTTATGACATCACAAGTGTTCACTGTTATAATCAAAATATTCAAAGAAAATAACTTTTAAATACACAGGCATTCTGCATTTGCTGATGCAATTTTGTAAACTGGTCATGTAATGAATATAACCACATTTTCAAAAAGCAGATATAGGAATGATATTTAAGATATTTCTTGGCAACTCATTTTACTTACCAAAGATGCACTGGATTTTTTACGATGAGCAGAAATTAAAACAATGATAGTGTTTTTGGCTTACACTGTAAACATTGATTTTTCTTTGGATACATTTTGCGCTTCTATTGAGATATTACAGAAGGCTTTCATGTTTGTCTCAAAGACATGTAAAGAAAAATAAAATAAATAATCCCTGTGGGTTATATAAATTTCTTATTGTTAGTGTTTTTGTAGTAAGTAGGTAATAGTAGTTTATCAAGACTCATGAAATGAGTGAATTGCTTTTTTAAAATGATCCTGCTGATTGCTTAGAGGTACTTATGTGTTTTTTTGGATTTAGTGCATGTATGTAGACTAATGTACCATAGTGTTATATGAGTAAAACACCAGATATATTTATTACATTTACTTCAGTTTATAATCTTCAATATTGTGTTTTGAAGATAAATGCACATCACTTTTATGAGGTTTTTTTCCACTTAAATAAGAATAAAAAGATTCCATAAATGTCATAAGAAAAACATAATTCTATTAAAACTTTTTAAAGGTTTTATACTCCTTGAGCTACCGAAGCTTCTGGCATATTTCCTAGCATGACACACAGGGTTTTTGCTTTTATGGTTTTTATCACTTTGTTGGTTTTTCTCAGTTTATCTGAGTAATCAATATGTAATCTACTGTACTATTCCTGAGCCATAATTTCCTGAAAGAAACCCAAACCTAACTTGTTAGCATTTTTGAAGAGTTCAGAAAGTGTTCTGATTATTTTGTGAAATTCTTTTCAATCTTTCTGCCTTTTTTTTTTTCTAAAAAAAAAATTGATGTACTTTGTAAGGCTTTGAAGTGATTGCTTAGTTTCATGTTCTTAGCTTTTATTTTTCTTACTGAGTATAGCCCATGGGATTGCATCTCTGTTTCTATGCCAGGTTTTAGTTTTGCTTGCAGAGTCTTTTAAATTGATATTTCAAGAAATACATAGGCATATTTTTTTTTACTTTCAAAAGTGATTTTTTTTCTTTGCCAGATTTTAGAAAAAGTCGGCAGTTTGATGAATTCAAACACACCCTTAAAATCATACATTGAAAGTTAATTTCCTCTAGTTTATTGCCTCTGCCTTTGAAAAGAATTTCAGTTAAATTCTTAATTATTAGTTGTCTTAAATTCCATTCAAACTGAGATGACAGGAGTTTTAAAAGTATGAGTGATCTGTCTGCAGTGACCATACTCAACACTGTGAACACTTCAGTCATGAAGTCTGCATCAAAATGTCTGCAGAAAACAGGATATATATGTAACTAATACCTCCTAAATTTAATTTGATCCTGTCATCTATGAACAGTAGGGAAACATAGTTTCACTTAGAATTAGAAAAGTATTGGTCAGAATTGAAAGGCACGTTGGACAAACTGATCGAAACAACTCAAATATGTGATGTTACAAAGCCAAGAATGTCTCTTCATTGATTTTTCTGCACAGTAATACACTAAGGAGTGCCCAGGCTGGCAGGTTTTTCTCCATTTATATTCACCAAAGACTGTGCTATGCTACATATAAAAGAAGATAGATTGTTCTGCAGTATTTCTGGCACCTTGCTGTCCTGCATGGTCTCTAAAATCTCGTGTTGTTTTTTAGGTATTGAGAAAGAAGGGGGTTTGTATTGGGACAGTGGTTTTGAATAACTGAGCAAGTCCCTACTATGACATGTTTGTGTATGATCAGGAGCAGATAATTACCTGGAATGGCCGTATTTATCATTATTGCAAGCGCTAAAGTCCTGTACACTTCAGGCAGAGTATAATTCCTTCTAAATGACTGGGAGTTGATGTAAAATCCAAAAAAACAAAAGGTGGTTTTGCTTAAATATTTTTTAATCCTGTACTACACCAAATTTTCTTCAAAATCTTAAGTGATCTGGGGGGAGAAAGTGTCTGAAAAAAAGAATTGTTTCTCTTTTCAAGCATGCAGAAGATTGATTTGCTTTGTGCATCCCCCCTTGTTTTTCTTATCTACTGTTTCTAATTACACCTGAAACCTTAGTAGTGTGGAGAATTTCTAAATTCACTTCTGGCTGGGTGGTTCTATTGCTGAACAGGAACTGCAGTGTTGAATTTTCTTCTTTGATTTGGTACTTTTTGTACTTGCATTTAGACGAAGTAGAAAAGCATTTATGAGTTGAAATACCTTTGTGTTTTTTTAGGAGGTTCTTATATTCCTCTTAAAAGTTAAGGCAGCACATTAAGTTTCTTGTTGTTTGCTGCTTTGTTTTTTTTTTGTTTGTTTGTTTTTTGTTTTTTTTTTTTAAGAAGTACTTATTAGTTACAAGAAACCATGTTAGTGTTTTGCCCCATAACTGATATCTTGTGATGTTTTTATGTTTTATCTCCTCTTTTCCATTAGGGAAAAATTGTTTTAAGTAATTACAGCTGTCAAAATTATTAAATACCTGACTCCATGATCTGCTAGCTCTTTAATTGTAAAACACAGCATGCTTTAAACTTACTTCATTTAAATGAAATGCAAAGAATTAAAACAAACATATCCTTAACTTTAAAATGCATGTTCATTTCATTATTCACTTATTTATTTATTTGTTTGTTTGTTTGTTTCTGTGAATAGTTGGTGGCACCTACCAAAGTATTTCTGTGTTGAAATTAAGCAGTTTGAATTTTGGCAGGAGAAACCTCCTGACTGCAAGAGATAACACAAATAGAAGACAAAATTGCTTTCAATTAGCTGCCTATGCTTGCACTTGGTTAATTTCTGCTACTGAACACAAAAGACTTTTTCCATTAATCTTCTTATTGTTTTCTTTTGTTATGAGGAACAACTCATCTATCTTTGCCAGCTTAAATAAGTAAACACAAGGATTATCAGAGAGAATAAGATGATACCAAGAGCTCTGGCTATAGTATTAATGAATAATGAACATTATTTTTTATCTAGTCCCAAATAAATTAAAGGTTTGAAATAAATTGGTAATGCAATACAGCGTAATTAAAAATATTTGTTTCATTTTGTGGTCACACAATTTATTTGAATATCTGGGAGTGAGGGTGCTTGGAGGAGAAAAAAGAGTCTGACTTTTTGGAGTTAAAAGAAATTTGTAACATTTGAAGTCTGCCATGCAATAGCCGTCTTTTCAACAAGCAAGGAATGCTATGGACAAGAGATCCAAATCAAATAATAGTCATATTTCTTATTCAGCCTTTCTTCTAAAAGTTGAACTTTAGTCAGAGCTAATTGTGACTATCAAGAAAATCACTTCTATTTGTTGTGTTGGTATGTTAGCATTGATGATATATGTTACAAGGCTTGTACTTTTATTTTGTCTTTAAATGTAGAAAGAACAAATATAGTAAATTTCATACATTTAAAAGAATAATAAAAAAATTACCAGTTTTTGTTAGAGTCCTTTAATCCAGTTAGTTAAAGTTTGTAGTGAATACGGTGCAGAATGTTTTGGGTTTTTTTTGTTCACTTCTTTATTATAGCTCTTATCAGCTTGTATTTGGTTTGTTTCAACAGAAACATGCACTCAGGTCCCTGATCCTCAGTGTTGCTACATTTTAGAAAGAATTATATTGATATTTATTTAACTTGACAAAGCTATTGGGTAATGGGAATTTTACTTCATGACACAAAGTGTGTGCAAATGTATCACTAATTATCTTCTAATTTTTAAATCTTTTGGCCACTACAAGATAGAACATGCCCTGGAGGTAGCTGTCTCAAAGATATACTTCCATACAGTTACATAAAAGTATTATTCAGTCTGAGAGGAGAGACCCAAAACATTGCCCCTGGTGTGGACGGGGCCACATTATTAAACATGATAAAATCCCATTGTGCATTGAGCAGTGCTTTGTAAATTGTGTTGGCTGGGATTTCCAAGTGCAGCATATCCTGCCGGTTCCTTGTAATCAGGGGAATGTGATTGGTCCTGTAGGGTTTTCTTGCGTCATCACATACAAAAGCCAAAGTGAGTGAGGGTTCCAGACTGACAAGTGCTACTTGGCATCTCTAAACTTCTGAGTAGATGACAAGAACCTTATCATTAATTTTTAAATGTATTTTTTCCAGACCATGTTCCCAAACCTCTAGTTGCAACAGTGATGACTGGGTTAACCTATCCCATTGTTTGAGAGTAGCTTACTACATCTTCTTGTTAAATGCCAAGTTAATATTTGTTATACCCCTGTAGGAGGCATTACTTTTCTGGGAACAGTTGCTAATGGTTTGTTGGAATTGGGGCAGGAAGTAGAAGCAGTTGTGGTAGACAACTTGTTAATGGGATCCCTTGATGCTTTTTTTGATCCCTATTTCTCATAAAGAAACTTTAGAATCCCTTCATTTTTTTGGTGATCAGACCAGACAGCACAAATACAGGAAGAACCAGTACTATTCTCATCTCCTGGCTTTTTTTTTGTTGACTGTTGTTGACAAAGTAACATTTATTGTTACTTGGCAGTTTCCATTTGCAAATGACTTGTGCTTGAATGTCAATCAATCAGTTACTGTGTCCTGCTCATTTAAGGCTGCTGTGTATGATGCAGTCCCCAGGGGAGCTTTTAGCACAAGAACTTCACCCCTGTAGAAAACGTAAGTTTCTTGGATGTTGCATACCTTAAGCTTAAACTAAAAAAACTCAGTTGTTTTGTGTCAGCCTTTGTCACAGTAAAGAGACGTAGAAAAAAATGAACTGTGAACTGTGTTCACTCTTTTGAAATTCTCTAGTCACTTTACCTGCTGTCTAACATGTAGCATTATTTTAACTTTCCACTACTATTTAAAAAAAAGAAATCTGTAATCAAAGGATGCAATACACTTTCAAATCAGCTTGTTGCTTTTATGTTATGATCACATTATCTTGTGTAGACAAAGCTAAAATTACTCATTACATATTATGAAATTGAATAGAAATTTCAGTAAACTCTTCTGAATTACAGAAGAATGTTTCTATGTTTTGAGTTTTCCTTGAGGCTTTAACTAAACTGTAACTGCTTTGCATGCATTTTTGTATAGAGTCCTTGTACCTTGTATGTACTAAGTACTGTCACCGCCCATCTCAGCTCAGGAAATGTTTATTCGTTTAGAAAAAGGGCAAAGGGAAGCCCTTAAGAGGAAACATTTTGAGTTTAAGTCAAACCTAATATCCTGCCACCTAGGAAAGTATTACCATACCCAATCTAGTCGTGAACCCATTCCTGGGTTTTTTTTCTGTTGGAAAAGTGACTTTAACTTAATTAATTTAATGTTACAGAATATTAAGTAAGATGATTTATAAGTGAATTAGTTTAGAGTTTTATACACATTTTTCTGTGGTGGTGTGTACAAGGCAGTAAACATTCAGGGGTCATGGAACTGTTCAGTCATTTCGTGTGTAATTAACATTAGAAATAGACCTAAGAGCTTAGATTGGGCATAGGAAGAGTGGAAGCCTGAGCATTTTACTACCAAAAGAGAAGAGAACAAAGACTGTTAATTAAATAATTAAGTTAAATGTTTCTAGATGATAGGAAGTCTGTAAGATTGGTATTATACAGAAGTGGAAAAGTGTAATGAAGCTATTAAGTGAAAAGTTACAGATATAAAGTAAAGAAAAACAGTATTTTCATGTCTCATTTGTAAAGAAGAAATAAATAGGTACTTACTTTAAAGGTGTTATTCTACCAAAAGAATTAATTATAGGAGATTTAAAGTCATCTATGCATTTTTAAAAAGAAAATGCATATTTATGAAACTCTTGTTTATGAGTAGTATATATTTTCATATAATACATTAAAAATGTGATGGGTTTCAGAGTAATATATTATGGAGTAAGATGCATTTTTTCCAAGATCATGTTCAAACTAAGCTTTATATTTGCTTATGCCATGTTAAAAAAAACCAAAAAACACTGTAATTTTAGTAAAGCAAATGTGACTTCTAGAAGTTATGCTACATATTTTTACAATATGTAAAAATTGAGCTGGATTCTTATTGGGCAATTTAGTGAATTAAATTGATTAAAATTCTGTGAGCTACTACTAATTATGTGATGCTTCAAAGGTTTTTTTTATAAAAAAATCAAGTAGAATTTACATTTTAATTTTAATTTGCCATCTTGCATGTAATTATGAAAGTCGATACATTTGCTGTCAGATATCAGTGTTCATTGTTTCTAGTGGTAACATTCCTTTTCATGGGAATGTGTGAGAGCCTGACTGCACAGTCCCACCAGGCCCATGCACATGCCAGGCTCATGGACACAAGCAAGAAAATTACACCTTTGCAACCGCCCACGTGGCACAAAATTGCTCATGTAAGCATGAATCCCTTTAATAGGTTTATGTTTTCCTTTTCCATCAGGTTTAAAGTCTGCTAGCAGGTCTCATACCCAGCCACCACCATGCACACAGCTATGTGAGTCTGTCCTGGCCAGGAGACTCCTGACCTGTGGTATCCCCTTCACCTCTGGTCCAGCTTGTGGGCTGCTACAGCCTGGAGCTGGTAGGAAGGTACATGAATGTACTTTATAGAGCTCTGGTGACTGTGTGAGCCCAGACCTGGGGTCTCCCTGGCAGATGGCCTTTGAGACTCATGGTCTCTCTCACTGTTCCTTGTCCCAGTTACCAGCTTATCCTCCCTCAAATTTGCCAGTTTAAAAACATGTCCCTTCACATACACAACAGAGAATTTAGAAAGAGAATTTAATAAGGAGATGAGACAGGTTACAGTGATCACATGCAGGACTGTATTGACCAGAAACCTACTTATTTGCAGCTCTCCTATTTATTCTCATTTCTTCATTTCTTCTTTATTTTTCCCCTGGGTTCATCTGCATTTCTCCCCTTTCCTCTCCACCTAGACAATCCATTAAAAATTCCATGTTTGCCTAAAAAGCCCATAATTCCATAAAAAGTTCCACAGATATCCACAGCTCCCTTCCTCTCCAGCAGGCCATCACATGTTTCCTCTCTTTACTTATATTCATGATAATCTTGTCTTTATTCTCATCAGTTAAGAGTTCTGGTTGAAGCTCTTAAAGGTGATGCTTGAGAAGGTCCTGTTATGGCTCACTGATCAGAGTCTCCAGAGTCCTGGGCTTTGCTACTATTCTTGTTATCCACGTTTTGCCAGCTCTGTTCATTTCATCACTTCTGATTCTCTCCTTTTCTCTTTTATCCTGAATAACTGTTAACAAGGTATTTTTACAGAAAGTTTCAATTCAGATTAGAAGAATTCCCTTTTCCTCCTCATTTTCCTCTCTCCTTCTTTCATCATCTTGGAATTCTGTTTTTCTGTCTTAAAGGGCTCTTACTCAAGTGGGTTGTTGGTGTCCATAGGGAGGAACGAGTAATCTGGAAATTTATACCTGGCTTTTCTCTTGCTCATAGGTGGTTTAGTTCTCAGTACAGGCCAGAGCAGGGTATATTTTCTGATAACTAGGAATTTCAGTTCAAATGTGTCTGGTAAATTCTCTGTGTGTACCATTTCATTTCCATGTCACAAAGGTGCATACATTTCTGAAGAATACTGTTGCTTTATCAGAGGCTGAAACAGTATTTCTAAAATGTATTTGTGTGAAATATGTTAATTGAAATAATTTTTTTCTTTGTAGAACCAAAATTGCAATTTCAGCCAACACATCAAGTACAGCACAAAGTTATGAATACAGAACAGAATGGCATCAAAGAGAATCATTCAAGACACGTTTCTCGCAATGACATGAGACAGCCAAGGAATGAGAAACCCCCTCGTTTTCAAAAGGATTTTCAGAATTCAAGGCAGGCTTTGGAAAGTGGTGGGTTACCAAGAAACAGAGGTCCTGAAAGGCACAGCTCTTTAGAACACTGGACAGATGAAAAAAATAAAAGTGACAGACATTATCCTAGAAATGATAGGTCAAAGGATTTGGGTTATCCCATAACCACTCACCAGAGTGATATTACTTTCAAAAAAAGGGATAACAACATGCAGAACAGAGTAGGAAAAGGAGTGTCTTTCTCAGAATTCAAGGAAAATTCTGCTGCTCAAGATGTGACAGACAACAATAACCAGAAACGTGGGAAAAGGGAAAACCAAACGCACAATTCCGAAAATTTTTGTGATAGGAAGGCACGAACAATAAGTAGTGAAGCCTTTATGGTAAAACGTGAGCAACATTTTGGTGTTAATAATGATTACCAAAATCCAAGTAGGACTGATAATTTTAGTGCTGTACCAAATGGAGATACTGAGCATCATCAGAAAGGAAGACGAGTAGGACCTATCAAATCATCAGGACCCACTGTGATCCCATGTTTTGATGATAAAATGTTGTATTACAACACCGGTCCCAAAAAGAGAACTGGGCCCATCAAACCAGAGAAAATACTGGAACCATCGAGTCACATGGAGTATGGAAAAAGTTGGAGACCAGGGGATGAATGCTTTGCTCTTTATTGGGAAGACAACAAGGTATGCCTTTGCTAAGTGAGAACTATCTCAAGTTGTACCTCTAATGTTCTCTTAGGCATGTGTGGGAGGTACTTAGCACACTACCACAGAGACATGGCCTTTGTTCATAGGTGTGTAGTGTGCTTCTTGCCTAACTCTGTCTCTGTGTTTTATTTTTATGTCACTTGCATTCACCACACACAATTTTTAAATCCCTAAATCAAGTCTTTGTTTCTGCCACGTACATGGAGTTTAGGATGTCTTAAGCTCCTTACTGAAGCATTTGACTTAAGTGCCGAAAATTTAAAAGGATGAATGTGGATCTAGGTGCCCATATTCTTTGCTGAGGAGCAAAACCAGGATGCTGTGCTATCTAGAATATCTATAATGGTAGATGTGTAATACTGTTTTCTGGAACAAATCAGCACACAACATTTAGCAGCACAAAGAAAGAATAAAGTCTGCAGGAATGAGGCTGTAAAAAACCTGCTAGTTTTCTTTCAGTCATTACAGAACAAAACCAACAAAAAGCTTAATTTTGATTAGACTTGTATGCTATCAGCTAAAGAATTTGTGGTCAAATTAATTAAAGGTGCATGATATATTTGTACTACTGATTTTTAAAAGTTTAAATACTTTATTTTCAGCTCTTTTCCCCCATTAATAAGATTTTTCTTGCAGGACATTTTGCTTTCTTCTCCTTTGCTAAGAAAGTTTTAGGCTGTTTTCTTTGATTTGTCATCACCCGTTCAAGAGTTGTCTGCCACTCTTCATAGGTAGTTTCTTTGGGTTTTGCCCCTTTCTGATAATCTGAGAACTACCTTAAATATTGTTGTTCTTTAAGTACGTTTTATTCACACCTTTTTTTGCTTTTTAAAGAATTTTTTCTTAAGTTTATTGTATTTATTATAAGTGTTTTCCTTTTTTTTATATTTTTTTTATTTTTCCCTTTTTTGCTGGTATGACTAAAATCAATGATAAACCATGCAGGATTATTGGCAGTGACCACATATAGTCAGTTGACTCCCTTAAATAGGAATATGTAGCTTGAGTGGATGGATTAGTGTGAAATATAATGGCATATTACTGAATTGTTTCCTATTTTCAGAGTACTTGCATTACTCTGAAATGAGATCTTGAAATTTTTGAAAGTACAAACTTTGCAAGATAAATACATATGACATCATTCCAGGCTGTTATGTATTCAGCAGATTAGAAGGTGTGTTTTGGGCAGTAACTGGTTTCTTTTAAAAGCAATTCCTTAAACTACTTCTTCCAGTAGTTTAAGTAAATGCTGCTACTCACTTCTAAGACAATTCTGAAATCTGTTGATAAAAGACAGTACTAAGCTTAACCATGTTAGGAGGCAGTGTTTTTTTTGTGTTCAGTCAGATAAATTTATTTAATACCTTCAACAAAGCTATATTTGCATAAATGTAAAAAAACCAAGTTTTGTATTTAGAAAAATGGCTTTATGAAGAGGCAATTTTATCATATTTTCACCATATTTTTATCATGTTTTATTGTGTGATAACATAGGTATACAAGTACACACATGCAAGCCATATCAGTATATGACTAATAAGCACTTACAGATCTATATTTTAAGTAAACATCTTACAATAGCATTTCACTGTATACAACAGTATTTGTGTTAGTGAATAATATGTTCTGCTTTCAGGAAGATGAAAACAGGTCTTTTAAATGCTCAGTCTACTTAAATAAGCTGCGTATCTTCTGAATGAGTACTCTAAATACATTGTGCCATGTCCTTGGAGTCTGCCATGTGGAATTTTAAGATATCTGGTTTCATATCTGGTACAAATTTAAAACAAAATATAATGCTCACTCAGACTAAGTATGCATACACACACAGAGACATAAATGAAAAGGAAGTTGTTAAGTATTTGTGGTATTTCTGGTTGTATTTTGTGACCTCTGAAAATTTCTCTTTTAAGTTCTACCGGGCAGAAATTGAAGCTCTCCATTCTTCTGGGACAACTGCAGTTGTTAAATTCAGTGATTATGGAAATTATGAAGAGGTGCTTCTCAGCAACATCAGGCCTGTTCATGCAGACACATGGGTATGTGATAACAAATTGTATTAAAAAATATAAACTACATAGTCTGTACAAAATATGTAACTCTTAACTAATTAATGCCTACTCATGCAAAGAATTCTACCTACATGTGTAGAAAAATAGTTGCAAGGTACACGCACAAAATCTCTGATTTTACTTGGCTATATGAAAGCTGATAGACATGTATTATGATGTGGTATTCTTCCTGTATAATAAATTTCAATTGTATTGTTTGAAAATGCATAATTGATCTGTCAACCAAACAGTTTTATGCATGTTTTCTCTCTTAAAAGTTGTTACTTACTCTATTCAACCCAATTTTTTGTTTTATTTCATGTACATTGTATGTTGTTCTGTAAGGGTTAGGAAACAGTCATTTAAAACATATGTTCTGCAGCTTTTCACTACATGTGTATGTATGACTAAAAATACACATCTGTATCCCTTTATTTTGTATCATGATTTTATTCTTGTTTCAATGATTTCTTCTTTGCCAAATATTGTAGTGGTCATGTATGCATCAAAATCTGTTTTATGAAGTTTAGAATGTATTAATTAGCCTTATGGAAGTTGGAAATTTTAAAAGGCTTTATTAGAGAATATAGTGGAAGCAGAGATACATTTCAATTAAAAAAAGTATCTGGAATGCACAATTCTTTGCTGTTTACTCTTACTATAAAAGGCTGCACAAAAAATACACATCTGCATATTGATTCCTTAATGATGAGGTGACTGTGCTTATTTTATGTTCTTACTTTTGGGTCATAGAACCATATTACTACTGCTGCAGAGGCTGAACAGTCAGCTCCTTTTTCCCAGTGGTCTTTTAACATGTATTTTTGCCTGTAGCTCTCAGATGCCTCTGAGGGGGCCTTTTTGTACTTAAAAAGATACCCCAAACTCCTCCCAGCTGATGCATTGCTGTTTGTATGAAAATTTACCCTTTATCCTGCCTTCTTTCTGTCCGACTAGCTGATCTGTAAGGTGCTAGTTACTTACTGTATGATTGTATTATTTTAACCCTTTTTCTGGGTTAAAAATTGGACTTTTCTTCATTTGATTACAGTTTTGAGGAGTGGCTTTTATTTTACTTTAAGCCACTGAATGTTAGCTCCTACAGTCTAAGAACTTGTCCTAGTATTGACTAAGTTGATCCTGATAGTGAGGTGCCATTTCCTACTTGATCCTAGTAGTGAGGTGGTCATTTTCCCTGCCTCTTCTGCCTGTGTCTGACCATGTGTTCTTCCTCATCCCTCTCCTCCCATGTTGTATTGTCAGTCATGTAGCCACAGGATGAAATTGAATGAAATGGACCACATTTTTGTTCCCCCAGGTTGTCTTACTTTATTTCAGAGTTAGTTTGTTAAAGCTGATACAAAGGTGGGACAATGTATGGAGAGGCATTTCGGACAGTAAGTACTGATGTCAGTAGTCCTGACATCATGCTGCATCCTGATTGAGTCATTGAGGCTTCCCCTGTTATTACTGGAGACAAAAGAGGAGTTTCCAAGGACTTTCAGTCCATTCAAAAGTGAAAAATACCTTTCTCAAGCCTTTTCTCAACCTTCAAGAAAGAAGGTTCTTTTTTCTCTCAAGGTAGCCTAGTTGAATTCATAAATTCAAACAATGAAATTACAGTTACACAATATAAATGCCAATCAACATCTTCACAGTAAACATCATTTTAATGAGTTATTTTCTAATAAATTACTCTTTTGTTGCTAGAAGGTCCTTGCAGCTATGGGATATTTGCAGAAGAAAGTTGATTAGGACCTACCTCTTCACTTCTTTGTTTTTGGGTGCTAAGCATAATCCTCATTATGCATTTGCAGTTCTTAATCACCCATTGATACTCAGCTTTGTCTTTTAAGACACTGTTAGCCATTTTTCTTTGTCTCAGTGTTCTCATTATATATAAATCTGGATAGCATGCACAAATGCAAAATAAAGTTATAATGCTGCTTAGTTCTTCGACTTAAGATTCATGTAATTTGGGTGTATTTCCTCTTTACAAGAGAACAAAACAGATTTTAAACTGACTTCAGTAATTACTTTTCTTTCACTGATCAATGCTATTGGCCCCAAGGAACATGTATTACTGGAAATATTACGCTGATTTTTATTTCAGTTGTTTCAGATAATTTCCAGATAGCTAAGTAAAGTCCCTTTTGCAGGTGCTTGGGTCCATCAGTGCTGGTCACTTTTTAAACATCACCTCCTAAGGGCACCGGAACAGGAAATTCCCAAAAGTCAGAAATTAAGCAGGCAAGGCAAAAGGCTGGCTTGGCTGATCAGCAATCTTCTCTTGGAAATACAGCAAAAAGGAAGGTGTATGCCCAGTGGAAGCAGGGTCAGGTGGCATGGGTGGAATACAAGAGATGCTGCTTGCCACTGTAGGGAGAAAATTTATGCAGCTGCAACTCCATTGGAGTTGAAGCTGCTAAAAATGTAGGGGGCAATAAAAAAGAGGGTTTTTTCAAATATATTAAGGGCAATAGGAAGTGTAAAAATAACATCAGCCCATTACAGGATGAGGGTGGTCTCTTCACAAACAAGGACAGGGACAAGGCAGAGGTGTTTAAGGCATTCTTTGCCTCCATCTTCAGCATGGGTGATGGACCTAGGGAGTCTCAGTGCCCTGAGGTGGAGAACCATGACTGCAAGAATCATCATCTCCCAGTTTACTTTGGAATTGTGTGGGATCTGCTCGTTCAGCTGGATCTGTACAAATCTATGGAGCCTGATGGGATTCATCCAAGAATCCTCAAAGAGCTGGCCAATGTAATCACAAAACCTCTCGCAATGATTTTTGAGTGGTCTTGGTAATCTGGAGAGATCCCAGCTGACTGGAAGCTGGCCAGCACCATCCCAATTCTCAAAAAGGTCAAGGAGGACCCTGGAAACTACAGACCTTTCAGTCTCACTTTGGTGCCTGGTGAAATAATGGAAAAGATTATTCTGGGAGGTATTGGAAAACACCTGGACGACAAAGCACTCGTCAGTCACAGCCAACACAGCTTTGTCAAGTCCCACTTGTCAAACCTGATTTCCTTCTATGACAGGGAAACCCACCTAGTTGACTGAGGAAATCCAGTTGGTGTAATTTTTTTGGATTTCAGTAAAGCTTTTGATGCTGTCTCTCACAGTATGCTCCTGGACAAAATGTCCAGCCCACAGTTTGATAATCAAATTATGTGGGGGGTGAGCAGCTGGCTCTCAAGTCAGGTGCAAAGGGTTGTAGTGATCAGGGTGACATCAGAGTTTTGGTGACTGGTCACTAGTGGGGTTCTGCAGACTTCATACTCAGCCCCTGTGCCCTTCAACATCTTCATTAATGACTTAGACATAGGTCTCAAAAGAGTGAGTTTGCCAATAACACTAAATTGGGAGTAGCTGTCGACTCCCTCGAGGGCAGAAATGCTTTTCAGAGAGACCCAGACAAATCAGGGGGGGCTGAGCAGTCACCAGATGTGTGAGGTTTAACAAGGACAAGTGCTGGACTTTCCACCTTGGATGATAGTGTGTGTACACTAGCTAATGAGGGGCTGGAAGCAGTGCTGGAGAAAAGGACCTGGGGGTCCTTTCAGGGGCAAGTTGAGTCATCACTATGCTCTGGCAGCCAGGAGGGCCAACCGTGTCCTGGGGGGCACCAGATACAGCATCATCAAGCACTCAAAGGAGGGGATTGTCCCGCTCTGCTCTGCACTTGTGTGACCTCACCTCGAGTGCTGTGTGCAGTTTGGGACACCACAATATGTGAAAGACATTAAGCTATTCGAGAGCATCCAGAGGAGGGCAGCAAGCATGGTGAAGGGCATTGATGGGAAGCCTTGTAGGGAGCAGCTGAGGTATTTGGTTTGTTCAGCCTGGAGGAGACTGAGGGCAGACCTTGTTGTGGTCTTCAACATCTTTATGAGGGGAAAGTACCTATCTCTTCACTCTTGTGACCAGTGAAGTGACAGTCACTCTTGTGACAGGACCCAAGGAAGTGGCATGAAATGGCATGATTCAGGGGAGGATATCAGGAAAAGATTTTACACCCAGAGAACACTAGAACAGGCTCCCCAGGGAAGTGGTCACAGCACCAAGCCTGACAAGAGTTCAAGAAGCATTTGTACAATGCACTCATGCACATGGTGTGATCCTTGGGATGGCCTGTGCAGGACCAGGAGTTGGACTTGATGATCACTGTTGGTCCCTTCCATTCAGCATATTCTGTGATTCACGATTCTTGGTCTTAGCTGTCTGTACTGAAAACTTGTAGAAATACACTATATGTGAGCTCTAATTCAGACTGCTTTTTGAAAGAGTTGCTGATACTGAGAGAAGATTTAGTGAATCTATCAAGGCATAAATTTAGCCTATGTCTTAAAAGTGATTATTGTTTATTGTTTGCTTCAGTACTGTTTGTTTAGTACTCATGTTGAATTCAAATTTTTGTTCAACAAATACAAGCAGATGAAAGTATACCACTGGGAAGAAGAAAAAAAAGCAAAGCAAAATGTTGCTTAGCTAGTCACTTTAAAGAACAGCCAAAGTACCACAGTGACCTTATTTCTTGACATTACACATTATTTGAGAACCTCAGCTTCTGGTCTGCTTTTGGCAACCTTTATAAGTGATTTTTGGTTTGTTTGGTTTTTTTTGTGGGTTTTTTGCTTTGTTTTGTTTTCTCTTCTTAGCTGTAGATCAACTCTGCCTCATAATCTCAGAATACATTGTGCTTATCACCTTAATGAAAAAGTATAGTAATTGATTGCGTACTGTCCATTATGCAGTTTACTCAGAGTTCTTGTAAGTTTTCAGTCTGTCTGACACCTTACATGCAGCTATTTATCTTTCTGGTGGCTGGAAGTAGAAGATATAGCTGAGTTTTACATTAGATAAACCAAAAAGGTAGTGGGGATTTTTTTTCAGTAATCACATACAATACCAATATAAATATTTAAGAACACTAGAACTGCTATTGTTTTTATTAGTGCCTGAAAAAATATGTCCTAGGTATGCAATTCATAGATATTTTTAATACTAAAAGTGCATTTGGGTTCCACTATTCTAGAGTTCTTGTAAGTGTCCTGTATGTAACACTACAATATTGTATTCCACTAGTTCCCTCAATGTAGCAGGGGTCACTTAAAGTATTTTAATCCAAATAAAAAAAAAAAAGTCACTGAAATGCTATTGTAGAAGTAAGAACTGCTTGTTTTTTCTTGTAAATGATGTACAATTATACTAACAACTGAAAAGCATTGAAAGGACCTTCCTGAATCAATAATTTGTTCTGTGGAAAAAAAATAAAGTCAAGATAATACTTAAAACTCTAAGTCTTAATTTTATTCTCTATTTTGTAGGATATTTTTCCCTTAATAAATTATTAAAATGTACGTCTAAAAGTGTTTATCTTGTGACATTTTTCCCCAAAGCCAAGTAAGTCTTTGCTTTGTTATCCATTCTCTGTTTCCTTAGTAATGTCATAGGCTTTTTTCCACCCTATTTACACTCTACAATTACCTTTTTTTTGTTTTCTACTGCTGTATGAAGGAAATAAACATTGTAGTGTTCCTTATGTATGTATGTAGTTCCACTTATATATGTTATGGCCTTAACTGCTTGTTCTCTAAACAAGCTGGAATTCTTACAGATTCTTTGCTTACAATTATTCCAATTCCTTAAGAATTCCAATTATGAAGTGAAGCCTATAGTTTAGCTTAGTTTCCTCTTCCTGCAGTATCTTGCACTGTATTTCTGCATAAAGCTAATAGAATGCAAAAATATTATTAAGGCATAAATATTATACATATTCCTGTTTTTTCTAGAGTTTCTTTTGTTCTGTGGAGACTGAAAATTCTCTTTGCAGGTTTTCTCAGCCCATTCCTCCAGTAAGGAGTGAGCTGAAGAAGGAAAATAACAGGATCTTGGATTGCAGTTAATTCTTGCTGGCAGACAGTTCAGAGTTCAAGATTGATAACACTGTATGTTGTCACAGAACTTTAAGAGCTTTTGTGTCTGTTGAATTACCTTAAACTGTAATTCCAGGCTTGATCATAGCTTTCCATTTCAGGTAAGTGAAGAGGTAAACTCCTCTTAGTTTTCTGCAGGTGTTTGAACCTCCCTCCAGCAGTGTAAAGAGCAGTGCTGAAAACCACTAAATGCTAAAGGTTTACAGCTGCTTCTTTAAGCTGGAGAAGACTTTTGCCTACCTGTTTTATGGAGGTGTTAAACCCATTCAAATGTCTTTATGAAAAACTAATAACTACTTGAAGGATTGCGTGCTGTTTCTTTATGCCTCTTAGGCGTGGATGTCCTTGGCATCACACTATGGTCTTTTTGTGTTGTGTGTAAAGCAGGAAATCTTTCCCACTGAATAATTAAGCAAGTGCAGTAGATAAATGTGTCCTGGTTGGATCTCTTATATAGCTTCTGTCCTCATTGACTGCACAAAAAGCAAGACTGGTAAAAGAGAATGGTAGAGTCTACTTAATTAGTTCTAAGATTCCTGTAGAAAAAATATCCCTGAGTATTGCATCAGAGAAGACTTTGATGTCTTTAATTTTTTGGCTTCTGTACTGTTAGGAAAATCTCTAGAATAATTTTACAGTTCAAAATTCAGTGA
This sequence comes from Serinus canaria, assembly GCF_022539315.1. Taxonomy (NCBI): domain Eukaryota; kingdom Metazoa; phylum Chordata; class Aves; order Passeriformes; family Fringillidae; genus Serinus; species Serinus canaria. Next base: position 59,203,790 of record NC_066313.1, read on the forward strand.
CTCAATTCATGAGTTGGATGAGTGTTCTGGACTACTCATCTTCCTGAGTGATGGTGGACATTTGCTGAAATTAATCTAAAACATTACTAGTGTGACTTTAGTTTCCACAAAAGACTGTCTTTTGCCTTTAAGAAAGCACTTGAGGTGTAGGCAGTAATTTTGTTGGGATGTGCCTTACTTTCCATATTGTCAAGATATGGTGATTTCCCTGTCCTAGGCTGAAAAATTGCTTTTCATAGTCTACCTTAAACATTTTTTTTCTTACCTGAGACTTTTTGTACTCACTAGAAATATTGCCTTAAATTCCATTGCATCTTTTACAGTACATCATCATACATGCCGTACACACAGTTAACCTTCAGGTTCTTTCAGGATAATTCTTTATATAATTATTTATTTCCCCAGCCTTTTTTTAAGGGGAATCATTTTGAGACAAACTTTTTGGAAACCACTTACCCTGATCAACTGCTAGTACATGTTTTTCTTTAGCACCTTATCCTCTGAGAAGCTACATAGTTTTCCAGACTTTAACTTGTTGTATACATGTTGGAATATAGATAGATGTTCACAATTCAGCTATTCCTCTGAAAGTTACTAGCCTGTGGAGGTGTTCACAGGGGTCCCGGGATGAGAGAAGAGATGAGAATCTTGACTCCTTGTTTCAGAAGGCTGATTTATTATTTTATGGTATATATTATATTAAAACTATACTAAAAGAATAGAAGAAAGGATTTCATCAGAAGGCTTGAAAGGAAAGGAATAGAATGATAATAAAATCTTGTGACTGACCAGAGAGTCCGAGACAGCTGGACTGTGATTGGCCATTAATTAAAAAGAACCACCAATCAAAGATGCACCTGTTGCATTCCACAGCAGTAGATAATTATTGTTTACATTCCCTTTCTGAGGCCTCTCAGCTTCTCAGGAGAAGAAATCCTAGCAAAAGGGTTTTTCATAAAATAGGTCTGTGACACTAGCCCTTAGGTGAAACATGGTAACTGATATTGAAAGGTGGTTAAAAAACAGCATTTTACTTTTTAATAAACTAAAAGGAGGCAAATTTCAATTGAGGAGGTAATTTCTACCAAGTGGGCATAAACCAGGGGCTTTCAATTTTATGGTTGTATCATTAGGCATTGTAAAATATATCTGAGTCTTCACCTTGAGCATTTCAAATTCATCAGACTAGGAAATATTGTTACTAATTATTCCCAGCTCCAAAATTCAGATTAAGGACATATTCTTCTTGGAGTTTACAATTATTGAAAATAGTCATGACAGTTAGAGCAGGACTCTTGGAACATTACACTGTTCTTCTCCTTCTCTTGTTATTAACTGTAATTGCATAGAATGACAGTTCATTATTTGGAGACTGCATATGGGCTCCTTCCTTGGGTTATTTTGAGACTGTTCCTCACTAAATATCTTCCTTTAAACTGAGTTGAGGTTTTGTCTTGAGATAGCATAGCTTTGCTTGGTAAAGTATTGTCTTTGATCCTGCTCTTGTGTGATTAAAGTTCTTCAGAATCTCATTTTGAGAATTCTTGAAGATTCTTTGCTTGGATTTCTCTGTATTGCCTGTGTTGAGATTGAATATGTTGAGTAAAAGAAGTTAGTTGTGTAAAAATATCTGGACTGTTCTTGCCATCACTGTTTCTTTCCTGATTTCCCTGTCTTCTTCACTTTCCCATGTTCTGAGTTTGTCCACATTTCATCGCTTGATTAAAAGGATTTTAATTAAAGAGGAAATGAGAGGAATTGGTGTAGTATTCCTGACTGGTTGCTTTCTAAGGAAGGGAGACATGGTACTGTTGGTTTGGTATTGCAGAAGAGATGATGAATATAATCTGTGGAGTAATTGAGGTATGTGTGTGCAATTCTAGATCTTACTCATTTGTATGTATACAGCGCATGTTCAATAGATGTGTTACTTAATGTACTGAAGTTTCCTTATACAGGGATGGTTATTATCTGGAATGCTTGAGCATTTTTCTTCCTTGTTTTATGACCTGCAGGTGTTATCAGTAATATCTAGAAAAATAAGTCTTTTATAAGAACTAAAAGAAGAAGTTTACCGTGAAGGCAGTTTTTTTCAGCAGGGTGTTTTGTTTTTCTTCATAAATGCTAGAACATAGAAAATTACTCTTTTAAGCTGTTTTCTGAGGGGATAAGGGGAGGAGGGAGGTTTGGGGAGTTGAATTGTATGTTTTTTGTGGGTTCTATTTTTTAGTGTTGAAGAGATCTTTGCCAAAGGAAAACACGTTTCTCTAATGAGATTATGTTGGTTAATAACAAAGCAATAAATATATGATGGATATACAGAGGGACTTTTTATCATGTTTTGTGTATTTAATGAGTGTGTCACACATGCTGAACATCAAACATGATAGGATCTTCTAACTTTCCTACTTGGAACATTTGGTTATGCAGGCAGATATCAGGGACTATCTCAATGCTCAGTTCATATTCTCCTATGCTTATGAAGCCTGTTTATAATTGGTCTTTTGTGAGGTTTTTTTTGTTTTGGTGTTGTTTTTTTTTTTTTTCCTTCCTTTGGTATCTAATTGGAAGTGTTGCTTCTGACTTCTTAGTGAAAATCTTGAGATCTTATTTCGTGCAGGTTCAAGTTGATAAAATCTTTTGCAGTAAAGTTTTGCATAGTTATGTAATAATTTGAATTTATTCCTTCATCTATTAAATTTGAATGCCTATTTGAATTTATTCCTTCATCTCTTTTCTGATTTAGTCATTTTTGTTCTTCCTCTAGACTACATGTTCTCATATAGGACATTCACTGTGGGTCACAAGGCATATAGGAGCAAATGAAAGCACTCGTGTTTAGTTATTGCCATACTCTTTGTTCCTTTCTTGACAGAGCTCCCCCAGTGTCCTGTTTCAATGTAGGACAAGAATGTTTTTGAATGTTCTACAACTGAAAGTAAAATTTTACAAGATAGTGGATGCAGGCTTGTGGGTTTTCTCTTCTTGCTTGCATTCCTTCCTGGCATATTCCAGCCTCACTTCTTTTCCCTGTTTGGATAATCAGCCTCTTTTTGATGATGTCAGACACACGTTAGGTTACATCAGCAATCCTCACAGCTGGGCATTTTGAGGCCCAGCTGAATCATAAGTCACAGAGTTTCATCAGTGTCTGGGGAGAGGGATGAAGCTGAGTCCCCATTGAGAGAGCTGAATCTTCCACACGTTCAGGCCAGTTGAACAATAAAAGTTCATCACTCAACCTGGAAATGGACTTCCTTCCATATCAAAGTGGGAAGGGAAATACTTGTGAATGTGAGTAAATTGGTACTATGGGGTTATTATGCAGTAGTTTTACTTTTACACATGGAAAGTTTTTTAGGTTTTGTTTTTTTTTTTTACTTTGTTCCTTACTTACTGGGTAGATGTAAAAATTATTGAAGATTGGATATTACAGTTTTAGGATAATAAAATTTCTTAGGTTGGAAAAGTCCTTGAAGTAAAATCATTAGTCTAGCACTGTCAAGTCCGCCACTAAACCATATCCCTAAATTCCACATCTGCAGGTCTTCTAAATACTTCTAGAGATGGTGGCTCAGCCACTTCCCTGGACAGTCTGCTCCAAGGCCTGACCAATATTTTTCTTTATATCACATCTAAACCTCCCTTAGAACAACTTGATGTGATTCCTCTTGTCTTGTTACTTGGGAGAGGAGCCTGACCCCCACCTTGCTACAATCTCCTTCAGAATAACTGTGGATAATGATAAGGTCTCTCGTCAGCCTCGTTTTTCCCAGCCTAAGCATAACCCCAGCTGTTTCGGCTGCTGCTCTTAGGACTTGTGCTCCAGACCTTTCACCAGCCCTTCTGCCATTCTCTGCACATGCTCTAGCACCTCAATGTCTTTCTTGGAATGCAGGGCCCAGAACTGGACAAAGCACTCAAGGCGTGGCCTCACCAGTGCCCAGTACAGGGGGACAATCACTGCCGTGGTCCTGCTGGCCACACCATTGCTCACAGAGGCCAGGATGTCATTGTCCCTCTTGTCCACCTGGGCACAGTTGGATCATGTTCAGCCACTATCAGCCAGCACACCCCAGGGTGTCTTTTCCACTGGGCAGCTTTTCAGTCACTCTGCCTCCAGCCTGTGGAGCTTCTGGAGCTGTTGTGACCCAAGGGCAGGACCTGGCACTTGGTCTTGTTGAGCCTCTTAATATTTGCCTCAGCCCATTGATCCAGCCCATCCAGATCCTTTGTAGAGTCCTGCCCTCCAGCAGATCAACACTCCTACCCAACTTGGGGTCATCTGCAGACTGACTGAGGGTGCACTTGATCCTCTCGTCCAGATCACTGATAAATATATAAAGCAGAACTGGTCCCAGTACTGAGCCCTGGGGAACAACATTTGTGACCAGCCACCAACTGTTCTGTCCTGTAGCAGTATAAAAAGTTATAAGCGTACTTTGCCCATCATTTTATTTTGTACCTGTTGTAGAACTTGCAGGATGATATGGTCTGGTTTTAAAAAGTCATGGTTTTTAGCTAAAATATAGGTGCAATTCAGCAAACTTTATTTTAAAATATAAAGCATACAAGGTATAAGAAACGTAGAGCTCCTGACTTTCAAGTTAAGATACTCTCTTTTTTACGGGTCTGTTCTGTGTTGTCTCATGGGCAGATTCTGTTTCAAGACTCTTTTAAATTGCTGCGTCCCTGCACTACCTAATGCAGTTTTGTTTTAGTTTTTAATTAGGCATTGTTTTATATATATTTCTTTTGAATTTTTCTGTATATTTATGGAAATAAATTTTGCCATGTTTAACTTCCTAATTTTTTTGTGTGCGATCAGTCATTCACAAATCAATTCACATAGGTGTTTGTTTACTAAATATACACCTCTGTCTCTGTGTGGACTTGGAGGATTTGTTTGTCCAATTCTGTCATGGGTGAGGTTGTGCACCAGGTTCCTTCTTTTTCATATAATGTGTGACCAAAACTTTCTTATTCCCTGTTAAGATTTTGATAGTGAATGCTTTCCTAACAGGAAAGCATTAGATAATTTCTCATGGCATCACTGAGTGCTTTCTTTCTGAAATTTATGTTGGCAGGACTTTCTGTTTACATGCCTTAACAGGTTCAGCAATACAGCAAATACTTCCCCCTCCCTTCCACCCTTCTGTGGACTTGTATGGTTTTTCTCACAAGTGCACTTTGTGCAGAGGAAATGATTGTTGATTTCTTCCCCCAGTCTATGCAAGTATTCATTTTTGCTATAGATTAGGACTGTCTGTATTATCAGCCTGGCAAAAATGCTTCCAGTCTGTGGCTTTTTTCTGGATGAATGGATAAATGATGTGTCCAGTGTCCATTGGTTCTGTGTTATTTTATATAGCATGTCTCACTTCAGTGTATCAACTTTTCTTTTAGAAATTGAAAGTAAAACTTTAAATATTTATAGTTTGATACTGATATTGCTCAGTAAAGAAGCTTTTCACTGGAGTAAAAGGGATATGGTCTGAATGGCTTACATATGTACTTGTAAGGAATTTTTAAAATCCATTGTTTTTCCTGTGTTGAGAACACAGTGACAAATTTGCAGGAAAGTACATCCATTTCCACACACACTGCACAGTAAGTTTATTTCCATGTGTGCCAGAGGGAATGACTGCAAGTATCAATAGACTATGCAATACCCTTAAGGGGAACCAATAAGCCAGCAATGTGTCTGTGGGATAATCATGCCCCAGGCTTACATTATCATAGTTTTATGGAAATGTATTTGAAAAAATTGTCTATGTAGAAAACAAATAAGTGCTTTGTTTCCACAGTTGAAACAATGAAGTACAAAGAAATGTCTGACTCCAAGTTAATTGTTTAAGTTATCATTACTTTTAGTTGTCTCAGATTGTGTGTAATTATTTTCCTTGCTCATCCACTTATTTTCCATTTCTTGATTTTTTTTCTGAAAAATCTAATTTTCTGCTGCTTTCTTTCTAATATTTATAACTTCACTTGAAACTCAGGATGTATATGGTTTTAGCAGAATCATTTAAAAATTAGCTGGGTTTGAAGCTCAGGTTCTTTAAATTTTCAACATGAGATAATTTTAATTAAAATTAATAGAGTATATTAAATTTTTCAGGATTACCAAATCATTTTAATTTTAATCTAATATCTTTAATTGATGTATAATAAGCCATTAGTTGAAAAACTGCTGGTTCTGAGAGTACTTATAGAATATATATTGTATTATTTATAGAATTTATAGTATTTATACTATTTATAGAATTTTACAAAAACTGGCCAAGAAAATACAAAATTTTCTGAGGTTTGGTTAATGGAAGTCAACAGAAAATATTTATTTTCATTAATTTATTTCAGATGCTAAAGAGAAGACTACTCAGGGAAGGGCCATCTTGAAGTTATTATTTGGAACATGGGAAAACAACAGTTACTATGGGATAGTTCCATGCCACTTAGTTTTACATACCGTAGTTAGGAGCATATTTGCTTGTGGCCCACCTGTGTTCAGTGGAGAAAAAGACATATCCTCATAAGGATAATTTCCTTTTCTAAGTGTAAATAAGGGTAACAATGAGTATATGTTTTATTGGTTTTCTATTTATTTTTTAAATGCCATTACAGCAAGTTTGTTGTAAGGTGGTCAATGGCTGTTGAAATTGACTGCTCTTGCATTAGGAAAATATTAAACGGTTTTCTCTCTTGGATAAATGGCTTTGTATAGAGCTTATTTGTGTTGTACATCAAAATCTCATAGAATTTGAGAGGCAGTGAAGGAGTAAGTATAGTAGATTAAAACATTTTGTGAAGGGGTAGAGATTATTCTGGCTGCATATAGAATGGCAACAAACAGTAATTGTGTAGTTGCAGTTCAAAATCACAGGGTGTTTTTAGTAAATCATACAGTACCACACAGCAACTCAATTTTATGCATTTGAGGACAATTAAATTTCTGAATAGTTGCCATGATACATTTGGCATTTCCATTTCTGCCACTAGTTTTACCTAATACATAATTTTACTGAAGTGAAGCTGGTGCTAAAAACTTTAACAAAGCTATTGATGGCTGAGACACAAAAGTCAAACCAGAGTTTCCTATGGAGGACTGTACATGCAGCAAAAAGGGTTTATACTCACAAATCTGTACTAATTACCTAAGGCTTGCAAAGTCCTATATGCAGTGAGATTTTTAATGGATCATGAGGTTCAAGTAGGAAAACTTGTATACCCTTTAGATCCGTTATGATTGCTTATCCTGCATGTTCTTTACAGACAGAAGATGAGGCAGTAATAGGGCTAAGAGTTTATATTCATGATCTGATGTCAGTGAGGGGTCAGCTATATGCAGATCTAGCAGCATAACCTCGAACCCCACTTGCTCCTCTCATCATAATTTAACTCAGGAATTTGAATGCCCATAGGCCCAGTCTAATATACATCTGTTGTGCACTGTGGGAAAAAACCTGAGCATCTGCAGGCTTATATTACTCTGTGAAAGGAACTGATATTTTAGGAAAGAAGCCTATCTTGCAGAGAAAATTGATGAGGAACAAATATGCTGAATTATTCTGTAATAGACACTTCAAAAAAAAGTCAGTGCTTGGTTAAGACCCTTGAAAAATTTACATTAGTCATACTTCCTCTTTTACTTAAAATTTTTACACATCATTTGATAGTAATTTCTGAAATTATGGCCTAAAGCCACTCTAAAGTTGTATAACAAACCCTTCCCCCCCCCCCCCACAAAATACCGCTTTATTCTTAGTTGTTATGGAATTCAAAGAATCCATTAAAGTGTTCTGATAAAGTAGAAGTTCCAGAGAATACTGTAAACACTTCAGCAAATTATTTTTTCCTTGCAAATATAGGATATTTAATATGTTGCATATAAAATAATTAAAAATTAATTACATTTAGCTATTTCTAGAATACTTGTGCATTTCTCAATGTGGCCATAGTATGAGTTTTCTCTGCTCTCTCTTTTTGATTCATCTGGATAATCTTGCAGTCTGTTTTTGATTGATCCAAGCACTGGTAAGTAGAAAATGCAAAAACCAAAACAAGTATTCAAGGAGCTCAACACTGGATGATTAGGCAAAAGAAGCAAAATCTGAGAAAGGAATTTAACCAAGAAAAAAGAGATCACTTGGTGTTTTAACAACAGGAGACAGCTGTTGCCTGAAGAGTGGGCAGTGCAAAGAGGCATTAAATCTGAATCAGGAAATGGAATTTGAAATGCACATGAAAGAAAAAGTCATTTTACAAGGAAGCCAACACTCTTTGTACTGAACCAGCAAGTTCCCCATGCATTCAGTGTGTGGGTGAAGTTAAAACTACAGCTTAACTGAAACAGAGGCTTGACACTACCTAAATGGAAAATACTCTCTGCTTTCTTTGCCTTCTGTCTCCTCTTTGTCCCACAGTCCCTGGCCCCACACTGCTTCTACATGCTGCTTCTTCATGCCTCCCTGCACAGGCTTGGGTGTTCATCCCTTAATAGCCCACAGAGAGCTATAATTGAAAAGCTTCAGCAGAAGGCCCCAGTGAATGGAGCAGAATTTTCTATCTGTAAGCAGTAATAGACAGAGGTAACTACTTTGTAAGTGGCAAAGTGCAGGAGCTGATCAGCTGTGACTTGCAACTGCTTCCTAAATATATGTGAGCACAGCATTCAGCACAGCTTTTGTGTCAATGCATAAGTTCTGTCTGGTTCTTTACTGTAATCCTTCTATTCATTCTCAGAAGTTATGTCTGTATGAAATATTCACTTCAAATGACTGTGTTTTAAAAATAAGTCTCCAAACAGTTTTTTTGAATGCAATGGAAGAAGTCTTGCAGTTGAAATTCAGAAAGAAAGCTTTTAATGAAGTATAATTTTACTCTGCTCTAGTATTGTTAATTTGAAGTATAAATTGGTTGGTAAAGTATGTTAAATGCTGGATTTATAACTGTATTCTACAACTATGAAATCCCTTGACTTTTTAATGTAAAAGTTGTGACCCCCCCCTCCCCCAGTGATCCCTTCTAACCATTTTTTTTACATTAAAAAGTCAGTGAATTTCATAAACTTGTCTGGACAGAAGTTGCTTGCTGATTCACTAAGCTCAGCTGGTCAAATATGTTGGTGATACAAGCTCTTCAGAGTATATGGGTCCAAAATAAAAGCACTGGCTGTGCATATGTTCCCATTTTACCTTTCTTTAGTTGTCACTGTTCTTATGAGATGGAAAAAAAGCCATCAATGAGATGGAAAAAAAGCCATCAAAAGCAACAGCTGATTTTTACAGTAAAACTTTGCATGGAAGATGAATTTTCAAATTACATATCCGTCCCTGTTTATCCTCTTTTTTTATATATCTGAAGAATGCTGGCATGTTCCATCCTCTCTCTCTTCATTCTAATCTGTTAGTGCAGAAATAATTCTTTGTGCATTTCATTGTTTGCATTGTGAACCTTTCCTTGCTTTTTCCAATGGGTCTGCCAGTTTCTCCTGTCTTTAGCAGTTGTGCTTAGTGCTGTCATTTAATCTCAGTGTTCCTAGTCCGAGTTGGGCATTGTGTAAGTACTAACAGAGTCCTTGGTCCTGTAATTTTAGATCAACAATGAAAAATAATGAATTATGAAGATAATAAAATACATAAGTTTTTAGAGCAGTGTTCTAACATAAAGCCTCTACTGATAATAGAAGGAGAATGAAGATGCTCTAAGAGAGATTTGTGGTCACCATTGCTTTATAAAATGTAATCTAGATCTTATGTGGATAAGAATAATTTAGAATAAGTCACAAGCAACTGATAAATTGAAAGCAAGCTGTGAGAAAGATTGGAAAAGTAGAGTTGGTAGCAAGATGTGTGACCTAACTGCAGTTATAATGGAAGAAGTATAGACAGATAAAATTTTTTGGTTGAAGAACAGAAAAAACAAGGAAGTGAGCATAAGATACACATAGTTTTACCTACAAAGAGTGCATGCTGTTCCAGAAAATGGCAGTTTTTAGTAGGGTGGAGAAATTTTAAAATAAAGTGAGATAAAAGTCCATAAAATGGTAATGATTGTTTCTTTAAGGTAGTTGGAAATTTCCTTTAAATAGAAAAAAGGATAAATATGTTGTGCCTGCTTTTCTTGAACAAGACTTAGAGTAAAATCTTAACAATGTAGGGAGGGTGTCCAGAGGAGGAAGCCAGGCTCTTCTCAGTGGTCCAGCCAGTAGAACAAGAGGCATTGGGCAGAAACAGAAGCACAGGAAGTTCCATTTGAATATAAAGAAGAACTTCCTTGCTGTGCAGGTGACCACACACTGGAACAGATTGTCCAGAGAGGTTGTGGACTCTTCCTCACTGGAGATATTCAAGAACTGTCTGGACACAATCCAGACAGTGTGCTGTCTGGATGTGGATATTCAAGAACTGTCTGGACACAATCCAGACAGTGTGCTCTGTGATGACCCTGCCTGAGCAGGAGGCTGGACCAGATGACCCCCCAATGGTCCCTTCAAACCTTTATCTCTCCTGTAATTCTGTGGAAATAAAATGGCAATAAATGGTGAAAATTCAGCAGTAGTGAATTGAAGGTCAATGATTAAGAAATGATGACAGAAAAGAAATTCAGTTACTTGCAAAGTAAGAAATTTTAAATGAAAATATGACTTAGCAAATTGTCATTTTGGAGAGCATTAGATCCATTTAGGATCAAATGTGAATAGCTAAGATCCAAGGAATGACAATGTGTCATCTGACAAGAAGATGACAGAATTCAGCAGGACAGTCAGTAACTGTGTAGAGCCACTGTGCATAGAAAGGAATCAGGGAACACTTGAAAGGTGTTCTGTAACTCATTTTTTTATTACAATTTGCTGCATTGCTCACATCCACGTTATTTAGAGCCTCAAGAAAGTGAATGTGATTTCACATTTCACTCTTGCCTGTTGCAGTAAAATTTCTTTATTTGAAATGCATGCATGTGAAGCTTTTCATTCACTATGTAAAGACAGTTACACCAAAATAGAAGTGTATAAGACAAATACTGGCTTTAATTTGGCTTTACTGAGTTCAAAGTATCAACAACATTAAATTTAAGATTTGATGAAGATTTGCTGCTGTAGAAATTTACTCTGATGTGCTTACCCTCAGAAAGGGTTGCAGTTGAGATGGTATACACTGAACTATTTAATTTCTGTGCTATTTTCAGCTATTCATGTTTCTCAGAGTGTACTGAAAGGTATACTCTGAAAAGGTACACTAAATGCCTGAAGTGGTCTAAATACCTTTATTTAGAAGGTATTAAGACCACTTCAGGCATTTAGCTAGCTTTTTAACATTTGCTGCTAGTGCAGCTTGCGTTGTCAGTGATGGGAGATGATCTCATATACTAAGTTGAGTGTTTGAACTAGGGCTAGCAATATTGCAAACTTTGTGGACTTTTGTGCTAGACATCTAATACTCTTTTGATTGTTTTTTGGAAAATCAGTGTCTCTGAACCTCTTTATATGAGGGAATTTATAGTACTAAAGGTGGTAAAAGAAGTACACTGAGAAAGGTTTTATGGCAGAGCTCTGTTTCTTGTCCTTCAGCTACAGTGAAACTTAGAGATATAAATCAGTTATGCTGTATTTAGTGCTGAAAATCTGTTTTCTTCCACAGTTGTTTCAGGCTCTCTGTAGAAATGATTAATCTGGAAATATAGCTGTGACCACATATGTGCCCTCTAAATAGGACACCTTACCATGAGGAATGTGGTTGTTTGTAACCGTTACTTTAAAAATGCATGTTTATTCATATTTATGCTAATTCAGAAAGAGAGGTTTCTTGAGTGAAATCTCACTTTTCACAACAGAAAGAACTTAAGCTGTAGGTTTTCCTTTCTGTTGCTTAAAGTGAAATATTTTCCCCCTTTGACTTGTTTAATCTGTTATGTGCATGCTGCACTCTGACAGTTCCTGGGTGTTGGAATTGTTGATAAATTTCTAATGAATCATTCAGCGCTCTGGCTTTGTGTTGCTTTATGTTCCTGTGTTGTGAATAAAAGGCATTGAGAGTTACATATCCAGTACTTTTTCCCAAAAGCTAATTTCTTCCAGCAAGTTCCCGCTAGACCTGGTGTCAGCTACAGTATAAAGATATTAAAGAAATTAAATCAAACCTGTTTTTCTGAGACAGCATTTGACAATCATACTCATTCTTGGGAGCTTTTTTATTTTTTCAGCCTATAATTTTTTCTTTGTTATAAACTCTTACACTCTTAATTTTTTTCTCTCTCTTCAATGTGTATCACATTCAGATATTCCACTAGATTAATGTTTTTCCATTTGATATTTCTCAACCAAAATGAATGTGTAGTAATTTTAATCTTTTTAAGTCATTCTCCAGTATCTTGATTATTTTAAAATTTATTATTTTTTCACCTCTGAATACTTTGTGAATATCTTTCTGGTTTGAAGATGCCTAGGCATAACTGAATATTGCAAAGACATTTACCTCCCCTCTCATTATTCAGAGCATATATTTATTATTGCTGCACATAGAAAATACATCTCTAAATTGTTCACTCTACTTGTAGGGTTTTTTTCTTTATTACTGCATCATAGATTTTTATTTAGTGTTTCAGATGTGTGTATTAAGCAGGCATATTTCCAGATGCTGTTCCTTGCAATTCTATTTCCTAACTCTTTTATTTCATTCCACACACATTTGTGAACTCCTGAAAGTTGATATTTCTCTTGATCTGGCAGGTTATTGAGATTATTTTGCTTCTTCAGTTTGCTGCCTGTGTATGACTCTTGAAAAATAATTTTTATTTAATATATACGATTTTTTTTCTTCCCTGCAAATATTTAATAACTTCTGTTACCCTGGGGATTGAGTTTTGAGATTTGCCAGCTTGATTTTGTTAGCTTTCCCAGGTTTGAAAAGCCCTCTTCCATCCGTCACTTATTTTAGTAAGTTGTCATCAGCACAGAAGCAGCAGTTGCTATGTGTGCATGGATTCACCCTTCCATGTGTATGTCTGTATGTGGTGTGTGTTTGTATGCAAATGCCAACTCATGTGTCATGCATTTTCCACCTCTTTCGTTTAAAACAATGCTATTTACCCACAGGAGGAGGAAGAAGAAACGTATGAGCAAACACTAGAATTCCGCAGAGGAGGTGATGGTCAGCCACGGCGGTCCACACGACCCACTCAGCAATTTTATCAGCCCCCCCGAGCTAGAAACTGATTAATAAGAAAAGAAAGGTAAATATAAGGTACCAGTGCTTTATATATTGGTTTAGATTTCAAGATAAACAAATCTGGATTGTTCTGTATTTTTCTTAGGGATATTGGTATATTTATGATAGAAGTTGGATATCTCTGTTTCTCTGAATTTTGTGTCTTAGAAGGACTTAATATATCTGTGGGAAGAGAGAAAGCAATAAAAACACTTCAACAAATAGCTTTTGGCTTTTGCTTTATGTCAAGACTCATCTCAGCAAGTTTTTTCCTGATGCTTTTTCACTTGAGAGCAGCAGCAGCAAGATTCTCTGACTCACATATGTTTGAAGCAAGCTTATTTGAAGCAAGTTTCTGCAGTCCCTGCTGAACTCAGGACTGTCTAGCTCTGTCCAAGGTCCCATATTCTACTTTTTATAAGCCATTTATGTGAATAAAAATCCTTTCTGCCGTGTTGCTTGCATGAGAAGGAGAAATATAAAATCTGTGAGTTCACCATTAAATAGGGAGGTGCACAGACAACGAATATTTATGATACTCTGAATCTTGAGGATGTACTTGCACCTTGTATTTTAATAATTACCAGAAATCAAGGGATTATATATCTTCTTTAGAAAATACACCTACTACATACATTAATACATTTAAAAAGGTCAGCCAGCTTAAACAAGTTACAGTAATTTCACTGAACAAATCTCATAAGCTGTGCTGCTTTCATTTCACTGGTTGATCTTCTAAATCCTTAATTTACAAAAGATGGTCAGAAGTCTATCCTGACTAAAGAAAGCTTTGATAAGTCACATAATATTTGCTGTACACCCGTAGTATGTCTTTTTCTTGAATCTGATTTTTCTTTTTTACTAGCCAGTTTGTTTTTAACAGTCTCTTTTTTGTTCTTTTCATTACTCCAGCCTTCCACATTTTGTTGGCTTAACACATGCAGCTGATCTTCCTACCTTTTGATATTTCTGACATGCAACATATGATTTTACTTTTTAGAGTATATGTTAAAATGTATTTTTCATTTATGGCAGTACTGGCAATGTAAGAGAGATAATAATTGTTCTATTTTTGCCAGTATAACTTGAATTTCTTTTTGAAGTACTTGTATCAATCACTATTAGTAAACATGTCCTGAGACAGTTCATGCAGAAATTATTCTGCAATATGCACTGAGCAGAGTTTTAACCAGCACAGTTGGCCCTGAGCACTGTCAAAGTGATCAGCTCTGAGAGATGTGAACTGTACATAGCAGTCAAAGCCAGGGAATTTTTTTGTTTCTTAGGTAATATTTTTGGTATTTCCCTAATTTTACAGTAAAATCTGAAAAACTCTGCTTAGCTTTGGTCAGCTATGAGGCACCAGGGAGAGTGTATCTCAAGAACAAGTTACTTGTTGGCGGATGAGGAACAACCTTTCTAAGGCACAGAAGATTTTTCCTTGCAGGTGTTCCTATACTTTATTTTAAAGATTGTAATGGGGTCCTGATTTAAATAGACAGCAGATCTGGTATCAAAACTTACCAGGCACAGAAAATAAGTCTTCACAGCTTTTCCTTTCTATTGTGCTTTCCAAAAAATAAGTGGTTGGTGTAATAAATTCTTCACTGAGAACAATTTTCAATGGAGGCAGAAAATCAAACCCAGTCCTTTTCTAAATTGTTTTCAGCTTACCTGGACTTGTACAACAACATAGCTTTAATGTCTTGACATGTAAAAGTTCAGGGATATTAAATGTCACGTCCTAGAAGTGGATTTTTATATGGATTCTGCCTCCTTTTCATTTCTTAGGTCTTTTGAGAGCATGGCATACTGTTCTTATTTCAAGTTTTTAATAACCCATTAAATGAAAACAAGATTTACTGGGGAAGTTTTAAGGGATCCAGTGAGACATAATTTTAGCACACCTTTCCACTGCAGGATGCTTTACCTCTTCAACAGATCTTTTATTAGTGACATCTTTACTTACTGAAAGGGACTATCTCTCTATTATGTTAAATAAGTTCATGTCTTTTTCCTAAAGAGATGGCAAACCATTGGTGATTATTATTTTATGTTATAAATTGGTAAATTCCATAGAATTTTAATGGTATAGTTTGTAACATTTAAAATTCCAAAGTATCTTGTTCTCAAAGGCAACTTAAACTATACTAAAACTGGAGTTTGCTGCCTATATTTGTATTGGGTATGATAGGGATGTATCAGAGATGAAGCATGAGGTCCATACATTCAAAGTGTCAATTCCTACCCAAAACCTTTTAGATCTACAGTATAATCTTATATCACTTGACAAGGAGGACTCAGCAATGCAGTGGTGCAGCAATGCAGAAATGATGCTGTACTGCCTCATTAGTGTTCAGTACACTCATTCAGGTGTTGAATTTGGGCATGCACATCTGGAATTAGTATTACCAAATAATCAGTTCAAAAATCTTTGTACTGCAAGAGGTCTTAAGTGGAAGAAGGTTCAAGATTTTAAAAATCTGAGTTGTTTTTTAAAAGTGGAATTTGGATCAATGGAGCTGGAGCTCTTTCAGTCTGGGAAAGAGAAATGTCTAAAGGGATCTTATTGCAGTATTTCAGTATTTGAAAAGGGGACTTCTGAAAAAGATGGAGAGGGACAAACACTGCAGATTTGCAGGAAGTGTTGACCTGGTGATTTTTATGAAGACAGATAAAGCAGAAGTATGGGATAGTCAGTACCTCACTGTGGTTGCAGTTGACCTAGACATTATCATTTATTAATATCCAGCAGTGTGAGGTGGAGAACACTAAGTCAGCATTTTAAGTCAGTGAGAGGGAGTTTTATGTGGGTATGAATCAAATACTAAGTTTAACAGGTCTGTAAAATAAGATACTACTCCTAGAGAGTTAAGATACAGGAATTAGAATCTAACAATAACAAAAATGCATCCTGAGGTTACATTTTCTATGTAGAATGTCTTAATAGTCCGAAATTGAAGAGGGGCAAATAGTCAGAAATGAGTGTTTTGAAGGTCAGGTCTTTTGGAGGAGATTGAAAGAACCTATAAGTGTGTACCTGTAAGTGCTTGGTCCTTTTATGCTTTTTGGGTCTTTACTCCAAAGCAGAACTAATCAACACCTTGTCACATTTGCTATAAAATCTGTATTGAAGTCCTTAACAATGGAGAAATTGTGGCTTTGTGAGAGAGAAGTCTTAACCAGAAAGTGTCCTTTGTATTAGACCGATCATATTTATTGCGTTGAAGTGCAGCCTTCTGAACTATCCTTTTAAAGAATTGTGTCTCTGTAATACTGAAAAGCAGATAATCATTCTTTTGGAGGAAGAAAATGAAGTGACAGTGAAGCCTATGTTGCACAGATCCCAGGGATGGGGGGTACTTATGGCTTCTTGAGTGCCAATACTTTTTGTCCTTATCTGTTGTATTTTAGTTTTTTCATTTAGAAACCTTCTTGGAGTCGGGGGGAATTCACTGGCAGCTCCCAATTTGCTGAACACTTCTTCTAGAAGAAATTCTGGGGTTTTCCAAGCATCAGGATGGAACAAAGACTCATGTGAGCAGAAGGAATTTGGACCTGACACCACAAAAGACTTTTTTAAAGTTCTTAGTTAAATGAAGCTGAATACTTTTTACATATGAAAGAGGCAAATTGTCATTGCTACCATCAATAAAACCACAGTGCACTATTCTATTCTTTGCCTTGTATTCTTTTTATTGAGCCTCCATTGTTAGTTAACATAATAATGTATCATGATTTTTTCTTAATTTTGGACAGATTTGACTTCTAATATTGCTTCTAGTAAAGTAAAATTAAAACATATTTTCTCAAAAGCTGACAGGGTTGGGCATTTAATTTAGATTTTTGGTTAGTATTAGTGAAACATGTTAAAAAAATTTCGGCTAATTGTACGGTAAAATTCTGAATAGGCTTTTGACTATGTTTTTTGTGTTTATTTTCCAAAATTGCTGAAAGACAAATTATAGATTTGCTTATTGTGTGTTTTTCATGATCTGTGACCAGAGGGTCAAATGGGAGAAAGAAAGAAAATAATCAGTTTCAATAGTAATTTTCTAAATAATTTGAGGTAAATATTTTCTTTATAGGAATATTTATATTAAAGAAATAGGTACATTTCTAAAAGGTACAGAACAAAAAATACTGAAATATGCACATTGGTATTTTAGACATAAATATGTGTATAAATGCACACGTGTAAGCTGTTGGATAGTAGGTACTTTCTTGTCATTTTAAACTATGCTTTCATTGCTTCATATTATTAGAATTTTTTCAATTGTCATTGATGTTTGAAAGACTCTTATGTCAAACTACTTTTCATTCTAAGCTGTATTTTTGAATCTTATGTGATTATGACAAACAGTTGAAATTTCACTCTTTCTTTAGCTGAGAAACACTCAAAATCTAGGTAACCTGGAAATCCCTTCTAAGCTTTATGCTGATCATTTAAGATTGAAATAGCACGTGTGTTTTGAGGTAGTTTTGTAGAGATAGAATTATACCTGAGAGATGTATTGATGGTATAAATTGCACAGTTAATTCTGCTGAATTTTTCTCTGAGTGCTCATACAAAACCGTTTGAATAGAACCTTGTTTATTTGGATGTTATGAAGTTTTATATTGAGGATGTAATTGAATGTATCTGCAGTACAGAATGTGGATTATTGTCTGAATGCAGTCAAATTATACCAACCACATAAATTTTTGCAGAATAGCTAGCAATCAAATGTTTTGCTGTCCTCATGGATCCTAAGCATCTTCTTCATAATTACAGTGAACCTTACACCTTACTCATAATTCTGAAGAATTTTTGAAGTTTTAAACATGAGCCGTACAATGTTAAAGTTCCTCACTATCAACTAATGCACAACAAGTTTTATGAAGTTTGTTAGATTTACATTAGAAACCACTTTCCAAATAGTATGAAACATCCTGGTCAGTTCTGCTAAATTGTACCAGCAAATAAATAAACTGTAGATCTAATTCATTGCATGTTGGATACTTTACTTCCAGAATTATTGCTAAGACCACTGATGAAGCTATTCAGCTGCATTAAGAAATGCAGCCAAAGCATTGTTTTAAAAAGCAGTTTTGACTTTCCTTTGCAAATAGGATGTGCATTAAACAAGCCCTACAGTCAGTGTACCAAAGCAACTTGTGAAATTAAAACTTTTATGTTCTTTTGAGCTTTTATTCTGGCTGTGAACTAAATCATAAAATAAAGAAAACTACAGTCTGATTTAGTGAACTTTAAAAAATAATGCCTAGTTATGAAATTTTAAGACTCTACAAATACAAAGCAGCATTCCTCTCTTGGCTGTGGCGTTCTGAGATTATGACATGTATGTGCAGCTGTAGGCAAATGAAATATCCTTGAGAATGTTGTTTTTCTTTGTGAAACGGTAAAGAGTATTTCCTGGTCTTTTTACTGGGGCTGTGAATCTAGAAAGCCAGAGTAAGCAAACAGCTCCAGAGTCTTCTTCAAAAGTCATGTAGTCTTTGTATGTTTTATGATCATTTTCTGCTTTGGCTTCAATTGAAATAATATATGCTGAAAGTTCTGCCTTTCAGGATCTGAAGAATTGTTGTTTGAATAGTTAAAAACTTATTGCATCAACCTGTTTT
This sequence comes from Serinus canaria, assembly GCF_022539315.1. Taxonomy (NCBI): domain Eukaryota; kingdom Metazoa; phylum Chordata; class Aves; order Passeriformes; family Fringillidae; genus Serinus; species Serinus canaria. Next base: position 59,222,620 of record NC_066313.1, read on the forward strand.
GAAAAGCAAGAATTCATATGTTCATGCTTATTGATTTCTGTATCTGGAAACAACATGACAAGAAGCTAGGTAGGTATATAAATTATATTTTTGATTTGCATAGTCCAACAAAACCAAAAATCCAATGATTTGCCAGTCATACTGTAGTAAAGTTTGCATGCACAAGAACAGCGTTAATTTATTTAGCTTTTGTGTTCAGAAGAAATTATTGTGTCTAGATAGGTCTTCAAAACTGATGTGAAAGTTAACTTCCAGTTCATCAAAAGCAACAGTAAAAGCAAGCTTCTGAACTTTTTGTGGCCACAGTTGTGTGGTTAAAGGGAAAAAGGTGATAAGGGGCACTAGATCCTGGTCGTGCACACTATTTATTTACTAGTTTGATTTGTGGCTCTGTATTGGAGTGTTCTTGGCTAGCTGTTGCTAAGACAAACCTGCCACTGAGCAGTTTTCCCTTTGTACAGTGAACATGAGCCAACCTGTGCTTCTTGAGCTGTCAACCAGTAGGTCCCTGGTTCATGGCTTTGCTTTGCTAGGATTATGGATAGGGCTTTGGGGAATTTCTGTGTTAAAATTAGGAGTGCAATTCAATGAAGTGTTTTTCTTGCCTTGGACTTGTGTATAATATCTTTACTCAATGAAAAAAAAAATCAGAATTTCATGTTTAAATTATTCTAAAAGTTATATGCCAAGTTGGTAATACTATCATTGACTAGGATTTTTTTTCCTCCTTTATATTCTTAAGAGATAAAATAATTTTGAAACAAAAAGTGGAAATGGTGTGGTTTTATCTTACAGGTTTTCAGAATTTTGTATTAAAAGCTGATTGAAATTGTCATGTTTGCATTTAAAATTCATCCTTGGTCTAATATCTTCTGATAGATATTCAGATGTATATTTTAAAGTAGATTTTTATCACAAGCAGGTACTTTCTTTTTAAGTCTTTGGCAGCAACTGTGCAAAGCATTTTGAGGATTGCTTCTTCTCAAGTCAAGGTCACTTTTCCAAGAAACACATCTGGAATTTTCTCTGCAGAATCTCTTGGCTTGAGCGTTATGGAGATGAAACTTTTTGGGACTATGGCTTTCTAAGGCAGTATTAACAGCACATATTTTCATTGGGATGCAAAATGTTGATATCACAGGAAAGACAAATCTTATCCGTAAGATGTACTTGGCATTAGATACACGAAGATTTAGCTTGAGGTGAATCTGAGGGGATATTTGCAAGAGAACTCCCAAACAGCCAAAGTAGCTAATGAATGTTGGTAGCTGAAATAATCTGGTAGAGTGGAGTGTACAGTTCCTTTTCAGCATTATGGTTGGAAGCAGCTTCACAGAGAAAAATCTCCCATGCTTTTATGCAGACAGGAATAGATAATTTGGAGTGATTCTCTATAGATACGTTCTTGAAGAACAATTCTATTTCAGCTGTCTTTTCATCACATGACTTGATCCAGCTCTAGTAAAATGCTGTAACTTTCTTGAGAGTAGTGTGAGCCTGAATAATGAATGACCAATTGCACAATTAAGTTCAGTTTAGCTTTCTGCTTGCTATGTAAGTATTGGTGTATTCTCCTGGGGTTTTTTCCTTATGGAATGTTTTTGAGTGTCTTACTGTAGGAGAGCAGCTAAACCATGGAAGGTACTCCAAACTTGTAGGCACTGACCTTCTCATAGCATGGTATGCACATGAAAAACTTTGTGGTGCAATCTTTAAAAACAATGATAAAGACTCATAAATACTCTTATTTTTAGTATTTACTTCATATCACTTGCTTTATGTTGGCCTGTTCTGGCTTTAAATTGCAATTTTTTCTGAGAATGATTCAAAATAAAGTAAAGGAATAGAAATTACATCAATATTTAATTTTCCCCCAAGACTGAGAGGCCATAAAAAGTCAGTTTCCATGCAAGCACATGGGCTGTTGATGGACAAAATTATGATGTTATGAGTGAACCCAAAATCTAGAAAATATTGAAAAAAAAATCTTACACGTATTCAAGTAAACAGGAACTGTGGGGAGGAAAATAGTTAGGTGTATAAGACCAACAGAGAACTATAGACTGTGTAAAAAGAATTTGGCAGTTGCTTCTTTGGAAAATATTCATAGTCATTTCATTGCCTTGCAATTTTTCATGCAACTTGACTATTTCTATCATAAAATGAATTCATAGGTAAGTTTTGTGCAGAAGATATTAAAGTAATTTTCAGGCTGTTTAGTTTGTCATGGGATCTTGAATGCTTTGCATTTATACCATGTGTTTCTAAACTGCAAAGGTTAAAGAAAATAAATAATATTTTATATTTGTTTTATAGTCAAAATAATCCCAGGCATATTTTGTTAGTCATTTGATGAATGGCTATGCCTCTGCTAAAACAGCTATAATCTAAATTGACTACACCCAGATTTAAGACTCAATCTAACTGTATTTATGCTGAATATTTTTCTGTAGCTATTTCGCAAAGGAACTTGTTTACAATAATAATAAATTGAAAAGTAGAATAAAGAAGGAATGCTTATGATTTTGATAGGCCATGAAGGAAACTGAGGTTTTGTTCACTGGGGGACTAGAATAGCATATACAAAGCCCATGTTCTGTGTACTATTTGAATGCAAAATAACTTTCTTCAAAATTGATTTTTTTTTCCCCTCAGTCTGCTAACTAAAAAATATTTTAGCCCAGTGTAATTCATGGGATAAGATAGGTTATCTACTCTGACATTTCACTGCTCTTGCAGTATCAGTGTTGTGATCAAATGCTCCCAATAATAGATATTCTTGATGGTCAGGTACTAAGTGTGGTTTTTATTTCAATTTATTGCATTAAAATGTTTATCAAAACTTGAATTAACTTTGTACATGGTAAAGATGAGACATGCTGTATTGACTTTTGTCACAAGTAGGAGCTCAGTTTCAGTGTATTTCAGCTGCAGAAATGACAACAGAATTCAGTTGTGCTGCTGCATTTTGCTTAGTTGCGTTAACTTTGAACTCTCATTTTCAAAAAGAAAATAAATTCTTACAGCTGTACATAAACCACTGAAATGGACTGACTTTAAAACAAGAAGCTGATGCCTATTATTTCTTTAGAAAGAAACAGAAAATTGCAAGAGTTGTGAAATGTGAAAACTTGCCATGCATATCAGCTAAGAACCTTTGTGCTCTGTATATGGGGAATCGGACAATTTTTTTCCAAAATAATGAAGATCTGAGCAATTCATATATTAAATAATTGTATTTGAAAACAATTTATTTCTGTATTTCAGTCTCTGTATCCTGTGAGGAACCTGTCTTTCATTGCCTCTGGCACTTTAGCTTTCTCACACACTTTGCAAGAAGCCAGGTAATGATTAGGAGTATCAGATGAATATTGATAGAGAAGTTAAGATACTGATGTTGGTTTGTGAGTTCCTCCAAACTTCATGTGAGAAGCTGTACCCTGGAAGATGTGAAAGAAGCTGTGACACTGTGGTTAAATAGCTGTAAAAGGTGAATGTTGTATCCTTGATGCATCATTCATGCGTTGCAGAGTGCAGTTGTGCACACCAGAACAAGGACAAGACAGGTGGAAAAATAAATGATGATATGGTAACGTTTTTTTCCAAATAGAGTTTTGCCATGGTCTCCAAGTACTTAGCTTCTTGAGATGCAGATACTAATGTGCAGAATATACAGTATTTATAGAAAGAACCTCAGATTTAAGATGGTTGGAATTTATCATCCATATCACTACCATTTTTTTGACTTTCCTGTTTTGCAGTAATGTGATTTTTTTTTGAGGCAGGTGTTAAGAAGGTCTTTAACACTGTTTGCCTGACATGCTGGTGAGATGCTGTTGCTTTCTAGTAGGCCAATAAAACCAGTCTGCCACAAGATTATTTATTTTCTCTTTTCATTGGTGGTAAGAGATAGCATTAGCTATATATTATTGTTCCCTTGATATAATTGGAGACCACTCTTTTAGTAAGGGCAGCCTATGTAGTCTCTTTTGGACAAAGTGTGGGTCTTACACTGAAGGCCAGCCAATCTGTGTAACTGAATTTATGTGCTCGTCTGACCCAAGCCTTGACGTCTCCTCCTGTAATTTTTCTACCACCTGCAGGGGAGAAAACATTAATGAATGATGAGTCACTCTGTTTCTTTGTTATGTGCAATTATGGTCTGTTTAGGCAACAAGTTCCCATGGAGTCCATGTATCTCTCAAGAAAATGTGTGTCTGAAGTGTTTGGGCCACAATGTTCACTTGAGCATTTCTGCTCTGCAATATGTAAGCTGTTAACCACTGCATTTTTTTTTTACTTTTCCCTAAGTAACATAACACCTACAACCTTAGCCTAATGTCATACAGAATACTAATGATGTTGGGTTTTTAGTGAAAAAAATCTGCTGTTTCACAGGGAAAATATTCTGCTTTGGCATGGACTGCGCAGGACTAATACTACTGCGTACTTTTGTTTCAGATCCTTTCATCAAAGGCTGCTTATCACTGCTACTTACCATTTTAATATCGTATTTCTAAGGCAATTTTCACTTTGATCACATAGGATGTAGACTTTTATCCAGATATATTTTCAGCATAGCAAATAGAACTCTCCTGAGTCCTTTGCTTATGAGGTCTTTGTTCATTTTTTTTTAATGGACATTGATTAACTTAGCCCTTTGATAAAGTTTCTTAGCTCTTGAAAGCACTTAGCTCTAATTCCCTATTACTTCTATTACCAGATTGTTCTAGAATTTAATTCCCCAGAAGGCTAAAAATCTTCTAATTGCATCCTAAAAATATTCAATTATACACACTTGTGCTTCTGTCACTGTTGACCTTCACATGATGAGAGCTCTCATCTGACCCTTGAGGTATTTTTCTGAACTGTGCTGAATGATGGTGTGGAAGAACAATATTCTGTGAATCATGCTCTACAGCCATTTGCAGTGAGGTAGCACACAGTCACAGCAGGTTCTGTGATTCATATGATCCTTCATGCTTATAATGCATGCAGCAATTTCTGTTCACTTGTATATATCTTCACTGAATTGATTAATTCTTTAAACTTATAGTCTTGCTTGCCCTTCTTCTAGTGGGCAGGGGAAAAGACTCTGTGGTGTTACAGCAGGTTAGATGGGACCTCCGGAAGTGCATGTCTAGGAAAACCTCCTCGTCAGAACCATGTCAGCTATAAGATGAAATAGGGCTCACTGCCCATTGCTCAGGGCTTCATCCAGTCAGGCCTTGGAAACATTCAGGCATGTGAAGGCACAGCTTTCTGTGCAACTTGCTCCACTGTTTGACTCGCTGTCCTCAGGGGAAAGAGTCTTTCCTTTTCATACATGAGTCTGTCTTTCTTCAGGGTGTGGTGGTTGTCTTTTGTCCCCCTGCTGAGCACAGCTCTGGAAAGCCTGGTATCCTGATAAATCTCTCTATGGGAAGTAGGTCCCCCAACAGGTGTCTTCTCTAGGCTGAACAGGCCCCTCCTCTGACCACTGCAGTAGCCCTTCACTAAACTCTTTCCAAGTTACTGATGTCTTCGTTGTATTTTCAAACCCAAAATTGTATGTGATATTCTAGTGGGGTCTAATGAGACCTGAGTAAAGGAGGATGATATCCTTTATCTGCAGTGTGTGACAGCCCATTCCTATCAGCCCATTCCTCCAGCCTGTCTAGGTCCATCTAAATGCTAGCCCTGTCTTTGAGCATACAGTTTTGTTCTCTCAGTCTGCCTCCAGTTTGATTGCCTCCAGCGAACTTTAACAGCAACCACTCCACTGCCTCTTTCAGGCCACTGATAAAGATGTTGAATGGCACAGATTCCAGGGCAGTCCCCTGTGGTACTGCTGTTGCTAGTGGCATCCAGGCCAGTAGGTTTGTTGTCCTTCTGCAGACACATAGCATATCAGCACTCAGTGACCAGAGATCACAAAGGAACATAGGACAAAGCTCAGTTGATGTTCTAACAAGAGATAATCAAGTAATTGGGGCTCAGTCTGTAATAATCTGTGCTACAGAAGGCAAGTGAAACCTTTTGCTCAGTTTGGCAGATCTTCAGTAAGACTCTGTGGCAGGGACTACCTCTTACTACAGCATACCATGTGCTATTTTCTATTCTAATTACAGTTTCTGCAAGTCTTTTTTTCCTATCTTAAAATGTCTCATCTTCTCATAAAATATTAGGAGTATCCAAACCCAGGATATTTTAAAAATTATTCAAAGTAAGGAAAGATAAGGGTGTAATTGTGATGGAAAGAATTACTTGGATTGTTCAGTCTCTAAGCCTGGCTGATCTGGCTGCTACTGGGAATTTTCTCTGACATGTTTCTGAAGTACTTTGACTCATACTGCATGTATGCCAGGTGACTGTCACTCAACAGAACAAAACGGTGCTCTGCTGGCAAATATTGGAGTTCTGTGTCAATCTGCTGATGTGTCTTGATGAGGTGTTGACCTGAGTGGTGGTTAAACTCCACCTTGAAAGAGTGAGCACACCTGATACACAAACCTGGACAGTAGCAACTAAGCCTAGGGTAGAAGAGGTTATTTATTCTGTTGTTGATGTTGTCAGTAGGAAGCAAGTTTTTAAGCCCTAAATATACTCTTTGGAATGGTTTGAAGTAGGGCAGGGAAGGCATCCACTGACGGGGATATGTAATGTGATGTGGTAGGACCCAGAAGCAAAGTACTCTAGTGCTGTTGGAATAAAATTTCTCAGATAGCTACTTTTGTTTCCAATGGGGAATAGAAATGAGTGTCTTGGACAATGTCAGGACCAGGGGTAGCCTTGGGCACAAGTTTAACAAAGTCTGATGAACATTGACTTGGCAGCAGAGAAGCTGGGCTAATTTGTCTATTCCCAGCAGTGGGACCTGAGGAACAGGGAGCTTCAAACTGCCTCCCAAGAAAGTTGAAACTGTACAAATCATGAGGGTAGGCATATCCTGAAGTACCCATTTAATGAAAAATAAATGCTTGTTTCCTCCAGGATTGGCTCTCGATGGGTATGTTTTATTGCCAGCAGTTACTAGCAGGCACTGTAACATAAATATCTGTTTATCGTAAAACTCAGAATAGACTGTGCTGGTCACAGGGTAATCTCAAAGATTGGAATATATAATTTTTTTATTAGTTTACCACATCACTTTAAGTACATCTCTTACTCTATATTTGCCTGTGGCCTGCAGAATTGAAGCATTACCTGAGGATTTATGCAAGAATAAACTTTTAAGAGCCTACATTTATTGAAGCTTTTTTAGTCCAGTTCCTCCAGCTGCTTATTTGAGTGTTCCAAATATGAAAGTTGTTAGCATATTTAAAACTTTACTTTGCATGGAGGTTCATACTGTGTGTTCATTTATTGTGAGCTATGATACGCTGTGAAGAGAAATAACCCAAAATACTGTCTGAAAGTCAACATCTATATGTGCTTAATTGAAGGAATTATGAAGGAGAGATCTCAGCTGTGCTTGGCAAGTTCAAAAATTACTTCCAGTTTATCTAATGCCACGTAATATGAAATGAACAAGATCAAATTATAATGCTATGGTTCATTGGGTGCATTTGATTAAGATCATTGTTCATTCACCTAAGAGCTGTCATTTAATACTTATATTGTTGGGGAAATGCACAGCTTGGAGCCAAGTGCTGCTTACCTTTCAAAGGAAGAGCTATTTCTAGAACATAGTTCCCTATTAATATCTTAGCACAGGTAAACATGAGCCTGGACTACACTGAAATATATTCTCTGCCTAATAACCTTTTCCTTCCTGAGTAGTTATATTGGTAGAAATCCTCCTACTGCAAAGTCTTATCATAATTTCAAGAGTCTTTCCCTTTCCCTTATGGAAACAGATTACAGTAGTATAAACACTATCACTGTATCAGCACAGCCAAAGCAGAGTGATTTTTATTTGTGTCCTTGTGACATGTATCTGTGTCCTCTGTCATATCAGTACCTGGGTCTGCTCTTGAGAGTGTGTTGGGCGATGTTTGAAACAGGCTGGCTCACCAATTTCAGGGAGCATTAGGAGATACCCAGTCCCAGATGGTGGGTGCCTCTGCCCTGTGGGAAGACAGGGCTTTGTGCTACTCTTCAACACAAAAAATTCCTTTTGAATACCTGTAAGTCCTAATGACTTTCTTTTCATATTGGGAAAACTTTCTTTTGCAGTATTGGGCTTTTTGGTGTGATAGAAAAAAACATACCAAAAAAGAATGTCACAATTGCAAATAAACATCTGTCTCAAAAACAGTTTATGAACCCTGCAAAAACATTGTTGAAATCATCACTTCTTACATGACAATAAAACTTTTGCTTTCAGAATAACATTTGCTTGGGATCATGGGTTCTAGCACAAGTTTTAACACTGATTATGCACTGGTTTCATGGTTTCATACCTTTGGTTTTGAATTGTAGCTTCTCTGATACTCTGTTTGGGTAATTCTGATGTTCACTATGATTTTTAGGATAATTTTCTTCTTCCTAGGGTATAAGATTTCTCTTCCTGCTGATATCCCTAAATTTCAGGCTTAGATATGTTAAAGATAGTTGAAATTTGGGTTTGTCCAGGATATATAGAAATATGGATTAGAAATTTTCTTATCTATATAGTAAAAAATTCTGAAAAGGGATCTGAATGGCTTTTGTACTCCTCAACTTAAGAGAGGTCAACTTGAATGACAAGAAGCTCATGGAATTTATATGTTGATCTTGATAGTGCAAAGCTCACATTTCTATGGTGCAAGATAGATAAGCAGATAAAAGATAGATAACTTTTTTCCTAAAGCAAGCAAAGAATCAATCCCCCAAAACCCAAAATGAAACTACACCGATTTCCTGCAATGTCCTTTTGTGGCTTTTCCTTGTTTTTGTGACTTTTAAAATATGTGTTCTAATAAAACATTTAAAATTACCTTTCTGTGCTCAAAACACAGTAAAAAGGTGTCACTGATTATGAATGTTGATAGATTCACTATATAAGCTTATAAAACCAGAAATATGTTACCTCTGATCTTTTACTTACAAAATGACTGCTCATATGAGAAGCACTGTATTGAGAATTTATTTTTGAATGTTTAATTAGGAAGTGCTCAATCTAAACCTACAAAGCTCGTTTCTTTTTCCCCCAAGGTACATGGAAAATTGAAAAAATATTCCTCATTCTAGTGCATGTTTTGAGGGGTAAAAGAAAGGGTTAGTCATGTTCATTTGGACGGAAAGCACTTAGAGTCAGGTAAATACATAGGTTTTGCCTCAAACTTCTCAACACAGTGTTCTTCCCATTTCCATCTTTGAGGGAAGGGGAATTAATGGACTTTCTAAAGTCAGTAAAAAATTGATCCTAATTCTTCAGTAGTATTTGTGTGGAGAATATCTAAGCTGCTGTCTCTGATGTGTGTTCTTCAAAGCACTTATGTTGATTACTTGGATTTCCAGCATCTCTTCACAGTTTTGTTATTCTCTGGTAATTACTTTGAGAAACATCCAGGCAATCTTTCAAACTGAATCCCTTCAGTTCTAAATGAAAAACATCTAAATCGAAGTTTCTCAGATTGTGCAGAAATTTAGGAATACAGCTTGTTCATTAGGGATAATTTCAAGCAGATGCTACTTACAGCAATGGAGAGGAATATGTCTGGCAGCTGCAATTTCCTTTTTGCCTCAGATGATTTGTTTCTGTAATGGCTTTGTAAAGGCATCTCACTTCTAGAGAAAACTTCTTTGAAATGGAAGGTACAAAAACATGGAAAAAAATCAGTTTGATTTATTTCCAATTTCAGTTGTATTTGCCTTTTTTAATAAGTGCACTATGTTACGCCTCTGTCCATACTGGCTAAAATTGCATTGTATTATGTTTCAACCAGGGGTATCCATGATTCAGTCTGTAGCCTTGGTGTGTTTGTGTCTATTGCTGTATTAGAAAGCTCCTCCCAAATCCTTGTGTATTCTGTGGTTTATGGCTCATCTAAAAGTAGTCATTGTCATCATTGCATCAGTTAAAATACAGTAGTTGCCTTTTTCAATTGGTTTATAGTTTAATGACATTTTGTGTCCTTTGCCATCATTAATAAGGAGATTGTTGTTGATTAACAGACCTGGGTTTAGGTAGCACATTTAACAGTTTCTTTGGAAACGTGAGATGGAAGCACTGATCTACAGAGCATAACTACAAGGCTTCCTTGAGGGCCATCCCTTCTTCCTCCCTGCCTCCTACCCCAGGGATACAAAATTAATAGTGCAAGCCAGCACTTTGGATATTCTGACAACAAAGGAAAAATCTTCAAAACATCCACATGGAGCTTATTTGTTGTAGGGTGTGCAGTTTTGGGGAGAAGACCTTGACTTTTCACAGGGAAGATTTAGCATAAGTTGTTACTGACTGAGTGAAGCGCTTGACCTTGAGCTCTAAACAGAGTTCTGTGAATTGCCGGCTGGAAGCAGCTCTGTGAATGTGGTTGGCATTGGCTGCCCACCCAGGGACCATGTAAGTGCAGGGTGGTTTGTGACTCCTGGTGTTGGTACAGCCCTTACCATGGGAACTCAACAGTATTTGAAGGCTGCACATTCTCTGGCTGTTCTCTTGCAGGGCAGAAGGTCCTTGTGGATGGCCACATGGCAGCTCTTACAAGAGATTTCTGGGAATTTCTTGTTTTGCACTCTTCATGTTTGTGTCACTGGACTTGTTAGTCTGAAAGCTCAGAGGAAGCAGTGGAGGCTGACTGGCTTTGCAGAGTGGTTTACCCCCCTAAAATGACATGCCTTACTGTGAAAGGCAAGACTGGAGCAGCAGCAGTAATGGACAAAATGGAAGCACATGAATAAATACACATGATAGAATGTCTTTATGTCCAGCTGATGTGTATACTTCTGTGTTGCGGCATCAGTTTGAGTGGTCAGTATTTACACAGGACATTTTATTTTCTTGCTGTTTTTTTTTTTTTTGAACACTGATTCTATTTGTGAAATGATTTAAATAAAGTTTAATCAAATGTAATTGCTAGTTGCTTTTTCAATCCTGTATTTAAGATTGTTCTCTTTTCTAGTAATAGAGCAGTAAGTCTGACTGTGAGTGTGATTATTTTGCTTTGGTGTTATTAGTTCCAGGAACCAGATATAGTTTGGATAATTTGTAGGTTTTCTATTACATAGAATTTTGCCTTTCTCTATATTCCTTCTCTTTCCATTCTTAGAAGGTACTTCTTGCAGAACATTGCAGAAGTTTCTGGTTAAGTGGATTCGAGGATGAAATATATTTGTCCTATTTCCATTTTTATTGCACAAGGAATCTATTAATCTGTATTTTTATTGGTTATAAAATAGAGTGAAATTCAACTACAAAGGACTGCTTTTCCCATTGTCACTCTTGTTCTCATATAAAAATTGTTTCTCTGTTCCAATTTTCTTTTATATTGCAGGGAAAACCTTGCTTTTTGTTTAATATGCCTTTTCTTGTCTGCATTTGAAGGGAGATAATTTAATAAATTTTTGAGTTAGAATCAAGTCACGCAGATGGAATTGAGTAATCCTGAGAGAAGATTTGCTGAGTCGATTGTATTAATGTGACTATCCAAGTTGCTCTGAGTTTCCAGACATTTAATTAGTACCTCTGGCAGCATACTCTTTTCAGCTTTAGGTATCATTTTCTGCTCTTCAAAATATCTGTAGTGGCTTCAGTACTTAAGAGGTGAAGCTCAACTCCAGCTCCTCTCTTTCTGACTGGGGTTCTACCTTTGCAGATAATTTGAATTCTCTTTGGAAACACAGCTCTTTGGGGAGCAGGGCGACCAGCCGGTATATAAATCTGCACATGGCAGTGCTTGTTAGTCTGGGGAACACAGCATACAGAGTTCTGTGGTTAGAACAGAAAATTGAGATGTACAGTTTCATTTGGATAACCCTGCTGCCAATGTACCATTGTGTTTCCTCCATGCAGCAATGCTGGTTGGAAACTACCTGGATTCATCCTGTGCTGCAGCAAGTTGTTGTAGGGCTTTTGTGTGTAAGAGTCCTGTGTACACAGAGACAGTGAAAAAAAAGACACTGATTGTGGAACTTAGTTTGAATGGTACGTAAAGATTGATATCTGTGGGGTTTAGGGTGGCAGATGTGCAGGTCAAGATCCAATTCCTAATGTGACACACACAGAGATCACATAATTAATAAATTTGGAGTTTAATCTGATAGAAAATAAAATACATGATAGAAAATAAAATACGTGAATGTATGAAAAATTTAATCAGATAGGAGAAATATTCCCAGGAATTCCTGTGAACAAAAAGTCTCCCAGAACTGGGAGATGATGCCATTACATCAGTTAAAAGAGCAGTTTAAAGAACAGTTTAAAAGAGCCTTGAAACAATGATGACTACTAAAGGCAGAAGTTTCTGAGAGCATTAGGAAAAAAGAAATAAAGTGAAGTCTGTGTGTGAGAGGGAGGTTCACTGTCTCATATGAATATAATGAGGATTACACATGTCCTTAATGTCTGTTTGTGAGTGTAGTCAGGGTTCCTGGTGCTGGTCTTGGACTGCTTGCTTTCTATCCTTTCTTATTTTCTTCTGCTTCTCCCTCTCCTGGCACTTTTGCTATGTGCAAACTTCATATTTATGTGAAAATCCCTGATTCTTGTGGAGCCTTGTCAGATTTACCTGTGCTAAAAAAGGACTCTTAACCTACAAGCTGTGTTTGGGGCAGTACCAAAACAGCATAAAGGACAGTCCTGGGTTGAATCAGGAGAGTGGCATATGGCTTCTTCCCTTTGGGGGGAAAAAAATGAGAGGTTTTCCCATTATCTGGGAAATTTTTTCCAGGGCTGGATCACCAAAAGCTACCAGCTCTAGTCATCTCCTTCTGTGTACTGCCAGACTGAGGCTACAGCATCATGCCTGAAAGGAGAAGTGCATGATTGTGCCTTCCCACTCCAGGTCCATCTCTGGTATTGCCACTCCTAAGCTAGCACAGACAGCATCCAATTGTTACAGAAGCTGATGAGATTGACCTCTGATCAAGTCCATCTACTCTTCTTTATTGCTAACAGCTGCTGGTTGAGCATGCCCTTAGACGTGGCTGGGCAGAACCTCAGTGTGTAACCCATGGATCTGACCTTCAATTTCAGCCAGTGTGGCTGTGGGTCAGTCAGCTGGGCACACGCCAGGAGCTCTGTGTTGTTGCTGGTTGGTTGGGGATTTTTGTTGGGTTTGTTTGTTTTCTCCCTTTGGATGTACAGCAAGACTTACCTCTCTTCCAGATATAATTTTCCAGTTTGTCAAGTTTTTCAATTTAATGGAGAAATGAGGACAGATTGAATGTAATTATGGCAAATAGTAATGAGTGGAACAGCCTATTGACGAGGAAAATGCATTCTTGTTGGATCATTCAGAAATTTATTAAGAATGGGGTGATGATGGGGAAGAAATTGTTATAGGTCTGTTCCTCACAGGGATGACAAAAAGGCATTAGGGTTATGGAAAAGTGTGTATGAATCCATTGTGTGAGTCTTGGAAAGGGGAATGGCTCTGTTGACTGACAAACAGGTTCAGCTGAAGGCAGTCAGCCCAGAAGAACTAACTTTCAGTCTAGAAGTTTCAGAGTTCTCCACATTAGGTGAGGAAAGCTTTGGATAAAACAATCCTTGACTTCAGAAGGGTTTCAGTCAATAAAGGGGATCTGCAGGGCCTTGTGTGATCATTTGAAGCAGAGCAGTATGCCCTTGTTGCACAGGTGGCTTGTGGTATCCTGGGCTGCCAGCAGGTGAAGGGAGGTGATCTTGCCCCTGTGCTGAGCACACATGAGGCCACACCTGGAGTGCTCCATTCTCCTGTGGCTCCCACACTACCAATGGGGATGGACTGGGGAGAGGGCAGGCAAGGGCAAAGAAGCTGATGGGGAGGGGTAACACACATATGAGAAAAAGCTGAGAGAGCTGTGACTGTTGAGCCTGGAATAGAAAAGGCTCAGGAGGGTCTTGCTGCTGTGTACAAAATACCTGCAGGGAGGATGCAAACAGGATGTGGCCAGGCTCTTTTCAGTGGGGCCCAGTGAAAAGAACCAGAGGCAATAGGCACAAACTGAAGCACAGGAGGCTCCCTCTGAACATCTGGAAATATCAGGATGACTGATCATTGGCACAGATTGTCAAGGGAACTCTCCAACCTTGTGGACTCTCCATCCTTGGAGATATTCAAAAGCTTCCTGGACCACGTCCTGGACAGCCAGCTCTAGGTGGCCCAGATTGAGTAGGGATGTTGGGCCAGATGACTTCCAGAGGTCCCTTTCAACCTCAATTACTCTGTAATTCTGTGACTTTGTGAAAAGAGAGTTATTTTCTTCAAAGATGTACTTGGTAGAAATGTCCTTTTTTTCCTTTCATCTTCTCCCCCCCTGCCCCCACCCCGGCCTTTTGTTAGAGTGGGCTAAAAACCCCTAAACATGAAACTTTTCTTATTCTGGTTGGTGGTTAATAGGAAATAGAACCAGTTTATACAGACTAAAATGCAATCAAAGTGGGCCAGAATAATGAATAATGAGTGTGTGATGACAGGAATAGCAGCAGCCCTTGTCCTATGTAACAATTATAGCAGCAGTACTTGTTCTGCCTAACAACTCCTAGGAAAGGGAGACCTTAAGTGGGTGCAAGGACACAGGAATCTGCAATATATGGGAGAGTGTTCACAACAGTGGATAAATTAAAATCTTCCTGCTGTGATATCTATGATTAGCCCTGAAATGGATTATCCATTTAGGGATAATCATCATTAACTAATAAGAAACATGAGATTCCTAAGACTATATAAGTGGTTTAGTTTGGTTTGAATTAAGATAAGAAGCCTTTGTGAAATCTGGAGGTGATTAAGTACAAGGTAACTATGTCTTGGATTTTTGCCCTGTGGGAATGACTAAGGAGTTACTAAGGAGAGCTCCTGAACCCTGAGTCTGAAGATAGAGGTGAATTTTCTCTGAAAGAGATACAAGTGACCTTAGAACAACTGACCTTAAAAAATCCCTCTAGGTGTTCCTAAAGGGAATCTGGAAATGAAATTGTTACAGTTAGATGCTGGGCCTAAGGATGGCAGCAGTAGTGGTAGAAATTCAGCTGAAACTGTACCTACACAACATACCACCAGAAGTCTCCAGACTCTAAGGCATTTCACTTCAAGGAAGGGAAATTTTTACACATTTGAGACAGAATCAAATCATAGAAATCATAGAAATCCTTTAAATATTGAGGAAAATGTCTGGAATTGCTGAATAACACAAATAGGCTTAATTGACAATAGATTGAGAGTATACATGTCTAAATACTTATTTGACAAATTTCAATCATCCATTTAAGAAAGAAAAAAAGAGTTTTTAACATTGACTCAGTCTCATGTACAGGCTCCCATTCAGCTTCTCATGTTTGGGTAAAAACTGTGTTTATCTTCCAGATGTTCTGGTTTTTATCCTGTATTCCATTTTTCAGAGAGGGCTTCATTCTCTGTGAACTATCCCTGAAGCTGTTCTTGCTTGGGGGTACTTGGAGGGGGATAAAATATAAGAAATTAAAGGTAGTATAGAAAGCAATCTTACCCCTAAGGAGTTGCAGCTGAGCCAGTTATTAGAGATTAGGAACAGGCCTGACTTTAACGGGCCGCAGCTATAGCCAATAAGAAGAGTGTTAAAAAGAATGTTTTTTGTTGGTTTGGTTTGTTTTATTTGTTTGTTTTTTAAGAAAGATCCATGTCGTAGTTTGAAAGGAAATGAAGTTTTTGTGATGGTGTGGACAAGCCAATCAGTGTTCAGATTTAATATTGGCACTTAGTTTGTTTACTGAGGGCAGGATACGCTTCTGAGAACACAGGGGTTAAAAGCTGTGATCTCCCAGGGGAACTTCCTCTTGGGAGTTCTGCTGAGACTGAGCAGACCCCCCTGCCCGGCCGAGCTGGGCAGGGGGGGAGGGGAGCCATGTGGCCGGAGGTAGGCCAGGCCTGGGCCCAAGGGGGAGGAGAACATTGCAAGGGCTTCGGGCAGCCATCCTCCATTCCCCCCCCCCCCCCCGGAGAGAGGGAGAGAGACAGAGCCGGCACCGGTGATAGCGCGGCCGGCGTGAAGGAGAGGGGGGGGGGGGTGCCCAGCAGGGCAGCCAAGCGTGGGAGTTCATGGAGCAAACCGGCAGAGCCTGAGACTTTTAACCCTTCTGGGGAGGATGGAAACCTTGCAAATGCTGATTCCTCCTGAGGTTGATGAGATTGAGAGGATGTTGAGAAGAATCCTAGGTGCGAGGAGATGATGGAGTGGCCTTTGGCTGGACTTTTCTTGTATAGCCACAGCAGGACCTCCTTGTGTTCCTGTGACACAGAGACTGCGTTCTAGGGGGAGGCGATGGCTCAGAGCCAGGAGAGTGCAGTGATGTGGAGGAGTGTGAACAGAGACGACGGGTGAGGAGGGTGGTGGTGGTGCCCTCCGCTTCGAAGAAGAGGAAGAAGAAGATGATCTCTTCTCTGTTCAAGAGGCCCCTCGGCCCCAGGGGGTGAAATCTGGGGGGGACAAGTGTCCCAAAAGGAGAGAGACTGTGCTCTTTTTAGAACTGGACAAAGTATCCTTAAAGGGAAAAACCCTAGAAGCAGCTCTGATCCATGTGCAGTGGTGAGAGCACTGGACATGGAAGGAAGAAGTCACGATGGCAAAATGTTCTCCGGGCGGTGCCACATGTGACATGGAAACACGAGAAGTTTCGACTGTTTCCTGGGGAAGTCTGTGGTGCAAGAGGGACTCCTCTCTTCTCGAGGAATTGAGAACTGATTATCTAAAGGGTGGATTTAGTAGTAATGGAATTGGAAATCTAGGTGGGGGGAGGAAGAAGAAATTTAGAAGGTTTTCATCTTAAGTTCTATGTATTTTGAGTGTTTTTCCTTAGTGTTTTCCTTTGTAGTTTTAAGTTAATAAAGTTTTTTCCCTTAAACCTCAAGTTAGAGCCTGCTCTGCTCTGTCTCTGATCACATCTCACAGTGGGTGCCAGGGAAGGAGGTGATCTCGTGGGGGCACTGGCATTGCGCCAGGCTCAAACGATGACAATCCACTTAGCTGAATGATGTGTAAGGAGTTATTTTCTGGGCTAGGAGAAACACACAGTTGCTGAATCTGAGCCCTCTTTCCTCTTTGCTGTTGATCTGAAAGTGAAGGGCAATTCATCACTCTTTGCCTTTCTCTACACAGTCAGGTCTTTTCATCTTCTGTCATTGACACCTGTGGAATGAAGACAACCAGAGGAGGCAAAGCAGAAGCTGTGCTGCTGGCTGTGGGCTGCTGCCTGCAGCCCTTGGGAGTGACCAGTGAGCTGTTCTCTTGTGCAGGGCTCTCTGGCTCAACTGCAAAATAACCTTCCCAGGCTGCAAGTAAGGGCCATGGAGACCCTCCATCTGATTTAAAGAGTTCAATAGGGTTTTTGTGAGAAGCTGATCTTAATTGCCTAATAATTTGAACACGGACATAGTGATTCCTGTGTCATTGGATCATTAACTGAATGCAGCAACAAATTAATATAAATTGGTTATGAATACATGGAGGCAGAAAATTAGGAATTACTTAAATTATCTTTGAAACAGCCCAGTGAAATACTCAAGTTCATTCTGAACCCTGTGAAATTTTCCAAGGACTCCCAAGTGTCTTGAAGGTTATGGATACACTTAATCTTGATTCTACAGCTTAACGCTACAGTCTGTTGTGCCATTCTTATCTCAGGAGTGTTCTAGCCACTCTCTTCCTGGCAGGGGCTTTCAGCTTCAGGGTCTGCACAATTCAGTGTAACCCCTGATAGTTATTTTGTCTCCATCCCTTGCCTTGATTCAGCTGAATCCCCAGATGTGAGATGAGGACATAGTAACCATAGCCTTGTTTCTGCCAGCACCTTCTTTCATCCTATCCATGTTGGTCTTGGAGGACAGAATGTTTTTGTACTCCCCAGGTGTCCAATTCCTAACCCCATTTTTATTTAATTCTAGGTAGACTACGGGCTAGATCACCTCCTCTTACACAGACCCCTGGCCGCTCCCTGGCCCAGATTAACAATGTGTCAGAAGTTTAGCTTTCCCCTTGTTGTTCCAAACACAAATCCTAGTTACAACTCTGACCATAACCTGAATATCCTGATTTTGTGAGTCGGTTCCTTGAGTACAATTACAGTGACTGGAGAGACTGATCTGTCCCAGAGTTACTGGTCCCTGTTGGTGCTATAGGTCATCTTAGCTCTGTGTACTGTGGATGATTGACTAGGAAATGGATTTCTTCCATTCCAGCCTTATAAAAACCTAAGCTCTCAGACAAACAATTTCATGTTTTCTTGGTGAGGATCAGGGTAAAAACTGTTATTATCAAAAATCAGGTATTCTCTATTCTCTCTGATGTGTACAAATCCATAACAGATCTCCAGTTCCTCCTATCCCAAGCCATTAGAGTTTCTGTCTAAGGCTAGAGTTAGAATTATGAGGTGGTTATAACCATGAAGGTATAGAATTATACAATGGTTTGGGTGGAAAGGACCTTAAAGATCCTCTAGATCCAAACCCCCTGCCATAAAGTGGGGACCTTCCACTAGACCAGGTTGCTCAAAGCCTGATCCCGCCTGGCCTTGAACACTTCCAGGAATGGAGTAGGGAGAAGGAAAATGTACATGGGTTCCTCTGGCTGCACTGAAGGTGTGAGACTTTGGACTTAAGAGTTTCAGATCAGTCTCCAGATCTTCTTTCTTCACAGCAATGTTGTCTTCACTTTTGTACATATGTTTAGATGTGCCCACTACTTCCAGGTTCTTCAGAATATAGATGTGTGTGTACGCTTCCTTTTGTTTTTTGTTTTTTGGGGTTTTTTTGGTGAACAGGGAAAGGTGCGAACCCTTCTCTGTAGGGTTAAGCAAGAAGGAAACAGACCTATTATATGAAGAGTAGGAAAGGACTTATCCAAATGAGGAACTCACTCTCACTTGGGACCATGATGGGCTGGAAGTTTGATCTACTCAGAGTGCCAGAATAGAGGGCATACAACCTCTCTTGTTACATCTGGGATGGACAACAACCAGTGTAATTGTTTAACAGTCAGGGTTGAGATTAAGTTTAGTGATACCAGGTTCTGAAGTGATTGATTTATTGGTGGATTTTGCAAGCTTTGCAGGGATAAGTTGGAATTGTGTTCTGGCAAGGCAGAATTACCTCTGGGATGTTGTTATAAGGTGAGAGTTATGTTTGGGTTGGGAACAACATGGCATAAAACCTCATGTCTGCTGACACACCAAGGTGTCCTGAGGGATATTAAAGAGAGGTGAGCTGAAATCAGACAGGAAAATGAAATTAAATTCTTTTGGATTTGCATGTGTCACTTCAGCTCAATTTATGTATTTCCTTAAAACTAAATTACCACCATAAGTTCAGGGTATTTTCCAATTAAAGTCCTTGTGCACTTAACCAACCACCTGTAAATGGATGCAGAGGTCATATGCAAGCCACACAGAACACACTGAATCTCTCCACTCTTGGTGTGGCAGAAGCTTTAGAATAATGCCTGTTTTGAAAAAGAAAAAAGTATAATTGAGTTTTTCCTGCATCTTTTATGCAAGAGAAAAACAAAGACGAGTTTGAAAGAATGAAATAGAAGGCTTAATAAAATCCATGTGGAGACTAAGAAAAATCTCAGGTAGCTCACTCCAGGGATGAATTTTGCCTGTTCTACAATCAATGGTGACTTTTCTACCTCTGCTTTGCTTCCTGTGAAAGAACTGTGCAGTTTTTTTCTTCCTATGCTGTGTAGTGTATATAGTATGATTACATTTCATCATACAATGAGATTCCACATTTTTATAATTTAATTCTGATGTAGTTTGTTTTTTAATCACATCCCTTTACCTTTTCTAAATCAATATCCAATCACTGTTGCTTCAGGGGAAAAAAATAGCAATTCATTAAGGCTTGCCTGAAAGAAGAGTATGAGTTTTATCTCAGTAATGTTCATGACAAAGTTTAATGAATCATTTAAATATTTTTCATTATTTTCCACCTCTTATGCAATGGAAATATCATTTTGGAGTTGACAGAGAGCAAGGCAGCAGGACTAAACCAGAAAACCCATTTATAAAACACTTTTTACAGGGCATCCTATCTAAACAGGTAATTTTCCCATTCTTGAGAAGGTCAGTCTTTCTGATGTTAATTTAGCAATCACCAACACATGGTTTTTTCATGGTTTGAACCAGTCTTTTTCAGTTCTTATGTAAGAGAATCTCTCTGTATTCTGAATTATCACAACTGTTGAAATAGTGGTGTTTGGCTTTATTCCCACCTGTTTTCTGTGCATAAGTGGATGTTTTCAGCTATCCAATGGGAGAAGGATTTTTTTCCTTCTATAGTCAAGGTGGACCCAATGTCCTTCAAGTAGCACACAGGTAAGGGATGGGTGGCAATGGACACAAGCTGCATCAAGGAAAATCTTAATTGACATTAGGGAAAAAATCGTGGGCAATCAGATATTGGAAGATGTTTGAAAACACTCTGAACTCAATTGGATAAGGCCCTGAGCTCCTTTATCTAATGGCAAAGATTCCCCTGTTGCATGGTCAGACCAGATGACCTCCTTAGGTCCCTTCCAAATTAAATTAGTGTATGATACTCACCAAGAAGTAATCAAGATGCCTGTGCTGACTAAGAACTGACCTTATCAGGCAGTATTGCCCCCATTTCAGTCAGCAAATTACTTTACCTGATAAAATGTGCAGCATTTTCTAAGTCTAGATCTGTTGCCTGTAGCATTGTCAAAGTTGATGTGAGTGGTCTGTACCTCCTTAGTTATTGCCAATAATGTGCAAATTGGCGTCTTTATCCTACCACATCTGTTTTTTGCAACTAGCTGGGGAGGGAATTGATAAGGATGGCAATTTTTTTTTTTTTCAGCTGGATGAATCTCGGCTGTACTGTCACATATTTGTAGGAATAAACAGGGGAGATCTAGCCTGAGACTAGTGAAGGTCTCAGTTCTTCAGCTTATGAAAGTACCAAAGAATCAGTAAAGCCTCCTTGCCATAGTTTCCCTCTGCTTTTAAAATTGCCTTTTTCACATGGCAAATTTTGATCTAGCAGTGGAACCCAGGTTAGCAACAGGGATGATTCATGTCTTCTGGGCATCTTCTGCAAAGTTTAGTTCAATCTGCTAAAAGACAGGAAAAATAAGGAGACCAGAGACTTTGACTGTAGCAGTCAAGGCCATTTCACATACATGTTTGCAGAAATAAAATTATAAGGCTTCAGGGTTCAGTCTGACAAAATATCAAATTATGTGCATTGGTATACATTTCCATTTAAAACTAGGGATAATTTTTAAAAATGAAGCTAGGCGGAAATAAAATAGTAATGAGTTGATCACTCTACGCTGTAAATTCTTGAAGCATAGCCTAATGTGTAAGCAACCATAACCTTCAGGGAAAAGAAATAGGGCACCCTAGGCTTTCTTGCCCTTGTCTGGGTTCTGTGGTTTGGCTGTGGGGAGAAGCTGTAGAGAGAAAATCTTGTAAGCTGAGTCCACGTATTTATTTTTAGTTTTATATGAGGTATTTACTAATGACAAAATGTCCTTGAGGTTAGGAAAAGGGGTTTTTTCCTTGGCACAGACAAGTTTCTGCATTCCAATTTTGTTGTGATATGCTCTTTCCAATTAATAATAAAACATTTTGAGAGCAAACAAGGGAAAGCAATGAGACTGGGGAGGCCAAGTTATTAACCCAGTGTTATTTTGCCCTTATAAGCAACAATTATAGTCTAGAGCACACAGGTACCATTAAGTTTATCCTTTAGACCACCGCCAATTCCTTTCGACTACAGATTTACTCTCATATAAACTCTGTGAGTTCAAATTATTTCAAAATCCAAAAACTTGCAGGAAAGCGGTGCTAGGGTGACCAGGGAATGGAGAATCACTCTTTCAGAACAAGTTAAAAGAAGCATCTTTTTTCAGGCAGCAAGAAAAGGTCTGACTGCACAGTAGAAATATATCCAGGGTAAAAGCTAGGAATCAAGAGTTAGAAAAGAATGGTAAAAAGTGAGTCAGATGTATTCATTTTCCCATGGGTGAAGCTAGATTAGACTATAGAAGAAGGTTCCTGGCCTTCAGGAGGGCATAGACTTGGGATGAATTTGCTGAAGGTGAAATAGCTTGGTTGACTCCATTAGAAGACACTGACCTTGATTCAGGAGGTCCTGCTAATCCATATCCAGGGGAATTACAGAAAGGTATGGAACTGTGTGTGACTTACCTGTGTCCAGAATCTTTTGTAGTTTAAAGAAATTTTAGTCACTATCAGAGATTTTTCTTGCCTTTGATATGTGGATGATTATTCGTTCTGTGGGGAATGTGATTTAAGCAGTAAAATGCCATTCACAGGTGATACAAAATGCAAATTTGTGTTTTGTTTTGACAGAAAGCTTTTCAGGAGGTTCATTTGACTAAATCAGTCATTGTCTCTAGACCTAAGATAATTTCCCATTTTTTTCCTGAAAATTCCAAATTACTTTTAAAGTACTCAAACAATATAGAGAGAATCCTATTTGTCAGTCTCACTGAGACTGAGTTTGTGTAAGTTTCTGAGTTTGTAATTTTTGTTATCCTCTTTTCCTTCTTGACTCTTGGCTTTTCAATTGGAAAATATGTTTCCATGAATCTACTATAGAATGACTTTTTCTACTTTTAAGCTGATTTTGAATTGATGAATTGAGTCATATCACTGTTTATCTTGCAGTAGCTTTTCCTGGCATGTAGCTTGATTAATTTCTTTATCTCCTGGGATGCAAATAGGCATTTGTGAACTTTGTGTTGAAAACCTGTCACGAACTTGATCTTTCTTCTGCTTTCTAATCCTTAATTAAGCATATTGACATATTGTTAGTAGGGATGATAGCCTCCTGTCGAATAGCCAGCAACAGCACTGATTCTGCTGTTATATTTATTTATGAGACATCACAGTACTTGGAATCATCACTTTGTTCACTGAAATCTTTGGAAATTAGGAGGAATTAACCTCTTTCCATGCAGAGAAATCGTACCATTCCCATTCTGATTCAGAGAGAATCTGGCTCAGAAGTAGGTAGGGGTGACCTCAAAAGTTTGAAGAAAATTAGTAGGTGAACTTGGTATGTTTCTTAAAGGACTTAAAGAGTAAATGAAACACACCAGGGCAGATTCTTGGCTGGTGTAAATTACTATCACTCCACTGAAGTGGGTATAGCAAAAGCAGTTTAACCAGCTGACAGTCCCTCAGGTGTGCATTTCTTTCTTGTTTTGCTGCTGATTTTGAAATGAGAGGAACCCAAGTGAACCTTTGGACCAAATTATTCTGTTGGGGTTGGAGCAGGTCACAGATAAAATAAGAGTACAGATCAAATCCAAGCTTTTTCCACATGAGTTATACCCTAATCATGGCTTTATGCATTCTCAGAATTTGATTCCCTGCAGCCTTTCTCCTGCTTCTGCCTGCCCCTGATCTGGAATTAAATTGTTATCAGAATCACTGTAGCATATGTTGTATTACTGTGTATATCAAATAAAAGTTGGAAACTTGGCATATTCAGTCCTGGGAATAATCTTGTCTACCACAGAGCACCTTCTGAGAGCCAGCAGTTCATCCAGTGAAAGCACCAGCATCTCCCAAATGCTCCTACAAACAGGACTGCATCCTAATATTAATAAAGCAGTGAAGTATTAAGGCAACATATGCTGTAACTGTGCAGTCTGCAAGTGAGTTAACTCCTTCTAAGAGTCCTGGTCAGATTTCCTGATGATGAAGCAATGCTGTGCTTTGTCAGATCACTGCCTCCTCATTATTCAACACAGCATTGTGGGGTTTGTGGAATACTTTGTTATGTTTGAAACATAAAGATGGGGATTTTTTTTTTTTAAGAGAAAACAACAAACCCAAACATAATTATTTTTGTCTTTGTTGGAAACCATTTTAAAAATGATGCTGCAAACTACTCAATTATCTGGAGTCTGGCAAAACTGTTCTATTTACCAAAAAATGGTGACTTAATTTAACTTCTAGAAATGTTTTTTTAAAATTAAGTTCATGTGTTATTGTTTTTTCATGTAAATAGTTTATCAAACTTAAAGACATACCTGACCCAGTACCCTGTTTCTCCACTTGGTGTGAGAAATGTTTCAGTGGGTTCAGTAGTTCCCTGTTTGCAGCAGGGCAGTCTGAACCTCAAGTGTGTGGTGAACTGCTTCCTTCTGGTAATTTGTAGGGGCAGAGCAGCTCTGTGTACAGACCCCACAACAGGTAAAGCCAAAATATCACTCAGGAGCATGTGACAACATGATTTCACCAGGTCCTGCCCAATTTTGGGAGGAAAGATGTTGAAATTCCAGATTGGTCCTTAATGGCCCAAATCTCCCTTCATTGATCACAAGGACATGACAGGTGTGTTCAGTAGCATAATGCAGTTAAATGTGTTTAATTTTCAGCCACAGTTCAATGGTGGGTTTTGCCCCAGGGACACAGAATCTGTGTGTGTGCACATGCTCGTTTCCTGCTGGGTCTGATAGCAGCACAGGGCTTAGTTCCCTTCCTGCTCAAGCAGAGAGGTTACTCTGTAAAATGAATCAGACAGGTTTTATTGTGAGATTAATGTAAGAATTAACTATTCAGTGGAATCTCCTTTTTAGAAAATGCATTTATTTACCTTAATTTCTGTTTTAAATATTCTTCTATTAGAATATAATGTTTTATTAGAAGTGTTTACTCTCTGTATTAAAGTACTCTTCTATTAAAGTGAGAAGCTATGCAGTATAGTCATCCCATAATAGCTATTAATTACTCTGTAAACTGAAGCTACAGGCAGGAATGTTGTGGGCATGTGGTGAGAATATTGTAAGAAATAGAAACTTCATGTTATATAGTGAAGTAAGGCTTTTTTTCCTCTATAAATTGATTTTTTAAAAATTTCCTTGGGGTTAAGTTTAGTTTAGAACAGAATATTGTATAAGTATGATTTTTAATGTATTCTAGTTTAATATTAATAAATTGATACCATGCTGATGTAACCATTCATTTTTCACAAGTTAGTTTTATTGACATCAGTGAAAGAAAAGCTTCTTTATTCTTTCTCTGTAATTATAGTGGATCACACTATTTTATTATTTTTCCTGTATTGTGAGTGTTTAAGCACCAAACAGCTTGTTTCAACCTTTGAAAATTCAAGCCTTAATGAAATATTTAAGTACAGTCAGTTTTAGTTCTTGCTGAATGGAAAATAATGAAAGTGCAGAACAAAACCATATTTTTCCTCTGACTTCCTAGCAATTAGTCTTTGCCTTCTTTTGAAACCCCAATGTTCTGCCTATTTGCTCTTAGAATTTAACATTTTCAGGTGTTACAAAAAATTGCAAATTGAGACAGGCCTAGTTTCTTCATAGTTTTTGCATTTTAGAAATATAGCATTAAGGAATAATTTAACATGTTTTTCTCCTTTGTAAACCATGCAATTTAAACTACAACAGAGGCTTTCTTCTGTTGACACTTGAATATACTTGTACTTTATGTTGAAATCAAGAGGATATCTGCATGAGGGTTGAGCACTAAAAGTTTTGTGATGTATGCTAGTGGAAAGGTTTATATTCTGAAGGGACTAAAGAACCTGGAGATCAAACTGAAATTTGTGGAATTATAGGAGAAAATCTTAGGAAAACTGCAAGCCTCCAAACACCTGAAAAGCAAACCATCTCCGATTCTGTTTCTTTGACCTAGTTTGTCCATGGACATTTAGACACAAACCCCCCTTCCCAAAGTCAGCAGGAGGCAAAATGAAATTGAGTGGGAACAGATTGAGCAGTCAGAAGTATGAAATTTGCTCTGAGATAAAGTATCCTCATAGGAGCGCTCCTCCCTTGGGCTATGGACACTGTAAATTTACCAGGTAATGCCAGCTGACTGAAACAGTCCCTTGGTATTTCTTGTGGAGGCTTCCCTTGTTGCTGGAGATTGCTCTTGTGGCTTAGGATCTCACTTTAGGCTTCATTAAGTGCCCTGACACAAGAAGGATAAGAGCCAATCCATGCTTTGATCAATGCTGATCAATGCTGGCATTAATCCACAGGCACTTCTAACAAAAAAGTTCTATTTTCTCTGCTGCTGTTCTGACTCATTACAGTTAATGGCCTTTCCTGAGAAATGCAGCAGTGGTTATTAAGAGATGAGGCGAGGGTTCAGAAATGAACCCAAGGAGAGCTGGCTGGCTGTGCTTTGAAACTCCTGTAGTATTTATGTAGTTACACACGTCTGCAGCCTGTCTTCTTCTGCTCTGAGTGAATTTATTTTTAAGAACCCTCCTAAGCAGCTGCTTCTCAGTCCTTCAGCACAGAGATGGTGTTCTGGCCGTGCTCTGCAGCAGATCACCCAGTGGTTGGCTTCACCCCGGGGCAGACCAAGGACTGGACCTTGAGCTTGTGCTCCTCCAGCCTGGAGGAGACTGAGAGGAGACCTCATCCCACTCTGCAGCCTCCTTGTGAGTGGAAGAGGAAGGGCAGGCACTGATCTCTGCTCTGTGAGAAGAGTGACCAGTCACTGGAGCCAAGGGGCTGGTGGCCTGAAGTTGTGTCAGGGGAGGTTTATGTTGGATATTAGTAAAAGCTTCTTCACTGAGATGGAGGTTGGGCATTGGAACAGGCTCCCCATGGACTGGTCACAGCACCAAGCCTTGACAGAGACAAGAAGCATTTGGACAGTGCTCTCAGGCACATGGTGTGACACTTGGGGGTGGTGCTGGGCAGGGTAGGGGGTTGGACTCTGTGATCCTTGTGGGTCCCTTCCAACTCAGCACATTCTGTGATCTATGTGATCTATATTTGTATGGCAAATATCAGTTTACTTTCCTCCAAGTTTGAGCCAGAGGCACTGGAGAAACAGAGAAATCGCGATGATAACTGCGTCCCACTGGAGGGCTCCCCTGCACTTGCAGTAATCCTCCTCCTTAATGGCTATCTCAGTTCTAGGGCTGTCTCTTCTCTGCAGTGCAGTGCATTGCAGAGCTGCTCCCCTGCAGCACAAGAAATGGGTTTAGAGATGGGTGTGTGGGTGTGTGTGCATGCAAGACTCACTCCTGCACTCTGTGGGTATTTTTAATCCCTGCCCTCAGTATTGCTATCAAGAAACTGATGTGCTAAATCACCTCAGAATTTAGTATTACTCGTATTTTGAATTTTGTGTTGATTCCTCAGTGAGGTTGGCTAAATATCTTCATTGCTTCTCAACTGATTACAGCTTTAGAATGATAATGGCAGTTATTCTGGAATTGTTCCCTTTATTGTACTTCAGTTTTCAATAGAAGCCTTCAGTACAATCCAACTACTTAGAAGTACTCCAAGGGGAAAATGGCTACACAGCTGCACTTTAAGTTGACTGCTTTGCTCTTTCTTGGTTGTTTTGCTTTAATTTCATTTAAAATTAAAATAAAATCATTGTTCAATTTAATTTGTGAACAGTTTTTAATTTTCTGTTGAGATTTCAGGTAGTTTGAGTCTTGAGGAGTCAAGGAAGATTCTCTAACTAGAAATCTTCAGTGATCTCACAGAAAAGAGTATGAAGATGAGTTAGTGACCTGTTTTGTGTGTAGCAATGCAATAGCTTTCTACAGTTGTCCGTGTTGTCTGAAATTAGTTAGATGAAGCAGCCTGTATTTGGAAAAAAATCAATAATTATAAGTGAACTTTTGTGACTATTGTAAAACTGCTCTTGAAAGTGTTAATTATTGGCAATTTAATTTCTTTACAAATACATTATTTTCAGACTGGGTTTATACTAGCTTACCTTGAAATTTAGCTATTATGCCTAGTTACTTTTGGATTCGTGATTGTCTTTTTCCTGCATCAGTTGCAGTGTTTCAAAAGTCTCAGATTTTAAGCTGGATGCAAAAATTCACTTCAAGAAAGTCCTTAAGCCATCTTTGGTCTTGTCTTTTAAGGATCACCCTAGAGATCTTTTAGAGCCTGTCTTACTGACTGGAAGATGATGGACAAGGACTTCTGGGGCTGTTGACTCTGAATCATGATTCTAACCTGTAGAAGTTCACTATTATGCTTTGCCTGTATGTATCCAGAAATAAGCTTTCAAATGCATATTTTTAATCCCAGTGGCAATTTATCCTCAGCCATCTTGCTGCTACATCTTGCTTCTTACTCCATAAAGCAATTTTGTGTAGCCCTTTCCTTTCCCCAGCCCACTGCAAGTGTTGAGGCTTATTCTGAGATTTAAAAAGAATTACCCTTCTTAAGGTATTTGTGTATGACTTGAGAGGGGCTTCAAATCACAATAAAAAAAACTCCACTTCTACACAGAATTGTTCAGCTGTGAGGAAAATTATTATTGGTGAAACACCCCTATTCAGCCAAGTTCTTAACCAAGGGATATTGTGTGAGTTCATGTGAATGAATCTTTCTTCATTCTTCTTAATGCTCTACTGATAATATTTACTTCCAGTTTGTCCTGATGAAGGAAAATATGCACAGCAAAGTACAGTAAAGTTATCAAAATGTTTAATGTTCCTCACTTAAAGAGGGAGCAGCCTAGAGAACCATTCCTAATTACTCTGAGCATGGAGATATTAAGATTGTGCATTAAATAGAAGGCAATTTTAGCACAATGATGAGTATCATCCAAGCATGTTGGAGCATTTTTTTCTTTATATATCCTATGTGCCTTGTAATTTCAATTTTATCCTAGTAGTCCACTAGAAATGTAGCAGCTCATGTTGACTCTCTACAATTGGAGGAGAGTACCTGTGTTGTCTGGGAACTCTGTCCAAATTCACATTGCAATAAATATACCGGGATTCTTTTCCATTGGAGACATTGTGGTGTCAGTGAAGTGTAACATACAAAACAATAATGAATAGACTGTGCAGTTTACAGTTTCTAAGCTGCACAAAATGTTAGGTCTATAAATATAGCTTAAAAGATACACTAGCAAATATTTAAAAATAATTGCAAATTCTTCAGTGATGTAGACACATAAATGAAGGAATTTTGCTGAGGCAATTGTAGTGTCTCCTGCTGCTCTGCCAAGGTTATTAGCATCATACATGAGACCTCCCAGTGCTTGCAGTAACTGGAGATTTAAGGTTTAGAACTTGGAGGTGTGGGGAAAAGATGTTGTAAATAACTGCAGAGGTTTCAAATCTAACAGGATAACACTGGTGCTTGAATACTGCTGCCCTTGTCCAGGAGCATTTGTCACTCTCTATCAAAGCTTTGGGATGGCTTGTCTTCGTGAGTACTGCAGGAGTGTTCTGTAGTCAAAATATTCAGGTGAATGCTGACTAAAGACGTGTATTTTTCTGAGCTTAAATTATTCTGTGTATCCCCCCAAGAGCTGATGGTGACACTTAATTTACAGAGCAAAGTGGGGAATAAGTCTTTCAACATTTGAAGCTATCCTTGCTTCATCTTTTGTTTTCTCTAAAAGGCTGAATTTTTTGCCTGTTGTCTTTGAACACCTCATGACACCATTCTTTAGAGGGACAGTAGGACATCTTCTTTGGGATCACACAGGCAGTGAACACACAGCTGGAAACTGAACATTCCTTGCCCTCAGCCCTATGTTACATTCTTTTCCCTGCTGGCAAGAGCACTATGTATATACATAAGTATATAAATCCTGGTAAGCTCTTTAAATCCAATTATCTGTGACTTTTAAGCTTACACATATTTCTCTGAAATTAAGAAGGTATTCAGAAAAGTGCATTATTTTATAAAGCTGTTTGTTCTTTATATGTCTAAATTTCTCCTTTTTTATTTTTGAATAAACTTGATTCAAATGTTGATTATGTCAAGAAACATTTCTGCATTTTCTGGATATGAATCAGATGATGAGACTACTTGAAGAGTTTCTCTGAAAAAGTGAAAACATGAGCTTTCTTTGAAATTTTTCTTCAATGGTTTTTAAAAATTAAGCAAAACATACATTTGTGTCTATCCATAGTTTATTACTCATCTTTTAATGAGAGTTAATTAAAAAAATTAGAGAATTATTATCATAAGATCTACACAGAGGGAATGCTTGAATCATGCCTCTTTTGTATGGAATTGCTTCATGGGTCCTTCTGGTTTCATTCATATAAGTTATGATATGGGAACTGAAGTGCGACCCTATCCAAAGCTTGTGGGTTTTTGGATCTCCATTTACATCTTAGGACTATCAATTTTACCTGAAGAAGGTTGTTGCTTCTTCAGAGTACATAGAAATAGATACTTAAATGATTTCAAAGTGTACTGAGTTCAGTCTATGTGTGCTGTCAAAGTACTCTTGCTCCTACCCTGTAATTCTGAACTGGGGATGAATTAAAATTACTCTGATGGATGACTGATCATGTTTCTCTGACTAGATTTTGTCTTGCTCACCAACATTTTAGCTCTTAAAAGGTTCTGATACTGTAAAAAAAAAAATCTTATCAGAGTTTCATTTTAAAGGATGATATGGTTACATCTCCATTTATTTTTTGACATTGCCAAAGCAGAGAGTTGGTCCAACTGTGACTCTATCAGCTGTAAACAATGCTCTTTGCCTCTGGCCAAATTTTAGTCCCCTAATGTTTTCACTTTGCCTGGAGTGAGTCACTGTGACAAACAAATCCCTGAAAATAAGAACATATAATGGCAAAGCTGACAAGACCCTTAACAATAGCAGAGCCATGGGCTTTGGTATAAACAACATAATAACAGAGTGGATTTGATTGTCATCCTGGAATTCCACTCTTTTGTTGCATTTCCTGTCCAATTGCCCACATGACTATTTCACAGCAATACTTCCTGGCATATTCCAAAAGCTGTGGTTATTCAATGACAGGCTCCTGCCACAACCCACCAATAAAATGTACATTGGGATGGTAACTGTTTTTCCTCTAAAATAGAGTAAATATAGAAAACCAAAGCTGGCTCTGGGATAAAGTAGCAGTTAAATCAAGCCTAAACAACTAGATCTCTGTGATGTGCTGGGATATTGGGGCTTGTCAGCATGGGGGGCTGTGAGAATGCCAGGCCGTGTGCTAATGAGTCACAGTGTGAAGCTTAAAGGAAAGCACAATCCCTTTTCTTCTCCTCTTCAACTCCATGTCCTATTTGAAATGAAATTATGCTGGATAAGATGTCTGTGATGCAACTCAGAGACAGTCTTAGTCCCCAGACAGGTGTCTGAGCTTCTCTATTGTGGTGGGTTGACCTTGAATGGACACCAGGAACCCACCAAGTCATTCTGTCATTCCTCTCCTCAACAGGACAGGAGCAGAAAATAAGATTGAAAGAAACCCTGTGGGTTAAGATAAAGGCAGTTTGCTGAAGCAAAAGCAAAGGTCATGCCCATGCAGGCAAACAAAAAGCCCCAAAGATTTTATTCTCTACTTCCCATGAGCAGGTGATGTCTGGCCACTTCCCAGGAAGCAGGGCTTTGGCCTGTGTAATGGTTCATGCCCTCCAGAGGGCAAATATCATAAATATCATCACAAATGAATAACAAATAATGAATGTCCCCTGCTTCCTCCTCTTTTCTCTTAGCTTTTATAGCTGAGCAGACACCTTATTCTATGGAATATCCTTTATTCAGTTTGGGTCAGCTGCCATGGGTCCCCTCCCAAGATCTTGCCCACCCTTAGCCTAAAGGTGAGGATGGAATGCTGGGCAGGCAGCACTGATGCTGCACCATCCCTGCTCAGCAGCAGCAGCCAAAACACTGGTGTGTTGTCAGCACCTTTCCACTACCAGTGCAGGACATGGCACTGCAAGGGCTGCTGTGGGGAAAATGAACTTGTCTCAGCCAGACCAAATACACCTGTACCACGTGCTGGGCAGCCAGCACCCCTAAGAAGCTTTACAGAAGGAAACAAAGATGCATAAGAGAGGGAAGTTGTTTTGTATTTAGCTGTCACCTTCTGGTCTATGAAAAGCCCCTCCTTTTATATTGTTTTCTCTCTAGACCAAGGTCTCTGAATATTTTTTGTTCTTTTTTTTTTGTCTCAGCTGCTTGAGTTTGAGAAGAACAGTGCTTTGATTGTGGCTTTTCTTTTTAAATATTTGTAGTAGTTCCATGTCTATTGCCTTTCTCCTAGCTGGAAATGTGTTAATTAAAGCATTCAGGAAAAGTCCAATCCTACGTAATTAGCTCATGACTATTAAGATCAGTGTCCCTGTGGAACAGCGTGGATGTTCCTACTGCCCTTCAAAAGAAAGTAGATCTCTGTTTTGCCCCAGCCCTAAATAAGGATAGCAATGCTGAATAAAGACACAAGGCTTTAGTCATGGGCCCCACCTTAGGTACTGTACCCAGCCAAGCATCCAGGAATGATTCAGAAACAGCTTGACTGACAAGCTTGTAGGGTGAATTTCAGGTAAATGCTTCTGGTGCTTTGTGCTACTACTGCAACACAGCCACAGAAGCCAGTTTGAAACCTATAGTGCTAACATAATTCCTAATTTTTATTTATATGCCATAGGCTTAGTGACTGCATTTTGTTACCTGATAATTAATGAGCTCTTCAGTCCTTTGCATGATGTGCGGAGGGAAAATTTCAGATTCCTGGAGGTAGGGATGGGAGAGAAGGAAAAAAAGACTATTCCTAGACTGGATTATCTCCATTAATTCTTTCCTTTATTCATGTTCTCAAAGTTACTGTGCTAATAAATTGGAAAGATTAAGATTGTAGACTTGAGGAGATTCAGGTCATACTGAAATATATTAAATGTAGATTTATTAACAGAATTTCCTGTTTTCAATAACATGCTCTCATACTTCACCTGTCCTTGACCGAGTAAGATACAAAAAAGCCCCATCTGCAGTTGTTGTGAGGTTACAATTCAATAGATAATCCAATTATATGCCTTTCTGAAGCTAGGTCAGGATCACACACAGAATTGTATTGATTACATTTTAATGCCAGCACTGCGATGGCAGCAGAAGGGCAAAGCACCAGTCAGCTGCCACAGAGCAGGTGGGTTGCCATGCAATGTATTGCAGGGCTGTGTAGAAACTTTAGGCAGTTTCAGTGGTTGCTGAGTTATTTTTGATACCCCTGAAAGGTAACAACTTAATCACCACTTTAGCTTGTTGATACTATGGTTAGCTTTTCTCTATACTGCTGCCCTGTCTTGAAGCTGTGCATTTTATTGAAGAGTTCTGATGAATGTCATGATTTGTTCATGCTGGGAGAGTCCCAAATTTTGAGGAGCAATGAAAAACCTCAATTCTTTTTGCTAAAGATGGAGTGAAATTTCAGCAGTGAAGTGCAAGCTCGTAATCCACTAATATTCTGTCTGATATGAAAGAGTGTGGTTTTTTGGCCAGTGCCTAAATCTCAAAAATTACCTGAAGCGTCTTATTCTTGGTTTTTATGATGGTGTCTGCTACTTGACAAAGAGGAGTAGATTCCAGGCATTTTCTGTTTATGTTTCATTTTTTAAAATGTTGCAGAACAGAAGCTGGAGCTGTTAATGATATGAGAGCCTTGACAGTTAACCTGAAAATCCCTCCTCAGTTTGATGGGAATCATATTTGCATCTCCCACAAACTGCCTTAGCTATTAGGCAATAGTCCATCTGAACAGACAATATTTCCTCTCCTGCTGTTGAGGGCTTGCTGATGTGTAGGAAAAAACATCAGGGCTCTTCTAATCTATCTGTCTGTTCCTCTTACTTCAACCTCCCACCTCAAATCATGTCTCTTCTTTTTTCTTCTAATGCTTTTTGTCACTCGATTTTGTGCTCTACCCTCCAAATGACACCGTGCACTTCAGAGCATTATGTGAGCAGAGTGCCAAGGAAAGAACCACGCTTGGAAGCAATGGTTCTCAGGCTGTAATTCTGGGAGTATCAAAGGTCTCTGAAGGCTTTTCTGAACTTACGTGAACAAGATGTCTTAAGAATTGGAAAAGAATAAAAAATAGTGACTGAGGATGCTAGGAAGGAGCTCTATGATTTTCTCTGATTAAGATGTCTGTAGAATGAAATGCTGGCAGATTTGCTGGGCTGAAATAAAAGCTGTGTTCCCTTCTTTTCTGGAGTTACAGGGCCGTGATGTACATTGCTAGAAACTATCATGTGTGGCCTAACAAAGAATGCAGCTCCTCCATGGATGTCATAATCTACCCACAATATCTGGAAAAGAATATGAAAATAATGAATGCTCCAGATAAGTTTTGTTAGCTGCTTATGGAAATGGCAGTGCTATGTACTGGTATATTCCAAATTCATAGAAAACTACCCTATATATTAACACTTCCTTTGCAGCAATGAAAGTGATTTAGCATTTTCTTCTGGGAAACAATTAGAGTTTTATTTTTTTAATAGTTAAAGGGTTCACTTTTAACTTTGTGGAGTTTTCTCATAACTGAGCTCCGTGGAATTCTTGATAGATGCTTTCAATAATGGAAGATGAAATTACAAATTATATGAAGCACAGAGAACATTGTGTGCATGCACACACACACAGAGAAACATGTGTGCATATATGTGTGCACACACTGAGAATTGTATATTTTAGAAATATCTCTCTATGCTTCTGTATACATATATATATATATATATATATATATATATTCATACACACACACTCTTACATATACAAATGTGTGTTTTCCCCTTTCATATTATGGTCAGAGTTGTGCTGAAAAATATTTTGCAAATCTTTTACTGAGATAAATTTAAATCTGTTGAAATTGAAGCTGTAAAAATTTAAAACAAAGATGAGAAGTTATTTTCTGAGAAGTGGCATTGCTTTGACAATGCTCAAGAGACTTGACTTTTTTACATCAAAATAAAAAGATATTTTAACATTTACTGTACATATTAGCAATACAGCATTTAGTAGGTTACATTTGAAGACTGTATGTGAATTGTTTTGATTTAATCTTAAAAGTATGCTATGAAATTATTTTCTTTTATGTTGAATTTTAGTTACTAAAAAATCTTATTCTCTATTATTGCTTTTTCTACCTATAGTAGATTGTGAAAGAACTTTTGGAATTGTAGGCTATTCAGGATCAAGAGCCTAGTATATATTTGATGAATTTCATGTGATGTACTTGAAGAATGTATTCCTAGGAGGGCTCAGATGATGGAATAAGGAGCCTTTATCTCTCTTTCCTCTTTAATACTATGCACTATGACACATGCTCAGAAAAGTAATTTTTTAGGAAAAGAAAAAAAAAAGGGAAAAAGAAAGCTAGAGATTGAGCACTAGTAATTTCTGCTCATGATGCATCTCTCACTTTCCATTCAAAGCTAAATGGCCTCATTTTCTTGAGTATCCAGCATGAATGGTTCAGCAGGCTGTGGCTGTGAAATCCCACTCTGCCTGGTTGCTTTGCATCATGAAGTTGGGTTATTATCTGTCTAATGTATTCAATCTCATGGGTTAAGGAGAGGGAAAGACAGGGGCTATGAAGTTAATCACTGCAATCTCCTCTAGAGAAATAGCCTGAGAAGTGGTGGGCTCTGCTACATGTCTGAAAACGGAAACAAATCTGTGTGCTGAGATGAAAGGTGAAGGGGTTCAAAAACCACAGCTGTTTGCTGATTGTAGCAAAGGGGATCCACATAAAGACCTTTTGTTACCCTTTGTTGTGGCTGTCAGCTATCTTTCATATCATGACTAAGGTAATCACTTAGAGTCTCAAAGATTAAAGTAAAAATCTTACATCAAAATCCAGCAGCTTTACTGAGAAATCAATTGGAAAGCAGAACTCCAAGGCAGTGAATTCACTCAAACCAGGCTGCAATTATCTTTATTTCCTGCCCACAGGTTCAGACTAGCCTTGTTTTTCAAGGCAAATTAAGTTCTATTTGGGAAGGCCAGCATACTCTATCTGGGAGAAAACCCTGCTCTTGTCCATGCCACCATTTGGATGTAAATAAGTAGTTCCAGTATAACAATCAATTACTCATTTGCTTCAGTTTAGTTTTATTAAACTGTTTAGTTCAGTTTAGTTTAGTTTTTAATTTAGTTTAGATTAGTTTGCATGATGTTCACAAGAGAATGCTTAATGATTATTTCAGATTTTCAAGACACATTATACAAAAAGGTGGGAAGATTATTGTCTACTACAGACAGTTTCTCTGCCAATTTTTCTGTGGCTAATGCAAATATTTAAACCTCATGGTTTTGGGGTGAAGCATCTGTACTTAGCCCTCAGTGGGTAAATTGTTTGTGTCTGCATTAGATATTTTAATTCATGCATTGGAGCCACTGTCTCATCCATCTCATAAGGACTGATAACATTAATTTAATTATTTGTGTGTAGACAAATCAAAACTTTTTTTAACTTGCTGATACTGGTTACTATATTATGTTAGGCTTCAGGGTTTTTTAAAAAAATAATTGAATCTATGTCACTTAAATACACAAAGGGTATTTATTTAAGGATTAGGAAATATTGTCCTTTATAGTTTTGTGCAACTGTCCACAGGGCTAGTAAGACTCATCATGGAATGCAGGTGGAAGAGCATTTTGGTATTCATGTAAAACTTATCATGGATATTTTAAGGGAATTGTTACAGTGTGTGAAGCTTACACATGGATTGGGGAGGACTAGAAGAAGGGTTTTAAGGACCTCATTGAGTTTATTCAATTTGCTTGTCAATAGAATTTTCTGAGAGAACCTTGTGCCTAATGAAGACAGTTTGCCATATCTTCCTAGAAAGTCCTGTTTCTACTGTGTGTGTGAATGAGCTCTCTGTCCTAAGAGTGCATGTGTGTGAACATGAATGAACTTGAAACTGGGCTAGCCAGTGAGTAGGAAAAGAGATGTTAGTGTCACCAGCTGGAGTGAAACCATGAATCTCCAAGGGCTCACAGGTTTGTGTGCCCACAGCTGGGGAGACCAGAGATCAGGGACCAGCCACTGGCTAGACTGAGTTTCTAGGCCAGCTCCTGGAGGGATCAATAATGCACATGTACATTGCAGCAGATGTGCATGTTTATAACTGCATCTGTGGTCACCTGTGGTGTTCTACTGACAGCCTTCAGCCTGGATCAGCTGGAGAGGAGGAACTGTGTGTGTGAGTGCCATGTGTTCCCTGCCTGTGCTGCTCTGAGTGCTGTGTGAGAGTACAGATAGATCTCTGGCTGTTCTCTGCATAAGACAATTTTATGCTTACTGGGAAGGACTGCTGAACCTCACTGCTGGCTAGAGATGGGCACATAGAGTGCAGCAAGCTTGCAGCTATCAGGCTGTGGGTTTGGCAGCTTCTAAGAGAAAACTCGGGTCTGAGATAGCAAAACCCTTTTTTAATTAAAAAAAGAAAGAGCTTATGTGCTAGGATCTATTACTGCCAAACAGGTTTCAACCTCCAGCTTGTAGATGGTGGTTTGTTCATATATCCACGAACATTTCTCTCTAATCCTTAGAGACTTTACTTAAGACTGCCTCACAAGCTATTTTCATAGAATAAGCAGACTTTGAAAAGAGCTGACAAGCAGAAGAATCACAAGTCATAAACCATAAAGAATAGGGAGACTCACTTTAAGCTGCCTTTTTAAAAAAAAAGGTAGAAAAAGCAACACTTCTGCTTCTTTATGTTTGATATTATAGCAATGATCACATTGCTATTAAAAATTATTACTGCAGCTGGGGAAATGACTAGCACAGGTTCATTTTTTCTGGGAGTGTTTTGGGCTGCATGCTAAACTGTAGGATCTAGTTTACATGTTTCCTGGGGATAGAGGCAGTTCATGTTCCCATGAAACCGAAAAAAAGTTAAATTGCTTTTCCTTTTGAAGTACAGTTGTACTTCTCTTGCTCTAGCTTCACCCAGACACTGACATTGCTGGGCACAGAGAGAAGGCATCTGATGCAAGGACTGCTGGATCAAGCCTCTTCTCAGCTTGGTAGGCAGATTAATCTGGCTCTTGTAGAAAGGTAAAAGAAACTTGCTGTGTTCAAATGCAGAGGATTCTGTTAGCTGTGTCTTTTTATTTAGTATGCTATAGAAATTTGCTGCAGGTGGTATGAATTTGTATAATTTAAAAGCTCTTCTAAATCTTGTCTGCAATGCTTCTACTCACAGTATGTGTGTACTCTCTTTGTGGTGCTTTCTGGGTGATCTAACCAACTGATCTAGTTTATTAAACAAAATAAAAAGAACCAGGAGAAATGTGATGTAAAAGAAAGCTTTGCTAAATCATATAGAGCCAAAGGGGAACAGCCCTAGTAAGGCCTGGAGCTCCTGATCCTGCTCTCCTTTCAGCACTGCTGTGCCCAGCCCTCTCAAATGCCTTGCCTTGGAACCCTTGATTACCATTGCATGCCTTGGTTTTTTCTTTTGGCAGACTCTTTGGGGCATTCAGAGGAACAGGCCTTTTCCCTTTTGCACAATCACAGGTCTGAAGGCAACATGCTTTCCAAATGAAAACTCCCTTTGTAGGACTAATTACCTGGCATGTGAAGCCTAAAACAGTTCCTCACTTTCTCTTTCCTGCAGCACACTGGTTCCCACCACTTCAAAGAGCAGGAATCTTTATAATGGTTCATATAAATGTGACAGGTCCTGGGCCAACACAGCCCACCACTTGCTGAAAGTTGGTTGGGCTGGCAGTATGAGACTGTGCTCTGGGCTTCACAGTCTGTACTTAACCACCTCTGCTGGGAGTGTTTCCTCTTCCTTCAGCCTTGCATCACAGCTTTCTTGCCTAACACCTTCCTGCCCATAAAATTATTAACTAAGAAGTCACGATCTTTTCATTAAACTCTCAGTTTCTACCAGGCTCAGAAGATTTTCCTTTTTTAAATTTTTGGCACTGGTCTAATTCTTTTTCCTCTACTCCCTTCTCTAGTTTTCTTATTTTTGCAGTCAAATCAGATGGTTTTCTAGACCATTACACTTTTCTGCATTCTGCATAGGGTAAACTGGTTGCCTCTGATACTAGAGATGGACCAGATTCTTTGGTTTAATTTTTTTTCCCCCAGCTAATTCTATAAAGCATCCCTTCAGCAGCTTCTAAGTTGGAAAGGGTCAAGGTTTCCATGTGGATAGAAAATGTAAAGTCTCTTTGGTCTTAGAAACTCTCTTAAAGCTTTGTCAGTGCTTATAGAGTATTTTGTGGTTTCAAACATTAAAACTGAATTCACAGCCCATAGCATATTTTAGCTGGAACTGTTCTATTTGTTGAAGGAATAAAAAGCTAAATCCCACATTTTTGTAATAGAAAGTGTGCAGAACTCAGTCTTCCTGCCTGTTACAGTCTTGCAGGAGCTGTAATTCCATATTTGTTTAATTCTCAGCTGGATTCAAAACTCTTGAATGAAGTAAGTTCTCTGAGGGGCAGGTGACTGTTACTCAATTAAATTGTCAAGGAAGACACGTTGCAACAAATAGGAAAAAAAAAAAAACAAAACCAAAACAAATGCAAATCACTGACAGTTGCCTCAAAGGACATCTGTCTTTGAATGGGGGAAAAAGTTGCTAATTTGAGACACAAGTTTACTGCGATCATTTAGGTAATTACATTAAATTATGGTTAATGTAAGTAATTATAGTTATTTAGCTGTGACATAATTCAGCACACTTCGACTCAGCCACGAGATGTGTTTGGTGTCTTGCCCGCAGAGAGGGAATGCACTCACACAAAGTGCTGTCTGCATCTTGTGTGAGCCACTGCACCCAAACCTGGCACAGAGTCTCCAGTGCCATCCACACAGCTAGGAAGCTCGTGGAATGACAAGTGACTGAAAAAAGAAAAGCAAGCTATGTACCTTGCTTTCTAGCCAATGAAGGTTTGTCCTGGGAGTAGTTTACCTAACATTAGGTATGATGCCATTTAAAATCCTATGCAATGCTCTGCTTTTTTATTCTCTCCTCTAAACTATTATGCCACAGTGTAATATTTCCCCTTATCAGGATATTTTTTCTAATAATAATTCAATGTTTTAATTTTCAATATCATAATTATATGGCTTTATTTTTCTAA
This sequence comes from Serinus canaria, assembly GCF_022539315.1. Lineage (NCBI taxonomy): Eukaryota > Metazoa > Chordata > Aves > Passeriformes > Fringillidae > Serinus > Serinus canaria. The sequence continues at coordinate 59,262,557 of NC_066313.1, forward strand.
TTATAGCTGCTATTTTTCTTATCTGACTAAACCAGAGAGGATTATTTTCTCCTTAGTTCTGTGATGTGATGCCTCAATCAGAATTGCATTGAATTTTTTGTTTCCCTGTCATATACTAATCTAATTTATTCCCTTTTCAAGGATTCAGGGCTCTTTTGGGATCAGTGTCTTTCAGGTTCTTCTCACCCAGAGGCTAACAGTTAAATTATTTTTCCCACATGTATTAAAATCTAATTGTGCAGAGAGACTTACATAACTGCTTGTTTTTGTTCTTTGTGAGTATCCCTATTGGGGCAGGTGGGACTAATAAGAGTGAATAAGAGCTACTTGTGATATCAGGCTTTTATTAAAATGAATCTTGATCAAAAGTAAAAATGATGTCATAATATCAGCTTCTAAGTCTCTCAATGCTTTGATAAACAGGTGTCCATATTTTGTCTTAGATAAATATGTTATATCAATAATTTCTGAATAACACCAAAATGAATTGTTTAATTAATACGTATTGCTTTAGCCTAAGAATGTTTTATGCCTCTCAAGGCATTTTCATTTTTTTGAAAAGAGAATGTAAATTTAAAGTTCTTACAAAAATTCTGCTTGTTTTTTTAAGGAAGTTGAAATAATTTTTTTCCTCTTCATGCATTATTTAAAGCAGACAGATGCTTTGGGTATTCTGGTTGCCTTTGGAAGGAAACTAACGTTTCCAATTTAGGTTTATAATTTAAAATGAAATATCTAGGTCTCTCATAGTTAGTGTACTTTATTGCTTTCTGTCTGATTAAACATATTAGACTGAATTATCTTTACAAACTCCCTGTTTGGCTCTCTCTAATGTTCTAGACTACTTTGTTGAGATATATTGTCTTCTATGTCTCTAAGTACTGTCATTTCTCAGCAGCTTGGGAAAGTTTAGTATTTTGGCCCCATTTCTTTTTTTATTCTCTTTTTGCTAAAGCCTTTTGAAATGCACTGGCTCATCCACAGTTATTGGATTCAAAGCAGGATTTAATATCTGTGGCCCATGTTACACAATGGAATCAAATTTGTTCTAGCAGTGGTGCCCCTCTTCTCTAAATCTCAGAGTTTATGTAAAACTCTGATTTATAAGGAAGTGGGTCTGCTGGAATCCTGATACAACCATTCATCCTCACTTTTCCAGTCTCTAAAACCAGAGTGTAATAGAATGTTTGCTGAATAGGCAAGGATGAAAGGATTTGCCTATGTTTTGTTGTGCTGCTTTATAAGAAAGTCTAGAATAGCTGAAGGTTAGCAAATAAGGGAATACCTTGGAATTTGGATAGTTCTTTGGAATGTCTCAGCTTTTTTTTCTTGAAACACTTTGGATGACCAGGTGAAGAATGTGACAACAGGAAATTGAACAAGCTGGATAGCTGGTCCTGAATCCAGAGATTTTATCTCCACTAAGATTATAAAAAATGAGTGTAAGAGATACAGATTAAATCTCTTTTTGCTGACCTGTTTGCTGTATTTTTCATTCTAACAGCTATGCCTATGGAAGGAAACAAATTTTTCATGCTCCATTCTCTTTGTAATACCTCAGTCCAGTGAGACTTTCCCAAACATTCATGTTTTTCCATCGTGCTTATCTGGGTTCACTCTAGAGAGAGTCAGTGATAGATTTTCTAGGAAGGGGTTAGATTTTCAGGGTACCAGGTAAGATCAGGTGTTTCCCTATAGTCTTGTAAGAGTATTTATGGCTATGGCAAGAATGACAAAAATGTATCCCTATCCTGTGTCAGTGTGAATATTGCTAGACAACAGCAGCCTAAGGAAGAGTACATGAAGAAAGTCAGCATTTGGTATTTTCCAGAATATTCTTTCAATTTTCAGTTGTTTGTGACAGATGGACTTATGGATTGAGGGATGTCTTTGCATTCAATGGCTCTTGATGATTTTTTTTCCACAGGATGTTGTCCTGCTCGTGTTCAGCCTACCTAGACTTTTGGCATTGGTGAGCCCCAGTAGCAGTGAATTCTGCACCGTGGAGTTAAACAGAGGAGATAAAGGAAGGTGGTTTATTTCTTCTGACACCTCCAGTTTAAGCAAGCTCTTCTCTTTCTTAACAAAACTCTTGGTTTCCTCTTCCAGGATATTAGCACCTTATCTTTTGGTACAATATTAACATTCAGTTCTACTGCTACAGTCTTTGCTATAAACACACCCACACTCTCACACATCACTTTCTCAAGGACTATTCACATAAAACTTGCCATGCTTTGGTGGCCAGCATTCAAATTCAGTCAACTCTGTCTGTCCAAATTTTTTTTGTCTCAGATTGCAAGCCTTTGTCTATCAGCTGCTGGATGAATTCTCCTGGGCAGCTGAAGGAGAAATGAGCCAGCTGCTGGCCCTGCCCTGTTGGAGACCAGGTTATGTCACTATAATTTAAATCAATTGCTTCCTTCCAGTGCAAAGCTGTCTCTGGGAGCAGACAGACCAAAAGTGGAATTTGCTTTTTACTATTTCAAAAATAGAAATGTATGGGTGTTTTAGGACAGACTGGCTGGGGCTGAGCTGCCCAGTTTTAGACACTTAATCCAGGACTGTTCTCACTGGCTGCTCCCTGGTCAGCAGAGTTAGTTAATCTGCTCAAAGGACCTCTCCTATTTAGTCTCCTCCCAAATTATCCTGTAGAAGCTTGTCTTTTCCTACTGACTATAAATAGACTGTGAGGAAACGCAAAAACTAACTTGAACATTAAAATCTGTTCAGTAAAATTAGGCATAAATAAGTGCAGGCAAAGGAGGACGTGAGATGTTGAGCATGGCAGAGCATAGGGAGATTTCAAATGTGTTATTTATCTGATCCAGCTTGCTAGTTATGAGATGTAAGTCTAGTAGTACAGTGATAGCTAAACTGGCTCTGAGATTTTTGTGTAGTAGCTCATGACATGATGTCTGAAGTCCTTTGTCTGGTTCTGCTATGCAGTTCAGAAGGGGATCTGTCTTGTTAGCATCCATTTGAAATATTTTAATCACGTATAACTTTGTTCTCTGCTCCCAGCAAAACATCATGTGCTCTTCTTTACTGCACTTGTAAGACAAAAACTTCTTTGAAAGCAGAGCCCTCCTTGTTTGCTGCTGTCATACTTTGATATTCTAATCTCAATTATGCCTCCTTTATCCTTTTAATAATTCATTATAATGTAATTTATAGGTGGTGGCAAAAAAGTGAGATCACAGCACAATGACAATTTAGAAAGTTAAAGTTTAATTACTATTCATTCAGTGTACATTAAGTCTACTGAAAGACCAGTATACTGGATTGATTGTTCTCTATTAATCTGTGTAGGAGAAAAAGTTTAAGCAAGTACATTTGAGCCTTGTTCTGACTTTCAACATCATAGCATAAATTAGCTGTACTGTGTGATGCTGCAGATGGTATATGTGCTATTTTTATTGACACAGTTTTTTGCTCCTTAGCTTTAGTTTTTTTATTGTCCTTTATGATCACTGGGCAATTGGTATAAAAAAAAGTAAAGCACTCAAGCCCACAGAGAGACATTTTTAATGGGATCTATTTTTACAAGGACGAGCTGATCAAAAGCAGTGAGAAATAAAACTTTGGAATGAGGTGCATACCTCAGATCAAGAAGGCAATAATTCTGCAGTTGCCTGGTAATGTTGGCAGGAGAAGACTTGGAACTTATTTCTTTGTTAATTATACCTTTTCTCTAAATAGCTAAAAACTTTACACTCTTCATCTATGAGTGTCCCCGTGAAAAAGCTCTTCTGTCAAGAGAGAGAATAGTTAGAAAACAGACAAGAACTGCCTTGTAATTCTGTGATATAACAAAATGTATTACATAAAAAATATTACTCAAAAGCTATCAGCAGCAAGATACACATTATCTCAGTTTCTTTACAGAGTTATGCAAACCATTTTGTTTGTGTTTATAAGGCCCCTGCACCTTCTACTTATTGCTGTTGTACTGCTATTTGGCATTTCTGGTCACTGCTTTGGCCAGCTGAAAAGCTGCCTGATGGAAAAGGACCTGGGGGTGCTGGTTGACAGCCAGGTGAACATGAGTCAGTGTGTGCCTGGGTGGGCAGCAAAGCCAATGGCATCTTGGTCTGCAGAAGCAGTAGTGTGGCCAGCAGGACCAGAGCAGGGATTGCCCCTCTCTGTTGGTCGCTGGTGATGCTGCACTTGAGTCCTGTGTCCAGTTCAGCTCACTGCAAGGACAGTGAGGTGCTGGAGTGAGTCCCAAGCAGAGCAATGAAGCTGGTGAAGGGTTTGGAGCACAAGTCTATGAGGAGTGACTGAGGGAGCTGGGGGTGGTTAGCTGGAGAAAAGGAGGTTCCAGTGGAGGTCATATCTGTTTTGGTTTGTGCAAAAGTATGCAGAAAGAGTGTCCACTCCTTTAAGCATCTAGTAAAGGATTTTTTCAACGAATTGAGAGAGATAGAAAGAAAAATAGATGTGACAATGTCCTCAGGGGTCCCAGGATGAGGGAAGAGATGAGAAAGTTGACTCCATGTTTCAGAAGGCTTGGTTTATTATTTTATGATATATATATTATATTAAAAACTATACTAAAAGAATAGAAGAAAGGATTTCATCAGAAGGCTAGCTAAGAATAGAATAGGCATGAATAAAAAAGGCTTGTCTCTGACCGAGACAGTCTGGACAGGTGATCTGTGATTGATCATTAATTAGAAACAACCAGATGAGACCAATCACAGATCCCCCTGGTGCATTCCACAGCAGCAGATAAGAATTGTTTGCATTTTGTTCTTGAGGCCTCTCAGCTTCTCAGGAGGAAAAAATCCTAAGGAAAGGATTTTTCATAAATCATGTCGGTGACAAATAGAAAGATACTGGGAGCAGTAAGGTCTCATCATTAGGTACTATAACCAATGGGGACTTCAAATTTTATCCACTGAGTGGGAATGGTGTGTGTCCTGAAAACGAGATATGGGGAAACAGGCATGAGAGAGGTGAGTGGGGGCCTCAGTGCCAGTGGCTGGATCAGGACTGCAGACCACAGCCTTTGTGCTGGGTGTCATCTCTGGGGGTGTCTGTACCTGCCCCAAACAGTGTGTCTGGGGAGTGTGTGTGTATTTCTCCATAAACACCATGGACCAGCTGGACAGTAGAGGGACCTTGGGTCTGGGCAGAGGTAGCAGGTAAATAGAAGGTCTGTGCTGGTATTTGGGGTACCTGCCATTGCTGGGTGCCCATGGGACAATGTGTGGGTTCTGTGTGTGCAGTGAGAACCCAGTGAGAGCAGCCCGTGAGTCAGGGACCCATGGGGTGAGTGAGGGGGCCAGGATCTCGTCAGGGCTGCAGGGTGGGCAGAGGGACCATGCTGGTGCTCAGGGGTCTGCCAGTGTGTGTGTGTGCTTGTGAACCCAGGGAGTGTGGGGTGTGCTGCACTTGTCACCCTCTGCCTCCGGAGCGCAAGAGCAGGAGGGGACGTGTCCCTGCTGCCTGTGCCTGGGGGGAGCCCGGAATGGGGGGGATGTGCCTCTTCTGTGGCTCTCTGTGTGACCAGATGTGTCTGTGTCTCCTGTCTGGATTATGTGCTCAGCTTCACTCTTGGCTGAACCTGCAAAAGGGGACAGCAGAGGACACAATCTTTAGCCTGGCAAGACCTCAGGTCTCTGGGATACTGGGCAGGGCTCCAGCAGCCAGACAGGAGGGGTCCTGAGCCGGGGTGGCTGGAGGAGCTGACCACTCTTAACTTCCCTTAGGATTACAAGGTTGGCCCTGTGTTTGTACAGGCTAAGCCAATTCTATTGAGTGCAGATAGGCAGAAGCTGTATGGAGACATCTGCATTTCCTCCCCACTCCTACTTCAGGTTTGAGCAGGAGGAAAAATAAGATGGTCTTTCTCTGCCAGGTCTCTGCTTTGGGCTGAGCAGCAACAAAGATAGGAGCTGGGGTTTGGGCCAGCCCTGTTTCTGTCTGATCACTATGCCATTTTGCTTTACACAGGGCATTTCAGACAGCTTCCAAGAAGCAAAGGAAGAGTGCTCTTATTTTTCAGTAGAGATGAGTTAAGAACAGTCTGGAATTACTATTCATAAGCTTCATCTCTGAGGTGGTCAGCTGAGAGTGTGATCTGGTGTGTGGGCCAGCAGCATTCAGAGTAAACATCTGGGAAAATGCTTTGTGGGCTGGTTCTGGTCTGCTGTTCATACTTCAGTCACCCCTGCTCTGCTGCCTTAGGAGTAGGAACTACTCTGTCTCAACAAAGACTACCATGAGGAATGGATCTGTCAAAACATTATCTTTAAGAATTAACTTTCTTTTTCCTCTTTGAACATCCAATTGTGGCTAGAGACATATTTCTGTTGTCTCCTGCCTTGGGCACACGTTAGAACACCAGAAATTTTTCAAAAGAAACTGCATGAAGAACTAAGTTTTCTGTTTTCAAAGGTTTTGTTGTTGGTTTTTTTTTGGGGGTTTTTTTTCCCCCAAAATTAATTACATTTTCCTTAACCTGCTTTGTATCCAGCACCTGAGTGAGAACATGCCTCAGCTGGAAATCTGAAAAAGGTCATTTAGCTAAAACATATGTTGATAGATGTCTGGGGATTTTTTTTTGTGATGCTTAATACTCAACATATAACAAATAAAATGCCACCTTCTCATATGAAACTGCCAGAAGTGAAAGTGCATAGAGAAATAAGAAACAGAGTTGTAGTAAGTGAATCATCTCCTTGTCAGACAGTAAATTAATTGGTAAAATCTTTTACAGACTGCTCGCGGTGTCTAGCTAGGTATCTTTGTTTCCTTCAGGATGTTTCAAGAAAACTCATTTCTTCAAAACAACCTTTATAATTGCCCCTTAACTGAAAGATGCTTACAGTATGCTAAATTGTTCTCTGAAAATAAAAAAAGCAGGAGGAAAAGGAAGAGGAAGAAAAAAATAAATAGTGTAGGAGAATAAGCAATCTAGAAGTCTTTGGCATTCTGTCAGTGAGAAGAGATTAAACTTGCATCAAGGAATTAACATGTTGATGGGGCACACTGTACAGCTGAATCCTAAAGAATGTATTAATAGTACAGAAAAAATTCCTGTTACAATTCCAAGTGATCTACATAATTAAGGCAACAACATTTATGCATTTTCTCCTGTGCTGGCAGAGAATGCTGCATGAGTTGCTTCATTAGTATGCATTGTTGTATGAACTGATTGCCTTGTGTAGCTGTAGACTGTCACTGGCAGCCACTGCAGATCTAGAAAACTATTCAAGTATGGGTCACAGAATGATTTTTAATTAAATGTGGCAAATAACAAGAAATCTAAGTTTCTTTTGGAAGTAATATTGTTCTATTGATAATGGAATGACACTTCAATTAAAATTTCAAAATATTTTGCCTAGGGATTAATATTTTCAATCTGCTGAAATATCTATTAAAGCAATGTAGATATATTTAGTTCCATCTGAATTTTTATTTTTAGAGGCTCATTTTCCTACAAACCCAAAAGTCTTTCATTTCACAATATTTGTGATACTTCTTTGTGAACTTTCTTGAGAACTGCATGTTCTGTGCATGCCCATGTCTATTTATTCTGCTTCTAAAATCACCCTTCCTGAGCTAGTCTTTTGATTCATTCCTGTGGAAGTTGTTTCTGAGAATTTGTTAACAAATATGAATATGAGTCATCTAGAAAAGAACAAGAATCTGTACGGCATGTAAAATTTTGAGTTACAATCCTTGCAGGCATATTTTAGCACTTTACACTGTTGTGATGTGCTGACTGTTACTTTTAATCACCATTTCAGAACTTTTCTAACCTAAGCCAGTGTGAAGTCAATGTCCATGCTGTAAACCCCTGCCCTTTGTTCAGGTATGCATACATATTTATGTAAATGTATATATATATTTACCTACACATAAGTATGTACATTTTTATATATATCTATATATATATCTCTGTATATCTTTAGTGAAGGGAAAGAATTTTAAAGGACTACCTTATTGCTCTTCAAATTCACTATGGAACTTTTTTTGGCATTATGTTTCAGCAGGAGCAGCCATAAGGTCTCAGAGTGACTTCTTTGCGATTTAAAATGAATCACGTACCTTTAAGAGCTGAGGTATAATCATACCTTTGACTTTTGTGCTTTCATCACATTGATTTTCCAGATAGAAATTGATTATGTAAATCAAGTACTTCAGCTTATTGGTTCTTATCAGTATTTTTATTTAATTACTCCCTGCAGGAGTTAAAGGAACATTTTATGAATCTGCAGTGAAAACTGTACCTTCATCATCCTTAATTTTCCACACAATCAGCATTGCTGAACCACAGTAATGCACTGCTTCCTGTGACTAATTTTTCACTTGGAAGTGTGTCCTACTGTGGCTGTGCATCTACACTCTAAGACAGATACAACCAACGTCAAGAATTCCACTACAGTGTGTTCTGTCAATTGGTATCTGTCAATCTGTCAGCTGAAACTTGAAACATGACTGAATGTGCTCTGTGGTGTGGATCTGTAAAACACATTAGCAATAGTTTACATTCAGTATTTGCAGCATCCTTAGTCATTACAGGGTGTGTTGTTGAATGCATATTAGGAATAATGTGTTATGCTCAGCTAACTTTGAACCTGCTGGTTGACACTTCCCCCACCACGAAAAAAAAAAAGCTGCTGCCTTTTCTTTCTTTGATACAACATAAAATACAAAATGCCACAACCTGTCTTCGCAAAATGTTACTGGCTTGATTTAGGGTCTCAAAAACTACATTCTGTGTTGCTCAGGGGGTTTGTAAAAAGAATACCCAGCCTTTAGCAGGAGGGTGTCACCTTAATTTATTACCATCTGAAGACTGCGGGGTAGTTTATGCAAATTGTATCAGTGGCTTCAGTCCTGCTCCCAGGGGCCAGATACCCACATCATAAAACTGCCTTAATAGTTACTGGGCGTGTTTGATGAACTTCTTCCATGTACGGAGTGTAGAAAAGTGATATTCTGTGAGCAGTTCTGAAAGTGAATGGCTTCAACACCCTCCTAGAAGTGGTCCCATCAAAATGGATTTGAGCCACATTTAAGAAAAACATAGGAAGAGTTCATTCCCCTGTACTTGTCTGATCCCCTTCAGGGGTGGGTAGTCATTTTGTTTTCTGCAGTTGACAAGCCACACTTTAAAGTACATCTATTTTGATAAGAATTAAGAAAACACTGACAATGCTCATTGTCCATGCTTCTCAATCCCTCACCCTTCTATGGACTCCTTGGTCACCTTTGTCCAGGTCAGATCTGTTTTTGGGAAGGTGGGGAGCTGGGCCAGCCCTGAGCAGAAGTTATAAGATCTCTCTGTCACACACATCCATGTGACCAGAAACTAAGCTGTAGTGCTTAAAAACAAAGACCCACTGGCACTTCAATGACACTCTAAATGCACATTTTCTATTTCTCGGTAAACTTTTACAGAGGCTGCAGCTGCTTTTTGCAGGAGTGCCATGCTATAAGCTCCACAGAGGTTCTAAGATCCCTCAGTCTTCTTACTGCTAAGAAATATGATCATCAACCAGTCCATCAGGATGAAAATAAAACCACAGTTGCCCAATGCTTTGGAGACTTCTTCCCCTTCTCTCCCACCATTCACTTTAGGTCACTCCAGAGCTGGGACTAAGCTTGACTTCTCTGCCCAATGCTCACAAATCTTGATACCTCATTTTAACTCTGAAATTTTCACTTTCTCTTGGATACTTTTAATTTTTCATTTTCCAGCCCCCTGTTATTCCTTTATTTCTGGGCTCTATTAGTTTATTTTTCATTCCACCATGGAATTCCACCCCACTGTAAGGTTTTTCCGGTGGACTCAAACATGTCTTACTTCTAGCAGCTTTTTTGTCTACATTAAGTCCTCATAATTTCTAGGCAGGTGACAGCTGTTAGTAATAAGGGAATTTTCCTCTTTTGCTATTTTGGGCATCAAATAATCACAGAATTACAGGATCATGGAGAGTCTGGAGTTGAAACAGACCTTAAAATCATCTCGTTCCGATCCCCCAACCACAGATCAGGACTCCTCCTGCTAGACCAGGTTGCTCAAAGCCCATCCACCCTTACTTTGAACATTTCCAGGGATAGGAAATCCACAGCTTCTCTGGACAACCTATTCCAGTGTTTCACTACCTTCTCAGTAAAGAATTTCTTCCTACAATTTAATAGAAATCAGTTTAAAGCCTCTGCTCTTGTCATTGTATGTAGTAGTAGAAAGACCCCGTTCTCATGTAGCCCCTTGAGGCAGTGGAAGGAGCTGTAAGGTCTCCTCAGGACCTTCTCAAGTCCAAGATGAATAACCCCAGCTCTCTCAGCCTGTCTTCATAGGAGACATGTTCCAGTCCTCTGGTTATCTTTGCAGCCCTCCTCTTGGACTCAGCGAGTCCATGTCCTTCTTCTGCCAGTGTCCCCAGAGCCCAGATTTCTTGCATCATCATGGTCTGTCTGTAGCATTTTGTATAGCTCCTCCCTTAGATCCAGAAATTAGACATTCTTCTTATGCCCCGCAAAGGGCCAGACCTACTTAAGTCTTGAGACACTTAACAGCATTTCTTTTCCTTGCAAAACTTGGATGTTCTATCCTAATTTTGGAAAGGAAAAAAAAACTAATCAATCTATCCTATCTCCCAGAAATGGGAGAGCTGGATTTTGTTGCTGTGGCTGGGGCTGTCTGAAAATCCTCCTCACTGGAACAGTTTCTCTCTGCAGGTTTTATGCTCAGTTGCAAGGGGACTTTCCCCCACTTTGTTCTTGATTTGTCTAATTAGGCAAAATAGCAACCATGCTGGTTATACTCCTTGCTTAAGGACTTCCCCGACCTGCAGGATTCCATCTTAATGCTCTGGTTTACATAAAGGTCATTGTGCAATACTTGCTGGATTGTAGCTCAAAATGCAGTGCTCTTTGAGGCACACTGACTAAACAATTAAAAGTCTCCAGTTCTTGCTGACATAGATGTTATCATTTGCTAAATTCAGCTTTGAAACTGAGCCCACTGAACTGCTTGGTTTTGTGATATGAATCTTCCCCAATTAAATGAACCCTGGCCAAAGAAGATGTCATATTGACTACCAAAGTGTGAGGTTTTAGTTTGGTGAATTATCTTCTGAATGAGAAATAGGGATGAAAATTGAGCAGCAATTTCCAAAAGCTGTACCAGTTGATTATTTTGAAATACAAGATGAATGACCATAACCAGTGAAAGTGTATGCAATATTTGCAAACTGTCTTTGACTACTCTTTACTTCAGAGTCATACCACTGATTTTAAAAAACAGACCATACTCTCTTATTTTAAACCAACCTCATTTCTACCCTTCAGTCCTAAGGAAAAACAACTTGAACAACTAATAACATACATAATTAAATAAAAATAGCATTTGGAGTGGTAAGCAGATGGTGATTGTGGTAACTCTAGTTCTGGATATAATTTATGACATTTCTCTGGCCTCAAGATGAGAGGTGCCCTATGAAGTCTCTGTGGGAATGAGTTGACTACTCTCTATCTAAATTATTAACTGCAAGAAAAAGATATTGTAATGTCCTGCTTCTGGGGATCAGTCTGAGATCCAGCAATTAAACAAATACTTATGTATATTACACTGAATTTCACTGAGACATTGAATCAAGTTGGATCTTGCAGGAAGAATGTAAATATGTAATGTAGTAGTTTCTTCCTGTGACACTGGAACTGTGTTGTTTCCACTTCTCTTGGTTTTCTAACTATGATGAGCCATCATCTGTCATGCTGTCCTTGCTGAGAGTCTACTCAGTGTTCCTCAGCTTTTAATGAAAATTAATGTATAGCCAACCTGAGAGCCTGAGAGGTACCCATCAGGCTTTTTTTTTTTTTTTTTTTTGGTTTACATACATTTATTGATATTGGCCTTGGATCTTTTTTGATTTATCTAAGTCTGCCTTAGCAGACAGATTGACTGTCTGAGCACATTGACTCCAAAAATGACCTCATCACTTAAGAAACCTTGAGGTGCAATCAGTGCTGTAGATGGCATGGGGGACAGTGGAAAGAGCCCTGCAAGTCCATGAAAATTGGTAACAAGCCTACATAAACATGGTCATGTAGCCTTGAGACATACAATATGTTAAAGAAGTTGGAAGTAATGTGTTGCCAGCAACACAACTTTAGGTACATAAGGATACTTACTAGATGTAGTAGGGTAAAGATGAAACAGGCATGTTCAGGCTTGCAGGAACTTCTGTGTTTGTCACTTTGCTACTAGTAAATTTCACATATTTTCTTCAATTTTTTTGGGGGTAAATGTATCCCCTCATTTCATGGAGTCACAGAATGACTGAGGTCCGAAGGGACCTCTGTAGGTCATCTGGTTTAACCCATCTGCTCAAGCAGGGCCGCCAGGGTGATGTCCAGACAGATACTGAAGGTTGCTAATGAGGGAGACTCCCTGACCCCCCTGGGCAATCTGCTGGAGTACCTGTCTGTTACCTTCTCTGAGTTTACTATCTGTAACAACAAAATCTGGATTTCTTTTTTTTTTTTTTTTTCCTTCTTGCTGCACTGCACTCTGGTTAAGCTGTTTGTACTGGGACTTTTAAAAAACCTCTTAAAATCAGAGAGTAGTTGGCACATATCTATGAATATGTGAGCTGCAATGAAACACAGAAACTACGGGAGTGAGAGGTGTTACGTATGGAGACTGCTATCAGCCAGATAAAAGTTGAACGTACAATGTTTAAATTTTTGTGGTACTTCTGAGGAATGTCACATCTGACTCTTATTTACTTGTTTCTAAACCACCAGCTCCTTTCTTTGACTAGTTAGGAACATATCCTTTTCAATTTTTTTTTTCTGTTTCTGTTCATCATGGCTTACTGCAGTTTTCAGTTGTTTAGGAAAGTTCTGTTATCTCTCCCACTGTGGCAGTATCAGAGGTTTATTTGTAAATTCTATTGCAATGTTTTCAATTAAGTAACACCACTTCAGAGTTATCTTAACACTAAGAGCTGGTGAAATTCAATGCACATACCTTTAGGTCCTTAGGTTTTAATTAACAGCCAATTAACGGGGCAGCCCGTTTCAAACTGTTCTGCCTTTCTTACAGGTGAATTGTATTGTGGCTTTTTGAGTCAATCTTGAAGAGGTTCTGGATTATTAAACTCTTCTTGTTTCTCACTTTATGAGATGCTGGATTTTGTGGCTGGGAGGGCAAATGACAGATGCACTTAACTCAGTTTAAATCATAATATCACATAAGTTACTACATATATCCAATATGTTATTTTTTCTGGTTATGTTGCTTTCCTGTCAATCATTTTTGTTATCCCATAAGTCTGTCTGATTTTTTTCTGACATTGTAAATTGGCTACCTTTAAAAGATGTATTGATCCATTGCACTAGTTTGAACAAGTCACACTAACCTTAATTATATTGTAATTTTCTTGAGTAGGGTTGATCCATTAGCAGTCTTAGGAGCTCTGTAAACCCTATCCTCGACCTAGATCAATAAAGTGACTTTTCTTTTTTATGTTTTGAGTAACAGAAAATAATCCCACCTACAAATTGTATGTAAGGAAAACAGAAAGTAATCAATTTATTTTTTATACCTGCTTCATAAAAGAAGCCAGGTTCTATCTTCCTTCTTCATATTGGTGGATCTCTGCAAGAGCCATTGTCAGCACTGTTGTGCTGTGTTATCAATAGTTATGACTCCCTGTCATAATTAACATTGTTCTAACAATGCAGTTAACCTCTTCTAGATAGATTAAATTAGATAGATTACTAAGGAAAAATATTTTTTTCTTTGGAAAACTTGCTTTGCCAAAAGAGATTAGCTGGCTTATAAACAAGGCTTTCCTTGTTGAAGGTATAGATGTAACATTACTGGATGACTCTGAGTTGCACGTTTTCTTATTGAGCCACCCATTTTATTATGCTCTCATCAAATGCCTCTCTGGAAGCTGCTGCCATTGCTCTTTCCTGTGGCTAGTATTTTGAACTGGAAAAAAGGAAAAGAAAAATGTTGAGAAAAGGAAGACTCTGAAAAGATTTTTATTTCATAGGATGTCCACAGATAGGCTATGCCTGCCCTTTCATATAGCTATCTCTAGGCACTGGAGACACCATGTATTGATCAGAAGGGTGATTTCACTTGGTCATGCATAATTTTAATGGTGCCAAATGCATACAGTGGAAGAGTAAGAAATGTGAGTTTATGAGCTCTATAGTAGGGTGGTGGGGTTTGAACTTGTAACAAGATGCTAGAAAAGCAGCAATCTCCTTTATGACTCAGGCTGATGTGTATTCGGGGGGCATTAATGGGGTAGGAGTCATAGTGTTACTGAGTAGTAAAGAAGATTATGAAAGAGGAAAGAGGATTCCTGACAAAGGAAAAAGGAGGAACTATGCTCAGGAAAAAGCTTACATGAACATTTATATTTCAGTCATTTAAGTTAGCCATAAGGCAAAACACAGGAATTCTGTGAAGTTTTGGTTAGTTTCTATGTCAGAAACAGGGTTAAAGTAACATATGCTTAGAGATACTCAGCAAGTGTGTAGCTTAGTAGGAAAGAATTTTATATTTTTGGTTAAAAGCACCTAAAAACAATCAAACACATCAACATGAACTGCAGGAGTGCCTATGGACTAATATTTGAAGATCCACTTGCACAGAAATTTGCAGAATACACTTACTGTCCAATGGGCAGATAAGCAACAGCCCTGCACCTCACTATAGAGTTTTTCAGCATATTAAGGTTTATTTTTACATGGACAAATTCTTTATAATATTGACTTGGATATTAAAAATAATAAGGTAGTCACTGAAATTTATCTGACCTTAATAAATACATGAATGACCATTTCTTTTTGTGGTCTTTCTCATCAACTCACAGAGGAAAAAAAACCTCTCTGTGGTGAGTACAGTACTAAAACACAGGTATTTAATGATAATATTGGGTGATCCTGTAGAATGAGCAAATGGGGTCATCTCCATGCCAAAGGACTAGCTCTTACTCACTAATTAAGAGTTATCTTTCCACACAGAGGTATCTGCAGAAGTATCCTTTCAGGGGGATTTGTTTTAAACTGGGAAAAGTTTATGGAAAATGTAAACTGAATCAGAAAAAAAAAACAAAAACAAAAACAAAAACCAAAACTTCCATTTAGCATGGAAGTTTCTGCTTTGAGTAGGATTAGCTCTGTACTCAACTATCTATGTCCCAGAGGATTTTGCAGATTTTTTCAGCAGTCTGTAGCTTGCATAACTGCCAGCTGCTGCACAGATCAAAGGTTGGAAAGGAAGGACAAAATGTAGATGTGTCATGCTACACTTTATGATCCTAAAATCTACAGCGATGCATCAGTATATGTTTATAATTTTTGGCAGATGCACTAACTAATTACTGTCTGAGAGCCTAAATTTTAGAATAAATAAGTACTTTCTAAAATGAATATAATTTATATGTGAATCCTGTATAATAAGATAGATTATATAAAGTTAAAAAAAATTCTTTAAAATGGAAGCTTTCAGAAACTTTGGATAATTTTTACAATATTGCAAATGCCTCAACTGTGTTTATTCACATGATACAGCCTAGGTAATTGACCAAGATGAAAGATCTGCATAAACCATGCCTTTTAAAGTGAAGAAAAGTTACTTGTCCTGCTCAACTCAGTTTCCATAGACAATGGAGAAGAAATCTGCAGCAATGAATGACTTTTCATAATGCAGTGGAATTTTCAGAGTAAAGCTGAGTAAAGTTGTTTACTCAACTTTACTCTTTTTTCAAAGAGTAAAGTTGAGTGAAGAGTAAGTACTGATGAGACATTTGGAGACTCTCTTTCACTATTGTAATTTGATCTTCTGGCACATCTGTTTATCCAAAGTAACTGAGTCAAGGTCTGAGAAAAATGGATATTGAAGGAGTCAAAAAGATTTCTACAAGTGATGCTGCATAGCTGATCTACCAGAAACAAACGGATGTACCTGATTCTATGGCTTTGTGGTGAAGTATGTTGGAAAAGCGCAATTTAAGCACATGGACTCTCAAAGGGTTATGTAATAGTTAGGTATGTGAACTCTGAAAACAAGGGATGGTTGCAGAGGTATTATTAAAATGAAGGCCACAAAAACAAAGTTGTTTTGAGATGATTTTGCAGGGAAGTGAGTGTTTACATGGTCAAGTAATGTTTTTTTCAATAGGTTGGTGCACCTCAAAGTAGAGATGCTTTCGTGCAGAAGTTCTTCACCCAGTGACCTATTTTTCCATTCTGAATAAAACATGTTGCCTCTTTGCACAAATCTTACCTTGTTCATTACAGCTGGAATGGCTTTAAGCTGAAGAAATATCCATAAAAAGATGCATTAGCAATACAACTTATGAGTGCTGACTTTCCTTTTTGCTTCCCAGAGACACATTCTGAGAACAGTATCAGGTTAAACCAGATCTTTGAGTGTATTCACAAATTCAGGGGATCTGCTATTTGAAACAATTTTTATTGTTTGCATACCTGTCTATCTGTTTTTTACCATTTCTTAAAAAAAAAGAAAACAACTAAAAAAAGAAGCTCTGTCAAGTTTTTGCTGTGTTTGCTACTAATTGTATGTGTGGAGTTTTTCTCATGCTATGATGACATTTCCTCCCGGAAAACCAGTACTGGTCACTATCCTTCACTGGTGAAGGATGTGACTCATTCTGTTATTTCCTGCTACCTTGATAGCTGAGGGGAAGCTTTTGATTAGATTTAGGTTAATCACTGGGTTTGTTACTACCACTGTGCTCATTGCTGTCTTACCAGGAAAAAACTCTGATGTATTTAGATATCCAGGGGCAAGGACTGAACAGATTATATGCTGACTTTAACGGATGAGTAACAATCAGTTTCAATCTGATATATGATGGAGCTCTGTTACTATAAATACAAAGTGTCCCCCTTTGCTATCAGTTAGTCTGCTGGCATTTTAAGCTTGAGCATTGCAAGCCATTCCTTCTGTGGTAGGTGCTGTTTAACTGAGCATGTCTCAATATTGTAGCTGTATGGAACTGTTATGCAGCTATTTTTAAGCAAAATATTTTGAGGGAGGAAGAGGAGCTGAGGAAGGACTCAGATTTTTCAGGAAAAACAGGTGATTGTTCTGCAAAACAAGTTACTACTGAAATACCCTCTAAATGAAAAATTCGCTCTTCCCCTCCTGAGCAAATTTCACAGGAGAAAAAAAAAATACTGGAAATGGCCCATTTAAATTCTGTAATCAAATGGGTAGAAATCCAATCAGATGCCTCCTTGAAAGTGTGTTGTAACCCACTGTTTACATAAAATCTAGGGATGGAGCAGCCCCGCCTGTTAAGTCATGTCGCATTGTTCTGCAAAGACTTAATGAAATCAGAGCTCTCAAAAGAAATTTGTTTTGAAGAATATGTATTTGGACATGACAACTGATCAGATTTTGCATCATGCTTGAGGATTGCTATCTTATTTTTTAAAATCTTATACTGTGCTAATGTTCCCTCTTTTTTTTTCTACAAAGTCTCAGTGCTCAGTGCATTTTTAAATTAACAGGATGAAAAGCTACTTGTGTTCTTGGACATATAATCAGGAACCCCAGAGTTATACAGCAATCAAATATGCCAATTAGACATGTATTTGCCTGGTGACATTTCATCCTTGCTTATAGCTAGGAAAGAAAGGAAGAGGATAAGAATAGTTCATTCAGCCCTTAGCTCTTGTCCAACAGAAATTGGACAGAAATGGATCTGGAAAGCTTTTGTTGACAACTATTGCCAGTTGTTCAGTGAGGAAAACAATATGAATTTTGAAATATTTTCTTTAATTATCAAAGCCCTTTGTTGACTAGATTCAACACCTGGTTTGTAGAGATTTTCCAAGGCAACATCTCTGAGAAGAACATTTTGGCTCTGGCTTTCTCACTTCAAACATGAACACTTTGGCCTCCAGAGCTTGGTGTCTGCCTCCTTCTCTTTCTGGGTGGTGTATTTCATTTGCCTCCTTATAATTCCTGTTCAGTTCCTCTTGTAGGTCTCTCTTGCCCTACTTCTCTTTGCTATCTCCTTTTTGCCAGTGGTCACAGTCAACACAGTCCTTTGCTTTATGACAGTGATTCAGAAGTTTCATACTTGTATGACTTTGGTGGACTAGATGCTCTGTGGGACAAAGTTCCTGATCTGAGGAGTTTGGATATGAAGATGATGGGTGTGTTGTAAATACCTAAGCCAGAGAGGAGGAAAGATCTGAACTGGATAGATGCAATGTAAACAAAAGGTAAAGGGACAGAAGCTGCAGAGGAAGAATGTACTACCAGGGCACACTCTCATCTGCCAAGACATTTCTTCTCCATCCATAAATTGGCAACATATCTGTTGAATCAAGGCTTTTTGAATCAAGTCAACCTGAAACCCACACCTGCATCTTTTATATGTAGGTGGTACGTTGAAGAAATAAGATATTATGCACTACTATTCAGTAATTTATTTACAGCTCATTTGATCAGAGGGTTATTAGGTCTTTGTTATTCAAAGTTATAAGAAGGAATTCAGGAAAACAAGTCTAAAATAACATTTTAGGCCAATTTAGGTGAAAAAGTTATGGCTGGTTTTTGTTTTTAGATTAAAATGTTTGAGTGCTTTTGGTAGGAATGGGCTTTGCGTAAAAATATCCAAACTTTTACTCAGAAATTGATTTTTTTTCCCTCTAAGGAGCTAAAAACATTGAAATCTATTACTCATATGCACTGACATTCAGTATTAATTTTATGTTCCACTGTATTGCTTTCTTCAGGGAAAAACTAGCATCCATTTGTTGATCAGTGATATACAATCAGCTCAAGGTGCATGGCTGCTGATTAAATAACAAGCACATTAGGATTTTTTTTCTTTAGTGGGTGCTGGCAGTAGCTGCTGCTGCCTGACAGTCACTTAAGGGCAGTTTGCTTGCTGCACCATCCTTGCTCAGTGTGTACTTTCAGCCAACAGCCCAGAATTTTTTGAAAACTGGGAAGAGTCACCTCCTTCCTCCATGACTGAAAGCAAACAGTACTGAGGTTTTTCCCCCAGATTTAATATTAAAATCTAAGTTGCACATTTGTTCCATCTTGGCTAGGCATCTTTGTTAGTTAGGCTGAGGAGGAGGAAGGGAGGAAGTGAATCAGAGACAGAGCTTCAGAGGGCATTCAGCTCTTATGTGTGAGTGAGTTGATTGCTGGAGAAGCTTTCTGTCCTCCGTGGGTCAGAGATGTTGTGTCCAAGTTAGCTGGAATGGTTACAGCTCCTACCTGAGGTGCTTCATGGAACGAAGTGGGCTAAAGGTTGTTTCTGAGCCTCTGAACCAAAAGGCTCAGGACAGAGGTGTGTGACAGCATGGCTGCACTGTGGCTTTGCATGTGACACCTGCAAGGGCCAAGGCAGCTCCAAGCACAGGGTAAGAAAACTCACTTTCCAGCTGGGCTGCTAGTTCAGCCACAGCCCTGCCCTGCTTTGCTTTTCCATCCTCCAATTCTTGGAGAGCTTCCCTAGGAACCTGGTGGTCCTGTTGGCACATAGTCCAGGTTGCCAGGTGACCTTATAGAGGATTTCTCTCTCAACACCAGAAATTCAGCTATGAAAGGTGACATGGGCTCCTTTTTCTCCTTGACTAAACTCATCTATGTTCAAACACTTCACGGCAGTTTGCACTGCTCCCTCAGTGGCCCCTTAACCTCTCTAAGACAACATCCATTTGCTTAATGCTCTCTTGTGATACCAACCCTTCATAAAAAACTTCAAAACACTCATTGAGTGCTTAGCCAAAACTCACCCACAAGGATTTTTTTTCACTGCTTTTTGTTGGTTGCTTTTTATTCTTTAAGTCTCTATGTAGTGGTCAAAAGCAGAGAACAGAATGGTTAGTACAATTTCAAAAATCTACACAAATTCTGGGTAACTGGTTTGCACAAATCCTTGTTTTATGCTTGTAAGTGCTCAAATGCAGTTATAAGCCTTTGGAGATAAGGCTGTAACTGATGCAGAGCAAACTATTCTTCTGAGGCTTAGGAAGGGAATGGCTCTAGGATACTTCCATTTGGGTCACTCTGAAGGGCCATTTTATACCAGAGACTGATGTTTGGTCCAACTTTACTATTCTAGTTAGGTGAAATACCGTATATATAGGCCTCCATGGCAGATCTGGACTCTCTTTTAGTAGGCCAAAAGACCTGCTTAGATGAGGCTTCCTCTCCCAATGTAAAAGACACAATTTTCTTTAAATGGACGCACTTCAGTGAATGGATTTACTTCTGACACTTCATTTTTTAAATGACGATTTCTTTTTGCAGGAGGCATATTTATGCCCTCAAAGAGTACTATTTCAATGTTTGCACCTATCTGTTGTGCATTGCTTCTGTTGGTCAAGAGGAATGACAAATTGTGCATCTCTCATAATATGTATTGATCTTCCTGGAGATGATTTAAACACCTATCGATATTCCTCTGGACTCCATATAAGATAAAATTCTGTGTCTTCTCTCCATTTGCAATTCTTATTGTGGCATGAAATCCTATCACAATTATTTTCATTCTATTTCGTAACATTTCATAAATATCTATTTATTTTAATGGTTAATCAATTAATAGAAAATTACTGCCCTGCATTTAGGTTGTTTTTGTGGTTAATTTCATTGTTTATGTCCAAGTTCTTTTTTGAGTAGTTTCCCTACAGCTTATGGGCTTTCCCACAGTAGAACTCATTCTGTCTCTCTGGTACTGTTAGTCCAATGAAGAGACCACAACAAATTGTTGATAAAATTTACTTTTCTGTGACCAGAATGTCAATTATGATGGATTGACTATGATCTCGATTTTCAATGTAATGATGATCCCTTTTACTGTTTTAAACACATAGCCTTTAATTTGCCCCCAGTTTTCTCTGCTATTTATTTGAAAATCATGCCTGGATCACTGCATTCATAACTGCATTATGTAAATAGTGTAAACAGCCACAGCAGCAAAGGAGTCCTGACCTTCATCTCTGCCCCAGCAGCTCCACGGATACTTAGTTTCCTTCATTATTCTCTTTAGGATATTGTTCACTTGGATAGGTTTTCACTGTTTTGGAATCTTTTTTAACATAATTGATTAAAGCGCCTCCATAAATTGAATTTCCCATGTGGACTTTTTAAAGCCTCTGGAACTTGATAAGCTTTTGTAACAAAAGAAGAAATGTTTCATGTGGCTTGAAATCCTCCTTGCATAAAGGAGCATTTCATCAGCCATGGTCTGCTCTGCTGAGCTCTGCTGGCACAGTGACACCTGAATCCCATAGTCTAACTAGCTCTTTTTTCCTTGCCTCAGGGTAAGAGATTCAAGAAAGTTGTTTTGTTGTTCAGCAAGGAAGATACTTCTGAGCCAATGAACTAAAATAACATAAAAGTCCCTCTCTTTTTGGAGAGAACTTTGCATAGACTCTAACGGGTTTGCTACTCTCTGTTTGTGGGGCTCTTTGGAGATCGCTCTTTTAGAAAACTTAGAGTAGCTAGGAAACCTTCAAGAATCTCAGCTGATATAAAATAGTGTTGGGGGGACAAAGGAGTGTTAAACACATCTCAAGTGTAATTGAAAGTAAAACTCAGAAAGGAAAATAAGCTTAAGCTTCAATCTTCAGGGCAAAAAGCTGCAGTCTTCTGGGGTTTAGAGCTTCCAGCAACAGTGACAAGCAACAGTTAAGGATGAAAGCAAAATGTATGGAATGAGAGCATTTTCCACTACTCTCCCTTTGAAATGTGCCCATTTCTGTGTCTGATCTGCAGCCATGAAGTGGAAGGTGTGTATATTTTAAGGCAGCAGGAAGGAATTGTAATTATGTCCTTGCAAGGTCTGTGAACATTATGTTTTTATCTCCCCAGGAGTTAGATTTTCTTAAACACTCTCAACTGCTATAGCAAAACCCAATCAAAGAAAAGTCTCTCCTCTCCTTTCTTTAAGACCAGAGACATCAGAGGAAAATAAATTGAAAAGTCATAGGTTCAGGTTTATCTCATGTTTCTTTTACTTCAGGAATGTAAGACACACCTGGTGATTCTCTACAATCAGGCTTGTTGTTCAAAGACTGAGAAGCAGTGACAGAGCTGTGTGATGTACAAGTGTCACTGACAGATTAACTGGGATCCCAACATATTTTGATGAGTATCAAAAGAGAAAGTGTAGCTTTGTACAGAATGATAACATTTTAAGACTTTTGAAAATTTTCTTAATGTTCTTCCACATCTTGTACACGGAATAGACTTGAATCAGTTCAATACACGATGGGCAGTCACATGGCTACATGTAGGTCATCACTGCTTGCCAAGAAACACAGCTCTGTCAGTGTTAGCCAGTGTGACAGCTGGCTTAGAGCACATTTCAGTGCTTGGAGTGTCATGAATAGAGCCACCCATCCATGGAGGACCTGGGGGCACTGATTGACAGCTGGGTGGATGTGAGCCAGCTGTGCCCGGGTGGCCGAAATGGCCAGTGTCACCCTGGCCTGGATCAGCAATGCTGCAGCCAGCGGCACCAAGGCAGGGATATTCTCATCCCTTGGTACTGTGAAGCATTCCCCCATCCTGCGTGGCACTGGTGACCCTGCATCTCAAGTCCTCTGTTCAGTTTTCGGCCCCTCCCTACCAGAAATGCATTGAGGTGCTGGAGTGTGTTCAGAGAAGGGCAACAAAGGGTCTGGAGCACAAATCCCATGAGGAGCAGCTAAGGGAGCTGGGGTTGTTTAGCCAGAGGAGAGGAGGCTCAGGGAAGATCACGTCACTCTATACAAAGTACTAGGTTTCTTTTTCCAACAAGTGGGAGGATGATTCTTCACTGTGAGGTTCCTGAGGCACTAAAACAGGTTACCTGAGAAGTTGAAGTTCCCTGGAAGTGTCCAAGGCCAGGCTGGATGGGGCTTTGAACAAGGAGAAGATGTCCCTGTACATGGCAGTGGGGTTAGAAATAGATTAGAAATAGATCTATTGTGCTTTCCAGCCCAAGTCATTCTATGTGACTATGATTATATGACAAGAAGAAATGTCCTCAGGCTGTGCCAGAGAAGATTTAGATCAGATATTAGAAAAAATTTCTTCACCAAAAATGTTATCAAACATTTGAACAGGCTGTCCAGTGAAGTGGTTGAGCCATCATCTCTGGTGGTATTAAAAAGTTGTGTACACATGACACTCAGAGACATGGTTTAGTGATGAACTTGGAAGTAGCAGGTTTACATTTGAACTCAATGATTTTAAGGGTCTTTTCTACATAAATGATTTTATCTTTCTGTATGTACGATCATGGATTTATTCAGATTTATTGCATACCTGAGATATCAGGAAAAGTTGGAGTGAGTTTTTATTGCTCATATTTTTCCACCTGCAATCATGAATGGAACTTAGGCTTATTGTCAAGAAGAAAGGAAGCAATATTCCAGTGGTGCACTGTGGAAAAGGACAACAAAACATGTACAGATGCTCCTCTGTTCAATTCATTGAAAGATTGCAAAAGGCTTGGGAAAGGAACTTATTTAAGCTGTCAGCAGAGAGTTTTAAAAGGTTTCCCTGCATCTCCACAGACAAGGGAGAGGGAAAGATCCAGACCAAATATTCAGACAAGTATTTGTCTTACCCATTTTGAGATAGAGCTCTTCAAACTGGTGGCTAAATTGATTCAAATGCTTCATCATGTCAGCTTGAGTCTTCATCCAGCTGGATAGCCTTTGCTGTAAGGATTTCTCGTGGTGTTAAGAAGGAGCCAAGCACATTTCCTTTGGGCAACTGGCTTCAAATTGTTGTTGCTTAATAATTCAAGTCCATTTGTATCTTTTACAAAAAGGAAAAAAAAAAACAGAACAACAAAACCAAAAAACTTCAGGGCATAAGTTCAACTTGTTTAGGCGACCCATCCTTCCCTGACCCTGAAAAACTGCACAAAGCACAACCCAAAACAAAAGCAAGTAGGGTAAACATTTAAAGCAGGGAGGGCCTTTTCCAGGGCAGATGGTATTCAGAGCCATTGTGTATGTTGAAAAGAGGAGAGGATTCAGAGGATGATTTCCCACCATGAAACAGGTACCCTCAAAGCACAGCAGCACTATCCTTTTCCTGTTTCTGCATGAGGGACAAAAGCAATTCTTCAGTTCTTAGGTCTCACCCTATTGATAACAATTTTAACTGAAACAGACAAAAATGTCTGTTCTGAGAATCAGAGTGGATGCTTCAGGATACTCTTGAGTTTCTGTTGCTATGATTTAAATGCAGTCTTCATGCCATGAGTCCTTGCAATCGCTTTTAACCACTCAGTACAAATTCTTGGGCAGAAAGAGTAGCCAATGATATCCTTGCTCATGAAGCTTCAAAAAGCAAAATCTATTTTGTCTAGAGCTGTTCGTATAGGGAGATGAGAAAAAAAAACCAAACCATGCTCAATATTTTTGTACACATAATGAATATAAACTAAGAGAAAAATGCACATAAGTGTCACGATCCATCCCTACGGATGTGTTTCGTGATGGTTCGTAGGGGATCTCAGGGTGCAAAAAACTGACACGGTACAAGGGGGTTTGCAATCATAATCAAAACAAATGCACCTTTATTGAATGACCTCAGCAAAAACGTGATAGAGTGATTAAGGGAGAGAAAAATAGAGAAAGAGAGAGAGGGAGGGGAATATAGCTACCAAACGTAGAGACGAAGTCCTTAGGTCCAGTCCAGTCGAGGATCCGCCTGTTACGATGGGGAGATCTCAGAGACGCAGTCCATCTGGACTCCAATTACACACCTTTTTTGATGGGGGTGGAAGGGGGATTATTTTGAAACTGAATCTATTGGAAAAAGAACAGTATTTGGAAAAGGGTGAAAACAGTCCATATCTCAGTGGGTGAGGGCCATTGTTTTCGTGGTCCATGCCCTGCAATATCCATCTTGCTTTGGTCAGCTCGCCTCCCCCCATGCACTTCTCAGGGCTGGGGGCTTCAGTCCCAGCCCTTGGAAAGTGTGAGAGAGACCTTTTCACATGGGGATTTCATGTCTCGGGTTTTTTCTCTGGTGGAGAGGCTTCTCTCATCTCAGTTTGTCTGTCACAGTGGTTGTAGAGGAACGAGAGGGGTTTTCTGTGGGGGACCACCCAAAACTCAGGAGAAGTCCAGCCAGGCGGAGAGGTGGGACAGCTTCCAAGGCTATTGTTGCAAAAAGGGCACAGTGGCCCCTTCTTCTCATTGTGAAAACAATAACTTAGCAATGCTCTCAGGCCTCAGGGCCTTTGTGTAACTTTCTCTTACAAATCCAGAGATTTTAGACAGGGGGGTCTTTTCTTCATCAGTCCCCCAAGGACAGTTGTGAGGCAAATTGAAGGATATTTTGGACAGACTCTCACAATAAGCCAAAAGAAAAACAACATCAACTACGTCCCTGGAGTTTCTAAATACCAGGATTAGAAGAATATTCTCTGTGCTTTGAGGGTACCTGCAGGATGAGAAGAATATTCTCTGCCTGGTCATGCAAGCAGTATTACATTGTATGATGAAGTCCATTCTCCTGCTCTTGCCACTGTTCAGCAGCAGTGTATTGCTCCATTGCTTCTGTGGGTTACTCATCCTGTGGGGTAAGTTGTCTTTCAAGCAAGAAACTGATTTCATATTTCATGCATGCTTTATATATTGCCCTATATATCCTTCAGTTTGCTTTTGCAAAACTAAATTGTCTTGCCTTTAAATTCGTGCCTATTCTATTCTGATGGCAGTGAGTTGCTACTTTACCAGACTTTGTCTCACAGCACAATTTAACTTACACCAAAACCATAATTCCATGAACTTTCCCCTGGTGAGAGGCATTCTGAGGTGTGAATCTGGACAGTGCTTGCACATCTCCAGCCAAATGATCAACTGAATACCTTCTGATACCTAATAATTTAGCTCCTTGGAAAGCATCACTTTTGAAACTATTACCTCTTCGGATTTTTTTTTTTCCCAGAGAGTTAAAAACTAAGCCTGTGTAAGCCTGGTAGCTTGAAGCCTGAAGGGAATTGTTTATTTTTTCCTGATCTCCAGTTAGTTGGAAGCCTGTAAGGGGCTTTCAAGTTCAGCTAGGAAGACAGGCCAGAATGGTCCTATGGGCCCACTGAAAAGGATTGATTTACAGGTCTTGAAACATCTGGGGGTATTTTGCTTAAAGCCAATTATTTTAAAAGTTGGAGAAAATGTGAGATTTTTAATTATGCTGGAGAAATGTAAGCCAATTGCTACCCATGTGGAATGATCGCAAACATATAACTTTTTGGCACAGCTTTGTGGTCCATATGTCAGAAATTTTAGGGAAGGAAAGCTTGGTAACTTTTTTCTGAAAGGAAAGGACAATTTGCTTGTGGCCTCCCTTCACTCCTGTCCTGCTGTTAAGATGTAAAAAATTATGATGGTGGGCAACTAGTTTGGTTCATCAGGCACACCCACAGCTGGTGGGGAAACTGCTCACAAGGAGGAGGAGGAGCACAGGAAGCAGTTGGTGTCTGGGCTGGCAGCAAGCCTGGACAGTGAGGGGTTTCCTTGCTAACCAGTCCTACAGGTGATGTACAACACCCTGGCCAGTGGGCAGTGATGGGCAGCACAGCACATGATTGAATTGAGCAGACCTGAGCAGCACCCTTAACCCGACAGCAGGAGCCCAGAATTTATTGTTTCTCATGCCATTAACACAGTGTCAGTTCAGCTGATGGGAGCTGGAGATTCAGCAGTGGTTCATGGTTCATCACTAGAGCAGTTACACACAGCTAAAGGAGAAGGGCTCATTGGGAGTATTCCCCCTGTATTCTGGAAGGTAATTTGCTTTTCAGATAATATTCATATTGGGAACATTCATATCATCCCAAAGGTAACTTCATCATGCTTTCTCTTCTGCCCCTCCAAAAATATTCTGTTTATTTAAATATTTTGCTTGTTTGTTGTCACCGACATGTTTTGTGAAAAATCCTTTCCTTAGGATTTTTCCCCTCCTGAGAAACTGAGAGGCCTCAGGAACGAACTGTAAACAATTCTTATCTGCTGCTGTGGAATGCAACAGGTGGAATCTGTGATTGGCCTCATCAGG
This sequence comes from Serinus canaria, assembly GCF_022539315.1. Classification (NCBI taxonomy): domain Eukaryota; kingdom Metazoa; phylum Chordata; class Aves; order Passeriformes; family Fringillidae; genus Serinus; species Serinus canaria. The sequence continues at coordinate 59,289,615 of NC_066313.1, forward strand.
ATGTTTGCAATTATGGGCCAATCACAGATCACCTGTCCGGCCGGTCTCGGTCAGAGAGAAGTCTTTGTTTTCATTCCTTTTCTATTCTTAGCTTAGCCTTCTAGTGAAATCCTTTCCTCTATTCTTTTAGTATAGTTTTAATATATTATCTATCATATAATAATAAATCAAGCCTTCTGAAACATGGAGTCAACTTTCTCGTCTCTTCCCTCATCCTGTGACCCTTGTGGACAATACCACAGTTTGTTTCAGATTATTTCTTGTGAAGATACTGTTTAATGCGTGGTCAGACAATGTAGTTGCTGTCCTTGGCTTCTTGTGCAGGGATTAGGTCACTAGTTCTAGAAAATCTTGAAAACTATTCTGTCTTCAAGTGCCTGGCAGAAAATTTGTACTTCTAATATATACTAACTTTGTGAAAGAATAAAGAAAAACAAAAGAAAAAGCATAGTAATATGGGGTTCATCTAATCTAGTGGGCAGTAATAATTTCTTGAGTGTCACCTATCTTTTGAAATGAAAATAACTGATAGGTTCTTGCCAGTAGGTGAAAAAATCAGTTATTGCAGGTAAGAAGCTGACAACATGCACTTTTCAATTCAATTTAATTCAGTTCAATTTTAGTATATTGATGGCCAAGTTGCACTTCATTATGAGGAGGTAAAATATGCTGCATTACAAGATTTTCTTGCAAATCTCTTAGAGAAGTGCTCATGTATCCTGAGGAGTTTTCAGCTGATATTTTCAAAACTGCTGATACAAAATATAATCAACTTTTCTAACAAAAGAAGAATAAAATAAAAGTTTTACTACCCTCTTTTTCAAACAGAAAAAAATCTGTCATACAAGTATTTTCTTTTTGTCTGGCTGATGGTTTTTAAGACCTGTTTTCTACAATTTTATTGGAAGTTCCTGCTTTATTATTAAATAGGAATAATATTTCAATATTATTCTCTTTAAAGAATGATTATGTAAAGCACTTTGCCAAAATTGTACATATACAATGAAAGTAAGTGCAAACATGCTGGAATAGATAAGCATGAACTGTCTGTGCTGATTAACTTAATAGTTCTCTAGCCATACTTGTTTCAGAAATGTGTGGTTTTCTCCCACTTTCCCCAAAGAATCTTCACATATCCTTTAAACTGTGAGTCATCATCAAAATCAATTTGAATTTCTCTACCATTCCCCCCTCTGTATTGTGTGCCACCAATCTAATCACCAGCAATGTGTTGCATGAAGAATTTATTTTCACTGAAAGGTGCTATTTTGGGTTTCCATTATTATAATTTATTACTAAACTTTCTAACAAAATAGGGCTCACTCTTGGGGTAGGCATGCATGTTAGTTATGGGAATCTGCTACCATTGTTTTGTCATAAAAAAAGTACATATATATTTTTTATTTCAATTCTGAAGTACTTGGTGCTATCAATATCTTTGACAGTCATAAGTAGAAACCAGGGTTCATTATTTTAGTTCTCACAGAATTACTTGTTTTAAATCTACTCTAAATTTACTTTACTACCGAGGGTGGTCATCCAGAAACTATGTTAACAGCTTTCAACTAGCTAAAATTTTGAACTATTCTTTAAGACTGTTCCACTTTTTAAAGTTGTCATATAGCATGGCATAGCATTTCAGGGCAATGAGTAACCCTTTCCTTTCTGTTCCACTTCATTGTATTTCTGTGGTAACCTGCATTTAAGGTGCAAATGCCTGGCTTCAGGAGGACTCTAAGTTAAGTAGGATGCTGACTTTAGGATTTAGATAATTTGATGATGTGATGGTGAGAATAATGGAAGTAAATGGAACTAAATAACTTCAGTAGTCACCAATAATTTTTCTCTAGAATTTTGGGCTGAAGACTAGTGCACTTAGATAAGGTTGTTAAGTAGTTTCTTTAAAATCCCATGGAAGATACTACAGAAGGAAAAGTTAGCAAGAACTGAACTGTAGATAGTAACCTCTGTGGAAAAAATAGTTCTGTTATCTTAAATAATGGAGTTCAGAGGAAGAAAGATAAAGGCATTTCCCCTTGTTATTTTAAATCCTTTAAGCGTCAGGGAGATACATGTCTCTGTGGAATGAATGTAAAAAAAAATTAGAAAGCACTTTAAATGCACACAAAGTTCTTGACATTAATCTGTCATTACAAAAAAATTTTCACCTACAGTACTTTTCTTCTGTAACTGGAAGGCTTGACTGACTTGTTCATGAATGTGATGGGTTTGGCAAAAAAAAATCCCTAAGTGGAAACAAAGGTGAACTTTTTTATTTTTTTTTAAATCAAAAAGGATGTGACAGACACAGGTAGAAAGTGATTTATTGCAGCTGACATGTGGAGCTGTTAGTCCTGCTTTGATTCTGTGTGTCCTTTTGCCCCTGGTGTTAACCCTATGTCTATGTTTCAATCAGTTGTCCCAACATAAGAGCAAGGATCCAAAGTAACATCATCCCACCAAAAACTGATGTGGTTTATCATAGCACAGAGATCTCTAGAGGGATGACTGGTGAAAGGCTGGAATTCTGTGACACTCTCACAAAGATTCCTTTAAAAGTCAGAGGAATTGCAAGGGTCATTTCAGCAAAATCAGTGTTACTGAAAGCTGTAGAAGCTTCTCTTACTTGCATGCATTTTGTGACTTGCACGGTGACAGAATTCCTGGTGGAAACTGGCAGTGTCAGATGTAAGCTATTAAGATGGGCTGAAGTGCATGTTTGTATAAAGATCCAGACAGACAGGTTTGCAAATTTGGCCTTAAAGAGGTAACACTGAAAGAGTCCACCATTATTTAAAGACAAATTTTTGAAAAATGGTTAAAAGTGAGTCCTAAACAGGTCTGTCTCCTTTATGTAATGAGACTTTGTTGTAGGCAAATGTACTTGTACCTATGATTCTGATTCAACTATATTCAGTGGAAAAAATGTTTAGTTCTCTCTCCCACACAAAATCTAAAGTAGTTCCTTTTAAAAACAGATAGCAACCATCAGAAAATTTTGGTATGAGTGGCTCATTTTTCATATCTTTTCAATTAGAAATGAATTTAATTATATGAAAGGCTTAAGAAGATTGTCAGCAAGAAAATATTCCCTCTACACCTTTAAAGCAACAGAATATTGGGGTTTTGGAGGGCTTGTGATTTGTTTGTTTTTTTGCCCTCAGAAATAGTTCTTTTGTAGGACTGTAAAACAAGGGTACTTGGTGATTATCTATGCTCTGTAGAAATAGGTGGCAATGGTACAACCATGATGTGATCAGTGAGGTTCAAAGTTTTTTGTAAAGCATGAATTCATCTAGATAAAGATTTTTCTCTAGCACATGGGCAGAGGTTATGTCTGTTCTGCTTGTCTGTGAGATGAATCATAGTATGAATATATCTGTCTTTTCCCTATAGCTTAAACGATCTCTTATAAAAGATTATACTGTTTAGACAGCAAAGATTAGATGAGATAAATCTTTCTGCAAATAGTTGAAAAGAATAGTCAGCAGATAATGAATTCTTCTGTAGTGTAGCATTTGTAAAACAAAAGAAGTCTACGGTTTTCAAGGAGAAGAAAAAATATAAAAAACAATGACACTGGTTTTGATTTTTTTTTTTTTGGCAACCCAGAGAAATTTTTACTAAAGCTGTACTCATACCAAGGGAAATTAGTGAGGAAAATTAATGATGTTCCTGTGTCACTTAAGGCCAGGTTTTGTTGCCATAGGGTGATGTCCTCAGAAACACATGAGTAAAAGGACATTTTTGATGTAGCCTCCCTTTTATAGGGATATTTTCTTGGTGTCTAGGCAGTCCAACAAGCACTGTTGTCCATTTACTACGTGATCTGCCTCAAATAACTTGAACATCACTAGGGTAGAGAAGTCTTCTCTAAGTGGTTTTTAGGTGACCACAAAGCATTATGACTGTGCTGATTTTCATACAGAAGCTCATACAGAAGTGGGTGAGGTAAGGTGCAGGAGCATGGTATGAGATAACAATAACCGGTGTTGGTCTTGCTAGGAAAGGAAATAGGTGATATTTTGACATGTATCTTTGCCTTGTGAGTTATTTCACTGAAGAAAGGCCTTAGATTCTACGTTCCTGTCACTACTATTCCAAAATGGCCTTGCTGTCTCTCACAGCTGGGCCATTCTCTGCCCATGGGAGGTGGCAGACTGCAGGCATTCAAGATCATCTCCAAGGCTTCCACTCAAGCATAGGGGTACTGAGTCAGTAGCAGTAATAGGCAGCAAATTGCATCCTAAATCATATTGTCACAGAAACATTTAGGTTGGAAAGAAACCTTAAGACCATCATGTCCAACTGTTAATCTTAGTATTCCATTAAACTGTATCCCTAGGTACACATGTACACTTCTTTTCAATGTCTCCATGGATGGTGACTACCCTGGTCAGTCTGTTACAATGCTTTTACAACCCTTTTCCCAATATCCAATCAAACCCCCTTTGGTGCAGCTGGAGGCCATTTCCTTACCTCTTATTGCTTGTTTCTTGGGAAAACAGATTAACCCTCAGATTGCTACAGCCTCCTTTCAGGTAACTGTAGAGAGTTTTCTCTACAGAAAACTCTCCTTTTCTCCAGGATGCACAACCTCCTTTTCTCCAGGCTAAACAACCCCAGCTCCCTCAGCTGCTCCTCAAAGGACTCTTGAGGTCCTTCAAATCTTTGCTGCCCTTGTTGGACTTGCTCCAGAACCTTAGTATCCTACTTGTAGTGAGGAGCCCAGAACTGGACACAGGACTCAAGGTGTGATCTCAACAGTGCCCAGTATAGAGGGAAAATCACTGCCTTTGTCCTGCTGGCCACATTTTATGATACTTTTTTGTTAATATATTTAGAGAAACAATTTTTATTGTCAGTAGTCAGATTAAGTTTTGATTGGGTTTTGTCCTGTTAAGCTTTCTCCCTGCATAACTTCACAGCATCTCTCTGGTCCTCCATAGTTGCCTGCCCCTTCTTACAGAGGGGCAGGCAACTCTATTTTTTTCCCTGAGTTCCAGCCAAAGCTCTCTGGTCAGCCAGGCCAGTCTTCCCCTCTGGCTCATTGTTCAGCTCAGGGGGACTCCCTGCTCCCATGTCTTTAAGATGTCCCTCTTGAAAAAGGAAAACAGACCAAAATCTACTCTGCAAGTTCAAGGTGGTAGTTTTGGTAAGCTCCCTCCTTACTTTCCAAGAATTGAAAACTCCATCTATTTCATTATAATTTAGCCCAAACCAGCCTCCAACAGTTGCATCACCCACTTTCCCCTCTCTGTTCACAAAGAGCATGAAGCAGGTCTCAAATCCTGGGAATGTTCATCAAGTAGTCATCTCAATGAGGCCTCAAAGATTCTCTGGCTATGACTTAATCAAAACCTTGTAATTTTGACTGTCATTTCAAGAGTTTTAAACATGATTAATTATGTGTTTTAGTAACAGGGTGTTTTTTACCATAGTATTGAAACCTCCTAGGCAACTCGTTTGGTTGCATTCTGGAAAAACTTCATTGATAGAATTAGGAAGACAAATTGGAAAGCCCTTTATAGTGAATGGGCAAGATAAAAGAATTGTCCAAGCCAGTGTAGCAAAGAATCAAACCTCTGAGTTAAACTGTGGCAAAGAAGCAAACAAAACCAGGCAGAATGTTATATAAGCATTCAAAATTCAAATGTTCTGATCTGTGGTGGTCTTTTTTTTTTGTTTGTTTGGTTTTTTTTAATTATTTTTATCTCTTAAACTACTATTTTTTAATTTTTTTTTTCTTTTTCAGGGCGATTGAATTACCAGCCTGTAATGATTTTGCTTTCAAAGCATTAAGGCCAAGCTATTTACATTCATCTATGATGAAGAGGAAATAGGATTTGCCAACTAGTCATAAAAGGAACAATAAATTAGTCTGTCATCACATAATACACAAAGTTAAGTTCTACAGTAACAACTTATGCTGGGATAATACAGAGAAAACAATGCATGAGGAGAACTAAATTATATGGAATACAAACAATAAGGATTTTTATATTAGAATGAAAGTAAACTATTAAAAGACATGGAAAAGAGAATTTTAAATGCACTGAGTGACAAGATGTCAAAAGAAGGACCTGTAAAAAGAAACTGAATAAAAGAGCTGAGATGTTTACTAAGTATCAACAAAAATGAAAAGCATCCTAAAGACAGAAACAATCCAATTTGAGAAGGCAACTGTGATTAAATTAAAGTAAACAAGATGGAACAAGGAGGAAAGGTCTTTCTATAAATTGCTTTACTTTGGGAATATGTCCTGATCAAATGAGATGGTTACATAAGACTGTCAAAAGGCACCATTAAAGCTATTACCAAAAGACTGCTCAGCTACCATATAATCAAAGTGTGTTAAAGGATTCTTTTTGATAACATTGGCATTAAAACATATCATCAGACTCAGCTATTACAGTCTTTAATAGAACCACAAGTAATATGAAGTGAAATGTGCTCAGTAAGATCAACATGTTGCTCATCATGGCTGAGGTTTGTTCTGTCATATTGCTTTTAAAGAGACTGTTTATTTCATTTAATAGTTATAAAGAAATGCCATCCTATAAGAATGTTCTGATTTATCCTTTAAGTAGTTGGTAGAAAAGATGGCATTAAGTCAGACTTTCATCTCACAGTTTTATTTTCATCTTTTTTTTTGCTAATATGTCAGTGAACAAACTAATAAAAAAAATCCAAATTCAAAGGCAGCTCAAATCCATCATAACATGCCTTAGCAAGGTGTCATTTACTTCCACTAAGCATATAAAGCACTGCATCAGATTAGTCTGTGCTTACAATCTCTAGAACAAAATGAAAGTTAAAAAAAACCTCATTGCAAGGTTTCATTTTTCTTTTGAGTCAATTGTAAGAAATGAATCCATAGCAATTAGCAATGAAGCATTAAAGAATTGCAAGAATTTCACTGAAATTACCTTTGCAAATAGATTCAAAGTTGGAGATCTTGAAACCAAAACAAAAAAGTCTTTTAAGTGAATTGAAGCAAATAATGCGTTAATGGGAGATCTTGGGAGATAAATGATTGTCAAGAACAGTGGTTGATAAGTAATAGATTTTCATATTCTTCTCTTTTTTTACTAAAATGTAAAGGTTAATATACTTCAGGTAGTTTTTTTTTTTAATTCTTATGTCATTATGTTTGGGATGTATTTTAAAACTATGTAAAATAAATGTTTGTCTACTTTAATTAGCTCATTACCAAACTACAGGTTCATTTTCTGTCTTAGCTATGATTTCCTTTGACATAACTGGGAACCCAGTTCCTAGCTTATTTGTTGATATATGTGTTTAGACAATGAAATGTAGGTGAACTGTATCCTGTTTTTCCATCATACACAGTTAAGTCTATTAGGATCAATGGCATCCCTTTCCTACTTCACTGGTGGAATGGATTACTCTGTGGAGGTTTCTCCATGTACTTCCATGGCTAAATGCTAAATGAGATCTCTTTAAAAAGTGGCTCTCAGACTAGAAATTCCCCTGTCAGAAAGACATTGGCTCCTGGTTACAAGTAATTACAATTGACACAGTTTCATGTCATACCTGGGAGAAAGGGAACACAACCCTTTGCAGAGTATTCCAAAAAGCAAGAATAAAAGTGAACAGTGGACCCAGACATCAAGAACCAAGGAAAGATCTTGAACTTTTATCTTGCATATTCTGGATGAATACTTTAGTTCTTGGGTAACTGTGTAAAAGACAAGGAGCATCATACCAGTATCTTTTAGTATATGAATTGGGGAAAAAAAAAGAACTGTTGACATTTTTCAGTGAAGTCAACTTCCCTCACCCAAAATTTCTATATGATCAACCAGAATGTTTTTGATTGAAGCAAATTTAATTATTAAAAAAATTAAATTTGTCAAAAATATTGCAATAATATATGAGAATAAACTCTCTATTGTCTTATTTTTTCTTCATGTGATCAAAATTTTGCTGAGGGTAACCTGCCACTCAAATCTTCTGTACTTTATTAATTTTGAAAAGGATTCCACTATGCATCATCAAAATGTTTAATGAATTCAACTCACCAAAAAAGCGTTACCATTTTTTTTTGCATTATTTTTATTAATTTGATCCTACTGCACAAGAACAGCTTGTTCAGAAATGATATGAAACGGCAGATATGAAATGATATCTGCTTGAAAAGTTGTGAATATTTGCATGGACAGAAAATAATTAGCAAAGCTGGTGCTTAGCTAAACCTCTTACTTTGAATAAGTTCTCAGAAACCAATTTTTGCCTCATATATGGATGACAATTTGCAAGCAGTCACCCCTTTTATTACACTGTGTTGCTTGCTCAAGAAAAATGCCATGCTATGAATTGCTAACATCACTTCCCACAGTAGCTGTGGTCTCCTTGGGGTTCTTTTGGCCAAGTACCAAACTAGCTCTGCTTGTGACATTTTGTTTGATAACATCATAAAGTGGTAAGGCCATGGAACGTATACATAGCAGTATGCACTAATAAAGTGTTTATCCTTTAATGTCTCCCAGATGCTTGCCTATAGCTTTTTCCAGAAGTAAAGAGAATGTGTTGGCTGGATGTGATCTTGTGTTTATATTGTCTGCTGGGTCTATGTGATAAGTCACATTCTTTCCTCCTTTGTTTTTGTAGAGTCAGTAAAGCAAGTGCTGCCTTAAAGGTCTGTTCCTCCATGTGTAACAAATGCCAGGTCCATTAAATACCGAGGATCAAATGGCAATAAAACCAGAGGAGAGAAGAACCTCATTGAGTGTAAAGCAGTCAATAATTTCTGTGTTACATGAAATTACAAAATTCTGTGAGACTCATAATGTTTAACTCCAGGGAGTTTTGGAGTTATTAGAATGAACAGTAGAGTTCCCAAATTTAGGAGATCATTCAAGACACAATGTGTTTATTCTGCCATTCAGTAAGGAAGGGCATGACTCTTGGGATTCTTTATTACTTACTTTTTGATGTTGTTATTTGTGGTAGTTGATACAGGTGAAAATGGCACGTGTTCTGACTACCTTTGTGCTTACAGTTTGCACAGCTATAAATCACCAGCAGGATCAGCGAGTGCTGCGGGGCAGTAGAAAAATGAAACCCCGGCTTTTTACCCAGGTAGGAGAATCTGTTCAGATAAGGCTGAAAATCAATCAAAAAAAAATCAATTGAAATATTCTTGCAAGTCAGTAAAATGAAAATAAAATGTTAGAGGTTTTCCATTGTTTAGTCTGTGTGCTGGTTTTGGCTGGCATAGAATTAAGTGCCTTCATCGTAGCTGGTATGGAGCTGTGTTCTGGATTTGTGACCAAAACCATGTTGATATCACAAAGCTGTTTTAGTTACTGCTGAGCAGCCTCAAGGCCTTTTCTCTTTGTCATCCCACCTCAGCAGTGAGGAGGCTGGGTGTGCACAAGAAGGTGGGAGAAGGCACAGCCAGGAAAGCTGACCCCAAGTGACCAAAGGGAAATTCCAGCCCATGTGGCATCAAGTTCAGCATACAGAGCTGGGGGTAGAAGGAGGAAGGGGGAGACATTTGGAGTGATGGTATTTGTCTTCCCAAATCACTGCTACACACACCTGTCCTTGCCCATGGGAAGTGGTGAATGAATTCCTTGTTTTGCTTGTGCAAAATGCAGAAGCTTTGCTTTACCTATTGAACTGCCTTTATCTTAACCTGTAAGTTTTCTCACTTTTGCTTTTCTCATTTTCTCTCTCATTGTGATGCACGAGGAGTAGGTGAACAGTTGTGTAGTGTTTAGTTGGCAGTTGGAGTTAAACCAAAACACTTTGTCATGAGATACCAGGTAATATTTTTGAAAATGTTTAAATGTTTTTCAAGCCCAAGTACTCTTTCAATTGCAATACAGACATTTAGGCCCAGACTATTTACGCTTGTCAAAGCACTTCACAGTGTATGCAATTTATTCTGTCTGTTATAGAAGCATCTGCCAGCATAGCGATCATCATCAAGGATGTGATCTTTGGTTGACAGCAGAAACTTCCATTATACAAACAGTTGTACTGTCAAAACTGAACTTTTGCTGAATTAGCTAATTTTACTTGAAAGGATTGGAAGAGAAAATGTTAGTGTATGCACTGACTTGTCAGGATGACACCAAATACCTTCAGGTCTGAAATTTCCTAGTCCAAAAATAGTTTTAAATGTGTGTGCCCTATTTCACAAAAGTGCAGGACAGCAAAGGCTCGCTGTGCAAGATCCAGGGCAGGTTTGTGGGTCTTCAAGTTTACCTGTGGAATGTCTGAGTGTTATGGATGTGGTCCTCCAGAGTCCCACATCCCATATTAACATGCCTCTCTGGCACACTCTCTGAAACACTTTGGAAAAATGTCCACACAGTCAGCAACTTGAACAAATTGTAGCCTAAAATCAGCTTTCTAATGGGAAAGTTTTCCCGAGAGAGCCACTAAACACCAAGCACAGGGACAATCCCCAGATGCCACCTGCTGCATATCCCAATACCAGTGCAAGAGCATAACTTTGTCTACTGAAGAGCCACAGGGGAATGAGGATAATGCAAAGCTTAGTATCTTTATTTAAAATTCCACCTTTTTGGAGGGGCAGAAAGACTGGCATTCTGACTCACTAACAAACATATATAATGATAATAAATATCAAGAGGACAAGAGACTCATTTGTCTGTAGTACCTGAGGGGATCAAATCAGCTGTTCCTACTTGTCACATGAGAGGCTGTAGGTACTTTCCACATGTTGCACTAAAGCTGTGCAAAGGATGATAACCCTAGGTTGAAGAGCATAGAAACAATCTGATGGTTAGGATTGCCAGCTACAGGGAAAAGAGAAGCATCATGAACTATATTATCCTTGCCTCAGATTAAGACTTTTCAAGAAGATATGCTGTAGTCATATGAAAACTTTTTGTTCAGTTTTGAAAAGAACCAGATGAAATATAATCACCATTCATATGCAGACACTCAGTTTAAGTGACTTAACAGGTCCCTTTTGGCCTTTATTTCTGTGGTTCTATATGCCAAAGCATTAATATTAACAGGAAATTATCAGGTAGAGTGAATAAATTCTGTAAGATTTACTTTACATTGACCTAGATAAGAATTAAATAGAGGTGAAACATTTAAATATATGAGGAGCTAAAAATAAAGTAAACAATATAATATTTGCATTATTACTGTGCTCTCCTCAAAACACTTGGGGTCAACTTATTTTAAAATACATTTAATGTTTTAGGAAACCACTGTCTTAACACTAAATAAAAAGAGGATATTTTCTGTACTGAGGATAAAGTAACAATTATGGTTAGCTGGGTTTTTCTAGGATACCACAGAATCTTAATATGGTTTGGGTCAGAAGGGACCTAAGAGGTCATCTAGTTCCAGACCCCTGCCATGGTCAAGGTACATCTTCCACGAGTTCAGGTTGCTCAAAACCCCATCCAGCCTGGCCTTGAACACTTCCAGGGATGGGGCATCCATGAGTTCTCTGCACAACCAGTTCCAGTGCCTCACCACCCTCACAATATCCTAATATCTAATCTAAACCTACACTCTTTCAGTTCCTCCTTTTCTTGTCACTGTATCCCTTTGCTCAAATTCCCTCTCAAGCGCTCTTGTAAGCCCTTTTAGGTACTGGGAGTCTGCTCTAACCTCTCACCAGAGCCTTCTCTTCTCCACACTGGTCAACCCAACTTTCTCATCCTTCATAGGAGACCTGCCCCATCCATCTGACCATCTTGGTGCCCCTCCTCCAAACTCATTCCAAAAGGCTGGTGTCCTTCCTTTTCTGAGGATCCAGAGATGAGTGCAGTATTGAAAGTGGGGTCTCCTGAGAACAATAACTTTTTTGCCTGATCTGGAGAGAGGAGATAACCGCATCAAGTGATTAATTTTCTGATGTGTATGCTGAGTTTAATAGATGTGCTTTATAATTGTTTGTAGGATATGGCTAGTCCTTTGCATGGAACAGGATTAGTAACCACAGTTAGAATGTTGGTTTAAAAAAATAACATACATGCAGTGTTTTTTGGTCATTGTTACTCAAGACTGTGCTTAAACCTTGTGTTCATAAGTCAGTACTATTAAGATCTCTCAAATGATCCCTAGCAATCAGATGGTTGACTTCCTTTACTAAAATCAGTAAGATCTTCTTAGCCTGGGTAGGAATGGGATTTCAGTAGTTGCAAATAACTCTGTTAAGTTGGTTTACTTCTTGTATTCCTTCAGAGACACAGCTCTGCCAATAATCTTCACAGCACACATGTTAATTCAGTCATGGCTTCCAAGCAGCAAACTGAGCAGTAGAAATCTGGGTATGGAAGAAAGAGTAGTTTGTTGTGGGGGATTGCATTATAAAAAGAGCCTTGACATGAGCCAGTTCGCAAACTTGTCCTAGTAACCAGAGTTCAGTCTGTGCCATCAGAAACAAGGTCAGTATGGATGGACTTCAGGCAGCTAAAAATTCACTCAAAAGGGAATATATTAACTATATTTAGGAACTGTAGCTGCAATCAGATCTATGACGAAACTGAGTGTGAGACAAAAAAAAATCACATCAATTTAATTTATAAAAATAAAAAATGGCCATGAACTTCAAATATTTTAAGGTCAGAAGTCACTGTTTGATGTCCTGGTTAATGTAGGTCATAGGACTTCCATGAATTAATTAACATTGACTTCTGTGAGACTAAGACCTTTACTGTTTGTGTTTTCTCTGTTACATGTAACTGTTGTAATCACCAGATCAGAAAGAAATTTAAGATATTTTTCAGTTCATTCACTTCAAACTTTTCAATGTTATTTGCAGTCCACTGCATCATTGTCATATGCTTCTGTAAAGGGAACTCATATGCACTTTGCCATCTGGGCTCTTGCAAGTGCATGATTCTTATTAGCTCCAGGTGACTATGTAACTATGTGAAAATAAAAATGATAGCAAGCTGATATTTCACAGAGAAAGGGGGGAGATGAAGAAGAATGAGAGAGACATGGAATGGCATAAATGTATTTTCTCTTTTCTCTGGATCAGTTTGCAGACTAATGGGATAAGCAGCTGAGAAAGAAAACATCCTTATCTGTTTTAAAAGGTCATTGAAATGGACGTCTCTGCATTGCTTTTTACAAATTACTCTTCTTTCACATTTTAAAGGAAATGGAAATCTTCAGTATGCAAAAGTCGGAGGAGCCTTTTATCCAAATAATTCAAAAGTGGATACCTTTGTGACAATATATGAATATCACAGAACCACAGAATAATGATGTTGGAAGAGACCTGTAAGATCATTGATTCCAACCTATGCCCTCACACCTCAACTAGACTATAGCACCAAGTGCCATGTCCAGACTTTTTTTAAACACATCCAGAGATAGTGATTCTACCACTTCCCTGGGAAGAGAATTGCTGTACTTTATTATTCTTTTGGTGAATTTTTTTTTCCTAATATCCAACCTACACCTTCCCTAACGTAGCTTGAGGCTGTGTCCTCTGGTTCTGTCATTTGCTGCCCAGTGGAAGAGACCGACTCCCACCTGTCTACAACCTCCCTTCGGGAAGTTGTAGAGAGCAATAAGGAAAATGTAGAGAGAATATGTAGATTATGTGGGAGTTCTTTCCATGTATGTTTCCTTTGCCTGTGCAGACCTGCAAGCATAGGGAAATCTGTACCTGAAGAAGTTGCAGTTGCATTTACTGACTTCTACTGGACTTGTATTTCTTTTTATGTTCTTTTTTTTATTATTTTTAAATTGCTTTGTAAACAGATGTAAAGTTTGGAACACAGAGCAACTTATCACAACTAATTCAATGTGTTAAATAATTACTGTATGAAAGCATTCCTCTTTTATTTATTTTGAATCAACTTCTTGATCATTAAACTTGATGATCTAGTTTATTTGATCATTTCTTATACTGAACCTTTTTTTTATTGGATATGACTGAGCTAGTGATATTTTTTCCCCACAGCAGCATGTATGGTGCTGTGAATTTGTGATCTAAACAGGGCTGATAACACAGGGATGATTTAGCTACTGCTGAGCAGTGCTTGCACAGTCAAAGCCTTTTCTGCCTGTCACCCCATCCTGGCAGTGAGGAGGCTGGGTGTGCACAACAAACTGTGAAGGGACACAGCCAGGACAGCTGATCCCAGCTGACCAAAGGCATGTTCCATACATATGGCATCATGCTCAGTGATAAAAGCTTGGGAAAGAATGAGTTCATGGCTATGGAGTTTGTTTTCTCAAGTAACTGCTAAGTGTGCAGAGATTCTGCTTTCCTGAAGATGGCTGAGCACCTGTTTGTAGGTGAATTTCTCATTTTGGGTGTGCAGCTTTGCTTCATCCATTAAACTGTCTTTATCTTGGTCCATTCTATCTCAGCTTTTGCTGTTCAGATTTTCTCCCTGATCCCACTGGAGGTGGTGGTGAGTGAGTGACCTAGTGGGTGCTTAGCTGCTGACCAGGGCAACCACTGCAACTGTCTGACAAAATTCTCAGCTTTCCTAATGAATCTTCTAGAGTTACTATATTCCTTTCTGAGATGTGAGAACTAGAACAATATATTATTTGCAAGATGCAAGTGCATCACAGAATTGAATGGTGAAATAACATATTTGTCTGATGTGTTATCTCTTCCTTTCCTAATATTTTTAATCATTCTGCTTTCCTGTGTGATAGCTATGGGTAATTTTCTTAGATTATCCATTGTAGTGCAGAGATTTTTTCCTCAGTAGTAATTAACTAGTTCAGAACTCATCACACTTCATGTAGTTTAAGATTGATTTTCCCCCATGGGCATAATTTTGCATTTATTAAGACGGAATTTCATCTGTTAATTGCAGTATGCTTTTAAACTCCCTGTAGAAGTCACAGGGCCAAGTAGTACATACAGGGTACTCACGAGAGATACTATTCTAAACCAATCAAGGTGATAAAAACTACAAAGAAAAAAGGCTCCAGGAATTTGAACTAGATTTTCCAGAAATCAATGGCAAGGATCTTTTTGTGCATAATTTTTCTCTTGGGAAAAATGTATATGTCACAGTGATTTATAGTGACAAAAGAGAGTGATCCAATTTATCTTCAAATTATGGGACTATTATCTCAAGTTATTAAAAAAGAAAGTTGGTGTTAGGCAATCCTTTTTCTACTCTAATAACCTAAAAATGAGCAGATAGTCCTCTCACATTAAAGAGCAATATTACACGTCTTTCACTTGAGCTGTATGGTCACTTTGAGCGATACATTTCTCACACTAATACCTGAATTCAAAGACATAACTAAATAGAGATTAGAATGGAAATATACAAGGGATCATATGACTGAATAGTTTGCTCAGGTAAAATAAAAAGAAGATTAATTTCTCCTTGAAAAAATTGGGAAATCCCTTATTAATCCAACATATCAGACCTAAGAAATGCTCTCCTACTAATACACGTGACAATTTTGTAAAAATATTGAAAAATTTAAATTTAAACATATTTAAAAGGAAGTTGTCTCAACCACTGGTGATTGCTTTTCTGCTCTTACAAAAGCAGTTATTTATTCTTTTTCCAGAATGGAGTAAATAATAAAGTCATGGTTAAAGACTGGGTCATTTCTGAACAAAATTCAAGCCTATAGTATAATAAATGTAATGGTATTTGCTGAGAAGGCTGCATGTTTATAAGACAATGGCCTAGGAATCTTTCAGATCTAATTTTTTGCTTTTGTTCAAAAGCAAAAGGTCAAAGCAGGTGCATTGGAAGATGATAAAGTATGCATGGAGTAAGTTTTAGAGTAGATTATCAGGGGTAGTTATTTTTATTTTTCTTTATCAAATGTTATATTTTTTACTAATCTATGCCCATTGACACCATTTCAGGTCCCAGAAGTGTTGCTGTTTTGTTAAACAAGAAGCAACACAACAGCTGAAGGGGAGGCGTAAGATGTGGGTTGACAAATAACGCTTATTCACAGATCTTCACATTCTCTTCCCAAGTATCCGTCCCTAGCCCAAATTTTTTCCTGCCTCTCACAATGCATTAAGTGTTTTAAAACATTATGTGGACAGGCTCACCCTGTAACAAGGATCACAGACATAAAAGACAGAGACATCAAAGACATAAACATGGCAAAATACAACTTGATTACATGTGTAGTGGGAATCCACTTATCTTGCTGCACTTTTTAAGTAAAAAGCATTAAATGTGTATTTGGTGCCATGACTGTCCACCATGCATTGTGAATTGCAAAGGCTTTTCTGTCATGCTTCCTCTGTTTTGCTTCCCTACCAAAACCCTGAAGTGCTCAGCATAAGGTGCACATCAAAGATGGAGAAAAAGTAGCAGGCACGTTGTACAGGCTGGCAATACGCAGCTGGTGGCAGCCTGTTGGGATCATTTTCAATTTGATGCCAAAATTGCCTCCAGGCTTTGCTGTGATCCACATTTGGGACTTGGCCCAGGAACAGAGTCAGGATGCTGTGAAGTTTGTCTTTGATGCCGTTATCGGCTGTGCCCACTGCAATGCAGGCACAGACCAGTGTAGGGTCCGGCAGCTTTTGCACTTCTAGGGAAGTCCCTGACCAGCTTTCCAGATTTTATCTTTCTGGCCTCTCCCTGCTGCAGCTGTGCCTGCATGACACTTAGGTTTCTCTCTACACTGTAGCTTTCAAGGAGACCTTTTCCTCAGTGATTTTCTGAAATAAAGCAGCTGTGAGGCTTGGAAGAAATGATGTTTTCTGTTGGCGCATTTCCCCCCCACCAGGAGTAGCACATGATGCTTAGAGCTGACAACAGACAAGGTGACAGCTCTCACAAAGGACACTTTGGATAAAGCTTCTGTCAACTTCCTCAGAAACTCCAAGGTGCTGAGTTGCCTGCATTAAGATCTGTTGACTGTGAGTTTGCTGTGCTCTCTTTCTAGCTTTTTTTTCTCATGTGGGAGAGTATTCCCCTTTCCTAGTTAGATTTGTGCTCCAATACTTGAAAATTAAGGGGTTTATCTTCAAATTGCTTGGCTACTGAACTGAAGGACTGTGTGTGAAAGCTCTTAGCAAGGACACAAAATGTGTGAAACCATATCTTATTCAATATTTCACAGTACTGCTCCGCTTGGCTTATGCTTAAGCACAAGTAGGAAAATAGAGACTTGATCCCACTTTGTATCCTAAGTTAAATCCTTAGGAAGCTGCAGGTTAGCTATGGTCAGCTATGAACCAGATAATGACAAGAGCTACAATTAGCTCTTTTGCAGGCTGTAAATTGAAGACATAGTTTCATGATGTGACCTTGCTCTCCAAACTTCATTTCTTCTCAGAGAACAGGGGAAATGTTTATAGTGCGTCTGCACCATTTGATATTTGTGATTGGCAGGCTATAGCTGGCCAGGTTTGAGCTATTTATCCTAAAGTCTCTTAAAAATAATGTAAAGAAATAAATCTAATCATTCTCATCCTAAAATGTCTCTCTAAAACTGAACAAGGGAATGGTCCTAAAAGAATACTAAGAGAGCCTGCAGGGAATCTCTCATCTGTTGACATCTAAGTAGCATAAACTTAAAATTGAGGTGAATCCAACTCTAATCTATAGCTTAAATGTCAACTGGATTCCATATGGTAACATTTTTATGTAGGAAAGAGCTAACAAATTGCAGTTTGGTTCTTAGAAAAATTAATGAGAGAAGAGAAAACTTAGAGTTCAGTTCCAGGTTCAGACTCCTGACTATAAGGTCTCTGCAGGGCAGATACCTACATGTGAGCTACATATTATACAGTTAAGGGGGATCTAATTAATACAGGTAGTGCAGCTGAAGCAGCTCTTCATCTGGGGAGATAAACAGGTCTTCTTTAAACTGAGCTCTGAGAGCACTCTTCTCACTGGCTGTAATAAAAGCTAAGGCACCATATAAATAAATAACAGTGATATTTCATCCAGGGGTTTAATCTTAGTAGGTGGATGAATGACTTTGCCTTCCACATTTTTACTCATGGTCTGGCTTGGAACTGAGAACATGGGCATGTGCTTTTATCTGTTGTTGGCTTAGTAAATAATGTCTGACTCATGCTGGGCCAAAAGGTGTTATAGCCAGTTTAGCATTTGGATGCTTGGAAGGTTTAAAGACTACACCATACTTTTGCCCTTTTTGTGACATATATCTCACTCTAGGAACTGTTATTTCTTGGCAAAGGAATTTGTGTGCTTTTCTATGACTCTTTGGAATGGTCAGCTATGCCACTGCCACAGTTTAGGCAAAATTGCTGTGTTAGAGTTAAAAATGTTGATTAGTGTAGATATACTATAGGGAATTGATGGGCATAAAGGGAACAATATTAGTTCCCAGCTGGAGACCTTCAAAAGTTTTTGGAATAAATGCACATCAACGAGAAAGGGAAAAACTTGTGCTGGGAGAGCATTTATTGTTATTTCCACTGTATGGTTGGTTCAGGGGTTGCAATAGCTCATGCTAGCTCCTCATAGAAGAACTTCATGGCTCATAAGTGCACAACCTTTGTGAATTTATAACTCAGTCAAGATCTATTGATCTTTATAGTTTCAGGGCTGGGTGGCCTTATAAATATATAAGAACTTACAGCTTGTGGAGTTCAGGGGATCTTCTGGAATGACTATTTGGCTTCTAAAATTTCTAAGCTTGAATTTGTATTTTTTCACATATAGAAGCTGGGACCTGATTAAGGCCTGGAAAAGCTTGAGAAGTCTTGCACCTGGGTCCGTCAAACACTGGTGTCAGTACAGGCTGAGGGACGAATGGACAGAGAGAAGCCCTGCTGAGGACTTGGTGATGAAAAACTGGGCATGAGCTGGCAATGTGTTTTTGCAGTCCAAAAAGCCAATCAAATCCTGGCCTGCATAGGAAGAAGAGTGGCCAGCAGATCAGGGGAGGTGATTCTGGCCCTTTACTGTGCTCTGTGGAGACCCAGCCTGGACTGCTGCATCCAGCTGTGGGGTCCCCAGCGCAAGAAGGACATCAACCTGTTGGAATGAGTCCAAAGGAGGGCCACAGAAATGGTCAGAAGGATGGAACACCTCTACTATGGGACCAGGCTAAGACAGTTGGGGTTTTTCAGCCTGGAGAAGAGAAGGCTTTGAGAAGACCATTTTGTGGCCTTTCAGTACTTGGAGGGTGCTTATGAGAAAGATGGGGAAACACTTTTTATGATGGTCTGTAATAATATGACAAATGGTAATGGTTTCAAATGAAAAGAGAATAGATTTGGACCAGATATAAGGAATCAATTATTTTAGGGTGAGGGTGGTGAGACACTGGAACAAGTTGCCCAGAAATGTGATAAATGTCCCATCCCTGAAACATTCAAGGTAAGGTTGGATGGAGATCTGTGCAACCTGATCCTGTTGAAGTTGTCCCAGCTTATTGCAGGGGTGTTAGTTCAGGTGATCTTTAGATGTCCCTTCCAACCAAAACTCTTCTATGATTCTATAGCTGTGTATTGCACCTCAAGTATTTTCCATGTCTCTCTATGCTGCTTAAAATCAAGTATCTCCTTACATGAAGTTTGGCTCCTCCCCATTCTCTTCCAAAGTCCATGGTCTAGGTCATGCTGGTGAATAGATAGCACAAAGTCATCAATATCCATGGATATATCCATACCTGTGGATAAAATCATGCCTTCATCTGTGCCACGGAGGCCTACTGATTCAAACTCAAACTTTCTGGTCCAAATTTCTACAACCAGACTGGAAAGTTAGTGTTACTAGCTTTCCAGTTCAAGAAATGAACTTGAAATGCCACTTCCAGTTCAAGAATTTGCAAGAAATTACACCTGACTCTTGAGTCTTATGAGTAGAGCAAATGAGAGATAACTCAGAGAGACTTAAGAGTTTTGATCATGTGCAAGGTGAGGTTTTTTTCCTCTAACAGTTTTTTTTTTCTCTCAAGACTTTGTTTTGGAGGCACCTAAATTCTTCACTTTTTTATTTATACAGATATCAAAGTCTGGCAATGATGGCAATGCACAGTAAACTAATGTTCTCATTTATAAATTTAGATGTTTAATTTCTAACTATACTGCTAAAATTAGGCTGAAATATTCCCTCAAACTTGCTTGAAACACCATTTTTTTTTTTTAAAGCACTAAAATTGTACTTTAGAAAGATCTCTTTTCTGCTTATGAACTCTGCTAATGATAGTGTAGTTTTCAGTTCAAAGCTCTATGAAATACTGCCTGGTAATACCCACTTCTGTGGGGAGTTTAGGTGATTATTTGTTTTCTAAGGCAAGTGCAGTTCTGCACCTGAGAAGGTGGGGAATAGAATTGTTTTGTAGAAAAAGACTTGGAGCTCCCAGTGGGGAGGAAGTTCAAGAGAAATCAGCGCTGTGCCCTTGCAGCAGAGGGACAACCTCGTACTGGCAGCAAGAGTGTAGGCAGCAGGTCAGGGCAAGTGATTATTGCCATGTATTCTACACTTGTAAAACTATATTTCATTCCAGTTTTGAGCTTTCCAGTTCAAAAACCACATTGACATACTGAGGTCACCAAGCCATTGAGAGGACTTGAGCTCTTGGAGTACAAGGAGAGACTGTGAGGGCTGAATCTATTCAGCCTTGAGAAGAACAAGTCATGAGGAGACCTTGCTGCTGCTTTTAACTTCCTCATAGCAGGGAACAGAGAGTATGGGGCAAGCTCTTCTCAGAGATGTACAGCAGGGGCACTGGGCACAAGCTGGAATACTGCAAAGTATTATTAGAGAGAAGGAAAATTTCTTATTGTGAGAATGGTCAAATACTGGAGCAGGACGTGCAGAAGGGTTGTGGATTCTCCATCTATGGAGAAACTCAGATCCTCACTGAATATAACCCTTAGCCACCTGCTTAATTTGCCTTGCTTTGACCAGGTTTGGGCTGGCCTCAAGAAATCCCTTCCAATATAGCATACTTTACAGTTTTGTAATTCTATAGGGTGGGGATATACAATTGCAGAGGAAGTATATTCTAAAACTTGTGCTGAACCGAGGAAAACAAATGTTTTATTTGAACAAATTCTATCTTTGTTCCTTGGTTATATAAGCCTTTTAACCTGTCCACAGGGGAGAAATTGGTAGGTGGTATCTCAGCCACATGTTAATTTACTGAATTGATTCCCCGGCGGGTATGGCCACATAGTTTGTGCCGTGTCATGCCGGGTTATCAGCAGCATGAGGGGCTCTCCTAGGCACCTGAAAGGTCAGACATACATGCAAGATACAGGACAGCTAATCAGCAAGTACAAGTTTGATGCAGGTCCACATCTTGTATGTCTGTGTGTTCAGCCTATAGAGAGTGCACCAAGGAATGAATGAATGAATGAATGAATGAATGAATGAATGAATGAATGAATGAATGAATGAATGAATGAATGAATGAACTAAAAGTACCCACCATTTGTGGGGGCTAAGTGCTTACACTTCAGGCTAGCTGACATGGCAAGTTATCCCTTTCATATCCCTACCCAGTCTCTTTTTTCTTCTTTTCTTCCTGTTTTGTTTTTCTTGTTCCTACCATTCTCTATTATCTTTCCTCCATAGTTCTTTTTATTTTTTTTTTTTAATTTGTGAGCTTTTTCCTTCTCTTCCAGTTCTCTGTTAAATCTCAAAATTCTTTCAGGTGTTCTTCCTAATTTTCCATTCTCCCCAGTAGTTCCTCAGATAATCTGTTACCTAAATTATCACTCTCTATTTGTATTTGGTTTTTCTCTTCCTTAATCTGATTAAGTTCTTTAGGGTAGTTATTAAACAGATTATGTTGAATATTGTTGAATTTATTAAAGGAGAAAAAAACTTGTTTAAGGTATTTAAGCATGTGTTTGTCAAGTACCATGCAAATGCATAACAATAGCTGTGATTAATACTAATAATACTACTGTTGTCATGGTTAATAATAAGTGTGATCAATACCAATATAAATATAATTTGTCACTAGTGCAGTTGCTCAATGAAGATGGTTTTGATAATAATAAACACTGTCACCAAATATTCTTCTTGATTATAGAGGAGACATCCTAGTAATTTGCCTTGCTCATAATTTACCTGATGTAGGTAAAATATTAGACGTTTCAGTAATTACTAATGTACTTCAACCTACTCCTTTCTTGAGAGGAATAATTACTGCTTGCTTCCATTCATCACTCATTTTGCACTGCAGCATGGACATGAACGTATCAGAATGTATGCATTCAAGAGTGGCTTTGGGATTCTATTTTCTAGTGATTTAAAGGCTTAGCTCTGTAAGGTATATTTTTTTTAAATTATGTAATTTTTTTCTTTAAGAAATCTACAGTCATGAAAGTGATGGCCCTGACTATGATCTCTAAAATGGTAAATGTCTACATTAATTTTATTATGTCAAAAATAGTTGGAGTGAGGAAAATATTAAAGAAAAGCCTTACACACCTTTTGTGTTACTTTTCTCAGAATATCAGTTCATGGCTAGCATGGCAAGCAGACTTCTATGCTAGATGGACTTTTGATCTGACAATGCAGCAACTTGTGTGAGCATGAGATCCCTTTGGGTAGACACCCCAGAAATCAGTCAACAGCTGTACCTGAGTGGTACATAACGAGAGGGGTATGGAAAATACCCTAATTCAGAATAGCTCATGGTCCTGTGTGTTGGGCTTTCCTCCTGGTGGAATGGAACAATGGGTGTGAACATTGTCAAGGAGAAGTGGATTAAGCCTCTATCTCCTTCAACTGAAGTGTGCATTCTTAGCACTGTTTTAAAATGAAGTGGTGACCCAGCATGTCCTCAGTTTGGTGCTAACTGCAAATCTGTGTAGGGCAGTTCTTATCTGCCTGACTAGGTTGGAGGAAAATGCAGTTTTTGAATCCTCCTCAAGTACAGGCCTCAGAGCGCTGCTCAGCTGTATCCAGACATTTATAACAAATCAGTCTTTGCACACCTGGGGAGCATTAATATTAACCAGCCAAGATCTTGCCAGGAATAGAACCTTCTTGAGTTCTACTTTTGTCTCACGAGTTTCTTTTTCACCACTTGTCTCAAGAGTTGTGGCTCAGCCACTGATGTTATTAACTGTAGTGAGTAAATTAATTAAATAAAACCAGACTAGATTTATTTTGTGTTTAGTGAAATTGCCAAAATTGCTTTCACATTCTCCCTTATAAAATATTTTACAGTAATTAAAATAAAAACCAGCAATTAAAAAAAAAGATGAATTTTTTCACATATATATATTTCTAAATGATTCTACCAAGTTATTTAAGTTACTGTTTCATAATGTTTGGTTTGTTATGAAGCACTAGCTTCATATTTCATTAATATTACAGTGCAAAGTTGTTCTAATTAGAGTAAACAAGTACATCCCATTTTAAAAATAAACAGAAAAGGTTAAAATTTATTTTGAAATTCTTAGCGAAAGAACAAAATAATCCTGTGAGAGAGGAATTAAAAAATTTGAAAGCACAGCTCTACTCCAAAGACAAGTTGAAGCCAAGTATCTGGGGCATCCCTAAATTGTGGATTAGCAAAACAAAGAAGGTTTTTCTTTTTCTCTGAGCTTGCCTTTCTTTGTGTTCTTAAAGAAAACCAAAACAAACAAAAAAAGAACCCTCCAAAAATCCCGAACCATTTTGCAAGTCTTTGGAACTTTTATGTTTGGACAAGAAAAAAGGAGGCATATGCACCCAGAGACTTGACAATGATGGACAGCAACTGGTAGTTACAATTAAACATTAATTAGATAATCACTCTGCTTTATTTTGAATGTTTGTGCCATCCCAGAAATCTCAATACACTATGGCAATTAGATAGACTTTCTGCATAAATTAGGCTATATTAAGACAGTTTATGTGGATAACAATATCTTCATAGACTTGATTCATGATCACTTCTATTTTAATTGATTTATTTTTATAAATAAATTATGTGAGTGATAGGAAAGTCATTCAACTGCACCCACACATTGTAGACCTAGGGGCCTTACACGGAAGTCTTTTTCAGTAACAGAGGTAAGTTAATGCCTGGGCAGACTAAATTTACATAATAAGTGCCATTTTTATGTACATATGCAAAAAGAACTTATTTTTTATTATAATATGACTCACAAACATTCCCAAAGGGAAGAAATCTGTTATTGCCTTGTATACTTGTTCTTATACATGGTAATCATTGCATGAGCAAACATATGCACCACAAAAATCCTGTCTCTTGGATTATAAGCAGTAATTATCTCTGCTTAATATATCTGTCACACTGTTGGTAACCATCTGATGGGGAATGCTTGTGCTACTTTGCATTCATTCAGGCTTTCAGTAATTTTTTGAATACTTGAGAAAATTCAGTAAAGCTCAGCTGTGCCTGAAATATTAGAGAGTGCTACAAAATCTGCTTGATTATATCAGTCAGTACTGCATCAGAGATTTGCAATTTATGCACTGCAAATGGATAGTTCAAGTGTGCTCCCAAACTGAAACAGGTCATGACTTGTACTCTGCTCTCCTGGAAATTGTTTGGCATTTGCATGTATGTTCTCCCACTGTAATAAATATCATGCAATAAGGATAATTGCTTTTAATTCTGGGATGACTTGTCATGAACTTGATACTGCAAACTTGAAGAGAGACACAAGATAGAGCTTCTCTCTGGTGGTTTGCCACGCTGTCTAGGGACAAGCTCCGCTTGTCATTCTCTGACATCCAGAGAATCTCCAAAAAGATGTGTCATGAAACGGGCAGCAGCAGACATTAAGGTTAAGATTCCCAGAGGAATTTGTGGTAGCAAAACCTAGCTTTTAGGTACATTGCATCCCTGACTGATGAGTTCTCAGGAATTAGATACACAAGCACCTTTTACCAATGAGATGCTTATGAATTAACCACAGGATAGCAGAGAAGAAATTCTGGTGATAGAAATATTTTTTCTTATTTCCAAGAAACTAAAAACCTTTTCTGAGACTGCCAGAGATGTCTGTCTTCAACTGGGACATCAATCTCTTTTAAACTGTGGCTGGAGACTTGTACCAAGGTATATTAACAAAATTTCCCTGGGACGATTATCTCCCCTTTTTTTCATGGGTTCTGTGGTTACAGTGGACACTTGACAGGGAAAGAATTTGTTGAATACCTGTCACCATATGAGTAGTTCTTGGACTGCTTCAAATGAAGACTTTGATCATCTGATGAATTGCAATGTCAAAAGCCTTCAGCACAGCTTGTTAAGTGTGGACCTTGAAGATCTACCAACTCTTTGAGAATGCAAACACCCCTGGGGACATGAGAAGGGTTTAGTATGCCAGTGCCAGAGCAGGAAAAATATCAGGCACACTTGGCATAGAACAGCTTCTATAGATGGAAAGTGTAGACAGTTCAAAAATCCGTGGGGTTTTTCATTTATTTGCTATTGTTCCTTTTAGGCCATCTATTTTTCTGACATGTTGAGCTCAGTAAGACTGTAGAAGTGATCAGGAAGGGAGAACAAAGTAGTTAATCTTGAGATAGTCCTTATGTTCAGAAAGCATTTGGGAAGAAAACCTGCAAAAAGAACTCATAAAAATATTCAGCTCAGATTTACTCATTGCATATGTCTGAAAGTGTCTAGTTCACAATGTGCACACCTAGGAGCTGTGGTGTAGTGAGCATTAAAGTACAGTCTCACTACATCAGAAAAGAAATTTGAAATCAGCTTCAATTACTGACTTTCACTGTCTTCAAAGAAATCAGAGATTTTTTCATATTTAGGTGCAAAACTGAGAATCTTTCTTTTAAGTCATTCTATTTCTTGCAAACTTTTGAAAAGGTTGAAACTGATGGGTTTCTGTGCTATGTATGTGAAATAGACATCTCGGCAAATATTAATTCATTGCTTTTCACAGTGTGAAAAGTGCAAGCTAAAGCTAAGTTCTCCTGGCCTCAGAATTTTTATTCTTTATGTTGTTACAGACAACCATCAGTAGAAAGAGGGAAGGTTATCCCTTATGAAATAAAACTCATAATCAGTCTAGGACCCAATTTTCCTCCTCTGTTCCATGGGAATTTGTTAGACAAATCAGTTCAGCTGTTTCCTTTCTTCTGAGAGTAATCACTAATTGTTATTATAATTAACTGTGCCAGTGAGAGAATGTTCTTATGCACTTAAATTTCCACTGTTTATATTTTACCAGTTTCCAGTATTCAAAAAGACTAGGGGCATTTGAAGTAGTTGTTTACTGAGGTCATTTTATTTTCAAGGGTTTAGACATTCAATATTTGATGTGGGCAGTTCTGTATGAGTTACTTGGACGTCAGAGAACAGTCCTGGACATTTACTTCCATAAGGAATAGCCTCAATGGACAAAGTTGCTTAACATTCAGGGGCTTAACAGAGAATTGCAGGAGAAGAGACACTGGGGCTGGATCTCTTTCCATTTGGCCAGCTCTTTGGGAGGCTCCCTGTTCAGTAAGTGATCCACTGGTTGTCTTGTCTGTTGACTCTTTGTTCCCTTACAGCTTAATTATTCTTGCTATGTTGTATGTAAAACAGTTGAATTAGAGAAAATTCCCGTGGTGAAGAGCTGAGTCAAAGCTGCCAGTTAGCAAAAGCCTTTTCTTCTTATGTTATCTTTTAATCTGTTGTATAAGTGTCACAAGAAGGATCCCCTTTAATTAACAGGAAGACAGTGACACTATTCTTCAGCAATAAGCAGGAGAAGCAGATATTGATTGATTAGAGTATGACACTCATCATGGAGACCCAGCATGAGAGCGATATCAGAACAGGGTGGGGCAAAGACCTTGGGCCCCTTTGATGAGATGTGATAAAAATGCCAATAGTGAAAGAAGCCAAAACTGGTATCTTTGCCTATTGCTGTGACTGGCTGGGCTCATGTAATATTTCACTAAACACAATAATTAATTATGAGTTTCAATATTTTTGGTTTTGACAGAAGCGATAGCAAGTACTCTGAGTACTTGGCTTTATGCAGAAGGAAACTGGAAGAGTCAGAAATTGCTTCTGCATGAGCATGGATTTTATCCTCAGAAGACTCTTCAGCAGCACTCCAGCACTGCACAAGCAGGTTAGTCTCTGTCTCAAATATCCTACTGGTAGGTTCCACTGCAGCTGCTTTTGCTTTCATGATAATGTAAACAGCAATTTTACTGTCTTGCTTTAAAACCAGATGGTTGGCCCACTTACCCCTCAGGCAAACATTGCAATTCCTCCTTTTCCAGATTTTAGTATTTGGTTGCTGACTAAAGCACCAGGGTTTAGAATCACTGCTGTTACCACATTTCTTGTAAAAGCCCTTTTATGTCTTGTACACTTATATATTACATCATAGAAGCATATACATTCTGCTGCTAACTAGAAAATGTGAACTGTAATCTAAAATAGATGCATGAAACATTAAAAAATAAAAAGCTCTGTAGCAGAAAAATAATTCCCTATTTGCAAGTGTAATTCGGTATTATGAATAGAAGCAAAGACTGACAAAATAATGACATTACCTTGTATCAGAAATTACCAATTATGATCATTATGTTGTGTTTAGTACTAGAACAATTCCAAACTCTTTGTCTACAAGATGTATAAGTATTTGCAGCTCTTTTTTCATCCTCATTTACCTCATCTCTTATTTTTTCTGCCAAGGGAATAGCATTCAGTATGACACAGAAATTATATATGATGCTCACTTTGAGGCTAATGGTAGTTCACACAAAATAACTGCTGGCCAGAACTTTTAATAGGGAGGTTTTCATATCTAAGATCTGTTATGAGATGCCCAACTTTCATTGCAGTCTTTTGATATCTTCTGTGTTACAAAATCCATCTGGTTTCTGTGTAAATATCAAAAAGCAACTGGATGGATTTCGACTTCTATTCTATTGGACATAACAATTTTAATTAAAATTGTCTCTCATTCTGAGGCTTTGGAAACATTTATTTGTCCTGATGCATGAGTTCTCTGTTATTTCTGTGGCACTTACAAGTTCTCATTTTCTTTTGTGTTTACTTTTTTTTCATTGAGGATTGTATGAGCTCTTTCAGTGTCATCCACCCTTCTAGCCAAAGGCAACAATCAGCAACTCAGAGCTGCTTCATAGTAATGGACAGTTGTGTTTTCCAGACCAGACAACTAGAACTGCTAGTAAAGAAACTCAGCAAAACCCAAACCCTGTAAAATATAAAGTGGAAACCTGTTTCAAGTCTATTAAAAAAAGCCAGGAAACCCTCAAAAAGAGGAAAAATCCTTAACCAAACAAAAACCAACTTCCCACAAAAAATACCAAGCAGCTGTGCCTACTGCACATGCAACCTAAACCTAATAAAATATGCTCCAGTTATTGCTGTAACTTCAGAATTACCATGATTGCTCCTGGTTGTGAATAAGGGTGGCAAACTTCATAAAAACTCTTTGCTAGCTAGTCACATTGTATTAGAGCTGGAACAGTCTATGTGATTGGACAGACCTTCAACAAACTAAAATGCAACCCTTCAAAAAGAGGATTGAATCACTCTGTAGAAGTGAAGAAGTACTAAGTACAGTCCCTGAAAAAATGAGCTCTCATAGTGAATACATGCCCAGTTACTGACTACACTCCATGTGCACTACATTTGCACTTTGGAAATGCTCAAAATCTTGCTATGAGAAAAGAAAAACACCTTATATGTGAACACTTTAGCGTCATTATCATTAGCATCTAAACAGTTTCATCAGTGAATTGTTATTGGTCCAAATGTAACTAGTAAAAAATAAAATAAGGAGTCTTACAGAAAGATAAGTTTTAAAAATCGTACACATGCTACCCCTTTTCATAGAGTCATAGATTCACAGATGATTGCAGAATCACAGGATGGCTGAGTTAGTAAAGCACCCCTGAAGAGCACCTAGTCCAACTGGCCTGCTCAAAGCAGACCGAGATAAGTTGCTCAGGGCCGTGTCCCCCTGGGTTTTGGGTATCTCCAAGGATGGAGAACACAACCTCCCTGTGCAACCTTCCCTTATGGTGAAGAATTTTTTTGTTATGTTTAATTGCCATTTTCTGTATTTCAATTCATGCCTGTTGTGTCTTGTCCTGCCTATGAGCGCTGCTGAGAAGGTTTTTGTCTCTGTCTTCTTTACTCACCATAAGAGGTGTTTATACACCTCTCAAGGGTAGGATCCTCCTGAGCCTTTGCCAGGCTGAGCAGTCCCAGCACTCTCTGCCCTTCCAGGACAGACGCTCCAGGAGCTCCATCATCTTCATGATCTCCTGACAAACTCAGTCCTTTCTAGTGGTCCATGTGTTTCTTGTACTCAGGAGCCCAGAACTGGACCCAGCAGTTCCAATATGGTGCCAGTATGCAGTTTCGTGTTGTTCTTTGCTTATTTGATTTTATGCTGGTGGTGCGATTATTCTCCCAATATTCTTCTGGATTCTAAGATGAATTATTTAATTCCATATGTGTGTGGAATGTACAGTCTGGTGTCAAAATTCTGAACCCGTTGTTGGGAGAAGTATGATCATAATGATAGGATTTTTTCTTCTGTACTGTAGGAGCCATTTGGGATCTTGTTTATTTACTTGGTAAGAAGTGCTACACCCTGCTTTTTTGTCTCACGTCTCCAAGGTCTCATTATATCTGAACTTATTTTAGATGGTGTTTTATCTATGTTGTTTTTTTCTTATTTTTTACCCCTAAAATTGCTTTTACCAAGCTTCACATCTGCAAGTTGATTTTAGCCTTCCAGTTTTTAGATTTCCAGTGAAATGGAAATCTGTGTCCATTTTCTTGTCCTGATCTCATAATCCCTTTACAGAGCTGTTACTAGCTCAAGGTCCTTGCTGCATACCAGGCCCATGTTCTGCTGCAGTCCATCATTATCACTGTCACATGAATGTTTCACTTTGCAGGAACAACTGCCTGTTAATTACTGACTTTATAAAATTATTCTTACACCACACAGAAATTAGTAAAAGGAAAATGAATTAGGTTTATCCACTTGTTCATTAGGAAAAAGAAACCCATGCTACATTTAAACAAGCTAGAGCAAAGCAAAGACTGGTCAAAATTATTTCAAGCAAGGCAAGCTTGATAAACTTCAGTCCTAAGGAGCAGCAAACCAACTTTGAAGTCTGCGGTTTTAGTGCTGCTAGCAGTACCAATATTATATGAATTCCACTTCAGAGGATCCAGAGGGTTTTTTCTGGATCTTGGGGAAAGTTATAAAGGGTGAAAAAAAGAATCTGAAAAGTTGGGAAAGGAATATAAGTACATGATTTTTCTCTAGTCTCAAACTAAATTTTCCAGTGTGTTTTGAAGTGCTGGCTTGCTGAGAGTGTGAAGAAATTGTTGCTGTGACATTTAGTGAGCAAGCATCCATAACTGAAATCTCAAATGAGACAGAGTGGAAGTTTTCCAGAGTAGAAATCCATTTTGATTTAGGTGAAATGTACATCTTTGAGTTAAGTCTGTAGTTTGAAAACATAGCTGTTTAGTCTGACTGCCTGTTCTTGTAAAAAGCCTAGGTTCAGAGAAACTGCTTCAGCCAAAGGACAGAAACAAGGGGTGGGGGAGACAGAGAGACTGCTGTGAGAGCAGGTCAACCTAACCTAGGAATTCTTTCTAATAAAGAAGAATTAGCAGCAAATGTCACACTAAATTTGAAAAATGAATGTGTATGAACCTATTGTTAAATTGCATGCATATTTGAGAGGGGGATAAAAAAGGATCTGGAGTTCCCAGAGGTACACATGTCTTTTAAGGAGAGGAATCTCCACATGTGTCTAGCGCTGTTAAAAACATACCGGCTTTACAACTTTCACAAAGCTGTGGAGTTTGTTTGCTTCGGCAAAACACAAACTTGATTTCTTTTTTTTAAGGCAGAACTTGAAGGAACTGAAAAATCAACAAGGCTCGATTAATCAAGTTGGCAACATCAACAGAAAAGACTTTGACATCACTTTTGATATGTGTATGAATCATGAGCAGCAAAATGTACATACAGTTGCAGAAAATGCACAAAAGCTGTTGTTTTGAAAGTAATAAAGCCTGAAGCAGCTATCTCAACAGGGCCTTTGTCAAATAATAGTTTTCTGCAGTGAATTAATTACTTGGCCAAGTATGCCAACCTACTTATAGGAGTGGTCCTTCCTGCACCTGTTCCAGCACACTCATTGGAAAACTTAATAGAAACATCTCCAGAAGCAATCCAAGATTCATATACCTATAAGATTTACAGGCTTCAGCAGTGCTAGAGCGTGATAAAAGCATCTTGGCCTCACAGGTAAAGGCAATTAAACCTATCAACTCTAGGCTTCACTCTCTTGCAGTCCACAAAATTCTCACCCCTAAGTTCATACTTGGAAACCAGAATTAAGGATGAATGAAAGGTGTGGGCTTCCACAAGGCCATCAGAGAATTTTTGACTTGCTGGCA
Source organism: Serinus canaria (assembly GCF_022539315.1). Lineage (NCBI taxonomy): Eukaryota > Metazoa > Chordata > Aves > Passeriformes > Fringillidae > Serinus > Serinus canaria. The sequence continues at coordinate 59,320,938 of NC_066313.1, forward strand.
TTTCTTCATGGTTAGGCTATGATTTCTTCTGCTGTGAGCAACTTTTCTTTGCAATCAGCTGATGAGCCTGTCAGCAGAGGAGGCCTAACGAGATTCTTTGAACTAGGCTGGAGGCTTTTCTAATGACTACCATTTGTTCTTAGCTAGTGATCCTTTCAAAAATTCATTTTGTGTGCTTGCACCTAATCTACCTTCTTGACAGCTCCAAGCACTTAAATGAGCAGAACTTTTCTCTCCTGAGGCTGAAACGGAGCCTTTGTTCACATGTAACCTGAAAAAAGCATTCTTCAGAAAACTTAAAGGGGGTCATTTCCTAGGCATATAGAAAAAAATAATCATCTTGTATAAGATCTCATTGACAAAACCCAAAAACAGGGTCTAAGAATGTCATGGATCTGATATTCAGTAGCAGATTTTTTTTCCTGATGGAATGGCAAAGAATTTATTATCTGTTGATTTACCTGAGCTGCTGTTGACTGCAATATTTTCATGGGTCATTTCAAAGTGAATTGTAAATTTCTCCTAAGACTGTGGTTCCTGGGTGACTTTTTGTTTCCCAGAAGCTCAGAAATATTCCCTCTCTCTGTATAAGAACCCAAGTTTATTTATAAAAACATTGTCAACTCTTATATTTCCTTTTTCTGAATCAGGCCTCTTTTACATCACAGAGCCAAAGAAACTAACTTGTTAACATTTTTTGGTTGAAAGTGAATACAGATTAAACAATCCCACAGTTTAATGTCTGTGTAGAATATATTTTATTGTCTGGAAACATTTACCCATCACTATATTCTTACCATACTTTGAAGTGTTTTCCATTTAAAAAATTTCCTACTCCCAAAAGGTTATATTACATTTTATTGTTATTTCCAGTATTCTAAGAACACAAAGATAATTCCAATAAAACATTCTCTCTCTGCAAATAGAAACTTCCATTTAAAAAACTTGAGAACTCTTGTTCTGCTGTGGTTACAGTCTCTTTGTCTTCTACTGGAGTTAATTTAGCTTTTAGAGGGCAACCTCTCAGTCTGTACAAGTACACAGAAAGAAAATCTGACAAGGAATGAAACTCCAGACTCTGGCACAGCTGTACTGAATGCCTCTTCTGTTCTGCCAGTCCAGTGTAGCTATCTTCCTTTTTCTTCTGTGCACTCTGAGAAGCCTAAGTCTAATTAAACAACAGACAAAAACTAGACATGCAATTGATCTGTGAGAGGAGAAAGGAGAATAAATTAGCATTGAAAAGTTTAAATTGAAAGTAATTTCAGAATATTTATCAGATTGGCCTTTGAGGAAATGCATTTGTTTTGGAAGCCATTTTTGCATTTAACCAAGAGAAAATCCAGCATTTTCCCCCCACCATGCCTTTTCCTTTCAAAAGCAGAAATCAAATGCTGTTGATATGCCTTCAGCACTTATCCTACAGAACAAAAAAATAAAAGCCTTCCTAACATCCCATTCTTGTTTTAGCCTTGTACCTAATATTCTTCCACAAGAAACATATCCTTGTCAAGACCTTTTTTATACAGCCACATTTTATGCAGTTTCTCTTTATGAAGTACCACCTGGCCTCTTAAATTTGGCTTTAGCAGAGCACTTTAAATATTCTGATAAAGTATATCTAACCCATTAAAAGGCCAAGTCTGAGTTTCATGATTCTTACTGAGAGAGAGAGAGAGAATGAGATTAGAAGGAGCTTGAACTACCTTTCATATTATCACATTGTCGTATTCAAAATATATTTAATAGCAATCTTATTATGAGCATAGTCTGCAGCATTATCTTTGCAGATTGCACAAACAGGCACAGAGTGCATTTCACAGTCTATTTTTAAAGGGGCTTTTATTCCATTTCTGCTTACTGAGTATCTGCTCTGACTCAAAGCACATTAACATGCAAATAAGGACATAAATCTTGAGGAGAAGGAAGTGTCACAGAAACTTGGCTGTAAATGAACAAAGTTCAACAATCAGTTGAATATGTAATATATTGACTCAATATTGGGTGCATCACATCTGCTTCTGATCTCTCTAGTCTCAGCAAGTTCAGTGTCTCCAGAGCTTTTATTTGACTCACTGATGACATGATCAGAGATGTCATAGGATGCAGCTAGGAAGTACAAATGAGCTGTGGGTAGGGATGTTCTTAGGGCTGTGGTAAATCATGCTTTTCAAAATGTTTGATAATATGCCCTTGTAGTGTCATAATCTCAGTGTCAAATATTAGCAATTTTTCAAAGCTATGGAGTATGATAGATTACCTCTGCCTTCCCTTGTATCTTTTAGAATAGGATCTCTTGTAGACCTTGCAAACTTTCTTCAGATGCTTATGCACAGCAGGATCTTTTTTTACCTCCAATAAGTTACATGTTCACTGTTATTACATAGCTTTTAAAAATGCACACTTAGTTATTTTTCAGGACTTTCAGAGATTCATAATTCATTTAGAGCACAAATTATCATTCATATGGAGGAAACATAAAAGAATATATTGTTGTTCTGCCCTTGAAAGAAAAAAAGGTTCTTTTTTTACTGATATTCTGAGATCGGTTATGGCTGGAAATTGGCTGGAAAAAATGGCTGGAAAATGATGTAAAAGGCTGTTATTCTCTCCCTCTAAGGAAAGGAAGATGCAAGGCATCTGCTGCAACTGTAAGAATGATACTGAATTACATATACAATAGGTGAATCATGTTGGAAAGTGGTGCAGTCTGTTATTGATCATGGGGGCACTGGAATTTGGAACCAAAGGGAAAAAAAGATCTGAGGATACTGATCTATAGTGCACAGACAACTTTGATTTAGGCATTTTTCCTTAAGACCTCTATTCATTTAATCTCCTGAAGAATGCGAGAAAATTTTCCTGAGAAATTTTATAATGTCTCACTCCAGGCCATATTTTAGTGTACATTATTTTACTCTGAGTGTATCTCTCTCAATTATTTTCTTTTGATAAATCTGCAAAACCAGAGACTAGAATTGATACAGAGACAGAATGGTGTTAGCAGATTGAGACTATAAATGTCTCCATTCAGAAGAAGGAAAAGGTTATATTTTCTGGTGATAATCCATACTTTAACATACTACAGGAAGATGAAAAGACTCTAATTAGATATCCTTGTGAGTACAGAAGGAGGGTGAGTTCTTACTAAGGAGGCTGTCAAGATGTAGAATACTTGATGTCCATGGTAGAATGAAATGTCAAAATATATAGATGGGTGCATAGAGAGTAGGAGACCCTTGTGGTCCTATGGTTAAGCTTTCCATTGTAAGCAATAAACTATTTCTGCAAATTTCTGCAAATTTTCTCTGCTGATAATCAGAGAATAAAAGTACATACCCTAAAATAATGCAAAATGATCTACAAATTTTGATGGGACTCATGAAAATATAATAAATTTTGAAGAGAATGGGATAGCATTCTTCAGACTGTATGTCATACTTCAAAAACACTTTTCATGGTTGAATATTTGCTATTCATGTTTGATATGAATATGTTCTTGACCTACTCACTAGGCTGCTGAATTCTCTGTATTGTGTCCCACTGTGTTTTCCATGGTTTCCAGCCTAACTGGCTTTTGTCTTATTCAAGGTATTTCTGTGGTGTAGTGTCTCTGTCTATTTCTTCATAGAAATAAGAACTCAAGATCTACCTGTCTTAGACCTACAGATCAACACTGTACAGATTTTCTATCAAAGAACAGACTTGTCTTGTAGGTTTAAAGGCACTGACACTATTGGGGTTATATGGGTTTGTGGAAGAGTAGAGATTGGCCTTAGTAGTTTAGATAATAAAGCAATGGCATGAAACTTTGTCAGGGGAAGTTCAGGCTGGATATCAGGAAACAGTTCTTCACCCAGAGGGTGGTTGGGCACCAAAACAGACTCCCCAGTGAAGTGGTCACAGCACCAAGCCTGTCAGAGTTCAAGAAGGGTTTGGAAAATGCTCTCAGGCATGTGGTGTGACTCTTGGGGCTGTCCTGTAAAGGGTCTGGATTTGGAGTTTGATGGGCCTGATAGGTCTCTTCCGACTCAGAACAATAACTCCTCCACAGAAATATAAATATAGCAAGATATCTCTAATCTCCAAAATAAAGTGGATGATTTATCTTGAAGTAATTGTTTTATTTATACCTTCACAGAACCACGGAATCACACAACTTTTAGGTTTGGAAGTGAGATCATTGAGTCCAACCCCCCTGCCAAGGGAATGTCACCCAGAGCAGGTTACACAGGAGCACATCAAAGTGGGTTTTGAATATCTCCAGAGAGGGAGACTCCACCCTCAGCATAAAGAAGTTCTTCTTCATGTTGAGGTGGGACTTCTTGTGGTTTAGTTTATGGCCTTTGCTCCTCATTATGTTGCTGGGCACCACTGAAAAGATTCTGGCACCCTCCTTCTGGCAACAGCCTTTGAGATATTCATGTATGGATGAGATCCTTTCTCAGTCTTCTCTAGATTAAACAGGCCCAGCTCTCACAGTCTCTTCTCCTGAAAGGTCCTCCAGGCCCCTCCTCATCATTTTGGTTTCTGCTGCACCCTCTGCAGTGTCTCCTTGTCTTTCATGTACTGAGCAGCCCAGAACTGGACACAGCACTCCAGATGTGACCTCATTAGGGCCAAGCAGAGGGGTGCTATCACCTCCCTTGACCTGCTGGCCACACTTTTCCTGATGCACCCCAGGATATCACCAGCCCTCCTGGCCATAGCAGCACTGCCAGCTCATGGTCACCTTTTCATCCCCCAATACTCCCAGGTCCTTCCCAGCAGAGCTGCTCTCCAGCCTGTGCTGGTTATTCCTCCCCAGGTGCAGGACCTGGCACTTGCCCCAGCTGAACCTCATTAGATTTCTCTCTGTCCAGCTCTCCAGCCTCTCAGGGTCCCACTGAATGGCAGCACAGCCTTCAGGTGTGTCAGCCATGCCCCCCAGTTTCACATCCTCAGCAAACTTGCTGACTGCGCATTCTGTCCCTTCACCCAGGTCATTGACAAACCAGTTCAGTAAGGCTGGACCCAGTATTTATCCCTGGGGAATGCCACTGGCTACAGGCCTCCAGCTGGATTCTACTCTGCTGATCACAGCCCTCTGAGCTCTGCCATTCAGCCAGTTCTTGACCTAACTGAACGTCCATTCACTTAATCCACATTTGCTGAGCTTGCCTAAGAGGATATTATGGGAAACATTGTCAGAAGCCTTGCTGAAGGTGAAGTAGACAAGGTTCAGTGCTCTCCCCTCATTGTTCCATCCTGTCATGTCATCATAGAAAGTTATCAGATGGGTCAAGAAGGATTTTCCCTTTGTGAATCCATGCTGACTGCTTCCTGTGAGCTCTTCTTCTCTCTTAGCTAGCATCAGAGTGGGAACTCAAGATGAGCCTCTACAATTAAGCACCAGAAACTCAGACAGAATAGACTACAAGAACAAAATTTTTAAGAGTGTTTGGAGATTATGATGATAGAAATGTAAATTTGCAGTACAGTTAAATCCATATTGAAAATGAAGGAGGTAATATAAAAACCAATGCAAAAAATGAGTAATTTTGGTATTGGTTTCCCCCCTTCTATGCAATGTTTTATCTTTTTTTTTTTTTTCATTTCCTGGTGTCCTTTCTTGCTTTCCTAGGTACTGAATTATAGTGATTACTGATATTATCTGGCTCATCACACAGAATGAAAATAAACAATGAAAAAAGGCATCACTGAAGCACTATTTTGGGCTCTACTGCTTGTCACATGATGAGTAACTTGGTTGAAATGAAATGCTTTCATTATGAATGCTTTACAGTCCTAGGATCTCCCTGCTTTATTATCTTATGTAAGACACTGAGACCAAATAAGTGCAAATGAGACCAAATGAATGTGATATGATGTGTGCACCACTTTTTTCTGAAATTAAGATTTCATTTCATATTTTAAAACATCCTCTTGCTACTGTTACTAGTACTATTGATTGGGAGATTTATTTCATCAGGAAAAACAATTAGAATTAATAAGAGTGGAATTTAGCTGTTTTATTTCCTGTTTGCCTGTTGGAGAGGCTCACCTTTCCTTAGGACAGTATGCTAAAATGGATCAGGACTTTTGTGAACAGCTAATAGACCAAGTAGTTCTGGAAAGCAGGAAGTCAAATGGGAAGCTCAGTCTGACAGATCAGGTGCTGAACAGTTGTTAATTTAAGTGTGGATTTAATGAGGAGTACAACAATAGCATCCCTTAATTAAATGGACTCTTTCTGAAAATTAGAGGTCAGACATTAAAAGTAAATGGCATCCAGTTATGCATGTGTAATTTGCATATCTATTTCTTTCACCCAGTACAATTTGATGTCCTCCCTAGTGGAGGAATCATTATACACCTTTTTTTTTTTTTTTTTTTGGGTTGTTTTATTTTTTCAATTTGAAAATATTTTTTTTCTATTTATACATTTAGGTTTTATTTTTCATTAATTTAGAAAACGTGAAATATATCAGGGTGTCATTTTCATATGCATTAGAAAATAATAATGCAGTCACAGAATAGTATTTTCTCTTCACAGAGATATTAGAGGAAAAGAATTAGAAAGAAGATTCTTTCATTAAGGCATTTGTAGCATTTCTAAAGCAAACTCACTTATTTTCCCTGCCCTTGCCATCATTAAGGTTACCTCTGTGTTGAGTGGAGGCATAAGTGGTTGCAGGACTATAGTGCAGTTCAGGAAGCTGGTTGAAAAGTAAGTATAAACAGAGAAAAATAATAAATGCAGGCAGCACTTCCATAAGTATATGATACCATCTTATGAGATGTTATCAGCCTTTGACCTATGCTTCATTTTGTTTTGGCAAAGGTAATTAGCTTTAATAAACTAGCTGATGTGGCTTGAATGGCTGACAGGCTTTCAAGCATCCAAAATTTCAGGATTTAAAGAAGATTTTCTGCATCTGTCTTCTCTAACTGTGTCAAGTGGTCCAATAAAAGAGGTTCTTCCTTCATATAAACCTGGCTGTACCTTCATCCTTAAAGACAGTTACCATAACATTACTAGGTTGTTTCTCTAGCACGATAACAAATTCCTTCATATATTCCAGTTTTTTCTAGGTATTGTGCTGATCTTCCAAGTCAGAGAGACACTCTGTCTTCAAACTGTAAATTCAGTTTGGTATGCCTGAAGTGTCCCCCTATTGCCTACAACTATTGCATAAGAATACAGAGTATAATAAATTTTTAATTTCTCATCTATAAAGATCAAATATCTTGTACTTAAGGGGTTGAACATCCCAAGTTTTTGAGCAGTAATTTTTCAAAATAACATTGTGAAATTGTTTCTCTGACTGGTACCAAGTCCTTATACACATATAAATATATATATTATAAGAAGTAATTTTAATAAATATTATAATTTCATTCAGTTTTTGAGAGGAGGCATATTGTACAAAGACAGAGTGTATGTCCTTGGCAAATAATACTTACCTGGGAATAAATGGGTTTGAAGAAATCAAACAGAAAAAGGGATCATTAGGAAACCAGCAAGCTGTTAAAAGAACAGTCAGCCAGACACTGTCATAAAGATTTGAAATGCTGCAGCATCTTCTTTTATGGCAGTTCTCATTCAGAAAGGTCATAATCATATGGAGAATGAAGGATTATCTTTTATGATCTCTACCTATTTAAAACAGTGTAAACAAATAAATCCAAGGAATTGGAAAATATTTATTAGACTTCAGAGGCTTTGCAAGACTTTAGTTGAGATTCTGAAGTGCTATGCATATCATAGGAGGTGATGAGATCAGTAGCTATTAACTATATCCTGCAGATTTTAATACCCCAGAGAAATGTTAGCACAAATTACACACAATAATTTCCCAAGCAAAATCCTAAGGTCCTGAGTTCTCTAAATGTAGCCAGTGATTGATCATGTATTTAACATTACTGATTTGTCTAATCATGTCTATTGAATATTCTGCCATCTGCCTGTAAAGATGTGGGGACCAAAACTTTTGCCAAACTACTTGCAGAAAAATTTTAAGACTCTCTTCCTTTCCCCTCATTTACCTCTGCTGCCAACCATCCTTAATCTGGGTAAATTTTAAAATTATTCCGAGTGTGGAATTACTATAGTCTTTTAAATTTATAAGGATGATGCTATCCTCCACAATTTTGTTTTTGAAACATTTTGAACTAGGGAACATCTAAACTTCTATGAAACTCAAACTCTGTGCTAAGCTTAACAAGTATATTTTGCTATATTGAGTATAACAAGCAAGAAAATAGTCTGAGCTATGTACTTCATAACTAGGTTCAAGGATTTATAATGTCAGGTTTGAAAAGATGGCAAAATGTAGAGGTGATTGCATTTTTTTTTTTTTGGTAGGAGTTGGTTATTATCAACAAGGTACTTATGAAAAAAGATTAGCTAAAAATAGTCTTGAAGAAGTAGAAACTATAGCCTGGAAGTCTGTATCCAAAATACACACTAAATTGTTCAGGTTTAATGTATTTTTTTAAAAGAAGAAAAATACCTAGTGGATTTTTAATAGTGAGGTTTGTAATTTTTGAGTTTAAAATTTCTATTGACAGCAAAATAGCTGTGGTGAGCTGACCATGACTGGCCACCAGCTGCCCACCAAGCCACTCTACCAAGCCCCCTCCATCAACAAAATTGAGGAGAAAATACCACAAAAGATTGTGGATTGAAATAAGGGAGTTAGTTCAGTAAGTAATCTCACAAGCAAGACTGATTCATCTAGGGGAAGTTTTACTTCTCTAATATTGGTCCTTCCCATGGGCTACAGTTCTTCACGAAGTGCCCTAGTGCAGATCCCTGCCATGGGGTGCATTTCTTCAGGAACAGGCTGCTCCAGCATGGTCCCACTACAGGGTCTCAGGTCCTGACAGCAAATATTCTCCAGCATGGGCTCCTCTCTTACAGATCCATAGGTCCTGCCAGGATCCCTCTCCAGTGTAGGCTCTGGTGGGGTCTCCTCCACAGGCTGCAGGTGGATCTCTGCTCCCCTGTTGGCCTCCATGGGCTGCAGGGGCACAGCTGCCTCACCATGGTCTGCACCATGGGCTGCAGGGGGATCTCCAGTCTGGTGGCTGGAGCACATCCTCCCCTGCCCTCTCCACTGAACTGGCTCTCTGCAGGGCTGTTTCCATCACATATTCTCATCCTTCCTCTGACTGCTATTTGCTCTTGCCTAGGATTCCCCTCTTTATTAACTCTGCTATCCCAGTGTTACTGCTACTGCTACTGCTGTGGCTGATGGGCTTGGTCTATTATATATATATATATGGACATATATATACACACACACTGCTGGTTTTGACTCTTTTGGACATCTGGAATTCTTCTGAGAGCTTCTCAGAGAAGCCACATCTGCAACATCCCCCTCCCTGCCTTGTCTGCCACTTTTCTGAGTTTATCTATGCTTAAAGTTTATTCTTTCAAAAAAATAGAGCAACCTAACATGTGTGATATAACTCCTTATTTCAGTAGATAGGATTGTGCTGCTATACATAGAAGATGATGGTTTAAAATGAGGACATATAAACTCATAAAGAAATAAAGTTCCTCTTTTTTTTTCTTCGTGCAAATGCCTCTAATAACAAGAGAAGTCAGAAAAAGAAAATTACAGAGAACCTGTGACATACAGGTTATTTTTTTAGAAGAAAATAATTTTTGAAGTATAATCTGGCCTCTAGGAAAAATAGTTAAAGCTTTCAAAAAACATTTTATATTAGCAGAATATTAATATAATGTATACATGACTTTATTTTGTGAATTTTGCAATATCCAAAGAAGAAGAACCCAATTAAATATAGATTTTGGTGTTTTCATTACCTGGGAATTTCAGAGGGCTTATTAAGCTATTTCTTATGCTTCCCTTTTACTGCTTTATTTTTCAGTAAAGCAAAATAAGCAGTAAAAGGGAAGTGTAAGAAATAGCTTATTACTGGATAGGATTAAGGGAGAGTAGTGTTTTGTAAGAAACCTGGTCCATATTTACTTCAGCCCTGACAGTGTCTCTTTGAGATGATGTCACATCACTTCCACCGAATGTCTTAGCAGACTCTTCAGTTGTACTCATCTGTACTGTCCTGAATATAAAAACACTGCAATCCTTTTTTGAGGAGTACTGCTTTTATTTTCAGCTTAGTGTCGTCATACAAGCATGATGACAGTGGAACCATGTTCTGAAGAATTCAGAAATTGAGTGTTTGAATTTATATTGAATTTTATCAAGCAGAGGGTTTTTTTATATAGCCAAGGTATGTGATAATAATCTGCTCCGACTAGTGTTTTATGCTCCCTTAAGTCCCTTATTGGTGACTGTTATTTTGTCACCAATTACCTCCTGTTTCTTTTCCTGTAGAGTATAATGCTGTTGAATGTAAGATTTGTCTATTTCAATGGAAATTGGTGGACACATGGGCCAGTATTTTTCTTTCTCATATGTTCTTGGAGATGACTGAACAGAAATCCACTAAGAATCACTGTCTTGCATGCTTTTGCACTTGCATGGTTTTAACTTGGTCAATATTCGGCACAATATTTTGCTTATTCCATACCACTTCCTTCTTGTTTTTTTAACTATGTGTTGTTAAAATGTAGTTCTGTGGCTCGCATTCACGTATCAGAAATCAATAGCAGCTCTCCTAAAATGTAAAACTGACACGGCAATGAGTCTACTAAAAAAGAAAAATGTAATTTCTCATGGCTGTGCAGCTGTGTTCAGGCACTCTTGCAGGCCAGCCCAGTGAGGGTGAGTACACTCACCTGCTTCCTTCATGCCTACCCTGCTGTACTGGGTTTGTGTGGACAGGTTTTGGCAGTGAGCGCCAGGATGCTACAGAGGCAGGTTCTGTGACAAGCTGCCAGGAAACTTTTCCCATGTCTGGCAGGGCCAATGCCAGCCAGCTCCAAGATGAACCCTCCACTTGCCAAGGTGAGCCAATCAGAGATGATAGTGATGCCTCTGTGATAACATAGTTAAGAAAGAAAAAAAAATATTGCACAGAGGTAATTGCATTCAGAAAGGAGTGGAGTGAGCATATGTGAAGAACAACTCTGTAGACACCCAGGTCGGTGGAGAAGCAGGGGAGGAGGTGCTCCAGGCACTGGAGCTGATTCCCCTGTAGCCTGTAGTGAAGGCCCTGTCCCTGGAATTCCTGGAGGTCAATAAGGGTGTAGGGACCTGCAGATCCATGGAGAGAGGAGTCCATGCTAGAACAGGTTTCCTGGAAGGACTTCTCACCTCATGGGGGACCCATGCTGGAGAAGCTTGTTCTTGATGGACTCCACCCTGTGGAAAGGCACCCATGCTGTGGCAGTTTGGAAAGGATTGTAGCCTGTGGGAATGACTCACACTGGAGAAGTTCATGGAGAATTGTCTCCAGTGGGAGGGACCCTGTGCTGAATCAGGGGAAGGACTTCTCTACCTGAGTTGTGGTAAAACCAAGGTGTCGTGAACTGACCATAAATCCCACTGCCCAAGAGGAGGGAGGAGGTAGAGACCAGGAAGGAGCAATGGGTGGGGGGAAGGTGTTCTTAATATTTGTTTTACTTCTCATTTCCTGCTGTGATTTTGATTAGTAATAAGTTCCATTAATATCCCCAAGCTGAATCTGTTTGGATGGTAATTGGTTTGTCATCTCTCCCTGTCCTTGACTCATGACTCTTAGGTTTTGTTTTCTCTCCCTTGACCACTTGTGGAGGGGAGTGGCAGAGCAGTGATAGAGGGGCTTTGGTGGGCACCTGGCATCCAGCCACCACACCTGCAGTGCTGCCTGTCCCAGTATTGTCCACAGGCATGGAGCAATTCTGGACATAACTCATGAGCAGCATGGGCCATGAAACCTGAGCAGTAAAAAGCCTTTCAGCAGCAGTCCCACAGTGTCTATTTTCCTCAGGGCTATTGCAGGACTTATATTCTTAGCTATCCCCATAAAAAGAGATCCGTGATTTACTCTTATTTATTGTATTATGTTTCAAAACCTCACTGATGACTGTGGCTGATTTATGCAGTAATTGTGATGATGGATAAATGTTTTGGAACTTCAACCTCTGTATCCAGGACAAAATTACACTGTGTTCACAGCCAACAATGCTAACATTCATTGTCTGGATGATCAGAATATTGACATGAAGCTCAACTATTCTTTTTTACAAGTTTTAAATGTATTTTCTGGTAATTCAAGGGCTGTTAGTGCTGCCTATAAGAGCAAGGTCATAAAGTGTCCATAACATGGAGCACACTTTTAAAATCTGTTCAGAGATACACTGCTTTTTCCAGCCCTGTGATGGCTCGATGTAGTTCAAATATAAGGAAAGCCATCAACAAGTACATACATCTACTGGGTCATCCAGTGCTGTCTGCCAGAGTTTCTCTTAAGATTTGCACCTCTTCCTGAATTTGTGAGAACTGTCCAGGGAGTTTTCTTCTGCATGTATGTACAAAGCTGCCACAACAGAGTGACAGTGCAGCCCACGTGAGTATGAAATTAGTGCCTGTTCTAGAAATGAAAGCACAGTTAAAAGTCTCACTATATTTGTTACCAAATTTAGAGATGAAAAGAACTCTCAATGCTAAAGTTTTCATGTTTGTATATAAGAATTCTAGTTGTTAGTTTTGGGTTTTTTTCCCCACAATGCCTTGTATACAAAAATAAGATGGACAGCTAAGATTAACACTTGCAAGTAATGAAATCTGAAGAATTCTGAATATGATTCATCAAGAATTATATTTATGGTTTGTAGGCACATTTAAATAACTCATTCTCTGCACCTCATATATTTGTTCTACAGGCAGCTGTTAAAAAGACTTAATGCTGATTTCTGCTTTTCTCCTTGTCGCTACAAATTAGTGTAAGTTTTGTAAATAAATAAACCAGTAAGCTTTGAGGAGCTTCCAAGCGTTCCCCAAAGTTGAGATATTATTTTAAAAATAAGAGTTCATAATTACCATAAAATCATGTTTTTTTTTTTTTTTTAATTATTTTGCGGATGACGAAACGGATATGGAAAAAAGAGAAAACTTTTCTGTACCCTTTGGAAGTTTTCTGCACCCTTTTGAAGTTTTCTGCTAGGCTCAAAACATGTTTGGAAATTTTGAAAGGACCAGATGTGGTCCTTCAGCCTCTATTCTTTCTGCAGAAATGAAAGAATTCTAACTCTTCCATTTCTTCTGGTGAGAGCTTACCTGAAACAACTCTGAAGTAGAAACAACTTCAAGATCAGATGCTGGGGGTGGAAACAGAGATGAGAAAGAGGGAGAATTTGGATAAAGTGCTGGGAGTAAATAGGCAGGCAGAGGGGAGAATGGAAACAATCAAGCTGTATCAGCTGAATCTCCCTGAAGGCAGACAACCCCTGATGGGCCAATTACTTCATCTCAGCAGCAGGAGACAGACATTTTCTGTGGATCCTAGGCTAGTTATACTTTAATGTTGCTGAAACTTGTTGTCAGGTGGCTGCACATAGCACAGCTGTGTTCAGAGATACAATTTCTGCCTAACAGTGATTGAAAACCATTCATCCATGGAAGATGTGGTACAGAAACAGACCAGGCAAGACTTTCTTTGACAAGCAAAGTAGTCTGCAACAGATGAGCAAATTCTGATTCCTGTATTTGCTGAGAGGCTGAGGGGAGAGAGGAATGCTATGCCTGTACTAGTAAATAAATGGGTTCAGGGCCTTTGCATCTAATTCTGAGGACAAATGGGTTTAAATGGCCTGGCACCTTGTTGTGACCACACACCAAAAGGTCACACCAAAGCAAGGTGGCTACACCTAAACCAAACCAAAATGGAGTTATCTTTGTCTTCAGCTGTCCTTGAAGTGTGCCTGACGTTGTCTGGCAAAGAGGTAGGTGCTGTGACCTGGGACCCACCCTCCTAGAGCAGAAGGGAAGAAGCCAAGCAGTATGGATGGCTTCAGTGTATGCTCAGCCTGTCTGTGCCCTAGCCATCTCCTGGAGATTATCAGCAAGTTTCAGGTCTGTTGGGATCCTTTGGCCTCAGTGATGATATCAGATGTGTGTTGTCTGTGCCTTGATTACGTGCCCTAAACTATAGAATTGCCATCAAAAGTGCATTTAAGTGAAATGCAGGGAGGATTCTCCCGTGCCTGGGCAGACATGCACAACAAAAACCCCATCATGCTACACAACCTGTTATATCTAAGTTGGTTGTAACCTTTATCAAAAGTGAAAAAAATGCTTATTCACAGAATGCATGTGAATAGAAGCATATTTATTTATAGCTATTTTGTTTAAGTAAAGGGAGCATTTGGCCTAACTGAAACGTAACTCCCATGCAATCTTAGATAAAGAAATGTGGAGCTTTAAGGAGAATATATCCTCCTGGCCCACAAATCTACACTACTGGCCCAACTGCAGTGTCTAGAATGCAGCTTGGAAACCTTTGGTTAGTTGAAGACTTTAAAGTGATTTATTTTACAAAGTAGTAGAACTGAATATTTGAAAATATTTGGTGTGCAATACTTGATGAGAACTTTTTAGTTGGAGTTATGGTAAAGTATTTGTTAATTGCTGCCTTTCAAACTGTTTAGTTAGAAAGCAAATTTTCATGAGCAATGGAGGATCAATGGCCAGGCAATGACATTATTCCAACAGGATCTCAGAAATGAGTAACACATATGAAAGTTTTCTAAAATACAAAACACTGAGAAGAGAAACTACCTTCTTCTTGTCCCTTTTTGTGTGCCCTTCTTTGTTCACAAAGAAAGCTTCTCTTTTGACCTGATGTGGAAAGTTCCAGGAACATTCTTTTTAAAAAGTCACTTTTGCAGATCATTTAGAGTGGTTTCGGAGAATCCATGGAAATAAGTTTTTCTGGAAAATTGTTTGTTTTAAATATTTTGGTTGTTTCATAAATACTTAGCAATAGAAGGGCTTCTAGGGTACATGTATTTGTAATATTTGTAGTCTAACAGAACCCTTCTGTAAATAGTTGGACGGTTAATTTATAAATAAAGTCACCTGATAGTATTTTTGGTTTCTAAAATAAGAAATCTTGGTCAAGACTGTTTATTTAAATTGTGGTATAATGAATTGTACAGCAACATGAAATGGTTTAGCTCAAAAAAGAAATGTTACTTCTCCAAAAATGGTTAAGAAGAGGAATTTTCCCTTTGTATGTTAAATGTAAACTTTTTCAGCAGTCTAAGAGTAAAAAGGGAGCATGTTTGCAACTATGAAACTGAACTATAATTTCATACCCAAGGCTTTTCTCAGGAATGAACAGAATATAACAAATTGCAATTCTGAACTGTAAATACCATGTGACAAGTCACAGCTTGTATATAAATTGTGTATTAAGAACCAGAAGGTGATATTAGCTCTAATCCATCAAGGTCAGACCCACCTGCTCCTCCCTCTTGACTCCTTCCTTGCTTCATTAGCTACACAGCAGCCCAGTTTTGAAGGCACAGTGCCATCTCTCCCCTTGAGTCTGTGCTTAGGGCTATCCTCTTCCACAAGGAAGAGCACAGTGCTTGTGCCAGTAACCCAAGCTATGAGTAAAGTGTAGAGGATGCTGATTTTACCATCTTCTCAAACAATGTCTATTCTCAGAATATTCATATCACTGCACGGACAGATGAGCCCATCTTTTTTGTTCCTTCTGTACTGTATTTTATTCTTATTGATACCCAACATGTTTTACTCACAGAAGGACAGAAGCAGTCACCTAAAGAAGTTTACCTGTAGAAAGACTCAGCTTCCTGTACAAGATAACCAACTTATTTGGCCTGAGTTGTCCTTCCCAGGTCAAAGGCTGTATCTAAATGATGCGACGGAAGAGTTCTTTACAATTGTCATGTCAAGGTGTGTAACACCATCACACCCTAATTATGTTGTGGGACAAGACTTGGTGATATTCCCAAGTGTTGTGGTCAGAGTCTGTTGGCAGTGTTGCTGATCAAAACCAGGGTTGGCATTCAATCCTATGTTCACCATTTCCACAGCAGCCAAAGGTGATTTTTTTCCTGCTTTCATGGCACTGAACCAAGCTCATGATAGGATCAGTGTAGCATGATTTAACTATAAAGCCACCTAATCTTTTTTCCCTCCCTTTTAGTGGGCTTGAGATACAACAGTGCCATTAACTGGAAACAGTAAAGGAAAGAAAGCTTTTTAGAGCAGAAATGAAAAGTGATGTGGTGCAATAATAAACCTGTTTTTTCACGTCTGTATCCAGAAACACAATACTTTGCTCGGGTTTAATTTTTCTTTTATTGCTTAAATATGCATTGTCAGTGCTTACACAATGTTTTTATTTTTTTATTTTCACAACGGGGATTTCATGCCTTCTGTATAATTGAAATGTGTAAAATTACTGTGAAATCTTACTGAAGCATATGCTAAATTTAATATGCATAATATTTTAATTTTTCTCCTGAGAAAGAAAAACTTAGTAGTGTTAGTCTGAAACTTAGATTTCATACAACCCACCATAACTTATGCTATCTCTCCCTGATTTGTGGAAGATTCTCAATATTCTTACATATTATGTGAACCATAAAAACTTCGCAGTAAATCTTGGCATTCATATTAGGTGTTATCGTGGTTTGCCTTACTTGCAAATATGAAGTACCAGTTTTGACTTTCAGACCCAGCATCTCTGACTTGTGAGTGAACATGCTCTTCATGTTTTTTCATGCCCAGTGCTACAGCCCAGATTCTGTATTTCCTGGGTAGGAATCTCAATGTCTCTTCAAATATGGCTGTAACTCGCTCCACAACTTGGTTATGACTACACTCAGGCTCTGTCAGCTCCTATTTTTTGGGCATGGCTGCTGTGTCCACAGTCCTTTCAGGATGCTGCATCTCCTGTTCATTGTGTTCCAGGAAGGGCAGCAGATTTCAGGGGGGAGATGAGGACAGTGATAGATAGCATCAGGAGGATTAGCTGCAAGGTATGGCACATCTAAACAGTTTGAAATACAAGCAGGAGGAAAGTGCTGTGAAGAAAATGATGGAGAGGACAATGAATGGGAGAAAACATCAATTGTGTTATTTGTGGAAGAAGTTGATGTCATGGTTTAGGAATGGTTTTCCTCAATTTAGTAATTCCACTAAAAAGAAAACCACAGACTGCTCCCCTCCCTGCTCTGGTGGGAGACAAAAAAGGCAGAGATTATGATTTAATGGAAAAAGCAATGAGATAAGAAGCTGAACAGTAGCAACAACAACACTGATAATAAAAAAGAGAGGATGATTTAGGTGCACAACCAAGCTGAGACAATGGAGAATGGCAGCAACCATTACACAGGCAACCCTACATGCCTTTGCTTTTCCCCCTGACTGCAAGCTCACCTCCTTCTCAGAAGGAGAAATCCCTTACTCCCCCACCCTAGGGTGTGAGGTGGTATAGAATAACAACCTAGACATGCCCACATGGCTGCAAAATCCACCCCCTCATGGCTACTGTGAAAATATTGTCTCTGTCCTGCCTAAAACAAGGACTGTTGGGAAGCATGAGAAGGTAGCATGGAAAGGTAACTAAAGGAAAAGATTGAGGAAAAAGAAATTATGTGTGAAAATAGAAAACTGTATAACTCATGCAACACTGAGGATCTGCTGCAAGACATTTTGAAATTAATGAATGTGATTTGACTGGGTCTACAATGATAAAATATACAACACAAATAGGAATTTCATTGGACCTTTTACACTTGGTTCTAGAAGGATGGAAAATAAGTAGCCATGTATACTAAAATTTGATGGAATTGCTGGTAAGACTTGAGATATGAGAAGAAAATATGAAGGTTTTAGGGAGTGCATTTGTTTTGTGATGAATTTCAACCGAGGAAAATAAATGGGAAAATAAATTTGACTTAGAAAAGGAATAAGAGAAATATGAAGTAATTTTGGGTACAAAAAGGCCAGAGGATGAAGTTTTATCTAATTTCCTTTGATTTAAGGGCAAGAAAATTTACCCAAATAAACAAAAATCATTTGCTATATTCCTGATTCTGGATTTTTATAATTTATGTTTCATTTGTACACATTGTTTCCAAGTAAATTAGGTTATTTAACTTGGAGATTGCAGACATTTAAGTCATGATTTATTTAGATTGTCCTATGCATACATAATAAATTTTACGTCTTTATTGTGCTAAGATGAGAGCTAGGCTGTGCACTGTGGGCCTTATTTTAATGAACTTCAATGGCAGAGTTTGGAAAGCATTCAGATCACTGGGGAAAAAGAAGTTGCAAGGTAAAAGCAAGTGAGTTCTCACAGAAGTTTCACTTATAAATAGATACGTATAACTGATTCCTTTTAAATTTATTTAGTATTGCTAACATCAGATTATGCAGCCATTTAGGCTGAATGTATGAAGATTCTTTTTGGTAAGATTAATAAGAAAATAAGAAGTAATACTTTTTTATCTCTTTTTTTTTTTTTTTATCAGAGGGGCTGCATTTAATTCTGATGTGACTATATTTATGTTATTTTCAATGCACTTTTAGACCTGTCACTATATAATTGTCAGAGGTATTACTTTGTATCCCTAGATGACCAAGAATAACAAATATATGGGATCACCATTGCCCCTGTAGCTTTAAGGTTTTTATTGTAGCAAATTCATAACAGACACATTGATTGCTCTGTCCCAATTTACGCAGATCAAGTCTTACACATTTTTGTTGATTAAGAGTTTTAAATATAATAGTTTATAACTAGTGATAGGATGGTTTTGTTCAGAAGGGACCATTAAAAGCTACCTAGTTCAACCCCCCCTACCATGAGTAGGAACTTCTTCAACTAGACCAGGTTACTCAGAGCCCCATCCAACCTGACCTTGAACACTTCCCATGATGGGGCATCCACAACTTCTCCTTGCAGTTTGTTCTGTATCTTATCACCTTCTTGGCCACGTGGGCACACTGCTGTCTCGTGCTCAGTGGCTGTCCATCAGCATCCCCAGGTCCCTCCCAAAGAGGTCTTGCAGGACAGATTGGATGACCATATGCTACTCCTGCAGACAAAAGCAATTCTTCCACCTTTGAGTAGATGCCAGGCAGTATTGGAACTGTATCATGAAAAAATGATTGAAAATATTTACTGAAGCACTCTTTTTACTGGAAACCGGACCTTTGTTGGAACTGGATCTTTCATTTGGAACATGTCCATTTCAAGAGAGGAAGAGGTTGAATAAACAATTTTAACTTTTTGTTTATATTTTGTTAACACTGGGTGTTTGGTTTTGGAATTATTTATTTCATTTTGGTTAGTGTATCACATGATATATGTTTTTTCATACCTATTTTTGACACTAAAATGGAAATTTTCAATGAGTTTTCCTAGAACATTTTACTTAGAAAAAAACTTTACTTTGTTTTTTAGTTTCACAACAGATTACAAATACTTTCTTTTCTTTAATATATTAGATTTTTTTCTTCTGATAATTTAAAGAAATTCTCAGCTCACAGAAATCCTGTGCCTGAACTGCCAGCTATATATCATTTTAATGAAGATGAATCTTTTTTATGACACTTGTAGCTTGGAGTCTTGGTTTGTTTGCTATTTATTGTCAGTGTACCTGAGTAATTGTCTTATTTTTTTTGGTACTAGACAGTTGCAGTAAAGGCAGACTACTTGCATATATATATATATATATGTATGTATGTCTATGTATACTCACTACTCTGGCCCTCTGACAGGCTTGTATCTGTGTGTGTGTGTTTGTGCTTGTGTGTTATTTTTCAGTTTGTTTTTTGCAGCCAAAAAACTGAGGCTGAACAGGCCTGGCTCTCTCAGTCTTTCCTCATAAGAGAGATGCTCCACTGAAGGGGTGCCATCTTTCAGGGACTGAGTGTGGTTGGCAGAGCATAGGTGGGGACAGAAAGGTGCTTTGACAGCCACTGGGATGACCAGTAGTGCACAGGTCTAGAATGCATCCAGGGGCTCCAATCTGAAGTTAAAGGAGAGACAAGGTCAAGAGACAGTGCTGGGGAGCTGAGCTGCTGTGGGGCTTCTGGAGCACAGACTAACTGCTCTGGGAGGAACCAAAATGCAGTCCTGGGCCATGGGTGGGGTAGCCACAGCACTGGGGGTGAGAGGGGATGATGAAGTCTATGAATGACCCCAGGATCCTAACACTATTATGGATAGACCCTGAGTTCTTGTTCCAAGGACGATGTGTTCCTCTGCAGCTACATCCCAAGTTCAGTATGTGAGGCTCAGCTTCCATTACTGCAATCTACATGTAAAATAAAGGACTAGGTGTACTGGTAGAAAGATAAGATAGGATCTGTTATCAGATAATGAAATCTAAAGCTATCTTAAAATTTGCATTTATAAGATTTCACACCAGTTGTTCCACAGTCTCCTTTGGGACAAAAAACTATTGAATCCTGGCAAAGGGTGCTACCATTGATTTTATTAAGATTAATCTGAAACATAACTTCTTTGTCTCATAACCTTCTTATAGAAAGTTATAGCTATTGCTATTTTTTTAATCCTTAACATCTATCTATTTTCAGCTGTCTTTCTTCAGATAATTGTAGGTATCCAGGCAGCTACTTATCTAGTAGACTTTTTTGATTTCAAATACATATATTTAAACTGCTTTCCTTCATATGGGTGTATACATCTGACATTCTTGTTTCCATTTCTAATGGATATATTTTTCTATACTGCACCATTTCCAATTTTTTTTTGTTTGCTTCTTTAGGAAAAAAAAGCAATTCTATGCATTCTTGTCTGAGGCATGTAGGAAAAGAATAGTGCATATGCTGCAAATATAACCGAGGCTTTAGCTGAATTCTCTTGAATCTTTTTAAATTCTCTTCCTAAATAAATTTTCCACCAGGATAACCTACAAAATTGCAGAAGAACACTCTCAAATCAAAACAGACAAGGCAAATGGAAAAATGATTTCCAGTAACAATAGCAGGACATATGCTATATTATGAAATATGATGAAATGGTGTGCATTTTTAAAGAAAGCTGCATTACATTCCTCTATATTCTTCCACTGCACTTTATCACCATCACTTTTAAAGCAGGAATCACCCTCTGGTGGTTCTGATCCAAGTACAATGATTTGTTTGTGTTTGCTGTAAGCTAGCCCTCAGCTATCAAACTAATGGGCATAAGGTATACTTAAGTGCCTAAATCATCATGCCTAAATGCAGATTTATTTCTTTAAGCACACTATATGAGAATTGGTTTCCCTAAAATATGAGAATTAGTTTCCCTAAAATACATTTATAAAAACCAGACTCAGGGATTATATTAGGTTTCAGTTTTACTAAAAATGTTGTTTTAAAATTCTGTCTTTTCAGTGTGGATGTCTCACATACACTTTGTTGTGCATAAATAGGATTTGAAAGTTGTGTGTAATAATGCTCTTGAGAGGACAGAATGTTTATTATTTGTGGCTATTACCACTGGTTCATGTATAACAAAGTTTTGCACTTACCTGATAGTTAAGAGTTGTAACTTTTGCATTTAATGACAGCTGAGAAAGGTGTTTTTTCAGTCTGTTGTTCTATTCAAAAAAGTATTCACAAGTGAATGCTGAAGAGTTGATGTATTTTCCTTTTCACTTTTCTTTTGTTCTGAGCATCATGGTTCTGAGTACACACAATTGCAAATATATTTTTTCCTGGGCTGTCAGTAGTTATACAACAAAGAGCAGTCTAGAGAGCTGGCTTCTTCTGATTTTATACTTTAATGATGCCACATCAGATTTGTAAAATGCTCTCTGTTTTTCATAAGGCAGAGACAGATGCCCAAGCTAGGATCCCTTGCAGTCTGGACAGTCTTCTACTGCAGCCCAGGTCTCTGGCTCTAACATAGAAAAGAAACACGTGTGGAACCCTGGATTGCTACTAAGTAGTAGAACATTTTGATTCATGTTGTGTTAATCCTAAAATGAACAAACTCCAGCAATATGAGAGAAGAATAGAAAGCAAGTTGCATATTATTACACAACAAAAATTTTTAAGGGGTTCTCTTTTGGATTTTGGTTTGATATGCTTGACCAAGTGGCACAAATGCTGTCCAAAGACATTCCCTCTTTTTTGTTTTCAGTCTCTCTCAAAGTTTCATTGTTTTGCACCTGTTCCCTTAAGGGGAAAGGAGCACACAAGATTTATAGATGCTCATGATGGAAAGGAATGATAAAAGTCATAGGGTCCACAAAAGCTTACAAAGTTTTATTAGTAAATTGCACACTTGACATGGAAATTGGTGTGTTTGTCCCTGATCTCTCCTTAAGAGAAGGAGGCAGTGGATTTTGAACAGAAGTGTAGGGTGAAAAGGAAGAGAGTGAGGGAGATGGATTAAAGAGGGAGAGAGAGAAAGAAAGGAGGGGTGGAAGAGAGATCAGCAGTCCTGGTTCCAGGATCAAGCCAGCTGAGATGTTAAGGGTCTTTTGGGTGCCACCTGGGCTCTGAGGGTACCTTTTTATAGGTAAGTTTTCTGTGCCCTGGAGATATGTTTCTCACTTTCTATGCAAATTAGCTCTCAGGCATAGTCTGTTCTTTTAGGCCTTTCTAAAATTGGGTCAGAGGGCTTTGTGGATGTTTGGTGGTCTTGATCATCCCCTGTAGTCCATGCCCACTTCCTGACCTCATTTCTGTGTTTGCACTGTACTGCGTTATCTTATCTCCAGGAGCCAGAACAAGGTTTTCTGTCCCAGGAAAGTGCTGCCCTCTCTGTGGCCCCCTTCTCCAGCCACGTTTTGCTCTCTCTCACAGCTCATGTTTACCAAGCATCCTTGGCTGGCTCTGCAGCTATAGGTGTTTGAGGCATGCAAAATAGCCCCCCTAGGCTGCTAGAGATTCCTTCACCTCCAAGACCTTTCCTAGGCAGCAATCTTTCCCTTCCATAGAGTACTCAACTGCTTGACTGATTGCAAGGTATTTACAACACTTTACTGGTTGATGAGCAAGGGAGCTCTGGGCCTCCCACCACCCTCCACATTTATCAGTGTGGCAGTTAATTATTTAGTACCTACTTTTCAGCCACTTGCTGAAGCAACAGTAGGCTTGAGACCGTCATAGGTGCTAGAGTTATATTTTTACTAATAAGCAGTTGACTGGATAGACAGGGAGAAAAGAAATAATGCATGTACTTTGCACTGTGCTGCTTTATTTTTCTCCCAGGAAATAATTTTTTTTTTTTTTGTTTTCAGACAGTTTTTCCTTTGTCGCTCATGCTAAAAAATGTATGTGGAAAAAAAGAAAGGGAAAAGGGAAATCTATCATTCCATAGATTAAAGCATGTTATTCACTTTAGCAATTCTGCTTCTGTTTTGCAGTACAGGAGATTACTTTGTCTTGGAAAATCAAAATAAAAAGTTCAGCATAGACACTGAGGAATACAACAGGAATACTGTAAAGACTTGACAGATTGTTTAGTTTTATTAACTTTGAGAAATATCCCAGTCTTTAATAAATATGGCTTAAATGTGGGAATCATTATTATTGATGAACAACAGTGAACTTATGGCTTCAATGCACCTCTAGACATGCACAGAAAAGAATGATCTATTAGTAGTTGCAGAACATGGTTCAGTAAGTTATGGAAGTGGATCATATTATAACATCTTTGAAATCCTGTCTTTTCTGTCCAAGATTTACAATTAATTACACACCAAAAGACTTAGAACCATGTTGATTTTTTTTTTAAATGAAGAGTAAGTATTTATGCTCTAACACATTATAAAGAGAAGAAGCTGAGAAAAGGATACTGGCAAAGATAGAAACACAGCAGTCAATATTTTTGTAATTTTAGGGAATAATTTTATCTTTTAAAAACTAAGTGTGGTGCTCAGAAAATCCAAAATCTGCATAATTTTCACATCAACAAGATCTAATATTTAATTCATTTTGTCCTTATGTGAACACAAATGATGATTTTAGGATTCATTATGAAGTTTTTAAAAAGTTGTTCAGCTGTATTCTTCTATGTCTAAGTGATTATATTCTCTGCCACTATATCTACAGAAAAAATTCTTATTATAGTTACAGGGATGTGTTGGCTTCTGTGTTAATAATCTAATTTGCTTATTCAGTCCTTTATTGGTTAAGATTAGAAACATTGTAATGGCAGAGTAATTTAAGTGGTTCCATTAGTCTCTTTTGAAGGAATCATTGATTTTTAATGCTCTTACTTCCTAAGCTCATTTTGCCAAGGTTTTATTTACCATTAGCTTCAAATCCTTGCATGCTAATGTATCTATTAGCCTCTGGAATCCTGTAAGAGTGTCTTTAACAAAAGCAATGAGCAAAACAAACTGTTTGGCTTGGAATTTGCTTGCTCCATGCAAAAACTAATTCATGAGCATTCATATTTCTGAAATTAAAGAGCCCCCGTGTTTCAGGAACACTGATACAAGGAGACTGCAGAACACTACAGAGAAAGATGAATTTTGCTGTATATTTTCCAGCCCTTCCCATTTTTTTGGCCTGGTTATCAACCAGAGCTGCTAAGAGATATTATTCTTTTTTTACCTCACTGCATTTTATAATAACAATTCATAGTCTGGCATGCAACCAGACAGAGGGTTCAAAAAGGATTGGTTAAGCAGTAAATTTACCCCTCCTCCAATCATTGCATTGTTTCCAAGACTGTGTAATTGCCATGTAAGAGGGAGAGGTATGGAATTAGTAACTGCTTTAGACACCTGCTTTCCTTGCCCAAATCCTGCCACATAGCAGCCATTTGTTTAATTCTGCAAACCCACAGAGAAACTGCTTCATGTTCAACTGGCAATGGCCGGGGACAATTTGAGAACTGTGGGAGAAAATGCCAACTCCCTGCTCAGCTCTATCAGCCCTTGTGCTCTACAAGTGGATTAAATAAATCTGATGTAGAAAAGGAGTAATTTCTGCCAAGCCCTGAACACAAGGGAAGAGATGACATAGCTCTGACTGGAGAACCTAAAAGGTGGCAGAATGTATGTGTATGCAATCCTCATGTTCTTTGAAAATTAAGATCTGTTCTGCAATGCTGATATAAATGCCCATCTGATATTAGGGTTAACCTTGTATCTATTGTTTAATAAGTATTTGCCATCCTTTTGGACATAATAAATTAGTAAAATCTCTTTGAAATTTTAATTTGAAAGTACCCAAAAACAGTTAACAGTAATACATTTGTCTGGGAAGCAGGAGAATGGAAGATCTTCACTGCCTCAGCCTTTGCATGTTTTATGCCGCAGCTCTGGTTTAAAATGGACCAATGACCTTTAAAAGTGGAGATCAAAAGTTTGCTGTCATGGAGCATGACAAAAGTATGTAAACATGGCCTTTCTTGAGTCTGTATCTGGTATTATAAACTCTTTGTTGTTGGCTGGTCTCAATGGCTGCATATCAGTGGAAGGCATTGACAGAATCGGGCCTTGATCTTTATTTTAAACTTTTGGGTGGCCTGGGTAAGTAATTGTATTGTAGCCTTTTTAGATAAAGCTAACAGAATCCAGTTCTCAGCTGCAACCACATGTGTCTCATACAAGTTATGAACTGGCATTGCTTACTTCTCACTTTAGAATGAAAATTGAACAAATGGACATACTTTTTGCTAAATTCAGTGACTTGTGTTTTGGTAGATGGGAGTGCACACAGCAGATTAGTCTCTTCAGGAGGTGTCTGAACCTCCAATTTGCATGTTTGTAAGACAATTCCTGTGGCAGTCAGCTTATCCAAGATGGGAATTCCTAGTATATGCAAAAAGTTTTCAATACATTAAGTAATACAAGCAATACAAGCAAAAATCCTAGGTGATACAGAATCTTATCCTAGTAGAAATGCTTTAAGTTAGATGAACCATACCCTAAGAGTGATTATTTCTCTTCATTGCCTGGAAAGAGAATGAAGATATTTAGACAGAGATGTCTTTTTGACAGGTAGGATACATCCCACTCCAGGTATCCAGAAGGTGTGTTTCTGAATCTTGCTCTGGATCATATAAATTAACAGTCCAGGTGCTGAAAGGTATTTAAATTGCAATGAGTGCCAACTGGAGGCAGAAATTTGGAAGTAAGTACTACAGTCATGGTGTCCAAATGACATTTGTTGGATTCGATTAGACATTCCTCATCCTCACAGAGCAGCTGGGCAAAATGGAAAGAATTCATTTACTAAATGCATAGACAAAGCATGGCCAAACAGCTCAACATCTGGAACCAAGAAAGGAGCATACAGGGTCTGGGTGTAATGTAGTTTTTTTTTTTATGAATGAAAGAATTTTCAAAATCTAATCTAAAATGTGAGCGCACTAGATTGGTTTGATTTAAAATGAATGTTGCTCAAAAATGAATCCTTTAGTTTCAGTAATATCTTCTTCTCTTTAAATGAATCCATGGACATGAGTGTACCACTGGCTGACAGTTACAAGCTTCTGTTTACTGATCTGTGACACATGCCTGTTTCTCTTTAAAGTAAATGTTCATTATTACCCTGTTCTTCAGGGACCTTTAGATCATGCTCACAGATGTGAGCATCATTCACTGCTGCCTAATTCTTATTGCAGTCTCTGCATTGCTCCAAAAAGCCTTCTCCAAGAGCAAAGAGCTTTAGAAGGGGTTAAGTTCTAAATGATGTAAAGGAAATCAGCTCCTGTTAGCCTTGGCTCTTCTTTTTCAGCAGCAAAATCCCAGAGTCTGACTCTACAGATGGTACTGACTGGCTTAACTGTCTCTTAACTAATTGCATTAAATAGGTGTCTGGTTGGACCAAACTAATATTGACTCCTTTTTTTCCCTTCAGTGAAAAAATAACTGCTGAAATTCAATCTTTCGTGACAGTTTAGAAAGCATGTCAAATTTCAACTATTTTTGATTGACTCATTTATTTCTGTTTAAAAGGCTCATTCATAGTGTAAGTTGTCATGTTTCTGCTATTTTGTTATCATCAAGCTCTGAGGATTTATTTGACAGTTTTAAATCCAGTGCCAAATTAAGGTGATTTATTTCAATATATATATGCTCTTCACAGTTTATGAGCTTGTTATTCTTTCCAACTTTTCAAAATAACTATTCTTTGAAAATTACTAAACTGCATAATCTGAAATAAAACCTATATAGCAACAGAAAACATAATCATCTGGATTCATGGTGTCTTGCTGTTTGTGCCAAATTTGCTCACTGCAGGAACTCACAAAGTCATGAGGTGAAAAATACTTTCAAACTCTTAGAGGTGCTTCAGAAAGCTTTGATTAAATAGAAAACATGGTATGATTTCTTGGTTTAATGACAGATTTTTCAAGTCTTTTTTAAAATTAAACTTGCTTTGGTATTAGGCACACAGTGCTCTGAGGTATTGTGAATGATCTTGTCAGAAAATATTCAGGACTACTGGATCAGCTGGTATCATTGCTGGAAACTCTGTATCCTCCTTTAAGAAAGGCACACCAGCGTGCTCTGAACTAGCATGAGATTGGAGAATAATAACAGACTTCAGACTGCTCAGTATTTTTGCACCAAACCAATGATGAGGTGGAGATAAAATGAACTAATTTTTTTTAATTGCAATTAGCATTTCTAAATCTGAAAAACATTTTTCTAGGAAGTGAAATTAATTTGATAACAGTATGAAAACCAAATGTTAGATTTTGAAAACACATTCTACAATGTTCTTCTTATTTTTTAGCACTGCAGGAATTTCACTTACATTTTTCATTGTTCATTACTGAGAGGTAAGCAGATATCTGGCTTTCAGAAGTACAAAGTCATTCAATTGATGAACATCATCAGACAGCAGAATTTATTAGGAAACAAGCTGGAAATATTTGTAATTCTGGTTCTGTAATAAACATGGTAATAAAGAGGAATAAACAGATTTTAAAAAATTCCAACGAGCAAACCCACTTTACCTTTCATAGGAAAACACCAAGAATAAAAATGTAGTATATGTTTCATTTTTTTAAGATATTGATATTTGTAAGTAAATTACACCAAATCCCTAATCTCCAGTATACATTTTAGTGTTGAAAAGCAGGCACCACTGTTCCTACCTTAAGTTACATAGTTAAAATACTATGGCAAAAGGTATGCAACAAGGAGATTCTGCCAGCAGGTCTTTCATGCCTTGTCAGTTGCATATAAGCCTGTAAGAACAAAGCAAGAACACTTCATCTTCTCATTTCTGTAAACTCAGTTACAGAGGAGCAAATATGTCACAGGTCACTGCATGGTCTTGGCACTAGTCCAAAACACAGGTCAATAAGGCATAACCCCAATTTATCAGCAACATGATCTCTGGCTAATATGTCACAAAGTCCATATGATGACAAAAAATTCACTATAATTCTAGAAGGGAGCTCTGGTGCTGCACCATGTAGTGATCAAGCTCTGCCATTTGTTGAAATGACTTTTCAGGGCAGTAGAACTCAGGCAAAACAAGAAACTTTCCACTATAGATACTTTGTTAGAGGAAATCATCTTTTTACTCAAGGCTATAGTAAAATAAACAATATGGCTAGAAATGTGGGGGTTTTTTTCTGTGTCTGTGTGCATGAAAGCATTATACTCAATACCTCTTGAGTGAATTTATGACATTATATTAGGCTAGAAATATATGATACCGTGTAACTTATCTGCCTTATTCCAATTTATCTACTGCATATTTTCTGGCCTGGATAAACATAATTGCCTGTTCCCAAGGAGTCTGTGGGCTAACATGGTGCTATGCTGACATGTTGGAAATGATTAATGACTGTGAGGTAAGAGAAACTGGGCTAAAATGGATACAGACTCAGTCCAATTAGAAAAAAAGTAAATAAAGAAAATTTGGTGCATCAGGGTGCTTCTAATTTTTCACCTTGTTATTATGATCATCAAAAATTCACACAAAATACTTGCACAACAATCATTGGAGTTTCTATGTCCTTTTTTTGGGCCTTACAAGGCAAATGAGTTCATTTATAAGCTCATATAATTGTCACCAAGAAGGTGCATCGAGACAGCCAGCTTTGCTCATCCTTGAGAATGTACATCAGTCATAGAATTGCAGAATCACAGAATGTGCTGAGTTGGAAGGGATCCATAAGGATATCAGAGTCCAACTCCTGGCCCTTCCAAGGACCATCCCAAGAGTCACTCCATGTGCTGAGAGCATTGTCCCAACACCTTTTAAGCTCTGTCAGGCTGGCACTGTGGCCATTTCTCTGAGGAGCCTGTTCCAGTACTCAACCACCCTCTGTGTGGAGAATCTTTTCCTAATATCCAACCTAAACCACCCTGGTCTCAGCTTCAGGCCACTCCCTCAGGTCCTGCCACTGGTCACAAGAGTGAATAGATCAGTGCCTGCCCCTCCTCTTCCCCTAATGAGGAAATTGCAGATTGAAATGTCTCCTCTCAGTCTCCTCTTCTCCAAACTGAACAGACCAAGAGACTTCAGCTGCTCCTCATCCGGCTTTCCTTCCAGACCCTTCACTGTCATTTGAGCCAAGCTTTCATGGAGTTAAAGGTGCAGAACTACACACCTTTTCATTTTCAAAACTGTTTTTTTCTAGAAGACCTGGGTTTCCCAGCTAAACAGATGCACTCTGCTTTACTTGACAATATTAAGCTGCAGTTTACAGGTCAGCTGTAGATGTGAGGTGGAGTGACTATTTCTTCTCTATTTCAGTTATTTATATATGTCCATACATTTTAGAAAGCCAAATATATTTTCACAAAAATTTTGCAAAAATCAAAGCAATTTTAAAAATTGTGATTAATACCACAATAGTAGGTGATAGCTAGTGATTGCAATGCAAAACTTTTCCTTCTTAGGCTCATATAATGAACAGGAGGCAAAGAGCTTTGTTCAGCCTTGCTTCAGATTAAAGCTTCTGTCATTCATGAAAAAATGGCATTTAAAAACTTTTGGCACATAAACCACAGTGTGCTTATGTTATTTGTTTCTCAGGGCATTAGTACTTTGCTCTCAATGTCCTGGATCAAAAGCCTACCTAAGGCTGTGTGAAGTCTCCTATAGCTCTTCAGAAGTTTGTAAATACCCTTAGTTAAGGGCAGCGAGAACTTTTGCTACTTTGCCTTCTGTGATCAAAGCTGCCACATTCTTTGTGCTTTACATGATGGCAAGCCTTAGTTATATGGCATTTATAATTGTTATAGACATGTTTTACAGTGCTTCTGGCCATCATCTGATACTTAACTCACAATATCTGTCCTTGTAAATCGTAATTAAATGCCTTCCCTGTTTCTAAATTTAAACAGTCATCTATCATGTCTCAGGAGGTGCCTCTCTGTGCATGAAACCCCCCTCCCTCCATGTTATCATGCAGCATGTACCAGCAGTGAATTTAATGCAGTGCTCACCTTCACAGGAATTTGCAATACTGGAAAACTGGAGTTATTCTGGCCCCATAATAGTCTCTGTGAGGAAAAGCTGGGTGATTGCCTCCCTTCTCTCCCCTGCATACTGCCTAGAATTTTTATGCTCTTACCAATTATCTTGAACATTCTTGATGCTTTGAACAATTAATATGAGGCACAATTTTGGAAAGTAGATGGTGGCCAAGATAATGCAGTCATGATATGTAGTACCTGTAGTTGCCTGAATATATCAGTATAAAAGGCAATTAAAACATAAATCATGAAATGCACTCATTGTTAAAAGTTTAACTCTCCATAAAATGTATTTATCAGCATTTTTTATAGCCAGTACGTCACAAATTGGGCGTAGAGATAGGAAAAATGAACTTGACAAGGTGAGGATTTTAAAAAAAAAGTGAAGAAGGTAATAAGCAGAGAGGTTGGGAGTGAAAAAATATTAACTTAAATCACAGAATCATAGAATATCCTGAGCTGGAAAAGACCCATCAGGGTAATTGAAGTCCAAATCCTGGCCCTGCAAATGACCACCTCAAGAATCACACCATGTGTCTGAGAGCATTTTTCAAAGGTTTCTTAAACTCTGACAGACTTAATGTCATGACATGTTTCAGTGCCCAGCCAACCTCTGGGTAAAGAACCTTTTTCTTATATCCAACCTAAATCTCCCCTGACACAGCTTCATGCCAATTTGGAAAATAAAGAGTCTGAAAGCTGCTATTTTTACCACTGTATTCACAAAAATAAAAAAACAGATGTCATGAAAAAAGGTAACAAATATTACTCTTGAATGTAAATTCTTAACATGTGACAGCAGTAGCCCGCCAACTGTCTTCAGTCATGTCACAGTTATAATAATTCCATATTATTATCAACTTTCTCCAGAAAAAAATTGATGATTTCAGTGGAAGTGACTCCAGAATGTGGTTTGCTCTCCTGCATGTTGCTTAATGATTTATTCTGATAGGTGGTAATGAGAAGGGGCATCTGAATGAGTTCTATTTCCACCCACTTTTCCAAATGCTTGTATAATCTTGATTGGGTGTGGTTTACTTTTCAGTGAGCCTAATTAATTCCATTTTAAACAATCAATGTACATATAAATGCAGTTTTTAGAGCAAGATAATGTGCAACCTGAACTCTTCAATATCAAACATGCTTTGCAGTGTTGGGATTGACTAATGTTTGCACAGATGCTTTCCTACCATGCCCAGGCCTGGCAGTCCTCCAGGCATTGCTTGCTTGTACCGTGCACCAGTCAATGGCAGATTTCTGGGTGTGACTTCTTTATTTTTCACGTTTGTATGGACTGTGTACAAGTTTCATATTTCAGTACTATGTGACAGCCAGATTTGGAGCATATGTTTGCATGTTCCTTTCATCAATGGCATTGATCCACAGCCTTACAGTGTTAAAATATACTACTGTTGCTTGTGTCTTTGCCAAACCTTCTAGGGGAGGGCTTTTTACTCTGATGAGCCAAGAAATTCAAAAATCCACTGGATTTCTTTGCTCATTAGAGTAAAAAATGTTTATTATCAATGGAATGAAGATCATATCAATTCAGAAAAAAATGAGAGGTCTAGCAATGGAGAAAAAAAGCTAATATTACAAGCAAATTTCTATTTATCTTGTCTGCTGCCCATGTTAAGGAAAGCTGACATTAGTTTCTTTCCTTGGGTGAAGTCTTGTGTTGTGGATAAAAAGATCTTTTTTTTTTAATCGTGGAGAGCAATGAGAGAACAAACACCTTAACCCTACCTAGGGCTCTCCTAAAAGTAAAACAGTTGTGGGAGACCAAGGTTTGTACTGGCATATGGTTGTCTGTGCAGTGACTATACATGCTCTTAGGGAAAAATTCAATGCAGGCAAAGCAGGACCCTGGCAGAAGGTGACAGGAAGGTTCCGGAAGGGAGCAGTGGCTAAAGAACATTCCCCACATGTTGGTTTGAGATGCAGAGGTGTAGTTTGGTGAGGCAAAATGTTTTAGCTGTATGAAGACATGACATGCTGGGATAGCTGGCATTAACAGCAGTTTCTGATTTGTTTTATTTGCTGATAGAGGCACAGCAATTTAGTTCATTCTCCTAACCCCGGACAAGTTTTGACAAGGAAGGTATTCTACTAATGATGTGCACTGTCTGACAAAAGTTTGAAGCATCACAGGAGATGGTGGTATGGGCATCAGGTACCTTTTTGTGAAATATTATGATGAATTTTAAAGACATTCAGAAATATTATTCAGAAAATTTTTGAAGTACTGTAAGATGGTTGGGTGCCATTGTTTTAAGCAGAAGCAGGAGCAGGCTCAAGTTTTTTCCTTCAGATTATATACTTGAAACATGAACAGGACCAAAGGGATTGTTTCCAAAACACACTACCTTTGGGAATTTTATGTTGTCTGCCTGGAGTGAGATTTAGCTTCTTCCAAAACATTTGTTTATCTTTATAATTTTATATTCTGTCCCCTTCTTACTATTGTTTGAAACCTTCTCTCTTACCATATGTAATAGCAGCTTACTAGTAACATAATTAAATTTGTTACTGTAAAAAGAAAACGCAATCCAAATAAATTTTCTTCAGCATATAGTGGATGCTATGGATGAAATTATAGAAAATTACAGAATATCTGAGACACATTTCCCAGATGTCTATACCATAGCCTACCATAATCACAGCATTGTATCTGGAATTTTTGCCT